>NC_137736.1:68311958-69561958 GCF_963264785.1 Psittacula echo | reverse complement strand
AATCAATTGACTGTGGAAAAAGACGCCCCAATTTTTAGTGCATACACCTAGCTTGTCCATCTCACTAACTTACAGATGCAGGTAAACATGTGAATGTTTCCTATGAAGTCATCTGGGAGAGGGAGGATTGTTTAAGGAGAATGTGGAGCAATCTACTTATGTAAGGCATTAATAACTCTTCAGGGGCTATGCAGAGAATGCATAGGAAAACATAGACACCTAAATTGAGTCCTCCCAACCATTCTAAGGATAAAGATTTAAGGATGAAAGTTTTTTAAAAAGAAAATAATGGCAAAATCTATCACATTTTGCATGATGTAATCAGGATGAATGTGCATAAAATAAGAGACGAATTCTAGCAAGTTCTCAGTCTTTGGGAGCTTTGATCTGTATCTCAGTAGTGTACCTTCTCACCAAACCTACTAATATTACTAACCAATATTATATTAACCAAACTTACTAATATAGTTTGAAGTTCATCACCCTGCCAGGATGCTGAGGAAGGACTCTTCATCAGGGACTGTAGTTATAGGACAAGGGGTATTGGGTTCAAACTTAAACAGGGGAAATTTAGATTAGATATAAGGAAGAAGTTCTTTAATGTAAGGGTGGTGAGGCACTGGAGTGGGTTGCCAAGGAAGCTGTGAATGCTCCATCCTTGGTGGTGTTCAAGGCCAGGTTGGACAGAGCCTTGGGTGACATGGTTTAGTGTGAGGTGTCTCTGTCCATAGCAGGGGGGTTGCAAATGAGTGATCCTTTGGTTGGGTCCTTTCCAATTCTAACTCTTCTGATTCTATGAAAGCATAGTAAGAAATTAGTCATTGGCCTGGAGGTTCAAATTTTTTGAACTTTCCTAAAGATATACTACTCTGGATAATAAAGGACTCTAAGATGGTAAGTAGATGAATGACCCTCCTAAGATAACATTTTTTTGTCTAAGTTTAAATGGATGCTTAAAATTAAGTTCCTAGAAGAGCTTTCAAGATATCTAAAGAATGAAGGACACTTGACTAATACCTTTTTTTCTGGCTTTGCTACATGGGTAGAGTTTGTGCTGAAAAAGCTGATGCTATTAAAGAATCTCTGTGGAGCATATAAGCCTTTGTAAGTGGGAGTACTGAACACTGACAGCAGTTAGGATACGGGAAACTTGAAGAACTTAGAAACACAGACCTAAAGCCTGTCTGGCATCCCAAACACTTAAAATGGATAACTTTGAAGAGATATCTTTTAATCCTGATAGATTTCTTCAGAAATATGCATGACCACACGCTTTCAAATGCCTTTATATAGGTATTTTTAGTCACTCTGGTGTTTCTGTGTTCTGGTTTCTATCAGCTTATCAACACCCACTGTCAGCATGGAAAGAAAAATACAACCAACAGAGTAGACAGACAATGCAAGTAACTTTAAGATTGATCTATATAAATTCTGTATATTTCTATACAACGTAGTTGCTTGCACCTGCACATGCACACATTGTCTTCTTGGATAACTTGTTCCTTTAAATCTGATGCCTCTGATGAACAATCTCAAATCTGATTGTTTCTAACTCTCTACCTTTTATTTCTTCAGAATAGCTACTCTGAGAAGCAGTCATACATTGGATATCTTTACAGTCCTTCATGCTTTAGAAAGTTAGAGAGGAGAAGCAGGTGCAAGGTAGGAGGATTTGGTATCTGTCTTATTGAACTCTGAAATTATAAATACATTTTCAGTCTCTTGCTGATAATCTGTAATTAAGGTTAGAAGTATGGAACTAAAAGAAGAGGAGGTAAACAGCAGTAGCAATGCAAAAAGTAATTGGAAACATCTGATTAACGTCACAAAGAATGTCAGGTAATAACTGAAGGAAAAAAAAACTCAAATAAAGGCCAGTAAAAGTGCCAGGAGTTCTAGGCATTTGTAGATATCCAATATATTTTTAAATAAAATTTTACAGTTGTATTAAACTCCAGCAGTGAATGAATTTAGCTATTTTAAATCACAGTAGCAGCATTTATCTGAAAATCAATGAATGCATTCTTGAATAGAAGCTTGCTTGACTGAAGTTTCTGTTTTATTTTTATTGGTTTTGTTACAAACTTGTGTTTGACTTTTATATATACCCATGAGGTTTTCATTCTGTTTTATTTATTTATTTATTTTTCCCAAAAATTACAATGCTTATGTATGAAAAGAAAAAATCAATTGGAAACTAAAGAACTGCTGTGTTTAATTTCAAGTATCATTGATATGCATTTTAGTGGATTATTGGATGCCAGCAATATTTAATACTCTATTGTATTTATTAAGCAGTCATGTTAAAGTTTATTAGTTTAGAACACAACTGAAGCAGCACAAAAACAGTCTTGATTGCTAGGGCTTTGAAGATAACAATGTTTATGGATCATTCCATCAGTAAAGGCTAGAGATCTAAATGAACTATAAACCACATGCAGATATTCACTAATGACCATTACCAAATCCAGATATCTTTATCTTTTTATGAAAGTACACTCTATGCTGCCAGTTGCCCTGGCATATCAGTGAAAACTGTTCCAGTGATGGTTATTACTTCTGCTGCAGGATTCACTGGGTTAATTGAAAAAAAAATGGTTGCAATGAAAAACTTTGTTACATAATTCCATCTGATTTAAATGTGTAGGTTTAGTTGCAAATGGAGTCAAAAAGCTGCCAAAATTCCAGCTATGACCCCTGTTACAATATCTACAAAATTAATGATGTTGGCTTATTATTTGAGCAAACAATATACTTGAGCTTTTTCCTTTATTAATTCAGAGGCTTCCAGAATGTGCACCATGACAGATTTTCTGATTCTAGCTTCCAATAAAAATCTATCCACTGGTTATGATGGCAGCAGATCTCGGCCCTACTAGCTGAAAACATTATTTTATAAATTATGAACAATAGAGATGCTGAAAAAAAAAAAAAAAAAAAAGAATTACAAACACAACAGATTTGTTTCTTAAAAGAATCACTGATGTAACACAATTGTAACCAGACACTTTAGAAATAAAAGGTGGAGATAAGGATGAATTTCTTAATGAAATTGAACACGAGGACAGGACCCAAGAATCTTAAAAAAATATAAGCATCAGAGAATTATACTGTTGGTATCCTACCCTGGTATGGTCCTCAGATTATTAAAGATTATTGTTTTCTTAAGTACCCAGGAATGAAGTTACATCAAGAATTCTGAGGATAATCATGAGAGAAATCAAGGCCTTGGGATGACTGGATAAGGGATCAGGAGAACAAGTAGAGCTCTCCTGTATGCTTCCAGTTGTAAGGAATAATGAGGGAAGAAACAGGAAAAGCCAGCAGATAAATTCTTGGCTCCAAGCGTGTTGTCATTGACAGAATTTTGAGGGCTTTCATCATGGGTTGGTTTACACAACAGGTAGCTTGCTGATACGCTGTCTAGACACACACAAGTTTATGGGGCCAGGTGGCATCCCCCCAAGAGTACTGATGGAGCTGGCAGGAGTGTTCCCCAAACCAATTTCAGTTATTTGTCAGTGGTTCTTGCTAACCAAGGATTTCCCAGTTGACTGAAAGCTAGCAAATGTGCCACCCATCCAGAAGAAAGGCTGGTAGGAGGATCCAGGGAACTCCAGACCTGTCAGTATGACCTTGATGTCAACGATAGTTATGGAGCAGATCATCTTGAAAGTCATCACACAGCTCATAACAAGACAAACAGGTGATCAGGCCTAGTCAACATGGGTTTATGAAAGGCAGGTCCTGCTTGATTAACCTCATTTCCTTCAGTTACAAGGTGACCCACTTACTGGATGGCAGAAAGACTGTGGATGTGGTCTACCAGATGTAGTAAAGCCTTTCACACCATTTCCCACAGCATTATCCTGGAGAGACTGGCTTTTCATGACTTGGACAAGTATAATCTTTGCTGGGTTACAAACTGGCTGGATGGAGGGGCCCAAAGAGTGATGGTGGGTGGAGTTAAATCCAGTCAGCAGCTGGTAACAAGTGGTGTTCCCAGGGCTCATTACTGGGGCATGTTCTGTTTAATATCTTTAGCAATGATCTGGATGACAGGATCAAGTGTGCCCTTAGTAAGTTTGTAGACAATCATCAAATTGGGCAGGAGTGTTGACCTGCCAAAGGCTTTAGAGAGGGATCTGGACAGGCTGGATCGATGGGCCAATGCCAATTTTATGAGATTCCATAAAGCTAAGTTCTGGGTCCCTCACTTGGGTCACAATTACACCATGCAACACTGTAGGCTTGGGAAAGAATGGCTAGAAAGCTGCCCAGTAGAAAGGGATCTGTGGGTGTTGGTTAATGGCTGACTGAATATGAAGTGCCCAGAAGGCCAATAGTATCCTGACTTGTATCAGAAATGCTGTGGCCAGCAGGACTAGGGAAGAGATTTTTCTTCTGTACCTGGCACTGGTGAGGTAACACCTCAAATACTCAAATACAAATATGCTCAGTTTCGGGCCTGTCACTACAAGAAAGACACTGAGGTGTTGGAGCATGTCTAAATAAGATCAATGAAGCTGGTGAACTGTCTAAAGCACAAGTCTTATGAGGAGTGACTGAGGCAACTGGCGTTGTTTAGCCTGGAAAATGAGGCTCGAGAAGACCTTATCACTCCACAACTACTTGAAAGAAGATTGTACAAAGGTGAGTGTCTGTCACTTCTCCCATGTATCAAGTGATAGGACAAGTGGAAACGCCCTCAAACTGCACAAGGGGAGGTTTAGAATGGATATGAGGAAAAAAAGTTTCCTCAAACAGTTGGAACAGGTTTCCAAGGAAGTGATTAAGTCACCATCCCTGCTGGTATTTAAAAGATATGCAGATGAGGCACTTAGGGACATGGTTTAGTGGTGGAATTTACATTGTTACATTAATGGTTGGAGTTGATGATCTTAAAAGTCCTTTCTAACCTAAATTGTTCTATAATTCTATGAATAAGTAGACCTGCTGTTTGCCTCAGTAGTATATAAAGATACAAAATTATGAATTCAATCATAACATGAAACTCATTCTGAAATATTGACAGTTGACATTAATGGATATAAATGATGGCCACTAAATGTTGTTTTGCTGTGAAGCTAGCATGTATTTCATAATGAAGACATTGACATCTAACTGTGATTTAAGCTGCCAGTTCTACAGACTATAGTGAAAAATAAACATTCTGCTGACCAACCTGAAACCCTTCTTTTGTATGATGAAGGTCTGAGATATTTTATACTTGCTAACGCTAACCTTGAAGTACTTAGTATTATATCACACACATGTAAATTCATCTCTTGTCTAGTCAACTTTCCTTAGCTGAGTTTGCAAGATTTGGTTTGACTGCCTAAAAGTGATTTAAACATATACGCACTTAGAAGGCTGCATCTGAACAGACAGTAACTTTGTGTAACGGTCTCCCATTTGGTAGTCTTTAGTTATTTTTAATTAGTTCAGTGCTTTTTCAAGCCTGTGGTTGTTTTTGTTTTTTTTTCTTCTATGTGTCTCCTAGCAGTAGCGTATCTAATTAAATTATCCTTTCTTTGCTTGTGTTTCAAAGCATTCCTTTGTATATCAATAGAAGGGGTAGATTTCCTGTTCACCACAGAAAAAATAAAAAAAAAAAAAACAAAAAAAAAACCAAAAAACCCAAACCTGAATCTGGTTTAATAATTTCTGGAAGCTTCACATCTTTCCATATGTCATATTTTTAACCCAAGTTAATTTAATTACCTCTGCTGTCTTATCTAAGTACATATCAAGAAAAATATTTTTAATTTTTGACTCAGCTTTAATGGACAATACACTGTGGCTGTGCTTGAGACAACAGAAAGACCTAGTGGGTTTCCTTGATAGAGTGATATTTCTACCATCTTCCTGTCTAAGGCAAATCCTCTACTCAGAGCTATGTGTGACATCTAGGTTCCATGTAAATTGCCTGATAATAAGGTTGATCGTCCCCTCGCTGACCCATTTCTCCCCTTGAACTCAGTGTTTTTCCATAGACACTGTGCAGTGCACATTTTTTAATCAACAGAAAAGCAACTGGAAGAAGGGAAGAACAGAGGGTTTTGATGAAGATGTAAATAGCATTAGAATGTCATCTGACCACAGAGCTGGCTTCCTGTAGAGAATACATGTGGCAGCACTTGGATTATAAGATATTTTTCAACAGCTTTTTGTTTGTCTGATTTTTAACTGAAGAATTAGCTAGAGTATTAAAATGACTGCTGTGCAGTGGAGTAAAAAGATATGCTAGTCAGGATATATTGTGCAGCAACACTGTTTCCTAAAGTCTTGCATGAGTTTACTTCAGAGTAGGAATTAACATGTAGAAAGATGTCTTAGATTTCCATTAGTACGATTTGCCTCCCACATTTATCCTGGAGAAGTACATAAACCATCAAAATGTGTCACTTCAAATACTTTCATAGCTTTCACTGAATTTTCCTGACCTGCTGTTTTCATTGTATTTGCCAGTGGCTTAATATGTGGTAGTACATAACAGATTGTTGAATTCAGATTATTCTCTTCCTTACAGAAATGTTAATGCTATATTCTTTATGAAGAGACACATGCTACTCTAAATCATGAAGATTATATCATTTTCTAATGACAAATCTACAAGTTATTACTCTGCTTTTGCTTTCATGATTGCAGAAAGAAGATGTACAACACACATTTTGGGGTTTTTTTACTTGGTTAATAGTGTGATCCAGAAATTGTGACTGGAGAGATATTGACCATAGAAGAATTTATCATAACCATGATTTTTAAATTGTATTTCTGTTTTTAAACTCTAGATTTTTCACATCAGCATCAGTATTTAGCCTCACTTTGAGACTGAAAGAATTAATTGGGCAAAGAGAAAAACTACTGAACAATTTGCCAGAAACTTTGCAACAGTTTAAATGTCAAAATAGATTTTTTACATATATTACAGCTGAATTCTGGTTTGTGAGAGAAAGCACTGTACCAGAGGAGGTTGATTTACTGGCATTTGATCAATCAGTGAAAACGAACAGGATCATAATGACTTTTCAGTTGCCTCTGATAATCTATTATGTTGCTTCTTGATTAGGTGATGTTTGTTGTATGAGTACAGTCAATTAAATTAGTGGCAGAATTGTCAAGAAATAGAGCCACAGAAGAAAATATGGATGCTGACCTATGGCTGCTGACAAGTATTTGATTGACTTAGCTCTTATCATTGCTTCTGCTAGACAGCTTTCTCCAGCTGTCTGGCCTGTGAAATAAAAATGCTTGAACACTAAGAGTTAAAATCATGCAGCCGGAATGAAGCAATTTTTACTTTATTTTTGTTTTTCATACTTTGAGAGTGAGCAGACAATGCAAGTTCTTATACAGGGCTGCAGGGACATCTCTTTATTTCATTCAGCTCCTAAGTGCGAAACTTTTTTTGATGGTAAAATTTGATCTGAGTTCATAGTTCTATAAAACATTGTGGAGAAAGAGAGGTATCACAGTATGTTAGAGATTGGAAGGGACCTCAAAAGATCATCTAGTCCAATCCCCCTGCCAGAGCAGGAACACCTAGATAAGGTTACACAGGAATGTGTCCAGGCGGGTTTTGAATGTCTCCAGAGAAGGAGACTCCACAACCTCCCTGGGCAGCCTGTTCCAGTCTTCCGTCACACTCACTGAGAAGAAGTTTCTTCTCAAGTTTAAGTGGAACCTCTTGTGTTCCAGTTTATACCCATTACCCCTTGTCCTATCATTGTTTGCCACTGAGAAGAGCCTGGCTCCATCCTTGTGACACTCCCCCTTTATATATTTATATACACTAATAAGGTCACCCCTCAGTCTCCTCTTCTCCAAACTATAGAGACCCAACTCCCTCAGCCTTTCCTCATAAGGGAGATGCTCCACTCCCTTAATCATCTTAGTTGCCCTGCGCTGGACTCTCTCCAGCAGGTCCCTGTCCTTCTTGAACTGAGGGGCCCAGAACTGGACACAATATTCCAGATGCGGTCTCACCAGGGCAGAGTAGAGGGGGAGGAGGACCTCTCTCGACCTACTGACCACCCCCCTTCTAATACACCCCAGGATGCCATTGGCCTTCCTGGCCACAAGGGCACAGTGTTGGCTCATGGTCATCCTGCTGCCCACTAGGACCCCCAGGTCCCTCTCCCCTACACTACTCTCTAACAGGTCATTCCTCAACCTATACTGGAACCTGGGGTTGTTCCTGTCCAGATGCAGGACTCTACACTTTCCTTTGTTATATTTCATCAAGTTACTCCCTGCCCAACTCTCCAGCTTGTCCAGGTCACGCTGGATGGCAGCACAGCCTTCTGGCGTGTCAGCCACTCCTCCCAGCTTAGTATCATCAGCAGACTTGCTGATAGTACACTCAATTCCCTCATCTAAATCGTTGATGAATATATTAAATAATATTGGTCCCAATATTGACCCTTGAAGCACTCCACTAGATACAGGCCTCCAACTAGACTCCACCCCATAGACTACAACTCTCTGGCTTCTCTCCTTCAGCCAGTTCACAGTCCACCTCACCACCTGATCATTCAGACCACACTTCCTCAGTTTAGCTATGAGGATGCTGTGGGAGACTGTGTCAAATGCTTTGCTGAAGTCAAGGTAGACCACATCCACCGCTCTGCCATCATCCATCCACTGTGTTATTTACTCATAAAAGGCTATGAGGTTGGTCAAGCATGACTTCCCCTTGGTAAAGCCATGTTGACTGCCCCTCATGACCCTCTTATCCTTGACATGCCTTAAGATGGCATCAAGGATAAGGTGTTCCATCACTTTCCCAGGGATGGAGGTGAGGCTGACCGGTCTATAGTTACCCGGGTCCTCCTTCTTGCCCTTTTTGAAGACTGGAGTGACATTTGCTTTCCTCCAGTCCTCAGGCACCTCTCCCGTTTCCCAAGACTTGGTAAAGACGATGGAGAGTGGTCTAGCAATGACTTCCGCCAGTTCCCTCAGCACCCGCGGGTGCATCCCATCTGGACCCATGGATTTATGGATGTCCAGATTGCTCTACTGGTCCCTAACCCATTCCTCATTGACTAAGGCAAACCGCTCCAGTGACCTGACTTCATCTGAGGTCTCAGGAGTACAGGGCTCTTCAGGACTGCCTCCGGCAGAGTAGACAGAGACAAAGAAGGCATTCAATAACTCCGCCATCTCTGTATCTTCTGTCACCAGGGCACCCATCCCGTTCATCAGTGGGCCTACCTTGCCTCTGGTGTTAGTTTTATCAGCTATGTATTTGAAAAAGCTCTTTCTGCTGTCCTTGACCCCTCTTGCCAGATTTAATTCTAAGGAGGCCTTAGCCATCCTAGCTGCCTTCCTACATCCTCTAGCAGCAGCCTTATATTCCTCCCAAGTGGCCAGCCCCTCCTTCCATGACCTGTAAACTCTCCTCTTCCTCTTGAGCATACCCAGCAGTTCCTTATTTAGCCACACAGGTCTCTTGGCCCTCTTCCTTGACTTCCTACATGTCGGGATGCTCTGATCTTGAGCTCAGAATAAGCAATTCTTGAATGCCAACCAACTATCTTGGGCCCCTTTACCTTCAAGCAGCCTTGCCCATGGGATTTCCTCTAGCACTTGCTTGAAAAGGCCAAAGTTTGCCCTGCTGAAGTCCGGGGTTGCAATTCTACTTGCTATTCTACTGGCCCTACCACCCAAGATCCTGAATTCCACCATCTCGTGGTCGCTGCAACCAAGGCAGCCCTCAACCTTTACTGCTTCGACCAGACCCTCCTTGTTAGTGAGGATGAGATCCAGCAGCGCTCCTCTCCTGGTTGGCTCATCCACCATTTGCATGAGGAAGTTATCATCCATACACTGGAGGAACATCCTGGACTGTGGCTGGGTTGCTGAGTAGTCCTTCCAGCAAACATCAGGGAAGTTAAAATCCCCCACGACGACCACGGCCTGTGACTGTGAGGCCGCTCTCAGCTGCCTGTAGAAGGCCTCGTCAACTTCCTCACCCTGATCTGGTGGCTTGTAACAGACACCCAAAACAGTATCGCCCCTGCCAGCCTGCGCCTTAATTCTCACCCACAGACTCTCAACTCACTCATCTCCTGTCCCTGGACAGAACTCAGTACATTGCAGCTGCTCTCGCACATGAAGAGCAACCCCACCACCCCGCCTGGTTGGCCTGTCTTTCCTGAAAAGGACATAGCCCTCCATGAGTATATTCCAGTCATGTGAGCTGTCCCACCACGTCTCTGTAATTGCCACCAGATCATAATCTCCTGACTTAACACAGGTCTCCAACTCCTCCTGCTTATTTCCCATGCGGCACGCATTGGTGTACAGGCATTTCAAGGAGGGAGCTGAGCTCACTGATTTCACCCTAGGATTATAGGAGGCCTCACAGTCTTCATCAATCCTAGAGTGCTGCCCCACTGGGGCAAGCCCAGTTACAACCCCATCGCCCTTCGAATCTAGTTTAAAGCTCTCCAAATGAGCCCTGCTAATTCATGCCCCAGCATCCTTTTGCCTCTGTGAGATAAACCTTTCCCATGTGCCATCATCCGGACTGGAGCCCTAAAAAACCAGCTATTATCAAAGAACCCAAAGCCCTGCCTGAAGCACCAGTCTCGTAGCCAATTGTTTACAGACTGAATTTTCCCATTCCATCCCACATCATCACCGGAAGATGGAAGAACTGAGGAGAAGATCACTTGAGCCCCAGACTCTTTCACCATCCACCCCAAGGCCCTGTAGTCTTTCTTCATCCCCCTCAGACTGCGGGAAGCAGCTTCCCCCCTACCTGTCTGGAAGACCAGCAGTGGGTAGTAGTCTGTCGGGTGCACCAGGCTGGGGAGCGCCTTGGTGATATCCCTGATCCGGGCTCCAGGCAGACTACACACTTCCCTATGATGAGGGTCAACTCTGCATATCGGGCCCTCTGTTCCTCTCAGAAGGGAATTGCCTATGACAATGACTTTTCTTTCTTTCTTGTCAGAGGCAGTCTTGAGGTGAGAAGTCGACTGCCTTTTCCTATGTGACCTTGTAGTTTGGCCTTGCATCACATCCTCACCTACCTCTCCATCAAGATCCAGGGCCTCAAACCTATTACGGAGGGGCACCTGGGGAAGCAGGGCAGGAAGGGAGGAGAGTTGCCCATGACTCCGAACTGGAACTTGTTTCCAGCCCTCATCGTCTTTTTGGTCCCTTACCTCTGTGCGACAGCTACAGGGCAGGGGCTGTCTGGGGTCATCCCCCTCTGTCTGAGAGGACAGGGGGTCCATCCCCTTGTGGGGGGTATCTCCCTGGAACCGTTCCTGCTGACATGCCAGGGAGTTACTCCACCAGTCGATCTCCCTTTCACACTCCCTGATGGTCCTCAGCGTCTCGACCTCCTCCTTAAGTTCGGCCACCAAGCTAAGCAGATCTTCTACCTGCTCACACCTCACGCAGGTGGAATGCTGGCCTCCCTCCCTCAGCAGCAGCAGGCTCTGGCACTCCCTGCAGCCAGAGACCGGAACAGCCACGGTTTGGGACAGGGTTTCTGTCTGAGTTGTTACAGTCTCCTTACTGCAAGCTCTCTTTCTGGAGGCCGCCATATTGGTCAGCAGTCCGGGACACCAGCAGCAGGGTTCACAACACGACCTGCTTGTTCCTCCCTGCGCCTGGTGGGCAGTCGCTGCCCTCTCAGAGGCTCTTTCAAGGCAAGGGGCAGGGGCGCGGTCGCCGTCACTGTGGGAACGCCCCCCGCCACGTCAGCCGCTCTCTCGCAAGGGCTGCTGGGGCTTCGGTGAAGAGTCAAAATCTCGGACTCTTCCTATGTTTAAAGAGCAGTGAATTCATTGCCTTATAAGATTCTTTAATCAATGGGTTATTATATAAAATAATGTCACAGGTGCTATGTTTTTCTTTCTCTGTGAAAATGAAAAATTATGCAAGGTTTGGCAAACATCATGTTTGCTTCTCTGTGAAGTATGCTTATAATAAGTTGAGTGGTAGATCAAACCCATTAGAGATGTTAGGTAAGAGATGCTTAGGATATGATGAGGTCATAGAATCATAGAATCATAGAATAGTTAGGGTTGGAAAGGACCTTAAGATCATCTAGTTCCAACCCCACTGCCACGGGCAGGGACACACTACACTAAACCATGTCACCTAAGGCCTCATCCAACCTGGCCTTGAACACTGCCAGGGATGCAGCATTCACAACCTCCCTGGGCAACCCATTCCAGTGCCTCACCACCCTCTCAGTAAAGAATTTCTTCCTTACATCCAATCTAAACTTCCCCCGTTTAAGTTTGAACCCGTTACCCCTTGTCCTCTCACTACAGTCCTTGATGAAGAGTCCCTCCCCAGCATCCCTGTAGGCCCCCTTCAGATACTGGAAGACTGCTCTGAGGTCTCCACGCAGCCTTCTCTTCTCAGCCTATCTTCACACGGGAGGTGCTCCAGTCCCCTCATCATCCTTATGGCCCTCCTCTGGACTTGTTCCAACAGTTCCATGTCCTTTTTCTGTTGAGGACACCAGAACTGCACACAATACTCCAAGTGAGGTCTCACGAGAGCAGAGTAGAGGGGCAAGATCATCTCCTTCGACCTGCTGGTCACGCTCCTTTTGATGCAGCCCAGGATACAGTTGGCTTTCTGGGCTGCGAGCACACATTGCCGGCTCATGTTCATTTTTTCATCGACCAACACCCCCAAGTCCTTCTCCGCAGGGCTGCTCTGAATCTCTTCTCTGTCCAACCTGTAGCTGTGCCTGGGATTGCTGCGACCCAGGTGTAGGACTTTGCACTTGCCATGGTTAAACTTCATAAGGTTGGCATCAGCCCACCTCACAAGCGTGTCAAGGTCCCTCTGGATGGCATTCCTTCCCTCCAACGTATCAGCTGAACCACACAGCTTGGTGTCACTGGCAAACTTGCTGAGGGCGCACTCAATCCCACTGTCCATGTCACCGACAAAGATGTTGAAAAAGACCGGTCCCAACACCGATCCCTGAGGGACACCACTCGTTACTGGTCTCCAGCCAGACATTGAGCCATTGACCACAACTCTTTGTGTGTGGCCACCCAGCCAGTTCTTTATCCACCGAGTGGTCCACCCATCAAATTGATGTCTCTCCAATTTAGAGACAAGGATGTCATGTGGGACAGTGTCAAAGGCTTTGCACAAGTCCAGACAGATGACGTCAACTGCTCTGCCCCTATCCATCAGTTTCATAGCCCTATCATAGAAGGCCACCAAATTGGTCAGGCAGATTTCCCCTTAGTGAAGCCATGCTGGCTGTCACCAAGCACCTCCTTGTTTTTCATGTGCCTTAGCATGTCTTCCAGGAGAATCTGCTCCAAGATTTTTCCAGGCACAGAGGTGAGACTGACTGGTCTGTAATGGCCTGGGTCATCCATTTTCCCCTTCTTGAAAATGGGGGTTATATTTCCCTTTTTGCAGTCATCGGGAACTTCATCTGACTGCCATGATTTTTGAAATATAATGGCCAGTGGCTTAGCAACTTCATTCGGCAGCTCCTTCAGGACCCGTGGATGGATTTCGTCAGGTCCCATGGACTTGTGTACGTTCAGGTTTTTAAGATCGTCTCTAAGCAGATCCTCTCTTACAGTGGGCCTAGGGTCCTCATTCTCACAGTCCCTGCACTCGCCTTCCAAGAGTTGGGTGGTGTGGTCAGAGCATTTGCCAGTGAAGGCTGAGGCAAAGAAGTCATTAAGAACCTCAGCCTTCTCCAAATCCTGAGTAGCCAGTTCTCCAGATATCTTCCGGAGGGGGACTACGTTGTCCCTAGTCTGTCTTTCACTCGCTATGTACCTATAGAATCCCTTCCTGTTATCCTTAACATCCCTAGCCAAGTTCAATTCTAACTGGGCCTTAGCCTTCCTCATCTGGTCCCTAGCTTCCCGGACAACATCCCTGTATTCTTCCCAGGCCACCTTTCCCTGCTTCCACCTTCTATAAGCCTCTCTTTTCCTTTGAATTTTCCTCAGCAGCTCCTTATCCATCCAAGGAGGTCTCCTGGCCCTCTTGCTGCACTTCCTTCTAGTTGGGATGCAACACTCCTGAGCTTGGAGCAGGTGATCCTTGAATACCAACCAAGAGTCTTGGGCCCCCCTGCCCTCTAGGGCTGTATCCCATGGAACCTTACTAAGCAGGCTCCTGAAGAAGCCAAAGTCTGCTCTCTTGAAGTCCAGGGCAGTGAGCTTGCTGCACGCTCTTCTCACTGTCCCAGGGATCTCGAATTCGACCATCTCGTGGTCACTGCATCCAAGGCTGCCCTGGAGCGTCACATTTCCAACCAGCCCTTCCCTGTTGGTGAGCACGAGGTCAAGCATGGCACCTCTCCTTGTCGGCTCCTCTATTGCTTGCAGAAGGAATTTGTCTTCCACACAATCGAGGAACCTCCTGGATTCCTTGTTCTGGGCCGTACCTTCACTCCAACAGATGTCAGGGTGGTTGAAGTCTCCCATGAGAACAAGGACCTGTGAGCGTGAGGCTATTCCTATCTGCCTATAGAGCACTTCATCCACAGATTCCTCTTGATCAGGCGGTCTGTAAGAGATCCCCACAGTAATGTCTCCCATCGCTGCTCTCCCTTTAACCCTGACCCACAAACTCTCTGCTGACTGCTCACCCGTCCCCAGACAGAGTTCCATACTCTCCAGCCTATCCCTAATATAAATAGCAACTCCCCCTCCCCGCCTGCCAGGCCTGTCTTTTCTAAAGAGCCTGTAACCTTCCATTCCAACACTCCAGTCGTAGGAGCCATCCCACCATGTTTATGTGTTGCCAATGATATCGTATCCCCATAGACGTGCACACATCTCTAATTCCTCTTGTTTGTTTCCCATGCTATGGGCGTTTGTATAGAGGCATCTGAGCTGAGCTCCAAATGAAGGCGGCTCCAAGGAACTTTCTCAAGATCCCAGAGTTCTGGGAAAATTTTTAGCGTTTGTTTGAAATAGCATCTAAGTCCCTGTTGTGTAAGGTAGTAACTTACTCTTTGAATCCCTCTTTGAGTCCCATTATGTAGTTTAACTATATTTAGATGTACACAGAGGAAGTAACAGGACTCATATCATTGTATATATTCTTATCTGGTATACCCTATATAGTCTGAATGTTCAAGTTGTAGAGAAATCTGATTGAAAATAAATTTAAACAGATAAAGAAATTCGAGATTCTTTTCCTCTTTTTAAGTGGAGACTCAAGGCAGCTGCTTATTCAGAAAAGAAAGAAAAAAAAAATTCAGCCAACCAAATATGGAGAAGGAATGTGAAGTGAGTAAGCAGCAGCAGTGGAGCAGAAGGTTTTATGTGAAACAATTTAATGTTTAAGTCACATATAAAATGGAAATTCAGAAAGTCTCCTTGACATACTGTTCATAGACCTTAATTCTGGAACAGCCTCCCATGGGAGCAGTGAGCAAAACTAGTGACCAGAAGCAAACTGCTCTTCTAGAGCTCAAGGTTCGTATTTCCAAGGGAGTTGCATTTTCATACCATTTAAACTTTTCCTGTAATATGAAGGCACAGTGACAGAGGGCTGGATATGAGGACATAGGAGACCTCTTCCAGTCCTATGAGACTGTGAAATGTGTATACTACATTTAGTATAAGCAGTACAAGATAAAAGAGCAGTGTGTGAGATGAATGTAAAGACTATTGCATCATTCAAATATTTTCAAAACTTTGTATTCACAAAGAGTATATCTATGCTTACTGTCAAATATGATCATCTTTAGAGTCACATTAATTCCTTTAATATTGTTTTTTCTTTCATTTATTTACAGTGAATTCATGGCTAATTAGGTACCTATACATCTGGGTATTAAAAGGAATTTCTTATGTCACAGTGGCTAAATTTTATCTAATATGATCTAAACACTCTGATAGGTGTTTTGAACTTCATTCAGAAAAGCAGAAAAGTATGTTTTATTTAACTTCTCAAGAATCTAGCTGGAAAACTGCAGTGAAATTCAAGTCCATATGAATCCTTGACAGGTATAAGAAGTCTTGATCCATTAAATTATCTTTTAATAGTTTCAGAACCACGTTATTTCTTTATTACATTAAATCTAATATTTTGTGAATATCACGCTAAGGGAAAGGAATTTATCTCACTTTGAAATGTTTCTTTTCTGCCATACTTTGAAGCCTATGTTAAACTTGTACAGTATTGTGTGCATAAAACATATCTTTTTCTCTTATTCTGCCTAGTTACTGGGCAGTGTTCCGATAATCTTCACTTAAAATTAACTACAATTTTATACGGGTTGCACAGAAGACTTTTCCAATGATATCCAAGGTTTTGTGTTTCATCCAAGTGCAGTATAGTTTATTATTTCTGGATAGAAGCCTATATGATCCTTAAGATTTCTATGCTGCCTTTTGTAATTCCCTGAGAACATATTATCTGATATTAGTCTCATTTCATAAAATCCTTATTATAGGATGTTCTTTCATTATGAAGACTATTTTATCCAATCATAACAGAAGTGTGGCTCGTATTTAAAGGACTTCAATGAAAACAATAGGTCTAACTGAGTAAGCATAGATGTCACAGTTTCTTAAAATTCAAACACTACTCAGCTAAACAATTCTACCCTCCTTTCTCAGAGAAAAATATCACCATCTTATCTTCTGATAATCAAGCTTATTGAAAACAAAACTTTTATCTGGAGTCACTGAAGCAAAGAAGATACACATTCAAGTAAAGAGGTTTAATTATAGAGGCTTCTGTGAAGGAAAAGAGTGGAATGCATTAAAATAACTGTAATTTGGAAACATAATATTCAAAAGCAGAGAAGACTGAAAGTTTTATATGTAAACAGTTTCTAATAGAAAGGTTTGTTCCAAAGTAAATAAATAAATAATGGAAAGTGTTTGCCTTTGACTTTTTAACAAAAGTAGACACCCCTGATAATAGAAAGTTATTGTTACGGTTTTTTCTGGGGGTCCTATTTGTCTTAAACTAGCTTAGTCCACTCACTGCTGGTTCCATGACGCCGAGTATGCATGAACTGTACATCATATTGTATATTGGATTTCTGATTTCTATTTATCATACTTAGATATTTTTTTGGGGAGAGTTTTCTTTTGATAAACAGGAACGGGGGGGAAAGCAATTCTGACAAATGTTTTTTGGTGTATTGAGAAGGAGAATAGAGACTCCTACAAATAGTGCTCAGATAAAAGGTGATATTTAATACTTCACTTAATTGGTATGATCAGTGGTGAATAAAAGTCACATTTCTTTTGCAGCAATATTCATATGACTTGCAGAGGCCAAACTGGTGGTTATAGTAGTTATCTGGTGCACTATTTCTAAATATTTATAATTACTATGAATTATTTCACTCATGATGGAGAAGTAGTGACAGACTTTCAATGAATATGTAAATTCTCTAACAACATTGTTTACCCAAATACTAGTTGATTATTACAAAATACTTCCAGGAAGAAAACCAAAATTCAAACAAGACATAAATTAATTAGTTTCTTCTGTATCAACTTTTCTTTGTCCACATACTGTCTCCACTGTGTAGTCAATTTTGTGTTTTGAGAGGACAACAAAGAGGCAGGAATATTTTAATGTGCTGTAGAAATAACAGTTGAAGTAACAGAGGCCACCCTTTCCCACTGAAAAACTGTTTGATTCTAGGGAAGTGATGCCAGCTTGAAGATAAAAAAGACAGCTTTTAAAAGTTGTCTTATATGTCTGAAGTCTATGTTTAATTCTACTGTGTAATAATTTTTATGTACACTTTTGCTAGTTTGCAGAGTATTTGCCTTCACATTACAATTCCCCTGAGAAGACTCTTTACACAGATTAATTCTCATGATAAACTGTTTCTTCATATCCCTTTTTTCTTACTGCTTAAAGAGAGCTAAGTCCAGCTTCTATTTCTTTTGATACATCATCTAAACCTCTGTTCTTAGATTAAGTAGCATCCTATGTTGTTTACATTAACAAAGCCAAAGATAAATATTCCTTTTTTTTTTTTTTTTTAAGAAAAGTCCATTAATGTTGTGAAATGTTTTCAAAAGTTTTCTTTTATCAAATTTTGTACTTTAAAGGAAGTTACAGCATTCAGATCTGTTACGCTGGTAATTTCTGAATAATGACAGGTCATCAGTAAGAGATGTCAGCATCTTCTTCTGGAGGGATGGCTAAATTGAAAAGCTGAAAACATTTATTCTGCTGGCAAGTGAACCCACTAAACTTTACAGAGTTTAAAAAGTAGGTCTAATTCAAATCTCCAGAGCAGTGAGACATAGAAACAAAGTTTCAACAAAGAGCATGACAGAATAGATCTACATAAAATGTTGTAACCAAAATACCTTTAAGCGATTTCAAGGTGAAAAGGCTTTAAATTATTTAGGCTGACTGTTTCACCAACAGAGGTAGGAGTTCAGCAAAACATTCTTCCTCTGACCTGCATAAGTTAACAGAAGCATCAGTCATGCTTAATGGAGGTGCCTAGTCTTCAGATAAAAACTTCCAGTGAAGGATATTGTACTACATTTAATTTGCTCTGGTAGCTAATTATTAGACCTACCTGAAAGCTTTTAATAAAAACTACTTTGCTAGGCTCTTGGATTTTCCACTCAATTAAATACTTTGAGAAACAGTTGCTTCAGACAAATATTCCCCACACACACTCCTTCCTCTCAAAGTGAATTAAAGATTTTTCCTGCAGAACTGAGCCTACAAAATTACATGAGCTTTTGTTTCTTTTCTAAACTAGCTTTTCTAGAGTCAAATTTCAAACTGTTGTTTCCCCAGTATGTTTTTCTCTCAACAGTCCTCTTTTTAGTGTATTTAAACTGTCTCCTACTTTAGTGTTTCAGTGTCCCTACATGCCAAAGTAGACATGTCAACTTCATAAGTGAGACACAAAAAATAATAATTCGGTCTTTCAATTGACACCGCTAGATGGTGAAGGGGGAAACAAAGGCAGCTTGTACCTGAAACCAGAGAACACCTGGAGAGTTCCCTATAAAAACACAGTTGGAGGAACGAGAATTAAGGACAGCAGCATTAGTCTCAGGATTTAAAAGTGACAGGAGAGACTAGGAGGATGGAGGCAGGGTTCTAGGAGGTGGTAGATATGAAATATCAACAAACCTGATAAGCCTTAAGGAAGAGGACATAATGAGGACGTGGAAAATAATAATAAATCACATGTCAAAAGAAACTCTAAGTGTTAATGAAATTAGAGCAAAATATTGTTAACCAGCATGCCAAGGCAATGATTGTTGTTCTTGAGACCTTTAACAGAGGATATTATGGGTAGATTACTTTCTGGGGTAAAACTGAACATTGAAGTATGGTGATCACATGATTAATCAGTGGGCTACTCACCTAAGGCACTATCCTATTAGTTTTAAAATCCCTTGCGTAGATAGAGACATGTGAACTGGAATAATTACTGAACTTTTGATATGGACAATAAGGAGATTTTATGACTGAAAGGGAAAATGAAGCACTGGGAACTGTATTCTGGAACCTGTTTTACACTCTTCTTATTAATCTGAACTGCAGGTCTTCTTTCTTCCATGTGGGGACCCCAGAATACAGGGTGCTGCTGACTGATCTTTGTGGGAACCTATGAGTCTTTTTGGAATGTGAAAAAAAAAGAGTAACAATACATGTAATTTACTTCCTCAAAAACCTCTTCCCATCAATCCCCGGAGGACGTGGAACTGATAGACTGAGTCCAGAGAAAGGCCATTAAGATGATCAGAGGGCTGGAGCGCCTCTAAGAATCACAGAATCATAGGATTGTTAGTGTTGGAAATGACCTTTGGAGGTCCAACCCCCCTGCCAAGGCAGGGCCACCCAGAGCAGGTTACACGCCCAGATGGGTTTTGAATATCTCCGGAAAGAGACTCCACGACCCATATGGGCAGCTAACCTAGGAAGACAGGCTGAGAGAGTTGGGGTTGTTCAGCATGGAGAAGAGAAGGTTCAGAAGACCTTACTGTGTTCTTTCAATACCTTAACACAGCCTAAAACAAATCTGGAAAGGGACTTTTTACAGTAACAGAAGAAGGAGTAATAGATTTAAGATGAAAGAGGGTAGATTAAGTTTAGATATTAGGAAAAGATTCTTCTCCATGAGGGTGGTGACGCACAGGAACAGGTTGCTCAGAGAAGCTGTGGATGAACTACTCCTTCTCTGGAAGTGTTCAAGGCCAGGTTGAGCAGGACCTTGAGCAATCTGGAAGGCATTCCTGCCCTTGGCAAGAGGGTTGGAACTACATGACCTTGGTCCCTTCCAACCCAAACCATTCTATGATTCTGTGATTATATGATCACTTCTATCACCTCACAAGGAAAATTGGAGTCTGAGATCCGAAATCTGAAAAGTGACCTTGTAAAGGGCTTTGACTTCTCCATGCAAATAATCATAAAGTGTACTTATGCGAATGGGTACAGATTGACCCATGGTGGTGGTAAGCCATGCTGGTTCAGTAGCAGTGCACCTGTTTTAGCACAGTTTTGTGCCTAATTTACTATGCCCAGATCTCAGTAAGAAATAGTGATTTACATTGCTCCAACGATCTGAAATGCTGCGTAAAATACTAAAGTAGTAATTGATTTTCTAACCCATATAAATCAGAAACAGGACAAGGACATGAAACTATGTGTTGTGGTTTAAGTCCAGCCGTAAATCAGAGACACACAGCCTCCCTTCCTTCCCACCCCCCTGACTCCCGGAGGGATGGGGAGAAGAATCGAAAGAATGTAGCTCCCACGGGTTGAGATAAGAACAGTCCAGTAACTAAGGTATAACACAAACCACCAATACTAATAATGATAAGAGAAATAAGAAGGGAAGAGAATAAAACCACTCACCACCCTCTGACCGATACCCAGCCCGACCAAGCAGTGATCTAGCTCTTCCGGGTAACTGCCACCAGTTCTACATACTGGGCATGACGTGCTGTGGTATGGAATACCTTTTTGGCCAGTTTGGGTCAGATGTCCTGTCTCTGCTTCCTTCCAACTTCCCCTCCTCCCTGGCAGAGCATGAGACTCAGAAAGTCCTTGGTCAGAGTAAACATGACTTAGCAACAACTAAAAACATCAGTGTTATCAGCATTGTTCCCAGGCTGAAAGTCAAAACCACAGCACTGCACCAGCTACTAAGAAGGAGAAAAATGACTGCTGCTGCTGAACCCAGGACACTATGCTAGAAATAACAAGGTATAGTCAAGTAACCAATGGAGTTATACTACGAAGCAAAGCAAGAATAGAATAGAATCATAGAATGGTTAAGGTTGGAAAAAACCCTAAGATCACCTAGTTTAAAACCCCCTGCCATGGGCAGGGGTGCCCCACACTAGACCATGTCACCCAAAGCTCTGTCCAACTGGGGCTTGAAAACTGCCAATTGATAGAGCATTTACCACATCTTTGGGCAACTCATTCCAGTGCCTCACCACCCTCACAGTAATGAACTTCTTCCTTATATCTAACCTGAACTTCCCCTGGGGAAGTTTGAACCCATTATCTCTTGTCCTAACACTACAGTCCGTGACAAAAAGTCCCTCTCTGACACCCTTGTAGCACCCCTTCAGATACTAGAAGACTGCTGGAGGTTTCCATGCAGCTTTCTCTTCTCCAGTCTGACCAGCCCCAGTGTTCTGATGATTCTAATCATATAATCATTTGTTGGTTTGGGTTGGAAGGGGCCTTAAAGATCATCTAAGTGCAACTCCTCTGCCACAAGCAAAGATATCTTTCACTAGGTCAGTTTCCTCAAAGCCCCATCCAGCTTGAGCTAGAACAAATCTAATGATAGGGTATCCACAACTTCTTTAGGAAATCTGTCCCAGTGCCTCACCACCCTCATCATAAAAAATTTCTTCCTTATCTCAAATCTAAATCCATTGCCCCTTGTTTGGTTACTACAGGTTTGGTAAAAGGTCTCTCTTATCATTCTTGTAAGCCCCTGTACAAGGTTAAGCCCCTTACAGTGTTGTGCACCATTCCCAGTTTTGTGCATAAAACCTAGGCATTAGGGAAGAGAACTGTTACATTCATGTCTGATTTAAATGACAAGAGAATGATATTCTCCCACCCATTTTTCATACAATACACCAAGAATAATTTCTTTTTTGATGTCATTAACTCTTCCCTATCCTTGACATCTTTCATCGTAATCTGCGTTTTCTGCAGACTGTAAGTCATCCAGGTAGCCTTTTGTTTCTACCACAATATATCACAAAGAATGCCTTAAACATACACTTTATTGTTCATACCTATGTTAGTAAAGTAAGCATTTCCAAGATGGAGACTTGGTCACTGGATCATGAACATCCACAGTGCTAAATCTGTGTTTGAAAGATATTGCTGGCTTTCCAGACTCACATCATTAAAGAATTAAAACAAAACCCCAAAGAACAAAAAAAACCCCAGAACTATATAATCACAGTCCTAAGGCAGTAACAGCAATTTAAGTGCTCGGTTGTGATATGCAACTTATTGAATGGTTATATATATATTTGCAAATTAAAAGTACATAAGTGAAGCAGACAGAACAAACACATATAAAGGAAAAAAAGACAATAGGTAAAATGTATGAACATAAGCATGAACTTATTTATATATTGGATCATGTAGGAAGAATTCATAAATTTCAGTCTTTTGTCCTTTTAGTTTATTAGTGGCCTACACTTTGAAGGTTACATATTTCTATTTCATCATAATTTTAAAGCTGTGAAAAAACTCACATAATATGGTTGGATATCAAAAGTACTTTTTTAAAGTAGAGATTAAGAGTGAGATCTTACCATCAATATTTTGGCGATGTTTCAACTTCATTCAAACACTAAGTCATCTCTGAAGGACATTGTAATTCAGTAATAATGTATTCATATCAATGTTTCTTTACTTTGAGCATTATATTTCCTTTCTACAGATGCAATAATTAGAAGACAATTAACTAACTTAAGTAGGTGATTTTGTAAATATAACAGTCCAAGAATCTTGTTGAAGAATAAGATTTAAAGTTCAACATCCTTGTGATTTTTTTTCTTTGTGGTATTTTGCAATAAGGTTGATGGAGTGAAACTTATCTGGCTAAATGGTAACATTAGCACAGTAGAAGATGCATATGTGGTAGTCGCTTGATGCTGTTAGAGAGAATGGCAAAACAGATATAAACTAAAACACTTAACTCATTCTAAATAAATGCTTAGTATGTGTCATGTGAATTGTGTTATAAACTGTATTTACTATGTGGGAATTCTAAGGTGTCATATTTAGACAACCAGATTTAGTCTCCTGAATCCACTGAACAGATGTGCAAATGATACAGTAATTTGACCACCAAATCTGGTCAACCTCCCCAGCACTTAAGAAATTATAGAGGCAAATTAAAAACACACAAATAAACAATCTGAAACCACAAACAAATAGTAAAACAGGGAATAAGTTTTCACCTATGTTTTTACTTTTCTTGCAGAAGCAAGCAAGAAAAAATGCAGAAACCATGCCAGGGATTGCCGATTATGATTTCCAGAAAACAGCTTAATGGAGCAAAATTAATGAGGTGGTGAACAGCCAGAAAGTCATAATGGATTTTTACCACAACTCCCTACCTCACCAAATATACCCTCATCAAGAATTTCCAAGTATCGTGGTACAAGGTTAGCAAATGAAGCCAAAATCCACAAGAACATGTCCACAAATAATAGAAGTCTTCATCGTCTCTTCACTGAAGTCATCCCAGATTTGAAAGATCAACAGATAACTAAATGTCACTTACCACAAATTCAAATAAAGCTTTACACTTTAAAATAAGCACAGTGCCTAGGAAATACCATCTCACGTAGTAATAATGTACAAATCAAGTGAACAATCCAAGTCATTTTACAGAGAAATAAATCTTGGAAACTAGGAGTTGATTGTTACAAAAATGGCTCAAGTCTAAAATTATTCAACTGCCCATCAAGGAAATAAAGAGCCTGATGCCAGAACTGAAAACACTCCAAACTTCGCGTTCTTTCAAATAGACTACTGAAGTGAAATTAACTGTTTAGTCTCGTTTTCAAATTTGATTTATTAATATAGCTGAACTCAAGTAAAAAAATGACAGATATGGTCAAACCCAGTCACATTAAAACTTACCTTCGAGTAAAATCAGCAGTTTTAGCAGTTAAGCTTTCATAATTTTAGAACAGAGCAGTATATATAACCACAGAGTATGGCATATTTGGTAAAATGCACAAAAGATAGTAATTTAGACCAGTGAACTTGGTAGAGAGATACCTGGATTCATTCTGCACTTTGTCATTATCTTTGCATGTGGCCTTGGGAAACCAGTGCCACTCTCCCTCCTCTAGTTTTTATGTGCAAATAAGAGCAGTAATACTTTCCTGAGACCACATTCTATAAACTCTTAAGGTCGTGCTTCTGCAGAAATAGTTCTAGCTGTGCTGACAGAGTTAAAACAGAAAAATCTTTCTCATATGGATGGAGTTTATTGTTAAATGTGTTTTTATGAAGTTATAATATGCTTCTGTTCAAGAAGGGTAGTGCACTATGCAGATACAAAATACCTTCTTGTGAAGATAACTACATGCAATCCCTTAGGTTTTTATCAGTGCTTTTCCTACACTTTTTTGTGAAATGAGGCCCCAGTGGTGCTTCAAAGCCCAGCAAGTTGCCTATGTTGCATGCCAGTGAGTCATCCTTAGGACTGATTCTGGATAATCGTATTTCCAGAGAGGACTGGTGAGACAATAATACAACAGTGCTCGTCATTCTCTGGCGCTGATGTATTTTTGTAAGTACTTCGACTTACTGTTTCTAGCTGATATCACCTTTCTATGTTGCATGATTTCAAGAGAACATATTATCCATAATTTTTTCTTCCAGGATTTCTCAGATTTTTCTGCCTGAGCTTTGCTATTACCCATCTCAGAAGCAAGTGGAATTTCTATAGAGCTTAAATTTAGTGTAGCAGCTACAGATATCAGATCCCTGGAGACTGTAGTTCAGCACACTTCCCTCAGCCCCCTTCTAATCCTGTCTACTGATGAAAAATTTGACCATTTTTGTTTCAAAATGCCTTACATCTAACAAGTGGAAACAGTATGTATATTACACACATATTTAAATGTCTTGGCTTTAGACTGTCAGGATTTCAGAATTTTAGAGATCTAGAGATGTATGGTTATTAGCAGTTGTTCTCATAAAAGAAATATGGATTTTCTCATTAGCTCTTCCCTCCAATTTATTTTTTTTTTTATTGTTTTCAAGAGTCACTGTTATGTCTTAGGTATAGATTGCAGAATAATTCTTTTTGCTTATAGGAATTTGTCTATAGAGTATAAAAGAAGGTGATCAATGTCAGAAATTACTTATCCTGACCAAAGTCGATAAAGAAATGAAAATACACAGGAATTAGTGTAGTGTATGTGAACAGAAATTAAGCATAATTCCCTCCTCAAAACTTTAGGCTAAATGTAAATGCTAGAATGAAATATACCTTTATATCCGTAGCAAAAAGTTACACTTAAGATAATAAAAACAGAGAAAACAGAATAATTAAATGGGTAGATTACAGTAAGATTCTATGTAATAATAATTATTCTAATAATTATTCTTAGATTTTTTCCATGGCATTTGGCTTAATGAGCCAGACATGAATTCATTTCTGAGCTACCTTTTTCCACTGTTGCATGCAAAAGCAGGAATATAAGACACTGATGCATCCATTCTACAGTGCAGTATTATTATCTAATGAATAAACTTATAGCCTGTGTGGAAATCTGATAACATTCTTTTTTGGTTGGCTGGGGCTTTTTGTTTTGTTTTGGGGTTTTGTTGCTTTGGTTGTTTTTTTGGGTTTTTTTAATATTTTTTTTCATATACATCCTTCTACGATAATTTATTTGGTTGTAAATGCCTCTTTCTTTTTTTTTTCTTTTTTTTTTTTTTTTTTTTGGTATTTTTTCCAATAATTTTTTAATGATTCTTACCTACGGTTCAGGGTGAGTTTTCATTATCAGTATGTCCTGCCATCATCCTTTTAATAAGTCATATCTGATTTTATATAATATACTGCACCATTTCTAGGGGTTTCTTTAGATGCACTTATGATACAAATTTAGTTTAGAACAGGAATAAGCATTTGACATACAGCCAGAATACAGCTACACTGAAGCAAACCCCACTGAAATGCTTGTGAGATAGCTACAGTATTAAGTTTTGTTCTTCAAAGCCATTCTTATTTTGCCATGCTACTTGCCAATAGGGAGGGTTTCTGTAATGCAAACCCCTCATAAACATAATCCATCTTCTACATATAAAACTGATTGTAACATTCTTTTTTCTTTCTATTGACTGTGCTTA
Source organism: Psittacula echo (assembly GCF_963264785.1). NCBI lineage: Eukaryota > Metazoa > Chordata > Aves > Psittaciformes > Psittacidae > Psittacula > Psittacula echo. The sequence continues at coordinate 69,535,609 of NC_137736.1, read as the reverse complement.
AGTCCTAAATGTCTTCCCTGCAAGAGGCCCCTGCTGTTTTACCTAGCTTTGTCAGTTCAAAAGCAAGGGTCACCCCTACAGAAATGTTTATCTTCTTTTTGGGCTCTGTACTTCGTCAGTCCTGTTTCTTTTCTTTTTGTTTCCTTTCTCTACAAATGCCTAAAAGCCTTTTTTTCCTTATGTTCCATCAGTCTACATCTGGTGTCAATGCACTTCCTTCTCAGTGCTCACCTCTCTCCACCCAGCTTGTGTCTGAGGTCCTTTCAGGAACGTGCAGCTTAGCGCTCTGCAGTGAGACCTCTGCTTGCGCTTACAGGGAAAGGGATACAAAACAAAAGCAAATTGCAATCAAAACCAGAATGCAATTTGAACTCAGATAAAAAGTTATTTAAAAAAGGTAGGAAGAATTGACTGCAGCTGAAGTAATTGAATTTATCTACATATCCCGTTGCTATAATTCCCTGTCCTAAGTATTAGTGTACTATGGGGAAAAAAATAAATCTGAGTGATTACACCATTGGATTCAACTTTTTCTTCTTATTTTGATTTTCCCACACAGGATGCTACCTACAGAATAACATCACTGTTTTATATGTATTCTTGTTAAGAAATGTAGTATTTTTATACTTGACTTGTATGTCCAAGTTTTTTCACCAGGTAATTTTGTGCATTGCTTTTGCAGAAATGTTATGTGTTAAACAGATGTTCCATGTTCAAAACTTATTTATTTATTTATTTACTATTGCAGTCAAATTTTCTTTGAAGCATGAAAAGGTAAATTTAGATACTTAGAGCTCTTTCCCAAGAAGCAAGTGCCTATTGGTACTCGTACCCATAAAATATCTCCAGTCCTAACCTGTACATTTAAAAGACTTATACAGAATATACCAAATATGACCTGCTTCCCACCAGTGTTTTCAACTAAACAGCATAGACAGGATACCATATAAGTTAATTATACAAATTCTCAAACATACTGCTAGATGAATGATGTTTTCAGATATCAAATGACACTGGTAATACAATGAAATTTAAAGAGGACTCTTAATTAGAAAGGCACATAATATTAGGACAACAAAAGTATACTTTAAATTGAAATTTCAATCAAGTAATGAGAATTAAAGATTTAATTTAATGCTGTTTTTAAATATGAAGTGTAATGTGGATAACTTACAGGCATATTTACTTCATCGTACTGGTAAGATAAAGATAAGTTCTGTGTTAGCGTAGTTTATTTTTTCATGCTCTGTGAGCACGTACTGTGTGAACCCAGAGCATCTTATCACTTGGGTAGACTCATTAACACGTGATTAAAGTTTTGTATAAATCCCTGTCAAAGTTCAGAAGTCCTATGTTTCTGTCTTTACTGCCAAGTCATTGCACTGCTGACTTCTACTAAGGCTCAAGTCCACAGCCTAAGCAAATGACGTGTAGATGGGGACTCTTTTGGTGTATATTAGCTGGTTAATCCAGTGACAAACACCAAAATAGAGCTTGTGTGTACCTCTGTGGAATGGACTTCATAATATATGACTCCCCACTTAATAATTAATTTAACCTTACCTTCAACAAAGTCCATGACTAATGTCCTTTCTCAGCCTAAACTGCCATGAAGTTAGTGAAATTTCGTTTACGTCAGCAGTGAATTGAACCCCGTGTGTTTTTGCCAGAGAAAGCTGGTATTGTAATGTTTGCTTATGCTAGATTAATATTCTGTTGCATAACAAAGGAAGCTATACTGTTGCATTTAGATCTTAAAGATCTATGAAACCGTGTTTCAAAAATTATTAATACGAAACAACTTAACATTAAAGAATTATATTGTAAACTAAGTGCAAGGATGTCGAAGATAAAAGACTGAATTAATCAATATAAGTCTGCATCCAACTGATACATTTTTTATTTATTTATTTTTATATATATAATGTGTATAAAATATATAAATAATATAATTTTATTTATATATTATATATTAATTATATATAAATAATATATATTACTATATATAATATAATATTATACTATATTATATTATAAATTATATACATATATAATATATATTTATATTTTTATATTTATGATATATAAATAATATATAAAAATGTATATATAAAATGAATATTTATTTAATTTTATTTTTTATTTGAAATTAGCTACTTGGATGTTTACCAAATAAGAACAATCCAAAGACCTAGGTGACTTATTTTAAAGAATAATATAGTTTGCTTAATTTATCTTCCCTATACCTGAGTATACTTCTCCATATTTCTTTTTATAATTTTGAAAAATGTACCTTATCTTTGAAAATGTATCTTATGATGTGCACGTTTAAATTTTGTTGTATGTTTTCAGGGAAGAAAAACCTTATTAATATCCTGTTTAGTTAATCAGCACCAAATATAGACAAATCCAGAAGGCTACAAATATCACCCACTCCCTTCAAGCACTGAGGAAAATATGTAATAAACATATGATGCTTTTATCTAGCTATTATGGTGCTCTTATACATTATTGCTAAAGCTGGTGAGATGTTTTTGTCAAGTATACCAGTTAGAGACTGAAAGTGTTCCATTAAAAAAATAATAGATTCAGTTTGGTTTTGTTAAAAACAGGACAAAAAATCATCAAGATCCTTCCTGGCTTCCCCTTGGGGTTGCCTTGTTATTAAAACCTCAGGAGGGAGAGGAGGTGATTGAGGAGGCTCAGTGAGCCCCTGGGTTGCCATACAGCTTTATGGGGTGAAAAGCTGTCACCTCAGAGCTTCTTCCAGCCTTGCTGTTGACACCTCAGTCCCAGGAAAACCTCTCTGTGACCAGATTTGAACTCACCACTGGATTCTTCTAAGTACACCAATGTGATCCTAATCATGCATCCACCTCATTCCTGTCTTACCACTGTGACTTTTCCATAGCAAGAAATCATATGTGTACACTGGATGTCATCTGTGGCATACCAGAAACTTCTGTGACCCTAATATTTGCATTTTGACCCAGTCACTTTTGTGACTCTGGACAGATAAGAATATTTTCAAGGTATTTTATGAAAATCTGGTAGGAGTAACAGACACCTGAAACAATTCCTATGTAATAAAATGGAACAAACCTTTTATTTTAAGTGCTTGCACTTCCATAGTGATTCAGAGAAAACTCCAGGGACAAACTTGCCAACAAAGTTTTCAAGTTGACAAACAGGCATTCTTTATTGCAGCGCCAGGAGACATGGGGGATAGCTCCTCCTAACGTGTGTGTCTCCGTATTACTTCATACGCCGCCTTATATAGCCACTGGGTATACATACATATTCCTGAGGTTATGTATGGATTACATAATTTTCCAGAAATTTCCCCGCATGCATACAAAATTGTGGTGATGGTCTCTGAGGTTCATTTACTTCTTCCAACAATCTTCATCACTTTTGGCTGCCTTTGAAGCACGCACAGTAGATGCTTATACCAGCTTAATTGGATCGTTAACACCAGAGACATAATAATCCTTCTAGCCTCCTACTTATCAGTTAGTTTAACTGTAGCCCATCCTGGATCCTGCCATTCCCAGATACTCCTTATCCCTATGTCCTATTATTCTAGACTATTTTTCTTAAAACTATGTCAACTATAACGACTTATCTTGTACAAGAATTCTCAGTTTGTTCTCTAGCTGTACTCTTATTTTTTTTCTTCTATGTATCATGCCCCTCAGTAAATTTCCACTGCTACTGTTACAAAGCCATCAAACTTAACATTACTTAAAACTAATTCTAAAGGTTTATATATTCCATTTTACAATTTTATGCCCCCCCTTTGTTTCAATAGTGAACAAGAAAACTGAATAGCACATTTTCAATCTTAACCCCAGCTGGCAACTAAGTATCACACAGCCGCTTGTTCACTCTTCTCTGGTGGAATGAGAATCAGAAGGGTAGAAGTGAGAAACTCACAGATCAAAGACAGTTTAATTGATAAATCAAGAGCTGTGAGCACAGCAAAGCAAAACAAAACAAGGAGTTCATTGGCTACTTCCCATCGGCAGGCAGGTGTTTGGCCATCTCCAGCACAGCAGGACTCAGGACACAGAACAGTTACTTGGGAAGATAAATGCCATCACACTGAACATCTACCCTTTCCTCCTTCTTCCCCAGCTTTACATGCTGAACGTAACATCATGATATGGGATATCCCTCTGGTCAGTTGGGGTCAGCTATCCCAGCTGTGTTGCCTCTCAACTACTCGTGTACCCTCAACCTGCTCGCTGGTGGGGTGTAGTAAGAGGCAGAAAAGGCCTTGACTCTGTGCAAGCACTGCTCAGTAACAGCTAAAACATCCCTGTGTTATCAACACGGTTTAATCACAAATTCAAGACATAGCCCCATACTAACTACTGTGAAGAAAATTAACTCTATCCCTGCCAAAACCCAACACATGTGTCCTTGAACCTTTGCCATGATCATTACTTAGTCTTCTTTGTACAATGGACTGTAATAAAAAATAGAAATGACCACAATTTAGATCATTTGAACCTTTGATGATGTAGTAAAGGAAGATAATTATGTCAATCTAGTTATAGCTACTGGTAATGTAATAATAAAACTAAAAATTTACAGGTGAGAGAATCAGAACAATGAAAACCTACTGGTTACAGTAATGAATCTGAATTAAGGAAAAACAAGCAAATATTTAAATAAGCCTTAACAACGACTAAAAAGTGTTGCAAATATCCAAATGCCTTACATATTCATACATATTACCTGTTATTAATGCCTTCAGTCTATTTTGTCTTGCTAGTGCAATTCTGGAAATGACACAGCTTTGAAACTATTGCATGAAACATAACTTTCATATCCACAGATACTTTCTCGCAATTTTTTTGGAGAGCTGTACAAGCATTTATACTTAGGTAATTAATAAAATGGCATCTGGGTTATCAGGCATCATTCAGTGACATGGACAGTGGGATTGAGTGAGCTCTCAGCAAGTTTGCCGATGACACCAAGCTGTGTGGTTCGGTTGATACGCCGGAGGGAAGGGATGCCATCCAGAGGGACCTCGACGCACTTGTAAGGTGGGCTGATGCCAACCTTATGAAGTTTAACCCTGACAAGTGCAAGGTCCTACACCTGGGTCGCAGCAATCCCAGGCACAGCTACAGGTTGGGCAGAGAAGAGATTCAGAGCAGCCCTGCAGAGAAGGACTTGGGGGTGCTGGTCAATGAGAAAATGAACATGAGCCGGCTTCAGTGTGCGCTCGCAGCCCAGAAAGCCAATCGTATCCTGGGCTGCATCAAGAGGAGCATGACCAGCAGGTCGAAGGAGGTGATCCTGCCCCTCTACTCTGCTCTTGTCAGACCTCACTTGGAGTATTGTGTGCAGTTCTGGTGTCCTCAACATAAAAAGGACATGGAACTGTTGGAACAAGTGCAGAGGAGGGCCATAAGGATAATCAGGGCACTGGAGCACCTCCCGTATGAAGACAGGCTGCAAAAGTTGAGGCTGTTGAGCCTGGAGAAGAGAAGGCTGCGTGGAGATCTCATAGCAGCCTTCTAGTATCTGAAAGGGGCCTACAAGGATGCTGGGGAGGGACTATTCATCAGGGACTGTAGTGACAGGACAAGGGGTAACGGGTTCAAACTTAAACAGGGGAAGTTTAGATTGGATCTAAGGAAGAAATTCTTTACTGTGAGGGTGGTGAGGCACTGGAATGGGTTGCCCAGGGAGGCTGTGAATTCTCCATCCCTGGCGGTGTTGAAGGCCAGGTTGGCAGCGCCTTGGGTGACATGGTTTAGTGTGGGGTGTCCCTGCCCATGTTAGGGGGGTTGGAACTCGATGATCTTAAGGTCCTTTCCAACCCTAACTATTCTAGGATTCTAAAACACTACAACAATTTAAAATAAGTTTGCAAGCTTAAGCATGTTTTTTCTATGAAAAAGAAGTAAATGGAAAGAAAGATTATAAAAATCACAAGCTTCATATAGCAACTAGTTTTGCAACTGCATTGCTTGAAAAATTTCAAGCAAGCTTAATGAAAATTCTTTGTCTTTTATTTCTGACTACAGTGCTATAAAAATTTGTGAGAACATGCTTAACCTTGAGGACCAGTGTAGTTCACATCAAAGATTCCCTAAGAGAGCTTTTAGCATAACATAGTTTACATGTGTCCTGGGCTCAGCAGCAGCAGTCATTTTTTTCTTCTTCTTAGTAGCTGTTGCAGCACTGTGTTTTTGACTTTCGGCCTCGGAACAGAGCTGATAACACCGACATTTAGACTGACCAAGGACTTTGTGAGTCTCATGCTCTGCCAGGGAGGAGGCAAAGCCGGGAGGAAGCAGAGACAGGACACCTGACCCAAACTAGCCAAAGAGGTATTCCATACCACAGCATGTCATGCTCAGGATGTAGAACTGAGAGTTCCCGGAAGGGCTGGATGACTGGAGGGTGGGAGTGAGGTACCGGTTGGTGAGCGATTGTGTTCTCTTCCTTTGTTATTTCCTTTATCATTATTACTATTAGTGGTAGCAGTAGTGATTTGTGTTATACCTTAGTTATTAAACTGTTCTTATCTCAACCCGTGGTAGTTGCATTCTTTCGATTCTCCTCCCCGTCCCTCCAGGAGCGGAGGGAAGAAAGGTGGGGGGGGAAGTGGACTGCATGGTTCTGATTTACGGCCTGGGCTTAAACCACGACAACATGAATAAGATAATGCTCAGTACATTGGACTGTTTTGTCTATTTTATTCAAATCACATGCACACAGAGAAATAAATTCATAACTTTGCATAATGTTGTGGCAAAAAATGTCCTGTAAAGGCACCAGTAAGTACAACTCTGATTATGATTAAAGTTTATCTTATTATACTCTAGCTAAGAGGATCATTATATTATATACTGTGCCATGATTAAACTGTTTTTTCTTAAAGAACTTTGAATTTACGTTCAGACAACTTTTATATTCATAAGCTCACAACACTACTCCACACATCCCCAGAGAGCAGCCTAGGAAAGACTAATCAAAGTACTGGCACTTATTCTACTGCAATGTGCGTTTCTCTCAGTACTGTTGTAAGTCTAAGTCAAATCCACGTAAGCCCCTCTATATAACATGTTCAGTTTCAGCTGTGATCTGGATTAACCTTTAAAAAAGAAAGAAAATGTCTGCTGCAGAACCAAATAAAGGCTTTTCCTATTTGAGTCATATATTGGGCTCAGTCTTGTCATCTGAAGGCAACGGAGAATTTGGCTGAGCCATAACTGTAAGACTGCCTATAAGTGGTTGCTAGAAGGCGGGAGTGGGGGGTGGGGGAGAAGGGGAGGGGAAAGAGGAAGTGACTGAGTAGGGAAAAAAAAAATAATAGTTTCAGCTTCTGTTTTTTGGGGTTTTTTTAATCAGAGTTTTGTTTGGTTTTTTTTTGTTCTAAGAACAAAATGATGTCTGTAGTCAGCCTCTTGACTTCAGATGCAACAATATTCTGTTGGGTGTTATGAATAGCAGGAATAGCCCTGGACTATGCATGGACTTACATATGTTCAAACATTCAAGATTTTTGACTAGCTGGAACTAATAGAACAGGTTTTCAAAGCAAACCTTCCATCCTAGCAATTTAAATAAATTGCTAACAGGAAAGTTTTTTTGTGACATCAAGTAAAACATTGAAAGGTTCAGCAGTGACTTGAGGCATGTTTAGACTCTGTAATGGAGCACAGGCAGGGAGCTGACCTGAGATGGTACTTCCACTTCAAGCAAAACAAATTGGCATGAAAGGTAGTTGTTTGGTCCCAAAAGGAGTATAGCTGCATAAGAATAGTTCCATATCTATACTAATAATCCTTGCCTCATAGAAGTTTTCATAACAGTGCTTTTACAGATGTGGATATTATGCCACATATATCATGTAATAGCAGACACAATGCATTTTTTTCTAGTCCAAAAATGAATAAAGTCACTCTTGCACATTTAGGTGAAATCTGAAACACTTTAACAAAAGAAATCATGTTATTTTCAGTCTTGATTATTTCGTTTTTCTCCATCAGCCACTATCTGTATTTCTAATGAGGCTTAATCTTTATGGTAGAAATTTCAATACTCCGCACATTACGTAGGAAAACAAGGCCTTTATTTGGCTATTTCTGTCCTTTGAACATAAACAGAAATGTCTCTTCTGATACATTCATGCTTCTCATTTGAGAAGCTCATCCTATACATTAATAAACATTCATTGTTGAACTGAAAGTATTTGCAAACATAATGCAAGAATAAGACATGCTGTGGTTTGAAATGGATCCAGGAGAGGTATATGTTTCCTTCTTCTTCAAGACCTAATAGGGCTTCTGATGACGTTCAATTTGACAGGCCCCCCCTTTTTTTTTTCAGTTGCAGTATTTATTAAATGGTAAAATTTCTCTGAACCTCAAGGCAATCCCATCATGTTTATCCCGAATTCTAAAACTATTAGGAAAGTGATGAACTGTTTATTCCTCCTCCTATAGATTTACATGTGACATCTGACAAGGGTCATTTTTTCATTCCTCTTGCTCCCCATAGCTTTTAAAGTTAATCAGAAGAGTGAAAAAGTTGTCACATCCTAATATTACTCTTAAGATGAACATACTTTTTTTCTCTGTTCTATTTGTTAAAGTCAGATTTCTTTCTTTTCTTTCACTGTCTAGCAGTTTAAGGTAGATATGTAGATATAGAACTGCAGAAGTCAAGTCTTGGATTAGTACTCCTATATGTTATCAAGATTTTTTTTTTGACTTCTGATAAATCCAAACCTGCTTTCCAGGTTCAAATAGTAGTACAGGAAAGCTTTACTATTTCTGAGAGATCTAACTTTAATACCTCTTCTTTCTGATGAGATCCAACCAAAGAAATATTAATTTATTATTCACCAAAACCACTATGTACATTATACTGAGATGGTTCCATACTTAAACAAATAAACATATTCTAACTGACAGTAGATTTCTATAAGACAAATCCCCAAGTCAAATCTGCAGACAAAGCAAATAAGAAGCAGACCCTACTTCCTGAGCTCAGATTGCTGCGACGAGAAGCTTATGCTACTACAACTTCTAGTCATGTCCATGTAGAATCATAGAATTGTTAGGTAGAACAGTTTGGGTTAGAAAGGAACTTCAATTATAATGTAGTCCACCCCCACCCTGCTATAGGAAGGGACATCTCTCATCAGATCAAGGTGCTTAAAGCCCCATACAGCCTGATTTTGTGCATTTTCAATGATGGAGCATCCACAACTTCACTAGGCAACTTGTTCTAGTGTCTTACCATCCTCACTGTAAAAAGTGTCATACTTATGCTTAACCTAATCCTATCTTTTTTTCAGTTTGAAACCATTTCCTCTTCTTTTGTCACTACAGGCTTAGTAAAAAGTAGTTCTCCATCTTTCTTATAAGCTCCCTTTGAGTACTGAAATGTTACAATCAGGTCTCACTAGAGTCTCCTTTTGTCCAGGCTGAATAACCAAAACTCAGCCTTCCTTTAGGAAAGGTATTCCAGCCCTCCAGTCATTTCCGTGGCCCTCCTTTGGTCTGCTTTGATATGTCTATGCCTGTCTTCTGTTGAGGGTCCGAGCACTGGACACAGTACTCCAGGTGGAGTCTTATGAGAGCGGAGTAGAGAGGAGAGAATCATCTCCCTCAACCTGCTGGTCACACTTCTTTTAATAGAGCCCAGGATATGACTGTCTTTCTGGGCTCCAAGTTCACATTGCTCATGTTCAAAGTTTCATCCACCAGTACTTCCAAGTCCTTCTCCTCAGGACTGCTCTCAATTCATTCTCCACCCAGCCTCTATTTGTGTTTGGGATTGCTCTGATCAACGTGCAAGACCTTGCACTTTGCCTTGTTGAACTTCAGGTCCAGTTCTCCAGCCTGTCAAGCTCCCCATGAATGGCATCTCTTCCTGCAGGTGATGTATTGAGGTGAGAGCTGGTGTAATTTCTCTAAGCATTTATATTTCCAAAAGTCTTCCAAAACGTGTTACTGGATATAGAGCAGTTGCACTTTGACTCAGAGGAGTAAATACAATGAAGGTTTATATCTTGAGGCACCTCTTTGCACTGAAATACGATTCATTTCTGCGTGGCCGTTATGCCAAATGATGTGAAATTAATTAGTCTTACAATTATCTCTATGAATGTCATTGTTTACATGACAGGCATTACCAGTATCAGATAAGATAAACAATTGCTATATGAAGGACTGAATTTGGAAGAGGCTTACTTTTACCCTGGCAGTGAAATATACAAGAGAAGAATTTTGTCCTCATCTTATACAACAAGAAGTAGGGCTTTTTTTTTTTTTTTTTTCCCCAATCTATTATTCATTGTTTGAATAAAGGATGAAAATAGCTTGACATCTTTTGAGATGGGAGTTCATTTAAAAGTAACGCATTTTTTCTTCAATTGTGAGTTCTACGTTGTGAGCAGACTCTCCAAAGTTTGCTGTCCATGTTTTGAATGGAATTGTCATTGAGTGTACTGGAATAATGAAGTAACATTTTTTGTCTATCTACCTACTTTGTATTTCTTATCTTTCAAAAGATTTGCCTACAGCTCACTCACAGATAGATAATTTTAAAGGTACAGTTTCCTATGGATCTGCTGCAGCTCAGAACAATGCTTTGGGAATACACAATGTGGTATCATAACAGAAGTCATAAAAAAAAAAAAAGAAGAAAGAAAAGCAGGAAAGAACACTTTACTTGTACATACTGAGAACCTCTTAGGCAGTTCCAACAAAACAGCATGCTACTAGTTACAATCCTATTTTTTTCTCATCATAGATTATCCCAGAAAGGATTATGTCATTAAAATCCAGTGATTAATTTTTCAGATTCATGAATTTTCTTTGTTTTGAAAGGAAGATAACTATCATAACATGCGCCAGCAGTGTGCACTCACAGCTCAGAAAGTCAACCGAATCCTGGGCTGCATCAAAAGGAGTGTGACCAGAAGGCAGAAGGAGGTGATCCTGCCCCTCTACTCTGCTCTCATGAGACCTCACTTGGAGTATTCTGCACAGTTCTGGTGTCCTCAACATAAAAAGACATGGAAGTGTTGGAACAAGTCCAGAGGAGGGCCATGAGTTTGATCAGGGGACTGGAGCACCTCCCGTATGAAGATAGGCTGAGAAAGTTGAGGCTCTTCAGCCTGGAGAAGAGAAGGCTGCATGGAGACCTCAGACTAGCCTTCCAGTATCTGAAGGGGGCTTCTAAGGATGCTGGGAAGGGATTCTTCATTAGGGACTGTAGTGACAGGATAAGGAGTAATGGGTTAAAACTTAAACCATTAGTTTAAGTTTAGATTGGATATAAAGAAGAAATTCTTTACTGAGAGGGTGGTGAGGCACTGGAATGGGTTGCCCAGGGAGGTTGTGAATGCTCCATCCTTGGTGGTGTTCAAGGCCAGGTTGGATGAGGCCTTGGGTGGCATGGTTTAGTGTGAGGTGTCCCTGCCCATGGCAGGTGGATTGGAACTAGGTGATCTTAAGCTCCTTTCTAACCCTAACTATTCTATGATTCTATGATTCTATCATCCTGATGTAATGATTTTTTTAATTTTTTTTTTTTTTTTCTGAGCTTGTGCCTGGTAAAGAGGTTTCAGTTCATAAGCCAATCTTTTTTAATGTTGCTGCCAAATGACCTTTTCAGCAAAATTCCCAGGGAGCAGTTTGATGTTCAATATTAAGCTGTCTATTTCTTAAGCAAATGAAAGACTTATCCGGAGTGTTTCACTCCTTTTGAAGTTAGAGTTAGCTGGCCCATCTGATTTTTAAAATTATTTGTAGTAAACCAAACCTGACAGATGAAATTCTGAAATCTTCCCAGTTTACATGCTACACTAATGGCATTTGAATCTTTATTTCTGGAACCAAATATAGCATTTGCAAGTTTCATATAAAACAATTATCCACAGTTGCCTTTGGCATTTTCTTGTTTTGGATAAATAACATGAAGTAGTGCAGTGGAAAATCATCAGCAATGTGCCAGACCTTGAAGTTCTGTGAGAAATTCCTACGTTCTTATCTTGCTGGCAGAAACAATTTTTGAAAATATTAATAACAACTGGACTGCTGTAACAGATAGATTTAGACTTTTAAGGATGGACTGGGGAGGCCAGGAGGGTGGTTGGACATTTACATGAGAAGCAGGAATGCATGGAGATATGCTTTCAGATGAGTCAGGAGCTAATCAAGAGTTTATGGGTCAAGATAAGCAGGCATAGGTGCTGCTGTAGTGGTTATCTGCTATAAACCTGTACTGGCTTTAGCTGGGATAGAGTTAATTTTCTTCATAGTAGCTAGTATGAGGCTATGTCTTGGATTTGTGATGAAAACAGTATTGATAACACAGGAATGTTTTAGTTGTTGCTGAGCAGTGCTTGAACAGAGTCAAGGTCTTTTCTGCTTCTCACACCACATCACCAGTGAGCAGTCTGGAGGTGCACAAGAGGCTGGGAAGGGACACAGCTGGGACAGCTGACTCCAAGTCACTAAAGGGATATGCCATACCATATGTACTCATGTACCATATGTAATCATGTTCAGCAATAAAAGCTGGGAGAAGAAGGGAGAGACATTCAGAGTTAGGCATTCATCTTCCCAAATAATCATCACACATGATGGACCCCTGCTGTCCTGGAGATTGCTGAACACCTTCCTGCCAATGGAAAAAAAAAGAAATTGTAAAGAGTGACTGCTACACCAGATGATTGTGCCACCATTCAGAAGGACCTTGACAGGCTGAAAAAATGGTCTGACATTCATGAAGTTCAACTACAGTAAATTCAAAATATTGCACATGGTAGAACAGAACAGGCTGGGTCCAGACTCCTTGGAAAGCAACTCTTCAGAGAAGGAACAGGGCATCTGTTGGGCAACAAGCAGACTATGAACCAGAAATGTGCTCTTGAGACAAAGGTCAACAGCCTCCTGGGCTGCATTGCTTGGAGTTCTGCCAGCAGGCTGAAAGAGGTGGCATTTCTCCTCTACTCAGTACTGGGTCTAGGTCTGGGTACCATTCTTGTCACAAACAAAAGACAGACTAGGGATAATGTGGGGTCTCTCTGGAAGCTAATGGGAGAATTGGCTACGCTGGATTTGGAAAAGGCTGAGGTCCTCAATGACTCTTTTGCTTCAGTATTCACCGGCAAGTGCTCTGGCTACACTGCCCAAGTCTCGAAATAAAAATGCAGGAACTGTGAGAATGAAGTTATTAGGCCCACTGTAGGAGAGGATCAGGTTTGAGATAGCCTTAGGAACCTGAATGTACACAAGTCCATGAGACCCGATGAAATCCATCTGCGGGTCCTGGAGAAGCTGGTGAATGAAGTTGCTAACCCACTGGCCGTCATATTTGAAAAATCATGGCAGTCAGGTGAAGTTCCCGATGACTGGAAAAAGGGAAATATAATCCTCATTTTCAAGAAGTGAAATACGGAAGACCTAGGGAACTACAGACCAGCCAGTCTCACCTCCATGCCTGGCAAATTCTTGGAGCAGATTCTCCTGGAAAGCATGCTAAGGCACATGAAAAACAATGAGGTGGTTGGTGACAGCTAGCATGGCTTCACTAAGGGGAAATCCTGTCTGACCAATATGGTGGTCTTCTATGATGGGGCTACGGAGTTGATGGATAAGGGCAAAGCAATCGACGTCATCTACTTGGACTTGTGTAAAGCGTTTGATGCTGTCCCACATGACATCCTTGTCTCAAACAGGAGAGACATCAATTTGATAGGTGGACCACTCGGTGGATAAAGAATTGGCTGGATGGATGGACGCAAAAAGTTGTGGTCAACAGCTCAATGTCCAGCTGGAAACCATAACAAGTGGTGACCCTCAGGGGTCATAGGTGTTGGGACCGGTCTTGTTCAACATCTTTGTCGGTGACATGGACAGTGGGATTGAGTGCACCCTCAGCAAGTTTGCTCCTGACACTAAGTTATATGGTTCAGTTGACACGCTGGAGAGAAGGGATGCTGTCCAGAGAGACTTTGACATGCTTGAGAGATGGGTCAATACCAGCTTCATGAAGTTCAACCAAGCCAAGTGCAAGGTCCTGCACCTGGGTCAGGGCAATCCCAGGCACAGGTACAGATTGGGCAAAGTGATTCAGAGCAGCCCTGCAGAGGACTTGGGGGTGCTGGTCAATGAGAAACTGAACATAAGCTATTGGAGCAAGTCTAGAGGAGGGCCACAAGGATAATAAGGGAGATGGAGCACCTCTCATTTGAGGACAGGCTGAGAAATCTGGGGCTGTTCAGCCTGCAGAAGAGAAAACTGCATGCAGACCTCATAGCAGCCTTCCATTATCTGAAAGGGGCCTACAAGGATGTCTGAGAGTGACCCTTTGTCAAGGATTGTAGTGTTAGTACAAGAGGTAATGGGTTCAAACTTCACCAGGGGAAGTTCAGGTTAGATATAAAGAAGTTTATCACTGAGAGGGTGGTGATGAGGCACTGGAACAGGTTACCCAAAGAAGTGGTAAATGCTCTATCCTTGGCAGTGTTCAAGGCCAGGCTGGACACAATCTTGGGTGACATGGTCTAGTGTGAGGCACCCCTGCCCATAGCAGGGGGATTGGAACTAGATAATCTTAAGGTCCTTTCCAGTCCTAACTATCCTATGATTCAATGATTCTCTGACACCATGTTTGTGAGGAGTGTTGACTACTTCAGGGTAAGAAGGCTCCAGAGAGAGATCTGCACAGTCTAGATTGATGAGCTGAGGTCAACAAGGCTAAGTTCTCGGTCCTGTACCTGGTTCACAACTACCCCATGCAATGCTACAGGCCTGGCGAAGAGTGGCTGGAAAGCTGCCGCATGGAAAAGGACCGGAGGGTGTTGGTCGACAGCCGACTGAACATCAGCCATCAGTGTGCCCTGGTGGTCGAGAAAGATGACAGCTTCCTGGCTTGTATCAGAAATAGTGTTGCCAAAAGGACCAAGGAAGTGATCGTTCCTGTGTATGTGGCACTGGTGAGGTCGCACTTTGAATACTGTGTTCACTACATGAAAGACCTTGAGGTGCTGGAGCTTGTCTAAAGAAGGTGAACACAGCTGGCAAAGCGTTTAGAATAGAAATCCATCAGAAATGTCAGGGAACTGGGGTTGTTTAACCTGGAAAAAAGAAGGCTCAGGGAAGACCTCATAGCTCCCTACAACTACCTGAAAGGAGGTTGTAGGGAGGTGGGGGTCAGAATTTTCTCCTGAGTAGCAGGTGATAGGACAAGATTGAATAGCCTCAAGTCATGCCAGGGGAGCTTTAGATTGGATACAAAGAAAAATTTCTTCCCGGAAAGGTTGTCAAGCATTGGAACAGAACACCCACAATGGCTGAGTTGCCATCCCTGGGGGTATTTAAAAGACTGTAGGTGTGGCATTTAAGGACATATTTTAGTAGTGACAGTCCTAGTTTAATGGTTGAATTCAATGATCCTAGAGGTCCTTTCCAACTTAAAACATCCTATGATTACATGATTGTCCTATTATTACCCAAGGTATTCATTCTATCTATGTGCTTCATGAATGCTCCAGTTTTGCATTTTCACTGTGCCTTAGTCACATATTAAAAAATCAGCTTCAGGCAGTTCTTGAATGAAATCATCTTATCTGGGAATGTACAGAGGAGGAAACTTTCCTAAGTAATATCTTACAACACATGACTCCTGTAGAAGAATGAGAGTAAGTTATGACTGCATGTGTATCTTTCACTCATTGTCACAAGATAGATATAATATTGGGTAAATCAGCAATCAACACAACACAAATTATCAGCTGTATGACAACTGTACATATCTTCCTAGATTAGAAAAAAACCCACCAAACTTATATTTTTCATAGGTTTTGTGTCTACAGTATTGGGTTTAGGTTGTGATTAGACTGTGTTTGGACTATTACTCATGTGTCAACAACATTTCAAATATATCTACAACATCTGACTCATTTGGAAGATGGATTATAAGTACCAAATACTAACTTCTCAGTCTTTTTAAATCTAAAAATGAAACAATTGCCATTTATAAACATGCCTGTTCTTACAATGACAACATTCACATACCAGACTAAAAATATTGCAGTAGAACAAGTATATCAGATTTGCTACCAGCTTGCTTATACATATGACAGGAAAAGAGAAATAGCAGATCTCGACAAAGAAAAGATACTAGCAAGTTTAATATCTAGAATTTATTAAAAGTTCATTTTCTTGTCAGAAAACAGACAATGTCTTTCCAATTATTAGCCCAGTTCTAGGATTCCAGTGCCAGAACTCTCCTCTTCAGAGTAAAATGTTAGTATTACTAAATGGACTTCAGCACAGCTACTACAGAGTTGTATTGTCAATATGAATATAAACTTTTTATAAGATGAAACATTGCAAATTTATGTGTTTTGTACTGTCTGTGTCTTTATCTATTGATAAAGATAAGCAAAATAAATTTAAGATTTCTGCAGGCATGAACTAGTCACTGCATTTAATCATTTAATGATTACATACACGGAAATAAAAAAACTCTATTAATAGCATATTATCAATTTTCAAAGTAAAGCAGGGGGATTTACTGTGTGAATTTTAGTAATGACAAAATGAGTCACAAATCTGCAGTTTTGGAAATGTAGTGGTTTTTTGTCAGGAGAAAAATTTCACAGTAAATGCAAACATCTAAAAATTAAAGTAAACACATTTCAAATTAAAATTTTAACAAAATAATTACACTGACAAACAATTTTATGGAAGTGACTTGGAACAATTTATTGGTGTATATGGTCTCAAAATTAAAGCTTCGGACAGTTTCACATGCTATTTTCAAATTATTTGAAACTATGAAATGTAGTATATATTATATTCTTATTATTTTAGTGTATTTTGTTTATATCTCTTTGTTTCCAAAGTAATAAGAATGAAAAAGTAGTTATACTTTGTACAGTTTTCATTTCTGCAAGTAGTGTGTCATCTTTAGTACATAAAGATAGTAAATACTTAAATACTACAGGCTAAAAATGTAATGCATTAATGAGGAAGCAATAAAAATCCATTTTGTGTGTCTGCTTATTAGAGGTCAATAAAACCACTATTTGAATAAATGGCTATTAAAATTTTAAATTCAGGTATATATATATCAGTTAACTCTCCTTTTAACAATAAATCAGTTATTTTAATCTAAAATAGGTTAAGAGATCCCTATGTATAGCTCAATATATACCTAAGAAATATATGCTGTTTATAAAACATAAATAATTTATAAAGCATAAATAAATAAATTACTTTCCTCTTCTCCATCCTTTATATTACAGGCTAATATTCTGATTTATATTAGAGGTTAATATTCTAATAATTTAGAATAAAATACAGAAGTTTGAATGTCATAAGGTAAAAACATCTATCTCATACTTTTGATTGTAAGTAGGATTTGAAGAAAATTTAAGTCTTTGGAAATTATGTTGGGTAATACTCAAAACCACACAAAGCTGGTCTTGGGAGTGGAAGAAGTCATAAGTGGATAAGTAACATTTTTTCTGTGTTAAAGTGAATCGTGCACTGCTAGGAGACAGGAACGTAAAAATACTTTCAGAAGTGGAAAAAGAGCCATATTGGTTTTCTTCCCCTAGATAATAAAAATTACATAGCTACCATGATGTCCTCCCAAAAACATTCTCAGAGTTAGATTTGCAGACTAAAGGTTCCCATACAAATGCCCATATCCAGATGAAATTATTTTCTGATGACACAAAACTAAATTCAAAATAACTACATTTACATTATGAAAGGGAAGATATCCATTTAATAGCTATCTCAGTTTAGTGATTACCAGCCTTTTTTTCTGGGGGCAGGGTCTGGAGGCAAGAATAGGAAACATACATGGGCAGGCAGCTAAGCTTCTGGAGTAATGTGAATGGCATTTCTGGAGGCAGGATTTAGCTTAGATGTCACTGAGGCAATCCTGCTTTCTCTTGGCAGACCTCTGTGATTGTGACTAGACATGGTGAAAAAAGCAGCTGAAGCTGTAATGGGTCTAATATTGAAAGTGAGTAGAAGGAATCTGCACATGGCAACTAGGCTGTTGTGTCTTTTGTATTCCTGATCTGTGTTCATATGAAGACAAATTCAGCAACATCCAACAGACCACCTCTAATAGGGTTTTTGCATCTGTTAACATCAAGGAATTTATAGACTTCTTTACTTTGTTTATTACCTTCAGACAAGTTTGTAACTAGAAAATGTAATTTATGGGTGTGCTGAATCTTTACACTGAATTTTTAATTTCCAGTGATATTAATAGAAGCTACATATGCACTGACTGAAGTATGAGTTGAGATTCAGAAAGTAAATGCATGGAAAATTTTGCTATGAAGAAAAAATTAACTATTCCTGTGGTTGTTCTAAAAAGTCTTATATCTATTAATTTTTAAAGATAAAACTTGGGAAACCATTTTTCACATGAGCATGCATGAGCTCATCCCGCTTCCATTTCCTGGAAAATATGACAGGTATTTCTGTGATGGAAAACCATGAATCTCTCCCCTGATCTGTTTAACCACGTCACGGGCACTGAGTCAGTGGATAGGAAACTAGTGTTTGTTTCAAATATACAGGACTTAAAAGGAAGTAGAAGGTATTTTGTGCTATCATTCTGCTACCCAGACAAAAGAGTATAACAAATATAACTACTTGCTCAATTTTAGGGCCAGTGCTCTTCAATACTAATATAAATGATCTGGATGTCTTAATTAAATGTATATTAAGTAAGTTTGCCAACGATACTAACTTAGGAGGAGCTGTGGACTTATTTGAGGGTAGAGAGTCCTAACAGAGAAAGCTGGATAGACTGGGAAATCACCAACCATATAAAATTTAACAAGAGCAAGTACTAGATTCTCCACCTGCGACAGGGTAATCTTGCTTATATGTACAAATTGAGGAACAGTAGGCTGGAGACCAGGGCTGTGGAAAGAGATGTGGGGGTTTGGGCTGATGGCAAGCTGAATATGAGTCAGCAGTGTGCCCTGGCAGTAAAAAGGGCCAATGGTGTCCTAGGGTGAATCAATCACAGCATAGCTTGAGGGGGCTGCTCTGTAGGTTGAGGGAGGTGATTGTCCCACTTTGCACTGCACTGGTGCAGCCCCACCTCAAGTACTGTGTGTAATTTTGTGTGTTTCCTTACAAGAAGGACATCAAACTATCAGAATGTGTCCAGAAGAGGTAACCAAGATAATGAAAGGTCTCAAGTTCAAGACTTACAAAGAGCAGTCAAGGCAATTTGAGTAGTTTGAGCTTGGAGAAGAGAAGGTTGATGAAGGGTGCCCTCATCACAGTCTACAACTTCCTCAAGGGAGGCAGCAGAAGGGGGAAGTAATTATTTCTCTGGTGACCAGTGATAGGACACGAAAAAATGGAATGAAGCTGCATCAGGAGAAGATCAGATTGGACGTTAATAAAAGGTTCTTCACTGAGAAGGTGGTCAATCACTGGAACAGGTCTCCCAAGAAAGTGGTCACAGCACCAAGCCTGTCAGAGTTCAAGGAGCATCTGGATAATGCTTAGTCATATGGTTTAGTTTTAGGTAATCCAGAAAAGTGTGGGGAGTTAGGCTCCATGATCCTTACGGGTCCCTTTGAACTTGAGATATTCTATGATTCTATGCTGTTCAGTGTTAAGAAACAACTAGGAAAAAATCCGGTACTTTCACTACTATCTACAATATGACCAGTGAAGATAAACCAGATACAAAATGCTAGCATCTGATGTATTATTTCCCAGCCATAAAGACAGACATGTCTTGTTGGAAGTGCTCAAACTGAAGAAATACAAAAGAGATAAGAAAATAAAATAATGCCCTAGAGCAGTGCTGTAGAAGCATGCAGGATAGTCTCCCTCAGTAGGCAGGTCTTCACTTACAAAGAAGTTCAAAAGATCAAAGCTAGCTGATTGATTGATTATTATAATTGAATGCAACTGAATGATTCTGAATTTGCAAATTAATTTAGCTATCAATAAGCCAGCAATGAGTCAGCATACATCAGCATGAGCCAGCAATATGACCTTGTGACAAAGAAGGCTAATGGTATCCAGGCCTGCATTAGGAGGTAGATTGCGAGTAAGTCCAGGGAGGTAACTGGAGAGGTCACAACACAAGTCCTGTGACCAGTGGGCTTCCCAGCACTAGAGAAATGTGGACACACTAGAGAAGTGTGGACACACTGGAGAAACTCCAGCAAAGAGACAATAAAATTTTGGAGAGGCTGGAGCATCTCTCCTGTGAGGAAAGGCTGAGAGAGCCAGGACTTTTCAGCCTGGAAAAGAGAAGGCTCAAGGGACATCTTAAAAATAAATATGAATACCTAAAGGAAGGGTGAAAGGAGGGTGGATCTGGGCTCTTTTCAGTGGTGCCCATTGACAGGACCAGAGGCAACAAGCACAAACTAAACTACAGGAGACGCTTTTTTACAGTGAGGGTGACTGGGCACTGGCATGGTTTGCCCAAGGGACGTTGCTCCAAGGACATGGAGTCTTCATCCTTGGAGATATTTAAAAGCTGCCTGAACCTGGTCCTGGGCAACTGGGGCTAGGTAGCCCTGCTTGAGAGGAGGTTTTAATCAGATGATATTCACAGGGCTCTTGCAACCTCAACCATTCTGTGATTTTGTGAAATGCCACCAGTTGAAAATTGTGTCTAAAACTCCAGTAGTATGTATGCTGGATATGCCATTTCTAGATGTGGGTAGGTCCCTTAATAGTGTTTCAGTTATTTTTTGTCAATTCAAACATATTTTTCATGTAAGCAATTTCTTTTAGAATCAGGAACACTTAGTTTGTTCAAGCTTATAAAAGTTGATCTAAATTTTCATAGTTTTTATTATATGTACATATTCTCCACTATGTGCTGATCAAATTATTTGTACCAAGAAGATATTGTAAGGAACAAAAATCCTAAACACTGAAAGAAGAAAAAAATTACATGAATTGCAAAATAACCAGTCTGGTAAACTGCCAATTTATCACAGTAAGAAAAGTAGTATAATACACTCTTTCTGTGAAAAAAATAAGATTATGAAACACAACAAAATATGACCCACAAAATGCACAGAGTATAATAAATAGATTATGAAATACCTAGAATACATGAAATACATTGAAATACATAAAACCTCCAGAAAAATGCCCAGACACCATGTTTTATTCTGAGGAAAAGAAAACCAGACTGATGCCAGGTCTCTCTATTTTTGCTTGCTTTAATGGATTTCATGCCTTCTTATTATCCCTTAAAAGGCAGTCAATATAATACAAAGATTGGGCCTAAACTATAATCTGGATGCATTTTAATTTGGCAGGTAAGGCAATGAAAGAGTAGATATCCTAAATTCAACTTCCTTAACAGGTTCAAATAATTTAATTCTTACATAATCCAGGTCTTTTTTTGAACACTCTTTTAAGTAAGAATGTACCTATTTATCAATAAAGTGAAATTTTGGTAGCCTTTTAGTTAGTGGAAATTTGGCCATTGGTTTCAATGGTTAAATGCTGTTTTATGTAATAACTGCTGCCTTTAGTATTATTTTATACTGCTTTTCTTATATTTGTTTTCAGTATTGTCCTTTCATCATGATTATTTAAAGTTTACATTGTCTAGGTTTTCTCAATTAGAATCTTAAATAAACTTTTGAATTTTACTCATGGTTAAACTCTGCTCTTTAAAGTTCATCTTACTTTTGTGTCCTTGGGATTTTTCTTATGAAATATATAAACAAATAAACAAATATAAAGTTTTATCTAAAATCCTGAAGAAACAGAAGTAATTGTGCATGAGTCCTTAATTTCTTATATCTTATTCTTTTTCTTCTTGTTTCAATGTATGCATAAAATATATGAAAGTGTTTTTTTCCTTCTTGCTTTAAAGAA
Organism: Psittacula echo; assembly: GCF_963264785.1. Classification (NCBI taxonomy): domain Eukaryota; kingdom Metazoa; phylum Chordata; class Aves; order Psittaciformes; family Psittacidae; genus Psittacula; species Psittacula echo. Next base: position 69,513,704 of record NC_137736.1, on the reverse strand, counting down.
TATAGGGAGAGCAACACTGAACTATTTATGAAATCTAAATAATTTATAGCAGAAAATGGCTGCAGTATATCCAGACGTAGAAAAAAGAGTTTCTCAAGAGTATAGACAACTTACGAGATTTTTTTCCTGTTTACATTCAGACAAGAGAAGCAGTTATTGTGTAGTGTTTCATCTGCTCAGTGTAGCATTAAATAAATATATCTCTGCAAGTTATCACTATGCCAGCAAGGAGCTGAGATGCATGTGTGCACAATTGTTCCCAACATATAAAAAAGAAGAAAACTATATGGTTTAATGTAGAATTAAACAGGTAATACAAAGAAATATGGGATAAACCTGTTACTGCTGTATGTCATATGCTGTATACCCTAATCTATGTGCTAGACTGAGATTTACATTCATAAAAGATAGGGTTAAAGACACCGGGAAAGCAGTCACTCTAGGGTGCCTCAGCATACCAAGTTTCCATCAAAACCAGCCAATACATGTACCTGGTGTGACTGAAGAATGTTTTAATTCTGAATTATACTTCTTTAATTGTCAGTCACAAATTTTTTCTTTTAAGACTGTTTCTATAATTTTCATAATAATTATTTATTTTGGGTTGGAAAACACCTTAAAGATCATCTAGTTCAAATCCCCTCCTGCCATGGCCATGGACACCTTCCACTAGACCAGGCTGGTCAAAGCCCTCTTCAGCCTGGCCTTGAACGCTGCCAGGAATGGAGTAGCCACAGCTTCTCTGAGTAACCTGTTCCAGTGTCTCACCACAATCGTAGCAAATAATTTCTTCCTAATATCTAACCTAAATCTCCCCTTTCAGTCTAAAGCCATTCTCCCTCGTTCTGTTACTACATGCCCTTGTAAAAAGTTCCTCTCCAGATTTCTTGTAAGCCCGTTTAGGCACTGGAAGCTGCTCTAAGGTATCCCCTGAGCTTTCTCTTCTTTAGGCTGAACAAGTCGAATTCTCTCAGACTTTCTTCACAGGAGAGATGCTCCAGCCCTCTGATCATCTTCGTGGCCCTCTTCTGGACTCACTTCATCAGGTCCATGTCCTTCTTATGTTGGGGGGCTCAGAGCTCTATGCAGTACTCCAGGTGGGATGTCACAAGAGCAGAGTAGAGGGGAAGAATCACCTCCCTTGACCTGCTGACAATGCTGCTTTTCATGCAGCCCAGTATATTGTTGGCTTTCTGAGTTGCAAGTGCACACTGCCAGCTCATGTTGAGCTTCTCACCAACATTCTCTAGTTCTTCTCCGCAGGGCTGCTCTCAATCCAGTCTCCACCCAGATTTTATTTGTGCTTGGGATTGCTCTGACCCAGGTGCAGGACCTTGCACTTGTCCTTGTTGAATATCATGAGGTTTGCACTGGCCCATGCTCAAGCATATCAAGGTCCCTTTGGATGGCTTCACTTCCATCAAATGTGTTGACCACAGGTTCCTTCAGGGCTTTAGCTTTCCTAACTTGACTGGATAAAGTGAAAAACTTTGTCTGGAACATTATTTTATAGCTTCTTCTTTTATGAATTAGGATCTTCAGGCTCCTATACTTCTTCGCTGAATTATTCTAGAGTCTGGGCTTTGGGTGAGGAAGCAAGACAACACTGAAGTGATTGTAGACATGAAGATTAGAGGTTAAGTAGAGGATAGAGCTAGATATGTCTCACTGGAAATATTTGTAACATAGATTCTTAGAAAGCAGGTTGGGAAAAATTTCTTAACAGTGTAATCCAGAGTCCTTTCTCTAAACAGATCATGCAGCCCAGCCTTTTTTTTTTTTTTTTTTTTTTTAGTAGAAACAGAAGCTTGATTTACATAAAAAGACATAAGGCTAGGTCCAAATCAAGAACTTACATTGAATGTGTCTTTGTCGAGCTCCTTGAAATGCCTGTGCACCAGTGCGTGCAGCATGGGAAATAAGCAGGAGGAGTTGGAGACCTGTGTTAAGTCAGGAGATTATGATCTGGTGGCAATTACAGAGACGTGGTGGGACAGCTCGCATGACTGGAATATAGTCATGGAGGGCTATGTCCTTTTCAGGAAAGACAGGCCAACCAGGCGGGGTGGTGGGGTTGCTCTTTATGTGCGAGAGCAGCTGCAATGTACTGAGTTCTGTCCAGGGGCAGAGGACGAGCGAATTGAGAGTCTGTGGGTGAGAATTAAGGGGCAGGCTGGCAGGGGCGATACTGTTGTGGGTGTCTGTTACAAGCCACCAGATCAGGGTGAGGAAGTTGATGAGGCCTTCTACAGGCAGCTGAGGGCGGCCTCACAGTCACAGGCCGTGGTCGTCGTGGGGGATTTTAACTTCCCTGATGTTTGCTGGAAGGACTACTCAGCAACCCAGCCACAGTCCAGGATGTTCCTCCAGTGTATGGATGATAACTTCCTCATGCAAATGGTGGATGAGCCAACCAGGAGAGGAGCGCTGCTGGATCTCATCCTCACTAACAAGGAGGGTCTGGTCGAAGCAGTAAAGGTTGAGGGCTGCCTTGGTTGCAGCGACCACGAGATGGTGGAATTCAGGATCTTGGGTGGTAGGGCCAGTAGAATAGCAAGTAGAATTGCAACCCCGGACTTCAGCAGGGCAAACTTTGGCCTTTTCAAGCAAGTGCTAGAGGAAATCCCATGGGCAAGGCTGCTTGAAGGTAAAGGGGCCCAAGATAGTTGGTTGGCATTCAAGAATTGCTTATTCTGAGCTCAAGATCAGAGCATCCCGACATGTAGGAAGTCAAGGAAGAGGGCCAAGAGACCTGTGTGGCTAAATAAGGAACTGCTGGGCATGCTCAAGTGGAAGAGGAGAGTTTACAGGTCATGGAAGGAGGGGCTGGCCACCTGGGAGGAATATAAGGCTGCTGCTAGAGGATGTAGGAAGGCAGCTAGGATGGCTAAGGCCTCCTTAGAATTAAATCTGGCAAGAGGGGTCAAGGACAGCAGAAAGAGCTTTTTCAAATACATAGCTGATAAAACTAACACCAGAGGCAAGGTAGGCCCACTGATGAACGGGATGGGTGCCCTGGTGACAGAAGATACAGAGATGGCAGAGTTATTGAATGCCTTCTTTGTCTCTGTCTACTCTGCCGGAGGCAGTCCTGAAGAGCCCTGTACCCCTGTGACCTCAGATGAAGTCAGGTCAACGGAGCAGTTTGCCTTAGTCGATGAGGAATGGGTTAGAGACCAGTTGAACAATCTGGACATCCATAAATCCATGGGTCCAGATGGGATGCACCCGCGGGTGCTGAGGGAACTGGCGGAAGTCATTGCTAGACCACTCTCCATCGTCTTTACCAAGTCTTGGGAAACGGGAGAGGTGCCTGAGGACTGGAGGAAAGCAAATGTCACTCCAGTCTTCAAAAAGGGCAAGAAGGAGGACCTGGGTAACTATAGACCGGTCAGCCTCACCTCCATCCCTGGGAAAGTGATGGAATACTTTATCCTTGGTGCCACCTTAAGGCATGTCAAGGATAAGAGGGTTATGAGGGGCAGTCAACATGGCTTTACCAAGGGGAAGTCGTGCTTGACCAACCTAATAGCCTTTTATGAGGAAATAACACAGTGGATGGATGATGGCAGAGTGGTGGATGTGGTCTACCTTGACTTCAGCAAAGCATTTGACACAGTCTCCCACAGCATCCTCATAGCTAAATTGAGGAAGTGTGGTCTGGATGATCAGGTGGTGAGGTGGACTGTGAACTGGCTGAAGGAGAGAAGCCAGAGAGTTGTAGTCTATGGGGTGGAGTCTAGTTGGAGGCCTGTATCTAGTGGAGTGCCTCAAGGGTCAGTACTGGGACCAATATTATTTAATATATTCATCAATGATTTAGATGAGGGAATTGAGTGTACTATCAGCAAGTTTGCTGATGACACTAAGCTGGGAGAAGTGGCTGACACGCCAGAAGGCTGTGCTGCCATCCAGTGAGACCTGGACAGGCTGGAGAGTTGGGCAGGGAATAACTTGATGAAATATAACAAGAGAAAGTGTAGAGTCCTGCATCTGGGCAGGAACAACCCCAGGTTCCAGTATAGGTTGGGGAACGACTTGTTAGAGAGCAGTGTAGGGGAGAGGGACCTGAGGGTCCTAGTGGACGGCAGGATGACCATGAGCCAACACTGTGCCCTTGTGGCCAGGAAGGCCAATGGCATCCTGGGGTGTATTAGAAGGGGGGTGGTCAGTAGGTCGAGAGAGGTCCTCCTCCCCCTCTACTCTGCCCTGGTGAGACCGCATCTGGAATATTGTGTCCAGTTCTGGGCCCCTCAGTTCAAGAAGGACAGGGACCTGCTGGAGAGAGTCCAGCGCAGGGCAACTAAGATGATTAAGGGAGTGGAGCATCTCCCTTATGAGGAAAGGCTGAGAGAGCTGGGTCTCTATAGTTTGGAGAAGAGGAGACTGAGGGGTGACCTTATTAGTGTACATAAATATATAAAGGGGGAGTGTCACGAAGATGAAGCCAGGCTCTTCTCAGTGGCAAACAATGATAGGACAAGGGGTAATGGGTACAAACTGGAACACAAGAGGTTCCACTTAAACTTGAGAAGAAACTTCTTCTCAGTGAGTGTGACGGAAGACTGGAACAGGCTGCCCAGGGAGGTTGTGGAGTCTCCTTCTCTGGAGACATTCAAAACCCGCCTGGACACATTCCTGTGTAACCTCATCTAGGTGTTCCTGCTCTGGCAGGGGGATTGGACTAGATGATCTTTTGAGGTCCCTTCCAATCTCTAGCATACTGTGATACTGTGATACTGTGAGCTATTTTGCTCAAAACCTCACTGTTTATGGTTCAGGTCCTTAAAGATCTTAAGCTTTCCCAATCAAGTTTCTTCACTGCCTTCAGCCCTTAATATAGAAACGGCAGCATCTCAGTGAGGCTCTTTCCATATCCCTGTCATGCCTACATCTATCCTTGATTCAGAGTCTTATGACACTGAACAAAAAAAAAGTCCAAATCTGAAATCATATGAGAACACTGATCCTTTGTGTAGCTGCTGAGAACACTTAGCATAGCAGAAATTATAATAACTAATACTTCTGTTTACAATGGGGTAAAGAAGGAAACACTGCCACCTATCATTTCAGAGCATTGTGATTACGGTGCTTACCCACGAACTCACTTGATTTTCAGTATTTTTAGCTGTGTGATTACTCTTTTCTACAAAAATGATAGGGACAGCTTCTTAGGTAAAGCTGTGGATGAATAAGACTAAAGCTACTACGGAATTCATTTCTCTTACTTCTTTCTGACAGCTGTATTAAACAAATTCTAAAAAGTGGGCTTTTGCATACTCCATTTTTAAAGGAAAGTATAGGTTACTATGAACTGACAATTTATATACCTATATTCCAAAAGGAATTTCAGGCTCAGATATACCATAAGGATATTTCTGGACCAGTTATATCTCTTTTTCCAGCTTTTAAGAATATAAGAGAACTTAGGCTTTTAATAATATGATGAATAAATTTTGTATTTGGAGCCTCCACATCTTTACTGTACATTACTCTTTTTAGATAATTTCTTTCAATAACATAAAAGCTTAATATACTGTTTATATCTACAATGTAAACCAAAGATATGAACTAGACTCTGCTTCAGATGATAAATATTTGTTAAATAACTTCACATGCCTACAGATATTAATAAATCATTTTAATTAAAAAATGGGCAGAAGGAACAACTCCAAAGTTGGAAGAAAATACCAGTATATTGCATATCTGAAAAAAAAAAAAAAAAAAGCTGCAAGAAATAAAAATCAAATCTTTCAGAGAAAAAAACGCTAGGCCTCCTCCGGAAGATATTGGGAGAACTGGCTATCCTGGATTTGGAAAAGGCTGAGGTTCTTAATGACTTCTCTGCCTTGGTCTTCACTGGCAAAAGTTCTGACCACACCACCCAAGTCTTGGAAGGCAGACACAGGGACTGTGAGAATGAAGACCTTAGGCACTGTAGGTGAAGATCTGCTTTGAGACCATCTTAAAAACCTAAACATACACAAGTCCATGAGACCTGATGAAATCCATCCACAGGTCATGAAGGAACTGGCAAATGAAGTTGCTAAGCCACTGGCCATCATATTTCAAATATCATGGCAGTCAGGTGAAGTTCCCGATGACTGGAAGAAGGGAAATATAACCCCCATTTTCAAGAAGGGGAAAATGAATGACCCAGGCAATTACAGACCAGTCAGTCTCACCTCTGTGTCTGGCAAGATCTTGAAGCAGATTCTTCTGGAAGGCATGCTAAGGCACATGAAAAACAACAAGGTGCTTGGTGACAGCCAGCATGGCTTCACTAAGGAGAAATCCTGCCTGACCAATTTGGTGGCCTTCTATGATGGGGCTACGGAACTGATGGACAGGGGCAGAGCAGTTGATGTCATCTACCTGAACTTGTGCAAAGCGTTTGGCACTGTCCCACATGACATCCTTGTCCCTGAGTTGGAGAGATATCAATTTGATTGGTGGACCACTCGGTGGATAAAGAACTGGCTGTGTGGCCATATGCAAAGAGTTGTGGTCAATGGCTTGATGTCCGGCTGGAGACCAGTAACGAGTGGTGTCCCTCAGGGATCGGTGTTGGGACCGGTCTTGTTCAACATCTTTGTCGGTGACATGGACAGTGGGATTGAGTGCGCCCTCAGCAAGTTTGCCGATGACACCAAGCTGTGTGGTTTGGTTGATACGCCGGAGGGAAGGGATGCCATCCAGAGGGACCTCGACACGCTTGTGAGGTGGGCTGATGCCAACCTTATGAAGTTTAACCATGGCAAGTGCAAGGTCCTACACCTGGGTCGCAGCAATCCCAGGCACAGCTACAGGTTGGGCAGAGAAGAGATTCAGAGCAGCCCTGCAGAGAAGGACTTGGGGGTGTTGGTCAATGAGAAAATGAACATGAGCCAGCAGTGTGCGCTCACAGCCCAGAAAGCCAACCGTATCCTGGGCTGCATCAAAAGGAGCATGACCAGCAGGTCGAAGGAGGTGATCCTGCCCCTCTACTCTGCTCTCGTGAGACCTCACTTGGAGTATTGTGTGCAGTTCTGGTGTCCTCAACAGAAAAAGGACATGGAACTGTTGGAACAAGTGCAGAGGAGGGCCGCGAGGATGATGAGGGGACTGGAGCACCTCCTGTATGAAGACAGGCTGAGAAAGCTGGGCTGTTCAGCCTGGAGAAGAGAAGGCTGCATGGAGACCTCAGAGCAGCTTTCCAGTATCTGAAGGGGGCTATAGAGATGCTGGAGATGGATTATTCATCAGGGACCATAGTGACAGGACAAGGGGTAAGGGGTTCAAACTTAAACAGGGGAAGTTTAAATTGGATATAAGGAAGAAATTCTTTACTGTGAGGGTGGTGAGGCACTGGAATAGGTTGCCCAGGGAGGTTGTGAATGCTCCATCCTTGGCGGTGTTCAAGGCCAGGTTGAATGAGGCCTTGGGTGGCATGGTTTAGTGTGAGGTGTCCCTGGCCATGGCAGGGGGGCTTGGAACTAGATGATCTTAAGGTCCTTTCCAACCCTAACTATTCTATGATTCTATGATTCTATGGTTGTGAAAAAAGAGGACAAGAGAAATGATAAAGTGGCTTAGTAGCTCTGATTATTTTTTTTGTCTTCAAGAAAGTTTCATTAAAAGAATGAGCGAGTCAAAGCCATAACTATTCGCCTGTAATTAATCTTTTATTTAGCATCTTTTATCAATGCAAAATAAAAAATATTCAATACAAATAACTAGTTAGGCAGTTATCTGGTATGTTATAATATTACTTTTTGCATCAAATTTATACCAAGTGTTTTGTCTTGAGCTCAGTACATTTAGGGTCCTTCAGAATCCATGCTTTCAAGTTGGAGGGAGCCATCGGGTGTTGGTATGTCTTTGTCCTTGCAAGTGTTCAGGAGTTTGTATTCAGCTACAACATGCTTTTGAAATTATTCAGTCCTGCACTGAGGATTTCAAGAGATGAAGAATCTATCATTACTTCTGAAACTTTGTTGCACAACTTGGAAATTTGGTTATTCTTCAGTTTCTGTCATCTAATATTTTCTGCTGACTTATGTACTTAGACACCATTTAAATCACCTTACTGTCTTTCTTTTGATAAGTTAAATGGATTAAGCTCATTAAGTTTTGACTGAAAGATGTTTTCTTCCTTTCTGGGATAATTTGTGTTAAATTTTCTTTTCTTTTTTTTTTTTTTTTTTTTTTCCCCAACTCATAAGCTTTTCAATGTCTTTTTTAAAAATATACTGACTTCTCTATCTTGATATCTATTTCAACAATACTTCCTTATTCTTCTTTTACTTACACAGCAAAAGATCACCCAAGACCTTTTTGTCACAACTTTATTTTGGGAGTTGAGATTGGGGCTTTTTTGATATGCTGGATCTCCCTCAGAATTCCTTTTTTCCAGAAGTCATTGTTCATTCCTAAATTGTAACTTAAGCATTTTTCTGTGTTAAGGCCATATATTTGAATGGGTAAGAGTTCTGAAGTACTTTCAGTAACTCTGTATGACTGCTTTGTCTTGCTCATCAATTTACCATGCTGCTAATATTTGTGTCAGAAAATTTTATCAAGGGTGTTGTTTTTTCTTAATTTACTTTCAGAGACCTGAGAGGAATGGTGACTGTAATCAGCTGGTACCAGTCCTTGTGAAATCCTACTAGAAAATGTAGTTTCTTGCTACTCGTGTGGTGAGGGACGGAAGCACTAGTTCCCTCCGAACTAGGGCTGAGACATAGAGCATTCACGGAATGCGGGTCATCAACGATTTATTGCGCAGTTAGAATTCCTTATATCTGCTGCCTAAGCACCTCCCCAGGGTCAGCTGGTTCCTGTCCCTCCTGGCAACCTCCCGTCCATGCACCAATCCCTACATCTCCCCCGCCTCAAGACTAGAAAACTCAGGGTTTTAACAGCTATTCCAGATAACAACTTATAACTCTAATTAACTAAGTAAGAAAGGTTTGTGCCACTAAGTATTCACACACAGTGCATATTACATAATCAAACAAGAAGGAAACAAACATCCTAATACTAATAAACACAGAGCGTCAGCCTAAAGGGACCTAGACGCAGGTGTTTCTGGCCTGAGTGATGTCGTATTCAATAGCCGGCCACAAAGTTCGTAAGGCACGTCGTGACTGGATCCGTGAGTGAAGTCATCTGGACACACAAGGGCCAGGGATGTCATTTCACACCTCTTTCCATCACTCTCTCCCAGATATAGACGAGAGCCAATCACCATCTGTGAAATATAGCTCAAATACAAACTTACGGACTCAGCTACGAATACGGTAATAACCGTTTTGCTGGTGCCCAGCTTAGCCCAGTCTCCCCCTCCACACAGGCATAGCCCCGTCCGTGAGCACACAGGGCAAATGGACCTATCTTGCCCTTTTCCAGATCTTTCACCCGTACCTGTAGATACAGGGGTTTGTCTAGAGGTGGAGCAAAGTGCGAGCTCATCGGGGATTGTTCACTTGATCCACGCGAGAATTGATTTAAACGAGTCAGAGCAGAAAGTAAAAGTCGGCGCACATGGACTGCGGGAGCTCTTCCGGGTACGGTCTCCCCCGCCTCAAGACACACGAGGCGAGCTTCCAGAGTCCGGTGCGCGCGTTCGACAATAGCTTGGCCAGTGCTGTTATAAGGACAACCGGTCTTATGCTCAATGCCCCACTGTCGTAAAAATGAAGCCACCAGTTGACTTGAATATGCTGGGCTGTTGTCGGTCATGATCTGGCTAGAGACTCCTAAAATCGCCATGACCTCGTGCCAATGCAAAATGGCCGCTTTGGCGTCTTGCTTGCGTTGTGCCGTAGCCAAAATGACACTGCTACAGGTATCAACCGTGACATGTAAATAGCGCATAAAAACTGGAGCACAACAGTCAGGGACTGGCAGACCTTGTGCAACAGGGTCTGCACTATTGTTACCTTCAGTCAGGAGTCCAGGGATGTGCGAATGACTATTACAGTGATTTGGGCAAATTTCAGCAGCTCGCTCAGACAAAGCCTGAAAAAGGACTTGCGCACACTGCATCGTAGTCTCAATGGCTAATGGGGTCCGCAGACCACTGTCGTAGCACAGTAGCTACAGTAGCTACAGTATATGCTTCCAGAAATTGAACTGCTATTGGCTAGACGTAACCAATATAGATTGTGATTGGCTCAGAAGTGCAGTCCACACATTTTGAAGCAGACAACAAGCTCGCTAAAATTATCCATTCGCTACCTTTCTCACATAACTTGCAGTTTCACCATCCCGCTCCCACATCTTGTTAGCCTTGAGAAAATGCCATGTTCCTTATTCTACTGCACGTAACTGTCCTTTAGTAACCTAAGGCTAGGCCTTGCAGCCTGGGTAACTTGAGTTCAGGCCTTGCAACTTAATTCAGAGTTTGGCTAAAACCAAACAGCTGGGATTGCTCACATGTCCATTGTTCAGCTGTATTCTTCATAACCACCATCTCCTAAGGCTGACATCTGGGTTGGTCACGAAATGTCCACCGTCCCTCAGCCACTCCACAATTCTCTCTTTTTGGCTTTGAGCAAACCAGACGGATGTTACATTTTTCTTAACCATAGATATCACACACCACAACATATAACTTGCTACTAATACAAATAAAACTAACACACATAATATAGTTACTCCATCCATCATCTTTCGTTAGCCATTTAACCCTCTCTTTCAATTGTTGTACACTCTTATAAATTGATTCCAAATGATCTGACAAATTCATGCAGCACATTCCCTCAAATTCAGCACAACCATGCCTCTGTGCCAACAATAAAAAGTCGATTGCTGCCCTATTTGTAAGGTGGCATGACGAACACTATCAACATCAGTCAAGAGCCCACTTAGTGCAAGCATAGTAGCATTTGTCAGTTCCTTCTTATCTTGCTGGGATTCCTTCAGCTTTTGTTGTCCCTTGGTTCATGTCTGACTCCACGTAGGCACTTGCTGATCTGGGTACATGGCTGTTCTTTGCCAGAAAGTCATCCACATCTCCGCCTTTTTCTTTGTATACAAGCCAAACACGCTCTGTAGCACTCATAATCATTCGTTGGATACATTAAAAATACACAGCAACAAAATCAAAATCGTTAAAATGACAATAAACACCATTAGTCCACCTTTTACTAGAGCAACCAGCCAACCTGTCAGTCCCCATTCACCTAACAAATTGTTCAGCCAAAAGGCTTGCCCATCCTCATACACCATGTGTAAGAACTTAGCATGTTTTCATATTACTTCAACATAGGTCAATCACAGGCTGCTGGGTCTGCCCTTTTTCTCCTGGATGGCTCTCTGATAACAGGGGAGGCCATCCCCTCCCATCAAGGTCTGGCATGGCATGTGTCCCCATCGCTCCACACCTGCCGGGTTGCAGCCAACAGTAGAGCTAAAGGTTCTTCTTGGTGGCAAACACAGAGGCCAACCCAGCCTTGCCCTTGACTGTGGCAGCAGGCATTTGGTCAACCTCAGTTCTTGTACCTCGTTGTCAATGCAGAGTTTCACCTGCTTCATCCAGTAACAAGTTGCTACTGTGGCAAAGCACAGACAGATTTACATTACCAGATAACTATTACAGGTTACAACAGCATGTTGAAGATGCTGATGGCAGCAAGAAACCAGTCAAAGAACTTTCTTACCAGTGGAGTTCTTCCACCCTCTTAATTTGTTCCATTACCTGGTTTATAACACTACCATTGTATTAGAATCTTTCTAGCTTTTGTCTTAGCATTTTCTAGCAGCTGCTGCAAATTTGCATGCTCTAACATCTTTTACAAGTAACAAGTCCACACAATACAAGGTATAGTTTCTCATTAGCAACTGGCTAGTAAATACAGGTGGTTTTATACACAAAATCACAGCCTCTAATAATAGCTACCTTACAAGCACACATATTCAAGGTGTTACTTTTCAGTTGCCCTCAAGTGATGTCCTGTAATCATTTATTTTTCTCTTCCTCTATCTCATTCTGCTCGGGGTATTCACTGTCAGCTCCTGTAGCTGAGGCATCGGGTTCCTCCACTTGTCTGTCCAGCTCATGGCAAGGCTTTGCAAACTTTGCAGACAGCTGCCATGGACCTGTAGGTAGGAGAACACAAACATACCCCCCTCCCACGCTATCAGCTCCTGAGAAGGAGGCCCGTTAAAGTGATTCAAAGGCATTCTGATGGGAAAGAAATGTGAAGCTACAGCTGCCTGCCTGCTTATCAGCAGCAGTAAATACCTGCCAGCAGCAGCACTTTGCATTAACCCTTTCTTGTCCAAAATGTTAATCTGCTACCCATTAAAACTTTTACACAAACCCAACAACAAAAAATACATAGAACACTGTCTGCCCTCAGCACACACACACACGCATGGGATCCCACAAGCACACTCCATACAATTACAATATTTGAAACACAAAACCTAGACAATCATTATTCCCACTATACGGTCCCTCATACAGAACGTGGAGTAAGGACCCTGTGAAGACAATTAAAAACCAGCTCCAAGAAGCATCATCATAGTGTGAGGTGGCAGGCTCAACTTTAGCGGGCGTCCCCGCAAAGGCTCTGCCCCCCCCACATCGCACGAGCCTTGGGCTTTTACACTGACCAAAATGCACACTCATTCCAATGCAGGTGGCCAGCCTACATGGGAAGAAGTGGTCAGCAATATCCATAAAAATTCTCCAAGGGCTAATAGAAACACAAATATACATGGATATATATTTCCCAACTTCTAATACATGTGGATAACAAAGAGACTATCAAATGAGTTGTATATGGGGTTTCAAGTCCACAGCCCACCACAGCACTCACACAACGTGTTCAAAAGGCTATCAGGGTACCTTTTTTTTTTTTTTTTTTTTTTTTTTCCGTAGAAAATCAAAAACAAACTAAACACTCCTGCCCGGTAGCCAACGATAAAGACAATGTCGTTAGTAGGGAGGATTCCCCCAGGGTAGGCTTTGAGGGTTGCTGTCGCTCGTTGTGGGGAACCCCCCTGTCCCCTCGCCCTATCACACAAAGGGGAGTGTTGCCAGGGCTCACAAGACTCCACTTCCCAGTTTTTTGCTGTTGCCGCGGCCGCGGTTTCTGGCAGTTGCGCTGCAGCCCCGGCACTGCCCGCTCGGCCGCGCGGCTCGGGGGCTCCGGCCGCGCCTCCCGGGGCACCTTCCTCCACAGCTCCCGCGCTTGCACCCGCGGCTCCTCCACCCGCAGCGCCTCCGTGTCCCGCGGCCGCTCCAGCAGCTCCTGTCCTGGAGACAACTTTTCTCGATGGCACCCCACGTCTCCCCTAGATCTCCTGCTTTCTTTTCCCCAGCCAAGACCGCTTCCAAAAGCTCTTGGCAGATCCGTCCCCATCGGGAGGTATCTAATACGTCCACAGGGGCCTCCACCGCCCCCCGGCCTCGCAACCATTGGATGCAGTGGCCCGCTGGCTCCGAGTTTATCGCCTTCGGCAACCCAGCTTGTTGCACGAGGGCCTCCAGTACCTGTACCACGTGGCTCACATCCATCGCTATCATGTCAGGGTCACCACTTGTAGTTTCTTGCTACTCGTGTGGTGAGGGACGGAAGCACTAGTTCCCTCCGAACTAGGGCTGAGACACAGAGCATTCACGGAATGCGGGTCATCAACGATTTATTGCGCAGTTAGAATTCCTTATATCTGCTGCCTAAGCACCTCCCCAGGGTCAGCTGGTTCCTGTCCCTCCTGGCAACCTCCCGTCCATGCACCAATCCCTACAGAAAAGCCAAGCTCAGTTTTGGGATGTTATATTTTTTTTTCCATTTGTAATGGAATGGAAAGTACTTCATCATTCTTCTGAGTTAAAAGTACCTCAATCTGCTTCTTTCTAAACACAGAGCAGAAATGTTTATTGAACATTGCAGCCATTTTTCTGCAGGTGTGAATTGGACATAAATATTGACATGTTTCCCATTTTCCTGTTGCAGTATCATCAGTGGCAGTGCTGTGGCTTTTTTTTACAGTCCCTGACCTTATATATTAGATGTAGGGTGCTGGAGACAAAACAGTGTGAAGCAGGGAGGAAGCATATGTCTCTTTCTGACTGAAGTGTCACAGGCTGCTTGCCAGGAAAGTACACCCCTGCTCACTGGGGAGAAAGAAGAAACTCCTTGTTTCATCATGATGTTCATTACCTCTTCTTCATGCAGCTGAATTTATACACGTATTTGTGTTTATACAAGATTAGACTGGATATTGACATTTTAGAAATTACTATGCTTTTGAAAGATAGGTTATATTTTTGGTCTGTGAGTTAACAGAACATGGTTGGGTTTTTTTATATATCAGAAGGGTATTTGCAGAGGGACTGACAGAGCACACGTTTCCTAAGAGCAAAGAAAACAAAACATGAATATTAATTTCAGAATACCAATGACTTAGCACTTCTGAGTTTGTGAAATCCGTGTTGGGAAGAGCAAGGCTGAACTGATGACAATTGCATCAGCATCATTGTATCAGCTTCTAATGAAGAAATGGTACTCTTCCACATAGTGACTATTTTCTAGTAGATTGATTGAACTTAGAAGTTACACAATAATTCAATGACTTGTTTAACCTTATGAAGTATAACCATGCCAAGTGCAAGGTCCTACACCTGGGTCAGAGGAATCCCAGGCACAGCAACAGGTTGAGCAGAGAAGAGATTCAGAGCAGCCCTGCAGAGAAGGACTTGGGGGTGTTGGTCAATGAGAAAATGAACATGAGCCAGCAGTGTGCGCTCACAGCCCAGAAAGCCAACCGTATCCTGGGCTGCATCAAAAGGAGCATGACCAGCAGGTCGAAGGAGGTGATCCTGCCCCTCTACTCTGCTCTCGTGAGACCTCACTTGGAGCGTTGTGTGCAGTTCTGGTGTCCTCAACAGAAAAAGGACATGGAACTATTGGAACAAGTCCAGAGGAGGGCCACGAGGATGATGAGGGGACTGGAGCACCTCCCGTATGAAGACAGGCTGAGAAAGCTGGGGCTGTTGAGCCTGGAGAAGAGAAGGCTGCGTGGAGACCTCAGAGCAGCTTTCCAGTATCTGAAGGGGGCCTACAAGGATGCTGGGGAGGGACTCTTCATCAGGGACTGTAGTGACAGGACAAGGGGTAAGGGGTTCAAACTTAAACAGGGGAAGTTTAAATTGGATATAAGGAAGAAATTCTTTACTGTGAGGGTGGTGAGGCACTGGAATGGGTTGCCCAGGGAGGTTGTGAATGCTCCATCCTTGGCGGTGTTCAAGGCCAGGTTGAATGAGGCCTTGGGTGGCATGGTTTAGTGTGAGGTGTCCCTGGCCATGGCAGGGGGGCTTGGAACTAGATGATCTTAAGGTCCTTTCCAACCCTAACTATTCTATGATTCTATATTTTTTTAATCCCCTATTATTTCATCAAGACAATGTGTTCTTTGACCTTGTGCAGCCATTAAACACTAAGTGATCAGTATATATGGGAATACACACCTAGCCATGATTCCTGCAGAACTGTAAAACAGTTGTTCTGTACCAGCAACAGAATCATTTTTCACGTCTATTTCATTTGCATGTGCAAGCACACTTTTTATTCTTCGTTTTTTAAATACAAAAGTGCTTCATCTGTAAATTAGCAAAACCCTTCTGTGAAACACAGGTCATCTTTCTGCATTCCCAAGCTAGTTTCTCTTCAGAAGTTCACATTAGAAGATGCCCAAGAGTAGCAACTGCAGATCATCTAATAAACCATCACAAGGACATAAAGTCAATATCACATTACTCAGGTGTGTGTTAGTCCCTGTACAGGTATATTACCATGGTTTAGTGTGAGGTGTCCCTGCCCATGGCAGGGGGGTTGGAACTAGATGATCTTAAGGTCCTTTCCAACCCTAACTATTCTATGATTCTATGACACGGAATTGCACACTGAAAATGCATTACCAACAGACCTTTTCTGGTTACCAGAAGTAACTAATATGCATATATATGACTACCGTGCAGAAAATCGGAATAGTATTTTCCACTACAACGACTAGAACTACTCTCATGTTTTTTAAGACTGAATTATAAAAATCTACATCTCTTAGTACCCAAAACAAATTACACATTGTAGGTCAGATCTTCAGATTGTGTAAATCATAAGCATATAAATCATAAGTATATAAACAATGAAAGAACTAAGTGCACATAAATTAACTAGTGGATTCAGCACAAATAAAACGTGAACATATCAGTGTGTGTATTCATGTTTCTCTAACAGTCTACCCATGAAAATGTATTTATGGAGAATGTGAGGTGATATTCAACTGCAGTGAGGAGCAGAGCTAGATCAGGTTTTATCTTCAAGACTGGGATTTTACTTTGTGTGTATTATAAGCCATTTTCCAAAGTGTGACCACCTACAGTTTGAAGAGTTTCCTTCTGTTTTCCTAGTTGTGCTATGAATCAAACCTTGCTCTTTCCTGAAGGAAAAAAAAAAAAAAATAATGGAGGATTCAATTTCTTCTATATGCTTCATTTCTCAAATCACCTTCAATATTTTTTTTTTTTTTGGTAAATATACTATGCATATATTTCTGTTACTAGGTAGCTAGCATCAGTTTTACATTATGCTACATCAACGTGTTGGTAAGTGAGAAAAGAAAAAGTTTTAGATTCTAACCAAGTTATCCTGTGGATTCAGTGGCAGTGAAACAGTCTCAAATATATGTAAGTATTAAATAAATAATTTAATTATAATAAAATAATAAATTCAACCAATAGCCAAGTACCAAATTCTAAAGCTAATTGGAACAGTTTTATGTTGATTCAAAATATGTTAGGATAAAGAATGAAATACGGTGCAAAAGAAGGAAAAGATCCACTAGTATTTCTACAGGAAGGAATTAGGGGGGATGTAGAGAGGGGAAGTAGAAGAGAGTAGTATGGGAAAATTAAATTCTCTCAGACGATAAATATTTGCTAAATAACTTCACATGTGTACATATATAATTAAATCATTTTAATTAAAAAAAGAGGAGAAGGAATAACTCCAAAGTTGGAAGAAAATACCCATATATTGCATATCTAAAAAAATGTTTCTTTCTCACTCAAATGTAAGGTTCATTGCTGCTGCTCTGAGCTGGGACAAGCAACCACTTGAGCTCTGTAGATTGAGTTCTGTTGCCTGGGATCTGCTGTGATAACAAGTACAATGAAAAAAAGACATGGGCAGTAATGCTTGGGTGGGTTTTTTTTCTATCTGTTTTTTAAAGTCAATGAAAGTTCAAGTCTTTCTTCACGTCACTTGACTTTTTCCCAGAATTCATTCCAACTTAGCTTCTCATCTTTCCTCCTGTAGTAGGAGCTGGGTTTGACCCAAGGAAAGCAGAACTATGTCTGAAGTCCTGTTTCTTTATTGCATACCTCTTATTTCAATCAAAGTTTATTTTTGACACTCTCTAGTGCAAAACTTAAGACCTCTTTATTTCTACTTTTTTCACGTTAGGATTGTCTTTTTCCTACCTTGCTTGATTCCCTCTTCTCTCTCCCTGTTTTCTTTAATCCACTTTATGTTGCTTTCCTGTTTGAAAATAAAGAACTATTTGCACTTCATGTGTCTATAATTATTTGTGCTGTCAAAGTGACCTAAAGCTCCTAGAGCAAACTAGAAAATTGAACTAATTGTTTTCAGGTGCTTGTGTGAAAGCACTCAAACAGCACAATCTGATGCATCTGTATTTTAATATTTTTTTCCTTTTATTTTTATGCCTATTCCTATGTCTGTTCCTTATCACCTTGCTATAACAGCTGATGTATTGTCTGAATGTTGCAGACACTCTAAATAATTATGAAATTAAATATAATTATTTAAGTGATATCTTGAAGAAGAAACAAACCTGAAGTGATTCTGAAACCAATATCATAATAAGAGACTGAAAGAAAGATACTAAGATACTACCTGCCTTAACTAAGTATTTATGAAAATTCAGTTTTTGGCAAGGAATTAAACATTACTGTTTGCAATAATTTAGCAAATTTCCAGAAAAGGAATTATATAAATAGGAATCGAGGAGTACTTGTCTTTGTAACTCTAACTTTCAGCTCCAGTAGATATCATAGAATAGTTTGGGTTGCAAGAGCCCTTTTAAGATATGTTCTAGTTCAAACCCCCTGCCATGGGCAGGGGCATCATTCATTAGATCAAGGTGCTCAAAAACCCATCCAAACTGACCTTGAACACTTCCAATGATGGGGCATCCACAACTTCTCTGGGCAACCTGTTGCAGTGCTTCACCACCATAATTGTAAAATATGTCCCCCTTATGTCCCTTCTAAACCTACCCTTTTTCAGTTAAAAGCTACTATTGCTTGTCCTGTCACTACAAGATTGGTAAAAGTCTCTGTCTTTCTTATAATTCCCCTTATACACTGAAGTCCTCCCTGAAGTCTTCTTTTCTCCAGGCTGAAGAACCCTCAACTCTCTCAGCTTTTGTTTGAAGCAGAAGTGTTCCAGCCCTCTGATTGGTCCTCTTCTGGACCCAGTATAACAGTTTGGGCTAAACTCAGACTGAGGTCCATGTCTTTCTCATACTGAGGTCCCTGGAGCTGGAGACAGGACCCCAGAATAAAAAGGAAAAATCACCTGCCTTGACATGCTGGTCATGCATTACAGCAATCAGCAGTGGTTCTCTTTTAAATGGTCTATGAATTAGGCAGTCTCCTAGAAGCACACACAAGTGAATTTGCCATTAACAATGAACAGCTCTGTGAAAAGAGCGCAGTATAAATTTACTTAGTCTATCCTGGGATTAAGCAGACAGCTCTACACTTACTTGGCCTCTGAAGTAAATTTCAGTGGAAAACTTAAGAGGCTTTTCCCTAGCAAAGTGAATTTTGCCAAATGCTTGGTACCTTATTACAATACCGACTGTTTTCCAATTCCAATTACACTAATGCAAGCTGTGAGTAACTTCATTGCGCTCTCTGGAATTGCTCTAGATTTACAACAGTGTTATCTGAGATTTACACCTCTATAAATTAATCTGAAATGTGGCCACATGGTCCAGCTGATTGTTAGCTTAATAGGAAAAATATAGTTAGATACATAGTTGATCTCTCTCATACTAGTTTGGGATCTCCTCACAGCTGCTTGCTTACCCATTTATATGAATTTACCAAAGCAGTAACATCTCCAATTAATAAGGGAGATAATTCCCTCACTGTTCATGATTAGCAAAACCTTTTCCTTGACATTACACTTATCCCTACATAGTATTTATCTCCCTGCAATGCTTGATACCATTCTTCATATGTTAAATGTGGTGGAGATTTCTTATCTTATGGCATCTTGGTCCTAAGGTTATTGACCAACTGAATAAACTGAACAACAGAACAGGTGAACCAGCTTTTCTCACACTGGTGACCAAATGAATCAGAGTTATTGATAAGAACTAACCTAGCAGTGAAACCACAAACAATATATATTCAAAGCACATTCATAGTGGAAAAGAACTGTAATATTAGTTAAAATTGTCATATAGGTCTCAGTCACTGTAGATTTCTTAAAAAAATTCATTCTTGTTTGGAATCTAGAATTTTTGAAGTTCTAATTACAACTAACACAAACTACATTTTGTTTTATGTAAAATAGTTTTTAAAACCTAAAGGAAATTAGATGTACCCTCTATCTCCCTTCTTTCACCTCTCATTTGTTTTTTACTAGATTTTTTATAGGAGAATATCATATAACAGAAATTGCAGCAGAAAAATAATGCAAATTATGATTACACTAAATTAAGATGTTCTCAGCTGTATTAGTGAGCTAAGGCCAAATTGAGTTGTATTCCAAGAGGCCTCATTGTTCACTCTTCTAGGTAATCAAATAGTTGGTTCATAGGCATCACTGCGTATGAGACAAGTTGCTGCAGCTCTCCTCAATGAAGAACCTGACCCAAGGACTTTAGAGGAACAAGTCATCCAGTTTCTACACAGGTAGTTTAATTCTTGCTCCTCTCAGTCCAACAGAGTGAAACAACAGTGATGTTACTGTAAACAAGGGCTTTCCTAACCTAGATGTAGGGAAAATGTCCTTTCTTAGAGATGACAGTCATGCAGTCATGAAAGGTAATAGTGTGCCAAAGAATCCATTCTGGTTTGCGATAATTTTAACCGTGTACTCCAAAACAAACAAACAAACAGCAAACCTGGCTTGAAATACAGTGTTTTGTGTTCTTATAGAATAAATATAGTGTAAAACAAGAAAATCAAATATTCAAAAGCTTTATATTCCTGGTATTTTGAATTTTGAACTTCTTTTTCCTTTCATAAAGCGAATGAAATTGGAGAAATATGATGGAGTAAAGAAAGCTCTTTTCCTTTGTTGTTTTGAATGGTATTATGAAATAGATTTAATTTCTGTTCCTTAGAGACTGGTAAAAATGTTTGGTTACCAGAGAATTAATTCTATTTTCTCTTACTGAGAGTGGGGCAATGAAGCAAAAAAAAAGAAAAATTTCTCACACATACATGTACAAAAGTGCAAATATACCCTAGTTAGGGTACTTTTTTCCCTGATGTAAGAAGTCATGAAGATAGAAAAGAGGAATAATATGTTTTATGCTTGCCGAAGAAAAAGATGGAGGGAGAGTTCAAGGATGGAAATTGTCATTGAGTTATACACTATTGCTGCACAGTATTTTGATCTGGATGTTCATTATTGCACTCTCATTACAGCTGTTGTCATCATTTTTTTTATTGTTATTGTCATTGTAGCTATTATTATTACCTTGTTAACTTGTTACTTAGTTTCCAAGATCAGACTTACTTTTATATATATATACACGCATATAGACACACAAAGTGGTTTTGGTGTGAGAGTTTTATACTGTTTGCAAAACTGTTAAAATGGCTACATTCAAATTGCTCCAGAAATCAAGTTAGCAAGTGGCTAACCACTGTCCTGTATCCAAATGCTTAGTCTGCTTGCATACTCTAAAACTTCCACCAGTTTCCAGAGCACAGATGAAGTAAAACCTATCTAAAAAAAGCTGGCTATCCATTGGAAAAGTGACAATTCCTGGAGGAGAAATTGTGATTAAAGCTAAACAAAAGCGGCAAACAAAAGCAACTGCAAAAATTACCAAGGGCCACATAAGCACTCACAAGATAGCTCTGGAATGTTGCATTTGTGAACAAATCAGCACTATGCCACCTCATGAAAATAAATAAAACACACTTTGGTTCTTGTGCCTTTGTACCTTTGTACCTTGTACCTTTCAGGTGGATAAAACTTGGTATTAGACAACTAAAAAAGTATTTTCCAGTTAAATTATAATGACACTTCCTCCTAGTTTGCATGTCATTCCTCAGGTAGAAACAGTTTAATTTGCCTGCTTAGATTATGTCAGTTAGCCTAGTGGGATAAACTGTATCAGAAAAACAAGAACAAAATATTTTCTTATTTTTTAGGTGGTATAAAAATGTAATTTTTTAAAAAAAGTCACAAGTATTATATCAGAAAGAGTTTGTGGTATAGATGTGTTGAAAATCCTTGTAAAGGGGTTGAAAATAACTAGTAAAATAAAGTTTAACATCATAATTCTTGTCTTATTATTTAAATTGAAATGTTTAACATCCTTTATGACTCTTTCTTAATATGAGAGATATTACTTGTATGATTGCTTTCTCCCCACCTCCATGACTATGTTCATTGAATATTCCAGATCTAATAAAGTACTGTTAATATACCTAGCTTATGATCAAGGAGCTGAGACTCAGAGGATATGATTGTGGATTTATCATACATCACAGGTGTCTAATTGTGAAACACAATGCAAACTTGAGATGATCAAAATCTTCACTTAGTTGCTATTTATTACATGCTTAAGGGACTTAAAACCTCAGAATTATAATTTTCCAGGCTTCCAATATGTGTATTTCTTGACATCCTCAGACATCTTGACACTGCTTAAAAACTTGATGGATTACCTTACGCTAAAGGTCCCTAAGGAACTACAAACTAAATATTTATCTTTGTGTCTCGTCCATGTACTTGCTAACGTAGATGTTCCCAGAACAAGCCTGCTATATCACACCGTGTACAAGAAACAGCTGCCATCTCTGATGTCATCACTATCTCCTAAGAAGATAATAAGAGCAAAAACCTGTCATTCATGTACAAGAAATTATGTTTAATTTCCTATTCTTGCTGGGAGAATTTAAATGAGTGTCTCCAAAACAGGGGAGTGTGCAATAGCATGTAGCATAAAATATAGAGTGGATTCAGATGGGATATTTTGTGCTTTCAAATATGATTCAATTTGTACATAATAATTAGAACAAAAGTAGCAAGTTAGCTCATGAATACAAGAGTGTGTGCAAACAGGCTGAACCACAGATTGGCTTGACATGTGGGTACGATGCTGTGGTTCTTTGTCCCCATAAATGCTAGACTCAAACTGGTTCAACGCAGCTATCATAGGGCACTGGAATAACAACTTCATGTCTGCCAGCAATTTGCTACAGGTCTCTAAATGGCTGATTATTACACTTGCTAGAGGGGTTATCCCACTCTCTAATATTTCCTTAATGCCAAATACATTTTTGAAACTTAAAGAATAGATTTGAATTTCTTCATTGCAGACCAGTAAACAATTCGCTATGACTGCCCAAAAGGAAGTTCTTTGTTTGCTTTTCTGTTTGTATCTGGGACAGAAAGACACCTACTACAATTTATAAGCAGATGAACTATGTTTACTTTACAGTTACAAAAAATGTCAAAGCCAATATGTTTTGCTACCAACTAAACATGAATGGCTGTCAAAAACAGAAAAAAGATATATCAAAATGTAGGAGTAACTGTAAAAAAACTGCTTATCTATGATTATGTCAGGCATATTTCCTCTGCTTACTATAACAATAATGAAAAATCTTAGCGTATATATACTTATAGGTGCTACCTCTGTTCAAAACCTACTGCTTGATAACAGGCCAATGTATACGAGAAGCTTTTTTTTTTTCAATACATTCTTTTACAGTTTACAGGGATGGTTACTGAAATTAATATAGGGGATATCAGGCATGTTACAGAATAAAGATTCATTGTAGACCATGTGATCTTTCTGGTATTTGTTGTATCTCAGTGTGTGCCAGGTGCTTTCCTGCACACATGAAGAGTCAGGTTTCTAGTGTGCTTTGACCAGAATAAAAAAAAAAAAAAATAAAAAAAAAAATAAAAAAAAAAAAAGCTGGGTATCAAGGACCTAATTTTTGAAACCCAGGAAAAGACACTCAGAACTTAAGTAAACAGATATGGTTGACCATCTGTACATATAATTGTCCTTCAGCACTGATAGCTAAAGCTCTAACTCCAGCAGGGAAAGAACTCACTTGAAAACCTAGACATGGGCTTTTAAAATCTCAAAATGCAAAGCTAAAAATAACCAAAAAACACCCCAAAGAGAAAGAAGTGAACTTCAGAATGCTTTTTTGCTGACAGCTTTAAAGAAGAATGACGCTTCTTTTGACCTTGAAAATTATCAGTTCCCTATCTTGCTTTTTTTTTTTTTTGTGTGTGTGTGTGTGTGTGTGTGTATTTTGCCAGGTTTTACAAAGTTTCAACAGTAAAGAAGATAAATGACAATGAACGGTATCAGGTGCCCTTCAATACTTTCTGCAGTGCCCAGGGGTTCCACTTGTTTTTAGTATATTCAGCACAGAGACGGGCTGTGCTAAGCACTTTATTGAATTTGTACTCAAGGTGCCAGTGCAATAATAAACTTCTGTGTAATTTGCCTTCAGGGACAAAATTTTTTAGCCAAATATCCCATCTTCTCCATTCTTTTTTAGTAAAGCTGAGCAGTTTTGTGTGAAACTGGAAACCTGAGAAAAATTATTCCTGAATTTTTACTGTTCTTGTTTCAATGTGAAAATATCTTAAAGTAGATCTTAAGAATAAGAACCAAACTGAATCTTTCTTTTTCAGAATTTCTATCTGATGAAAAAACAGAAATAGTAAGCCTCTAAAAATAGGAAACTGGAAAACAATGAAAGATGACTGAAATGCACAATAATTCAGTCAAGAAATGTTGCTGATGGCATAAACCATGAAAATAAGATTGAAAGTATAAAGCAAATAAATAAATAAAAAAATCTATTTGGTATTTAAAGCATCTTTAATGTTAAGGGGAAATTTGAATGCCACACTTATGAATCAGAGAAAAAGTAAATCCAAGGACTATATGATATGGACATAGCTAATGTTTCCTATAGGGAGCTAGTACAGTGGATGCACACCAGTTTAAATAATTTATGAGGGATCACTCCATCAAAGAGATGATTTAGCAGTGTAGACGTAAATCCTTATCTCTTAAACCTCTTTCTCTTTCATGTAAGTATTACATTTGGTGTTTACCCCAGTTTATCTGAGACAAAAAACTCAGAATCCTTTCCTGTGAGCAAGCATTGCATCCATTATTTTAAGAAAAGGTAGAAGTTTTTCTGTCAAAAAATAAATTGTGCTTTTGTTTTATATGTCCCTTTGATTCAGAAGTGAACGACTGGGACTAACTGCTTTCCTGAAACTATTGGAAATCTCCCACATATTGGGAGACCTATCCTACAAATATCTGATAGACGTGAAGGTAGAGTGACTTTCGTTCACCCTATATTGTGGATGAAAAAAATATAGATTTTTATTGGTCAGAAAACCAGTATAAGAGCTAGCTGAAGGAATAGAGCACAGGAAGAAAACTTTCTTCCAAATGAAGCGCTGAAATCAGAAGGCAAATTTGTACTGACCTGAGGGGAGTGGGAAATATGATGATACTCCTTTCTCCCCTCTCATCTCTCTCCTGTTCTAAGAAAGTTACCATCCACACATTTTATGAGATGGCAAAATCTTCCAGTAGAGTTCCAGGCCAGACTGCTTTACAAGAGATCTGGGTCTACTATCTGGGAGTGCAGAAGATAGTCAAGGAAGTTTCTCAAATTATGGAAGCTTATGGAAACAAAAGGTAGCTAGGAAATTCTGAAGGTAACATGGAGATGATAGCTGCAGTTGCAAGCACCTTAGTTCTGTAGCAATTTCACAAAGTCTTATTTTCTGGAACTTCACTGGTTTATGTGGATGTGGTATTTATTCGATTGCAAGAAGCTAAATCCAGTCAGTTTCATCTTCCACAATATAAAATTCACACTCCTCCTTTCACAGCCACAAGCTACACTCACCCCTCCCTGAGCTCATGACTATGTGAGCTCTGAGTCACATTATAAAGCAAAACTACTGTTGAAGTCACCATAACTGGGATTCATCTCACCTGACTTCTGTAATGTGATTAACCTTATCTGTTTTGGATGCCAGCTCTAGGATGAGATGAATCACCTATTAGCAGTGCCTGTATTTCTCCACTGGCACAGGTGCAGATTTTTACTCTATGGACGCCAAAAGTTAGGTGACATAAGACCCAGCTGAGTGTTTTTTTTTTCTTTCAGTAAAAGCTACAGTCAAAGTACTTGCAGCAGAGAATACAAAGCCTATCTTTTTGTATACTTATTCCTCAACAAAAGCACAGGCTTCATCAATACGTGTTATAGCAAGATTTTTGAAAGAAGTACTGGAATGCTCCTTTCTAGAAAAAAACAAAACCAAAAAACGTGTGCAATAATGGTTGTTTTTTCCCTGTATGTTGTCAACCTTGAGTACCAGTCAGCAAGAGCTTAGAGCTCCAAGGCAGATCAAAAGGAGTTGACATAATGCATAAAATGCATATGTTTCTAATAGATCTCAAACACCCAAATTGCAGTGAGTACAAAACATTTAGTGCCTTATCGTAATATGTAATAGGTGGTAAGTTAGATCATTTGGTTTCATTTTGGGGTTTTGATTTAGAACATTCTGATTTAGGTATTGCCATGCTGAACATTGGTTTCTAATGTAGTTGAATTGCTTTATTCATCACACTGTAATTCTGGTTTTCCTACTGTATTTTGACCTACAGGGAGATCTTAAAGTATAAAAGTTGAGGGGATTGAAGGATTCTCAATCAATTGACAAATTGCCATCAGCTTCACAGTAATTTTGAATTCTTATGCATGAATCTCATGGCAAAGCATAAAAATATTTATCACAAAAAAATGTAATATATATTTATTGATATCTGAATGCATACATATTTTTTTAAATTTTTATAATCTAAGGAAGCTGTTGCCTAGAGAAAAACACTTTGTATGTAGTGCGCATACATATCCATATGTATGCATATGTACACATATACACACAAATTCACACATGCATACGTATGTTTATATGGCTGAATAATGCAGGGAGAACAGAGATATTTCTTATGAATTACAAGTGAAAGTTTAATCTTGACAAGGCTTTATTTTTTCAAGAATCAAATCCTTTTTCTGGTTCCTCAAAAAGCCAATTATCGGAAAGATTCTGTTTTCCTGCTGTCATTAGCAGATAGACATTGATGACAGTTTAACTTGGTTTCAACATAGCTCTTGGGCCACAGCTGCTTACCAGACAATCTAAGTACCACTCGAATGCTCAGCTGCAGATTGACCTTGTGGTAATTGAGGTTATGAAAAAGTTCTTGTTCTTAAAATCTCAAATGGATACCTCTCCCTCTGGGAGACAGCAGGATATTCAGCAATAGCAGCTCTGTTGAACCTATAAGATTCTTTCTGCTGCTCCAGTCTGTGCTGAGGTCAGGATGAGAAACAAATGTCTATGATGGGATATGAGGAATGTAATAGAGTAGCAAGTTAAGATGAAATTATCTAGACTGCAATTATTTTCTCTTAATTGTGCTTTATACTGCCACCCCAAAAAGACCTGCTAAGTATTTGAAAACATATTTTTAGCATTTTTCTCACTTATACTTTGCATTCTTATTCTTTACTTTGGTGGTATTTTCTCTTAAGGAAAAAAAAAAGTAAGTAATGACAGGTTAAGCTCTCAATTCTTTAAAGCACAGAGCCATCTGCTGAAGTTATCAAAGACTTCACTTTCCATCTTTATCCAGCATTTGAACACCTCTGTCCCTGAGAGTAATAAACATTATAGTCAGTGGGAATTAATGTTGAGGCTTTCAAAGGAAATGGGGGTAATTAAACTAATCACAAGAAGTACACAACAGTTATTGTTATAATTTTAAATCTCGAGTTAATTAGCTATGCTAGCCACTCTCTTTGGCAAAAGCTCACTGTTTATGGTAGCTAAATATAAGATTAAAATTAGTGACAGCAGAACATATTTTAACTACTCAACTTAGGCCAGGACTTACAGGATTGGTTTTGATTGAAGTGCTATTTACAAAATCAAGAGAAGACTCTCCAGAGGCAGAACAAGTTTTTAACAACCTATTAACAATTATTGGGCCAGAATGCCTTACTGGTGATAACAAAAAAGGGGCTAGCTCCAAAGAAGTGAGGACAGGCATGGATGCTCGACATGAAAATCTGATCAACAAAAACCTTGAATTAAACCCAATGATTTATCTGAAGACTTTGAGACATGTAAAAATTATATTAACAGACATTAATATTCTTAGGTGAAGTCAGTCACTATCTTGTGTACTAAAGGTTTATTTTAAGTCAATTATTGTAAACAAATGCGCCAAAGTTTTGTTATGATTGTTTAATTTAATTATTCAGCCTTACTATTGAGATTACATTACAGGTAGTCTCATGCTATAGCTGTAACAAAGACTTGCTTAGAAGTATGTATTATTATTCAGTTTAAATTAAAAAATGCAAATTCAATAAGAAAACAAGAATATAAGGTTTAGAGCTGCTGTATATCACGACATCTAAGACACAAAAAAAGTAGTTCCTTTCCATCCACTACAGCTGCCTACATATAGGCAAGATATTTTCTTCAGAAAATATTCCTCCATTAACTTTGAATCTAAGCCACAACAAGAAATAACATCCTGAACTCGTGCAGCAGTATTCAGAGAATGCGACTTCCATTGCTTTCTGAGCTCAGCAGAAAGTGAATGCCAGAAACACCTACTTCTCTTCTTTCTCTGTCTGACTCCCTTCATATTTTTCCTTTAAGATTTTTTGAAGGTTGCTCTGGTCAGGAGTTCCTCTAAAAGGAGAGCACATTGTTTGTGTGCATATTTGAACTGCCATTAAAACATTTCAAGAGAATAGTCTTCTTGTAGGGACAAAAGAACTTTTGCTGCTACATCCTGCTCACTATGCTGATATGGACAAGACTGGCATTAAAATCCATGCAAAGTCCACTGAAAGAGGACAAATGCCATCTTTACTGGAGTTGGGCTGGGATAAGGAGTTTCAAGTCTTACAGTGGCAGAAGTATAAGTAGGCTGATTGCACCCTAATGTCAGATATAATGATAGTGAAACTGGTTTTGTCCAGGTTTTTTTTTTTCCTTAAGTGAAAGATCATAGTATCCAAAAGGATTTTTTTTCTTGTTTGTTTTTAGTGGAAATATTCATTTGTACTGATTTTTTCCTCAATTTCTTTCTTTTGCCTTTTTTTTTTTTTTTCCTGACTAATATTTTCAAAATGTTTTTATTAATTTCCTGTTTAAAAAATTGACATATTTTAATATGTTAGCTTTTAGTTTCTTTCCTGCACTGCTGCTTCTCTAAATCATAGAGAAGTTCTAAGACTGCATTTCTAAGAAATTAAATGTTAATTTTCCCAAGATAGTCTCTATTTTCCATGTGAGAAATTTGTTAGCTTTGTGTGAAATTTCACATTTTGGTGAAATACAGCAAGCAGAATACATATTCTAGCTCTGGTCTAAATTATAGTCAGACAACTATTTTCTGTGTAGTGCAAAAAATTGCAGTTTATTGTGCCAGTCAGACTCCAAGCCTTCATCTCTTCCCCCTGCAAACCAACGTGTAGTATCCCAGTTCACATACTAAACAACTTTCAAGATAAGTATCTTCTTGTCTCTTTTTGCTAAATTCTACCTTGTTCTACATCATTCTATGAAAGGGCCAACAACTTTTAGTTCTTAAGTGTAGAAGAAAAATGGTCTTGTTCATTTTTATAAAAAATAGGAAAATGTCTGCCCGCCACACAGTCTTGTTATCAGTTTGCACATTGAAGCATGTTGCAGGAAATTATGAATGAAAAGATAATAAAACGGCTTTTGACTGTCTCAGTAAAACATGCATACTGTCAACATTTTTGTCATCAGTAATTCTCTCATAAACATGGGTCTCTTCTTTCATTATACAGGCTGTCATGCTTTATTGAACCACATAATTTCACTTAATTTAAATAAGCAGTGTGTAGTTTCCTCTCCCTTCTGTTTTTTCAGCTGGACAAATGCTAGTAACAACACTTAGAGTATCCTAAGTGGACATCCTATTAAATTTTTCATTCTTATGCTTCTCTTTGCTGTCAAAAGTATAGCAGCTCCCACTGATTTTCTTTCTGGATACCAGGATTCACTCTATTTAGCTGATGATTTAATATATAGCAAACTCTCCAGGGCTTGCTGTTAAGGAGGCTGGAAAAGGCTTATGTTTGCTAAAATGGGCAGAAAGATAGGAGACTATGTAAAACAGTTGACTGATATCAAGCCAAAAACATAAATCGTTAAGTCTCTCATAAGTAATTATGTTACAAATCACTACATAATCACTCATCTGCTACTGCAGCAGGTTTTTGTTTGGGAAACTTGTCTTAGACAAAAATTTGGTTTATTCCTTAGAAAACAAGACGGCTCCGGAATTTCATGTGCACAAAGAATTCAAACTAGAATCATATTCTGGCTGCCATATACCACTTGGAGAAAGAATAATCTGATCCAACAATGGTGGCAGTCACCAGTCTGCACTTGACAATGTAGAAATCAGTGACTGCTTGCAACACATGTTTTTTATTTTAAGAGGTGAAATTTTTAGTTCATTTTATTGAAGTGTGCTTAGGCATAAATATAGGGCAAAGATGGTTTCCCCAAAACCAAAATCAGATAAATTATCAGTAAAAGAATTGTTGAGCTACTGAGAAATGTAGTGTATGTTTCAGAAAGGGCTTCCTGTCATGACTAGCATTTTCATCACAAAACTCTTCTTTGTTTTACGCACAGACATGAAAAAAGACAGTAATAATGAATGCTAATACTTTGTCACATCCTGCTATGAGTAATCTTTTTGAAGTTGGCTTTATAAACAATGGCAAAAAATGTGCCACATGGCATTCATTAGTCATAAGTTTTCCTCATGCGTAACTATTGTTCAGGAAGGAAAAGGAGCTCAGATTTACCATATTGTCACTTTTTTTTCCCCCCATTTGTTCACATCCAGTAACAGCTTTTAGCTTCTAACTGAATTTCATTTTCAGAAAAATTAACACACAGATAATCAGAAAGAGAAAGCTCAGGAATATCAGAAGAATCACTCTTTAGAATGTCAGCTATGACATGACTATCATGAGTCCCAAATTATATGATTTTGAATCCAAAATAGTGTATAGCTTTCATTCAGGTTGGTAAAAGCTTTTCTGCTTATACCAGGAGCTTCTGCTGAAGTTTGGTCCTCTAGGAATTGAATTATTGGAAATATTAACTTGCCTTACACAGCAGTGATGAGTTTATTCAGACGCTTAGAGTTCATAGAATCATAGAATAGTTAGGGTTGGAAAGGACCTTAAGATCATCTAGTTCCAACCCCCCTGCCATGGGCAGGGACACCCCACACTAAACCATGTCACCCAAGGCCTCATCCAATCTGGCCTTGAACACCGCCAAGGATGGAGCATTCACAACCTCCCTGGGCAACCCATTCCAGTGCCTCACCACCCTCTCAGTAAAGAATTTCTTCCTTATATCCAATCTAAACTTCCCCTGTTTAAGTTTGAACCCGTTACTATGTTTGAAATGGGATGGCAATACTTCTTTTGCATGGCCCCTGCTACCATACTGAATTCATTTCAATGATTAAAAATTTTCTCTGCATCAAAATTCTGTGGAAAATGCCAGTGCTTTCACTGCCACTTTAATGCACAGATGAAAGGCAATTTACAAGTGACATAAGAAGACTCCAAAAGAATAAAGACTTAGTCCTCAATTTACCAAATTATAGGTTACAGATTTACAAAAGGTTTTTGCTGAATAGACATAGAATATATATCTATATTTTCTGTAAATTTATTTCAAATATCCAGTTAACTTTTATTTTAGTTTTGATAAATTACAAAGCTTTAGAAAAAGAAAAGGCATCATATAACTGGATAGATCTTGATATAATAAAATATATTTGAAAATTATTACAAAATAAATAGTAGTAATAATATTAGTAAAAATTAAATATTAATCTTACTTGTGACCAAGAATAATAACATCACAAAAGCTGTGGGAAAAAAAGGACAGAGAAAAACTGAATCCTTAACCAACTTCTCTCTCCTTTTGAACTCACAAATTAATCCTGGTCAGGCAATACCTATGATTCAATTACTATTTTCTTGATCCTCTGCACCCTACTGAAAGGGTTTATTTTTTGTCATGTCATTCAGCTTCCTCTTAAGCCTTCTCCATTTTCTATCAGCACTTGATTTAACAATCATTCTTTAACAGCATTTTTGCAAAGCCCACTCTAGGGGTTTTAACCTCGCCTCTTGGATGAAATGTTGGAATAAAAGTAATGATGTCTTATTAAAGTTAGTCCTAATAAGAACAGCTCATCCTTGCCCTGTGGTGCACAGAAACACAATGCTAATGTAAGAGAGAGGCTCTTCCTTGTGTGTGATACTAACTTGAATGTTCTCAGACAGCCTCCTGTTTATTTTATCTTTATAAAATGTTTACTTATATTTATACTGTTGTTTTCATTCTTTTTCATAAATATTTACTTCTCCATTTCTTTTCCCTCAGGGAAAAGGACAGAAGTGACTCAGAAATTGTCACAGATGTAAAATAAAGATGATATTATGTTATACAAGGATGTATTTCAATTATAAAGAGTAGCATCAAATGTGGTAAGGAAGGAATTTCCTTTCCTTCACTGTACGGCAAAGTGACGATGTGGATTACACTATCTGTTTTCTTACATTGTTTTGTCACACTATAATGGATGTAATTTTTCATTATAAAACAATAAGAAGTGCAGCACAAGGCATTTCAAACTTTTTTTTTCTTTTTTTTGTGGTGCATAAACATATTTGTGAAAAAAGTGTGTCTAACTAAAGATATCTTGATAACGTTAACTAACTCTCATACATGCAGTTGTTTCATCACAGGTTTTGAGGTTGACCAGGCATGATTCCTAATATGTTGTGATCACCGCTAATTACTTTCTTGTCCTTAAAGAGTTTGGGAATAATTTCAGGGGTTATTTGCTCTATCATTTTTCTGGGGATTAAGGTAACAGTATCCAGTAGGATTAAGAATAAAAACACTTGATCTCCCATGTGTTTGACCCTCACCCACATGGCCATGTTGACACACTTAAAACATCCCAGGTATCCTGTAGCAGTATTCTTGGAGACCCCAGAGCTGGATGCAGGACTCCAGTTGGGGTCTTATGAGATCAGAGTAAAGGGAGAGAAACATCTCCTTTGACCTGCTGGCCACGCTTCCTTCTATGCAGCCCAGGTTAGGATTGGCTTTCTGGACTGCGGCCACACATTGTCAGCTTATATTTAATTTTTTATCCACAAGTATTTCCATGTCCTTCTCTGCAGGGGTGTCCTCAATCCACTCATCCTCCAATCTATATGATATTGGTGATTGCCCTGACTCAGGTGCAGAAACATGATTTGAACCTCACAAAATTAGGTTCTGACTGCACTGTTTTTCTTCTACATTTATGAAGGAGTAAGTGCAATAATCAGGAAAACCATTAAATTCTAACTTAGCTAGAATATTTACACTAGTTCTTTGAACCCTCAAATTTATATTATATTTGTTTTTATTATAGTAAAACAAAACATATATTACATCATAGCTTGGCAGTGAAATATAGCTGAATTTTGGACTTTAGTTTACTACAATATCCCAATTACCGAATATATATTATGATCCTGCCACTGATGTTAGGTATTTGGATACTGAAGATTGGTGTAGAAAGACTTGAAATGCTCATGGCAAACTAAAATCTTGAACACTTTTATTAGAAAATGAAAAAAAAAAGAAGAGGGAAAAATAATTTAAAATGGAATCAACAACTGAAAAATTCTGTCCTTGTTATATGGAAAATTACATGCTTTACCTTTTGGTCAGCCCTGTAGCTGTACCAAGATTATCAAAAGTTTATGGTAGTTTTGATCTTGTGCTTTGTCCTTGAAAATGAATCAAAAAAACCATGCATGAAAGGTCAAGGTGAAAAATGTATCAAACACCTGCCTTGTCTCAAAAAGCCGCCTTCTGTTTCGATGTTGAATCCTGTTAACAGCTCCCCTGAAGAACAATTATAGTATTGGTACATACATTGACAGACCTGGGAGTTGCAGTAGCCACACTTAAGACACTCATCTTTGCTATAGTTTAGTCTACAGGTACACATGCAAGTGTTGCAAAATCTGATTTGATTAGTAAAGTCAGTCTTCTTTTTTCCAACACACAAAAAATTGTGAGAGAAAGGTAATTAGAAAAAAAATAATATGGTCAAGTTAAAAATGTAGGACAAAAAAGGCAGTAGCTTGATCAAAGTCACAGCCGCATTTAAGGATACAGTTTATGCTTTCTTTAGGTATTTCCAGCTGTCCACACATAAGCTAAATGTCCAAGCTTGCTTCTGTGAAGAGAGACAGTGGTTAGAGCTCGAGTCAATTAAACCTAGAGATCTTATAAGGTGACAAAACGTGATTGTTTACTGTAGGGTAAGTTCACTAGTCTCCATTGCTTGTTTTACCTCATCTCCATTATCTTTGATGGGAGCTTAGATACCTTGATCTTGATGTCTTGACTTTGCAAACAAAGATTTGGAAGGGCTTTACCCATGCTTACTACAAGTGTGAGTAAACCCTTTGGGCCTGCGCAGCAGATATTTTTAGGCGAGGCACAGCATGAGCAGAACTGGCCTCGCCTTTTACACCTGAGGTTCATCTGCCAGGGCTTAGCGAGCTTGGACAGTGACAGCTCATGCATAAACAGCTCTACTTTAAACACCTAAATTTCAGGGTTCCAAAACTCACATGGACTGTTGTTTGTGACTTGGCTGGAACTGTCAGTGACAACAGTGTCATCCAGGTTCGTCTCTGCTGTTGGTCTCCTCTTGTCATTTCACAGGATAGAAGGATGAAGGTCCAACAAAGACTGCCAGCATTTCAGGAGATAATGAAAGTGGCAGATGTAACAATAAAGAGTTTTTGTTTTGGTGGTTTTGGTGGTGGTGTAGGGGTTTTTTTGTTGGTTTAGGAATTTTTTTACATTATTATCAAACTAGGAAATATAAAAGGGATTACTAACACTATAACATATCTTTCTTTTTCTGTGTTCATGAATAGGACTTAATTTTAATATGCTTTTATTTTATCTGTTTCCTGTACTAATCTAGTCGTCTTTTGCCAAATTTTCTTAGTGCCTTTTTTTTGACTATATATGTTAAACCTGAAATTTGAGTTAATTCCTTGGTTTTTTCTTAATCTTTATTTTCCTTGCCTTTTTAAACCATTTTTATGCAATGGACTGACAGTCTGAGCTAAATGTTTACTACTTTAGAGATTTTATGATAGGCAACTTTACTCAATATATATCTTAGCTCTCCCCTACCTCTTCCCCATTTTTTGAAAAAGTAAGTCCACAGGAGTTTCAAAAAGACTGTTTGCATATGTAGATCTAAAATTCATTCCTGTACATGTTCCCAGTGTAACTGTTAAACTAAGGTTAAATGTTACCATAGAAAGATTAATGGTTAATGAATAGGAAAAAGAAAAGACAATATCTAAACCCAGATAAATCTAAAAAAGGACAAAAGATATATTTGATAGTTTCTAGTCACGATATATCTAGGAGCTCTAGTTGGCATGTTATATATAATCACAAGAATCACTAGTTGGCATGTTATATATACTCTTACAATTTTTTTTTTTCCTAAAATGAAAAAATATTTAAAGAAATGCATATTACTTTTAGTGTTCAAATTTATTACTCTATAGAAATAAGAACTCTGTCAGATTAAAAAGTTTGTCCTTAACTTAAATTTTGATATTAGGATGTTATTGCCAGGATTTAGTACCCTTCCTGAGTTTTGGTACATGGTTGGGGTTTTTTTGAAAGCACAGCTTGGGGTTTGTCTCCATTCCAGGTTTCTGCATGTAAATGATCCAAGTTGCATTTAGATAGTAGATATATACACTCAAAAAAAAATGGATAGCAAAAAATACACACACACAAAAAAAAAAATCCGAAAAACCCTAACTTGTAATTCTGCTAAGTAAGACTAGAGATTCAGGGCTTAAAGACAGTGTATTGGTGCTAAAGAAAGAGTAAATAATAGCATGGATTTTGACTGTTCACTGTGTGTTTATTTTAGAATAAAGAATACCCCTTTCTATCTATTTTGCTGACAGCATAGATCACAGAAACCTGTCTTTTGCAATCTGTCTAGGTAACCTGAATATTTTTTATTACTTTTCATGTGCCACATTAGATTTAAGAGGCTATAGAATACCAGCACATAGAGTTAACTCATTTTTTTGACACTTTGGTAGTTGGGAACTTATGAACTATTTATGCCTAAAATTGTGTCAAATTATGTTAATTATTCAGAAATTATCTGCTATCCAAAGTATTTTCTGATATATTTGAAATAAACATTGCATACTGTGTATTGAGGCTTAATCCTTACTGAGCACGCCGTAAACCTCATACACGTTTGGGAAGCAAAGTCTAGCAGATGATATGCTGTCCCTGACACGCTGGAAGCACACCTAGAAAAAGTTGCATTTTTTAATTTCCATAACTCACTACAAACCTAATCAGGTCAATGGAAGACAGTTTCATTGGAGTATAGCATGTACCGGGATGTAGATAGGCTTTAGAAGGTGACAGAGTTTGGATGGGACTAGTGGATCCGGGATTTGTACTTGTAAAAATTTCCAGCACTGCTTGTGGATCTCAAGACCCTGAAGTCTCTCTTGATTGCCTTCAGACTTCCTGTTGTAACTTCATCGCGGTGCACCTGAAAACTCAATAATGGATAATAATGTGAGAGTCATACCTGGGTAAGAAGCTGTCTCTTCATATTTTTAATCTGGGAAATGGAACTATTTTAACAGTGTGATCTGATATTTTAGTGGTTATGGTCAGCAAATATCCCTAAGAAGTGGGTTCGGTCAGCAAATATCCCTAAGAAGTGGGTTCAGTCAGCATGTTGGGCCTTCTGTTACCTTCAGGGAGAGTCTTCTATGGCAATGACCCATATTTTTTCTTTATGGAAGCAGAGGAAGACTCCAAGTCAAACAGAAGTACTTGTTTTAAAGGGAAAATTTTGCTAATGTCACTACGAATAGGCACTGCAGTTACTTTGTACTCCTTTTACAATTTTTATTCACATTTCATATTGGATGTGAACATGCTGACAGAGAAAAATAGTTGATTTGCCTCTGATAAGCTTAGAGGGAAAAAAAAGAAAAAGTAGGTAAGCAAATCAAAGAAATGAAAGAAAGAAGGGCCTAGAATAAATAGAAAAGATTCTGGTGTTGCATACACATTTCTTTAGAATACTTTTATGCTTAGGTGAATAACACTACATCTGTTTTTGTACAGCATAATATATTTTGTTTTTCAGATTTGCCCCTTTCAAATGTGGGCATATCATGGATATGGGCATATGGGCATATCTAGGGCCAAATTTATGTTTTCTGATTATTTTTTCCTTCCCTAGTAATTCCTTGCATTTCTTTTGATCTTTTGATCACTTCTGAACTATGAGCTTGTTTTCATGGAACAGTCAGATCTTACATTTTAGTGGTTATGGTCAGCAAAACTTTCCTGGCTAAGTAATCTTAGTATTGCTTTTCCTATTTACATCATTTCATACTGGGGAAAAGAAAATCTTATCTTTATAAATGGAATCAGGGCTATAGGGGGTTGTCATGAAAAAGTAATAGCTTTTCCACAGTATCAGCTCATAAACTAAGTAATTTACTGGAGTGGCTACACTTCCAAATGCTACTGGGCAGATCTTGCTCTTGGGACACAGATCTGGGTGGTTTTACACAAGTAATTTAGCTCAGATGATGGGTGAGCTTTTGAAGAGACTGTCTTGTTTGTCTCTACCCACTCACTTTGCTTTTTGGTGCTGCTCTTACTGAGCTGCACAACTTGCCCATGTAGATGTAGCCAGGTTTTCTTCCAACAGATCTTATATAGAATTAGATTTTCATTCAATCACATGGAAACATGACATTGGTAGCAAACAAGACAAGATAATCACTTTTCACTGTTAAGAAGCACATATGAAGAATCATGATTCATGTGAGCTATTTATAATGCTTCCATATTTTTAAGAGGCTAGTGATTTTACAGTCTTGATATTAGTATTATAGGTGCATGGAAAAAAAAAATCTAATTTTAATTATATTTTAACTGAAAAGTTATTGTCATGAAAATACATAAATAATAATTCTAAGCATTTCTTTTTGTTGCCTTCTTTTTTACTTAATGTCCTGGATTTTTGAGTATGGAAAATGCCTTTAAAGTTTTATGTCAGGTAACTAATGTTAACTAGCTTGTTTAACTGCTTCAAATCCTGCTCTTTCTCCTGAATTGTGCTGCTCTCAGCATGAGCAACATGAGCAAATAGCTGTGGAAAAAAAAAAAAAAAACAAAAAAAAACCCTTAATTTGTAGGTTTAAGTTAAGCAGGCATCTCAGTTTGAAATGTGGATGTATTTTCATGAGCAAGTTTGGATTACAATAAAGCCTATTTAAGCCTTAAGCTTTTTAAAGTAATTAAAACTTAAAACTACGCATCATATGGATTTTACTTAGGGCCATATCAAGAGGTTTAATTTCATAATATCTATTGTGAAAAATGTGAACATTCATGTATCACAATGCACCTTAGAGCAAGCAGAGGTAATGCATACTATGTCAGTTTTATCAATCTCTTGACTAAATTAATTCTTAAAGATTGAGTTAAGAAATCATGTCCTGACTTTTGAAAAATAATGTTTCTCAGAGTTTTGGAGTTTTAAGGATTAAAAATGTAGTCAAGCATCAATTAATTAAAATACTGCTTTTTTCTTGCCATATCAGATCCCAGTTTGAATTACCAAAAATATAATACAAATAAAACAAAAACAATTTTTGAGGGCTTTTTTTTTCCTATTACATAAAACATAAAGAATATTGATGCTAAAAAAGAAAAAAGAAAAAAGAGAGGGAAGGGAAGGGAAGAGAAGGGAAGGGAAAGGAAGTACAAAGAATCAGAAGATTTCTTTGTACTATGGAACTGAAGTAAGTAGGAACTAGCAAGTAAACTGGCTATTTTGGGTCCAATCTCCATGA
The DNA here is from genome assembly GCF_963264785.1 of Psittacula echo. NCBI lineage: Eukaryota > Metazoa > Chordata > Aves > Psittaciformes > Psittacidae > Psittacula > Psittacula echo. The sequence goes on along the minus strand of NC_137736.1, from coordinate 69,475,303 downwards.
AAGTTTAATAATATTTCTATTAAATTAAACGAATTCTTGACAAGAGTAATAGTTATTTTCATAGAATCATAGAATGGTTAGGGTTGGAAAGGACATTAAAGATCATGTAGTTCCAACCTCCCTGCCATGGGCAGGGACACCTTCTACTAGACCAAGTCGCTCAAGGCCCCATCTAAACTGGCCTTGAGTACTTCCAGGGATGGGGCAGCCACAGCTTTTCTGGGCAACCTGTTCCAGTGTCTCACCACCCTCACAGTGATGAATTTTTTCCTGATATCTAATCTAAATCTGCCCTCTTTCATTTTAAAGTTCTTCTTTATTCAAATCACATTCTACAGAAAAGAAAAAAAAAAAAAAAGAAAGAAACAAACCAAAACCACATTCAATGCTTAATTTTCAATTTTTTTTTCTTTTTAAGGAGTAGCACTTTTTTTTTTTCTGTTACTCTGTGTTTTTTTCAAATATTGAAAACTTAACATAGCTACAGTTTTATTCCTGCAGGTGGACATGATTCAAGGTAGTACATTCAAAGGCAGATGAACAACCATTCCTAGTAGCAGAGTTTTGAAAGTAATGGTTATAATCTACTCTAGAATAACAATGTCTGTCATGGTATATACCATTATTGGTCCTTCTAGGCATAAGCACAATATGCATAGATTTCTTCTGAATGACAGAGAAAACATATGAGTGACATATGAGTGATATTTGAGCGTCATATGAGTGAAAAGACATGAGTGACAGTGTGATCCCATATCCCAAGATACAGGATCACATTTTTCAGTCATTCATCTTGTTCCATTGGTTGAATTGACTTAGGTAAAACTCTCTTTAGTTATTTGTAACCACAATTCTCCTCGCATTTATTCCACAGTTGCTCAGGTGTAGCTCCCTGAGAAGGATGAGCAAGGTCTGATTAGTTAAGAGCAGCAATGTGCTGCTGGCCTTTGTTCTCATATACATGTAAAGGAACTCTCCCTTGCTTGTTGTCAAGCTGGAGTAAAGGTGTTGGCTAATCCCTGAAAAGTTTGACAGCTTTGAAAAGTAATATTTTACAGTCTTTTTATGCACAAAATATATTTTCTCAGAAGAAACAACATTATTTTGCTGGTGGGATGTGATATGCTAAAAGATGTTTTCTTATGCAAAACATGCAAAAATATGAAATAAAATTTCAGAGAATAAAGAATCTATGCTTATATGAATGATAAAGTTCTACAAACTATTTAAACAGTAAATTCAACATTTTTTATTGCTGCAGAAGCCAGTCTGGCATAATAAATGAAATTCAGATCCAGAAGACTACATAAACGTCTGGAACACAACTGAAAGAGACTTTTGGCATGAGAAAGAGAGAGAAGAAACTTTATTCAGCTTATGCAGTTTATCTGCCAATTACATCTGTGGTCCAAAACTGAACATATGCAGATATTTTTTTCCTTGAACGGATTTAGCTGTTTAACTCCTGCCCACATCCCTTAGAATATGGTACTGATGGGAGTGGAAGCACTCTTTTGCCCTGAGATTGCAGATGTAGGTCTGACAAGTTCTGAGGGATGCCACTAAGCATCTCAAAAGAGTTCATTTGTAATATAAAAAATGAGTAGAAAGGTACCATTATCCAGACCTGAATATGCTACTCTACCTAGACTGAGGGAAATTCAGGGCTCCCTTTTCAGTAATCTGGAAAGAGGATTTCAGTCAGCAGATTACCATTTAGGTAAGATTCAGCACAGATAGGAAAAATTATTCTTCACTTTCTTTCTGAAACTATGTCTTTATCTTATTTTTTTTCTTCTGTGTGGCTATGCAGAATTCAGTTCTGCATAATCAGGGCTTGAAGGGGAGTGAGCAGGTGGTGAGCATAACTTTGCTAAATTAGTAGGACTCTCATCTTGGAGAAACCTAGTCCTCTATTTTCCTCCAAAGGTTCTTCAAACACTATTGAAGAAAAAAAAAGAAAATGTTGTAAAAGGAAATGGTGTCTTTTCCTTTAGTAACTGCTGAGTCAGACTTCTGAAGGGAGATGCTGAATACTGAGTGAAGAAAATCCTCTTCAACTCTGTGGGTACTGGCAGGATTTGGAGAAGGACAGAATTTCCCGTAAAATTCTGTGAAGTATACCTTGTAAAGGTGTATTGTGGCTTAGCTATTGTGGCTGATGTTGTATATATTTCACTTGAACCACTTAATGCTCCAACCATCTCCACTCTTTAAGTAAGGAATACAGACACCTAAAGGCGCTTTTGATTGCACTGAAGGAGGCTTAGATTTCACTTTAACTGCAACATGCATTTTGAATTACATGACTATGTGCACCTGAATCTTCTAAATTTTAGAGAAATTAAGACTAGTCCTTGTTACTAAGAAAACATGTTATTCTGAAGATGCAGTTGGTGTGCATTTATTGGCTTTATAATGCCAAGTGAGTTTTAGGTTTCAGGTTTTCTAGTCATTAATAAATTGAAGGGAAACATCTATGGTTATTAAAAATATTAATCTGCTTAAGAAATTCCACTCCAGAATTTAGCTCTAGGCCTGAAGATCAAATCACAGATCCTACACAGGTCATGTGTTTTTGTGTCAAATACCTTCTCACAGTATTGTTTTATCCTGGCTGCTCATCAAAGAACTGCAGGAAGTGAATGGAAAACTCTGTTCCTTACTGATCAAGGACCATCATGATCATGCATTTCCATTCTTCAGTTTCTCTCTTCATGCAGTGAATTGCAATGACCTCTTATATTGATAGTTCTCCAAGCCTTCCCCAGTTTTGATGGAAATACAATATTATTAATTTAGCGTACATTTAGAAACTGTATTAAATGTGATATACCTGTTGAGATTAATACCTGTTTGTAAAGAAAATAATTTTATTTATTAACAATTTCTTGATTATGAAATAGAAAAAAAATGAGCCTTTGTTTAAAGAAAATTACTCATCTGTTAAAATCTTCGTAGGTACAAATATTGCCATGAGACACATCAATATTTTTATGAAAATCAGGGATAACTTTCTGTGTCTAAAAGTAAAATATGTCCATGATATTTTAGAGTACTTTGTTGTGTTGCTTCATGTATATATAGATATGCATTATAAATAAAATCTATGCTACCGTTATAGATTTAATAATTTCACAAGCAACCCTGAGTGACCTTCATCATTCTGTCCAAAGTCCACTGGCTTCACTGGCCACATCATATTTCCTAATCCATTAAAGGCTTTATCAAAAGTGACTGCCTAGCAATTTGTTGAAAAGAAATCAATAAAAATAAAGCATTTGTGTGAGAAGCAACTTTTGCTGTAATATTTTTTCCACCAGGAAAGAGAAGTTAAAATAAAGGAACTTCATTACAGGGAGAGAGTAATATTTTTAGAAGAGATCTAGCCTTTTTTTTTTTTAAAAAAAAAAAGGAAAAAAGAAAAAAAATGCCACAAACAAACAAACAAACAAAACAGCTTCCACCTTTTGAACAGCTATTTAAGATTGTTGTTTACTTCCAGAATGTCAACATTATGTCAGAATGATACTGCCAGGCTAAGTAGTAACAAATATACTTCCTAATAGACTTGAACTCTCAGCTTACGGTGCCATGGAGAATGGAAGGGTCCCAGGGGTTAGAAAATCATCTATGTCTGTGAAACACCAAAGCAAAAAAGTTAGGACTACATTAGTGGCTAGAGCCTTAATCCAGCAAAATCCCTAAATGCTGCTGGTTGTTCAGTGAGCCATTTAATGTTAAAAACTGAGCATGCACTTCAGTGATTTTCTCAATTATAGAGAAAAATTAAAAATAAAATCCATGTTTTCATGGTTAAAACATCATAACAAATTAAGCTTGGACTATGGTTTATTAGGGGAATCTCTCAGTCTTTCATTCCTTTGATACAGGTGTTACATGAGCCTTTTTCACATATGATAGCATCAAGACCAAAGTAAACTTTCTGAAATTGTCATAGATTGAATGCGGTCATTCTCTTAATTTTTTTTCAAATCAATTTTATGTGTATTCATTTCATACCATTACAGTGCATCAATCCCTCACCAAGAGGTCAGACAACTGCAGCCTCCCTATGTTGTCAATGGACAACCCAGGTTTTTTAAATTAGGTGAAACACCAACATAACATGCTAGGTAACCAGAACAGATATTACACCTGTTCCCCTTCTTTCTGTGGGTCAGGAATTTCACTTCATATTCTTAGGTTTACAGTCCATTATACATGTAAAAAAAAAAAATAAAAATATTAAAAACATAAGAACAATATTCAAAAGAACAGGTACAAAAGCAAAGAAAAGGAGGTGCATGTTTATAATTTATGAAGCTACTAATCTCAGAATGTATTGGTGGGGAAATTTTTCATGTCTCAAATGCAAAGACACTGGTTTTGGTTTAAGAAATGACAACAAAAACTGCCCAAAACTGCAGGCATATTCTGGGAAAAACCCTTCTTTAAATATCTATAAATGATCACGGTCAGATAAATAAGCTTAGGATAAATGAATGTTTGGTCAAAATTACTGTAGCCATTTCCATATTATATGCTTTATCTAAGTTAGTCATTTACTATATGCAACTGAATTTATCAGAACACATACAGCTGATGACACCAAATTAAGGTAAATCTAATTGTAGTATACTCTATTTTTAAAGTATTTTTTTTTTTTAGTTGAGGGGGTTTTAATATGCTTGAGTATAAAATGTTGCAGAAACAGTAAAAACATAAAAAAAAAAGAAAAAGAGATTGCAGCAGTCTTGTCATGTCTCCCATGGTAGTGATTTGTATAAGGATATTACTCTAAAATGCAAAGCCAAGGTCAAATAAACTTGAAAACATGACCTACAGATATGTAGGAATAGCAAGCACAGTTTCTATTATCAGGAGTGTATTTAGCTACATTAGTGTTCTGAAATACCCAATAACATTGATTGGAAAAAGTATTCAGTAACTTTCATTTTCATTGTAGCTATTTTATGAATCTAGGCTATGCAGAAAAATAAATATATTTAAAACATTCAAACTGCATCTTTGTAGTTTCAACTGTCACATTTCCTTTTATTTCTTAAGAAAAACATAGTCAAGTTTAAAATGTACTTTATCCATGTTAAAGCATGCTTTGCATGACAATTATACTTGTCAGTCACTGTAATGACAAATCCAACTTTAAATCCATTGTGTAGTTCAAAATGTAAGGTCTCATTTTACATTTTTTAACTCTTGGTAATGAAGGAGCTACCTGAGCATCTTCAGTGTTCTAACAATTGAGATGTAAATTGGTTTTGTAACACAGTAATGTTATAATCAATAGTAATTTGTCTGTCCCTAATTTCAGCTGATACTTGCTGGCATTGAGACAACAGAGTGGCTTCTAATAAAGTAGCAAGCAACATTCAGTTTTTAGAAAGCACTGAGAAAATGAAATTACAAGCCAATAAAGGCTCACTCATTCTGTTCTTGCATTTTGTTGCTAGTAACATCAATGCTATCATGTTCTCCCCTAAGACATGACATTCTATTTGTAACCAAGGCATGTAAACTACAAGCTATATATGCAGTATATCTTATTAACGTGTATGCTACGTCTGTTTCTGCAAGAGAACATTTGCAAATTGTATAACTGGGCATATCTGACTAATCCTCCACACTCATAATTGATAATAAAAAAAGATGAACTTTTAAAAACTTTTTTATTATCTCCTTTTATAGTCATATGTAATTTTATGATGCTTCTTACTTCATACATTTTCAAGAGGGATACTTGATAGAAATCCTGTTTATAAGTGCATAAAGAGCTGTCCTAATAAAAATGCCTGTTTCTTATTGTCTAGAGATGAAATAACACTGTCCCTATGGAGTGCACATAGAGTTACAAGATCTTCAAAATTATGTAATAGCTATTATCAGCTGTCCAAGATTATCAACCAGAATATTAGTTTGAAAGCCTATTAGTCTCTAAATATATTTATCAGTTCCTAACAGTGGTGGTTTCACCTTCATGCAGTATCCAAAAAGAAAAATTCTCTCACTGACTTTATAATTTCCTTTCCAAAATCCTTGACATCTTTCTTCCATTTTAAGCATTTTTCCCACTTCAGAATTCTTGAGGTTCACATCATTTAAATAAAAGACAATCAATGAAAGAATATAACTAAGACTTGTTAGATAAACACAGTGTTCTTTTTTATTCCAAAAAAACCCCAAACAAAACCAACCAAACAAAACCCAACCCAAAACAAAAATTCCCAACCAAAACACAAAACAACCAACCAACCCAAAACCCCCACATATTTACTTTTGAAAGAGTTTAATGTACTGGAATAACTCTAATTCTGTACAGGCTGAAATTTTTCAAGAGTGAGGCAGAGGCAAAAAGTATGTAACACATTTTACTTGAGTAAAGAATGAAAATATGTTAAACAAACTTAACAAACTTGGCAAAACCAAAATCTACATTTAAAGAAAAACAATGAGTCTAATCCTTCACAAATGAAAATTGTTATGTTGGAATTTAGTATTCTTTGTGTAATGTTCAGTGCTTGCGTTTTGTTAGTTAAGAACAGCACTTCATTTCAGCAGCAGCACTGCGTTTGTATGTAAGATCACAATTCCTGACCTTGCAATACGATCCTCATGGGAAAGGAAGGAAGAGGCAAAAAAGGAAAGGTAATTTTGCTTCCCCAGTGAACCTGACAGAGAAGGCAGTAGTTTGACATGGGTTCAAAGGCAGTTTTAGACAGACAAGAAATATGCAACTGTATGTCACTAGGAGATAAAAATCCAACCAAAATGAAGACATCAAATATGAAGAACTGTCGTATCATACAGTAGCCCATGAACTGTCGAAGTCATAAGCAAACAAACACAAGTTTCTTCTGATATTCCTATAAGCAAAGAACAGGAGAGAACTTGTTGGGGTTTTTCTTCCCTATAATTCCAGCATTTCTATGCTACTACTACAAAGAATATATTTTGTGCAAAATGTATTATTATAACATTAATGATTTCTTAGTTGTATTTCATATTTAAATGCATTTAAGTGCATAACAAGCAATATGTTAAAATGTTCTTTTTTCTCTCCATATCGATTCATGTACAGATATCTACGTTCTTTCTCATATATTTATTTCTGGTTATGCAAAAAATACTATTGCATTTCTTAGTGATTATTATGGATACCTTATTCTCCAGTGACAATAAAAAGATTTTTAGGGCCAATTTGGAAGCAGGGAGGGTATTGGAAACAAGTTTTAAGAACATCATACATGAGTAAAGAAGAGTACAAAACAAGCTTTAAGCTGGTGAAGCCAGTGGAAGTGCCAGATACTTAGTATCTATGTAGATTTATAGGTAGTATTCCACTATTTTATTCTTTCTCATTCTCTGGTTTGCATCACATCTCAATTTAACATCATCTTTGAGTTTCATTAATGTGATATTTGAACTCCCTTCTAAATTATTAATGAAGATGTCAGATAAAGAAGGAGGCTGAAACCTTCCATACTAGTATGCCTCTAGACATCTCTCCCGATCTGATAAGTTGCCATTCATCATTAACTACTGTTTATGGCTATTGAGCAACTTTTCATGCTATATCTTATGGTTCGTATCCAAGGAAATTTGATTTTTCAGACTAGTATTTCACAAGACTCTCTACTAAATGCTTTTCTAAGATGCAGATTTGTGATATTTGCACAACTGCATTCCCTTCACTTATCCATTATGTTATTTCACCCCCAAAAAATTCATGTTTTGCCTGTAAAAAATAACACACCTTAATATTTACTAGAAAACACTATTTCTCATGCTTTCATTACCCTCATTTACTTCAGTAGTGAAGTGTGTAAAAGAATCCTAAAAGGCCTTATGCTTATAATTAGCTTTTAAATTTATTAATAAATTATTTAAAATATCATTTTCTCCTGGTCTACCTGAATAGATTCATCCACTTAAAAATAAATTGGTGGGTTTAAGTTAATTTATAGAACAACATACGTAATTTCTAGTACTGAATTCTAGAAGATATTTGCATTTACTCGTTTTTTGCTGTTTATTCGTCTATAAGATGTATAGGTAACTTTAGAACACTGTCAAATTTTTTTGTGAACAATGACACTGCAATTAAATAGATGATCATATGGTCTGGCATTGAACATTCTGCATTTTCCTTTATGTCCTTCTTGAATGACCTTTTGAGACATGAATTTGTTTTCATTTGTATTATGCAAAAATCACTACTAACTTGTTTTGTAAAAACTAAAACTAGTTTCAAGGTCAGATGCAAGCTGACTTTATTCACCTTCTCCTTCAACAGTTTCTGCAACTTGTAATGTGGGACTCCACACAGCAGCTTACATTGTTTTATGGCAAGACTGCCTTTCAGAAGGATTTGGATTATTTTCTACCCTTTCTCAAAAACTTCTGCTGCATCACCCCACACAATGATGTCATCAACATATTGCAGGTGCTCTGGATCTTCTCCCTGTTCCAGTGCAGTCTGGATCAGTCCATGGCAGATGGTAGGGCTGTGTTTCCACCCCTGGGGCAGTCTATTCCAAGTGTACTGGATGCCCCTCCAAGTAAAAGCAAGCTGTGGTTTGCACTCTGCTGTCAAATGAATTAAGAAAAATGCATTGGCAATATCATTTGTGACATACCACCTGCCTACCTTTGACTCCAGTTCATACTGAAGGTCTAGCATGTCCAGTACGGCAGCACTCAATGGTGGTGTGACTTCATTCAGGCCACCATAGTCTACTGTTAGTCTCCACTCTCCATTAGACTTTCACACTGACCATATGGGGCTATTAAAGGATGAGCGGGTCCTGCTGATCACTCCTTTGCTCTCCAGTCTACAGATCAGCTTATGAATGGGAATCAGGTAGTCTCGGTTGGTGCAGTATTGCCTCCGGTGCACTGTTGTGGTCGCGATTGGCACTTGTTACTCTTCAACCTTCAGCAACCCCACAACAGAATGATCCTCTGAGAGACCAGGCAAGGTGGACAGCTGCTCAATTTCCTCAGTCTCCAAAACAGCAATACCAAAAGCCCATCAGTACCCTTTTGGGTCTTTGAAGTACACTCTCCTGAGATAATCTATGCCAAGCATGCATGGAGCCTCTGAGCCAACTATAATGGTGTGCTTTTACCACTCCTTCCCAGTTAGGCTGATTTCAGCCTCCAACGCAGGCAGCTGTTGGGATTCCCCTGCCACTACAGAAATACAAATTTATTCTGCTACTTGTTGATTTGATGGCATCAGGATACACTGTGCACCAGTGTTTACTAGATCTTTATAGTCCTGTGGTTCTGATGTACCAGGCCATCTAATCCACACAGTCCAGGAAATCCTGCTGTCCCTGGCTGGAGGCAAGGCCCCTCTAGTCCTGATCATAGTATTTGCTACTCAATTCTTGTAAATGCAATTCAGTCATCAAGGTCAGGAGTAAGACCAGCACTACTGTCCAGGGAATTTCCCACTGGAGACTGGAGCACCAATTTTCCTGGAAGAACCCCCTTTTATGTTTGTTTTTCCTTGCAACTCACATACTCATGCCTCTAAGGTTGAGGTAGATTTTTCTATTCCTCTTCCTCATGTTGACTCTGTGGTCATACAGATAAAACCACAGGGTAACCCATGGGGTATACTTACTCTATTCTCACTCTTGAGCAGAGGAACACTTACTCCTAATAGATGAGACACTGCTCCATACAGATGGGGAGTAGGATCTATCCTTTTCGAGCTGCAGCATCTCCAAAGTGGAGATGTGGGAAGAAGAGACATTTTCTTCATATTGCCAGAGTTTGCCAGTCAATTCATCCACTATTTGTCCCTCTACATCCCTCCAGGTCATTATTGCCAATGAGTTGGTATATGATGATGGTGTGCCCTGTATAAACTTCTGTCACATAGTACAGTAAGAATCTATAATGTATTAACAAGAACATATGTAATGCCCAATTAGCCAGAGCCCCAAACACATTTGCAGCGATATTTCATTGTTTCCTTTGTCATTTTATTTTGGTTTCCCCATTTTTGTGAAATGCCATCTTTCCTTTGGCATGTCTTGTGGTGGCAGAGAAGTTAATAGCTGAGAAGAAAAGCAGAGCGTGGGTACTGTCGTGTTCAAAAGTGCTTTTGAAATAAGTGCATGGTAGCTGAACCTCACAGCTTGTTGGTTTTGGATAACTTGTTTAGAGGGCTACTGTGGATAAAAAAAGCAACAGATAGAGCAGGGAAGTGGCAATAACAGCAGTTTCTCTTCTCATTTCCAGTTGTGGGGTGGCACTTATGATAATTACCAGCAAAGTGGAAAACTCAGCTGGAATTCTGAGCAATTTCTATTTTCTGTACTTTATCTTTATTAAATTGTTATATTTCCACCAGGTTCTTGCTAGCATTAGGCATAACAAGAGAGAGCAAAAAGGACAGAAGTGAAAATTGTCTCAGTGGGATACCTGAAGTTGTATTCCTTAATCTTCATCTGGGCACCCAAGTAAAAGCAAAGCGATTTCAAAAGGTGTTGAGAATCTTTAAGCTCTGTTGTCTGCTATAAATTTAATAGATCAGATGCACCCTTGAGAGTCAGACTGTTACATTTACTTACCTTTAAAATGTGATATATTATTGTAGCTTCCAATACATAGATTTATACAGTTGTGGTCAGCTTCTATTTGTTTCTTGTATTTAGCTTATATCTTGCTTATTTTAATTCTTTTCTCAATGTCAATCAACTAGTACAACAAGAAACAAACTGAAACAAAACATAAATGGTAGGTACTTAGTGAATATAATTAGTTTATTGTAATTGCCACCAGGCAAAGGTAAAAGTATATTAACTAATATAACTGCTTAGACAATTATCAGAACAAGGTCAGAAGCACAATATTTACATAATGAATGTTTTTAAACAGTTTAATCTAAATTGACAAAAAAGTGTATATTTTGCTATTAGAATTAGTCTTTCTAAACATGATTGTATCCACTTAGAGAAAGTCTTTTCATTTCTTGGTGTTTACACTATTGAGTTGCTTAAACACATTTTTAACAGCCCTGCATTAGTCATAACCAACTAATGAACCTATGCGGTTTTTTTTCCTTTTTATTCCACAACATTTCTTTAGGTCTTGATATGCCCCAACACCAAAACTGGGAGAATAATACTTCATAAAATATCTTGGAGAATGTCAGATGTACTGAAGGTACATTTGATAACAAGAATCTGTGCCAAGAACAAACTGGACAGATCCAGGAATTTGCTAGTTGTTACAAGGGAAAAGTGAGTAATGTACCTGCAATGCAGCTTAGACTTTCAATACATTTGTTATTTCTGACTATTGCCTCATAGTGCACTTTTACTTAAGCAATATTAAACATTTTTGTTTGTTTGTTTGTTTCACCGCAGAACAAAACCAATGAACAGACTGGGGGAGGAAGGGAACACACAAGCAGCCCAGAAAGCCAACTGTATACAGGGCTGCATCAAAAACAGCGTGACCAGCAGGTCGAAGGAGGTGATCCTGTCCCTCTACTCTGCTCTCATGAGAACCCACTTGGAGTATTGTGTACAGTTCTGTTGTCCTCAACATATGAAGGACATGTTGCTCTTGGAGCAAGTCCAGAGGACGGCCACAAGGATGATCAGGGTGCTGGAGAATCTCCCATTTGAAGACAGGCTGAGAAAGTTGGGGCTATTCAGCCTGGAGAAGAGAAGGCTGTGTGGAGACCTCATAGCAGCCTTCCAGTATCTGAAGGGGGTCAACAAGGATGCTGGAGAGAAACTCTTCATTAGGGACTGTAGCAATAAGACAAGGGGTAATGTGTTTAAACTTAAACAGGGGAAGTTCAGGTTAGATATAAGGAAGAAATTCTTTACTGTGAGGCACTGGAATGTGTTGCCCAAAGAAGTGGTAAATGCTCCATCCCTGGCAGTATTCAAGGTCAGATTGACAAAACCTTGTGCAACATAATCTGGTGTGAGGCACCTCTGCCCATGGTGGGTGGTCGGAACTAGATTGTCTTAAGGTCCTTTCCAACCCAAACCATTCTATGATTCTGTGTTTCTATAAAAACAAACAAAATCCAAAAAAATAAAACCCTGAAATGACCCCAAACCTCAGCAATGATAGAATATTTTTTTTTCTGATTATTAACTGCAATAAAAGCAAACAACATTGCCTTGTGGATGCTAAACTTGCTGCAGAGCATCACAGCTTGAGCTCATAGTGTATCCAGTGAATTCTGCATAAAGTTGCTAATATCCCAGAAGCATTCAACTGTTACTTTTCCCCAGGATTCACATTTCTACGATGAAGGCAAGAAGGAATTATTACCTTAAGTAATCAAGGGATAATAGGTGAAATTGTTAGGTTAAACTTAGAATTCATTCGAAAACTGTGTTTCATTTTTATAGATCTCATCCTGTGAGAAACATGGTTTTTACTCCTAAAACTGTGGTGATCTGCAGCTTCATAATTCTTTCCTTTTCTTCTAAAAGCAAGAAGAAAATATTTTTATTCCTTCTATGTTTGAAATAAGATTTTTTTTCATGTTTCTTCTTATTTTTCCATAATCTAAATTAATAGAAAAACTAATCTTAAAACCAAAATACTGCCACATTCTCCTACACTGTGTTATGCCATTTTTCTGCTAGGTCTCTGATTACTGCTACACACTGTTAGAGCTTAACAACCAAGTCTGACAAAGAAGAACCTGACAAATAAGGGTCTTTCTCATAAGTGAAAGGTTTCACTTTCTCTTATGTATGTTTTTAGAAAAAGAAGAAACTGTTTACCTTTGAATGAACTAACGTAAAAAGGTAAATATTGTTTTTCTCTATTTACAAATGGAGACTGACTCCTTTTAGGATGGTAGAGAAAATACATTCACATTTACTAAAAAACTATACTGTCCTGGGTTCATCTGTAACAGTTATTTTTCTTCTTAGTAGCTAGTGCTTCTTCATAGCTTAGTAGCTGAACCCAGGACACTGTTTTAGGAGTGTGAGTGTGTAATTTAGATGCTTAATTTTGGCATAAAGTCTGAGAAGACAGGAAAACATCTGAAAGGTTAGCAACCTTGTTTGATTCACATGACACGCTTTGAACGATTTAGTTCATCCTGACAGCAATCTTGTGACTAATCAGCTGGATCTGTGTTGTCTCCAATGGAAGTTTTGTGTTACATGTGGACACTAAGATTTGGATGTCTTCCACCTCAGCTACTCAAATCAGCAACAATTAACCTAGAAGATCCTTGGAAAAAATCTTTGATACCAGTCGAAGAAGAATGGCTCTTATTCCTTATTTGCAAGTATCCTAAGTTTTGATGTTATGTGTTGCTGTTGCTTTTCTACTATTGCACTTTTAGGTATTTTGTTTACATGTTTGAATGATCAGAGTGAACATTCAGGTTTTGATATGCTCAAAAGTTGTACTTGCTTCAGAATGCAGAGGCAATCTGCTGCAAACACTTTATGTATAGCTGAATGAATAAGTGCATTGTCTACATTGACCCTATTTTGCTTGCAGACTCCACCTTTTCTCTTTTCAAGCCTCAAGTATCTGAGTCCATAATTCAGAAGTGTCACATGAAGGATGATGGTTTATTAAATTTTCAAAATGCATTCCATATGTAACAGGGCTGCTAGAAATAGTGAGAGAAGTTATTTGAAGTAAGGATCTTGCTTGTCCTGTTCAATCATGACTGCAATAGCTCCAGGCAATTGCTTTGCCTATTGGCCAGTCTGAATTATTGACTGGATTAGTAGATTGGGTGCAAGTTAAGTAACTCTCTTCTTTCAATATTTCTGTAAAATGGCAAGTGCAATACTCCATTGTGGCTGTGGTCAATCCAATGAAAAGTAAGGTTAAATAAAATTAAGATTGTTCAGTCCCTGAACAGAAAAGACCAATGAAATTCACAGCTGGCCTGGATGTTTCATTTAGCCCATGATGCAAATGGAGAAAAATGAACTAATGGTGGAGTTAAAACAGTATGTCAGATTTAAGTCTCCCACACTTCGTTAATTTGGAATTAGAAGACTTTGATATTGCTTTAGTCTATATTTTTTTATTTGGCAGTAAACAGAATGCCATTGTTTCAAGATTTTTTTATTTTTTTTTTTTTTTTGTGTGGAGGCTGAAAAACAGTATTTCTCTATCCTGGGAGTCATAAAAGCAGGAAAATGCATATTATTTAGCTCTTTCATCAGCTTGTCATCTGCCATCATTCTTGACAGTGGAATCAGCTCATGGAAATCAAAGTGTTTGATCTGGTTTGGTTTGGTTTGTCTTCCAGTAAAAGAAGATATCTAAAACATAACTAAAGTCACAGCTCATATTAAGGTATTAATTTAATACTATTTAAGTATTAAAATATAAAAAAATCAAAACCAAAAAATAGCTCAGATGTTACCTGACAAGTGCAGCTTGACAAGTACTCAGTTGCAAAGTTCTTTTCATTTACCACAGAAAAGAAAAAGCAGAAACAGAAGACTTATTTGAGATGCTATAGCAGCTCCATTATGCTCACCACTAAAAATCACATTCACCACAGTTTGTACTATGGTAGCTGAGTTACTGCAGTTATTTACCCATTAACTAGGAGAAATAGGCATGTGCAATCTTGTACTGTATTGTAGCTGCTGATTCATATGAATACTTAATGGTGAGTGCCATGTCAAAATTAGTTGCTCAAGAACTTTTGCAGCTAAAAACCTAGTTGAAACACCTACTAAAGCTGAGTTTATGACTGCTTTGTGTTGCCAGAACCACACAAAGCAGCTGAAGTCTAACAGTAAATCTGAATTTTGATTTTCATAATCTTTTAGATGTTTATATTGTTTCCTATTCTGAATATTTGAGCAACTTCTAATGCAATGTGAATAACAAAATCCTTTCTCAGACACCCCGCATGAAAGATACTTAAGGCTTCTTTTATATCCTCACTTTTCTTTGCTTTTGTGTTTCCCTTTGCCGTTCCCTTCTGCCGTATTCTATCACCACACGTTATTGTAAGACTTGTTTAGAAAATACTAAGAAAGTCTATTTCAGGTATTTGTGATCTATGATCTGAAGAATATTTCAATGCATTAAAAGGACTAATAATGAATGATGCATTATTTGATATGTAATTATAAATAGAACTAATAAGCTGCTGAAATATAAAGGGCAGTAAATACTTAAGAACATCAGATGAAAGACATCCTTTAGAATGCATATTATATTTAGAAAACATCAGCAATAAGGGGAATTCTTCTCATGACCGCCATAAAGAGTAACTATGGAGCAGACCAAAGGGAATTTGGTCCCTAGAGGGATCTGGATAAATTCTGTTTGTTGCAGCTCTGCAAAGAATTTTCTTAAAAGCTAAGCTTTCCATTACAAGTAACAGCTCTGAATATAATCCTGAAAAATCTATAAAACTATGAATCTCACATGGTTAAAAACAGGCTTCACAAAAGCCTAGCTACTGAGCTACGCCCTGAGAAGTACCCACATACTACTGGAAAAATCCCTTCTCCAAAATTATTGGGCTTCTAGCAACTTCCATAGATCCCATGCTTCAAAAAATAGCTTCAGATACAGTTGATAAAATTGCTTAATGGCTCCGTTTTACATTTATCATTTTTCTGCGTTTCCCGGAAAATATTTAACTATTCCAGAAATTATTTAAAATCATTGGATTGTTTAATTTGGAAGGGACCCATAAGGATCATTGAGTCCAAGTCCCCACTCCTCACAGGATTACCTAAAACCACATGACTAAAAGTGTCATCCAGATGCTCCTTGAACTCTGACAGACTTGGTGCCATGACCACTTCCCTGGGAAGGCTGTTCCAGTAACCAGTCATCCACTCAGTGAAGAACCTTTTCCTAATGTTCAATCTGAACTTCTGCTGATGCAGTTTCAGTTCATTTCCATTTGGGATGCCCAAAACTACACATAGAACTTCGAAGTGGGGCCTCACCAGTGCAGTGTACAGTGGCACAATCACCTCCCTTAACTAGCTAGCTATACTGTGCTTGATGCACCCCAGGAAAAAATTGGACCTCTTGGTTGCCAGGGCACATGTCTAACCCATATTCAATTTGCCATCAACCCAGACACCTCAGATCTTTTTCTGTAGGAGGCATTAGGATTGTCCCATGTCAGCCAGAATATCCCACAATTTAGCTACTGAATGTGATGCAAATTATACTAATTTAAAACAACAAACAGAACTCAACTAATTCTTGCTATATTTGGATATTTACTTTGTCTGGTGATGCACAGAGTGAGTGTTTAGGAAAGCACCTTTTGCTCTCTGAATATCTCCATGTTGGAGCCGAGTAAGTAGATCTGAGACTGTCGTTGAAGAAGATGTCAATAGGAGAAATAGGCAGAGGAACAGTTAATTAGAGGTCTTGAAAGGTTTTCCCTTGAGCTACACATATCTCTAAGCCTGAACAAAGGTCATCACTTCAGACCTTTATACACATAAAGGGTTATACTGACAAATAGACAGGCTTCTTGGATAGGTTTAGGGGTTTAAAATGCAGTTAATAGGCACATCATGCCTTATTCCAAGTCTATGAACCCTTTCAAGGAAGAAACCTAAGGTGTTTTTGTTTGTTTTTTTTTTTTAATTCTGCTTCTCCCTTTATGATATTCCTGTGGTTAAGCATATTTATAACATTCTTGTAAGAGGTAAAATAAGCATACTTGATTTAGAATTGCTTGTGTACAGATTTTGAAGTCCTTCAGTAGCCAGTTTTACCACTAAATACCAGTTACAGCTTGCCAGGCAAAATTATAACAAACTTAAAGTGATCACATTTTATTATACACTGCAATGTTCTTTGCCTTGTGGAAAAGTAGGTAATATAATACATTAAGTACTGGAACATAAAAGACATGAAGGAATTAAATTTGGCTCAAAATAATGTAAAATATTATATTCACCCTAAATTTCCATTTCCAGGATCAATGTTTAATGGGGTGTTCCTCAAAGGGATTATCTAGTTTCCTTCCTTTCCTCAGTACCTTCTTTTTTATTTTCCTCTTGATATTAAAACAGTTCCTCAGCTGAATTAGGTCTTTCTGGTTAGTAGCCTATCATTCATTCTTTTAGGGTGATTTAGCTGGGTACAGTATGGTTCATTGTTATGACCTATTTCTAAGTTACATAATTTGCATGGTACTAGAGTGGGTGTTGCAGGACTATTCTTTATGTTCAGGTTCCTTGGTTCCAGATTTTTTGTAGTTGGAGCTAACTTGAATGATTTTCACCATGATATAAATACTTTTATCACATTTAACACCTAAACAAAAATGTGGGAGGAGATTTGCTATAGTTAATGGGCAGAGTAGCTTGAGCTGGCTGAAGGTGAGTCACCACCAGTTTCACCGCTCAAAGTCAGTGTATGTTCACTGCTTTCAACTTTGCTTTCTGAGGGAAAACAATTAAAAGCAAAGTCTACAATTCATGTCCTCACAAGCAACACACTGTTCTGCCTCACCATCACAAATCTGACCATTATGAGGTCAGTCTACATTTTCCATTTTTAAATCTTGGTGTTATTTGTTCTTTTCTGATTTAATATTAGTGAAAAACACCAGCAACAGCAATAAAATCTTCTAGAAAATAGCCCTGAAAACAAAGAAACCAAAATATGATTCAGGTACTTGTAGACATAAAGAAATCATTGGTTTCCTTAGCAACTGAATGAAGTTCTATATTAAGAACAAGAAAGTAATTAACCCTCTGAGATAATGCTTGAAATACACATTTAAGTCTGCATGATTTTTTAGTTAGTGCTTTAGCATATTACAATTTTAAATTATAAAGGTTAATCTCTGGTTAGCCATCCTATTAAAACAACTGGGAAATTCCCTGGAACGCTAGTATATGTTATGAATGGAAAATGTCCAGATTGTAGGTTGTAACTGTTGGTCCTGATAGAAGCAGCTATGTCATCCTGTAATATAATTACACTGTAAGATGGCTTTCTCTCTTCTTGTGCACACAGCTATGATATGCCTTAATAGTTGTTTGGAGTGACATATCACTATAGATTTTCTGTATCAGTCTCTGTTAATAGTTTTTCCTCATCCCTCACAATGAATTTAGGAGAATAGTGCGTTCAGATACGTATTTGGGTGTGAATATACTTTTGTGCAATTAAAATATTTACAACCAGGACTCAGAAATACATGTTTTGACAAATACAGCATGACTCAATGGAATATTTAAACATCCTAAAAACTTTAAGAGCCAGAACAATTTTACTAATTTTTCAGTTAGTAACTATCAACTTGTATTAAATGTCTAACCACATAGCTTGACCATGAAAGTACAGACTTTTTTCAGACTTAGAGGTGGTTGTGGTGTAATAATCTGATTTCAGAATAATTCCTATTTATGTAGATGTTTAAATGTGATGCACAATTTGAACCTTAGATACCATATTGCAAAATGATAATTATGATTTATAGAAATGAATGCAGCATATAAAAATCTTTTTAAAAAATCTTATTCTATTACACTGCAAACATATGAATTAAGGCTTCGTGATTGTTAAATAGTATTAAATAATATTAAAATAGTACAGCACTTTTAATACTTTCTAATACTAACACATATTTTGGCTATTTTTTTTACTGGAAGAATGATCCCATCTGATATCTAAAAACCAAAATTAAATATTATTTGGGAGTTTAATTTGTCTAGCATATTAATAAACTATTTGTTTTCTTGTTCATTATTTTTCTAATACTGTTGGCTAAAATACCAAACAAGAAAAAATGGCCTACTTCAGTAATATCTGTGTAATCCAGCTGACATTTGTGGGTTTCTTTCAGCATTAACAAAAGACTGGATTTCATCTTCTAGCCAAATGTTTTCATGGTATATCGTTATTGACTTCACAGAAATTTGATGTTATTAATTCACCTGGCCCCTACTACTTTCATGATTCTATGCTAAGTCTTATTAGAAGGGAAGTCAGACTCTGCTTCTGAAGCAATGATAAGAAGCATAGAATTTCAATGTACTCTTCACGATGAGGATTTTTCAAACAATTTTTGATCAGCGTGATTCAAAGTCACTATGTAGCCCTTTTTCTAAAGTCTATCTAACTGTCAGGATGGCTGAGATTACATATTATATATGGTCACACTTCTGCCCTGTCTGGCTGATCCGTGTTTATCAAGGTGAGGCTATTCAATTTCTTTATTTTTTTCTTCTTTTTATTCTAAGAAAGAAATGTATTATAAGGATACAAGCAATGTGCAATGCTTTGCAAATAGAAGAACTAGAATTCTAAACTTTTTCTTACATAGTCACAGAAAGGATCATGTCTCAGTTTTATTCATTTCCTCATATAAAAACCAGCTATAACAATTTTTGATGTAAGATTCTGTTATGACGCCTATCAATCATACATAGTTTTTGCATGTTGTGTGATGTGTATGAATAGGTAAGTGAGAATGTGTGTGCATATCTGTGTTTTTTTTATTTCTTCTAGAAAATAATATTTTTGCACTAACGAAAAGCAATGCACTTTGAACATATAACTCAAAACCTTTTCAATAAGACTGAAACAAGTGTAAAAATCTCTTTTCATTTTCACTTAAAAACTTTATAGCTATATGTTGTGAGAGTACTCTGGAAATATAGTCATCTTAGTTTTATATGCACAGTGATGTTTTAAGCAGACTAGCTGCTGGAACTGATCATAGCAAATCCAAATTTGTACTTATTGTTTTTACCTAAGTGGGATAAATCACTCGTTCTCTGGCCTACTGGAGTACAAAAGGAGTGGGGAGGGAAGGAGGAAGGAAGGAAGACAAAGAAGATTAAATGCAGACAGGCAGGAAGGAAGGAAGGAAGGGAAGAAGGGAAGGGAGGGAAGGAAGGGAGGGAGGGAGGGTGGGACAAAAGGAAAGGGAGGGAGGCAGGGAGGCAGGGAGGCAGGAAGGCAAGAAGGAAGGAAGGCAGGAAGGAAGGGGAAAAGAGATAAAGGAAATGTTAGAGAAAGAAAAAGAAAACAATTTGTCACACTTCTATTTGTCAACTTTATCTTGATCATTGTACAGCTTTACCTGAGAAAAAGGAAAGAGGAGAGAATGGTCCTGGGCAACTGTTTTTAAGTTTCCCTACCTGAACAGAAGGCTAGACCTAATGACCTGCAGAAGTCCCTTTTAACATCAGCCATTCTGTGATACTATAAGGTTAGATCTTGCAGTTTCAATTATGCTTAGTTTGGGGGTAGGGCTGAAGAACTGGGATGAGGAAGGATACGTAGTTGAAGCTTTCCATAGTACCTGAACAGATAGGTTTAGACACAACCGAAAAACCTCGTAAGTGTTGATACCTTATAAGGGAATGTCGGCTTTACTCTCATATCAAGATTTTCCTTGTCCAGAGATTACTTTCACAACCAGACCTATGAAACTGAAAATAGCTGTAAATGTCACCATAAAAGCATCAATTCCTTTTCAATATTAGATTTTTAATAATTTTTCTATATGTTACTTAAAGGACTGTCAAGGCAGATCAAATTATTTGTTTTGTGCTTTCTCTTTTTCTATATATTTTTTAAAAGTTTTGTCTGCATTGCTATACTGCTCTGTCCTAGAGTTTTATAGGCTTTTATTAAGTGACTAAATAGTTCACAGCTTTTTTTTCTACATGTGTAACACTATCAGCACTCTAAGGAAAATAATATAACAGCAGGTGAAGATGCTGTATAAAAGAACACAGTGTGAATAGGCCATTTCAAACTGCTCCAGCTTCTCATCTTTCCTCTCTCTTTATAATAAGCAAAAGGATTTACTTTGGGAGGTCAGACACACATTGATTTGATCTCACAATTGTGATAGTATGTTAGCTAGTGTGCGATCCTTGTTAAACAGAAAGATACAAAATGCAGCTCACCTTAGAAAATCACTGTGGGTAGTTGAAGACAGATGCACTTTCAGAACTAAATGAAGTGTGCTCATAGATAATGTAGTCAGGTGGCAGTGCACATATTTGCAGAAGTATTCATACAAGTCTATTGCTTCATCTCAAGGGTTTTTTTATTAAGCTAGGTACTGTGTTGCATAGTCTGTTATGATGAAGTAACTGTGTGCAGAAATGTGCACATTGGAGTAGAAGATATTAAACACTCAATTTTTTCCCTCATAACTGAACCTTCTTAGAATTTGTGTGGATTTGCAAAGGTTCAAGTTAGGAGAACAATTTGATATTCATTTTGTAAGAATAAGGGACACTTAAGTAACAGTATGCATTTTCATTGATAAAATTATAGTTTCAATAAGCAGGTTTTGACTCTATGCAATATGCACCCTTTTATTTATTTATTCTTTTATTCTTCAAAGTGATTACCAATGGTAAAGCAGTATCATGGGACACTCCATCATGGGTTACTAGGCATAGTCTATTTTAAGTAACAGGAAGGTACGCCTTAGCACATCTTACCTCTACATCTGTTCACATCTAAAGCCATGCATTTTTCCTTGCCAAGTTCTTTACTTCCCATGCCAAACAGGTCACACTTGATTATGTGTGCTTCATCACTGTCTTATCTTCAGTGATTTCCAACAGTAATCACAATTATGATTTCGGACTGTCTTCATGATGGGACCTCACAAGTCTGCCTGTTAGCAAGTTAGAAAGGTTCTTTTTGGGATGATTTTACCTTGCGTCTGCAGTTAGTCATGTGGTATGTACTGAGGTGATAACTGGTGTGCTAGAGGCTGTTCTCACACTATTACCAAACACAAACCACATACCAAAACTCCAGGTACAGCATCCTAGGGCAAATGAGATGCACAACCTTCCAGCAAGTAATATTCTATGCACATACAGGACTTTTTAACAATGATAAGAATACCCAGGACAGCTGAGAAAAAAAAATAAATACATTTCTTAACACCAGATAGGTATGTGGTAGGTGCCTCTTATCAGGGAAAAGCTGGAGCAGGGCTGTTCCACAAAGGGTGACAAGCTGGCGGTTGAAACAATGTGACCCTTGCTCAAGAAGAAAGCTACCCCCCCAGCAGCGTGCGGGCTCACAGCATCTGCACAGAGGGAGAAGTGTCAGGATGGTAACAGTAACAGATCCCACCACAGGCCCACAACCAGCAGATAAAGGCAAGGAGGGAGGACAGCTCCCAGGTCATGTTGGGTTGTTCAGCCAAGGCAGGAGCAGCAGGGGATAAGGTTGGGTGCTGCCCTGCAGGGATAGGGCATTCACAACCTCCCTGAGCAACCCATTCCAGTGCCTCACCATCCTCACAGTAAAAAACTTCTTCCTTATATCTAACTTGAACTTCCCTTAAGTTTAAATCCATTACCCGTTGTCCTATTGCTACAGACCCTGATGAAGTGTCCCTCCCCAGCATCCTTGTTGACCCCCTTCAGATACTGGAAGGCTGCCATGAGGACTCCACGCAGCATTCTCTTCTCCAGGCTGAACAGCCCATCTTTCTCAGCCTGTCTTCAAATGGGAGATTCTCCAGCACCCTGATCATCCTTGTGGCCGTCCTCTGGACTTGCTCCAAGAGCTCCATGTCCTTCATATGTTGAGGACACCAGAACTGCACACAATACTCCAAGTGAGGTCTCACGAGAGCAGAGTAGAGGGACAGGATCACCTCCTTCGACCTGCTGGTCACGCTGTTTTTGATGCAGCCCTTTATACAGTTGGCTTTCTGGGCTGCAAGCACACACTCGGCTCATGTTTCTCATTGACCAACACCCCCAAGTCTTTCTTCATAGGGCTGCTCTGAATCTCTTCTCTGCCCAACCTGTAGCTGTGCCTGGGATTGCCCCAGCTCAGGTGCAGGACCTTTTTTGGACTTCATGAGGTTGGCATTAGCCCACCTCTTAAGTGTGTGAAGGTCCCTCTGGAAGCAATAGAGTTCCCAAGCAATGAGTCCCAGGTGAGGTTGGGCAGAGGCATTGGGGTTCGACTCAGGGTCCTATACCCAGTACTCACAACTGGCTTCATGATTATTCCTGGTAAATACGTGGTGTGGTTTATGGTCCTCAAGCAATAATTGCATACTGCAATATGGCAAATCACATCCCAGTCCCTCTCTCTTTGCGCCACCCAAGTCACTAAAGAAGTATTCATATATTGTAGTAGGAAACATTGTAGGACTAGTGTTTTACTTTCTAGAGGCCGTACAAAGACCCCAAAAGCCTGACAAAGAGTTTGCCATGAGCTTATAATAAATTTAAATGAACAACTTTGAGAAAAACTTATACTGAACTACTATTCCCTTAAGCCACCAAATATTTTTTGTAGTCTTACAAGGATTCTTAGGGTATTATCTAAGATTAAGACCAAAGTAAACAAGAGTTTTAAATGAGCTTATTTTTAAAACAATATCCCATTTTTATTCCCTCTGTTATCTCTCTGGAAATGTATACAATTATTAACTATAAAAGAAGAATATAATGGAAAAAATTTAGGTCGTTTTAACTTCATTGTTTTGTTTTTCTTTTCGGTTTAGTTTGATTTGATTTGTTTTGTACAGCCAGCTAGTAAGGCACTAGTGACAAATTGGTCACAAATTGCCGACACTCTAATTTGAATGCACTACATGAGTAACAGCAATGGGCTTTTATGTATTCAAAGATTACAGTATCTCCCTGTAGCTTAGTGGCAATAACTTAGTCATGTATGGTAAGCTCTAATTTAGGCACAGTTCAAGATAATGTAACAAGACTTGCTTTGACTCACCAGCCTTTTCTTCAGCAATTTTTTTTGTTGTTAATTGACATTCCCTATTTCTCACCACAGATGAGTTTAATTTTAAAAAACAATGAGAAACTAGATATTTTTTTCATCTCTTTCTCTTCCTCCAATATTAATTTATTTAATATTTCATACTTCCTTACATGCTCTTTTGTGTTTGAGAAGTAGCTCATTTAAGGACATTATGGTAAAGGAGCTGAGAAACCTAAGGAGAAAGTAGGACTTGTCATAAGAACATCCACACAAACCAACAACTTTTGATTACTTTTGTTAATGGGACTTCCACAGTCTTCATAGGAAACTAAAAGCTTTCCAGAGATCATGGAAACATGGACTCAATAGCACTGCAAGTCTGTGATTTATTTTTAACCATTAGGTGCATGGCATTATCATGATGGCTATGATGATTTCAGTGAGATCTTTTGCATTCTATCTTCTTGTTTGTCATCTGACATCTGAAATATAGGTAGCACAATGCAAAATAGCACTGTCTTGAAGACGCAAAACCAAAACGGACAAAGCCATCAAAGTACTCTGTATTTTACACAATAATCTGCAAGAACCTCTCAACTGTGAATGCTTGCAGGAGGAATTTTACTTTCAGAAGACTATGCATTTCAGAGGACCTTCAAAGAGGATGAGTGTGGTGCCAGAGTATGTATCAGTTATAAATGAAAGAACTGTTTCGATGAAAACTTACATCCCTTCTTTATACTTTATTGTTGTCAAGTATAAAATCTTTTGTTGGTTATGATATGCAGACAAATAATACTGTGTCACCTAGAAATGCTGTTGGCAAGGCATAAATTCTGAAAGCCAATTCACACTTAAGAGAAGTCAAGGAAGATTGAAGAATAAAAGAGAGAAAGAGCACACTTTCAAATGAAGGTCAAATCCTTTTTCATGTGCATAGTGTGCATAATGAAAGCAGCTTATCTGAGGAAGGACAGAGCTTTCTCAAAAAGGTTAGCTGAGATTAGGTACAGTCATGTTTCACGCATTGGTCCAGAAGCCACTCTCACTTTCTAGGGCCACCTGGGACTTCTCAAAAGCCATTCAGCCTACTTCAGACTGTGGCTTTGGGGCAAATTCCTCAGAGGAAGACAGACAATGCAGCTATAAGTCACACTGTGCTTTAGCACTTAAAAGTGCCTGAGAAATCAAAAGTACTTCAACAGGTATGCTTAGACCAACAATAAGCAAAACAGAGCCACTGACACCTCTCTCCCAGTTTGAAAACTACTGTAGAAGTTTTATAGAAGGTAGTATTGCATAGCTACAAGATTCATACTTCTCTACAGGGTCAGAATAGTCTCATGATGCTTAAATTTTTACAGATTTGTGGAGTGAATGCTGGTGGGTATAACTGACCTCATAACTCCTGAATTGCTGAGTACTTACTGGTAAAGAATCCACTCAAAGCTTTGCTAGCGATTTACCTCTGTTTACCAGTTACCAAGTATTCCAGAGATGGGTCTATCCTACAGTGAATTTGTTGGAGGATCTGGGAAAAGGAAGAAGAACACAAAGATAATATGACTGTCTCTTGCTTGATGATTTGTCCACAGATGGAATTTCAGCCAGTATTTGAATAATGGTCCTGGGCAATTAAAGTCCTAAGGCCCCCAAAGAAAGTGCTTAAGAGACAAAAGCACAGAAATGCTCTTTCCAGCCACACTGTCAAATGACAGAGCAGTAAAGGATTCCTCCTGATTTTCTGAAAAGGTATTATTAGTATAAGTACATTGCATCTAGAAATTTCCTGAGATAGAGGTCATCTACCTAGAGGCTTCAACTGTATCATTGCCTTTTACATATAACTCAAGTTTTGGCATATTTACACAGTCTAATTTCCTAGCACAATTCTGATGAAAATACCAGAGTTAAGTCAACAAGACACATGACATCTTTGTGTTACGCATTTACTGATAGAATCATAGATCTGCATTACCTCTTCACTCGGTGTAAGTAGGTCTGCATCACAACACACTTGCTTGGAAATGTATTTCAAAAGTAGTAAAAGTGTCAACTGTTTCTGAAAAGTAATTTGCAATAGTGGGGCACTGCCGAAATGAAACTTTTTGCAGGAAATTTTAGCATAATTTAACAGTATTTTCAACAAATGCATCTTGCCATTACAGTTATGGTATACCTGAAAAGCAGGACTCTGAAAATTTAATGCAAAAGCAATTATACTGTATGCTAGAAGTACTAAAAGTGTTTTCCAGTGGAGGAGGAAATAGTAAAAATCCCATAATTTTAATAACTTTGCTGCATTTTTTTCATTTGATCTTCAATATCACCTGTCAAAAAAGCACAAGAACCAACCATATGGTATGGTTATTTCTAAAATGTGTGAGTTATACATAAAACTTTAGCTTGTAAACCCCTGATTTCTTTTCTTATGACAATGCAGACTCCAAAGGTAATTTCAAACTTGTAACAATAGATCTGGTTTTAGTCACTTGTCTCTCAAGGACATTTTTGAAAACACCCTATAGACTCTGAAGGCAACCTTCAGAGCAACAGGCTTTTTGCACTCACAAGCCAGTTCTCATGCTTTCTGATTTCCTTCGTTTCTTTTCACTCACCATTCTACCAAGCTTATTCTCTTCAGTAACAAAACACTCACTATCTGACTTCCAAATCTCAGCTATTACTGTGCTAATTCTTTCTAGTACAACACTAAAACATCAAAAATGTGTTTAAACAACCTTAAAAGACCAAGCTTTAATTCATTTTTATATAGATACAATTGGTTAATCTTTTAGTAACAAAAATTGACAGCGGAAATTCAGAGCATTATTAAGCACTTAAACATCAGCAATTTTACCTGAATGCAAAACACATTTTGTGATTTTTTCCCCCATTCTTCAACTCACCCACTCAAAGTAATTAGATACAGCCTTTTCACTTCTAGAGTTTCAGTGGCACTATGTTTTTAGCACATGTATTAAAAAAATGAGGTTTTTTTAATTCATTGATTGGTTTTCTTCCTTTGTTCCTCTTTCTTTCAATTTAATCTCTGCTCTTTCATTGCTAAAGGTGTGTCCGCAAGCTGAGAGTTATGAGCAAGCAGAGATGTAGCAATTCCAGTTACACTAATAGTTTTCTGAGACAGAAACGGTTTCAGCAGAATATCTGGGTTACTTGAACATATTTCTCTACTTTCACTGTGGCTTTCTGTAAAATAAAACTTCAGGATAAGTGAATTACACTAATTACTACACACTGAAATATTGGAATGCTATTTTCAGCCACCACCCCAGTCTACCATAAAATGACCACCATTAAGAAAAGAAGGAAAGATTGTTTAGATTGCATAATAGAGTAATTTATATGGCAGTTCTTTCTTTTTCCTTCATGATGGTCATATTTGTTTACAGATATAAAAGCCCTTAAATATGTGTGTGTTAGGAGTGGAGTTCTGTTCTAACACAGTCCAAAAAGATTGTTGATGCTATTGCTCAACCTGTGATAGACAAGAAATCACAGCGTTGCTTTCCAAGAAATCACAGAGTTGTTACTTTAATAAGCGCACAGTGCTCATGTCTGGATGTTTGGGTTTATTTTTTCAATTATATGTGAATTCTAAGTGCCACTGTTTTGAATTAATTGAAATCAAACTGTCGAATTAAGTTCACACATAGATATTCCAAGACAGATCAAAAGAGTGGCAAATATTTAATTGCATTCAATTGCATTATTTCTTTTTTGTGAATGTTTAGATTTATCTTTTTTATAACATCCTTAATTTATCTTGTAATTTTGTTATCACTTCTCTTTCGTGAGCTCATAGATATTTGATGCATATGACACATCATATCACAAAAGCCTTATTATTTGAAAATTTGTATTTGTTTCATTAAATTACATTCATCACTATCTTCATAAACTGATTAAAAGTTTCAGACAACATGTGGAAGCTTAGGCATTGTGCTATTTGACTGCTCTGCTCAGACACATAAATACCTAACTGACTTGGCCATTGCATGAAGTCAGTAGCATTACTCTTGCCGTCATGTTTGTAATATTTATTTCCAATATTTTCATAAGAAATAGAAACTTCTATAAGGAACAATGTCCCAGCAATTTTTTGCTAATCAGGATATGAGTAGGTACATGTAAATGTTACAAAGCAAATTATTTTCTCACATTACTTCTCAGTTCATCTCAATTAGCTTTTATAAGGCTGGAAAAGAACTTTTGCTGTCTTCATTTTTAGGCACTTCCTTCCACTCAGAAGTTCTTGATAAAATGTCTCCACCTTAAAAGCTTGTTCCATTTGATAATTGAGTTCATTTTCTTTGATAGAGAGTAATGACCAAACTTAACTTTCAGTATTTCTCTGAATAGAAGGTAGCGCAGAACAATTTGTTAATTCTTATTACCATTTCATTTCCATCTGGAGCAACTTGTGCTTCTTCTATACCATTTTTGTGGGACAGAATAGTATCTAGATGTTACATTGTGAATATGAACCAGTAATTATACCTACCAACTGGAAAATTTATCAATGCAATGTAAATTATGTATTACGTAAGTTTTAATCTCAAACTTGTGCATGAATATATGAACAGTATGAACAAACAAAAAATTGGTTATGAGAAGAATATAAACCTTATTGGCAAATTCTTCATCTCAGGACTTGTCATTTAGAACCAAAATGTGAAAGTTAAGTAATATGGTGTGTTTCATGTTCATTAGCTTAAATAGGGGAATGCAAAACTTCTTTAAATGTCAAGGCAAAAATGCTCCCATACAGAGGAAGATTTAAATCATTGAGAGTAAATCAACACCATTCAGGGAAAGACAGATTCCTCGAGAAGAATTCGTACAAATTATACATTTACAGCTGTAAATGTTGTAAATTCAGGAAAACTTAAATTAAGCAATTTAGGTTTTCCTGAATGTCTTTGGATGTGGATCAATGGGTAAACTTCAAACCAGCAATAGCACAAGACACCTGGCAGGTACTAAGGAATTAAACTTTTCTCCATACCATTCCAGATTTATGAGCTAGTCAGTTTAACCTTTCCACTATGAGCAGTTGCCTTGACTATGAGCAGTAACTGCATTGTCAGCATTCCTGAAAGAAACCATTCTGGAACAGGTAGTAACATAAACAGCTTTCATTTTTTTTCATGTGACTAAGAATTATGAATTCCTTGGGTTTTCATTGCTCATCTAAAGATATCTCGAAGCTGTTTCCACTGCCTCAAAAATAAAACTGCTTAAAAATGCCTGAAGCCACAAATAAAATACTGGAAGCATTAAAAAACCACTAGACACTAAAAAACTCAAGAACAGTCTACAATAGGCAGTCTGGACAGACTCTCAGGAGTATCTTAGATTCACAACATGTATTTATTTATTTAACATAACATGTTAAATCACCAAACCTTGTAGTGTCTCCCTTAACCTTTCTCTATATTCCAGAATGTAAGCAAAACAAATAAAGAAAAATTTCTGTGAGATAGTGTGGCTGTAATAAGTGTTATTGACATTCTTTACCAAGAGCTTGTCATTCTTTCCCTAAGAACTTTTTTACTATAGTTGTAGTGAATCATTTGCCCCTGTGGGCTTATGATATTTAGGTTCCATGCCAACTGCTGTTCACACATTAGGCTTTCAATGAACACAAAACCTGAAAAAAGCTGCTAAGAGACAGAGCTGAGCCACAATGAAATTCAAACTGCTCTGCATGCTGGAGCTAACAGAGCTGCTAAAATCAGAGGATGAACTTTAAAATGAGATCATTTGAGTGTAATCTCCTTCAGAATGTGATTTATTCTGTTTAGTTTTGTACTGATTTGCTGTCTGTTATTTTTCTAAAACAGATTGCTATGAATGTGAACAAAGGTTTGAGAATCTCAGGGTTTTGTGATAAAGAGAGAGTAACAAGTCCAGTAAAATAAAATTGGAAAGAATTATTTCCATCTTGAGGTCCCAAAGTACATCACTAGGATTTATTTTTTTAATCAGTTCAACACTGATTCTTACAGCCATCTTAATAAGCAGGTATCATCCCATGTTATATACAAGAGCATTAAAACCAAATTCCTGTATAAATTAGTCTAAGTTGGGCTTTCTGCAGTCACATTCCTCCTCCACCTGTACACGACAACACTATTCTTTTATGCCTCAGCCAGATGCACATCAGACATTAAATGAGCTGGTTCAAAGAGATACGTAGAAAAGGAATCACATTTTTGTAGACTCAGTTTACAGACACATCGTTTCATCCAGTTCAGTCACTGCAGTCCTAAACTTGTCAAACCATGGTTAAGGCAAAAGGAAGTCTAGAAGAGGAGGTTACGGCAGGACTGCAATGACCTTGTTTTATATGGCAGGGCGGTTGGAACTAAATGATCTTAAGGTCCTTTCCAACCCTAACTATTCTATGATTCTATATAAGTTTAAATTGTCACATCACAATGGCAGTTGTGTGCTAAGGCACAAAGGCATATGTTCCAGAGTAATTCACAGACCTCCTCCTTCTGTGTCTGGTACAGAGAGATTTGCATGAATTGCCCGTGTTCAGGATAAAAATCTGCGGTCAACCTCAGAGATGTTGCCACGCATGCACTCTGTGAGGTCTTGAGGGACAACGAAGGCTCCCAAAGGAGTGCTTCTACCCAGTTTTCAGCCTTGCATTTTTAATTTTTTACTAATTCTAACACTTTTTAAGCCTCAGGGAAGGATTAAATCCAGCTGAAAACTAATTGTAAGAAAGGCACATGAGATCTTGATCAGGAAACAAACGAAGGAGGGACCAAGGCTCCCCTAGTTTTCTTCTCTTTTTCTTCTTTTTTTTCCACTTTTGTTGTTGACACCCACATTTAAACTGATTTAAAGCAGTCCAAATGTCAGTTTCACGATTCTGTTTTTCTCCTGAGTTGAGACTGAGGATAAAGTGGACAATTAAATATAGATTTTATTCCTAAAGCTTTAAAGAATAACATTTATCTGTCATGAAGTACATGCATCTAATCTTCGTACATGTTAGGATTTTCCATTACTTTCATGCCTAATTTTAGACCACTAATTTTTGCTGGGGCTGAATAGTAGTCAGATTGCCTCCATATGACAACAGGATATTACCTCCTGCCAGGGACACTCTGTCAACCTGGTTGTCTTCCATCCAAAGAGTCCAGTATCCTCTACTTTAGTAAAAGTTAAATAAAAGGAATGCTTGCTAGTCTCAGGATGAACATGAGACACTCAGTAGAAAACAATCTAGTAATAAATTTTCTCCTTTTCATTTTCAGGAATGAGGATGAAACCCACTACTGTTGAAATTCAGGAGGACCGTGACTTTAACATGGAGGTCCTTTATGGAGCATAACTCGTTCTAGTTAAAAAGCAGAGGACACATATAACATAGAATTGTAGAATCATCTAAGTTGGAAAAGGCCTTTAAGATCATCAAGTCCAACCTTTACCCAAGGACTGCAAGGTCCACCACTAAACCATGACACTGAGGACCTCATCTACACATTTTTTGAACACTTCCAGGGACAGTAATTCCACCACTTCATTAGGAAGCCTATTACAAATCCTGCTCACCCTTTCAGTGAAGAAACTTTTCATAATATCCAATCTAAACCTCCCCTGGTGCAGCCTGAGGCTATTATTTCTTGTCCTATCACTTGTTACTTGGGAGAAAAGACCAGCCACCTCCTTGCTCCATCCTCCTTTCAGGTAATTGTAGAGCTGAAAGCTGAAAACAAGTACTGTCTAGTAACACTAATAGTTAGCTAATCCCAAGACGTTTTATCATGCCTCTGGATAGTTATAATAGATTTAGATTAGGTATTAGGAAAAGATTCTTCACTGTGAAGGATGTGAGGCACTAGAACAGGTTGCGCAGAGAATTTGTGGCTGCCTCACCCCTGGAAGTGTCAAAGGCCAGGTTGGACAGGGCTTTGAGCAACATGATCTAGTTGAAGGTGTCCCTGCTTATGGCAGTGTACTTGGAACTTTAAATTTCCTTCCAACCCTAACCATTCCGTGATTCTATGATAATGAAACAATTTAGGAAAGTATGAATTTGAGGTAAGTATAAACCGTCAGTCTCTTCTGAAACATTTAAACCTATTGAAATCCCTCTTTTTTAGTTTCTTCAATGCTCTCAATTTCAAATACAAACTCTCTTGTGCTACACTTCTACCTTTTTATCTTAGGAACAACTTCTCTCCAGCCCCACCCCCCCCTTTTATGAGCATATGCAAACATGTGGTGATAGTTTTGAATGTGGCAGAGATTCTGTCAAGCTAAGGCTGTTTGTAATAGAGATTAGCAAATGTTTTTATGGTTCAGCTTTCTATTGGCTCCAATAAAGCATAATGACTGAAGAATTGTCTGTATTGCTAAGGCAATTTGAGGTTTGGCCTCAAAACCATTTCAGTAAACATCTTCAAACTGTGAGAAAGCAGAATCAAAATAAAAGTGTAATGGTTAAAATTTTGAACATTTTCATATGTTTTTCTGCTTTTCCTAGGCAAAGGACAATCCTGGAAAGATAGAAAAGCAACAAAAATAAATAAGATGTCTGTTAACTGCTGATTTTAAAGCTCTGATCTCTAACATGTGTCTCACTGGCAACACACTCTTGCAAGATCTTCTAATATGTCTTTCAGCCTCAGGAAACTGTCACTGGTCACAGGCTGACAGGCAAGTAAAGAACAATATTGCCTGCAGTATATTTCTTGCTTCCCACTGTTGTACACACTGCCAATGAGAACTGAAAGTCACAGTTCTAGCAAATAAATTCAGGATGTGGCTTTGCAAAAGTTGTCTTCTGAACCAAGTCTTCCATAACTCAGAAACAAGAAGAGGATAATTAAGACTGATGTCCAATGCATGTGCGACACGGTTTCAGAAATTCAGAGTACCGTATTAGACAAGAAGATCCTAAATTCAAATCAAGTAAATTGAAGATCACCAGATACTTCCACTTGCTAAAGGACAATTTGGCAAGAATGGTTTTACAATTAAAACAAAACAAAATAAACAAGCAAACAAAAATCCCAAATATTTTATTTCTATACACAAAAATATTATTATATTAAAGGCTTGTTAAAAGGGAAAAAATAATATTGCTATCAAATTAGTATTCTTTAAAAAACAATTATTTTTCTTTTTATATCTTTGTTGGAAATCTGTCTTGCTATAAGGCTTTTATACAGCAATGATGTTATTATGTTGTTTTGCATTGTAATGATGGCATGTTGTAATGAATTTTGATGTCATTACAACAAAGGAACAGATGCTGCAATTAAGGACACTAAATGAAATACAGTCCTTAAAAATTTGTATATCCTCTGTGAAATTTTAATATCTTGTATGTAGTATTTATGACATCATTGGTCAGAAGAAGATCAGTTAATGGTGCAAATCTTCAGAGAAATTAAGACATCCTTTTCTCTTTTTAAACCGTAAAGTGAAATGGCGCTGGTTTCCCCTAGAATTTTTATGATGAAAAATGGAACTGCAGCTAAATCAGACTCTTAGAATTTTTCACCCACACTTTTCAGGTGCCAGTGACAAGGTAGGGAGAGTAGACAACCAGGTGTATTAATTTAAATTATTTCTGTGACACTTTACATATACTGCAGAATTTTTTTTTCCCCCTAAATCAAAGGAATCTTGGTAACATAATTATTCAAATGCTACTCATATAAAGCACTGAATTAGCGTGTTGGGGTATTTTGGTTTTGTTTTATTTTTGCAACAATTGATTACCATAATGCTCTGTTTGCTAGAATACCCAAAAATTTGTTTAGAGTGGTTTCAGTTTTTAAAAAGTGAAGGAGCTAATTTTCTGCCTAAACACAAAAATGAAAATAAAAAAACTTCTTCCACTAGTGTTTTGTCTCAAAAATGACTTCAGGGTTCTTTCTAATTCTATCTGTGATTATCGAACTTTGTCTTTGTAACCCACAAAAGTTGTATTCTTAAGCAGTTAAGTTTTAGGGGTAAAGCTGAAGCTAGACTCTTTTGCTCTTGTGATCTCAAACTACAGAAATGTCATATAAGTTTTAGTTTAATTTCTAAGGCAATTTAGAGTGATTTTAGAATGAATCATTAAATGTTTCTGAACATTTTTTCAATGACTACTGAAAGGAACTATTATGACTATTGCTACACCTATAGGATTTTAAACTTGTAACACACAGGGAAGCATTTTTAAATAATGACACAAGAAATAAAAACTTCCACCACTACTAGTAAGCTTTCAGTTTAGACAATTACTGCTGTGAGACAGAAATGTCAATTTATCTTGAGTGAATTAAGGCTTAATTAACCTTACTTTCCCTCAAGGCCATTGATCTGGAAACAGCAAGTCAGTAATTGAATGTTGTAGCTACCAGAACCCCAGTTTCTTAAAACATGTGATTCATTTTCCTGAACTACCATGAGAGCAAGTGTGCTCCAGCTCTTAACAACCCTTTTGCTATAGCTTTCAAGCTATAAAAAGAAGATTCAAATTCATGATGGTGCTGATATGAAAACATTCTGTTCATTTTACATAGTGACATTATAGTACAAGTTTATTTTTCTTTTCCTGTAACAGTGAAGTTGAATAAATCTAATAGTTACATCAGTATAGATGAAGATGATAATTTATGGGAATTTCTGTTATAGGATGTTCTAATGTGTTGAGAGTGAATAAACTATGTTTATCTCATTTATACTATCACATTTGAATCATAGAATCATAGAATCACAGAATCATAGAATACCAAGTTGGAAGGAATCTCAAGGATCATCTTGTCCAAACTTTCTTGGCAAAAACATAGTCTAGACAAGATAGCTAAGCACCCGGTCCAGCTGAACCTTAAGTTTCCAATGTTGGGGACTCCACCACCTCCCTGGGAAGATTATTCCAAAGGCTGATTGTTTTCATTGTGAAATTTTTTTCTCATGTCAAGAATCTCCCCAGAAGTAACTTGTACCCATTGCCCCTCATATTTTCCATTTGACTCCTTGTAAAAGAGAATCCTGGTCTTCTTTGTAGCCACCCTTTAAATACTGGAACATGGTGATAGGGTATTCCCTAAGCCTTCTTTTCTCAAGGCTGAACAAACCCAGTTCTCTCAGCCTTTCCTCATACAACAGGCTTCCTGGCTCATCAGCCAGTTCCCCATCTACTACACAGACCTCTTGTCTAGGCCATAACATGTCAGTTTCTCTAGGCAAAGGCTAGAGAAACTGTATTGGAAGCCACTGATTGCCTCACATCAACCAAGCAGGTTACTTTGTTATAGAATGCCATCAGGTTTCTCAAGCACAATTTGTTTTAGCTAAATCCATGCTGCCTTTTCCCGATGGCGTGCTCCATTTGACTTGTGATAGCCCCCAGGAGGATTTATTCCATAACTTTCCTGGGGACTGAAATAAGACTTCTAATCTCCTGGATCTTCCTTTTATCAGTACAACTGATAACTTTATTCAGTATAGAGAAACACAAACTTCTGTATAACTGGGGCTGCCAGGATTCAGTGAATTTATAAGAATCTGCTAAAGTAATTTCACTACAGGTGAAACCACTTCTCTGTTTTTTTCAGTCCTTTCTTACTAGTTTTTATTAGTATAACCATTTGGATCTTGAAATAATCTCAGACCTTATATAGATTCCTTTAAACATTTCCTGTATCTTTTTTGTCATTTGTCTTGAAAACAAAAACCAGGATTTTCTTTGAACCTTCATAGATATGTTCCTAGATCTCTGTTTTGATAGATTCATGCAATTTGCAAGGCATCTACTATAGGTATGTACTGAAGAACTGCATTCAATTTCTAAAATGCTTCAATTCAGTTTCATCAACACTGCTTGGTTTCTTTTCTCAAGGAAAAGGACATTTGTCAAATTAGATTTTTATGATGACTCAGATTACAGTTCTTCCTGGGACTAGGAAAGATTCAATGTATTTTTCACTATTTCTACCCTGAAGATCTTCCTTCTCCTCTTTGAATCACCATTTTAGGAATCTCTATTTTGTTAACTGCTCCTGAAATTGGACATGGAGAGAGACTGAGGCTGTGTCTATACTATTAAATATATTAGGACTGATGTTTGCCCTGAAGGTCAGCAGACATGGACCTGCTGGATTGTTTCAAATTTCATTTGTTTAATTTTTTTTTCTAAGATAGGAATTATAAAGAGCTATTAAAAGCCGTTGAAAGTGACTCCATGTAGAAAGTGACTTTTTAATCTATGTTCTAATATTTTTGTGAACAGTGTCAAAAAGACATGTGTGCAAAGATAAGAATTTTTAAACCACTGTACGGATATGAGAAGTGACATTGCTCTTTGCATGAAAGATGTACTAGCTAAAATTATGGGTATCATAAATCCATAGAAAATTTCATGACAAATGCAAGAAACTATTTTCAACAGATCAGAGCACAGACTGAGAAGTCATAAATAAAATGTTCCAACAGTACTGAAGCTCTGGACAAAAGCTGTGAACACAAAACTTTACTAGTACAGAACATCAAAATGAAGATATCCTAAGTGTAGCAATAGGACAGTGGAATGTCACAGTGACTTCTTGAATAGCATGATTGAATGAAGGCAGCTTTGCTCTCTTAACACAAAGGTTTCCACTTTACGATCATTCATTCATGACAATTTTAACATGCACATGGATGTTACAGATCTGTAGCTGACATCAGTTTAAATTTAATCTTCAATATCACAATGATTCCTATTTTGGTTCCAGACACAAAAAGACATACAGTGCCAATTTCAACAGCTATGACTTGTATCATTAGGGTCAGATTTTTTAATTCCAAAGTATCTTCCCAGTGTGGTTCAAAGGGAACCTGCTCACACTGTATTTACATTCTTATCTGAAGGCAGACCTGGCTTCAGCTAGGTC
The DNA here is from genome assembly GCF_963264785.1 of Psittacula echo. Taxonomy (NCBI): domain Eukaryota; kingdom Metazoa; phylum Chordata; class Aves; order Psittaciformes; family Psittacidae; genus Psittacula; species Psittacula echo. The sequence continues at coordinate 69,438,659 of NC_137736.1, read as the reverse complement.
ATGTTTCTCTCCATTACTTTTACTACCCACAGTATGAATGTGGCATTTCAAGTTTCAGGGATTTTAGTAGCATGAGAATTGATCATCTCTCTTCCAGCCTTTATTGGTGGCATAGCAAGGTGTGATGTAGCAAACTCACTCTCTTCCAAACATATACAAACTCAGAAAACTGAAGTATTTTCAGTACTTTGGATTTATAAGTTTGTGTCATCTCTGAAATGCTCTTACTGCCTGGCTGCTAGTAAGTAATTCATTCCAAAATGTAAGTTGTTTTTCAAAGTATATGTAACCGAGTTAAAATTATTGTGCCTTGGTCTCCATTCTGTAATAAAAACCTCTGATATCCTGTTGGACATCTAAAAAATCATCAAGAATGAACGTTTAGCATTTAATACACAAAAGTTTAGAGCTTACATGCCTCCCTGTTAGGAAAGTGTCTGCATGAAAATGCCTACTAGTCAGTTTAGGGTTCATTTTGTTCTCTGTGAGAGTAATAGCTTTAGCCATTAGCCTTTTATTTCTTCCAGGACCAGCTGATGATCTGACAGAGCACTGTGACCCATGGTACTGAAGAGTCCTCATAAATACAGTGACATTGGCCTGAAAGTCTGCATTATATATGCAGGCAAGTGTAGATAATGAATAATAATAAATGTTCATCAAGGAACAATTGAGTAAAGAATTACTTTATGTGTATGTCAAAATAACAACTTCTCTGCAAAGTCCATCTCCTTCACAGCCAGGTTCTGGTCTCAAACTTTGTTTACATATTCTCAACACTGTGTTGCTAGTGCAACACTTTTTATCTAACAGGTGGCTGACTAATGAAAAGAAAATTACAGCAGATGCAGACTGACATTTACAGATGCAGACTGTAATCCTGGAAAAATCTCTGAAATAGATTCAGCTTTCTACTTTGCAACACAACACATTCTATGTAGGAGTCTTCTTGCTGTCTTAGGTGTGAGGTGTGGGTGGCCTCAGACTTTTGGCATGTGGGTGTGTGGACATAGGAAGTCTGTTCCAGCATATCATTACAGAAACAGCTTTTAGCTAGACTGAAGCTTCATTTTTGAAGCTTAGGTTGCAATGGGTTTAATCATTAAATTTCAGAGAAAGGTGATTCTGCTTGTTAGCTTTCTAAGAAAATTAAAGAAAATGAACTCATTAGAAACTTAGTTGAAACTTCCCTTTCTCTGCTATGTTTCTCTCCATGGCAGCTGAGATCTCCAAACTATTACTTCTTACAAACCGTTTTAGTCAGAGAGTTAATCAAAAGCAAAATTAATAGTATTTAATGTTATTTTACCTCCTAAAAATGGAAACAAAATAAAGAAAACCTAAACCCATTCAAAAACACATTTAAGGAATTTAAGCATGCAAAGCATCTCAGACTTGCTTGTTGTTAAAGCACATGAGTCCAGCAAGATCTGCCTGGAAAATTTCTGTATTATTTGAAAAGTTTTGGTTAAAGTTTTACTGTTTTGAAGTTCATGTTAAGTTCTGTCTGTTTGATGAAGACTTTTGATGTCACTGCCAAATATACTTCCTTTTTGTGCAGTGTGAAAAACAAGATTAAGTTGAAATTGTATAAAAGAAGGTAAAATAAACCAAAATAAAAAAAAAAAAAACAAAATAAAATAAAATAGCATTTTTCTTTGTCCATTTTATTGCAGTAACTACATAAATATGCTGCATAAGAAATGGACAAGTATTTTCTTAATTGAGTTAGACTTACTGGGCTTATAATACATGTACACACACATTCACTTAAACAGAGGCTTTCTTGTTGATTTCTTAATCCAAAAAATACAGTAAACACCACCAGAGAACTGACAAGCTATTTAAACGGAGATCAATTACTCAGCATTGCACAGATAGATTCTGGATTAGGTACACTGCTAGAATAACAGAGTGGATAGAGACCGCAAAGAAGAATGATGTCTGGGAAAAGTTCAATGTAAATATAAAGAGAGAAATCCAGACATGAAAAATAAATTGAAGCCCTTCCTGAGAGTTCTCTCAGCTGAGAATAACATTTGTATATGTTGTACATTTTTTTTTTCTATATGTTCATAAATTAGAAATATTCTCATTGAAGAGAAATGGCTATGTAAACAGTAAACATTTATGCTGGTTGCTTCTGTTAAGCTTTGATCAGAATAAGCGGGATAGTTAGCATTTTAAGGTTCGAAATAAGCAGAAAGTTTCTTTGGTTCACTGGGAATTTCACAGTGAAATGTTCTCTAATGTTAGCTGCTTATGTTTACATTGACTCCAATGACACTTACAGTTGTCACCAGTAAAACCACTTGCAGGTTTGATTCAGTACCAGTCATGGCAAGTCCTCCTCATTTCACAGGTTTTGGATCGTGGTTCATATGCACAGACTGTTTTCTGATTTTCTCTTACTTTCTGTTTAACTTTTCTTGTTCTAATAGACTTGTGACATGCTTCATCTTTCCTGCTTTTACATGTACTGCTTTTGGAACTTTTATTTGACTTAAAGTCATTTTTTAACCATTATCACAGTATAGGAAACAGTGTGGAGACAAAATGGAGACTCAGGTACCAAAACACTTGAAATACAGATATAAGAAAATTCACAAGTTATACAAATTAACTGTTCTGTGAGAGAGATGATGCAGTCCAGAAGAGTAAGGCAGGCAAGCTTTTTCTTATCCAGTCTATGCTGTGCAATGCAATGCCTTAGTTTGATAGCTCTGAGCCATCCCTAAATGGATTGTTCTATCTTCATGGAATAAAGTTATGCAAAATGAAGCTAACTCAGGTCCCAGTTCACGACATGAGATCCTCATGATTTCCTCTTCCATTTTGTTATGACCTTTGGCTAAAGAGTGGCAAGTGCCATCACAGCTTGAAAGCCTGCTACTTCTGCTGGGAAACTGAATTGCGAAGTTGCAATAGAAGACATTCATGTGCGTATGACTGCTCTAAAAAGAAAATACTTTACACACAAATAATGACTCTTCATAGAAAATCAATTACTGAGGTTTACAACCAGGGGAACAATGTCTTGTGAGAGAATCAAAGAAAGAAAACATTTAGTCATCTAAAACTGTCTACAAATTCTATGATTATGTAGCAGGGAATGAGAGAAATCCAACTGAAAAATCATAAAATCATAGAACCATGGAATAGTTAGGGTTGGAAGGGACCTTAAGATCATCTAGTTCCAACACCCCTGCCATGGGCAGGGACACCTCACAATAAACCATGCCACCCAAGGCCTCATCCAACCTGGCCTTGAACAACGCCAAGGATGGAGCATTCACAGCCTCCTTGGGCAACCCATTCCAGTGCCTCACCACCCTCACACTAAAGAACTTCTTCCTTATATCTAAACTAAACTTCCCCTGTTTAAGTTTTAACCCATTACCCTTTGTCCTATCATTACAGTCCCTAATAAGAGTCCGTCCCCAGCATCCTTATGGCCCCCCTTCAGATACTGGAAGGCTGCTATGAGGTCTCCATGCAGCCTTCTCTTCTCCAGGCTGAACAGCCCCAACTTTCTCAACCTATCTTCAAATGGGAGGTGCTCCAGTCCCCTCATCATCCTCGTGGCCCTCCTCTGGACTTGTTCCAACAGTTCCATGTCCTTTTTATGTTGAGGACACCAGAACTGCACACAATACTCCAAGTGAAGTCTCACGAGAGCAGAGTAGAGGGGCAGGATCACCTCCTTCGAACTTCTGGTCACGCTTCTTTTGGTGCAGCCCAGGATACGGTTGGCTTTCAGGACTGCAAGCTCACACTGCTGGCTCATGTTCATTTTCTCATCGAACAACACCCCCAAGTCCTTCTCTGCAGGGCTGCTCTGAATCTCTTCTCTGCCCAACCTGTAGCTGTGCCTTGTATTGCTGCGACCCAGGTGTAGGACCTTGCACTCGGCATGGTTAAACTTCATGAGGTTGGCATCAGCCCACCTCACAAGTGTGTCAAGGTCCCTCTGGATGGCATTCCTTCCCTCCAGCATATCAACTGAACCACACAGCTTGGTGTTATTGGCAAACTTGCTGAGGGCACACTCAATCCCATTGTCCATGTCACTGACAAAGATGTTGAACAAGATTGGTACCAACACCGATCCCTGAGGGGCACCACTCATTACTGGTCTCCAGCTGGACCACATTGACCACATTGACCACAACTCTGTGTACGGCCACCCAGCCAGTTCTTTATCCACTGAGTGGTCTACCTATCAAATTGATGTCTCTCCAGTTTAGAGACAAGGATGTCGTGTGGGACAGCACCAAACGCTTTGCACAAATCCAGGTAGAGGACATGAACTGCTCATCGTTGCTTTGCATCAGCCTATCTGTTGACATGCTTTTTACATTTTCATGTGATTACAATGAATTTGACATTAAGCTGGAATGACTTGATTGCTAGAATATTTTTATGAATAATCATTCAGAAATTCCATTAACATTTAAGGAAGCGTGCCCACAGAAGTTTTGAAAAGCAGACCCCATGTTCATCACCAGAAAGTCCAGTGAAATACCAAGCAGAGGGGAGTATGTAGTTTCTTGACAACTTCTTTTATGCCTGCACCTATGCCACTTCATTGTGTGGCTTAGGCAGATTCTTAAACTCAGCGTGTGCTGGAAACCTATTTCTTTTCTCAGAAATAAAATTGGAAATTCATGAAGGATGCTGGGGATGTATCAGGGATTGTAGTGACAGGACAAGAGGTAACAGGTTCAAACTTAAACAGGGGAAGTTTAGATTGGATATAAGGAAGAAATTCTTTACTGAGAGGGTGGTGAGGCACTGGAATGGGTTGCCCAGGGAGGTTGTGAGTGCTCCATCCTTGGTGGTGTTCAAGGCCAGGATGGATGAGGCCTTGGGTGGCATGGTTTATTGTGAGGTGTCCCTGCCCATGGCAGGGGGGTGGAACTAGATGATCTTAAGGTCCTTTCCAACCCTAACTATTCTATGATTCTATGATAAGTTTCTGGACCAAAGTATGGATCTTCTGGACCAAGCTATTGATCATACTCTATTTTGGAACTATTGGTCTACTTGATTGGTACTGTATAAATAAAGCAGCACACACTTTGAATGTTTCATTACGTTTGATTTCCCTTCCATTAGGCAGTTCTATGAGATCCCATAATTCTGCTGCACTCAGTAGACTGTAGTAGTATATGACATTTAAAATTATTATCTTGGAGAAGAGAAGGGTGGTTGCAATGTACCATATCATGTAAAACGTTAACTAAATACTATTTCAAAAGCCAGGTGTCAGTAACAGGATAGCAGGACAATAATAAGACCTAAATAGTTCTGTTTCTGACAAAAATATGTTTGTAAACAAAGGAGAATGTGAAAGAAAGTTATGTCACCATATACAAATAATTGAATCATTTAAGTGCAACAAGCATTCAAGAGAGGTGAAAAATATGAGCCAGGTTTTTTTACATCTTAGTTTTATTTCATCTTGAACTCCTACCTTTAAAAGAACTTTCATAATTTTTCAAAGAAATATTACAATTTACAAGATAACTGAATTACTTTTGAGCTGGAAAATCATATTTCTGTCTTCATTTGCATGCAGATCCTTTGTCAGTGGAGGCAATAGAAAGGCTGTTCATATAAAACTAAACCATATTTTTCCATTTGGAAGTTTGATTACAAAAATGGGTGAATGATATTCTGTCTGGGGGTTTGGAATTATCCTGTTCTTAACACAAGTAGAATTAGCAGCACAGGTTTGCCACAGCAGGCACCATACTCATGTCAGTGTCCTCCTACTTGATGTGATGCAACTGTTATGGCCATTGAACTCCACTAATTTGTCAGAGACAAAAACTTGTTGTACACTTAGTTAAAAAGAAAACTTCAAATTGGCAGATGTCCACATCTTGAACCTCACTTAGCATTTGACAGAGTTAGCTTGTTAGTTAAACTACACAGAACTTTCCACCAGTGTCAAATATACTAAGCTATTAGTACACCCTATTAATTAAGTCAGAATTTACTGGCAAAACACAGTAACACATACTTACTTAGTGCTCAGCCAATACAACTGGCATTGAAAAGCTTTTTTTTTTCATCAGCTTTCCTTACCTGCTAAAACAGGTATTTGTTATCAAAGGATATAAGGACAAGAAAAAAAAATCAAATGCTAGGATATCATTCAAGACACAAGAACTTCTGGGGCATTAAAATCTAAACTGCACATACATATCATTTCAGGAGAAACTGCCATCCAGGGACTGGTGAAAAGTAAGAGAAGGTATGGATCTTGCCTGCAAAGAACTGAAATAACCCAGACAGCCATGGCTAATGTTGAGATGAAACAGTCATTCAATTAAAAGATTTAAGGAAGGAAAACTCCTTCATATCCTGTACCTGGTCCAAATATTTTCTCTGTCTCTCATGCTCCCCTTGAGATTTCCCTTGTCTAGGAGCACTTCCAAAGCAGTCTACCCCTTGTTAGAATACAAAAACATAGTATTCCCAAAGCAACAGAGAGAATTTTTCTGCATTCCTAGCATGGCTGATAAGCAACGTGACCCAGCAACCAGAGAGAAATTGTACTGGAGATAATAACAATGAGAATTCCCTTACCTTCAGGCCTTCAGAATATCCCAAGTCTAATAGAAAACGAATAAATAAAAATTTGAATAGTACAGCAGAAGTTATTATTTTGGGCATAAAAGTAACTTAGCACTTTATTATACACATTCTGTACAGCTTCAAGCAGTCAGACCACCAGTGTTCCTTCAAACAGCAAGTACATTTGTTTTTCTACAACCACAGGGTAAGATTTATCAGTTAATATTTCTACTCATGCCTACTACTGAAGAAAAAAAAAAAAAAAGAAAACAAAAAGAAAACATAAAAGGGTATATTATTAAATTCCTTTTTATTTTTATAGACCATGTTAAAAGTCTTAAATGTTTAAATGGTATCAGTGTTCATATGCAAAAACAAAGTAAAAAAATACGGTAGTGAAATAACAGTAGTTTAAAGGGGCCAGATGTCACACTGTAGATATCACTTCCTTCAAGTGGTGTTCAGCAGCTACTTGTACAAGCCTGGATGTGTCTGGGGAGATAATATAAATAGATGCCAAGCCTTAAAGTCTCTGACTGACTGACATTTTGGCAGTTACCAGTAGATGGCTGTAATTTCTAGTTGCTGAGATGGCTCACTCAGAACTATTCTGTTCCAAACAGCTGCTGGAAGTGAACCAACCACTAACTGTATCTTGAAGATTGCTGCTGCTGGGCTTGTCGTGCCTATGCAGCAGAAAAATATGTACTTGAAGAAAATAGAATTTTATAGACCGCATCCATGTCATTCAGTATTTGTAGGATTCAGTAGATATTTACAGCTTCTGGCTCTCAAAGGCCCCTCTTAGTCTTGTCTTATGTTAGTCATAAAGTCTATCAGGCATACACACAGTTGAAAAATCTGTGTGACACCCTCAAATGATGCACTTCGTCCACCCCCAAACAATCCAATAGGCAGCTTTCTTTTCTTCAGAGAATATGTGATGTCGTGGTTTAAGCCCAGGCCGTAAATCAGAACCACGCAGTCTACTTCCCCCCCCACCTTTCTTCCCTCCGCTCCTGGAGGGACGGGGAGGAGAATCGAAAGAATGCAACTCCCATGGGTTGAGATAAGAACAGTTTAATAACTAAGGTATAACACAAATCACTACTGCTACCACCAATAATAATAATGATAAAGGAAATAACAAGCAAGAGAATACAACCGCTCACCGACCGGTACCTCACCCCCACCCTCCAGTCATCCAGCCCTTCCGGGAACTCTCAGTTCTACATCCTGGGCATGACGTGCTGTGGTATGGAATACCTCTTTGGCTAGTTTGGGTCAGGTGTCCTGTCCCTGCTTCCTCCCACCTTCTCCTCCTCCCTGGCAGAGCATGAGACTCACAAAGTCCTTGGTCAGTCTAAACATCGCTGTTATCAGCTCCATTCCCAGGCCGAAAGTCAAAAACACACTGCTACTGAACCCAGGACATGTGACAAAATTGATATTGTAGGAGAAAACATGTTTTTCATTATTTTATTTTATCAGAATTAGTTGTTTGGGGTTTGGTTTTTTTTTGTTTTCCTTTGGGTTTTTTTTAGATAACCAATTTCCTCAGTTGATGTGTTTTATATCCAGTTTTTGAAACAACTTTTAAACTAGGGATTTCTCTACATTTTTGTCTGGGTCTGAAATTAATGAAGTTAGTTTTATTTTAACAGCATGACTATTTAACACTATGATTATCTACAGTCCTATCTTGGCACAATACATTTTTAAGGTGCTTTACCTATATCTGTGCCTCAGTACCACTTAACCTGATGCAAAGATGTGAATGATGTATGTGATACACGTCAAAGAGCATACTGCGTAACTGTAAAGATCAAAGAAAAGGCAAAGGACAGATACAGACTACAAAAAGTACAATGAAGTACAACAAACACTGTGCCAGTAGGCAGTGACATGGCCACTTCTTATTTCAGGTATTTTTGAAGGGAGAGGAAAAAAAGTACTGAGAGAAATAGTGCCTTAAGGCAAACAGATGTCACAAGACACCTAAACGAGATCTTGGTTAACTCCTATGGGTTGTAGATGTGGTGTCATGAACATGTGTTATATAACAGAGCTGGACAACATCAGAGCTGGCAGTGAGTGGTCAAACTCCTAGCAGTGTGGCAAAGAGGTTACAGAGCCTGTGGGTGTACACAAGACACTGAAAGCTTATAATTTTTTGAACTGAAAATCTTCTTCCCTCCTCTAAATGAACAAACCAGCAGCCATTCAAATCTAACTTTCAAAAGACATTTTAGAAACACAGTCTTAATGAGACCAAGCTCATACCTAAATGTCCTGAAATAGTTAGGAAGGGGATGCCATATTATCTTCCTGCTTTCCCCAGCTGGCAATTCAGTGCCACATTAAAGTAGCACCACCTTTTTTGATGCATGTACCTAGTGAGTGTATTGGGGGATAGTCAAGAAGCATATGGCTGTCTCCATATTTTGTGGAATATCAAGAGAACAGCTTGCTTTTTCTTAATAACTGACATGTCACAGCTCCTGTTCAGTGCATTTCAGGTAACACTCATAGGTTGATTAACAGGTTTCTGCAAAGAGCACTAAAAATTGATAAATCTAGCACATTTCAGTTCTTTACCAACATACTCTTGAAACAGGGATCAAAAAGAAATAATAAAGAAAGAATACACATTTTATCTGTAAAACAGTGGATATTTTTGAAATTGTTCTTGCCCCGTGTGATCACTATTCTAATTTTCTTACACAATTGCTGGCAGTATGCTTGATATCCATTAAGACATTTGTTTTCCTAGTCTTCTTACTGTTGTATGTGTTCTGTGTCACTTTCTCTCTTCCAGAGGAGAAATGTGTGCTCATGTGCACACACATTTTGAGAAGCTGAATATTAATATAGAAGTATAGAAAAAGAAATAGTGAATGGTGATGCAAAATATGCTGACTGATATAGACACATGTATCTGTGCATCAAAACTATTGCATCATATAAAGTGCTACTTCCATGCTGTCAGGATGGCTAGACTCTAGAATTCTCTGTAATAACTATGAAAGTAAAACAAAATAAGCACTGTAGTATCAGTGGGTTAAAACAAGAACACTTTGTGTGTGTATGTGTCTTAAAAGGGGTAAGTTATCCTCTTTTGCACTTTTTCAGATAAAATATTTTAAAGAACTGGTTCCGATGCTACTGGAATGCTTTTCTTAGCTGAGAAAACATGGGTTGAGCGCTACTTTGATAAATGTACATCAGTTCTTAACAGTATATTTCAGAGTATTGATTTTTTTTATTAAACTGTGTTTTAATATTGAGTCATAGATAGAAACAAGTATCTGCAGGATACATTGCATTATAAAGATTTCAAAATGATGCAGTGCCAATATCTATCACAAATTTAAGGTATAGTGATTATTAAAAGAAAGCAAAAATAAAAAAAAAACCAAAACCACTCCTTGTAGTAAACTTTATTATTCATTGATAGTTTTTGCTGATGAAAGATTGCAATATATAAGGATAAATTATTTTTTACATCTGAAAGATAAAAGGATGACTCATTTTGAAGGAGAAAAGGTCTCAAAAATAATAACTTATCGGGACTTGGAAAGTCATTTGCTCAGGAGCATTGAATGTCAGCATATTTACAGTCCTATCTTCTTTAGATTTAAAGGTTAAACTTTAAAAACTACTGGTTTTTGTCATTAGTGTTAGGACTTTCAATATCATCTTCAGATGAAGGGCAGCAAAAATTAGTAAGTCTTTTAGAGTAATTTATTATCCCTTTTTCCAAACTCATGCAGGCGACTTTCTGAGAGGAATGCACTAAGTTTTATATTCATTTGTAGAACACATAGTACAATGGTGTCAGTATCTTTGACTATAACATTCACATGATGCAATAACACAAATAAATATCAGTGCAGTTTTTGATTAATGTAAATTAAAAAATCAGATTTGACTTTAGAAGCTCTGCTTGGTTGTGACTTATTAACTTCATTGTCTTCTCCTCCTGGCCTATGCAATTCTATTACTGAAAGCAGAGAAATAGATCAGATCAGGATTCCTTTCATTTAAGGAGATGGAATTTGGTTTGAGACAATCTTAAAAACCTAAACGTACACAAGTCCATGGGACCTGACGAAATCCATCCGTGGGTCCTGAGGTAGCTGGCGGATGAAGTTGCTAAGCCACTGGCCATCATATTTCAAAAATCATGGCAGTCAGATGAAGTTCCCGACGACTGGAAGAAGGGAAATATAACCCCCATTTTCAAGAAGGGGAAAATGGATGACCCAGGCCATTACAGACCAGTCAGTCTCACCTCTGTGCCTGGCAAAATCTTGGAGCAGATTCTCCTGGAAGGCATGCTAAGGCACATGAAAAACAAGGAGGTGTTTGGTGACAGCCAGCATGGCTTCACTAAGGGGAAATCCTGCCTGACCAATTTGGTGGCCTTCTATGATGGGGCTACGAAACTGATGGAAAGAGGCGGAGCAGGTGACGTCATCTACCTGGACTTGTGCAAAGCATTCGACACTGTCCCACACGACATCCTTGTCCCTGAATTGGAGAGACATCAATTTGATGGGTGGACCACTCGGTGGATAAAGAACTGGCTGGATGGCTGCACGCAAAGAGTTGCGGTCAATGGCTCGATGTCCGGCTGGAGACCAGAAACGAGTGGTGTCCCTCAGGGATCGGTGTTAGGACCAGTCTCGTTCAACATCTTTGTTGGTGACATGGACAGTGGGATTGAGTGCGCCCTCAGCAAGTTTGCTGATGACACCAAGCTGTGTGGTTCACTTGATACGCTGGAGGGAAGGAATGCCATCCAGAGGGACCTTGACACGCTTGTGAGGTGGGCTGATGCCAACCTGATGAAGTTTAACCATGCCAAGTGCAAGGTCCTACACCTGGGTTGGAGCAATCCCAGGCACAGTTACAGGTTGGGCAGAGAAGAGATTCAGAGCAGCCTTACGGAGAAGGACTTGGGGGTGTTGGTCGATGAGAAAATGAACATGAGCCAGCTTCAGTGTGTGCTCACAGCCCAGAAAGCCAACCGCATCCTGGGCTGCATCAAAAGGAGCATGACCAGCAGGTCGAAGGAGGTGATCCTGCCCCTCTACTCTGCTCTCGTGAGACCTCACTTGAAGTATTGTGTGCAGTTCTGGTGTCCTCAACATAAAAAGGACATGGAACTGTTGGAACAAGTCCAGAGGAGGGCCACGAGGATGATGAGGGGACGGGAGCACCTCCCATATGAAGACAGGCTGAGAAAGTTGGGGCTGTTGAGCCTGGAGAAGAGAAGGCTGCGTGGAGACCTCATAGCAGCCTTCCAGTATCTGAAGGGGGCCTACAAGGATGCTGGGGACGGACTCTTCATCAGGGATTGTAGTGACAGGACAAGGGGTAACGGGTTCAAACTTAAACGGGGGAAGTTTGGATTGAATCTAAGGAAGAAATTCTTTACTGTGAGGGTGGTGAGGCACTGGAATGGGTTGCCCAGGGAGGTTGTGAATGCTCCATCCTTGGTGGTGTTCAAGGCCAGGTTGGATGAGGCCTTGGGTGGCATGGTTTAGTGTGAGGTGTCCCTGCCCATGGCAGGGGTGTTGGAACTAGATGATCTTAAGGTCCCTTCCAACCCGAACTATTCTATGATTCTACAATTCTAATTATCTGTAGAAGGTTCTCTGTGAAAGACTCAGTACTTGGAATAAGCTGAATCCTCAATTCTGACTTTGATGTTTACCTGTGAAGTATCTTGAAAAAAGAAGTGGGTTGTCATGTCCCAAGCATGACAGAGGATGGAATTTTACTGGGTATAATGTATGGGAAAAGGCTGACTTGGTGAAGCAGGAGTTAACTTCTATTTAGTTTTCTCTTGCTCTTAGAACCTGCATAAAGACACCTGGAGCTTTGCAAAGCTTCTTTTTTTTCTTGTCCTTTTTTTTCCCCCCTCTTGTATCTGTTTTAATAAAATAATTACATTAAGAATACTGAATTAAATAGCAGAATCAGTAGATAGTACATGGTACATGGTCAGCAATTTAAAATACAAAGATACCTTGTGAAAGCAAAAAAACACGATAAACAAACACAGCCAACAACCCTCTCTTTTATGCAGAAGACCACTGATAAACATAAACCAGTGGCAATATTGTCACATTTCCAAAAAGAATGTGCTTTTCTTTTTCTTTTTTCCTAGTCAGATGCTAACAAATAATCTGTGAAACTGCATAAAGTTTTCATTATTTCTGGACAAGTTTGTTTTTTGATAATGGAATTATTGAGAAAGAAAGGTGACACTTGTTCTTGCCCATCCCCCACAATCCCCTGATCACTTTTCAAAACATGCATGTCAATTATTCTACTAAGTGTGGAAAGAGCAGTCTGAAACATTGTTAAATGAAATATATGAAATCTTGAGGAGACACAGTAGGTGGCTGAAGTGAGAATTAAAAATGCCATGTTCCTGAAGCTCACATTTTTAATATTACTCTTCAAAGCTAACAAAGATGGCAAGATCATTCCAGACTCATGATATAATTAAGTGCTGTAATTTCAGACATTTCAGAAGTGAACAAGACCTTCATACTATGTTAATGAGAAGGAGCCTGATGGAGCTAAACATTTGTTTTTCTACAGGTCTGGAAAGCATTGCTAGTGATAAGAGTGCAGGTTGCCTCTACTTCTGATTTTTGACATAGAGAACTAATTTTTACCTTTGCTTATAATTAAGCAGCACCCCAACTGCAAGACTATTGATTATTTTACATGATTCTCACATTGCTCTTTCTCTCCATCTGAACTATCCAATTCAGAAGTTTCTTGGTTCTGTTTCTCTTCAATCTGCTTGCAAATAAAAGCTCCTTTTCTACCTAAGACAATCTGTAGTGTCATTTCGCTACAGTGAATTAATTCTTTTTTCTTCTCACTGAAAGACTTTAGGCATGCCATAGCTGCTCTGAATTTCCTCACTCTTCAGCTTGCTTTCTCAAGTTTTCCCTGGAAAATGTTGATCACAAAGGATTTGATACTCATGGTTTGAAACTAAAACAACATTTTGGTGAGTGTTACAGTAACATTTGGTGAAAATTATGATGTACTTACCATTATTTGACAGAATGGGCAAGTCTATAATAGGGAACCTTCAAAGATATTAAAAAGGCTCCAAAACTCCAAGAGAGAAAAAGAGGAGTTTAAGATTGGCAGCAGATTAGTAGCTTTTGGAACATTTTAAGAATTTTTCTTTCTGAGCAAGTCATGTCTTGGGTGAGGTGTTATTGCTAGAGAAAACAGGCTACTGCAAGATTTATTGGCTGGGTACACTGTAAAAATTTTATTTTCTCTTGTCACAGTCATACAGGGTAATTGTGAAGGTAATAGTGGCTTTGAAAAGGTGAGGTCAGATTCTCATCTGGCTCATGCATTTGCCTCTGTGTTAGGGCTAAGCCAGAAGTTTGGGGAATGTCATGTCAAGTAGTATTCCATTCCAAGTAAAATATACCAAGTGCACTGCATTTACTGCTCTGTAACTTTCTGTCATCACTGCGGTCATTAACACAAAGTAACACTTGTTTATACATGGCCCTGTTCTGAAGGCCTTAGTCATGTACTTTGATATATTTACTTGCATCTGTGCCAAGATGTGCAGGAGATGTGGCATTAGGAATTTGCTCCTTGCACACAATTTATAATCACAGAAATGATAGTTGACTCCAACTGTCTGACGGCCTGGTGGATGAACCTGGTGATTGCTATAATAATAAGGCAAGCTGAAAGGGCTAACAGTTAGCTGCTTTTCAAGCCGGTATTAGCTTACTGGTACTAGGATTTTAAATATCAAGCAGTATTCTTTTAAGTGGCCCCAATGGCAAATCAAATGGTGTTCAGGTTCTTGACAAATAATCTTGCATTATATGTGACTGTGTTTGTATGTGTTCTTGTGTATGTATAGCTTGAAGAGAACAACATGAAAGAGAACAGGAACAGTAAGCCTGCCTGATTTGGATGGTCAGTGACATTCTTTCCTACAGCTACTGTGCGAGTACCGTGTACTCCCTGTTCCCATGTGCTGTGGTGCAAGGCATGGTGTTCACATGGTCCATCTGTCTTCAGCAGCTCATATTAGCTGGTATCTCTGTGCTTTATATCAGTCCTACAGTGTAAGTAAACAACATCAACACTATTTTTTCTGTGGTCTTTCTGACAATTAATATAGAACATTTGGCTAAACAGGGCTGTAAAGAAGACATCTAGCCAGCTCTGACTGGGGAATGTCTTCCCTGAGGTTAATCTGCACTCATCTGAAATGCAAGTAAAGTCAGGGCTTTACACTGTCCTGATAGCCTGGCATGTATAGGTTCCATTTCAAAGAACCACCTTATCTGCTCTAATTTATTATTTTGAGTCCTAGTAAACCCTGTCTTCACAGATAATGTATCTTTAGTGTCTTTTGGCATGTCCACTTATGGTAAGAATTTGGATAACCCAACTTCACAGCTTTGGCCGATAAAAGATAACTTAGCAGGTTAAAAAAAAAAAAAAAAGTGAGCAATCTGCTTCACAGGAACATTAATTTTAGCTTTGATTTAGTCATTTTAAACTGTTGAAGTCCTAAATAATACTAGATGCTTCAGTAAACAGCAATAGACAAAAATATTTTCTCACCTTGGTCAGAATTAAAATGTTTCTTCTAGGATGGGACCAAGCTCCATCATTTTTCTTATTTTTCTTTGGATCTTGTGTCTGTATCTGGAATTAACTCCATCTATGGTTGATGAAAGTTACAGCAACATCAATTTATATCTAATAAATACTGGTTCATTACATAAGCATTTTGGACTTCAGCCAGATGGAATTCAAAGTGCACAATTTGACTTCTTACTCAATGAGCCCCAAGACTTCTAACAGATAAGATTTCAGAAATATAATGTCTTGCAACATTTTCTGTAGGACAATGTGTGAAATTTCATAAAAATCCTGTTCAGAATATATCAAGATATTTGGATGAGATTTTAAAATTTCACATCAGCTTATATTTTACCAGTGGTTTTGGGTTTTTTTTCTTTTGTAATGGCACATCATGCAGAATGCTTGAATTTATATTGAAGTTAGGGAACATTATCCTTACATTTTGTCAAAACACAAGAAGAACATGCTGCAAAATAATGAAATAAATCCATATATATCAATTCATTCTAGAATTTATTTTTCTTTAAAAACTAAATCGGTGTCAGAGTAAGTGTCAGTTTAGGCAAGAATGAATAGCATGCAATTATTTAACATAATTTTACAGATGTTATTTTAGATCACTGTATTCTCTATAATTTTTTTTCCAGGTATGCCCTGAGAATGTGGATAAAGATAAAATATAAAACCAAAAAAAATGTAAGCAAATGTTTCCAAATACATTGAAAATGAAAAAAAAAAAAAAAAGAAAGAAAAAAGAAAACAAGAAGGGAACTATCTCTTTTCAGAACATAAAAAAAAAAAAAAAAAGAAATAAAACAAATATTACCAGTGAGCTAGATATTATAGAAGAAAACAAACAAACAAACAAAACCAACAACAAACCAAAACCCAAACCATTTAAACAATTTCTGCATTAGGCAATGCTACCAGCTGAGTAACATTAGGCAATAACCAGCTGAGACCTGTGAGTCAGTGAGCACAAGAAAATATGAATAAAATTTGTATCTATGTTTTATAGTTCAAAAGTTATTTAAAAAGTCAAATAAATATCCATCAGATAGTTGGGTTTGTGTTTGGGGTTTTTTTCCTGCTACTAAAAAAACCTAAACAACCAAAAAAAATCTACACTTTCAGGCTCAAGGCTTATGAAAATGTGGGAAATAATAAATATAAAATGTTCAGCATATGGCTTGATCGCGTAAGATCAGTTTCTGGTTTTCTATGCAGTGCAGAAATCTCAAAGACAGCAGTTCCTCAGTTGTGGTCTATGAATTTGTAGTTATTACTGCAAATCTGAGAGGTCACAGACTGCTAATCCATCATAAAAACCTGCATACCTTCGTTATATGTGGAGTTTATCTGAGTTTTGACACCAACCAGCTTTCTAACTTCTATCTGTAGTAAGCGAAGAGAGACTGGGAACTCCAGATGCACCTCTTTACTTTTCAGGCATCATTTACCCTGTGAAAAAAGACTCTGTTAAAAGAATATATAATAAAATACACAGGATCTATTGGCTAATGCACACAGTAGACATGAGTATTAGATTATTATGCTATTCAGATAATCAGGCTTGAAGTGTCAGTAGAGATTCTCTGTGAGTTTTTCCTGTCCAGAGAGTTATCAGTTAAGTAGGGAATATTTTCCTCCAGTGCTCCTTGAAAAGGTCTGATATGACTCTAGTTTCTGCTGAATTGCTACATTCTGGCTGCTTTTTTTCTTGGGCTTTTACACTCTTTTGTGTCAGCATTTTTCTTTTAACTCTTGAAGTACTATTAGTCTCAAGAGTTTCACTTCTGCCTATGTTTTTACCTTCTTTTTCTTGCAAGGTCTTAGCTTGCATAGTCTTTTGCAGTTCAACATTTGTTCTCATTAATGCTAAGCCAAGGTCACACAGCTGGGCTGCAGCAAAATGCATAAAGAAAAGTCATAGTTAGTTGAAACCTAGCGCTGTGGATTAGACAGAAGGCAGATCGCGTACCAAAGGCTATAATGTCCTCTGGAAATGCTTCTTTCCCTGATTAAGGAGGAAGGTAAGAGTAGGTAATGTCCTACCTTATGGACCTATTAAGCACATGATATTGAGAGGGATTAATTCAGGTCTTAATATTACTTCTTTTTTTCTCCATCTATCAAGCCACATTCAAAGAAATCCACGGGCATAGGGAATATGTTCTTAATAATGCAAGCAAGAATATTGCAAGAAACGATGGTGCTATGTGCAAGGGAAAATTAGAGGAGAAATGATAAATCTATCTCTTAATTAAATTCTAACCCATGCTGTGAAAACAAAAGGCTCCACATTCCAGGAGAATATAGGGTTGACAGAAAGCTTGCCTTTCTTAAACTTTAGGTTGTCATGAGGCATTCTAGCTTACATAGGAAATAGAAAATTTATAGAAAGTGTATGTAAAATGAAAGAAAATAGGCTTCAAAACTATGCTCACTTACTAAAACTAGTACTAACTTTTATTGTCTCATGAATATAGAACTAAAAATTTTCAATTTTGAAAAAGGTTTACATTTCAATTTCTAAAGTTAACATAATTGATTTTGAAGCACTCTACTAAGTCATTTGGGAAAACTGCTAAGACTTTCCAAATCCTTGTTCAAAGTTTCTTGAATAGACAACATGGTGAGGCTTAATTGAAAGGTCAGATACGAAACTAGCAGAGACATACTTAATGGTATGTTTCAAAAGTTTTTTAGTTTGGTTTGTTCTATCAGCAAATGAAAAACATTTATTATGAAGATATTTTTAAATCTTGTACTTTTAAGATAATATTCCTTTTTGATAATAAATTGGTAAAAATAATGTTTCAGATAAAAATAAAAAAAATACTTGTTAGTTAAATTCAACTGATTTTGATTTTAATCAATTTCTAGCCTTATTATGTCCTTTTGTGTTTAGTCTTTATAATCTTCCAGCTTTGCATAAAACTCAGAAAACTGGGACATTCCTTCAGATATCCTAAAATATTTGTACTTTATACACTGACTCAATGACACTATACACCTAAAGTTTAGATGCCTGCATTACATGGGCTAGAACATGCTCTGTGTTATCTTTATAACCCAAAATCTGTTGATTTGTCTTTACTTATTCCTTCTTAATTAAATGTTTTCCCAATATTTATTAGCAGTCACAAGTGTTACCAGTGTATTTGTTCCTTGCTTTTTCATCCAGATCCAGTGGATGAAATGACTGGAAGCTTTAACAGCTTTAATAACTGGGAACTATTGTTTCCATGTTAAAAATGGCATATTGCATAGTTACATAGTATGCAACATGTTACTTAGTATGTAGTTTAAAAACTTGGGTTTAGACTACAGAAAAAACAAGTGTGAAGAAGGAGGAACCACATCTTTTATTACTTTTCATCTCAGTATTGAAAACTACGTTTTGGTTGTAAACCTGTTAGTCATGGGGCCACACATAGTCACCTAAAACATAGCCACTACATTTCGTACGGTTATTTTATCTGATCTCCTTATTGTCAATGGAAAGTTACTGGCACTATTTCAGATGTCTGGAGTAAGATAGTAGACAAATAACTACCATTAATATGATTCCATTTACCAAGAATATGAACATTTATTGGCAAAATGACTGTTACTTTTTTTGCTGTTAAAGTTACATTTTGTCATTTGTAAGCAAAAGGTGAGTTACTTGATCTGTAAAACAATGGTAAAGTCTAAGTCCAACACCTTCTGAAAATCTAACAAAAATCTATTGGGAGGGAGCTCTGCAAATAGCAGGTTATTTTTTTATTGCAGTCACACACACAAGTTAAACCCCTAAAATTAAAGAAGACTCAGTGGAGATAGGCAAGGGTGACATGCCCATGAAGCTCAGGGAATCATGCAGATTGTGACTGACTAAAGCTGTTGCAAAAAGCTGACATCACAGACGGAACTGGATGTTAGCTTATGCTTTAGATTAACATCTGTGTCAGTCGAGTGATCAGTTGGTAATGTAAACGTTTCTTCCTGAGTTCATTCAAAGACTGTGCATATCTCCCTGACTTAGCCAGGGCAGCATAAGTGGAGTGAATATGTGGTTCAGCTCAACACAGATGATGGCAATTAAGCAACTAACAAAAGAATTTCAGAGACAGCATCAAACTTAATTGGCTTCGAAACACATGTTGCTTCCTGGTAATTAGGAATACCCAGCATCATGATGATGAGCGTGTTACAGAGACCTGTAATGGGAATCATATTATAACTGAACTGTATATTGCAGTTGTTTTGTTTTGTAAAGTGTAACTTATGTTTTTATTGTGCTTTAAGTGTATTTTTCTACCACTCTCCTAAATCAGAAATCCTGTGTAACATCAAATATCTCTAGTAAAGTAAATTTGACATTAAACATTAACACCCTCTGCACAAGAAATATCTAACAGAGCCTGATCAGAGAGTGTGGGACTGACATATTCCCACAGAAATTCTGAAGGCTGCTGTGTCTGATGGTTGACACTTTCATAAGGCTCAGTAACTTTAATTTATTGACAGGCATCCTTAATATTAATACATTTTTAATAAAGATTTTCCTTAGTGTTAATGAATAGAAAGATGCCTAATTAGATTAGTGTATACAGAAAAGGAAATAAATCAGATGTATATTTACAAATTTAAACAGTCCTGCTCAGCATCTATCTGTATATAACTACTGAATTCCTTAATTTGTAGTTTTTTTCCTGATATTCCTACTCAAAAGGATATACATAAAAAGATATACATAAACATGTACAATACAAACATGACTAGTAAAAACTATAAGAAATTCTTTGCCAGTTGCTCTTTCAGCTAACCTTCTACATAGATTCACAGAACAGTTAGGGTTGGAAAAGACCTTAAGATCATCTAGTTCCAACCCCCCTGTTACGGACAGAGATACCTCCACTAAACCACGCCACCCAAGGCTCTGTCCAACCTGGCCTTGAAAACCGCGAGGGATGGAGCATTCACAACCTCCCTGGAGGCTTTGTAGTCCTTGAGGAATCAGCTCTGTGTACAAATATCAGAATGCGGTTGGCTTTCTGGGCTGCAAGTGCACACTGCCGGCTCATATTCATTTTCTCATCAACCAACACCCCCAAGTCCGTCTCTGCAGGGCTGCTCTGAATCTCTTCTCTGCCCAACCTGTAGCTGTGCCTGGGATTGCTCCAACCCAGGTGTAGGACCTTGCACTTGGCAGGGTTAAACTTCATCAGGTTGGCATCAGCCCACCTCACAAACGTGTCAAGGTCCCTCTGGATGGCATCCCTTCCCTCCAGCGTATCAAGTGAACCACACAGCTTGGTGCCATTGGCAAACTTGCTGAGGGTGCACTCAATCCCATTGTCCATGTCACCAACAAAGACATTGAACAAGGCCGGTCCCAACACTGACCCCTGAAGGACACCACTCGTTATTGGTCTCCAGCTGGACCACATTGACTACATTGACCACAACTCTTTGCGTGCGGCCATCCAGCCAGTTCTTTATCCACCGAGTGGTCCACCCATCAAATTCATGTCTCTCCAATTTAGAGACAAGGATGTCGTGTGAGACAGTGTCAAACGCTTTGCACAAGTCCAGGTAGATGACATCAACTGCTCTGCCCCTGTCCACCAGTTCCGTAGCCCCATCATAGAAGGCCACCAAATTGGTCAGGCAGGATTTCCCCTTAGTGAAGCCATGTTGGCTGTCACCAAACACCTCCTTGTTTTTCATGTGCCTTAGCATGCCTTCCAGGAGAATCTGCTCCAAGAGTTTGCCAGGCACAGAGGTGAGACTGACTGGTCTGTAATGGCCTGGGTCATCCATTTTCCCCTTCTTGAAAATGGGGGTTATATTTCCCTTTTTCCAGTCGTCGGGATCTTCACCTGACTGCCACGATTTTTGAAATATGATGGCCAGTGGCTTAGCAACTTCATTTGCCAGTTCCTTCATGACCTGTGGATGGATTTCATCAGGTCCCATGGACTTCCGTACATTCAGATTTTTAAGATAGTCTCGAAGCAGACCTTCACCTTCAGTGCCTAAGGTCTTCATTCTCACAGTCCCTGCGTCTGCTTTCCAAGACTTGGGTGGTGTGGTCAGAGCATTTGCCAGTGAAGACCGAGGCAAAGAAATCATTAAGAATCTCAGCCTTCTCCAAATCCAGGGTAACCAGCTCTCCTGACAGCTTCCAGAGAGGGCTCATGCTGTCCCTAGTCTGTCTTTTATTTGCAATGTACATATAGAATCCCTTCCTGTTATCTTTAACATCCCTCGCCAAGTTTAATTCTAACTGGTCCTTAGCTTTCCTAACCAAATCCCTAGCTTCCCAGACAACATCCCTGTATTCTTCCTAGGCTGCCTGTCCCTGCTTCCGTCTTCTATAAGCCTCTTTTTTCCTTTGAATTTTCCTCAGCATCTCCTTATCCATCCAAGGAGGTCTCCTGGCCCTCTTGCTGCACTTCCTTCTAGTTGGGATGCAACACTCCTGAGCTTGGAGCAGGTGATCCTTGAACACCAACCAAGAGTCTTGGGCCCCCCTGCCCTCTATGGCTATATCCCATGGAACCTTACTAAGCAGGTTCCTGAAGAGGCCAAATTTTGCTCTCTTGAAGCCCAGGGCAGTGAGCTTGCTGCATGCTCTTCTCACTGTCCTGAGGATGTTGAACTCAGCCATCTCATGATCACTACAACCAAGGCTGTCCTGGAGTGTCACATTTCCCATCAGCCCTTCCCTGTTGGTGAGCACGAGGTCAAGCATGGCACCTCTCCTTGTTGGCTCCTCTATTACTTGCAGAAGGAAGTTGCCTTCCACGCAACTGAGGAACCTCCTGGATTGTTTGTGCCGGGACATACTGTCCCCTCAACAGATATTAGGGTGGTTGAATTCTGCCATGAGGACAAGAGCCTGCAAGCATGAGGCTGTTGCTGTGTGTCTATAGAGCACTTAATAGCACTTATATCTTATCATATAACATAAAAGCATGTTCTGTGCCTAATGGCAGTCACATTTTATTTTGCAGGTCATGACTTTGAGTCAGATAGAAAATACCTCACTTTTGGAACTTCTTCTGTCCCTTGTAGCAAGAACTCTTTCTTCCTTCAGATACAGTCATGAGGTCAGTAGCGTATTCCTCAGAGCATGAATCAGGAGATGGTGCAAGGGTCAGATGAAGGAATACCTGAACGTAGGTTTTGGGGAACGTGACAATGACAACATTCTGCAAGACTGTAGCATTTGTGTAGATGTCATTTAGAATCAATAGGTGTGTCACTGTTGGTAGTGTTGTGTTCTGATCTTCTTGTCTGCTCATGTAAACATGTTTGATGATTATCAGTGAGATGGGGAAAGAACAAGTAAGACAGGTCATTGTATATAGAACGAACCTTTTACTTGTAACTAAGCGACCTGGACCCCAGGTGGACTCTATAACAATTATAAGGAAGTGAACTCTTCGGTTAATGTTTAGGGAAACCAGTTAGAACCAATTCAGGAGCTTGCAAAAGGACAACAAGGCTGGTCAACTCCAAAGTTCAGCCAAAGGACGAAGTGAAGATGATGATGAAGAAACTACCACCAGAGGTCCCAAAGACCACTACCACATTATTGTGTGCATGCAGAAGGAATTTTCTAGAAGAATGATGTCACGTATAATTAGTTTTATGAATACTCATGTAATATAATGAATATGTATGTTTAATAACTATGTAATCATGGCTTGCTTGGTGGAGATATCCCCTGTGTCTCCCGGTGCCGCAATAAAGAATATCTGCTTGTCAACTTAAAGTTTGTTGGCGAGTTCTTGGAGTTTTTCTACGAATCATCAGGAAAAGCTGTACCCGTTTTAAATGTATGTATGTGTATATATATATACATATATTTGACAACTTTATGTAAACAGAATTCAAGATCTCATGTATGCTGACACATCCAAGACCTCAAATTGACTCTTTTGCTTTTAGTGCCCCTCAATGGGATGTCACAGATTCTTAACACTGTGAGTTTAACAGCAGCCTTGGCTGATGCCTAATCTTGGAGACAGTTTATAGAGTTAAGGATCAATGACATTACAGCAAAATGAAAAAACCCATTATGTCTGTCCGCATTTGTCCTGCATGTTCCTCTTCTAACATATAATCTGCTTTTGGCACCTTAGCTAGCTCAGTTACTCACTATGACACTGCATTTTGAATTAAAAAACTATTCTCTTATAAGGTTTTGACTTTTTCTTTCAGTATCACACATAACTACATGTTTGTTCTCAGCAAAAAATGGTCGGGATTTTTTTTTATTTTATTTTTTTTTTTTTCCTGATTGTATATGTTCATGGACTACTTTTTTTTTTTCACTGATAGGATTTGAGGGTGCTCTTTGCTTGCTTGCTTGCTTGCTTGTTTTTATGAAGTATTTTTCTACGTCAGTTTAAAGAAAGGACTTGAGCCAAAGACTTTCTATAGGGATCTCTCAATATTAGTCTAGTGGCCAAAAGTATTGAAGATTTTTTAGGTTTTTCTGACCTAGTAACTGATCTGGTCTGGTCTGCAGAGGAAGAAAAATGTTATTGGCATTACAGACCAGCCAGCTTGCTGGCTGTTGTGAAACATGGTTTTAAATGTTTGATTTTTCCATATATATTTTATGGTTTGCAGATGGTACAGCTAACCTACTTCCAGTACCTTAGGTAAGTAAACTTAGCATGGCATTCTTAAGTTACCCAAAATCTGTGTATTTCACATATCACTGGGCACCTGAACATTATGTATTTCAGTGCTGTACTCCCTTTGAAAAATATTCTAATCCCTTATTTCCCATAAAACTGTCAAACTATCTAAATAGCCACTTTTTTTTTTTTTTTTTACTTTATGTGGTAAAATGCATTTATGTAAGCATTTTTCTAAATTTTATAAAATTCAATAAAAC
The DNA here is from genome assembly GCF_963264785.1 of Psittacula echo. Classification (NCBI taxonomy): domain Eukaryota; kingdom Metazoa; phylum Chordata; class Aves; order Psittaciformes; family Psittacidae; genus Psittacula; species Psittacula echo. Next base: position 69,414,502 of record NC_137736.1, on the reverse strand, counting down.
AAGTTTGCTAGAAGGTTTCTTGTAGCATGTGTAAATAACAAAGAACAAGATTTTGCTGTAGCCTTCATCTCTTACTGTAAAATTACTACTATTGTGACAGTTTTAATAACAAATCTATATAATTTACCAATACTTTCAGTGTACATATAGGATATATATTGCATGCAGTAATATATATTAAGTATTATATATTAATATATAATATATTATATATTAATATATAAATATTATTTAAATAATATTAAATAATATTATATATTATTTATATTATTATTTTTAATATATATTAATATATTAAGTAATTATATAATTAAATATAATTATATAATATAATTATATAATTATACATAATTAATTATATAATTAAATATATATTAATTATATATTAATATATATTAATATATTTTAAGTAATATATATTAAGTATTCCTGCTTTCATTTGTAGGAAATATTTACATTATCTAAGTTTCAGCCTCCAACATGAAGAGGTACAGAAGTACTCTACATACTAATTAAATCAATAAAATCTCCATAGGGATACATTAATTCACAAATAATTTGTTTTAAAATGAACACTAATACTTCCTTTTATTAAGCAAGTACATTTGTTCTGCCAGAAAAAGAATTTCCCTGACGTTTTTATTATGTTACTTATTTTAATAGGGAAGTAACAGTTTCTCTGCTACTTAGGGTCATTATTAGTATTTCACTTTACAGAATGTTTTTTGGATAAATATAGGGTCAGTCATAGCTGAACACTTCACTGGAAATTAGGATGCATTAAAAAAATATTTTGTTTTGCCATATTTACATGTTAAGCTTGTGTAACCAAAGATACCATCATGGGCAAAACAGACTTCACTTGGGGGGAATTAATTTAATTTCTTGACAATTAATAGCAGATGGGTATTCCCTCCACGTCTCCATTCTTCTCGGGCTCCACTTCACTCTCAACTCTTCTACCTCCTCCCCCTGAATGGCACAGGGAGACAGAAAATGGAGGTCATGGTCAGTTCATAATGTTTTCCCTCTTCTGGTCCTTTCTTTTCCTACTCTTCCTCTGCTCCAGTCTGGGGTCCCTCCCACAGGACACAGTCCTTCTTTAATTTCTGCAACATGGGCCCTCCCACAGTCTGTAGTTCTTCACTACAGTGCTCCAGCATGGGTCTCTTTCATGAGAGAAGTCCTCCATGAACTTCTCCAATATGAGTCCTTCCCAGGGGCTGCCGTTCTTCATGAACTGTTCCAGTGTGGGTCCCTTCCGCAAGATGCAGTCCTTCAGGAACAGGCTCTTCCAGCATGGGTCTCCTGTGAGGTCACAAGTCCTTCAGCAAACCTGCTGCAGCATAAGCTTCTCTCTCTTGGGGACCACAGGTCCTGCCAGGAGCCTGCCCCAGGAAGGGCTTCCCTTGGGATCACAGGCTCCTTCAGGCATCCCCTTGCTCCAGTGTGGGGTCCTCCACTGACTGCAGATGGATATCTGCTGCACTGTGGACCTACATGGGCTGCAGGGAGACAGCCTAACTCACCAAGGTCTTCTCCACAGGCTGCTGGGAACCTCCACTTCCATGCCTTGAAAACCTCCTCCCACTCCTTGGTGTCTGCAGGGCTGTTTCTCTGATGTCTTCTCACTGCTGTCTCCTAGCTGCTGTGTAACAGATTTTATACTTAGTCAAATACGTTATCACAAAGGTTCTACCAACAGGGCTAGTTGGCCTGGCTTTGGCCAACGGGAGGTCCATCTTGGAGCTGGCTGAAACTGGCTCTATTTGACATGAGGCCAGCTTGTGGTGTCTTCTCACAGAAACCATGCCTGTAGTACCTCAGCTACCAAACCCTTGTCGTGTAAACCCAGTGCAAATAGATAGATATGGCTATGACAGAAAGTGTTTGTCTCGTTTTGTCTGTGAAGCACAAAAATGTTTCATTCTGTGTTAACCAAGCTTTTCCCATACTTGAGGAGGATGTTGTTGGTGCTTTTTTTGGTTTTGCTTTGTTTGTTTTTCTTTCTACCCGTACTTCATAGAGTGTATAAAGTATTTCTTTTTTCAGTAATGTAGCCTCAGCCAATATTACCTTGTTATAGATCTACAGTGAGTATGTGGTCATGCTAATGACCAAGAGTCATTAAATAAGTAAAATAAAATTACAATACTTCAAGCCAAACTATAATGTCTGCTTTATCATTTAGTTAAAACTGTCCTATTCAGCTCTTCTACAGATACAAAAATCTATTTATATTCTGACTGCTATAGAAACTTTGCAGATATAATTAAGACTCCTTTTAAAATGTAATAAATAAGAAAGTATCCAAATAAAAAAAAAAAAATACTATAAAAGACATTACAATAACTGAAATTAAACATACACACAAATGTCATTCTACAAAAGCACACCTTTTTTACAAAATGGAAAAATGTAATTAATATTTAATTAAACTGGGTTTCTGAGACTGGAGAAAATTTTAAGGCAAAAGGAAGACTTGCTGGGTTTTGTTTTATTTACCCGTTTAACAGCTATGACAGGTGAGAAGTTACAGTTTCACTAACTTTCATACAAGTACAATTTGATGTAATGAGTGTATATTTCTGGAAACAATAATTCTGATAAATTTTGCACAAATCATAGGATAAAAGGTAAAATAATTATCTGGTATTTTTGAAGTCTGGCAAGCCTTTGCACCTAAAACCAGACAGCAATAGCAACAAGGAAAAAAAGAAGTAAAAGGAGAAGAAGGAGAAGAAGAAGAAGACGACCCATTCCTGGAAGAGTTCAAGATCACATTGGATGGAGCTTAGAGCAACCTGGTCTAGTGGAAGTTGTCCCTGCCTGTGGCAGGGGGGTTGGAACTAGATGATCATTAAGGTCCCTTCCAATCCAAACCATTCCGATTCTATGATCATTCTATGAAGAAGGAAAAATAAGCAGCTTAAAGAAGTATAATAGTAATAATAAGGTGAATAACAAATTCACTTCCTGAAGTGGAAAAGAAAGGTTGCAGATAAAAAGCTGTGACTATATGTATAGCTTGCTCAGTGAGCAGGATTGAACAAATTTTCAGGCTCGTGGCACAGGTAGTCAGTCATTCTTTTTTTGTGTTCACTTTCTGTCCTCAGAGGGAAAGGCAAGGCAGATGACAAGGTACCCAGGACAGAAAGTGAAGAGACAGATGGAACTCAAGGTTGATTTTACTCCCTTATTTGTATTTTTAGCTTCGTCCTCTCTGGTGAGATGTGATTCTTCTGCTTGAGTAGGTCTGGCTATGTCCCTCAAGTTGAGTACTGGGGAGCAGACTGCTAGCTGGAAAGCAGGATTGTGAGACTTTGGCTTTTCATTGCAGGACCCATGCAATCCACTGAGGATGGGTACCCCAGATTTCTCAGGGTCACAGGGTGTGAGGAATCTGCCTGAAGTCTTCTTGTGGGTATAGAGCCCTAGGCACAGAAAGGATACCTGGGAATTTCAAACCAGCCCTTTAAAAGAGAGATTCAATATTTACTCTACAAGTGCGAGAACTACACAGTGTGTCTGATGCTGTTATATCTCTGCTAGACTGTGGGTGCTTTTTGAGGTGGTTGAAAGAGTATATGAAAGAAATAATTCATGGTTTTTTGAGAGGAAAAAACATAGTGCAATAGAAGCAAAGGATATGTTTATATATTCTGCTTTAAGGCATAATTTTGGTTCTTAAATGAAATATTAAAAAATGACAAAAGATAAAGGAAAATTATTCTGATATATACAGTCACCTCAGCAAGCAGTATCAAAATTGGTATGTGATCTGTATTTACAGAAGCTACCAAATGAAATGGTTGTGAATAAACATATTCCTTATCAATTGCATTTATTGTACTGTAAATCAGATTATAAGATAGCTATATATGTTTTTCAAACTCTGTGCTGTTGTTTTTCCAGCTTCTTTACAGTGTTGCACTTGAACATATTGTAGTATTCAGCTTTCAAAACATAATTTTAGTTGTCAGTGTTAAGCAGAACCAGCTCATTGTTACTACAAAAGTATAACTAAGGAAGAAAAAAAATCTGAAGTTAGAACGGGGGAAACCATGTTATAAATTAAGCATGTTATTAAAGTTAAGCACTTTGACGTTAAAACAGGTAGTCCAACTTTCAGATTTTTTTTGTTTTGTAAGAAAAATAGCGCAGCTTTTTTTCCCAAGTGTGAATAAATTTATTTTTTAAATATGACATGAATATATTAGGCATTCTACAGAGAAATACAATCAATACAGTGAAAGTAAAAACAGAAATTTTATTTTTTGCTAAATATTTAGACAAACTAAATTTTTGACCAAGCAGTAATTTTGACGACTGTAAATGGATATTAGAATTATAAACTTTTAGAAAAAACAGAAAATGTTTTCACTAACACCTTCAGGTAGTGAGTTCTCAGAATAATGAAGATGGGTAGAAAGTTTAGGAAGAACAAACATATGCATATCCAGATTTATCTTTTACTTCAGATCCCTCTTGATCAATTCCAGAATTTGTATCAACTGGTTGCACTGGATACATAGGAAAGACAAGAAAGTCATTGCTTCATAATCATTGACTGATACAACATGTACACCTTGCAATAACCCAGTATTCTTCAAAGTCTTCAGGTTCACACTAGGCCCAGGGATAAAGCTGTAAGTAACTTTCAAATAGGTAAAAATTAACTCAAAAGATTGATATGGCTCAGATTTTGTGCAGTCTATTAAGAAAAAAAGAACCTTCTTGTCCTTGTATAACTATTATCCTTTGCAAAAGATTGCACTGATATATATATATATATACATATGTGTGTGATTTTCAGGAAAGAAAATCATTATATTTCTTATAAAATCGATCTCTAAATATTTTTTTTTCTTTAGCAGTCAATGTATCAGATTCCTTCTAAGTTTTGTTGATCTTTTTTCTGATGTGAGTCAGCTGAAATTCACAGCTAATGTATATAAATTTTTCTTTTATATAGCTTGAATTATAGAGAATTTTTTAAGAAATGCTTGCTGTTGTTAAAGTTTCAAAGAGTACCTATAAATTTTCCAGCTATAAAGCAAGGAAGTTTTCTTCACAATGAGTACAACTTGCTATTCTAATACTATCACTTCATCTCTGACCTAATTAAATTCCATCGTGTAATACTTAAGTTAACAGCTGCATAACCCTCATGTAAAGTGCTAACATAAAATCTATCCTATGAGGTTATGACGTTCACTATTACAGTTGGCTGGAAATTTAAACAATGTATTTCAAAAGCTAATGCTCCAACATAATGGGATCATTTTTAATGTTGATTCTGTTGACTATTTCAAGGCAATAGTTTTGTAGCCCTGACAAATGACAGAATAAGTCTCAAACAAACCTAATCAGAGACACCAGAAGAGGAGAATAAGAAAAACAGATTGGGTAAGTAAGACTGAAATAAATTGATTTCTGTTACAAGTGAAAAAAATGGCCTTTCAACACTGTTTTGCTTCACAAAACCTTGTAAAAGGTTTTGTCTTCATTCCAAAAAAAAGCAAAACTAAATATCTACACCATGGAAGCTGTTCAGTTTCTGCCAGCTCCATTTACAGCTCTTGTGCAAAAGACGATTAGCGAGGTCCAGACACAACAGTTTTCTATCATAGATGATAACTGGTTAAAACTGGACGACACTCAAGGGACATGTCGGATATTGATGTTTATTAAATCTTCCAGCAGAAGCTTTTGGAATCTGCAGATTTTCCTGCCAGCCTGACTATTCTGAAGCTGTTGGAACTTCCGGAATATTACTGATATCTAGCCTTGCTGTTTCACTGGAGACCCTGATAATTTGAAAGTCTAGGACAGCTCCACTGTTCTGAGGACTGTAAAACTGCTGCTCCACCAAAAAACAACCAACCAACCAGTCAATCCTGGAAGTCCTATGCTGAATGTGAAGGTGTTCAAGTTTCTTAGTAATTTTCCATAAAATTTAGAATCATATAAGCAAAAATCTTGTTTCTGACCAACCTTAACCTCTGTGACTGAACAGTAGTTTTCAAGAAAATTGAAGACAGATAATGCACCATAACATTGAGTCTTGCATGATGCTTGACATCTTTTATGACTTTAGTCTACGACTTTGTATCCCTAAGTAGTATCAACAAGCAATCTGTGTGGTGAAACAGTTGCTGCTGAGGATCCCATGTCATATTGTATTAAAATCAAAGACAGCTGCTTTCAACTACTTCTAGTCTGATCTTGTGGACTGAATACATAATTAGATCTGGAATGCGTATTTTGGCTTTTTTCTCTTCATAAGGAGTTTAGTTCATGCACTCCAAGACACCTCAGTCATGAGAACTGAATATTGCTGTGAATCAAAAAGATGACCAGGCAGTTCAGTTCAAAAGCGCATTTTGAGCCTAGGTAAAAGCCTATCAGAAATACACACTGGTTGGTAGAGGTACTAAAGCAATCAGCTGCATTTGAAATTCTAGGAAATAATATATATCACTATACTGAAAATAGATTTATATTCAAATAAAATCAAACCAGTAGCATTCCATCATACACATTTACTCATATCTGCACTGAAGAATACCTGAGGGTATTATATAGTTCTAAATTATTCAGTTATTTTACAGGACCAAGAAAACCTGCCCATTTAGAGTAATGACAGTACTTATTGTGATTTACAAAGCACATTTCTGTAACATATAGGGTAAACTACTAACACACACGTTAGGAGGCTACTTCAACTTTTCATTCAACAAAATGCTTGACTATTTCCTCAGATAGCTCAGATGTTTACCCAGATGCTTTGAGGTCCAACAATCAATGATCCCATCTCTAGAGATGTTGAGAATTACTTCTTTCCCTGCTATTATAACTTTCCACTCTTGCACTGCTCTTTTCAGAAATTAAGAAAAAACTTGGTCTGAGTTCTGTTTCTATTAGAATGTCAAGATTTCTTGCAGTATCATTTATCTTGTTAACTTACAATATATAATATAAACTTTTTAAAAAACTTCCTCTCAAACATTCCTTGAATAAGATTCTCTATAAATGAAATAGTTTAGTCTTGTTTATTTCATTTTCAAACATGCAGTATTTTAGGATAACAGATTAACCTGCCAGTAAGTTACACCTAATTTATTTTGGCACCTGAAATATGTATCTTAAGAACTTGAACTTAGATTCTTGTTAGAATATCACAGTATCACAGTATCACAGTATGTTAGAGATTGGAAGGGACCTCAAAAGATCATCTAGTCCAATCCCCCTGCTGGAGCAGGAACACCTAGATAAGGTCACACAGGAATGTGTCCAGGCGGGTTTTGAATGTCTCCAGAGAAGGAGACTCCACAACCTCCCTGGGCAGCCTGTTCCAGTCTTCCGTCACCCTCACTGAGAAGTTTCTTCTCAAGTTTAAGTGGAACCTCTTGTGTTCCAGTTTGTACCCATTACCCCTTGTCCTATCATTGTTTGCCACTGAGAAGAGCCTGGCTCCATCCTCATGACACTCCCCCTTTATATATTTATATACACTAATAAGGTCACCCCTCAGTCTCCTCTTCTCCAAAGTATAGAGACCCAGCTCCCTCAGTCTTTCCTCATAAGGGAGATGCTCCACTCCCTTATTCATCTTAGTTGCCCTGCGCTGGACTCTCTCCAGCAGGTCCCTGTCCTTCTTGAGCTGACTTTTTTTCTCCCTATTAATTACTCATGAGCCGGTCTTATAATTTGACATGAATAGTTTGTGAGTTCTTACTTCAATACCTGGGAAAGTGATGAAATGAGTCCTCCTAGAAACTATTACTAACCAAAGGAAGCAGGTGATTGGGGAAAAGCCAACATGATTTGCCAAGGGGAAATCATGATATACTAATCTGATCACCTTCTGCAAGAAAACAAGATATCCTGTTGACACAGGGAAAGCAGTGCATACTGTTTACTTGTACTTCCGCAAAGCATTCAACATTGTTTCCCAAAGCCTTCTCCTGGAAAAACTAGAAAGATGCAGATTAGATTGTTGGTCTGCAAGATGGGCAGGATATTGTCTAGCAGGTCATGCTCAGATGGTGATATGCTTTAAGTCAGGCTGGCAGCCCGCGACAGTGCCCACCTCTTCCCACTCCCCTTCATCGATACTTTGCGTCAAGCTGGTCAACCTCTTCATAAATGATCTGAATGATGGGATTGAAAGCATCCTTACCAAATTTGCCAATGACATTAAACTGGGTGATTGGGGTCGGCATGTGAGAAGGGAAAACCATCTTACAGGCAGGCTGAAAAGTGGACTACCAAGACCAATACGAAGTTTAACAAAAACAAGTGCAAATTCCTGAACCTTGGAAAAAAAAAAAAAAAAATAACCAAAGAGCCCAGTAGAAGCTAGGATCCATGTGGCTGGTGAACAGTCTTGCTGAAAGGAACTTGGGGATCCTGGTGGACAGCAAGCTGAACACAGGTCAGCAGTATTGCTGCAGCAAATCAGATTCTGGGGCATTACTAGAAGAGATGATAGAGATGTGATCAACTCACTCTATTCAGCACTAGTCAGGCTGTAGCTAGAGTACTGTGTCCAGTAATTATTGGTCCCCATAATTCAAGAAAGATATGGACAGACTGTAGAGGATCCAAAGAAGGGCCATAAAGATGATCAAAGGGCTGGAGAACCTACCCTGTGAAGAAAGACTGAAGGACTTAGATCTTTTCTCCCTGGAGAAGGCTCAGTCAATCTTATCATGTTATTCCAGTAGTTAAAAAGTGGCTACAAAGAGGACCGAGGCTCTCTCTTCACAGGGAGCCACATAGAGAAGACAAGGGACAATGGGTACAAGTTGGGCCAGCAGAGGCTTTATTCTGTCATAGAGAGAATAATTTTTTATCATAAGAATAATCATTCACTAGAACAAACTCCCCAGGACATGGTGAAGTCTTCATCACTGGAAGTTTTAAATATGTGATTAAACAGGATGCTAGCTAATCTCATCTAAGCTCCCTTTCCCATTGAAAGCCTGGACTAGATGGTCTTTCAGGGTCCCGTTCCTACCTGGAATAGTTTATGATTCTATGATTCTAATTATCTAAGAGTTATTCTGATTGGATATAGCATTGGATACAGACCAGCCTGTAATAAAGCTAAATTTACCAAGAGCCATTTGAACAAATTTCTGTTCAATGAAGAAGAAATTCAGAAGTAAGATACAAGGATTATTTTCACTCTTGAATTGGCAAAAATGTGCCAGCTTACTTTCAACATACACAGTGACACAAAAAAAAAGTATCACATAATTTATTCCCTCAGTTGTGTCCTTTCTTATTCCCTAATTTAAAGCCTTTATATTTATTCTTTTCTTCAATGATGATCATGAACAAAAGAAACTATGAAACCAAGGCAGAATAAAGATCCTGACATGATTTAGTCTGAAAGAGGTACGGTTAAACTCTAAAACTGTATTGAATATTTAAATGCCAGAGAAAGATATATTTGCTACATAAAAGAATGGATGTGAATTATGAACATGAATAGCTGAAAATAGGTAAAAATATTTCTTACCATGACAACTTTTTGCTGTTTTGCTTGTTTGCTTTTCCAGTCAGAGCACACACAAATGACAAACCAAGAGAAAAAAAAAAAAACAAAAAAAAAACAAAAAACCACCAAACAAACAAAAAAACTTGAAACACCTTTTAAAATAAAAACCCATATGGTTGTGAAAGGGATAAAGTAACTTAGTCCTTAAAGTAAGGGAGGAGTCAAAATATTTCAGCTACATATTGCAGTCATGTAAATATTTCAAACTGGGGAATATTTTGCTATGTTAATTTTATATAATCTACATTAATAATATTGTTATTATTGTTGTTACATATAATCTGCTGTTAGTTTGCTCCTGTATCACAAAAATTAACAATCCCTCAAATTACTGGAATCTGAAGACACATTTGTAGACATATTCAAGTTGCCATTACCTATAAAAGAATTGCTCTGTGAGTAAATGGAAGATTTCACCTTTCAGGTATGTTAGTTTCACATCTCTTATGAGCATTAAATTCAACTAAAGAGAAAGAAAGAAAAAACCAAAACCAACAAACCAGTAAATAAACCAAAGTGATAAAATGTGCTCTCGAGTTTTATGTAAGACATAAAAAGGATAAAAAAAGGCTTAATGTCTGTATTTCATTTGTTCCAATATCCTCAGATTTAGTCCAAATATACACTTTAATGGTTTTATGGGGAGGAAAAATCAGCTCTGTTTTATAACCTTCACTGCCAACTTTGAGCCTGAAGGAAAGTTTTATAGCTGAGTTATAAACTCCTACATTTCTGCATTTATAATGGCAAGGTTGACAGACCTTTAATTTCAACACTAGCCAGTGTCAGTATAATAATTTTGAAAAGATAATAATTTCAGTGAGGTCAAATCCAAGTTTAAAAGTGTGCCTGGATCTTGCTAGCCCACAAGCATGCATATATCTTTAATTGCACCTTCACCTAACTTAGGACTGCCTAAAAAAATATAATATTTTGATTTTTTAACTGTATCATTATTCTTAAGTATTTCCATGCCCTTACATTTTCTGGCCAAATCATAAATATATAGTCAAATATAGTCAAAATCCTGAATATATTTTTTGTTCAATCTTGACTATTTGGTTTTGGATCTCCAACTATATTTTTCTTCTGCTTCCTCTCTGTATAAATAGAGCATATGGCAATTTATTAAGTAATTAAGAGTTATGAAACATGTAAGTCACACACACTCATAAAAACACTCTCTTCTTTACTACATCTTGTGGCATAATCTTATTGATGTTATTGCCATTTTTCCTCTTACAGGTCCCACACAACTTTCTTGTTTCCCCTCATTTCATCACCTCCAGGGTAGCTAGCCTGAAAAAACCTTGGGTAAGGCAATACCCTGTCTGGCTTTTGGAGATTGTAATGCCTTTCTGAATGCTGCCAGAAATAACATACAATTCTTACTAATAACCTTTAGAGCTCTGAGATTCAGACATGCCCCCCCTCCAAGATCCAAAGAAGCTTTCATAGCTGTCCCTAAACACAGCAAGCCATCTCCACCTACACAACCAGATCCTAGACCTACTTTCCTCTGAGTGTCTGTACATTGTTCTAAGGAATAAGTTATATTTAAAGAGTCCTAGTGTAGTGATTAAGAATGACATTTCTGATTACGGACTGCCTTGATGCTACTAGTCTCAGCTATGACAAAATAAAATACAGAGAAATCTTTTTTATTATAAATAACCCAAATACACAAAGAACCCTCATATATTTATGAAGATCATATATGAGTAAATGAAATAAAACCTCTCCTAGCCTACTTATACAAAAATCTTATCCTGCCCCTCTACTCTGCTCTCGTGAGACCTCACTTTGAATATTGTCTTCAGTTCTGGTGTCCTCAACATAAAAAGGACATGGAACTGATGGAACAAGTCCAGAGGAGGGCCACGAGGATGATCAGGGGGCTGGAGCACCTCCCGTATGAAGACAGGTTGAGGAAGTTGGGGCTGTTCAGCCTGGAGAAGAGAAGGCTGTGTGAAGACCTCATAGCAGTCTTCTAGTATCTGAAGGGGGCCTACAAGGGTGCTGGGGATGGACTATTTACCAGGGACTATAGTGACAGGACAAGGGGTAACAGGTTCAAACTTAAACGGGGGAAGTTTGGATTGGATCTAAGGAAGAAATTCTTTCCTGAGAGGGTGGTGAGGCACTGGAATGGGTTGCCCAGGGAGGTTGTGAATGCTCCATCCTTGGTGGTGTTCAAGGCCAGGTTGGATGAGGCCTTAGGTGGCATGGTTTAGTGTGGGGTGTCCCTGCCCATGGCAGTGGAGTTGGAACTAGATGATCTTAAGGTCTTTTCCAACCCTAACTATTCTATGATTCTTCTGCATGTATTTATCTGCTTGTCGTACACAGCTTTCTGGTCTCTATAGTCAAGGACTCTTCCTCTGTCTCACTTCACATTTCAAGTTGTATTTATCAAAAGATATAGAAAACATTAATATCAAAGTAAACAGAGAGTGAGTTTTGCCCTCTGACAGGTATTGTCCATACTTTTTACCTGGTAGCTTAAATACTGCAACCATTTCTTCTTTGCCAGGAAAATGTACATAAAAAAGGTTAGGTTTATGCACTGTGAACCTGCCAACACAATTTGGTCTCACTTTCCTAAAGATCACTCCCTGCCCTCTTTTCATGGCATCATAGAATAGATTGGGTTGGAAGGGACCTTAAAGGTCAATCTAGTTCCAACCCTCCTCCCATGACCTGCCATGACAGACAGCTTCCACGAGACCAGGCTGCTCAGAGCCCCACCCAAACTGGTCTTGAACACTTCCAGGGATGGGACAGCCACAGCTTCTCTGGGCAATCTGTTCCAGTGTCTCACCACACTTGTGGCAAAAAATTTCTTCGTAATATCTAATCCAAATCTGCCCTCTTTCAGTTTAAAGCCATTCTCCCTTGTCCTATCACTACATGCCCTTGTAAAAAGTGCTTCTGCAGATTTTGTTATATGCCACCTTAAGGTACTGAAAGACTGTTATAAGGTCTCTGCAGAACCTTCTCTTCTGCAGGCTGAACAAGCCCAGCTCTTTCAGCCTTTCTTCATAGCAGAGGTGCTCCAGCCCTCTGGTCATCTTCGTGGCCCTCCTCTGGATATGCTCCAACAGGTCCAAGACCTTCTTATGTTGGCAGCCCCACAGCAGAACTCAGTACTCCAGGTGGGTTTAATGATAACTGAAGAGCAGAGCAGAATCACCTCCCTTGACTTGCTGACCTTTTGATGCAGTCCCGCATATGGTTGGCCTTCTGGGCCAAAATCACACACTGTGGACTCATGTTGAGCTTCTTCAATGAACACGCCCAAGTCATTCTCCTGAAGGATGCTCTCAATCCAGTCTCCGCTCAGCCTGAGTTGCGCTCTGACCTTGCACTTGGCCTTGCTGAACTTCATGAGGCCTACTTTTTGAGCCTGTCAAAGTCTCTCTGGATAGCACCCTTTCCCTCCAGCTTGTCAACCATACAACACAGCTTGGTGTCATCTGCAAACTTGCTGAGGGTGCGCTCAATCCCACTGTGTGTCATCTACAAAGATGTTAAACAGCACCAGTCCAAATGCCTACCCCTGAGGAACACCACTCATCACTGATCTCCATTTGGACATCAAGCTTTTGACCATTCGGACAATTCGTTATCCACCGAGTGGTGCCTCTGTCAGATCTATACTTTTCCACTTTAGAGACAAGGATGTAATGAGGGACAGTGACAAATACCTTGCATAAGTCTAGGTAGATGGTAGTTTATTTGTATATATAGACATAGGCAAAGATAATCATACCAGCCATTATGGCCAATCTCTTAGGCTCCCCTTGTGAGTTTCTCTTCTTGTGAGTTTCCACCAACTTATTTTGTCTCTCCTTCAAAGCTACTTCAAGAGTCAGTATTGCTTCTTTTTCAAATAAGTTATGGCATATCTCATCTCACTGAAGATGTACATGTTGCTTTCCAAGTACAGGTGTGCCATCCTACGCATGATATATCTAGTAAAGGTTCCTTGACTCAATGAGTTAAAATGCACAGTTTTATGTGAAGTTTCTCTACTTACTGCATGTTATGTTTTATATCTGCAAATAATTGAGAATTAAAGTATACACAATAGCTCTTGATTTAAATCAAACACCAAAAAATTAATTAATTTTTATGTCTAACAAACTACATACGAATCTGACAATCTATCAACCAGGTGACTTATATCCAAAACTTATTCTAATGGAAGCCACAAAAATAATCATAAACATAAGTAGGAATCCAGACTAAACCTTACTGCTCTGAAAGTCAATTACAAAACTTCTTTGATTTTAGTCACAAAGCCATTAACCATTGTACTTGTTGAAGAAAAAAAATATTTTTCTTGTTTTATTATCAAAGTTGTTATAAGAGTTGAGTAAAAATCTTGGGTTTAACTCCTTTCTTTGTTCATGTCCACTTTGACTCGTGAAATCACTTGCATTTGTAAATCCAACAGAAACAGCACTGCAGACTATTAGAAGGCATATTGGAAAATATATTGGAAACACATAAAATAACACAAGTTGAAATTTAGAGATGGATGCAGTTTAGCTCAAAAATAAATGCCCATCTCACACACGGACATCATATGCCCACAAAATAAACCCTGGGTATCTAAAGCTAGATCTACCTTACATAATCAATTACAAAATTGCCATTTTTGTGCCTATGTTCTGAGAATCTTCAATCAAAAGCAAACTTGAAGGATGAATAGTTCACAGTCCGAAGAACTAAAACAATAGAAGCACTTTTCATTACTATTGATATTTTTAATCCTTTTCCTCTTTTTTTGTTTTGGATTTCTTATGTTAGTTTGTAAACAGGTTTGAGGTTTTGGTTTGGGGGTTTGCTTTTGGGGAGGTGTCTCTTTTGTTTCTTTTTTTTCATGGAAGTTTTGTTTCAAAATCAAATCTTTCTACAAAGAAGCAGATATCAAATACTCATGCTGAGGTAAATGGAAATTTAACATGTCTTTCTTAGAAAGCTTTTCAGCATTCAAATAGATAAGAAGGCTTTAAAGTTATCAAAACTACCTGCTCATATAACTTTACTTAGTCAGTCTGGTTTGATGTTTGGAGGGAGGCTATCTGGTTTGAAAAACTAAAGTGCATATCAACTTCTTATACATCTTGTCAGTTGTATTCATTTATAACAGTTAAAGTAGTGAGCAGAGTGGGTTTTGCTATTTTTGATTTTATTTTTTTTTATTGTTGTTATATACACGATAGGGAAAATCAAGTTCTCCACTAACAAAATTTAGATAGTTTAGGGTAGATCTAGATTTCAACCAAGTCAAATGGAAACTAGAAATTATATGTTAGGATTTTATTATGCTGTGTTAGACCAGTAGTAATATAATCAAACAAAATAAGAATCTGGACTAGAAAAAAAGCTCAGAATTAGGCAACATATCTCCCAGAATGTTTCCACCTCTGTGGTCAGTGGTTGAAAAGTTAGATTCATTTGCTTTGACACAACCACCTCCAATATCCATACAATATAGGTGAAAGTTTCAGAAATGGAACAAATTCTTCAAAGGTGCAAACCTAAACAGTTGACATTGATAGACCTACATAAACTTCAGACACTGTAAAATTTCATTAATAAGGACATTCTTTTTAAGAAGAGTTGTGTTTCTATTCATTCAAATACCAGTGAGAATTACAAAAGCTTCTGTAATATTTAAGAAAAGATTAGACACCCAAACCATTAAATTTTTTGTTTGTTCATTTGTTTTTGCTGTTCAGGACAGATTTAAAAGATAGTGTTGTATAATGGAACTTAAATACCAAAGAGATTATCAAATACCAATCACAAAGATATTGACTGTGATCTGAAAAATAAGCTTCTTTTGAATAAGCAGGTTAGGGAAATCAGATGTGGACATATTTGCCTTAGATTCAGGGACAGTTAAAATACACAGTCAATTAATTTTAACTTTCAGCACTTTTATTTTTGTAACAGAGCTATTTTAAACATAAAAATGTCCTTTGAAAGGTTTTAGGTAGCTTCTATGACATTATGAACTTGGTCAGAGAGTAGGCTCTATCCATCTACAGAATAGATATGCTTTCTCAAACAATGCATATTTTCAAGATGAGAATTGACAGTAGATAGCGGAATACAGTTGGTGAATCAGTTATTTTTATCCATAAACGATAAAGCCAATTTGATTTTTTTTTTATGTTACCAGGTTCTATGTATCTCATTTAGAAAATGTCTGCTCCACTGTTTGTTTCTGGCTTTCCTTCCACCCCTTGTCCATACTCTACCACATTTAAACAAAAACAAAACCAACCAACCAAACAAACAAACAAAAAAAAACCCCACCAAAATAACCCAAAACAAACAAAAAAACACCAAAAAAACAAAAAAATCCCCACAAAACCAAAACCAAACCACAACAAAAAAAAGAAACAAAAATAAAATAAACTCAAAGTACAAACCAAACAAAACCAAAGGCTCCATGTGAACAGATCATAGGCATCTGTGTGTTCTTATTTATAGTATTTTGTTTATTAAGTTAATATGGTTTCTAGCTGATGGCTTATTTATCCAAGAGAATGGAACATGCACTCTGAATTCTTCCTAATCAAGGTCAATTTTTGCATTACAAACCTATTGGAAGTAAGAAATAATAAAATAAACTAAATAAATATTTTTCAATCATTTACAAATATTAGCACCTCCAATTTACACCAATAAGGATTATTCTATCTTGCAAAAATCTTGCAGGAAAGTATCTGTACTAAAGACACTATTAACAAGTGTAAACATGAGGAGGAAGTGATCACTTCTGTTCAACAAAGGACACCATCTCTACATCATTGTTCAACACTGGTCAATTTCTGTTTTAAAAATCTGTCACCTTTCAAGTGCACTAAACACACATTTAGGAAGGGAGAAAATTATTCAGAAAATTCCTACTGAAAATAGCAATTGCATTAATATAAAAACTACGATATTTGCCAACATTTTCCAAAGTGCAAGTTTTCTTCTCACTAAGAGAATTAAATATCAACTTCAATCTAGAAATGCTTCAAAAGCCTTAACTGTTTGTTTGTGCTGTCTCTATACCAGCTGTTAATACCTAAATAACTTCTTAAACCATGTACAGCATCTCAGTTCTGAGCATATAGCCTTCAGATTCACTCTAAAATCCTGACAGGAGGTTGTAGTGAGATGAGGCAGGTCCCTTTTCCCAAGTAACAAGCGATAGGAAAAGAGGTAACGGCCTCAAGCTGCACCAGGGGAGGTTTAGGGACGGGAGGTTTAGATTTCATACTAGGAAAAATTTCTTCACAGAGAGGTTGATTGGGCATTGGAACAGACTGCCCAGAAAGGTGGTGGAATCACTATCTCTGGAAGTGTTCAGAAAACATAGAATCATAGAATCATAGAATAGTTAAGGTTGGAAAGGACCTTAAGATCATCTAGTTCCAGCCCCCCTGCCATGGCCAGAGACACCTCACACTAAACCATGCCACCCAAGGTCTCATCCAACCAAGGACACAGCACTCACAACCTCCCTGGGCAACCCATTCCAGTGCCTCACCACCCTCTCAGGAAAGAATTTCTTCCTTAGATCCAATCCAAACTTTCCCTGTTTAAGTTTGAACCCGTTACCCCTTGTCCTGTCACTACAGTCCCTCATGAAGAGTCCATCCCCAGCATCCTTGTAGGCCCCCTTCAGATACTGGAAAGCTGCTATGAGGTCTCCACGCAGCCTTCTCTTCTCCAGGCTCAACAGCCCCAACTTTCTCAGCCTGTCTCCATACGGGAGGTGCTCCAGTCCCCTGATCAAACTCATGGCCCTCCTCTGGACTTGTTCCAACAGTTCCATGTCCTTTTTCTGTTGAGGACACCAGAACTGCATGCAGTACTCCAAGCGAGGTCTCACGAGAGCAGAGTAGAGGGGCAGGATCACCTCCTTCGACCTGCTGGTCACGCTCCTCTTGATGCAGCCCAGGATGTGGTTGGCTTTCTGGGCTGTGAGTGCACACTGAAGCCGGCTCATGTTCATTTTCTCATCAACCAACACCCCAAGTCCTTCTCCACAAGGCTGCTCTGAATCTCTTCTCTGCCCAACCTGTAGCTGTGCCTGGGATTGCCCCGACCCAGGTGTAGGACCTTGCACTTGGCAAGGTTAAACTTCATCAGGTTGGCATCAGCCCACCTCACAAGTGTGTCAAGGTCCCTCTGGATGGCATTCCTTCCCTCCGGCATTTCAACTGAACCACACAGATTGGTGTCATTGGCAAACTCGCTGAGGGTGCACTCAATCCCACTGTCCATGTCACCAACAAAGATGTTGAACAAGACTGGTCCCAACACCGATCCCTGAGGGACACCACTCGTTTCTGTTTTCCAGCCGGACACTGAGCCATTGACCACAATGCTTTGCATACAGCCATCCAGCCAGTTCTTTATCCACCGAGTGGTTCACCTATCAAATTGATGCCTCTCCAATTTAGAGACAAGAATGTCGTGTGAGACAGTGCCAAACGCTTTGCACAAGTCCAGGTAGATGACATCAGCTGCTCTGCCCCTGTCCATCAGTTCTGTAGCCCCATCATAGAAGGCCACCAAATTGGTCAGGCAGGATTTCCCCTTAGTGAAGCCATGCTGGCTGTCACCAACCACCTCCTTGTTTTTCATGTGCCTTAGCATGCCTTCCAGGAGAATCTGCTCCAAGAGTTTGCCAGGCACAGAGGTGAGGCTGACTGGTCTGTAATTCCCTTGGTCATCCATTTTGTCCTTCTTGAAAATGTGGATTATATTTCTTTTTTCCCAGTTGTCAAGAACTTCACCTGACTGCCATGATTTTTCAAATATGATGGACAGTGGCTAGAGCAACTTCATTTGCCAGTTCCTTCAGGACCCACGGATGGATCTCATCAGGTCCCATGGACCTGTGTAAGTTTAGGTTTTTAAGACGGTTTTGAACCAGATCCTCTCCTACAGTGGGCCCAAGGTCTTCATTCTCACAGTCCCTGTGTCTGCCTTCCAAGCCTTGAGTGGTGTGGTCAGAGCATTTTCCAGTGAAGACTGAGGCATAGAAGTCATTAAGAACCTCAGCCTTCTCCAAATCCTGGGTAGCCATCTCTTCCGACAGCTTCTGAAGGGGGCCTACATTGTCCCTAGTCTGTCTTTTATTTGGAATGTAGCAATAGAATCCCTTCCTGTTACCGTTAACATCCCTCGCCAAGTTTAATTCTAACTGGGCCTTAGCTTTCCTAACCTGGTCCCTAGCTTCACGGAAAACATCCCTGTATTTTTCCCAGGCCTCCTGTCCTTGCTTTCACCTTTTATAAGCCTCTTTTTTCCTTTGAATTTTCCTCAGCATCTCCTTATCCATCCAAGGAGGTCTCCTGGCCCTCCTGCTACACTTCCTTCTAGTTGAGATGCAACACTCCTGAACTTGGAGCAGGTGATCCTTGAATACCAACCAAGAGTCTTGGGCCCCCCTGCCCTCTATGGCTATATCCCATGGAACCTGAAGGTTTCCTGAAGAGGCCAAATTTTGCTCTCTTGAAGCCCAGGAAAGTGAGCTTGCTGCACACTCTTCTCACTGTCCTGAGGATCTCGAATTTGACCATCTCGTGGTCGCTGCATCCAAGGCTGCCCTGGAGCATAGATGAGTCCGTCAGTGTCATGGTTTAGTGGTGAACTTGGCAGTTCTGGGGCAAAGGTTGGACTTGATGGTCTTAACGATCTTTTCCAACCTAGTTGATTCTATAATTCTATGATTATTTTCATGTGATTTTAATACATTCCTTTTGTGACACGGAATGCTAAGTTGGATCAAATCAATGTAACTTAAAATGAAATGGAATATTTATGGTTTTTATTTATTTATTTTATAAATAGGAAGTGGCAGTGATTTGGAAGGACAAAAATATCTCTAATGTATTCAAGTTCAGACAAATGTCAGGTACTTGCAGCAGAATAGTTTCTATAGCCAGTGACATTTCAAAGATTAATATTAACAGGGCTCCAGCTACTTTAACAAGGACAGTGGGCTCAAGTGCAAATTCTGAAAGTTTGCTTATGATGGACTCCTCTGAAGGGATACCGTCCAGAGAGACTTTGACAGGCTCGAGAGGTGGGCCCTTGTAAACATGAATTGCAGTAAGGCCAAGTGCAATGTCCTGCATATAGGTCAAGGCAACCCCGAGCACAAATTCAGATTGGGTGGAGAATGGATTGAGAGAAGCTCTGAGGAGAAAGTCTTGGCATTGCTGGTTGATTCGAAGCTCATGGGCCAACAGTGTGCGTTTGCAGCCAAGAAAGCCACCCATACCCTGGACTGCATCAAAAGGAGCATGACCAGCAGGTAGAGGGAGGTGGTTCATCCCTTCTACTCCATTCTGGTGAGACAACAGCTGGAGAGTTACATCCAGGTCTGGGGCTGCCAATATAAGAACAACATGGTAGATTTCGATTAGGAAGAAGTTCTTTATTGTGAGGGTAGGGAGGCACTAGTACAGGTTGCCCAGATGTCCTGGGTTCAGCAGCAGCAGTCAATTTTTCTCCTTCTTAGTAGCTGGTGCAGCGCTGTGGTTTTGACTTTCGGCCTTGGAATAATACTCATAAAGCCGATGTTTTCAGTTGCTGGTCATAATGTTTACCCTGACCAAGGACTTTATGAGTCTCATGCTCTGCCAGGGAGGAGGAGAAGCCGGGAGGAAGCAGGGGCAGGACACCTGACCCAAACTAGCCAAAGAGGTATTCCATACCACAGCACGTCATGCCCGGGGATGTAACTGGGAGTTTCTGGGAAGGGCACGTCCTCTTCTCTGTCAGGATCATTTTCGGCGGGTGGTATCGTATTCTCTTCCCTTGTTATTTCTCTTATCATTATTATTATTGGTGGTAGCAGTAGTGATTTGTGTTATACCTTAGTTACTGGACTGGTTTTATCTCAACCCGTGGGAGTTACATTCTTTCGATTCTCCTCCCCATCCCTCTGGGTGGGGGGGAGTAGACTGCGTGGTTCTGATTTATGGCCTGGGCTTAAACCACGGCACCAGAGAAGCTGTGGGGAGGGAAGCTGTGGATGCCCCAGCTCTGCAAGGCCAGGTTGGATGGGACTTTGAGCAATGTGGTCTAGTAAAAGGTATTCCTGGCTATGGTAGGGGGGATTGAACTAGATGAACTTTAAGGTCAGTTTCAACTCAAACTGTTCTGTTATTCCATTCTATGATTTTGTGATTACCATGGATTGTAGCTCAATTAAAGTCAATGGATCTTAAGCACATTATACAAGCATGAAAGTTCACCCAGTTTGTTTCTTCATTCCTTTGACAAAAGAAACCCTTCAAATTAAAGGAGAGAGAAACTTGTCAGTAATTTATTAAAAAAAAAAAAAAAAAAGAAGAAGAAAAAGAAAAATATCACAATGTCCTGGGTTCAGCAGCAGCAGTCAGCTTTTCTCCTTCTTAGTAGCTGGTGCAGTGCTGTGGTTTTGACTTTCGGCCTGGGAATAATACTGATAAAGCCGATGTTTTCAGTTGCTGGTCAGAATGTTTACCTTGACCAAGGAAGGACTTTATGAGTCTCATGCTCTGCCAGGGAGGAGGAGAAGCCGGGAAGAAGTGGGGACAGGACACCTGACCCAAACTAGCCAAAGAGGTATTCCATACCACAGCACGTCATGCCCAGGATGTAGAACTGAGAGTACCCGGAAGGGATGGAACTCTGCTGGGGTGGGGTTGAGGTATTGGTCGGTGAGGTGTTATATTCTCTTCCTTGTTATTTACTTTATCATTATTATTATTGGTAGTAGCAGTAGTGATTTGTGTTATACCTTAGTTATTAAACTGTTCTTATCTCAACCCATGGGAGTTGCATTCTCCTCGCCATCCCTCCAGGAGCGGAGGGAAGAAAGGTGTGTGTGTGAGGGGAAGTAGACTGTGTGGTTCTAATTTACGGCCTGGGCTTAAACCACACCACACAATATCACCAAACAACAAAACCCAAACCTGTTTAGCTCTCTTGAGTATAAAACAAGCATGTTTGATGGCTTTAAAGTGAACATGAATTTCATGTAAGTATTTTGCTTTAAAGCAGGCATCTAACTTCCTTACTGAATTGTAACTAAAACAATGAAGTGCCTATTCCAAACAAGGAAATTATTATTATTTTCTAACACCTAAAAGTTGTTTTATACATTATGCTTTGTAGACCCAGCAGGGTTTTTCTTTTAAATAGAAGACTTCATATTTTTCTTTTTTTTTTTTTTTTAATTTGTGTGATGTCATAGCTGAAAGCAATCAGTCAATGAAATTTTAACTGTGAAATTTAAATAAATACTGTGGTGAAAGGAATACCTTCAGTTTAGATGTGCTGGATCAGATCTTAGTTGCTGCATCTGATCTTAGTTGAGCTCATAGTGCAATATTAAGATCCCTATTACACTCAGCTATAATTGATGTTGTTCATCTATATTTGTAGTTTATCAACAATTTCATTCACCAGTCTAAAAAAGTCTTTACATAAGAAACAACTGGCAAAAAATGCAATACTTGGGTCAATAGATAATTAGCTGAGAATGAACATTAAAGAAAACAGGCTTTTTCGTCTTTGCCTAGGACTGTATTACATGAGTTCATATTTGGGATTATTCCTATTTATAAGAGATTGTAAACCTTTATGAGATTTGAGAAGCCAAAAATATTCACTTCCCCAAAGCTGTCATCTTGCACACTATTAGTTATTTCAAATAATTAATATAATATTTATATTATGGAAAATTTATTACCATATCTTTATAGAAAATCAGGTTTGAAGCCAGTTTTATTAAGCTTATGATAAAGCAGTTAAAAGAGATAAAAATATATTAACTTGTCTAAGTTAATATGTAAGGGAAATTTATGCAGCCACATGCTGTCTGTAATAAATGTTAATTGATTACAATTTATATTTCTGGTCTTCTTCCCAGAGGCTTCTAGATGACTTGAAGACAGACAGAATACTGTAAGAATTCCTACTCCTTAAAAGCTTTAAGAGAAATTGTGTAGCTTTATCTACTTTAAAGCAGGGACTAAGGCAAAGAGGGACAAGAAACAAACAAAACAAAACATAAAAAATGTATTATTTATATTTACAGAATTTTAATAAAAACCTTTTGTGCTTGAATTTGATATATATACATATCTTCATCTTTTTAAAGTGATGAGAATGAATCTTTTTTACTGTGCTGCTGATGTAGAGTTGGATGCAATATTTTCTGAAAATAAAGGGCTGTATATCAAATGGCTACCTATTGTTATTATTTCAAGTTATATAAAGTATTCATATACAGTATTACAGATTATTTTAAACTCTATTTAGTCAATATCAAATGCCAAATTGTCCTCCTTGGTGTACAGTCCTTGGTATCTCTGATAGGCTGGAGATATCTGACATGAGAAATTAGCTAGTTCATCACGCGCTCACACACTCTCTTTTGCATCCACAACTATAGAATAACACTAGTGATGATGGAATCACATATGTCATAGAATCATAGAATGGTTTGGGCTGGAAGGGACCTTAAACATTGCCTAGTCCCAACTCCCTTGCTGTAGCCATATAATCACATCATACTCTTCTTCCTTTTTAGGAAGAAAGAGTTCATCCTTTTTAGCAGTAATTTACTCATTTTCCCCTTTAACTTTATTTTTTTTCATTTAACTGATGTTATGTATTTTAGAGTATCTTTGTCAAACCTAGCTTTTTAGTGCTTGAAACTACTAAATATATTCCATAGGGCTTGGAACTACGTGATCTTAAGGTCCCTTCCAACCCTAACTATTTTATGATTCTACGATTCTATGCCTCAAGGTTCTCAAACTTTTAAAAGGAAACCAAATGATAGAAATCATAGTAATCTGAGCTTATCAAAAGTCTTGGGTTTCTTTGGGGTTTTTGTGTGTTTGTTTGTTTGAAGATTTTCATAAGGATTTCCACTCTAAAGCAACATGATCAATTATATTTATTGCATAGTGAAACTAAATGTTACCTTTACCTTTTCTCATTTTGTACCTGTAGATTTCTTGCCAGCAACTATAATTTTATATGCCTCATATAAATTTTATTTTCTTTTTAAATGCAAGTGAAAAGTACAGTACTTCACTACAAATTTAGCAGTGAAGTCTCTGCTTCTCTTTGTTGGCAGACATTGCATTAAACAGTAAGTTCAGACCTGCACTTGATACCAACATTCATCAAAAAAAAAGTCTACTTTTCATTATCTGTACAAAGAAGGTGGATGAGATGTTCTCTCTCTTAAAACCTGAAAGAACAGTACACATGAAAAAGGTCATCAGGGATGAGGTGCAGATTCCCAGAGGAAACAATCATAAGCAGCAGCAGTCCCCATGTGCTTACTTTGGGATGCTAACAGGCACTGGTTCCAGTCACAACAGTTAGGTAACCAAAATCTTTCTGCCGAAAAGTTAGGTGAGTGTAACATCCCCAGAGAAGGATCTGATGGAAAACAAGAAGCCTGTTGGTTTTGTCATCAGGAAACAGTTGATCTGCAAGAAATACCAACTTTGTCCAAAGGATAGACATAGTGATATTAATATTAATTTCACTCACTTGCTTTTTTTTTTCTTTTTTGAGTAAACAAAAACCTCTCAGCTTGTGTAGTTTACATTTGCCCAGTACAGCAGTGATAAAGCCCCCACCATGCCCCTAGCCTATCCTGAAGTCCCTGTTCCCTCGGGCTGCGGCAGGATTATCATGTAAAGGACTTTTATCAGGCTGGGATGGCTCATTGCAAGGCCTCTCCCAGCAGCTGCAGGGAGAATGGATTAAGAGCAGGGCTGAGAAGGACTTGGGGTGTTGGTTGATGAGGAACTCAGCATGACTACACAATGTAGCCCAGAAGGCCAACTGTATACCAGGCTGCATCAAAAGGAGCATGGCCAGCAGGTTGAGGGAGGGGATTCTCCCTTTTTTTTACTCTGCTCTCATGAGACCTCACCTGGAGTACTGCGTTCAGCTCTGGGACCGCCAACATAAAGAAGGACTTGGACATGTTGGAGCATGTCCAGAGGAGGGCCATGAAGATGATCAGAGAGCTGGAGCACCTCTCCTATGAAGAAAGGCTGAAAGACTTGGAATGTTCAGCCTGCAGAAGAGAAGGTACTAGGGATACCTTAAAGCACCCTTCCAGTACCTAAAGGAAGCCAATAGGAAATCTGCAGAAGGACTTTTTACAAGGGCATGTAGTGGTAGCATAAGGTGGCATGGCTTTAAACTGAAAGAGAGGAGATTTAGATTAGATATCAGGAAGAAATTTTTTGCTACAAGTGTGGTGAGACTCTGGCACAGGTTGCCCACAGAAGCTGTGGCTTCCCCAACCCTGAAAATGTTCAAGGCCAGGTTGGATGGGGTTTTGGGCAGTGGTCTAGTGGCAGGGGGTTGGAACTTTCAGGTCTTTAATCTAAATCTTTAAGTTCCCTTCCAACACAAATCATTCTATGATTCTGTGATTTTTCCCTTTTTGATAGCCAGCCTAAGCAACCTTCACCACTTTATCAGAAGGGCAAATCCCCTTTCAGAATGGTTTTGGGTGTTATGCTCACACACAGTGTTTGAGTGCTCTCTTATTTGTAGTTACTCAAGTCATGTTACCAAGAGGAGGCCATACAGATTCCTGAAAGTTCATTTTTTAGAACTGATGTAAAATTCAGTTGTTTCTCTACAATTAAACAAAGAAACAGAGGCAACTATTCTTCTCTTCCCATTACTAATACTACTTGGGCAGTAAAGCAATCTGAGGTAAACTCCCTTCTTATGCTAACAGTTTTAACATTCATCTCTTTTATCTTATGAAAGAATGAGTTGATCTGCTCCTTATCTGCTCTTTGGCTTGTAGTGGTCAGAGTAAAAGACAAATTAGCTGGCTGTTAAATTTGTACCACTCTGTAGAGAGGAATGTGAGAAGAATCTGAAAAAAAGGGAGAGAGAGAAAACAAACAAATATAAGCATGGGCTTGACAAACTAAGATAATCATGACCTTTGCTTTAGAGAGGTAGCAGTTTGCAGAACCTGTAGTTCAAGGTATCATACATCACAACTGGTCCCTGATCCTCTGAGGTGCCCAAGAGTAACATGTACAGTCAGGGGCTGTCTGAGCTGTCCCGGAAGCTTAGCAGGTGTCCTAGGAAAGGCAGGATGCCTCTCAGACTTTCTAGTAAGAAATTACCCATTATACACTGTCCTGGGTTCAGCAGCAGCAGTCAATTTTTCTCCTTCTTAGTAGCTGGTGCAGCGCTGTGGTTTTGACTTTCGGCCTTGGAATAATACTCATAAAGCCGATGTTTTCAGTTGCTGGTCATAATGTTTACCCTGACCAAGGACTTTATGAGTCTCATGCTCTGCCAGGGAGGAGGAGAAGCTGGGAGGAAGCAGGGGCAGGACACCTGACCCAAACTAGCCAAAGAGGTATTCCATACCACAGCACGTCATGCCCGGGGATGTAACTGGGAGTTTCTGGGAAGGGCACGTCCTCTTCTCTGTCAGGATCATTTTCGGCGGGTGGTATCGTATTCTCTTCCCTTGTTATTTCTCTTATCATTATTATTATTGGTGGTAGCAGTAGTGATTTGTGTTATACCTTAGTTACTGGACTGTTTTTATCTTAACCCGTGAGAGTTACATTCTTTCGATTCTCCTCCCCATCCCTCTGGGAGAGGGGGGGAGAGTAGAAACTGCGTGGCTGACTTGCCAACTGGCTTAAACCACGACATACATTTACAGTGCACCGCAGAAGATCTAAGTGAAGGTAATGAGATTTCATCTCAATGTAAGCTTCAAAACTACATTGTTCTTCCTAAAATGATAAGTTGAAAAGAGACGACCCAAGAGAGAAGTTCTGAAAAGTGAAGAATGAAAAAAAAAAACCCAAACACCCAATATATGAACATATAAGCCTTTAATTGAATAGAAAAACTTCAATGTTTCATAATTCAGACAGGAATTCTTTTACTTGTTTAACTTGCCGGCTGAATTTTAGTTTTTGTCTCATACACTGTGGATCTGTTCTTTCTGATGAGTGAATGGACTAACTTTGCTCCTAGTATGTGTTCTATTATTAGAGATCACATATATCTACATTTTTCTAAAGAGCAATGAGAAATTGTGACAGTTTTTGCCAACTTTCTCAAGATTCCAGTCTAGCAATTAATTATAAAGACTCATGTTCAACACGGCAATGACAATGGTTTTAAAGACTCTGGAAGAATGTGTCACAGGGCAGTTGCTCCCAGAATCATTAAACATGAATTATCCTTGGGTGCCTACTCAAAAGTAATTAGTGGAATGTAATTAACATCTCATTATAATATCCCATATGAAAAATCTTGGCTGCCTTTTGCCGTATTCTAGCCAAAATGTGGTAGGAAGTACCCTGAATCTTAAAGACACTCTTCTTTTAGCCAAACAAAACACATTCTAGCCTTCAGAAATGTGCTTGTTTTCTTGTTGTTATCTGAGGAATCAACGGGTGATAGCAAGAATCCAAAGTGATTAAATAAATAATTACTAGAGTAAAGCAATAAGCACAGCCCTAGCAATAAGAGGGTGACGTGAAGTCAGACAGAGAAATGGAGACACACTCCACTGTAGAGGTCACTGTGAAGACAGACCGCAGTTATATGACTGCCTGGCTAAGGGAAGCCCTTTCTGTGAGGTAACTTGATGGGCAGTGTAACATATACTAAAAATAAAATCAACCCAGTGAGTGCCAAAGTGTTTATCGTTAAATAATATTATTTGATGGATTTGGGTAATTTTATCTAATAAACCAACCATGCTGTTGATTTCTCACCTTGCTGAGACAGGCCGAAGAAATAGGAAATCAATTTGAAGGTAGTTTAGAAGAAATGGAAAAGGCAAGAAAATAAACAGACATGGTAGATAACAATGAGAAAAAGCAAAATACCATCATAAAATAAACTTGTTTGATTATTTCCATTAAAATGAAGTCTTAAAGAACAAAATTTAATAAATGCTCTCAACTTTATATATATATATAGGAAAACAAATATCATCCTGCTAAAATGAAAACATTAATATATTCTCAGGTAATGAAGAACTGCAATTCAATTTAAACGAAAATGAAAATATTTTCCCACAAACCTCCATTTAACTGTATGCATGCCTATCTCCCCATTTCTAGAATCTGGTTTTAGTCATGAGTTGTCATTGCTCCTGGCTTGAGGATTTTGTTTGGTTTTTGGAGGGAGTATGGGGGGTGTGGGGTGTGTATGTGTGTAACAGATTTCATTTGCTACAAGTAATACTGAAAAAAATGTGGTATCACAGTAACATAAATGTTTAAATTATGCAGATATAAAATCAACATCATGCATACTCTATATTTTATATAATTATAAATTTTAAATGGTATAATTTGGTAAGAGTGTTAATTTTCTATAAATTTATGAACCAGCATAAACCTAGAGTTTGTACACCAATATCTTAGTTGCATCTTTTTGAATAAAAAAGAGAACTCTTCTCTTAAATGACAGTTAGCAGAATTAGCGCCAAATATCATGTAGTCTCTTTTTAGATTAAAATCATAATATAAAATATATATTTTATACCATCTTCCTCCTTTTGATTTGTTTACAAGTTTTAGAATGTTACTAAGCAATTTCATGAAGCATTATAAAAAGGGGTGTTTTGAATATTTTCTATTTTCTAAATATAAGAAAAGGCAATTGTTATGAAAAATAAAGCAACACTGTTTTGCTATATTTTAAATTGATTATATTTAACTGCATTTAATTTGCATAGTTAAACCAGTTTTTGCTTATTACAATAATGAATAACAAAAGGCTGTGTAACATACTTCAATCATACCATGTATATGTAATTAAATCAGCTTGAGCATTTAAGTTCAAATTAAAGCTATTTGCTTTCAAAAGTAATAGTTTTTCTGTCTGTCTGATAGTAAGTTGCAATGCAAATTTTACAAGATGTTATTTCCTGAATTGTTTTCCCAATATATTTTTTTAAGATTACACTTTTTTTTTCTTTTTCTTTTTGAAGCTAGTATCTTCTTAAATTACCAATAAGGCACAAAATAAATAAGCATGTGTGCATCTTTAAGATTATTAGACGTGACCACCTGTTCTGTTTCTCAGTGCCCACTCAAAGACAAACTTTAAGCATAACACAAAAAAGATTTGAAAAATCATGATGTTGTTTCAGATATAGGTAATATTCATGATACATAAACTGTTATTCGATAAGTATATGGCTTATATATGTCAAGGTCTTATTTCAGAAAACTTGTATGATACATAAAAAATTACGGAAATTACTTTCCTCCATTTGCCATGTCCCTTTTGCTTATAAAAGATTTATTTCTTTTACTTTGTTCACTGGAAATTATTCTCAAATATAGAAACTGTCATGGACTTTGTGGCCTAAAAGGCTATACTACCAGAACAATGGAAGTAGAATTTTTAAATCATTTTAAGATTTTGCAGGAACTCTAGTGCCATGTATTTTACTGACAATCCAATGAGAAAAAATAACTGTTCTCTTAGCCCTAAGTCCAGTGCCTCCATTTCAAATCTGAGCTTGCTAGACTTGAAAGTCTTTTTGGACATGTTTTAACAACCTGATGAAAATTGAAATATAATTTCTTCATGCATGGTCAAATTAAATTTGAGGTGGTTCTTCTCAAAAAGTACAAACAAGGTCAAGCCTGAAAGTTACCAACACTGAGAGAAGTTAACTGGTCTGAACCCTTAAAAGCTATCTAGCCATCCAGCTTCAGAGAGTATCCTCTGCTGAGGACCAGCTATTTCGGCATCTAGATAGTGGAGGGGGATGCTAGTGATACCAAGGGAAAGAATATGTACTTCTATGTGTAGCTGTCTCTAGAAGACTCACAGGGAGGATAAATGAAGACTGCATGGCTGAAGAGGGAGCTTATATCTTATCAGCTAAGAGTCAGCACATCATGGACCTGCTTGTTTTCTATTATGAAGATTTTAAATAGTTAGCATTTTTTGGAAATAATATAAAAGTCTTTTCTGAATGGGTGTAGCCATTTCCATGTCTAGTTTTCATTAATAAAGAATGCAGATGTGCAGTTAGTTTCTTCTGTGGTGAACCTGAATTAGCCTTGTAAATGTGTTTATTTTTTTCTTTAGGGTTTAATGCAAATGAAAAATAAATAGCAGGTTTCCAATTGCACATATTAGATATGCTCTGACATAATAACATGAGCCTGGAAAATAATGTTATTAGCATTACATAATGCCAGTATGTTTAGAGTGTGGCTCCAAGCTCCTGTGATTTTTCATTATTAATGTTTTGGTAAAATAATTATGTCTGGTAGTAAATACTTCTCCATTCACAAATGTTTTTCTGTGTTGGATGAGATGAAGAGCTCATAAATAGAGTATCACATCACTATGAACCAACTATAACCCAAGCTGCTGTGAGCTGTTTGTTAATGCTACAATGCCTGTAGGAGAATTAAAAGCCTTTGAAAAGATTCTTCTTTGAGGACATAAATACTAATTTTTCTCACAGAATGCCACTGGACCCTGGCACAAACTGTCACTCAATTCCTTGACCTCTTTGGAGAGTTAAGTCAGGAGATAAATTTCAATGATGCCACCATCTCTATCTTCCTGACAACACTGAAAATCACCTCAGCTCTGAAATCCAGACTAAGGTTAAAAAAAGTGGAAAATAATAAAATTTCTCTTTGAGCAGTTCAGGTATAATTCTCTGCAGATGCAATATCAACCATGCTGCATTTTATGAGGATGATGCTATATATGCTCAATATTCAGTTTTAGCTGTATCTTGGGTCCTGTAACACCTAAAGAGCTCAGTCTTAAGTGTAAGTAAACAGGAGAATGATGTAGCTCAGCTTCAAACTTCCCAAATCAAACAAGTTAATTTTAGTAGAAATTCTACAATAGTCTCTCCTCCCCAGGTTTTTCTAGAAAACATAAATTGTCCCATAATATCTAAACACATTCCATGTGGTCTGGAATGACAGGCAATTAAAACAATCTCATGAAAAACCCACTAACAGATTTGTAACAAAGATGTAGATCAAGGTAAATGGAGATTGAATCTGTGTTTAAATACAGATGTGGCTGAGAATGATAGAAGCTTGTCATCACAAAATAGATAACTGCTATCTTTATTTCACTTTATTGCATTGCTGGGTTTCTGTTTGGTTGTTTTTTCTCTTTCTTTTTCTTTGTGGGTTTTTTTTTTTTTTTTTTTGGTGGGGGAGGTTTTGTTTGTTTGTTTGTTTTTTCATTTGGAATCAGCCCTTTAAATATATTTTAAAGAAAATTTCCAGTCCTTTCAGAACTGAACACCATCTTTCAGTCAAATAAAGCCCTTTACTGGGGTTTACTGAGAACACAAGCATACTTTTTAGAAAAATAACTAGTTAAAAAATAAGCTGCTACTTTTTTAAAAAAAGTTCTGTCAGTGCTTAAAGGAGAGATAGAGCATTTAGTTATCTAATTAAAGTGGTTAGCTATCTTGAAAAATTATGGCTATATTACATACAACCATGCTAAAAGAGCTTGAAAAGGCAAAAGTATTCTATACTACTGGAAAATAAAAAAATAGACAATAAGTTTCCAGTAGTCTATTTTAAAAACTGCCATAAATTGTGTAAATCAGGATGCAGAAGCCTGAAAGTCAAACTAAGGTAATGAATTTCATAATATCAAACAGTTAAGAAACAGTGACTTTTTTTGCTTCACAAGTCTTTAAGAGTAGCTTGGAATATTTGAGATTATTTCCAAACAAAAAAAAAAACCAACAAACCTCAAAGTTATCAAAGGGACTCTGCTTGGAACTTAGTAGCTGTGCATGTTGGGTGTTCTGATCATCACTGGAATTGGTCTTTGTCTTCTCATAAACAGAAACCAAGACACAATGAATTGAATCATTCTACAACTGTCATTTAATAATCTGCATTGTCATTATTATTTGCCTTTGGTTTTGCATGTCATTATTATTTGTCTTTGTTTCTGCAATGTGTTTTGAAGGAAAAAGAAATGTCTTTTTGCCTACATTAATTCACCTTTGAATAAAACTTATAAAAATTAAGTGCTTTAGTCAAATTCAACCGAAAGGCATAAATAGAAGCGTGGCATGTCAGCGTACTTGTACTCAGAAGAAGAGATGAAGTGTTGCATAAATCTAGAGGACATTTTCATCTGGAATTGTAAATTTTTGCCAGATTATTTACTGATATGTAATATTTTCTAGATTTTAAAAGAATTTGTTTTTTAAGTGGGAATATATATCAAATTATGCCTTGGTAAATATATAGTAATTTGGTTCCCTGATTAAATATTCTTAGAATTAATTGCTATTGTTGGGGAGTAATAAGTAGGAAATAAGCAAAACAATGTTAAGAACATAGATTGTGCATAATTTAAAATTCCTTTTCTCAAGTGTTGTCATCCTGTTCCATTTTCTTCCGACTTTTTTTTAGAAGGTGTAGGAGCAGTAATGAATTGTACCATTCTAGTGTTGTTCCAGGTGGTGAATGGAGCCTTATATAAACAATAAATAACAGTTGTTTTTGCTAGCATTCACTGCTAACTAACAGTGACTTTTAGGAAATAATTTAATATACTTTTTCCTTTTATTTCTCTGCCCTGCCTTTAGCTATTTCTCTCACAACTTTAGCACTGACCTGATTACCAGTGTATAACAAAACCAATTAGCTCCCAATTAGTCCACTGTTAATGTCAACTACCTATCTTTTAAAATATTATAAAAATTGTAGCAAAAATAAGCAATGATATCACCTAATAATTTGTTTCTTCTTAAACAAAAATGACAGTCCTGAATGAATCAGGGAATCTGTGAATCTTCCAAATCAGTTTTCAGCATTTGTCATGCTCTTGCTACAAAGCTCTTCAGCAACTTGTGTTCTGCCACAAGTAGCTGGGTGAAGGCTTTTATCTAGTTTAGTAGTACGACTTCTACTACAGCCTAGAGTCCCTGCAACTTTTCTGTAAGATTTACATCTCTACTAAGGATTTGTTTACTTCAGTATAATAAAACCTTTAAAAAGAAAAGTACAAATCCTGATCCCAGTCATTTTACTGACAGAATGTTGTTTTCCTGGTGCAGGGTGAGGAGAGGACCTATGAACTCCTGCAGTTACTTTTGCATTTCCAAGAAAACTAAATTTAAATTCTTCTGTAGTTTTCCAGTGAACTGAGTTCAAAAACAGCAGGCGAAAGCTGGTAGTACTAGGATTAATTTGAAGCCAAAGCTCAGACACACACACTCCTCCCAGAAAAACCCCTAAAACCCTCCAGGGATGAAAAGCTCTATGATCCAAAACTAAAATAAAGACTTTTATTAAATCTTATGAGTCTGTATAAAAACCTGATGAATCGAGAAGCTCTAACACACCCAACAACTTCCAAATGCCTAAACAGACTCCCTTGTGGACAAAAAAAAAAAATAATCACTTCACAGCCATTGTGTCTTACCTTAGAGACAATGCTAACAGTTGGGATACAATAAAATGCTGACAAATAAAGGGTGTACGTGTTATCTAGCTATAACAGTGTGAATAGTCCAACTATAATAGAGCAGATACCTGACAACTTCTACCCACTGATCATTACTGCGCATCACTACTTAACCAGCAGCAGACTAAAGGGCAAGAAAATTCTTGTTCTGCATACAGTGCCCCTTGGGAAAAGCACAGTCCTGTTAATTTACTGGTGGCAGTGAGAGAACAGTTGTCAAAGAGCCTGGAAGCAGATCAGCAGACTGTGGCCTTAATTATGCCAGACAACAGAGCCAACATTTTAAAGCTGTGAAAGATGGCACTTTTTCACACTTTACCTTCCCCCATTTTTTTTTTTTTCTGATAGCTAGACTTAACCAATTCGATTCAAAATATTAAATACAGAAATAAACCTTGTGCCTTTTCCAAATGCAAAACAAAATGCTGTGAGGACAACAGAATTAAGTCACTCAATAGTAGCTTTTATGTTAAGATTCACTGTGAAGACATAATGCTGCTGATCAAACAATTATTTCATATTAAGTTTAAAGAAATGATGTAAAACATGGTCTATTTTTTTTCAGGATTTTGTTGCAGTTATGTAACCTTTCAATAAAGACTTCTAATGTATGCTGTCTGCATATATATTATACATATATATTTTATATATACTATATGTTATATATTATATATATTTTTTTATATATATATATTATATATAACTTCATCTTTTCCTCTGTAACTGGACCATGCAACTTTTACTTCAGTTGTGTGAAGTGAGTGCCTTGTGCTCAAAAGGCTATGCTGCCAGACCATACTTCAGATTTTTCTGTAATTTGCCTGAGAACTTTTTTCTGCATAATGACTCTTTTCAGTATTACGTTTGCATGACTAAAGCATTTATAAAACCCATCAACTCTAATATACGCTTACATCATACTTTCCACTAGCATCTCTATTTTTTAATTATTTTTTTTCTTCACAAAAATGACTATCAGTACCTCAGTGCTATAATGGGAAAATAAAATTAGATAATGTTGTGACTTATTCTAGTTCCATAAATCTATAATAACATGTACATATATCCATCTGCAAGACATTATGATATGATATTTTGTTAATGGGAGTTAAAAATGCATTGCTTAAGTTATTTAAACTGCTTCATAATATATCTGTCATTTTTCTGAAGTCCACATTGGAATAAGATTTTTGGTGTAAAAAATCACACTAATGATTTTTTATTTTCTTTTTTACTATTGATACAAATAATTATTTCTTTGAATTTAACTATTTTCAAGAAGCTTGACTTTGTTAAAGCCACCAACTTGTATTCAGAACATTTCCAACACAGGGTCAACAACTCAGACAAACATTATCTCAGTTTTCAGGGCTTCTTCAGCTATAATGAGTATTCCAATACATTGGAATTTAAAATGCATGTTTACTGATTTCATATCTAAGTATGGAAGCAGTGAAGGGCTACTGGATCAAAGTAGGAGGTGCTGACTGCCATTTGCCGTCTTATGCTTTTGCCAATTCCAGCTAAGGCTGGAAGCAGATTTAATTATAAAGGGTGCATCTAACCACACTTTGAAGCAAGAAAGAAACGGATCACCAGTGGACAGCATTTTCACTACACTGACTTCTTATAAAGAACCTGTTTCATACAACTCTTAACTCTGCATTCTTATTTCTAAAGTAATGATATTTCATTAATTTTGAATCAGAGGTGGCACCCAAAACCAAAACACAGTTGAAGCACAGATGTCCTTATAAAAGTATAGTGAACAGGATTTGTTCATGTTCTAGTTTTCTGAGCTGTGATGTTTTGTTGAGGTCTACAGAGAGAGAGAAATAACACCTAGAAATAAATAGAATTTGAACTTACATTGGTAAGTAGATTCTGTTCACTGAAATCTCAGGCAACTAGACTGTTGAAATCTACTGTACAGTTGAAACATATGATTCAGTGCTCTTCAGCATTGCTTCCTGAATCTCTCCTCTCTCTTCCCAAACTTAACAGTTACTTCAGAAAAAATGTGATTAAATCATTGTAGATCCTTGATACACTGCTCAAACTATATTTCAGTGTAAAATGGTTAGAAGACTTGTTATAATTGCACTGGGCTTTAAAGCAATCTATAACAGAGATTCAATTCTGCATAAAATCTGAAAGCAAATAAAATACTTGTATTGAACATTATTATTAATTCTCCTTGGGGAAGACATCTGTCCTTGAATAAGTAGCTTTGATTTCTCCCAGAACACCATTTTGTGTAACCCACCATGTGTTTAAAACATCAGTATTTGTTGCCATGGAATTTATTTCCCTGTTGGATAAAGCACAAAAAGAAAGATTAATTTAAATACATAGATCTGAAATCTAGAAAAATGCTGAATACTATGTATGGAAAATAAACAGAGAAAAGAATTGTCTAAAGAACTAAAAATGTTTCTTGGGATATCAAAAATATGCAAGACAAATTTCTCCCAAAATCTCAGCAGCTTCTGAGAAAAGTTTGCAAGTCATCCATTTACATTAAAAAATCCTATTTCATGCTTGTTTGAGCCATGAATGATTATACTATCTCTGGTTTCTTTTTCCTCCACAAAATTCCAAGGGAATTAAAGTTATTCCTGTAATGGAAGGTGAAATGAGAGAGAAAAAGACAAAAAAAATATAAAAGTAATAAACAGAATGTAACAGCATAGACTTCACTTCACACTTCTATATCATTAATGACAACACCAATGCCATGAAAAAGACATGAATTGAATAGCAGAGTTTCACCATGCAATTTTTTTTTTCCCCTGAAACAAGTTAAGTAAAATTATAAACTTTTAAACAGGAACATTAAGATTTGAAATTTCAAGGCTTTATTTGGAATACAAATATTTTAATGTTAAATAGTTAGGTGTGGTATTTGGTCTTCAAATATCTAAAGATGCGACACCAGGTAGTTGTGAAATAGTAAGAAGTAGGGAATAAGCAGGGAACTTGCACTGGAATAACTACCAAAGAATGTAATAAACTTTCAAGAATGTGATAAGCTCAATTTAATAAAGACTAAGATTTATGTCTAATGGAGCTTGTAATTATTTCTAGTGGATGAATAGTAGAAAGAAGGGAAAACTGTGTAGTAGAAAGTAAAAAAAGTTAATTACATCTGGCTTATGGCTTGAGGTTCCTGTAAAACTGCAGGTGGATGTGAAAGCCGGATGTTAAGACATCTGTTAAGATACATGTTATAATTTGGGCTTAAAGTAATAGTAGGACTAGGCAATAGCAAAAAAAGTCTGAAGAAACATCATAAATAATGATAAATCATAATTATAGATAAGTTAAAGAGACAAAAAAAAAAAAAAAAACAACCCCAACCAAACAACCTTCCTGCTTGTGTAGTTTTGCCTGACATTTGTTTTAATCATGCCTTAATTCTTAAATAAATGTGGAGTTTACGTTCACTGCTTGTTTTTCTGGATGTCTGCATTGCAACACAGATAGGTAGCTTTTGTTTTCTTCTTTCTTTTTTCCCTCCACAAGAAGGAAACTTTTCCAGTTAATCATCTGTTGCTTTGCCAGGTCACATCCAGATTATTCCAATGTCATTTTGGTGTCCTAGTGTAGCATGAGGCTGGAAGTAAACATCAGGCAGTACTTTTCTCTCCGTACTGGAACTCTTTCCCACACAAAGGTCTGGCACAGAGATCAGGCAGAACCTAAATTTATTTAGCTACATTCTGAGAACTTAAAGAGTTTTTACATGTTTTATGAAGCCGATACTTGCTCTCTGCACAGGAAGGAACTTTACAAGGAAACCATCTGACATCTGTGCTCCAGAAATTATTGTGAATCATTCAGAATGCTATTTCTGCTCTTTAAAGCATGTCATGTTTAGTTTCTGTACATTTTCAAGTCTCTCTTTCGTGTGGCCTGTACTCAGACAGCCTGAGAAAACCTGATAACTAAGATGCTGGTGCTGACAGTACCTGATATAGTCTATGGGGCACAGGAGATAATGACTGTGCGTTCACAGTCTTAGAAGCATGCTTACCCCCTAATCCTATGCTGAATGCTTTTTCTAAGCATGCAGCGTAAGGTTAGGAGATAAACAGAAAGCTAAGGGTTTAGATATTAGTGAGGAGCACCATTCTCGAGACAGATGACTAGCTGTACCTGACACATAACCACACTCTTCTGCTCTCAAGCCAATTGTGTTCAGCACATGGGGCTGAGCATTCATTTCTTAGCAACAGCACTGAGACACCTTCAAAAAATCTATGCATGTTCCCTAAGTCTTTCTCAAGCATGAGTGATACAAGATAAATTTCAGTTTGTCCAGTCTAGTAACTGAGAGTTGGTACTACTTCCATTACAGCATTAAAAACACAAAAAATTAATACTTTTAATTCAAAGTATTCTGGCACCAGAATACAATATAATTGTCAATTATATAGCATTCATAAATCTTTTTTCTCCTTTTTCTTCCTGTAGTACATATTGGTAGCATGTCCTGATGTTTTATATTCTCTTTTTTTTCAGTAATGAAACAGGAATTCTTGCTAGCAAAAGGTCTGCTGTTGTGCTGTTAAAGTGGATTTATGTCTTTTTTTTTAACGAAGACAAAACATAGAGCTTTCGGTAAAGGTAAAATGTTCACAATCACAACTCTTAAGTTACAAACAACAGTCAGACATCATCAAGTAAATGGTTAAATTTTCCAGTTTCTTTTTCCTTTCTGATCCTGGTAGTTTCAGAGTATTAATTTAAGAAGTGCTCTAGTACTGAACATAGAACATGAATGTAACTAAATGCATTCAAAATGGAAATTCACTCTATTTCACAATATCAGAAATTTTAAGAAAGGGTTACTAAGCCAAAGGAAACTTTATGTAACTTATACTGGTACTGAAGTCCAAAATGAGATCCATTATTCTGAAATTAGATATTCTAAAGCAGTTCTAAAGCAGTATTTTCCCAGAGGATTTCTTTAACTGAAGTTCAAATGGTTCTGCTTGTATGTCCCGTGGGGCCAATGAGACCATGCAGACAAACTTTGATTATTTTGATTAATGATCATTTTTATTAATGTTTTTGGAAGTAAAACAAACAAAAGTACTATGCCAACTGTCACAATCTTTTTCCTAGTTTCATAATAGGTGATGTTTTTCTAGTAGGCCCAGTTCCTATAGTCATGTGAATACACCAGACTGCACATTCATTAAAAATAAATACATTTCTACTCCACATTCTTGCTGAGAGTGTTTGAAAATATGGCTCTTAAAGGATTAACATCTAAAAGACAACGACTTTAAATATAACATAAAAAAAACCAACCAAGCAACAATCTTATGATACTGACATAATTAATTCTTAGGACTGGTATTGTTTCATAATTAAAACCAAACAAATATAACCTATGAAATAAGTTTAAATGGGCAGTGAGAAGTGTGGAAAAGAGTGCAACTAGCTTTTTTACTAAGGTTTTGGCTGATGAAATAGTACTGTAGTTGTTTTCAAATTCTTGTGCCACCTTCTTGCTTCTAATCTGCCATATTATGTACTCACTCTCACATTGATCTGAACTATTTTCCTTTAACTCATTAGTATCTGCCTTCTGCTTCTTCCTTTTGCTGAAGTTTAGATACTATTTTTAAAGTTGTTTTTTTTTTACTTAAATTTTCAGTGAATTTAAAAACAAATCCACTTACTGATATCAAAAACCAGTTTGCCTGAAAACTTCTATGGTACAGGGAAAAAAAAAAAAACCAAATCCTTTTAAACAGATTTTTGCAGCCTACATTTAGCATTGATTATCTTTGGCTCACTGTTTTATTATTTCAGGTTTTTTATTATATTCTGTATTGTTTTCACTAGTAAACTATTAATGGGCATTGAATAAAATAATTAATCATGATGGTGACTACCCAGAGACAGCTTGCAGCTTCAGAGAAAGCAGCCTCCCAATGTTGAGACTTTGTATAGACCTACTTTATTACTGAGGTCAGACACTCATAGCTTGTCCTTCCTATCCTGAAGAATTAGTTGTGACTACTATAAAAACAAAAGTAAATATTATATCCTGGAGTATTTACTTTGGGTAAGCACAACTGATTACCAATTTAATCTGCAGGGAGAGTGAAGCTGTGGCATACTGAGATACATAAATCTTATGTGTCATGCATTTGTTGCAACTGGGCATCTGTGAAGCAACACTGACATTAGGCATAATCTCAAATACAATTTTTCAATGAAAATATGAGGTTAAACCTGTTAATTTGTATACAAATACACTACATAATTTGTATATGTAGAAATATTACTGAGACAACATTGCAAATCCTAAAAGAGGACCCATTGTGTACATTTAATAGAGACTGCTTGATTCATACAATCATAGAATAGTTAGGGTTGGAAAGGACCTCAAGATCATCTAGTTCCAACCCCCTGCCATGGGCAGGGACACCTCCCACTAAACCATGCCACCCAAGGCTCTGCCCAACCTGGCCTTGAACACCATTAGAAATAAAAAAGACTAGGCTGAGAAATGCTTTTCAGAAGGCTAGTATGTAGTCACAACTGTGTCAATTGATCAGTGTGTTTTAACAATCATGCATTGCACAGTAAAACAATTTGAAACTTCATGAGTCCTGTTTCTCCTTACAGGTCATTGTTGCATTCCAAAACTGAGAAGATGATCATACTTCAGTAGGAGATATTTCAAACTTAGGCCCATAAAAATTAATTATGCTGTCAACTGAAGGTGATGCACTAAGAAGCAATCATTTCACCAAGATGGGTAGCTATGTAGAGGAATTACGTCCTCTACATAGGACTCACATGTGCTCACATGCTCACATGCTCACATGCTTTCAAAAAGAGAAGAAAAATTTTACTAATTACAAGGAAAGAACTTATCCAGAAATTTCTTTTCTCCTTTTTAGTGTTTGTAAGAGCATTCAAGCAAACTACAGGTAATCAGAGCTCAGAATCCTCAAGCAGTACTTTGTAACACATAGAGGGAGGACACTCACCCATTCACCAGCAGCAGAGACAGAATTTAAAAAAATAGGGCCTGTAATAAAGACTGATAAATATGTGACAAAATCACAGTCAACAACTGCAGCTTTCAACATTATGAACATAGGAGCATACTGGTATTTGTGACTTTTGCAGGACACTTTGTAGAGTAACAGTTGAAGGCCAGGACACAGTAGGACAGCTGAGTTTTGTTCTAGAATTGTGTGGATACCTGAATCAAGCGCTATCTGATACAGAGGTACACATTTTTATGCATTATTACAAACGCATAAATCTAGGTTTCTGAATCAGCATCTGAATCTGACTGTGCATTGCTAAAACTGCAACCAACATACACAGTGTGATACAGAATGGAGTCTGAAGAAACAGACTAATTTTCCAAGGGTAAAATCTGTGACCAGCATGATACACTGATACTCAAAAGAAATGCCTAGTTCATTGCTTATGGTAAATTATTCTGAAGAGTATTGCAATGAGAATAACGTATGTCTATGTGTTTGAAACTTTTGTTGATTTTTAAAAGATGATACTCATCACATTGCGCTGTACTCTATAAAACAAAGAATGTAAAAGTCATCATGAAGATAGTGTGATTTGCTTCTGAAGTTAAAGGCCACAAAGGACCATTTGATTTTCTATAGATAGAAAGGGAAAATCCAGAAAACCCTGTAAGGTAGAAAAGAAAATGGCATATTGAAAACAAATCGAAAAAAAACGGATGTTACTTCTAAATTCAGTTCAGTTCTTAATATCTTTGAATCTAGTAGCCAATTACATGGTGAAATGATGGAGAGTTGCTTGTTTTGTGGTGAAAATATAGTATGTATATATATAAGAAGTACATAAAAATAAATAGTTGGAAACTGTGATAGATTGATCAGGTAGATTACATTGAATGTACAACCTACTGGAATGGATTTTAGAACTGTAGGATGCTTGCCAAGACCATGGCAAGATCTTCAGGTGAGTAAATATAAATTGATATAGATTCTGACAGCTGACAGGAACTAACAGCTGCTCTAAAGCCTGACAAATTGGCAATTTCAAAATGTTTTAGTATCAGAGGTCTTCTATAGAGATCTAGCAGGCTGAGGTGTCATCTAGAAAACTCAAAAATCAGCAATAGGGTTGACAGAATTTAAAAGGAAAGCATGGAAAATTGTGGAAAACAATTTATGAAGTAAGCCCGTGAGATGTTAACTTTAGCTGCTATTCTCAGAAATTAACAAACAGAAGAGAGGATGTCAACGTAAAATGTCAAATAGAAAACAGCCAACCATGACACAGTACAGAACAAAAATTATTTCTGTTCTTACTGATACAGAAAACAAACTGATTTTAAATCTTATAAGCTAAA
Organism: Psittacula echo; assembly: GCF_963264785.1. Classification (NCBI taxonomy): domain Eukaryota; kingdom Metazoa; phylum Chordata; class Aves; order Psittaciformes; family Psittacidae; genus Psittacula; species Psittacula echo. Next base: position 69,372,995 of record NC_137736.1, on the reverse strand, counting down.
AAAACTTACTCAAAATAGTACTCATCTCCTCTTGACACCCAGCCAAAGAAAAATAGACTATTTATATATTCATTTGCAAGGGTAGTTGTTGAAGAAACATAAAAATAATACTGAAGCACTGAAAAATTCAAAAATATCAAGGCATGAGCTGTACCAATTGGCTCCAGTTATCTCGCCCTTGCCAGCAACTCTAGGGGATGTTGAATTGGCATTTTCAGGTTTTCTTACTGCAAAGAGGTAAGCTTAAATTATGCAATGCTAGTGAAACTAAAGAATTTTAGAAAATTGCAATACTGTCAAGAAAACATAATATAAAAACATTGCCATAAACATTCATTTCAAGTCCTATTGCATAAAATATCTTCATGAAAGTGTTAATAATGATCATCCTTCTTACTTATCTTTTTATCAAAGAAGTATAATCACTGAACAAACATTACATTAATTCTCATGTTAACAAGAGCCATGAGTGTTTAATTTCCTTCTTTTCTAGTTTTATCAGTTGTGTGATTTCGTTTTTCACTTATTTATTTTTATTTAATATATTTAAAAATGATAAGAATTAACTCAGTCAGCCATTGAATGTTTCTTGATCTACTACAGAAAGGCTCTAGTTACAACTGAACCTGAACTTGAACTCATCTTAAAAACAAACAAGAAAAGAAAACCCAACTTTTTTCCAAATTTGTTCTAGAAATTCATAACCTTTTCCTCTAAACATGTGTATGTCATAATAATTAAAACTATCACAATTAAACATAAGCCATTAGTGACTGTGTAAATTGCATGTTGTTGTGGTTTAAGCCCAGGCCGTATATTAGAACCACGCAGTCTACTTCTCCCACCACCCTTTCTTCCCCCCACTCCTGGAGGGATGGGGAGGAGAATCGAAAGAATGCAACTACCACGGGTTGAGATAAGAACAGTTTAGTAACTAAGGTATAACACAAATCACTGCTGCTAACACCAATAATAATAATGATAAAGGAAATAACAAGGAAAAGAATACAACCGCTCACCAACCGGTACCTCACCCTCACCCCGACAACCGATAACTCCCCCACCCAGCAGTGATCCAGCCCTTCCGGGTACTCTCAGTTCTACATCCTGGGCATGATGTGCTGTGGTATGGAATACCTCTTTGGCTAGTTTGGGTCAGGTGTCCTGTCCCTGCTTCCTGCCGGCTTCCCCTCCCCCCTGGCAGAGCATAAGACTCACAAAGTCCTTGGTTAGACTAAACGTTCTGACCAGCAACTGAAAACGTTGGTTTTACCAGTACTGTCCCAGGCCAAAAGTCAAAAACACACCATTGCACCAGCTACTAAGAAGGAGAAAATAATGACTGCTACTGCTAAACCAGGACGTATGTATGTGTACACTCAGAAATTGCAAATTGGATGTATTTCACTGTTTGGTTAATATGTCAAATGAACATATGAATGAATTTGGTGATTTTATAGGTATTTAGTTGGTGATTTTATAGGGTTGAATATGCATAACTTTGAACAGCCTTGCCTGCAGACTAATTCTTTCAAGAGTAATATATGGAAGGTATTACTATGCTAACAACCAAAATTGCTTAACAACAACTTCATTTACTTAAACAAAACATTAATCCTGTGATTGAATTGCTTGCTTTCATGAGTTTAGACTGCTTATCTTACATCATTCATATTATATCTACTATACCTTTGCAATAATGTAATGCTTAAGAAAAAGAAACTTGCTACAAATGTTCATAATATGTAGCTATTTATTACAGTGATGTTATATTGCAATAATATTTGTATTAAAAAAATGTAGATGAAACCAATTACACATATTAATACAAAAAGAGTAGCAAAGTAAAATCAAAGATATATGCCTGCAGAAACACATACATAGCGTCTAGATTGCTGGTAGTGTTTGCTGTTTTGCGATTTTTCCCAGAAAACACAAAATCTCCATTAACTGTTTTTATCTTGGTATTAATTGCTTACCAGCTGCTGGCATAAAGGAAAGAGTATTTTAAGAAGTAAAAATTCTCACTTAAAAATAAAATTCACTTACAGGAATTGCAATTGCTGATCAAACTTGATCAACCTTTAAAATATCCCATAAGTGGTAAGAGATCCCTTCCCATGCTGCTCTGTCAGCATCTAGTTTATCATAATTTACAAGGAGAATTGCAAACGTCTCCATTATTTGGATAAATGAGTGCTTTTGATGGCTGGCCTTATCCCCTAGATAATGTCACAGAAAGCAGACAGTCTTCCTTCCCCAATGTAATTGTTACTTACAGGGACAGACCAAATATGCAGCAGAACAGGGTTCAGGTTTGAGCAGAACAAACTTTTAGAAAAGAAGCTTGCTATTACAGAATAAGCAATAGGCAAAATCCACAGTTTTTTTTTGCTTTTTAAGCACTCACAAGCAGATTTTATTTTTTGTTGGTGAGTTCACTATTTTAAGCCATAAAATTGTAAGTGTGAGTGAATATGTTTCCAGTAACAAATAGCCATGAAAGAAGTCATGAACAATCTCATAGGCACAGTATGTCAATCACAAGTTTCTGTGGTGTGCAAAGCAATTATGAGCTAAAAGTGAAAGAAAGATCAGTTACACACTTCATTATCATGTTGGAGATTTCAGTGACCCTATGGCTTCCCATTTGTTAAAGAAAGCTGATTCTTATCGTCTCTGATACAGGACATTAAAATATTGAAAAAAAGAACTGGCATTTCTCTAAAACATACTGAGCTCATTCACTCCTTTCCTTTCTATAAACACATCTATACACCCACTGGTTCTGGGAAGGATTCCAGCCACAATGAATTCAAAGCGAGGAATATGCACAGTTGGATGGCTTGTAAGGTTGTTGAGAAAAGATTTATTGAGAAAGAAAGGAAAGGAAACAGAAAAGGAAAGTCAAAAGAAGGCTGAAAAAGTAAGGGAGCCCTCAAAAATGATAGGGATGATGTTTAAAGGAAGAGATGAGATTAAGCACTTGCTGGTGGAAGAGACAAGATGGGGTTGGGGGGGGGAAGGCAAAAATAATAAAAAAGGAAAAAAGAGAAAATAAATATGGAATATGGTGAATTTAGGTGAAAATTTTTCCTTTCTTTCTATTCATGGTTTGTTAGTTGGGTTTTTTTGGGGGTTTTTTTGTTTTTTTGTTTTTTTGTTTTTTTTTTGTTTAGGTTACCCTTGCTTTATTATCTTGTAACTGAATCTTTTAAGATTATTCCTGAGGATGTTAGGAAGAGAATTAGCCTTCATAAATATGACTCAGAACTATAGCTGTGAGTTCACTTCAAATCGTTCTTTCCAGGAGTACAGACATTCTTCCTATGCACCCGTGTGGAAAGCTTTTAGCTCCATAATGTTACAATTTTCCCATGCCCCACATTTTTTTGAAACCTCCAAACTGCAGAGTGTTTTTATGGTAAAGATACATTTTCTTAATAAAATATTGACAAGTTCTCCTAAGATCTTATAAGAGTTCTTATGATTCTTTGCTAAAATGTCAGAGAAGACAGCTAACAAAATGCTCAAAAATGCAGAAAACACTTTTGACTTCTAGAGATCTGTAATATTATATTTAATTAAAATGCTTGGGCACACATGGAAACACTTTGCTGTCAAAGACTGACCATTCAGTCACACTCACAGTCTTAAGAGAACGGTGAACAACTGAAGTATCATGGCTGTTGGATATTAACTTGAGACTGTTATATGTGAACAGGAAACAATTCTGTTATAAAAAACATTCCATAGGATCATCCCATCTCAATAATTTTATGAAGATAGAAATTTATTACTTAGCAGGTGGAATAAAGAAGTGTTCAAGTAAAAGTCATATCTAACCACAGCTATTGTTCCAAGCAAGTATTTTTTTTTGGTTTTTTTTTTTATAGATATGTCTTTTGTTTGAATGTTGTCATGTGCCATACAAGTGATGCTATCATTACGGAAAAGCTGATGCATCTGTTCTGTCAGGATTCCACACCATTTACTGCACGTATCTAACCCATAGCATCTGTCTGTAGGTGGAAGCTTCAGAAATCCCTTAGAAAAAACTAAAAGATTTTGTTTTTCTCAGCTATTTTTCAGTGCTAGGGATAGAAAAGTTAGCTAAAATCTGGCATCTGATCCAGTGGAAAAATCATGAAAATTACTGTTGCTTTTAAGATTTAGGTAGCAGAAGCAATGGCAGCAGTAGAAAACTCAGGTCCGAACTACTTGAAATTAACCAAATGACTGGAGACAGACACCGATATGTTTCACTCCAGTGTAACTCAAGTTTGGGACTAAGGTGTGCACATACGTATTATACATAGGATACTTTCAAAGTGAAAAGTCATTCACAAACTTGTATGCCTCGAGAAGACGGAATAAATGTAAATTCATGCTCAGTCTCAGGTAGAAGCTTTTAGTAACTTCTTTGATATTGGATAACAGGAAAGTGCTGCTGCAGTGCAAAAATCTATTTAGGATTTTAAATAAGAACATGAAAACTTTTTAAAAGAAACTTATGAAACTCGTTATTGCGAAGAAAAAAATGGTCATGCAGCTAGAAAGTTTGAAACTGTGCAATATTTTCTAGCTAAAGATGCTATCAGTAAATACAAGCAATCCAAGATAGTGCACATTAAAGAGCTATGCAGACTTCACTGTTAATATTCCTCCTACCACATCTACTACTTCCACTGATTTTCTTACTATAGATGTTATTTGTAGTGGTGTTTAAAAGGGAACAATTCTGCACTCTTCTTGCTGTGATGTCCAAAAGAAAATATCAGAAAAATCCACCTCAATGACAAAGTAAGGACACTGTGCCCCTATGAAACAGGCAAAAAGTCCTAAAAAAGAATTGTGATTACATTGTCACCAAGACTTGAGGAGTGGCAATGAGCTGCTCTAAGAACCTAGTCACATAATAAAGGATGTTTCTGCATATGTAATACATTTGAATGGAATAACTTAATCAAATCTGCAACAAAGAGAAATTCAATGTCCATCAATTTTTAAAATCTGAAATTTATATATTTTAATTTCTGATTTTTAGTTTACAATTGAATGGCTTTTCTACTTCAGTGACTGCTACGATTTCACTAAATCCATACTGACTCTACAAATATAAATTCAGCTAGCACTTTACGACTTTTCAGATACATGTCTCCCCTTCCATAGACATAGGTTTGATCTTCCCTGAATGTCATACCTTCTTTGGATAAAAGGATTTGTCAAAGAAGTAATATAAATACCAGGAACAAAAGTGTAACTGTTCCAGTGACTCATTTTAAAACAGTCTGGTGTCAAAACACAGTGGCTAACATTGGGGGCATAGTATCAAGATAGGGGAAAGTAAAAACCAGAAAGGCCATCAGGCTTTATAATGCAGTTAAAAAACATCTCTTTTGAATAGGTTTTATGTTTTTTAAATGAGAAAGAAATCCTCATAAGAAAAGGTCTCAAAGTCATGGGCAATGGAAAATATTTTTAAAAAGGGAAGGGTTAATGCTGTGGATAGCAAAATGGATAAATGCAGAAAGGAAGACTTAGAAGTCATTTCTGAAGGGCAGATACTGGTTGTCAGTTGTAGAAGTCTTTAGTCTGAAGCAACATGAACACAAGCATTTCTGCATCCTAGAATCTGATAGCTAGTCATCACTGCTTTTAAAATGGGATATGTGCATTTCAAATTTTTGTGGGTTTTTTTTTTTTTTTATAAAATATAAGTACCTTTTTTTTGTGCAGAACTGGGCTGTACTATTTATAGTATTTGCATGGAATTTTTGTATATATATGTGTATATGTTCTATGATCAATTATTTATTTTCAATTCTGATTCCTAAAAGACGTCAAAATAAAAATCAAAATACTTACAAAATGTGCATGAAATAATTAAACATTATTCTTCAAATTGATATGTGCTGCATCAACACCATATATCTGTGATGTGGGGCATAGATAGGTGAGCATCAAAACACATATAGACTGAATTGTCTCATTAACTTCTCAATTGCTTCCATTAGCTCTTGCCAGTTTCTACTTGACTAAAAGGGACAAAAATGTATCGTGCCAACACCAACATTCAAACAGGTGGCTGCCACAAATCATGAACAACTGAGAATTTTTGTGCAATCTACCAGTAAGTCTCAGAGAAATTAAGAACATTATCAATTGTTAAATCTGATGAAAGCGGTTTAGGATGTTTGACAAACTTTCAAGGGCAAATACTGTAACAGCCTGACGAGCTGCACTACCTACCAGTTTTTAATTTCACGGGCTCAGCACTCTATTATTATTGGCGCTTACTTTTTCCTTTAGCTACAAATAGCAAAATTATTTATAATAGCACAAAGGAATTTGGAAAAACATGCAATAATTTTATACACATCTAGAGACAGACACACATATTATACACACCCTGAATAGCACTTCTCCATCTTTCAACATGTGGGAAATATTGGCCTATCTACTTATTTAAAAGAAGTAATTGGAGCTTAATAATATTGGATAAAGGCTTTGGTTAAGTGTGATTATTTGCTTTATGCCACTTCTGAAAGACTTCTTTGTTTCTTTTCTTTTACTAATAACATTGGGTAGAATATATGTAGGTATGTATACAATTTATTTTTGACTGAATGACATATAACTAAATGTGACATGCTTACGATACCAGTTTCTATTTTTAAGTTATTTTTTAAAAAAAGCTGTAATTTTATTTGATAAGAAGATAATTAAAGATGTGAGACATTACTTTAGAAGGTGTAGATGTGTACCTTCTACAATAGCTTCAGTGTAAGTCTGTTGTACAGCAGAAGTCAAAATAAATTCAGGCATTATTGTAAGTTTGGAAGAACATCTTTTCTTTTTAAATCATTGATATTCATAACCAAGGTTCTTTTCCTTTCCAAAGTTCTAAATTTCAACTAACCTGTGTATGTGTCTGTACAGATGTATTTTTATATATAAACTGTTCTCCCACCTCTTTTGCACCTCTTTTGCTCCTGGCTGTTCTGTAGTTTTGGAACATATCACATTCAGAGGTTCCTTTTAGTGTCCCATATCTCCTCTCCTGAAACAACATGAACAAGTTAAGGCATAGGATAGAGGATGTTAGGATTAAGGTAGAGCTGTGGGATGAAAGATAAATGTGTTTGGTGGCAGGGAGGTGGTGCAATTATGCATATCATTTAAGGATCTACAAACAGAGATTACAATGGGTGGGACATAAATTTAGCCTGTACCAGTCTTACCTTCTAGTTCATGTAAGACCTTAAGGAAGAATTGGTCAAAAAGGCAGGCAGTTTCTTTTTTTTTTAAAACCTGTTTCTTCAGATATAGGGAAGTTTGATGCAAGACAAATATCTAGAATAAAGTTTTCCTCTTGCTTATGTTCCATTGTTGACTCCAGCATGCTTGTTGAATATGTTAATTTAAATGAATTTAAATGGATTCTGTCCCATTCTGCTCCTACCTAGCTACCAAATATGGCCCCTGATGGCAAACGTTTCCTGTAATCATTAAATACAAGTGAAAATTATCTGCAAAAAACTATTGATCTGACCTTACTAAAAATGTCACCCTATTCCATATGCATTCAGAATGATATAATTTTTTTGACATATAATAATTTGATTTCTTAGTAATTATTTCTTAAATGAGACATGGATTTATTGGGAAACTTGGAGTATGGAGGAACCTGCTTTTAGAGGTTTTTTTCTGTAATATGTGAAAACTAAAAAAAAAAATATTATAAAAAGATAACCTGTATATCATGAGAAACTCCTAGAGCAAGGCAAGGAAAGGAAACATTCTAAATCTCCCAAAATGTGATAGAGAACTGCAACTTCCAAAAACTTTGTAAGTTACCCGTAATGTCAGGAAGCACACTGTCAGTGACAAGTTTGAAATCAAGATGAACAAGATTTTTCTATCTTTATATAAGATTAACAATAAGGTAGTCTCTGAAAAAAAAAGCAAAATGTGATTTGGCTGCTGAAATCTGACTGAATGACCAGTGCTTCCATTTTATCCAGTAAACCTGAACGTTTGATCAGGAAGTGATATTTACATAACACTAAGAACAGAATAGATCAGAAAGCCTTCAGGTAGTATCAGCTTGCCTGCTGTAAAGCACTCAATAGCCACTGACATTTTCAATACTTCCTGCTAAGTTGTGTAATTAATAAAATATCAGTCAGTACTTTAGTTATGTAAATGCCACACAGGCTCAAAATGCATTAAATTTTAAAAATATCTTTCAACCCCTCATGTACAAAGAGTGTCTGAGGACTTCAATGGAAAGCACATATAAACATGCAGTTTGTAGATCATTTAGATATTTGCACTCCTACAAAAATTATTTACTAGTGAAATTCATATTAAACACTCATGAGTTTAAACAGAATATCTTTCTGAATTTGAACTTGGAAATTTAAATTAATTGATAAGTGGAATATTCTAGTATAGAGAAATTTATCTTAATGTTAATATATTTGTGAAAAACAAAAAAGGTGTGAAAGACAAGAAAGAAGAAAAGAATTCATTGTTTTATAAAGACAGATAAAATCAATGCCCCCATTAAAATAAAATAGTTTCTTGTTTTCCTTTCAGTCATTTTTATTAGTTCCTGTCATAAAGAAGAAATTTCTAAGTCAATACCGCTAGTCATTTTTATCCTATTATATTAGGAATTAGCTGTGTTGTGAAATATTGGCCAAGTTTTTTATAAAAATATTCTACAGTTACCATGGCCATCACATGCTCTCATAATTGATATTAAATCCTCTATTCTGAATTCCAGTTTGTAAAGATTTGAAATTTCTAACTGTAATTGTTATACCAGTTATTTTCTGCAGAGTCATAGGAAATTAATTGAAATGTTTCCATGAACATCATTTAAATAATTTTGAATGTTTGAAATTCAATATTCTTTTACTTTTCTTGTGTTGTATATCTATCGTTTGTCAGTGCTAATGTTCATTTGTCAGTCATAATGTTGAAAAAACAGAGAGCAGAAGACTATTCTTGTTGTGCAATGTTGCAGAATGCAATGCAGTAATTCTTCTGAGAATAAATTATATAATTTACACAGAAAAACTTCCCATAATGTAACCTTCATAAATCAGACTACACACATGTTTTCTTCCCTTGATATCCCCCAAAGCATCTTACACTTCAAAATAAAACAAGCAAAAATACATACTAGTTACAGTGAGGACAGTCAAAGGGAATTAATGAGGCAAAGAAAGATTAGCTGAGAACAGAAAAATTCATGAGAATAATGGTGAGAGATTAAAAGTGTTGAAAGAAGGCTTTGAGAAGGGAGTAACAGTACGTTATGGATAGACAGTGGGATTGAACCGGTAAAATGTTTGGTGTGTTCACTGGTCTCCATGAAGAGATTGCTTCATCAGTGATTTGTTTCCAACCACAGTTCTAACTCTGCCTAATTTAAGGAGATCTCATCATATGCTGTAGTAAACAGAAAAAAAAAAAAAAAAAAAAAAAAAAGTTTGTCATAATAAAATAACTTTTCTACAGAAGCATAAGTCAGGCAGTAGAATATCAGACATCCTGACTTTTTGTCTTCCTTGCTTTTGAAATTTTGGTTCAAGCAAGGTAATCTGCACTTGTACCTATTTTTAAATCATAAATCCATTTTGTATCTATCAATATAAACAATTTTGCATTCTGTCTGCACTTACTGTATCCTGCTAAATTTGTAATTTTCAGGTAACAGCTATTCACTTAGTTAACAGTATAGGACTGAAAGTTTACCATTGACAGTGCTTATGTAAGTCTGCTAATGCCTGACTTGTCATATTCAATGAAACCTTGATTTGATATTCTCCCTTTATAGTATCTGCATGGGGAATGTTACACCCAAGCACACTGCAGTGGATAGTATTTTGTATTTAGAAATGTCTTCATTTTTCGGAAGGACTTTTTTAAAATTAAAAAGTACCTGAAAGAGACTGAATATTCCAAGCCAAACCAAGGGTTGATGCAAGGGTGAGAAAAGCCACTTGCATATTTATGCAGCTTGAGGGTTTTTTTTCATTTTCAGAGTATAAATGAATTAACATATTTAATGCCCGGATATTTAAAATATGTTTTTGTCTTTATGAATTATGTGAGGATAAATGCAATGCATAGGTATATAAAAAAATTAAAAATATTTAATAATTGCTTATGTTTATGAAGGCATAGAGATAGTTATAGTACACAAGGTAAAAGTTGAATGGGGAGCTGGAAATTAAGCAGGGGATGTCCCCAGATTTGAAAAATATTGCCTGGAGAAGGATGTAGGCAGCAAGAGGATTTCTCAGTGTCAGCAGAAAGGCCTCCTTTTTTGAATCTTAAAATGCACAAATAAGTTTTCTTTTCTCCAGACTTCATTAAACATATAGAAAAACAGTTCTTCTCTTGACACAATAGACTCTTAGAGCTTGGTACATCAGTAACACAGTGGGGGATGTCATAAAAGTGAGGACTGCAGTGCCTGAACTAATGCAGCTTTGCACACACAGGCTGTAACTTTTCAAAAATACCAAAAATATAAGCAGATGTGGAAAAAAATAAAACAACAATTTGTCTGGCTGAAAAATTAAAAAGCAGTCCCAAATTATCCATAGTTAGGGAATAAGAGTTCATGTGAAACACAGATGAGTGACTGTTGTTAAGAGGACATGTTTGTAAACATATGTGTACAATTATTTTCTTTCTTTTGCTTCAGGGTTGTTGTCTTATAAAATCAATAAAAAAAGAACAAGAAAAAATTTGTCTTTTAAGCTTCATAAAAGGTGTCTAGAGCTCAAGGATAGAACACTTTCCTTTGTAGTTGTAAATCTAAACAAAAGAGTGTAACAATTTTTTTTACAGCACTACTCTGCTGAGTTTCTGTGGTGTGGGGATTTTTGTTGTTGTTGTTGTTTTGGGTTGTTTTTTTTTCTTCCTTTAATATGGAAAAGGCTTTGTGAAAAATCTACAATTTTCTTTGGGTAGGCTAAAATTCTGTAAAATATTTAGGGTCCCTTTCCTTTTCTGCAGAAGGCATGTACAGAAATATATTTCATGTGGATGTATGGAGATTTACAAAAAGTGCTCTCATTAGCCCTAATGGAAACATAAATAGCTGTGTGCCAGCTCTCTCAGCATATTTCAAACCATTGCAAAATACACATGCATGTCAAACACCAAGGGAGATGCATCTACATTCAATAAAAAGGGCAGTAAATGTTTTCCATGGCCACAGTTTAATTTAGGTTAAACTGAAAAGTGAGGTTCAACCATGCTGCATAAGTTTGAGTTTAACTTGCCATTTCAAAGGTAATATACTCTGAACATAAGCAAAGCTTATCATTATAAAACAGAGCTACAGCACTACTTATACAGTGTGCTTTGCAGAGGTTTTTTGGTAGTGGCTTTTTGATTGCTTGTTTGCCTGCTAAATCTGATGGACCTTTATATGCATATGTACACACACATACATACAGGTTTTACTTAAAATGAGGTTTGGTCTCTATATTCAACTAGACAGATTCGCTTAGCAAAGAGTCAGTTAAAAGAATGACAAGTCACAAGGGTAGATCTGGTTTTAGGACACAGAAGGGTTTAAACTTCTAGTGTCTGGGAAGCAGTGTCACTGCCAATAAAAGAAAATGATTGCTGCTGCACGAGGGAGAACAGGGATTTCAAGAATTGCTAAAGCCAGCTTTGCAGTTCTCAGAAAATGAGAGCTCTCCCCTTCCACTTGACACTTCCCATCCTGTAAGTATTGTCTCACTAAAGGAGAAACAGATTAAATTCCAGCTTCTGTCAGTTCTTAGCTAGGTCTGTTGAAGAATGTGGCTTTTGAAAAGTTGTATCAATACTTCCTTTTCATTATTACCAAAGCAGGCTTAACTGTCTTTGAAGTCTTCTTACCAGCATCATTGCAGTTTTCTACAAGCAGTGAATAGTGGGCTTTATTTAAGGTCACAATGAAATTCTGAGTTAGAATTGCAATGCATTGGAGAAATGGATTGTTCAGTGTTTATAAGACCTTTCTTTTTGCAGTCTCTATCGAAACCAAGTGAAAGAATGACTTCAATTTTCTTTCACAAACATAGACAAGTTATTAACCTGAACCATTAGATTTCATAGGGTGAAAGCTCAAAAATCTGCTTGACTGCAAGCTTAACTTTGCTTGAGAGGAAAAAAATAAAGGAAAGCTGATGAATCAGTTATACACATGATGCTTTGGCAGAGGGTGTACTACAACGTCTGATATCTGAACTTTTGCCATACCTTATTGATCAATGTATCACATTATTTTTTGTGTGTTCAATATCTAATGATAACAGAGTAAGGAGGAAAATTTCTCTCTAAACAGAATATACATGGACAGGGGGTATTGCACTCAAGTTTATGCACAGTCTTTTGGGAAATCAATCTAACAAACAGAATATATTTAATCTCCTACTCTTGTAGTATCTGTACAATTTTGCTGCTCAGTTATAAATCAAGTATATCACTTCTGCTGCTCTACCAATGTTAACAAACTAACAGATAAATAACAACAGCAACAGCAAAGCCCACAGAGCAATAAGAATAAAACTGTTAGTGCAAGGTGTTTTCTATGCTTTTTCAATGTCCGGCTGGAGACCAGTAACGAGTGGTGTCCCTCAGGGATCGGTGTTGGGACCGGTCTTGTTCAACACCTTTGTCAGTGACATGGACAGTGGGATTGAGTGCGCCCTCAGCAAGTTTGCCGATGACACCAAGCTGTGTGGTTCACTTGATACGCTGGAGGGAAGGAATGCCATTCAGAGGGACCTCGACACGCTTGTGAGGTGGGCTGATGCCAACCTGATGAAGTTTAACCATGCCAAGTGCAAGGTCCTACACCTGGGTCGGGGCAATTCCAGGCACAGCTACAGGTTGGGCAGAGAAAGATTCGGAGCAGCCCTGCAGAGAAGGACTTGGGGGTGTTGGTCGATGAGAAAATGAACATGAGCCGGCAGTGAGTGCTTGCAGCCCAGAAAGCCAACCACATCCTGGGCTGCATCAAGAGGAGTGTGACCAGCAGGTTGAAGGAGGTGATCCTGCCCCTCTACTCTGCTCTCGTGAGACCTCGCTTGGAGTACTGCATGCAGTTCTGGTGTCCTCAACATAAAAAGGACATGGAACTCTTGGAACAAGTCCAGAGGAGGACCACAGGTTTGATGAGGGGACTGGAGCACCTCCCGTATGGAGTCAGGCTGAGAAAGTTGGGGCTGTTCAGCCTGGAGAAGAGAAGGCTGCATGGAGATCTCATAGCAGCTTTCCAGTATCTGAAGGGGGCCTACAAGGATGCTGGGGAGGGACTCTTCATGAGGGACTGTAGTGGCAGGACAAGGGGTAACGGGTTCAAACTTAAACAGGGAAAGTTTAGATTGGATATAAGGAGGAAGTTCTTTAAGTGTGAGGGTGGTGAGGGATTGGAATGGGTTGCCCAAGGAAGCTGTGAATGCTCCACCCCTGGCAGTGTTCAAGGCCAGGTTGGATGAGGCCTTGGGTGACATGGTTTAGTGTGAGGTGTCCCTGCCCATGGCAGTGGAGTTGGAACTACATGATCTTAAGGTCCTTTCCAAACCTAGCTATTCTATGATTCTGTGATTCTATGTTCCTTCCTGGCTATTTGGCCGGAATAGTTTGGAAAAACTCTATGCACAGAACATCAAATCTTGTACTGTGTGCAATTTTAACCCACATTGTGAATTCAAGCAGACATTTGTTGATGAGCGCATGTCATATGTCACATCCTATGTCAACATACAGCTATAGAAAAATGAGAAAAATACTGAAAATGCTTCCTTAAAGACTGCATATGCTGAAACAAGCCCTTGTTTTTTGTTTGTTTGCCTACAAGGTGGTAACACACATTTCTCAGCAGAAAGGAGCAAAGAAGAAATTATGGTTTAAAAAAAAATGCACAATCTCATAGTTCTGGATAGCCTATTAACACTGGAGCTGAACTCCCAAAAAGGTTCCCTTGTGAGGAAGGAAATGATAAATTCTCTTCAGAGGAATCTTGAGACTGCAAAAACAATGATAAAAATGAAATACTCCTGAGAATGTGTGGACAGAAAAGCAAACTTGAAGTAGCATTTCTGCAAGTGAATCATCTTTTTAGAGTGGTGATTTGGTTGTCTTCAAAATTTCCTAGAAAAACTAAACAAGATCCTGTCTAGATAACTTATGTTTTGCCTGAACTGGAAAGAAGTATTAAAGCCCAGGTAATAAAATGGCATCTTATTTCTCAGCATCAGTTCCTGTTTGGAGAAACTTAGTGGATGACTTCTGAGTTTCAAATTTTTCATACTACTTATAGTAGTAGTATGGAAGCGTTAAGTTCACCACAGAGAGCTATGTGGTATTGGGGGGTCTGTCTCTGTCAGGCTGCTGGGAAGACTGCTATCTGTGTTCAGCACTAGTTTGGACACCTTTGGGTAGATTGCGAATCAGAATAGTCTAAGACTGTCTATTAAGACAGAGAAAAGTGTCTACCTGCAGTTAAACTTCTCTGGATTAGTATCATATAAAATTCAGAGTCTGAACTGAAGTAGAAAACTGCAGGGGAATTTTCAGTGGTTTTGTGACATTTATGAAGAGCTCATAAGTATTCTAAAATACCTTGCTGAATTTCAGTCTTGTGCAGTTTCATTCCTGAAGAGTTATAAATTTTATTTTCTTTAAGATACTATTTAAATTATATTCTTATTTCTTATACAGATCTCTGAACAAACAGGATTGTATAAGAAAAAACGCTTGGAAGGAGGCATAAAAGGATCACAGCAAAAGGACAATCAAAATCAGTGAGCAAATGGCTGCCTGTACTGGTGATGACCAATATTATCCACTTGCTGGAAGCAAAAAATCCCCAAGACAGAAAGAAATCTGTCCTTATGTATACTGTCTTTGGCTAAAAATTTGCCAATTTTAGAATTTACTCTTAACACAGTTCATTGCATACCTGCATGTGGGAACATTAGCCCTGCTTTCGGTGGTGGCTGACAACTGCCTCATCATATTGATAAGTTAACAAAAAGAGTCTATGCAAAAAGAACAGAGCATAGAAAACAGCCTTCTGCACTGCAAAGCTGTTTACCATGTTCCTCATGAGATGCTTATGAAAGTGAATTCTAAAGCTTTTGTTCATGAACCTGCAGTCATTTACAGTATATATATCAAATTTACTTAAGTAATCTTAGAAACTTCATAAAGTTGGTATTTATTTTATTGCCTTCTTGTTATTCACATCTATGGTCTTGCATGATATATACAGAAATGTGTATATAAGATCTTTGGCACACTGCTTTTGTACATATTAATTCAATTAAGTCAATTATGTAGTTCTATGAAATCTGAAATCTAAAAGTCCATCATGACTTTTGCCTTTAGTGTGTCATTAGCAATGTTATGAATCAAGACACAGAAAACTAATGAGCCCCAAATAACTGTATTTAAATATACACTTTGTGTGGGGAGAGGGAGAGGGGATAAATATACAAATAAGAATGAGAAGTAAAAGGTGTTTTAAAGTGTTTTTCTGTATTTTTTTTTCTGGCAGTTATTTTGTGTCTTTTTCTTGGAATATATAAAAGAAGCATCTAGCAAATATTTTTGAGGCAGAATAGAAGATTGCAAATATTTCATAGAGATATAGGTTTTTTTAATACTCTACATTTTGAAAAGAAAGTACAGACATTGATTAACTATCCAGTTTCTCTGGTTTTCTTTGGTGTTTTGTTTTGTTTTGTTTTGTTTTTTTGTTGTTGTTCCTTGCTAACATGCACATAAGAATATCTTCTCAGTATTTTGGATTTACTGGTGGGAAATGGTACCATCTAAGCTCAAGAATCGAATGCAGAAGAATAGAGTCTCTTATAAGTTTGGAAGATTAATCAAATAATTTCCAGCATCATAAAGTGTAGGCTGACTGCAGGACTTAAGCTTACCACAATACATTTGTAAAGAAAAAGTGTTGTAGAAAATTTACATTAGTGTTCCTGCAAAGCAAAGATTTTCAGAGTTATTGTCATCTCAGCAATGTAATTATTCTCAAACTTCCAATTACAAAATAACTCCTAAGACACAAGACACAGTATTAGTGCACAGATTTTTTCAAGATAGATGAAATCCTAAGTCAAGAATGCTTACTGTACTTTCATTCTTATTTTAGCCATTTAAGGTCAGAGAGTGAGAGTACATGTTTATGGTGACTTTGTGAATGTGATAAAGCTGCAGCCACGGACAGCCTGAAGGAGTGCCACATTTCTTTATTTAAGCTTGATGTAGAAATCATTCATCTTTTTAATCCAAGCAGCCTTTGTTCAATATTGCACAGTAAAAGGCATTATCTTTCACAACCTTTAGCTGATTTCTCATGGGTCAGTGACATAAATATATCTGTGTATGGCACACAGCAAATTAATACAAATTTGAACTTGAACAAATTTTTTTCTACTGTGAATGTATGTGCTGTAAAGTAAAGCTGATTAAGATTAAATACAACAGAGTATTTTTAGTATGATATGATTTGGGAAGGAAATGAACAAGTTAACATGAAATTATGAGATTATTGTAGTAAAATTTGGACAGTTAGGTTTGTTTCTTTAATTCTCACTGAAGACAAAAAAATAACAGCAAAAATAGACAGAAGTTTGAATAGCATACATATATTGGGTTTTGATATCCCATTCTCTTTCAGAGTGGATGTAGTTCCTACTACTCTGCTACTGATAGCTAATAATCTGTAATATATGAATCTCTTTGAATTCTCTTTTTTTTTTTGAGTTGGAAAGAAGTTCTTTACCCCTTTTTACACATTTGTAACTGAGGTAATGTCTCACCCCTACCCCTCTTCTCTCCCAGCTCCCCCCCTTGGCTTAAAAAAGTCTTCATGGATAAGTACAGAAATGAAGATGTCAGAAACAAGGGGTGTAAAGTAGAAAAAATCTTTCCCAGAACTCAGAAAATCCAAACTTATTTGAGTTTACTGCATCAAGTTTTTGCAGAATATGCCTATTAAATGACTTGAAGATACTGGACATCCTTTTAAAAAGCTGTGTTCTTTTGTAAGCAGAGTTTCAGAAGAGTGAAGTTAGCTCAAAGCCTTTATGAACCTTAATGTGAGAAATTATTGTATTACAAATATGGCTGTGGATAGTCTTGGGAGTCATATTCTTCAATTACATAATCTGGTATTAAAGGCAAAAGAAAAGACTGCGGCTAAATAAGACAACCAGAAATATGATGAAAGAATATGTAGATCAAAGATGAGTGGGAGAAGTAAAATAGATCAGTGGTTAATAAGAAAGCCAAATTTTGCCAAAAGTAGTAGTGAAAGCTAACTGACAGGCAAAGCTAACATCTCTGCTAATGTCAGTACATGGTAATGAAGGAAATGAGCTAAAAGAACTGTGAAGTCTGGAAGGCAGAGTACACTGACAGGCATTTGTTCAAACCTAGCACAAGAGACAGAAAAAATTAAAGCCATTAATTCCTATGACCAGGAAGTACAAGAAGCAATGAATGCACACCACTCAAACATCAGCCTTTGGAGAGCTGGAAATAGCTTTTGCATTGTTCTTTGGGCAGGTTGCTTACTTTTATGGTGTACGCCGGCAGCATTTGGGACATAAGAGGTAGAAATTGTGACACACAGCAAACTATGTTCCCTGAAGGATAGAGCAGTAAAGTATGTCTCTTTGAATCTGGTCTTATGTAGAGTTTACAGGAAAAAACTAGTTGAAATAACAATGAAATATGAGTGTTGAAGTGTTTGTTTTGACTTGCAGCTTTTACAGATCACCATCCTGATGCTATCTAGTATTAATTATTTGAAGATCATTCCTGGTTTTAGTAACCCAAAAGACGGAAGTATAAACCTGAAATATCTTGGCTTCCAAGAGTTTGGGCATTTGTAACACCTCCCAGCATTTTCAAGATGCAAAGGAAACAAGGACACATTAAGCTATGTATGATATCAGATTGATCATGAAGAGGCTCCAAAAGGAATCTTGACAGATTCTCCCCAGAGATTCATTAATAAGACACTAAAAAAACAAGTTAAAAGGAATACAGGGGATACAAAGGAGAAGGCACATAAACTGAAAGTGACTGATAGCAACTGATTTTCACTACTGAGATTCCATCATGATTAGGAGTTTCTACCAGATTCCATGCTCAAAGCAATTTCATTCTCTTCTTCAGTTTGATAAGGTCACTAACATTTTCTGCTTTTTACTTAACATCTCACCTCTTGCTCTACTGATAATATGCTATGAAAGAGATCTGCCTGATGAGTGCCTGCAGCAATGTGCTCTGGAGCTAAATTGCCTTTGTAAATCTTTTTGCTAAAGTAAAATGAGCAGCAGGTTGTTTGTCATTTCAGCTGTAACAAAATAAATATTTTATCACCTTGTCTTCAAAAGCCCATCCATAACTCAGTGGATTTATGGAACAATTTAAAGAGCATGTAATTCACTTTAACTTTGATTACATTGTATGGTCTATTGTATTGAAATCTTGAAGTAATTTGCAAATAGAGTTTACTTAAAATACTGTATGATGTCAGGATGATTTTTATTTACTTTCCTTAGGTAAACTGCTACCTTTCATTCAAATGGGTGTACAAAATGTAAATAAGAAAACTAAGATAGTCTTTGAAATAATTTCCATCAAAAGAAGATTCAGAGTTTTGTGAGGAGGTTGGGTTTTTTTGTCTTTTTTCTTAGACCCCTCACAAAGCATCAGAATTCAGTATGCAAGTGATAAAACATTAATGAAAAGGCATGCTGAAGCATTTGAAGTGGGGAAAACAATCACTTCACTTCTCATCAAATGTGCAGAGAGTTTAATCTGGTGCCCTTTAAGGCAAGAATTCTATCTAATTATGATGTCCCTCCCATGTCGTTAGAGAATCATTCAGTGAAGGTCAAGATTCAAGGAGCAGAGCTCCAGGCCACATCTTGCTGACCTTGAACACTGCAGGGAATCAAGAGCACTACTGCTTCACAGGATTTTGATTTGCAGCATCATATTTCGACTAGTGCCAGTTTGTGCAAAGAAAAACATGTAACCTGCAGAAGACCAGTGGAAATAATAAGCAAAATAAAGCATAGATATGGTAAGGAATAATATTAAAATTAAAAACAGCAGAGTGGGTTGTTTTATTTTGTATTTAATGGTGACATTTATCAGACAGAGACAACAGAAATAGCTGAGTGAAAGGAGGACTTTTATTTTGTAATAACTTTTCACACCCTTTTTCTTTCATTCCAGGAGGAAAATAAATAAAAAAACCCATACATACATAAATAAATAAAGTTCAAAGACAAGAATTGGTTTCATTACTGAACAAACTTTGTATCTTTGTACAAGCCTGCAACTAGAGTTTTGCTTAAATAAAGCTCAGGAGTGTTGCATCCCAAATAGAAGGAAGTGCAGCAAGAGGGCCAGGAGACCTCCTTGGATGGATAAGGAGATGCTGAGGAAAATTCAAAGGAAAAAAGAGGCTTATAGAAGACGGAAGCAGGGACAGGCAGCCTAGGAGGAATACAGGGATGTTGTCTGGGAAGCTAGGGATTTGGTTAGGAAAGCTAAGGACCAGTTAGAATTGAACTTGGCTAGGGACGTTAAGGATAATAGGAAGGGATTCTACAGGTACGTGGCGAATAAAGACAGACTAGGGACAATGTAGGCCCCCTCCGGAAGATATCAGGAGAACTGGCTACCCAGGATTTGGAGAAGGCTGAGGTTCTTAATGAATTCTTTGCATTGGTCTTCACTGGCAAAGGCTCTGGCTGCACCACCCAAGTCTTGGAAGGCAGACGCAGGGACTGTGAGAATGAAGACCCTAGGCCCACTGTAGGAGAGGATCTGGTTCGAGACCATCTTAAAAACCTGAACGTACACAAGTCCATGGGACCTGACGACATCCATCCGCAGGTCTTGAAGGAGCTGGTGAATGAAGCTGCTAAGCCACTGGCCATCATATTTGAAAAATCATGGCAGTCAGGTGAAGTTCCCGATGACTGGAAACAGGGAAATATGACTCCCATTTTCAAGAAGGGAAAAGTGGA
Organism: Psittacula echo; assembly: GCF_963264785.1. Classification (NCBI taxonomy): domain Eukaryota; kingdom Metazoa; phylum Chordata; class Aves; order Psittaciformes; family Psittacidae; genus Psittacula; species Psittacula echo. The sequence goes on along the minus strand of NC_137736.1, from coordinate 69,352,893 downwards.
TGACCCGGGAATTAAAGATCAGTCAGCCTCACCTCTGTGCCTGGCAAACTCTTGGAGCAGATTCTCCTGGAAGGCATGCTAAGGCACATGAAAAACAAGGAGGTGGTTGGTGACAGCCAGCATGGCTTCACTAAGGGGAAATCCTGCCTGACCAATTTGGTGGCCTTCTATGATGGGGCTACGAAACTGATGGAAAGAGGCGGAGCAGGTGACGTCATCTACCTGGACTTGTGCAAAGCCTTTGACACTGTCCCACACGACATCCTTGTCTCTAAATTGGAGAGACATCAATTTGATGGGTGGACCACTTGATGGATAAAGAACTGGCTGGATGGCTGCACTCAAAGAGTTGTGGTCAATGGCTCGATGTCCAGCTGGAGACCAGTAACGAGTGGTGTCCCTCAAGGACTGGCGTTGGGACCGGTCTTGTTCAACATCTTTGTCGGTGACATGGACAGTGGGATTGGGACCTCAGCAAGTTTGCCAATGACACCAAGCTGTGTGGTTCACTTGATACGCTGGAGGGAAGGGATGCCATTCAGAGGGACCTTGACACGCTTGTGAGGTGGGCTGATGCCAAAGATATGAAGTTTAACCATGCCAAGTGCAAGGTCCTAAACCTGGGTCGCAGCAATCCCAGGCACAGCTACAGGTTGGGCAGAGAAGGGATTCAGAGCAGCCCTGCAGAGAAGGACTTGCGGGTGTTGGTTGATGAGAAAATGAACATGAGCCAGCAGTGTGCGCTTGCAGTCCAAAAAGCCAACCACATCCTGGGCTGCATCAAGAGGAGCGTGACCAGCAAGTCGAAGGAGGTGATCCTGCCCCTCTACTCTGCTCTCGTGAGACCTCACTTGGTCTGGTGTCCTCAACATAAAAATTACATGGAACTGTTGGAACAAGTGCAGAGGAGGGCCACGAGGATGATGAGGGGACGGGAGCACCTCCTGTATGAAGACAGGCTGAGAAAGTTGGGGCTGTTGAGCCTGGAGAAGAGAAGGCTGCGTGGAGATCTCATAGCAGCCTTCCAGTATCTGAAGGGGCCTACAAGGATGCTGGGGATGGACTCTTCATTAGGGACTGTAGTGGCAGGACAAGGGGTAACAGGTTCAAACTTAAACAGGGGAAGTTTGGATTGGATCTAAGGAAGAAATTCTTTCCTGAGAGGGTGGTGAGGCACTGGAATGGGTTGCCCAGGGAGGTTGTGAGTGCTGTGTCCTTGGTTGGATGAGGCCTTGGGTGGCATGGTTTAGTGTGGTGTGTCCCTGCCCATGTTAGGAGGGTTGGAACTAGATGATCTTAAGGTCCTTTCCAACCCTAACTATTCTATGATTCTACGATTCTAACTCCCATAGCTGTCAATGGCTTGGTAAAAATGCAAGCTTTAGTTAATTACAAAAGGGAGAATTTGGAATAAGAACCCTACATGTAAAGAGAAATGAGAGACCTCAAATTATAGCCCGTTAATTATAACATATTGATACTATGAAACATTTTATATCCTGATACTCAATCTCTTAAAATTATTTTGAGATTGTCTTTTGCTAAGTTCTTGCCTCACCTTGCATTGCTTCACTTATCCACACTTTGCCTTCTTCTGTCTTATTGATATCTAATAGCACTGCTATTTATTGTCTGTAAAATCTTTTCTGTTCAAGTGACTCTTATTCATTCTTCGTGATCATGAAGTTCCTCAGTTCTTTGTACAGACCTGTGTTTGCTACTCATTTTACAGGCTCTGATTGCAGAAAAATTCACTCCAGGTCTGCTTGGCATAAAATGCTACTATTTAAGTGTCAGCGTGACAGACGAGGTGGGAGACCAAATGCTACCCTCATTTATAATAGTAAGAACAGAAGCAATCTCTCTAATTCCAATATGGGACACACAAAATCCCTACTTATAATCTTAAATTATAATGCATTTGCAAAATCTGCAAGATGATATATAGCTTTTTCTTTATTATATTTTGATTTTACAAGGGAAAAGGGGGGAAAAGGGTCATATGTGAAAGGGAAAGAATTATATATAAATCCTATACATATTTTAATAATAGCTTTTGCTTTATTTTTATATAGTTTGAAAGCTAAAAAAACCTTCTGTCTCTTGGTTTGCAACACACAACATGTATGTTCATATTTTGCAATATCTATATATAGTTTATATTTTGCTTTCCTTGGCTTCCAAAGTAACCACACCTATATGGTTTTGTAATTTACTTTGCTATTGTATTTTGGTTTTTTTTTTTTTTGTTCTGTTCTGGTTTGGTTTGGTTTGGGTTATTTGCTTGTTTCCCAGGAAAACCTAACTGAGGGCTTCTCTCAAGTGCAAAAAAAACCTGACTTGGTCTCTGTTCTCTCTTTCATGATTACATAATAAACCCACAGGTTCACTTTGGGGTGAACCATCTTAGCTGAAGACAGACTGTTACAAACTCTTGCTAATTGCCTTTTAAGCTTTCGAGAGTCTGTCTTAAATTGCTTGGTCCCAAAAGGGAAAGTCAGAAGTTCATAAAACCTTAAAAACTCTGCCAAATATTGCAGTCCTTTATTCGCACAGCAAGTCTGGGAAGATGGCTTTTTTTCATTTGCTATTTGCAGTATGGAAGGAAAACTTTGTTTCTTCCAGAACTCTCTCGTCAATTTCACTTGATTAAAACCATATTCACTTCCCAAAACTGTTATGCCTGAATCACATAATGGGGATGAAAACTGCAAGACAGAGTAGAAAACTACTGTATCTTTTGATTTTGAATCTGTTTAAATATTAGCCATGCAATTGCAGGCACTGAAACACAACAAGGTTTCACTTCACAGAGAATTAAAGTCAAATTATCCTGTCTTACCAAAACTCTGTCTTCCATTTAAGAACTTGAAGAACTTAAATAACAGAAATATGTGATTTTTATTACATTATTTTTTTATTTTTTTTTTTAACTGTACTTGACTTTAATTCTTTGTGAAATGCAAAAATCATATATCCCTGGTATTTAAGTTCTTCAGGTTCTTAAAGTTATAAAGTCTTCAAATCAAAGACAGAGCTTTGGTAAGGCAGGAGATAAATATGCAATGGAAAAGGACAAATTTATTTAGGAAATTGTTGCCCAGAGAAGCTGTGGATGTCACATCCTTGGAAGTGTTCAAAGCCTGGTTGGGTAGGGTTTTGATCAGCCTGGTCTAGTAGAAGGTGTCCTTGCCCATGGCAGGGGGTGTGGAACTAGATGGTCTTTAGGATACCTTCAAACCCAAACCATTCTATGATTCTATGTTTCTATGAAAATAAAGGAAAGGATTTAATGATGTATAAACATATGAGTTTGCAGTCTAAGCTGAACTAAATTGACCCATATTGCCATTCTTATTTGTAGATGTGGAATTGATGCAAAGAGAGATTTTTGGACCCAAGTTGGAAACGTATTTTAAAATGCTTTTAATATAAAGCATGCAGTGTAAATATATCAGATTAGATTGGATTAAATATGGTAAAGATTAGGAACATGCCTTGACCACAGAACATTCTTGAAAGTTCCTGAAAGGGGAACATTTAGCTCTTGCTCTTGGTAGCCGTCTCCAGCTTGTATGCACTCAAAACTCCCCTTCCTGTTCTGCAGCACAACCTTGAAAAGGTCTTCAGAGATACTTCATTTGTATTCATTTAAATTCCTATAGATATTTAGAAGTTCTCCTCAGAACGTGTTTGAAAATTTCAAATGCTTAATCTTCACTTCACTTAACCTCCACCATCTTCCCACAAAACCAACAATGCCTTGCTTTTGTTCCCTCATGTCTCCCTTCCCTCATAAGCCCCCTCAGAAATCTTTATGGGATAAAAGTTCAATTTCAACTCATATATGCCTAAAATCGCAAGAGTATATGACAGAGGTTTGGAATCCAGGTCTTCTCTCATGCAGATGTTTGTTTTGTAGAATAAACCCTGCTATTAGTCAATATGTATTTAAGTATTTGTTCCATAATGGAACAACTTCAGGACCACTCAATGTGCAGGAGATCATATGGGTCATGAAAAAATTTCTTTAAGCACTCAGAATAACAGTCTAAAACCTGAAATAAAAGGAATTGAAAGAAGCAGCAGCAGCCTACGCTGCACTTTAGTTTTCAAAGGAAATATTGGTACTGTTGACTATACACATGACACACTTTCTAAATGAAGTTGTTAAATGACTGTCCAACAGTGCACTTAGAGCTATGAATCTAAATGAGGACATTCATGTCACCCAAAGAAAGTTGTTTAACACTCTTTATCTACTTTATGTAGTAGTGCACTCATTGCTCTGGGCTTTAACAGTCATTTGCAAGGTTACTCTTTCATTCCAGTAGGCGTCATCAGAAGATACCTGTTTTAACTCATTGAATTGTGAAGTTCTACTAACCTAGTGCTGCAAGAAGGAGCATACTCTCTTATCTGTCTTCATGAGTAAAAATATCATACCACCCTGTTTTTGTAAACCAGCTTTTCAGATCTGAGCATTTTCTTATGCATTGCACAGGAAGACAAGTCACTAACTTGGGAAACCCCACAGACACTGATACAATCATTGACTCTGTGTTTTCAGACACAAAAAAAGAGTCTGCTTTGTTAGGATGTTGACAAATTAGAAGTTTGTTTCTATTTCAGTCTATTGTTCAGCATATACAATAGGCAGAATAGAGTGAGGTAGATATATGATATTTTTATTTGCTTACCATTCTTGCTTCCTGAACATTTATAACAAGCTCTTTGGGACTCCTTGTAATGGTGGGGAAACAATTTGTTTTGGGAATTAATTTGTTGAATAGGAAATGTTTCCAGTTTGCTTTCCAAGCTATAATGACATGACTAAATTCAGATATGCCCTTGAAAATCTGCAATGTAGAATGGTATATACGCAACACATTTATTCTATACAGTGCCAAGGAAGATACTAAAAACAAATAAATACATGCTGGTTTCTTAATGTAATAACTGGCAATGATTTTTATTTCATTTTCTGATTTTATTTCACCTATGATATACCATTTGCAGTAACTTGCTGCGGTCTCGAGTCACTGAATTTAAGCACTTGGTGGGTTTTTAGCACAATGAATACAACTCAGCCTGTATAGGCTTATGATGGTAAGGTGCTACTCAGTGCTAAGCTTTGCATTTCCTATACAGTCCTTAAATCTTTCTGATTCTTTAAATCAGCCTATTAATTCTAGTTTCAGAAAGCTCAGGTCTTATCTTACAAGCAATTAGTGATCAGTGATAAAGAAAACCCAGGCATTTCCCTTTACTTCTCTCACCCACTGCATTAATAAGCCAAATTTAAAGCTTGAATTGAAGGAAAAGAAAACACTTTCAATTTTGCAGGGGGCTGATTTGTGCTTTGGCTCTCTGAACACCTAATCTACATGGTCCTTGTTAAATACTAATTATCAATGCTGATTCAATTAATGAAGTAGTTGCAAATGCCTAAATATATGACCAATGTTAATGATCTGCTTATATTTCTAAGCAGAAGACAGAACGCTTTCTATTTTGTGAACCTTTGAATTGTAAAAAGTCATATGCATAGGTTCTTCAACAAAAAAGAAAAAAGAAAGTAACTAATAATTTTATAATTGATTGAAATTGAAGAAGGAAAAACAGGGACACAATTTAACTTGCTCCTCCAAAATCTACACTTAGGTCACTAGTCATTTAAAATTGTTAGGAAAAAAATCAAAAATAACAAAGGTCTGCCAGCTGGGAAAAAATAGAGAAAAAGACATTTTGTATGAAACAATTTATTAAGAACATTCAATGGTAACTTAAGGTCTGGAATGGACAAACATTAGTAACTTCAACAAATAAAAATTTCACTTAAAAAACATTAGTTTAGCTGCATCTTTCTTACCCTTGCCATCAACACTTCTATCCACATTGAAAATGATACTGTAGTTTCTCTAGAAGTAAATGTGTAATATTTAAAATTACCAAACTTAATTTCAAGATGTGAAAAACATTTTTTTTTCTATGCTATCATCTAACTGATAGAGCTACTTCTGTTGAAGGCAGGCTTTAGTTTGGAGAGACAAAGGGATGTACCACAGGTGCTTGATCCTGTCACAAAAAGATTCCTGAATTTCTATGGACATTGTAATTTTCTTTCAGGAGCATTGAAAGTCTCACTGGGCACAGTAGGCTGCATAGGATACCTGTCACTCATGCTGTAGAGCACATGACATCTGTGTTTTCCATAATAGTAGTTTTTCATATAGGAGGGAGGTTACTGTATGTGTTTGGCTATAGTCTGGCGACCCCCTAAGGTTCAGTCCAAGAGGAAAAAACTTGGCCTTGAGGCTATTCTCTGATGTTTGTATCAAAGTGATGCTGACACAGAACGAGAGCAAAAGGCAAAAAAATTACCAACAAATAACTGCTTTGAAAGCAGCTTGTTTTGAATCCTGATGTCTTTGTTCAGCTCTGTTCAGCAAGCTGGCAACTTGACATAGGAGGCGTTGCCTGGTACATTTTGTTCTTGGTACTTGTACACAGAGGAGGACAGAAACTTGTCTTTGTGTGACTACATCTACATCTCTGCTGACAGTTTCAGCCATATTGCAAGCATTCATTATCCTAGTAAAAATTTAATTCCAAACTGCTCAGTCCAAAATAATTCATATTAGTCTGGTCTTCCAAACATCATTAATGAGTTTATCCAAATAACAAGAAAATAGAGATATAAACACAGTGTGGTTTTATTCTGGTTTTCGGGGTTTTTTTCAGAGTGGGACTGAATGCAGACAGGCTGGAAAATGGTCTAAAATGACCTCATAAAGTTCAACCAAAGCCAATGCAGTTTTCTGCTAGGGACAGGTACAACAATGATGTATTTGCGTACTAGCTGAAAAAAAAAAAAAAATAAATAATGTAACAAAAATCTCCTCAGTTCTTCAGGAAAGGACCAGTGTGTCTTGGTGACAAGTTGAACATGACTCAGTGGCATGCATTGGCAGCAAAAGCTGTGTAGTATTACCAGGAGTGCAGCAAGCAGAAAGGAAGTGGTCACTTTCTTCTTGAAGGAAACTGCACCTGGTGTCTCATGTCCAGATTTTTGTACCTCTGTGCAAGAATGACACTGGCACACTGGAACAAAATCGTCAGAAGCCAGACTGTCAGGGGATTGAGATACCATGAAGACAGATTGAGACAACTTAATTCATTTAAGCTTAAAAGCAGAATAAAGGGAGATTTTGCCAAGGTATAAAATTACTTATATTTTCATATAATAAATTATATGAAAAAAGCACAGACAGACTGTTTTTAGAAGTGAACAGTGTTAAGATAACTAGTAAGTGGCATAAATTGCAAGAAGGGAAGTTCTATTTAGACAGTAAGGAGTGGATCAGTTTTCCCAAAGAGGTTGAAGAATCTGACAATCCACAATCCTGGAGACTCCAAATCAAACTTGACAAAGTTTGAAGACATATGGTGTAGTCTGACCCTTCTTTCAGCAGGTTTTTGGACAAGATAGCCTTTACAGAACCCTTCCAACCTGTTGCTCTGTGATTTTATATATCTATATCTCTTACACTAGACAAGTAGCAAGAAGCATCTAATAACGATGAGGTTCCCACTGAGAAAGATAATTTTTAAAATCATACAAGCAAGAGATTCCAAGTGCTTTTCCATTGAAAAGGAAGTAATTGTAAGCATGAGGGCTATTCTGAAGTGATCCAGAGCTGGGTTGATGGAAGAAATTCTTTTTAAGTCTTATCAAATTAGCTAAGCCAAAACATAACATACTTTATATATTCTCAATTGGAACAAAAAATATGAACAGGTGTCTGACTGTGGGCTTTTCTGAGGGGGAGGAGGGAAGGAGGATATGTTGGGAGTGGGGCCAAAAAAGCCAAGTGCTAACATTATTAAAAAAAAAAAAAAAAAATCGTCTGTTTATGAGTATAAAGAAATACAGTCAAAGATATTACACTGAGAGCATACATATTATTCAGTTCATTAGTTGAGCAAGAGCAACTTAGCTATCTGCCCTATTGCTACCTTTCCTCTGATGAAGTCAGATGGAAAAAACAGTCACTAAAATTAAGAGCCATGACTACGATTACATGAAAGTATTTGATATTTTTGTTGAAATGAAAAAAATTTAATAAAACATTTTTTTAATTACTTTTAATAATTTGCAATGAAGAGTTTCAGATATATATTAAAGTTCAATGACTCTCAGCTAAATAATCAATAGGAAAAGTCCATAATATGAATGCAATTCTGTTTGTATTTAAAATGACATATTTTTAAAGTATTTTTTCAGACAATAATTTCTTTGGGTAGGAATTGACAATTTGAATATTATATGTACGTAAATGCATCACTGTGTGTTGGAATGATTTTCTCCTTTCCTGTGTGACAGGAACTCATGAGAATGTTTGGGTTTTTTTTTTCCAAAAGATGGGCCATACAGTCTTAAAATCATCATTCTTGAGCCAAGGTTATCCCTCCAGCTAGCAGAATTCACAACAGAGGCCTTTAAGTTTTAAAGAACTCATCAAAGATATTTCAAAGAAAAAAATCTACTTAAACCTTGGTCTGGCAAGTGCTGTCTTGAATTCACAATACTGAGTTCTTTCTCCAGAAGGTGGTCATGATGTTTGTTATTAAACAAGGTTTAAATCATTGCTTCAATACGTAGAAAACGTTCTTGTGAGAGTTTATCACTACCCGAAGCCTGACTGATTTTCTCTGTCAAAATGGGGAACTAATTTTCCAGTACTTTCTCTTTGCAATTTTCATTACTACGATCTATGACATATCTTATATCACACCAAACTGATGGTGGGCAATGCTTACTCCTGAATCCATCTCAAAACTCAGCTGTGATAATTTACCAGGGACAAAAGCATTAAGATTTTGAGACTTCTAGAAGAAAATTGAGGCCATGAAGATTTAGAACATCTGGGGTTTAGGTTAAAAATATAGCTAGTAACATCTGTCCTACTTGTAATTCTAGTCCTGAATATTCCTGCCAATCACACTGTTTCAATAGAATACAATTCTCTTTGTACACATTTCCTTGGGATTATCATGAGAACAGTTATTAGTTAAGCACTGTCCCTGAATATCAATAATTTCTTACTGCCAACCTCCGTTGTATCAATTATCTGGATTTCATTCACATTGAAAATAAAAGAGGTTAGATGACTATTGCATCAATAATTCAACTCAGTGAAATTTCTAAGGTAAAGCTGAATTAGAATGAAAGGAATAATTAATTATGTGATCCAAATTCAGGTCCATGTTTAAGGGTCAGGCATGGATTTTCCCACATTCTAACACAAAAGTTAAAAGTAAAATAAACTGCTCATTGTTTTCTCATGCCATTTTCATCTTAGTGTCGTGTTGGCTTTGTGAGTGATTTACATTTTGCCCAGTGTAAAATAAAACCAGTTTAATTTTTCCCTGGACTCAGGAGATTTTTGAAACACGATTTATCCTTTAGGTTTCTCTTTAGGTAACACAGTGATACCTCTTTGTTCTGAATGTAGGTGAACCACCCATCTAAAGCAATGACCACGTTTGACAGCCTCTTCAGCTGTCTTGCAAATCTATGTGTACATTTGAGCTCATAGTTGCAATGATCCTATATATAGAATATTGTGTTACCTGAGTTCCTGAAAAAATAACAGCTAAGACAGAAAAAGTTACAAGAGTGAAATTGTCTTTACAATTTCATACTGTTACACTGAAACTCTTCAGTATCATTTTTTCATTTTATATTAACAATGGATTTTTATAAACTTAAGATTAGACATCTCATGTAAAACAATTTCCCTCTCACACTTGTGCTAATATACCACTTATACTTGTCCCCTTCTCTTGCTGAGATAGTTCTGTCTCATTCCTTATTTTCTGTCTTGTCTTGAAGTGAGTCTAATCTCAAAAGCTAATACCCAATTTGATCTAGTTTTATATCCTTGAAAAAAACCTATAAATCTGAAATGATTCCCTAATAAGTAATATCACAAACTGGCATATGATTCATTATATAGGCAACTGCTAATTTATAATGCTAAAAGGGGCTTCTAGAACTATGTTGGAATAGTGATTCTTTTTTTTTTTTTTTCCTCCCATATTGTCATGCTCATTATGCCATTATGGAAACATGGTGGGGTGACTCGCACAACTGGAGTGCTGCAATGGATGGCTATTCAGAAGGCACAGGCAAGGAAGGAGAGATGGTATGGTACACCTTTATGTTAGGGAGTGTTTTGATTGTCCAGATTTTAATGATTGTGATGATAGGGTGAGTGTTTATGGGAAAGAATGTGGGGGAAGGCCAACAAGTCAGCTATCATGGTGAGAGTCTGTTACAGACCACCAAACCAGGATGAAGAGGCAGATGAGATATTTTATAAGTAGCTGGGAGATGTCTCACATTCTGTAAACCTTGTTCTCATGAGAGACTTCAACTTACCAAACTTTTGCTGGAAATACAATATAGCAGAAAGAAAAGTCTAGGGGCTTCATGAAGCATGTGAAAGATAAATTCCTGACACAGCTGTTGAGGGAGTCAGCTGGGGAAGGCACCCCACTGGACCTTTCATTTCTGAACAGAGAAGGACATGTAGGTGATGTGGTGGTTGGAGGCTGTCTTGGGCATAGCAATCATGAAACGATAAGAGATATGGTTCTTTGACATGTAAGGAAAGGGATCACCAGAACTGCCACCTTGGACATGGAACATGAGGGGCAGACTTTGGCCTGTTAGAATCATAGAATAGAATCATAGAATAGTTAGAGTTGGAAAGGACCTTAAGATCATCTAGTTCCAGCCCCCCTGATGTGGGCAGGGACACCCCACACTAAACCATGCCACCCAAGGCTCTGTCCAACCTGGCCTTGAACACCACCAGGGATGGAGCATTCACAACTTGCCTAGGCAACCCATTCCAGTGCCTCTCCACCCTCACACTAAAGAATTTCTTCCTTATATCCAATTTAAACTTTCCCTGTTTAAGTTTGAACCCATTACCCCTAAAGTCCCTAATGAAGAGTCCCTCCCCCAGCATCCCTATAGCTCCCCTTCAGATACTGGAAGGCTGCTATGAGGTCTCCACGCAGCCTTCTCTTCTCCAGGCTGAACAGCCCCAACTTTCTCAGCCTATCTTCATACGGGAGGTGCTCCAGTCCCCTGATCATTCTCATGATCTCTGGATGTGTTCCAACAGTTCCATGTCCTTTTTATGTTGAGGACACCAGAACTGCACACAATACTCCAAGTGAGGTCTCACGAGAGCAGAGTAGAGGGGCAGGATCACCTCTTTCAACCTGCTGGTCATGTTCCTTTTGATGCAGCCCAGGATACAGTTGACTTTCTGGGCTGCAAGTGCATACTGAAGCCAGCTCATGTTCATTTTCTCATCAGCCAACACCCCCAAGTCCTTCTCTGCAGGGTTGAGTATCCTGGTGGACAGAGTCCCTTGGGAGGCAGTCCCAGAGGGCAAGAGGCTACAGGAAGGCTGGACATTATTCACGAAGGAAATCTTAAAGGTGCAGGAGCAGACCATCCCCATGTGCCAAAAGGTGAGATGGAGAGGGAGAAGACCAGCCTTCCTGAACAGAAAGCTTTGGCTGGAACTCAGGAAAAAAAGGGTAGTTTATGACCTTTGGAAGAAGGAGCAGGCAACTCAGGAGGACTGCAAGGATGTTGTGGGGTTATGTAGGGAGAAAATTAGACGGGTCAAAGCTGAACTAGAACTTAATCTGTCTACTGCTGTAAAAGACAGTAAAAATGTTTCTATAAATCCATAAGCCCCAAAAGGAGGGCTTCCTCCCAGTTTTCCATGCCCCTCTTCACTGGCAGAGCATGAGAGACTGAAAAGTCCTTGATCAAGGTAAGCATTACTTAGCAACAACTAGAACATTGGTGTGCTATCAGCATTGTTCTCAAACTAAAGGCAACACACAACACTGCACCAGCTACTAAGAGAGAAGAAAAATAACTGTTACAGCAGAACCCAGGACAGTCTTAAATAGTAAGACTGCTTGTTCCTCTTGTTCCTTGGGTACCCAGGTCCATGAGCTAGAAGACAGGAACACAAGCAAAATGAAGCCCCCATAATTCAAGGGACAATGGTCAGCTACTCGCTGCACCACTTAAGCCCACACATTTCTATGTGGCCAGATGAGACAATCAGGTGATTAGGCCCAGTCAGCATGGGTTTATGAAAGGCAGGTCCTGCTTGACTAACCTGATCTCCTGCTATGACAAGATGACCTGCTTCCTGGATGAGGGAAAGGCTGTGGCTGTTGCCTACCTAGATCTTAGTAAAGGCTTTGACACTGTTTCCAACAGCAATGTCCTGGAGAAACTGGCTGTTAATGGCTTGGACAGGTATATTTTTTGCTGGGTAAAAAACTGATTGTATGACCCAAAGAGTAGTGATGAATGGAGTTTAATGCAGCTGGTGACTTGTCACAAGTGATGTTCCCCAGGGCTCAGTACTGGGGCCAGTTCTGTTTAATATCTTTAGCAATGATCTGGGCAAGGGGATTGAGTGCACCCTTCATGCATTTGTAGACAACACCAAGTTTGGTGGGAGTGATACTACGCTTGAGGGTAGGAAGGCTCATCCCTGGAAGTATTTAAAAAATGTTTATATGGGGCACTTAGGGAAACAGTTTAATGGTGAACTTAGCAGCGCCAAGTTAATGGTTGGATTTGATGATTTTAAAGGTGTTTTGCAGCCTAAATGATTCTATAACTGTCAGCTCTGAAATAATCCAGTGCAGCAATGCATGCATGGTGAATAACTTTCAGGCCCCCTTTTGAGTCCTATTTGCATGTTCTGCCTTTATTACCACTACAAATTATGTCCATGATTTTTTAAAATTTCCTCACTACATAAAACCATAAATTTATGATACGGTTATGAAATTGAAACTTTCTTCGACTGTCAACAGGAATTGCTGTACTTCATCATTTTCATTCCATTCTTCCCTTCTCTAAATATGTAAGAACTGCTCTACTGGCTCACAATGAAGCTTCATTTCACCTACTTAATTCTTTCATGATTGCAATTGGGAAGAGAAACTGAAGGAAAAAATATTAAGAAACAAGAGTTATAGATCAGAGACTTAATAACATGATGTAATCACAAGTTTTTTTAATGATATACTCTTCTAGCTATGACAATCAATGTTTAAAATACTATTGAAACAGAGAATATAGCTAACCTCTATTTTAAACAGACAACAACAAAATCTTTTCTCTGAACTTTCCTAGTCTTTTCAAAAATGCATTTACAGTTCTGCTGTCTGCAATATTTGACACTTGTGTTCTCCACACATCATATACAACTTAATTTTGTTTGCTCTAAATTTATTGCTTGATAATCTCAGCCACCCATTTCTGGATGCTTTCATTATGATAGCTACATAATAATTTTTTATTCAGTTTCCACACTTTTTTTTTCACAGATTTTTTTTCCTGAGATTTCCAAACTAAATCTGTGCCCTATTCCATGACATTGTTAATTCTTCTTGCTTATCCACTCTATACCACAGTATTTATTAACATTCAATTTCCTCTTTTGTTTTATCATTCAGCATTATGACGTATTCCTTCACTTCAGCAACCAGATTTAATATTAGTGATCACAAATTTGGATGAAATTGTCTGTCATGTGCAGATTTTATCCTGTACTATTCACTATTTTCTTCTCTCTGTTATGAATATACTAATCATGAGTCTCAGGAGATATCCTGGTTGGGTTCCAGCATTGGTAAACTACACTGAAAATTAATCTCTTCTTGTTTAGTTGGTTTATTATTATAATTTTTTTTAATTATTATTTTTATTTATTCTTTGCTTACCAAAGCACAGAAAGACCAGCTCTGTTAACTTATGTACTGATTTTGGCTGGGACAGAGTTCATTGTCTTCATAGAAAACCTTGCACAGCATCAAATGTCAAGTCCCTCTCACATAAATCCACTAGTGAGCAGCCTGGGGGTGCACACGAAGTTGGGACAAGACACAGATGAGACAACTGACCTCAACTGACCAAAGGGATATCCCATACCATATGGTGTCAAACTTGGCAATAAAAGCTATGGGGAACAAGGAGGAAGACAGGGATGTTCAGAGTTATAGCATTTTTCTTCTGAAGTAACCATTATGTGTGATGTAGCCCTGAACACCTGCCAGCCAATGGGAAGTAATGATTCAATTCCTTATTTTGGTTTGCCTGTGTGTGCAGCTTTTCTTTTACCTATTGAACTACCTTTATAACGACTCACAAATTTTACCCTTTCAGTCTCTCTTCCATCCCACTGATGAGAGTGAGTGAATGGGTGTGCGACTGACCTGCAGGCTGGAGTTGAATCATGCGGCTCATTAGAATTTTATCTTTTTAGGAGCAATTGCTGTGAGATCCTCCTGAATGATTTTATGAAAACACATTTATCCACAAGCCCATTGATTCTTAAAACACTAATAAATCTATGAGGTATGCACAAAAATGGCATGTGTTCTTCTTCCATATATGAAGTTTGTTCATGTGCATGCTATTTGTTTTCACTGTTTGCACCAATACATGCCAGTAGTCTAAAAAGTTCTTTTAACAGGCTCTCATAAAAGTCACCTTCCCTGTTTTGGCATCAAGGATGATTTGAACCATGCGTTGGTTTAATATACTAATTCAGAGATCAGAGATTCATATAAATTCAGAGATTTATATCTGAGATTCAGAGATTCACAATTCAGCCTTTGATGATTCTATTAATACGATCCGTAACCTAGTCAGAGATTTCATACCTGAGCTTCTTAAAAGTGCCTTTAGGAGTCATTGACTACCAGCTAGAGTAAGCTGGGCAGTAGAATCCTAGCTTCGTAAGGCTTTTTAAATCGTGGCATTCCTGTTTTGCATTATTCATATATTTCACTATATATTCCCACTACCTTTTTCTCTTAATAGTCATTCATGAATGATACCCACAAACACTTTGCTATAAACCGTAGTGACACCTAAAACACTTGCAAACCCCCTGTTTTGCTCTGACAAGAAAAATATGTCTTTTTTTTTTTTTTTTGGTTTGTTTTATTAATATCTCTGTTCTTTCTCCAGACAAAACATAAAAAAACAAAGAGGTCATAAAAGAATTTTTGCTTCTATACTTTAGGAATTCCTTTTAGTTATTCATGCTTCACCTGTAGCTCATTAGATGCAATATACTGTGATTAAATCTATATGTCAGTTGTTGCTAAGATTTCAAATATCAAGGAGTACATTCTCCAGTGATGGAGTTATACCACTGCAACCCAGCCCGATCAGTACATGCTCATTTCCATTTGTGGCAGACGAAAGTCCTTGGAAGCATGGGAACTTCAAAGATCATAATACCAAGATGCACAGCATTATGGATGCACAGATTCAGAAAAAGGCTGTTTTATCAAAGCTGGGGGGTAATTAATGCAAATCCCTAGACTTTCAAGCAGGTAAATAAGCATAAAAGCCTCACCCATTTCTGAAAAACTGTATATATTTGTTTTGGTTCAAGAAGCTGACGAGGAAGTCTATAAATATGGCGCTTGTCAGAAATACAAATACATTTTCTAGATTGTGAACTAGACTGTAGGAGTGAATTTGGAGGGAATGATGAAACTTAAGAAATGTTTTTGAGAGAATGAACTGCAGTGTTTTCCTGGGTTCAGCAGTAGCAGTCATTTTTCTCCTTCTTAGGAGCTGGTGAAGCATGGTATTTTTGACTTTCGGCCTGGGAATGGTGCTGATAACACTGATGTTTTTAATTGTTGTTCAGTAATGTTTACTCTGACCAAGGACTTTCTGAGTCACATGCTCTGCCAGGGAGGAGGGGAAGTTGGGAGGAAGCAGAGACAGGGCACCTGACCCAAACTAGCCAAAGAGGTATTCCATACCACAGCACGTCATGCCCAGGATGTAAAGTGGGGGCAGTTACCCAGAAGGGCTAGATCACTGCTTGGGTTGGGCTGGGTACTGGTTGGCGGGTGGTGAGCGGTTGTATTATAGAATCATAGAATCATAGAATAGTTAGGGTTGGAAAGGACCTTAAGATCATCTAGTTCCAAGCCCCCTAACATGGGCAGGGACACACCACACTAAACCATGTCACCCAAGGCCTCATCCAACCTGGCCTTGAACACCACCAAGGATGGAGCATTCACAACCTCCCTGGGCAACCCATTCCAGTGCCTCACCACCCTCTCAGGAAAGAATTTCTTCCTTAGATCCAATCTAAACTTCCCTTCTTTAAGTTTGAACCTGTTACCCCTTGTCCTGTCACTACAATCCCTGATGAAGAGTCCATCCCCAGCATCCCTATAGCCCCCCTTCAGATACTGGAAGACTGCTATGAGGTCTCCACGCAGCCTTCTCTTCTCCAGGCTCAACAGCCCCAACTTTCACAGTCTGTCTCCATATGGGAGGTGCTCCAGTCCCCTGATCATCCTCGTGGCCCTCCTCTGGACTTGTTCCAACAGTTCCATGTCCTTTTTATGTTGAGGACACCAGAACTGCACACAATACTCCAAGTGAAGTCTCACGAGAGCAGAGTAGAGGGGCAGGATCACCTCCTTCGACCTGCTGGTCATGCTCCTCTTGATGCAGCCCAGGATACGGTTGGCTGTCTGGACTGCAAGCGCATACTGCTGGCTCATGGTCATTTTCTCATTAACCAACACCCCCAAGTCCTTCTCTGCAGGGCTGCTCTGAATCTCTTCTCTGCCCAACCTGTAGCTGTGCCTGGGATTGCCCAGACCCAGGTGTAGGACCTTGCACTTGCCATGGTTAAACTTCATGAAGATGGCATCAGCCCACCTCACAAGCGTGTCGAGGTCCCTCTGGATGGCATCCCTTCCCTCCGGCATATCAACTGAACCACACAGTTTGGTGTCATCGGCAAACTTGCTGAGGGCGCACTCAGTCCCACTGTCCATGTCACCGACAAAGATGTTGAACTATACCTGTCCCAACACCGATCCCTGAGGGACACCACTCGTTACTGGTCTCCAGCCAGACATGGAGCCATTGACCACAATTCTTTGCGTGCAGCCATCCAGCCAGTTCTTTATCCATCGAGTGGTCCACCTATCAAATTGATGTCTCTCCAATTTAGAGACAAGGATGTCATGTGGGACAGTGTCAAAGGCTTTGCACAAGCCCAGGTAGATGATGTCAACTGCTCTGCCCCTGTCCATCAGTTTCGTAGCCCCATCATAGAAGGCCACCAAATTGGTCAGGCAGGATTTCCCCTTAGTGAAGCCATGCTGGCTGTCACCAAGCACCTTGGTTTTTTTTCATGTGCCTTAGCATGTCTTCCAGGAGAATCTGCTCCAAGAGTTTGCCAGGCACGGAGGACAACAGGAGACTGACTGGTCTGTAATGGCCTGGGTCATCCATTTTCCCCTTCTTCAAAATGGGGGTTATATTTCCCTCTTTCCAGTTGTCGGGAACTTCACCTGACTGCCATGATTTTTCAAATATGATGGCCAGTGTCTTAGCAACTTCATCCTCCAGCTCTTTCAGGACCTGCGGATGGATTTCGTCAGGTCCCATGGACTTGTGTACGTTTAGGTTTTTAAGATGGTCTCGAACCATCTTAAACCTATCTTATTCTCTTCCTTTGTTATTTTCCCTTATCATTTGGTTATTATTGGTGGTAGCAGCAGTGGTTTTGTGTTACACCTTAGTTACTGGACTATTCTTATCTGTACTTGTGGGAGTTGTTACATTCTTTCAATTCCCCTTCCCATCCCTCTGGAAGTCCAGGGAGGAAGGACTGGGGGGGAGTGAGTGAGCGGCTGCATGGTTCTGGGTTGTCGGCTAGGCTTAAATCACAAGTATAATGAATGTCTAATCAATACGTAGAAAGCAAGACTTGAGATATCTGTCTGAAGTCAAAACCGTGACTCCTTTTTTTATTTAAGTAAACAGTATACTACCCCTCTAATTTTGCCTATAAGCATAAGAAAGTAAAAACACATTTTCAGAAGAAAAAAAAAAAGAAAAAAGAAATTAACTTTGAAACAAGCTAATACTGTTTGTGCCATATGTGGAAAAGAGTATTGCAACCCTATGGTTATTAACAATTACACATTTTGCGTCCCAGAAAAAGACACATTCCCCAGAATTCCCAGTAAGCTGCAGGAAGGTGAACATTTGTTTTTAGAAGTTTTTTATACTTGGTTTCACCTCAGTTTTAATGTGGTTACCAGAGGCAGAGTCAGGATACAAACCTTATGGGCTCTGACAAGCTTTCTTGGAAGGTGCATGTCACTAACATTCCTCTGAAAGGAAGGAACCAAGGAACTCTAATTTAAACAAAACTGAACACATTCCAGAAAAAGAACAAAAGATTATTTTGAAAGAAAAAGTAACTGCAACCCCTTACATTCAGCTTTGTGTCTAAAAGTCTAAATGTCTTTTTAGTTGACATCACTGTTAAAAATACATCACTGGATTCATCAAAACATTTAAGCCCTGACAGATGAAGTCTAATAACTGAAAAATAAAACCCCCTTCTGTTTTCTTAGTACACATCTAAGGATTGCAAAATGATTCTTTTAAATTAGGGGGTTTTTTACACTGATCAGGAAAATAACTTTTTTTTCCCCTTACCAATTCTGTCATTGCATCATTGAATAGATTGTAGGAGTGTTTGTCTTATATAAAACATGGATAGCTATCTTACAGTTCAGATTATTTCTTGCAAAGCATTGTTTTATTCTTTTAATTTTATCTCAATTTCTTTCCCAGACTAAAGAAGTTCTCAGTGTTACTCTGTGAAAGATCTGCATTCGCGTAATAGGAATTACACAAATTTATGCCAAAGTTCCAAGAGAGATTCTGACTTTCACAAATAGGTTTCTATGGTGATACTTTTTACACATCTTTTCATAAACTTTACACTACCTTTTATCAGGTTCATCTTCTAAAATACATTTAAACAAAGTTCCATAATAGCTATGTTTGGAATTTGGCCAAAGTTCTTATTTTTTGTTTGTTTGTTGGGATTTTTTTCTTCTCTGAAAACTATGTATTTCACAGCTTGGTTTTGTTTGCTCAGTCTGTTAATATATGATCCTCTTTAAATAAAGCTTCATGCACAGGTTTCCATTAGAGGATTTTCTAATTTATTGGCTCTCTTTTTCTGATTTGCATTTCTAGTAGCTAATATAATTTTACTAATTTAACTAATTTAACATAATAAACACTTTAGTTGTAAATAATATTATAAATAATATTAATATATAAATAAGTACAACAATGATGTTTCTAAAACTTTTAGTGATCTTTATACTTATTAAGAAAAATCTCAAAAAAAAACCCAAAACTTCTGACATCAGAAGAGAGATCTGTTTCAAGTCCTCAAGGTCATGAGTCTGCTCACACATCAGAAATCAAGACTGACAAATCAGGAGTCATGAACAGAGATTGAGGGCCATGAGTCCTGTGATGAGAATGAGACTGAAGAGAAGGCATTAAGAAAAAATTTCTGTTTGTCTATCATGTCTACAAATAATTTAAAATTTTCAAAATATCCTCCCTCCAGCTTCCTTATTTAAACTAAGGCTGCTGCTGGAAAGTTGCTGGAATGTGCAATTGTGTTACAGCAACAGAGGATGATAGAAGTCAAGGGTTTAGACAGAGACCAAGGTGAGCTTCTGCTGTAAAAAAAGTCATAACTCTTTCTTAAAGAATTTCTTTCTTAAAAAGTCATAATTCTTTCAGTATTGTTCCAGACCCTGCACACTCATATAACTGCTCATTAACCAGTGCATTATGACTCCTGCCTACCAAGCAACCACTACTGAGATACAGATTGATAACAACTCCTTTACCCTCACTGTAAGTTTTCTAAAGAAAAAGTTTTGTTAGACTCATTCTTCATGTTAGCGAAAACAGTCATCACTGTGCAGAAATCCTGTGGTAAGAGGTACTTCTGTATACATGGAATTGCATCATATTTGAAGATGGTGTCATGATCATAGCAAGGTTTCAGAATGCAGATAGACCTTCCAATACTCTTTCTAATAGACTACTTGTCAACACTGACAAATGATATTGCTTTTGGACAGGAAGCAAGAAAGACAGCACAGTAGCCCATGGCTCTCCCTGGAAGGTGTGATATCTGTTCTTTCGTCTTAGGCACAGGGGCACAATATTCTGCTACTGTCCTATTGCCTATTAAATGAAAAATATTTGAGCCCAAAGACTGGTGGTAAATCATATCACATCTAGTTGGCAGCTAGTCACTAGTGGTGTCCCTCAGGGCTTAGTGTTGGGACAGAGTTGTTTTAATGTCTTCATTGATGATCTGGATGAGGGGATTGAATGCACCCTCAGTAAAGATTGGACAAAACCTTGGGTGACATGGTCTGGTGTGAATTGTCCCTGCCCATGACAGAGGTGTTGGAACTAGATGACCTTTAGGTCCTTTCCAACCCTATCCATTCTATGATTCTATGATTCTATGATTCTATGGTTCCATTCCAATTTTAGACATTTGCTGGGTGATATTCATATGGTATATGCACTTCACCATTCTGCACACTCATTCTTGTATTACATATTCCTCAGAGGAAGGACAATATTATCATTTTATGACTTACATGAAACTCAGACAAATACTGTGTTTACAAATTTGCTGCAATGAATTCATCAAAGGTAGATTTCCTAAATCCCTATTCAACAGTCTATTTATGATAGTGTCTTTCATTTGAACACAAATAGGTAATATAAAATAGGTACATCAGATTTTTTCTTATATTTAATTGATCAACATTTTTTTACTTTTGTGACTATCAGGTTTTTTGAATATTTAAACTTACAGATGCTTTCAAAATTTTACTGTGATTCATGCAGTTTTTTGGAAATCATTGCTTCCTTTATTCCATCTTCAGCAATCAGTTTTACGTTATACATTCCTTTTAATAAGCTGATTCATGTCAGATGCCACTTTTTCTTATCTTCTTTGAAGAAACCAAACGACAAGGAGATTTAATGATGAAAAAATGCACCATTGGGAGGTCAAAGAGTTCGTTTTCTAACACAGACTCATTACATGATGTGGCACACACCAAGGGTGACATTGATTACCATAGCCTCTGTACTCCTAAAGGTTAATGATCAGGATAATTAGCTGACCTATTGGAACCAGATAACACTCAATTGAGATAAGTGACAAGTGACTGTAGTTATTAAAATAGGCCAGAAACAGACTCTCTGACATTGTCATTTTCTTATTAAAAATTGCCTGTAAAAGAAACTGCAGAAAACATCAACTGTCTCTCCGAGGAAGTTCTAGTTTAATGGTTTCTATTCCTTCTATTTTATAAATACTCTACTGCTCCAAATATCTTGTCTGTAAAAAAGATTAGACAGATAGAAGTTTAGGAACAGAAGCTTTGGTAGAAATTTTAAAATGTAGTTGGTCACATGTCACAAATTTTAAAGGGGGATTTAAAAGCAACCCATATGTTTATTTTAACATTATTCTGCAACCAGAGTGAGAGTTTATAGCAGCAGTCCCATGAAAAAGATATTTTTTATTAAAAATGTTTCTCATGTTTTATTTAGATGCCTGGTGTTGCTCGGAAAAAGTTGTTTCTTTTGCTTTAGGTTTAGGAAATTTAACTTGGAGGCAAAAGTAAGTGTATAATTTTTGGTGAATGTTTTTCTACTTACAGGAACAAGTATGTTCTTGATGCTTAAGATATTTGATTGAGAAAACTCATTGGCCTTATGCAATTGGACAACATGTCTCATCCACTGTTTTGTTTTGCTTTGTTTTGCTCTGATGTTGCTCCTACTGTGCTGTTGTGGACAGCATGAGATGTAAGATCTGCATGAGTCATGTCTTTTACCACTCTAGATGATGTTACTGGAATTTGGACAAGAAAGGTATAAACCCTATTCTTACATGTGAGACAGAGGTATCCCAATAGATGTTTCACAAAGTCTTCTGATCGCATTCCTGGAAGCAGCAATGTATGTTGAAACACAGGCCAAGAATCTAGGGAAAAAACAAGTAATGCTAAAGGATTAGGTCAGGAAGCAACAATTTTGGCCTCTGGAACTTCAGGGAATTCAGGAGCTGTACATGTCTCTGTTTCATCTTAAAAATAAAAAGAGAACAGATCCTATGAAAATAAATAAGGAAAAATTTGTTCCCCGATATAAAAGAAAATGACTCTCTAGCCCTGAGAATATAAGAAAAAGATAACTGAGATTTTTTTGGTAGCATTACAGTTACAACAGATTAACTACAGATGCTTCAGAGGAAGACCAAAAAAACTCTGCAAGCCAAGAAAGGGAAACTCTTGGCCCAGGCAAATTCTCACTTACTGCTAATTGAATAACTAATTAAACACAAGTGAAAAGGATATCTGTAGTTTCTGAGGAATTTCAAGAAGTAATTATCGTTGCTGTCTTTTTAGGATCACATTTTAACTTAGGTTAAGGTTTCACTGGTCTGTTTTCTTCGTATATACAGTAATAATCATGCATTTTTACGAGGAATGTTTGGTATCATCCCTTAAAGACAGACTAAGCTTATACTACTAAATAAGCAATGATGGGGAATGTTCCTGGTTATTGGAGCAGGATAATGTCCGATGAAGTTCCTGATGACTGGAAAAAGGGAAATATGACTCCCATTTTCAAGAAGGGAAAAGTGGATGACCCGGGGAATTACAGATCAGTCAGCCTCACCTCTGTGCCTGGCAAACTCTTGGAGCAGATTCTCCTGGAAGGCATGCTAAGGCACATGAAAAACAACAAGGTGCTTGGTGACAGCCAGCATGGCTTCACTAAGGGGAAATCCTGCCTGACCAATTTGGTGGGTTTCTATGATGGGGCTACGAAACCAAAGGACAGGGGCAGAGCAGTTGACGTCATCTACCTGGACTTGTATAAAGCCTTTGACACTGTCCCACATGACATCCTTGTCTCTAAATTGGAGAGACATCAATTTGATAGGTGGACCACTCGATGGATAAAGAACTGGCTGGATGACTGTGCGCAAAGAATTGCGGTCAATGGCTCAATGTCTGGCTGGAGACCAGTAACGAGTGGTGTCCCTCAGGGATCGGTGTTAGGACCAGTCTTGTTCAACATCTTTGTCGGTGACATGGACAGTGGGATTGAGTGCGCCCTCAGCAAGTTTGCCGATGACACCAAGCTGTGTGGTTCACTTGATACGCTGGAGGGAAGGGATGCCATCCAGAGGGACCTTGACACGCTTGTGAGGTGGGCTGATGCCAACCTGATGAAGTTTAACCATGCCAAGTGCAAGGTCCTAAACCTGGGTCAGAGCAATCCCAGGCACAGCTACAGGTTGGGCAGAGAAGAGATTCAGAGCAGCCCTGCAGAGAAGGACTTGGGGGTGTTGGTTGATGAGAAAATGAACATGAGCCAGCAGTATGCACTTGCAGTCCAGACAGCCAACCATATCCTGGGCTGCATCAAGAGGAGCATGACCAGCAGGTCGAAGGAGGTGATCCTGTCTCTCTACTCTGCTCTCGTGAGACCTCACTTGGAGTATTGTGTACAGTTCTGGTGTCCTCAACAGAAAAAGGACATGGAACTGTTGGAGAAAGTCCAGAGGAGGGCCACGAGGATGATCAGGGGACTGGAGCACCTCCCATATGAAGATAGGCTGTGAAAGTTGGGTCTGTTCAGCCTGGAGAAGAGAAGGCTGCATGGAGACCTCATAGCAGTCTTCCAGTATCTGAAGGGGGCTATAAGGATGCTGGGGATGGACTATTCATTACGGACTGCAGTGATAGGACAAGGGGTAACAGGTTCAAACTTAAACAGGAGAAGTTTTGATTGGATATAAGGAAGAAATTCTTTCCTGAGAGGGTGGTGAGGCACTGGAATGGGTTGCCCAGGGTGGTTGTGAATGCTCCATCCTTGGTGGTGTTCAAGGCCAGGTTGGACGAAGCCTTGGGTGGCATGGTTTAGTGTGAGGTGTCCCTTCCCATGGCAGAGGGGTTGGAACTAGATGATCTTAAGGTCCTTTCCAACCTGAACTCTTCTATGATTCTATGATTCTATAATCTGAAGTGTTAAACTGTTAGAGCTACTGTGCACAGTTTTGGCCAGTGCTAATTATCACCTTTCTAAAGCATTTCTGTGCATGTTTCTGCAGCTAATATAGACCAACTATTCCCAGTCAATTTGCATGTGACCACACTGTTTTGAGCATAAAAAAGTTCAATAATGCTATCACAGACTTTTCGGTATCAGCTGGCCTCAGTGCTACAGAACAGTTCAAGATGTGCTAAACTTGCTAATAAGGACTCTGGATCTAGTGAAATCCACATACTGGATTCAACAGGTATATGAAAGATAGATCTTTTTCAAGAACACTTTGTTTCTAATGCTGGCATGTTTTATCTGAGGCATGGTAATGTCTGTAATGGTAAAATCCAGAGAAGCAAGAATGATCTGAGATTTCAATACCTATCCAATGAGGAAAGACTGAAAGAGCTGGATTAAGTCTCTCTGCTTAAGGAGAATTCTAAACCATGAACTTGTAAATCTTTTTGGCAAAGACAGAGGAAATGTGTTCTTTAGGGCCAGTGAGGTTAGAACAAGAAGTAATGAGCACATATATATTAGTGAGGGAGATTTAGATTAGATACTAGGAAAAACAAAGTAAATGGAAGGATATCAGTGGCATCAAAATAGATCACTTAGATTTCTGAATGTTCATTCCTGGAACTTTTTAAGAAAAGCTGCATAAAACATTAGTAATTATTTAATTCGATAGAAAAGCAATGAAGAAGGCATTGCAGGTGTTTTCTAACCTAATTTCATTCGAATTTTCTGATCATGACGATTGTATATATTGAAAAAGCAACGATTAAATATTTGACATCATCAGAGAATTTTATTTTCTAGAAAACATAAAAAATTGAAAAGCTTTTGTTATTAGTTATTTACTGTAAGTATACTCCTGTTACTGTGTTAAGTCATGACTGACAAGGGAAGTAAAGAAAATAAAAAGTATTAATTTATACCACTTTTTTACATATATCCTGAATGTAAACATTCACAATATTTTTTTCCAAGTATGGTAATAATAAAGGGTTTTTTGCCTTCCATAAAACACTAAATTTAAATGTGTTCTGTTGTCATTGTTCTAATTACTTTCAAATTAATTCCTTTTCCACATCTTAATATTCTGTTAAAAGATCTCCTGTTTCATTACTATATCTTCTTGCTCATTTTCTTTGATTATGTGACTCCTTCAGAAAGAGAAGCCAGAAATTCCACAATTTCTAGCTTCTAATTTCCCTAATTCCACATACAGTTAAAAAGATTACTTTAGCACATAATGTCTGTTGTAATAAAAGAGAAAGTAATCTCTCCCCCTTCCCGCTCTAGATTTTTATTTCACTGCACTAAATCTGGCATAGCCGTTTATAACATCTGTTCCACTTTTCCTTTCCTCAAGTAGTGCAAGCTATAAAACTTCATTCTAGGCTCTTAATGCAGTCAATCATTTACCCAGTAAAATAAAGAAGACTAATGAATCTTCCTCATATAAAGCTCCATTTAGCTGGGCTTGACAATATAGCAGTATTGCTCAAAGATGTGTGAACAAGCAACTGGAATACCTGGAGGTAGATACATTTAAGTAGCTCACAGTAGGTCGTATCTAGGAAAAGGATTACAACAGTAGAAGGAAAAGCAAGAGGTTTTGCCTCAGGCTACCTCTAAGGCATTTGAAGTAATGCAGTAATTCTACCAGGACCAACATGGTGAAGTATATATTGCAACATAAGCTGCTCATAAAGTAGTTGTAAAGTTTAAATGTCTTCTAAATGCTTAATTTTAATTGGAATGTGATTAGCCTGAAGGCGTAAAAGTATGTCTAATACATTTTTTCTTTTTACAGTTTAGTAAATAGTTACAGAAAATACTTACTGAAAATTTCATAACAATATTAAAAAACACTTAACTTTCTTAGTTTTCTCTTGTAATAAAAAAGTTACAGAATTAAAGTTTTAAGCTGGTAAAGAAAATTACTTTTATTCACTACCTCATAATTAATTGAATCCGAATACTGACGGTAGTGATTAAATTGAATATTTTTGTATATATACAGAATATTTACAAAACAAAAGATGTAATTCCAAATATATATGTCCAAAAGAATATACTCTTTTGTATTAAATGGCTGTATACAATTTTTAATAGAACCGTGTTCATCTGAATAATGCTTTGAATGAATGCATTTTAATTATTTTTGTCGTGGTTTAAGCCCAGGCTGTAAATCAGAACCACGAAGTCCACTTTTCCCCCCACCTTTCTTCCCTCCGCTCCTGGAGGGACGGGGAGGAGAATCAAAAGAATGTAACTCCCATGGGTTGAGATAAGAACAGTTTAATAACTAAGGTATAACACAAATCACTACTGCTACCACTAATAGTAATAATGATAAAGGAAATAACAAGCAAGAGAATACAACCGCTCACCAACCGGTACCTCACCCCCACCCTGCCATGATCCAGCCCTTCCGGCAACTCTCAGTTCTACCTCCTGGGCATGACGTGCTGTGGTACGGAATACCTCTTTGGCTAGTTTGGGTCAGGTGTCCTGTCCCTACTTCCTCCCGGCTTCTCCTCCTCCCTGGCAGAGCATGAGACTCACAAAGTCCTTGGTCAGGGTAAACATTCTGACCCACAACTGAAAACATCAGCTTTATCAGTATTATTCCCAGGTCGAAAGTCAAAACACAGCGCTGCACCAGTAGAAAAAATGACCGCTACTGCTAAACCAGGACAATTTTGAAAGTAGACTTTTTTTTTTTCTTTCTTATTTGTTTGGGGTTTTTTTTGAGGGGGAGTATGTTTTCTTCCTTTTTTTTTTCGGGGGTGGTGTTGTTTTGGGTTTGTTTTTTTTTTTTCCCAAAGTGGTTCTGTAATCTTTTATCTGAGACAAAAAAAGAGGTAGGAAATAACTTTTGGCTCCCCAGTAAAGAATGAGTCAAACTGACCTTTGTGCTAGAGTAAATTTTGCAGCTCTGTGCAGTCCTTTTTCTCATTTCCTTCTGTGTTTTACATAAACTATGTAAATTACATTTTAAAATAAGACTCAAGAATTAGCTTTATGAATTAAAAAATAGTCTTTTCTATATCAGGCTTAATACCAGTGTAAACAGCCCCTTTAGCAATTTGCCTGGTGTGTATTTGTGAGACCCCTGATATGTGTGAAGAGCCTATGGAACTAGGGGGACTGCCTGTGTTCTTTCCACAGAATAGGGAACCAGATCTACTAGATGTCTAGGAAGCTCTGTCCAGTAGTGAGTGCCATCCAGATCTACTCCATTAATTCCTGTGGGGTGATAAAAATATTCTGATTTTGGTTTGTTTTTTTTTTTTCTTTTAAAGGCAGTTTCTGTACTTCCAAACAGAACCTAGCTGTTAGGCCAACACCTGTCTCATTGACAGAAAGAAGGAACAGAACAAAATTAACTCCTGGTTCTTGTTTTAGAACTATAATGCCACAATTCTTTTAGGGGAGATGGGGCTTAATAAGTTAACTTTCACTAATGGTTGATGTCTCTGTACATCTGAAATATTAGCATAACCAAGACAAGGTTGCTATGACAGCCATCACCCCTGATTTTATTTATGCTGCTTTGTGTCAGATCTAAGTTGGTTTCCTGAAGGACACTGCCTCTTTCAGACTTTCTGAAATCCAGCTCAAGGGCACAAAAGCTCTCTTCCAGAATGGTGGTGATGAATTTTTTCCAACTCTTTCATTCTTGTCTTGGTTATTTGTTTATTTGGGGGTTTTGTGCATGTATTTTTGCTTCTAGACTTCCTTAAATACACTGTCAAATTTTAAGTCAAACATACACTTTCTATTTCCAGCATAGCTCCCCTGTAAGTTCACTTAACTTCCTTTCACACCTGTGTTATCAGTAATTGCTAGTTTACCTCCCTGGCTATAAACATTTATAGTCTACAATTACTCTCTGCACTAATTATCTCAAATAGCTGGTTTGGGGCAAGGGAAGAAGTCAGTGGGAAAATACATATCCTCGTTTTCTAGTACTGGAAACTTCCTGTAACATGAAGACAGTATAGCCATCCTGGTTTTCTGACATTAATTACCAAAACCTTCTTTTTCTTTTTAAGCTAGACCAGTCAAGTAAGTTGAGATACTCATGAAAGATATGTTTGCAGTTTGCATAGTGTACAACAGTGAAAGCTTTCTTGAAATCTGTAAAAATATTTTATTTGAATTCACAAACTAATTCTTTGACTGAACTAAGTGGCAAAGTGGGAGAACAGATTTCAGCTATGAATATTAATTAGGTTATGAGGGGTTTTCAAAGCTCTTGCTTCATTGGCAATAGGAAAATACAAACATCTTGAGCAAATGCAATTGGTGTGAAGAATGATACACTCTTACAGATCTTGAGGTCTTCTCTGTCCTTCAGTCTGTGAAAGAGGACATTAAAGTTTTTACCATGAGTTACCTTGAACTTAGACTCACTCATCTTTATTTCATTTTATCATTTAAACATTTCAATCACCCTAGACAGCTGCAGCTCCTGTTCAGACTACCTAGGTGATGCTGTCTTTCTAAGATGCTTGCAGCGGAGCCTGAAAGTACTGATCTGAATTCTCTGCCACATGTTCCACACTGTAAGGATCAAATACGCATCTGCCTTACAGCTTTTTCAGACTGCTGATCCAGGTTAATCAGCTGTCAAGATCATGTAAATCAGGCTGTGAGGAACATTAAGGAACATGAAGCTAAAGCAACCTTACTTTGACTAACCCTTTTCCATACTTCAGCTTTCCTCTTTTTCTATGCTTTTTCTTATTATTTTTTTTATGTTTGGTTCCTTCCCCTAACATAAACTGAATATAAGTTTTACCTAAAAGTGTTGGAAATTTCTAATCCAGGAAACGTTTAGGTTATTTGGTAATTAAAGGTAATGGAAACTGAAGCAGCATCTCCCTAGATTTTGTAAGAATTCCTTTTATTTTTTGAAAATGATAAAGGTTATCATGAAAATGATAAATTATATTTGCAAGGAAGAAAGCTTAATTCCCTTGTCATCCTCTGTTCCATTTTCCTCCTAAGACTCATACTGTCCCTCATTATCTTTAGTATGTCTTCATAATGATATTTTCAGTGTTCTTTGATGCCTTCAGCTTCCATGAACTCATACAATCTGTCTTCCTGGTGTACAATGCTATATGACACCATGTCATAGTGACTGTCTTGGAAATTTCTGAAATATCAGTATTTGTTTCTGCCTACCTGGTGTCCAGCAATATATTTTGTTTAATTACTCTGAGAATTTGTATTTTTTTCACCTATTAATAGTTCCCAATGTATTTGTTTACTCATCTCCTTAATAATGCAACTGACATTTTTGTGAATGCTATTAATGTTCAGTGCTTTTCTCTGGATTACTTTGCGTACAACTCATTTGTCCCTATTCTCTTATTATACTAATAACACCTAAAATAGTTCTACTTTGACACATTTTTTTAATGAAATGTGCCTTTTAGGCATTTCAGAACAGATCTGTGGGTACTTTCAGAAGCGGTTGAGGGACACATAAGGTTATCGTTCCAAAATGAAATTTCCTGATACTCATTTCTGGTATTTTCTTTCTTCCTTTACATATCCACTGAAGTAGTAGTCTCCTGTCCATCATGCAATCTTATGCTTCATTTTAGACTGGCCATTTTATTCCTTTGTTATGATAGCTTATGTCATGTAATTCTCTGTAAGTGAAACTTGCCCCTTTTTTGGAGGACTTAATCAGCATTTACTTCATGGGTGTAATGAAATATTATAAATCTTTCTTCAGACAGAGGGCACATAGTAAATTAGTGTGGCACTGACCAAAAATTAGTTCATGCATGTTTGGAAAAACATGAGCTCAGTTATTAATTATAGTCATTAAAACACAAATCTACAATTAATGGAAGCAGTAACAATCATAAATCAGATTAAAACCCTCTACAAAATAATCGAATGTTTAATTTATTTTTTTATTTTTTTTTTTTTAGTTCTGTAGCTTTCACCTCTCACAAGAATATTTCTCTCCATCCTTCAAACTTGGCTGAAGTTTTTCAGGACAAAGCATCTCTGTTCTGCCAGATTTCTTTATTATAGGGAAGGTTTTCAAATTGGTTCACATCATAAAACAAGTATGACTGGTAGTTCCACTTCACCAGACATCAACACTGGCACAAATGTTTACATTTTCCTTGGATAGCCAAATCGGCCACTAAGGGTTTAAAAATATATGAATCTATAGCATACACAAATCTTTCACTATCAGAGAAAACTAACAATCTGTAGCTCCATAGAATTAATACCTTCTTAGGTATGGCATAGTATTACAAACAATTGCAAAATACATACAAATAAAGTGCTTCCTTTGCTTTACATCATCTCTAATTTGTTGGAGGATGAAAACCTGGACACGTCAAAGTGTTTACTAGGGTTGAATCATATTAATTTTGTTTACTGTTACTTAGCAGACAAAGGACAAAGAAAATATTGTCATTGTTTAAAGAAGAAACCCAAAAGCTGTTAAAATAAAATAATCACCTTTTTTGTGAATTAATGTGTTTTTCATAATTTTTGGTTAGTTTCATCATTATGGAGTAGAAAATGGGATAAAAGACCTTGGAAATATTCATCAGCCATTTTAAAAATACAAGTGTACTTATGATATACAACCCTGTATCACATGGGATGGGTCATCTAAATGAACAAAAAGGGAAGGTAATTCAGGTAAATAACCTACCCTTTTTTAGTCAGCATAAAATTGTGATGAAGAAAGTTCTGCGGGTCTCAGGAAATATAGTTACTTTTTTGGCAAATGAGAAATTGAGAAAATTGAAAACATGAGAAAACAACAAGAACATTACTGTTATCTGAACTACATAGAAAAAAAAGAAAAAATTATGGTCCCCACAACATTCTTACTGCTCAGTTAGAGAGATATGGATTTCACGGATGGACTGTTAGAAGAATTGGGAATTGGCTGGATGATCACATTCAATGTCTTGTAGCCAATGGCCCAGTGTCAATGCTGAAAGTGTTCATACAGTGACAAACACCGTTTAATATCTTAATTAGTGACAGTGGGATTGCGTACCCCCTCAGCAGGTTTCTAGATGACACTGAATTGAGTGGTGCAGTTGATTCTCTAGATGGAAGAGATATCGCTAAGAGAGACCTCGACAGGCTTGAGGAGTGGGTCTGCGTGAACCTCATGAAGTTCAACTCTGCAAAGTGCAAGGTCCTGTACCATGGGTTGCAACAATCCCCAGTATCAATACAGACTGAGGGATAAAGGGATTGACAGCAGCCATGCAGTGATTTAGGGACATTGGTGGATGAAAAATTAGACATGAACCAGCAATGTGTTCTTCCACCCCAGAAAGCCAGTCATATCCTGAGCTACATCAAAAGAAGTGTAGACAGAAGGTTGAGGGAAGTGCATCTCCCCCTCTATTTCAGTCTTGTGAGACCTCAACCTGGAGTACTATGCCCAGCCCTAGGACCCTCAGTACAAGAAAGACATGGACCTATTGGAGTGGGTCCAAAGGAGGGCCACAAAAATTATGAGGGATGGAACTCATCTTCTATGAAGAAAGACTGATATGGCTGAGGTTGTTTAACTTGGAGAAGAGAAGTCTCCAGGAGACCTTATTGCAGCCTTTCAGCATTTAAAGGGGACTTCTAAGAAAAATGAGGAAAGATTTATACTGGGGCCTGTATAAGTCTTTCTTACAGGACAAAGGGCATCAGTTTTAAACTGAAAGAAGGTAGATTTAGACTGGAAAGAAGGATGAAGTTTTGAATGTTATGGATGACGAGACACTGGAACAGGTTGCCCAGAAAAGCTGCAAATGTCACTTCATTGGAAATGTTCGAAGTCAGGTTATACGGGGCTTTGAGGATCCTGATGTAGTGGAAGGTATCCCTGCCCATGTCAGGTGGGTTGGATTAGATGACCACAGAATCATCAAATGATCAAATAGTTTTGGTTGGAAAGTTCATTTCTATCCCAAACTACTTTATGTTAATACAAAATCTGATGCTAAATTTCCTAAACAAGGATAATTGCTGGAGCTCATTTATACTTTACTACCAGCATATTGTGGATGGTTTGGGTTAGAAAGGATCTTTGAAAAGTATATTTAAGGGTCTTTTCCACCCTAAACCATTCTATGACACTATTATCCTATGATTGAGGAATGATTAGTAAATCCCAGAGCAAATGTATAAATGACAATTTGCATATCAATCTGCAACACAAAACTATTGCTTTATTTAGGTCCAACAAATTTTTGAACAAAAACTATAGCCTATGTTTAGGATATTTAGTATCAAATTCCATACTAACAAAAAGATTTAATATCAACTAGAACTACAACTGGTAGTCACTGATATTTCTTATGGTTCATTAAGATTTATGGAATTAATATATTCATATCTCTCCCTCCAAAGTCTAGGAACACTAGTCAAAAATAATGCTGGGTTTCACCAGCAGCCTGGTCACACCTTTGTGTGAGGTAAAATTAATAATAGAGATTAATCTCTTTCAGTCATATGTCTGCTGTGGTTTCCTTAGTTTATTTCATTCTCTCTGAATTATTGGGAATATCTGCAATGAAGATTATAGATTTTATTATTTGTGTATTTACATATAGTATAAACATTAAGTCCTTTACATTTTTTAAGAAATCCTGAATTTTGTGCTTATCAAATCACCAGTGTGGTGTTTATCAAACCCAAATGAATCACTGAATGCAAAATCTAACTGTGTATCAGAGGAATGAATTCAGAAAATTTCCATATATCTTGTGCTACATACTATTCTTGAAAGACTGGACATGACACTTATTGCTTTGAATAGATGGCATTTCTGCTTTTTTATGTTTATCAAATGCACCAATGTTGATAAAATTGTCGCACAATATGTTTTAAATTTAAAACACAAAGAAAATGTGAGAATGCTAATTTTCTCGGTTAACAAAATACTCCCAGAGCTAAAGACATAGATGATAACTGTGACATTTTATTAAGAAATCACTGATAAGTCAAGACCATGAAAGTTCATTCCATATGTATAATTATATATATATATGTATTTTTTAAAAAATCCATTTATATACATATCAGACAGCTTCAATTTTTTATAAAACAGTGCTTTGGAACTAAAAACTCTCATTTCTCTATTTTGTGTTCCAAATGACTGCAACTGATTATGCCTAAAAATTATAAAATTGGTTTTGGTATATTTGGTATATCAATATGAAGAGAAGGTAACCATTTGATAAATTTATTAAATCAAGACCAAAAATGTGAATATGCTGTGTTCAGTGAATAAAACAACACACGATATATAAATCTGTGGCAGAAGGCACGGACTTCTGTTGTTATTATATCACTGCTGTTATTTCTTTTGCTGCTCTTTTACTCGCATCATTCCCTCTGGGTCCTAGAGTCTTCAAGGTTCATTTTCTGTTGATTCTCAATACTACTTCTAGGAATTGGAAAGATCAAGAAACATTCAGAAGTGAGCAACAAGCAGTCAGAAGCAAGTGAATTCTTTATGCTGTAAGTAACTTGAAGAGATTTATGGCAATGTGCTTTGCATTATATTAGAATTCTTCACTTAGCTGTGCCCTGAGTTCCATTTCATTCATTTTACAAGGCTTGCAGTTTATCTGTTCATATCAGTAGACCTTTTTATTTAATTTTCTCAGACACTTTGACATTTAATAGGACTGAATAATGAGAGCTTCCCACAATTGATATCCTGTGGTTATTTATGTACTCCATAAACATACAATTTTTAACTGTTAATGCATTCTTTGAAGCACCCTCAAAGTGCATGACAAGCATCCACAGCTACAGTTTTCTTCCCTTTTTTTATATCTAAATCTCAAGGGGACTGCTCTTCCTGTAAGAATGGACAAAACCCATGTTCAGTCAGATTTTCAAGAATTGTAACATTTTTTTGTAACACAGTGCTAACACTTCTAAAATTTTCTTTACTAACTTTAATCAATTTTAAATGCGTAAAGGTCTCATGAAATCACCACTGACATATTAAAGCCCTTTACTACTACCGACTTTCTCAAAGAGCTGTTCCACACAGCTAGTAAATAGCCAATGAGAACATCTGTAGTGACCCAAACAACAGCTGTAACAGTAAATCAATAACACCTTCAATTTAATTTTATTTGAAACAGCAGGAGATTCATTTAACAGAAATAATTTAGAGCAGAAGCCTCACTGTAGCAAATGTTTAGTGACATTGTACATATATATGCATATGCAGACATATAAATATATAGATACCTACTTTTAACATAAACATATCATACGAACCATGAGCTTTAGTAGCCCTAATAATTGGCTAAAGTTTTAGTTAGTTAAAAACACTTCTGGCAGTGCCCAAAAGATTGCTGAGCACATCCATCATTGCCGAAATAGAGGCATTAAGTTAACCAAGTAAAATTTTTTGGACAATGCCATATCATGAATTCGGATATAGTCAGCTCATGAAAGACCATTTGAAATATCTGTAGAAATGAGAAGTCTGTGTTGCAGGGTACTGGAGTGGATTTTTACAGCATAAATTTTATGTGAAAATGCTTAAAGATAAAATAAGTGGGATAAATTTAGGGTAATGCTAAGCATTATTTTCTCATGCTGCGTATTGAGAGAGATCTCAAATAAACCCTTTTCCCAAAACTTCACCTAGGCATGAGTTGTGTTACTCTAGAAGACAAAGGAAGTGCACTAAAATTTGTCTGATGTAGATGATCATGGGATCAGGATGAAGGCATCTTGTAGAAGATAAGCTGTTGAAGAATGCAGACAGATTCCGTCTATCTCAGGGAAAAAAAGAAACAACAAAAAATCTCTGGACTGAAAGTGACTTATTTCCCTAGAAGCATGTTCAAAGTTAGAAAGAATCTAATAGAAATGTGATGCAAAATGGGAGGAGCACATTAGCCCAGTAAGGTAAAGGAAGAATATGAGAACTACGGTAAGCAGCTGTTACAATAAGCAACTGTCAGAGTTAAGAGACCCGCTTATTCTTCCACATAAGAATACTTTTATTCTAGTATTCTTGCATCTTGATTTTAAGTCTTCTCACATTATCAAGACTTTTTTTCATGCAAAAGCATCACTTGTGTCCTCCTTCCAAGTGTTCTGCAATAAGTCTATCATTTTACCTGATTCAATTTTTAATAAATGACACCTGAACAGATAATTGGTATTTAGTGATCTTCTGCATAGCAGAAATGACTCACAACTGTCCATAAGAAGTGGTGATTCTGGCAGACACTTAATAAAACTTGTTAACCGACTCAAAACCATTTTCTCCTCCCTGATAGAAACACTAGCACTCTGGTCAAGTATGCTGTGATTTCCAGAAGAAACAGAGATTATCCAAGGAAAAATCTTGAAAGCAGCAGCTGTTTGCTGAAAAATTATCTGCTGAAAAATTAGTCTTAGTCAGCGAAGACAAACACTATGATATTCTTGTGTCAAATTGCATGTTTTTCAGACTAACAATAAATCTGTGTATTTAATTGTCTTTTTTTTTGAGAAGAGAGGGTATTCAAGAAACGGTTTGCATTTTTTTACTCTGGATTAACTTTTGCTATTCATACACCATTTAATGGTTTGCTCACTAAAATGTGTTTTTGCAGAGCAAAGATACTATTTATCACATGCAAGGGTAATAGAATTGTTACTTATGCCAGATTAAAATCAATCAAGCTGAGAGGTTGAGTTTCTGAACTCATTTAATGCTGTTTATCTGGTACCTACTTCTCCAAAATCATCTAGTACTTTGTAAAGTTTCTCTTTGAGATTTTGAATTTAATTGTGTGTGTATTCAAAGGTAATTATATGCAGCTACCTGATTAAATGTTCATTCACATAATGATTAAAAGTGTCTTATGATGACAGTTGTAGTATGTCAGTTTCAGAACTGAATGATTATCACCTGCTGATTGTAGAAATGAATGTCTATAATGGGAGTAATTTTATAGCAGCACTTATTATAAACTAATACTGATCATATGTTACAGTGATTATTGTGTTGTGTCAGATACCTATTTGAAGAGAAATAATTATTTTCAGCCTTCATTTACTTATTGACAGACATAGATAAAAAAATCAGTGTATTTTATGAAGTTTAAAATATTTTGTC
The DNA here is from genome assembly GCF_963264785.1 of Psittacula echo. Taxonomy (NCBI): domain Eukaryota; kingdom Metazoa; phylum Chordata; class Aves; order Psittaciformes; family Psittacidae; genus Psittacula; species Psittacula echo. The sequence goes on along the minus strand of NC_137736.1, from coordinate 69,316,636 downwards.
TCCATAGGAATATGGTCAAAGTAAGCACTCTTAGAGGCAGGCAAGTAGCATTAAGGCTCTTTAAGAGAGTGTTTTTTTGTACATTTTGAAAACAGAGAGGGAGGAAGTTGCATAAAATGCTATACCTAATTACACTATACTACTTTATAATAAAAATGAAAACAGTTTCCTTTATCAGCAAGAATAGATTAAGAATATTTATCCTTTTTTAAATTTTGGATGAAAATTATTTCACCCTTACCACAGATATTCCCATTTCTTGAACACTGATTGAGACCTTCTTTGTCTTTGCAGTTTTGGCAAATGGGGAGAGAGTAGAGAGAGGAGGGAGGGGAGGGAAGGAGGGGAGGGGAGGGGAAGGGAGAGGAAGGTGGGGATGGGAGGGGATGGGAGGGGAGGGGATGGGAGGGGAGGGGAGGGCAGGAGAGGAGAGGAGAGGAGAGGAGAGGAGAGGAGAGGAGAGGAGAGGAGAGGAGAGGAGAGGAGAGGAGAGAAAAAAGAGAAGAGAAGAGAAGAGAAGAATAAAAAAAAGGAGAAGAAAAGAAAAAAGAAAAAAATGAAGAAAAGAAAAGAGAAAAAAGAAAAGAAAAGAGAAAAAAGAGAAAAGAGAAGAGAAGAGAGAAGAAAAAAAGGGAAGAGAAGAGAAAAGAAAAAAAGAAAGAAAAGAAAAAAGAAAAGAAAAGAAAAAAGAAAAGAAAAAGAAAAAAAAGAAAAAAGAAAGAAAAGAAAAGAAAAGAAAAGAAAAGAAAAGAAAAGAAAAGAAAAGAAAAGAAAAGAAAAGAAAAGAAAAGAAAAGAAAAGAAAAGAAGAAAAGAAAAAAGAAAAGAAAAGGAGAAGAAAAGAAGAAAAGAAAAAAGAAAAGAAAAGGAGAAGAAAAGAAAAGGAAAGGAAAGGAAAAGAAAAGAAAATGAAAGGAAAAGGAAAGGAAAGAAAAGAAGAAAAAAAAAAAGAAAAGAAAGAAAAGAAAAGAAAAAAAAGAAAAGAAAAGAAAGAAAAAAGGAAAGGAAAGGAAAGGAAAGGAAAGGAAAGGAAAGGAAAGGAAAGGAAAGGAAAGGAAAGGAAAGGAAAGGAAAGGAAAGGAAAGGAAAGGAAAGGAAAGGAAAGGAGAAGAAAAGAAAAGAAAAGAAAAGAAAAGAAAAGAAAAGAAAAGAAAAGAAAAGAAAAGAAAAGAAAAGAAAAGAAAAGAAAAGAAAAGAAAGGAAAAGAAAAGAAAGGAAAAGAAAAGAAAGAGAAAAGAAAAAAGAAAAAGAAAGGAAAGGAAAAGAAAAGGAAAGGAAAGGAAAGGAAAGGAAAGGAAAGGAAAGGAAAAGAAAAGGAAAGGAAAGGAAAGGAAAGGAAAGGAAAGGAAAGGAAAGGAAAGGAAAGGAAAGGAAAGGAAAGGAAAAGAAAAGAAAAAGAAAATCTAAATTATTAACTAAACCCTTTCTAATATAAGAAGATATTTCCACTGCTGGTTTTCATTCCTGAACAGCAAAGAGATATCTCATAAATCATTGCACTGTTGGCAATCTCACATTGCAAGAACACAGAAAGCCTAATCGATAACTGGTCAATAAAAAAGTTGCCCTTTTCTGGAAGTCATAGAACTATTCCCTTGTGGAAGGTTAGAACCTCTTAGTGCTGAAGCTACTTAATTATTACAGATAATTGGAATTTAGCTTTTACAGAAATGGCACAAAATGGAAACTGAATTCATATTGCTTGCGCTGCTTATTATTTTACTTTACTGCTTCTTCAGAACCATGAGAATGGTATGGGTTTAAGACACTTTGCAACTGAGCATAATAAAATCCTACCTGTTGAGTCTTAATCTTTATTAATTTGTACCTTTGTAAATCTGAAATATTTTTTATTTTAAATCAATTGATTTGTACCAGATTTATGCAACTAACATAAAATCTGTCAAGGAGCATTTGGTTCGGTTCAGTTTGGTCTGGGTTTATGCATGAATATAGCAGCTGGTTTTGTGGATATTATCACATGACCTGTCCCTGGTTTTGGGGGAGTATATTTTTTTATCCCTGTGACCACTATGCATAGACATAGGTAGCTAATTAGCCATGGAATAGCCTATGGAGCCACATTTCTCCATCTGGTGATATACCCAGTTTGAGTGAAATAGGGATAATGTCAAGGAAGAAGAATGAAAAAGTCATAACAATTTTATCCACTGCGAGCACTTCTTTTTCCTAAATTAAGTGTGTAATTATCAGACTTTATCTCTAGTGTCATATGGTGTAACATTTATTGAACTAATTAGGATGAAGCTTAAAATTACTTGCTGAATAACTTGATGAAGCAGCTGCAATTTTTTCCCTTTAAAGGAATGAAGAAGCAGCTTGGGGAAATGTAGGCACCTCTGAATTGAAATGTTACAATCAATAGCACACAAGACGGACAGATGTTATAAAATGAACAGCTATATAATTGACCTACATAGAAGAATTTGTATTTTCTGAAAAGAACTGGGACAAACAGGTATGTAATATAGGTATCATTGTACTAACAAGAAACAGAAGAAAAAAGGTGATTTTTTTTGTTCGTTTTGTGGTGTTCCAGTGCTTTTACACTAGATATTCTGTGAGATTTAGAAAACTTTTAATTGAAGCAATAATATGATGATGACATGTACTCACCTTTTACAGCAGCTGTGGAGGTTTAATGCACCTCACTTTCCTTCTGAAAAATTTGCTCAGACTAGAACAAATTCCCCAATATGTATCCATCTTTTCAAACATGCTATTGCAAATGTGTTAAAGAGTTGTCAGGGAGTGAACTCCCAAAAATACTTAATGAAAGGATGTGACAGTTGATTCCTTTTGTCTAGAAAATATGTTGGTATTAAGTTTGAACATATTGACTCATATAAGGGTAGGCTTCTTGAATACATGCATCCAGAGCTGCTGATCAAAATTTATTAAGTCAACCTTTCTGGTTTAGCCTGTAACGATGATGAACATTCACAGACACTACATCAATCCTTTGAGGACTATTAGAAGATAAAGCATTATGCTTTACTACTCAGACAGCGCTCAGTTATGAGCCATAGCTGTAAGGTTTTACTACTTCTGAATAGTCAAAGCCAATTCCATCTGAAGTCATTATTTTTTAAAAAATAGCATTCTCAGAATTCTACCACCAAACAAGAAGAGGAAATAATCATGATTAAGGTGTTAATATTTTTATTTTTTTTTTACCAATAGATTTCATGGTCCGTAGTAGTCTAATTTTACTTCACAGAGGCAGCTAAACATCTATGTGGAGACCACCTGTTTGTGTCTAAGCAAGGGATAGGTCTGCTTCTGGGTGAAGTTTGGAGCCCTGCAGTAACCCAGCCTAGATCTATGGGAGCTCACTGCTGTCTGTATGCCTTCATTGTTCTCTAGTGAAAATCAGGGCATAAAGATATGGTAGGTAGATTGTGCACATCCAGGCCAGTAAATGTTCCATATCCACAAAACCACTGAATTTATTTAGAAAGTAACACATTCCTCACATCCTGCTAGCCAGTTATGTTGCAATGTTCTTCATTTGTATAGATCACCACCTCTGTCAAGATCCTCTTGAAACAGGATGTCATTAGAGTCAGCTAGTTGTACTTCCTTTTGTATGTGAATCATAAACATGGACACTGATATACCTTTAAAAAAAGCCTCAAACAAAGCAAAAAATGGCCCCCCCCAAAAAAAAAATCTAAAAAAGAACTAAACAAACAAACAAGCAAACATTAAAATAATGTTGTATTCACACGCTGTTAGTAGGCTGGCTAAAATTAAAGAATTTTATTCTCTAAGTTTTCCTGATTTTTAACAGATGAAGACCACAAAACTTTGAAAACTACACAGGGTTCCTGCTCAAGCTTTATCACTGTGGATGAGTTATGTAATAATTTTGATACTACAAAAAAACAGCTAAACAATATATCTATATTTGCTTTGGAAATCCCTAAGAAGTTGTTTTGTTTTGTTTTGTTTTTTATATGAAACATTCTCAACTTCCTAACTATTCAGGGATAATTAGGTGCCTTAAAAAAAGATCTTCAAATTCTGGTCAGTTTACAAGACGTGTAACCCAGAAAAAAAAGTACAAGGATGAATTATTCTATTGTCTTCTAGTAAGGTACTTTAACAAAATAGATCACTCGTTTTGTTCAACGTGGTCACAAATTGAATCTGGAAAAAAACCCAAAAAACCCTCAAGCAAAAACAACCCCCCAAAACCCAAACCAAACAAAACCAAACAAAACAAACCTTGGACTGGAGTAGTAAAGTAAATCTTGGTTTTAGACAGTGTTCTATGTGAGCAGTTTATATCAGATTAAGGTTCCCAATGGAAGAAGTGGAATGGATGAAGTGGAGGTTTTTTCCCTAAAAATGTTTGTGGTCTCTGGAAAATTGTTTTCTTTCAGACTGAGGACTTGTGCTTCATACCAAATAACATGTAACATTTTCAGACTTCTTTTGAGGGAAAACTAAATCTTCTTATTGCAACTGAATTGCAACTTATTGCAACTGAACTGTGCTGGATCATTCTTCCTTCTTTAATATGTTGGAATGTTATATTACAGATTTAAAATTGATTGAATGGTTCCTATCAGTTTGTATATTGCTTAATCAAAGCAAATGTTTAGTATTTCTCTGAATTGCAACTAACTATGCATTCCTTGAAGAAAAGATTTACCCTGTTTTCTAGTTATAGAAGAGCAAGGTCTTTGCAAATGCATTCAATTTCTTTTTTTATCTGTTTCTTGTTATTACAAGATACAAGAAAGTATAAGGCTGTCCCCATTAATGATTAATCTGGCATGAGAAAGTAGGAGTCATTTCCTACTGAAACTCAGAGTATTTGATTGAATGCCTTTGAGACAGCTTTGAAAAAATAGACATTGACTGAACAAATATTTTAGAGGGGAAAAATTCCTATATGAACTCAAACTGCAGACTTTGCCTTAAATGGAGCCATGCACAGTCAGAAGGGTTTTATTTTTATTTGGAGTGTTGTTTTGTGTACCATGCATAGTTTTGTATACCATCTGTGAAAAGAAGAGGTCTATAGAGGAAAAAATGTGCAATAACAGTGTGCAGTATGTTAGATATGAGACTGCAAAGTACTGTAGAATCACACCATTCTGTCTTGATGCTGTTGTAATAATTTCTCACAGAGAGTCCTGGCTTATCCTTATCTGGATAATGCAGGAGAATGTGGTGATCAAGCTAGATGTCTAGTTGTGGTTAGCAGAAGCAATTGGGAGGTAACTGAGAAACTGTGAGCTCATTACTCGCTAACGAGAGCAGTACTGGAATACTGATTTGGGAGTACGATTATGGAAAACTGATGTTCCTTATAGATGGACAGCAGTGGGAGAAACAGTAGCTATGTAAAATATTGATAGAATATTTTGTGATGTGGAAGCTATGGGGAGTAGGAAACTCACTATTTACACAAGGAATGAAAATGGAGAAAGAAAAGGAGTGTTGGAAGACTTATCACAATGAAGAGAGCTAATAAAGGGATGAATGCTGGTGGTAACACTGAAAAAAAGGAGAAAAAATTAAAAACTAGAAGAAAGCAGGAAACGATAGTTGGAGGGAGAGGAGTAGGAGACAAGAAATTAACTTTATGTATGTACAGAACAAGATGCATGCATCACTTTGTTACAATCAAATTAATTAATCTAAATAATAAATGCAAGTATAGCAAACATTTTTGAGTAGCATTTCAGTGCAAAAGGTGTTGAGCATTCCAGAAAAATGCCAGACTTTTTCTTCAAACAGCAATAAATTTTAAACAAATTACATAAGTGAAGGCTGATTAAGACTGTTAATTTAAAATGTAAATTATAAGAAGAGAATTAGAAGAGGAAAGCCCCCTTCTGTTGGTATGCTACACCTCTGATAAATGCAAATGTATCACTTTTCTACAGAAGGAGCTTAGGTTGGTTGGGCTTCTAACTCAGGTTCAAGCCTGATTGAATGAATCTGATCCCATTGTCCTAGAGACACATATTTTTGTAGGCAATGAAGAAAAAAAACCATAGCACAGCAATACAGATTTTATGCTGCTCTTTTCTGGATTATGCTGGTTGGATGGTCCTCTGACGGCTGATCTGCTCTTCTTTTTAGGAACAGAGAGTAAAGGTCAGGCTGCTCTGCTGCATGACTGTACTGGTGCCTACCCCAGGGAAGCTTTCTTTTGTGCTGAGCATGGCCTTGCTGGAAGTCGACACAAGCTGCTGCTTTCTAGCAAGGCTATTGTAAGATCTGATGTTCAAGAACATATATTGTCTTAAAAGAAAGCTGGAGTGAATGACAGTTTTACAGAATTCTTATAAATCCCAAGGGACAGGGTCACACTTTCATTTCACTCTACAAGTGTAGCTCAGTCTCTTTCTTTACATAAACATCCTAAGTATTTGGTGCTAACAATTTTCTGTGTGATCTCAGAAGATTTCTGTATTTTTTCTTCAGACGCAACATTTTGTGAAGCATGCTTCATAAGAATCATCTCTCACACTTTTGCGAGAAGCCATTTAGTAAATACAGCCAAACTTATATGAATTTTTATGATGTTAGCATAGTGAGAATAACCCCAAAACCAACAAAGCAGACCCATGCGTAAAACACCAAACCAAAAGCCACTGTCATAATGAGTAATTTCCTAAAGATGGCCCTAAAAATGGATTCATGGATTCATGCTTAGGCAGTTAAATGAGTGGTATGGTGTTAGTGTGAGATGCTGCATTCTCATTTTCTGTATTTGTATAGTTATGTTACTTTCTCATTTAAGAATCTAACCTCAATGATCTTAGAATCATAGAATCATAGAATAGTTAGGGTTGGAAAGGACCTTAAGATCATCTAGTTCCAACACCCCTGCCATGGCCAGGGACACCTCACACTAAACCATGTCACCCAAGGCCTCATCCAACCTGGCCTTCAACACCACCAAGGATGGAGCATTCACAATCTCCCTGGGCAACCCATTCCAGTGCCTCACCACCCTCTCAGGAAAGAATTTCTTCCTTAGATCCAATCTAAACTTCCCCTGCTTAAGTTTGAACCCATTACCCCTTGTCCTGTCACTACAGTCCCTAATGAAGAGTCCATCCCCAGCATCCCTATAGCCCCCCTTCAGATACTGGAAGGCTGCTATGAGGTCTCCACGCAGCCTTCTCTTCTCCAGGCTCAACAGCCCCAACTTTCTCAGCCTGTCTTCATACACGAGGTGCTCCAGTCCCCTGATCATCCTCGTGGCCCTCCTCTGGACTTGTTCCAACAGTTCCATGTCCTTTTTATGTTGAGGACACCAGAACTGTACACAATACTCCAAGTGAGGTCTCACGAGAGCAGAGTAGAGAGACAGGATCACCTCCTTCGACCTGCTGGTCACACTTCTTTTGATGCAGCCCAGGATACAGTTGGCTTTCTGAGCTGCGAGTGCACACTGCTGGCTCATGTTCATTTTTATATCGACCAACACCCCAAGTCCTTCTCTGCAGGGCTGCTCTGAATCTCTTCTCTGCCCAACCTGTAGCTGTGCCTGGGATTGCTCCAACCCAGGTGTAGGACCTTGCATTTGGCGTGGTTAAACTTCATCAGGTTGGCGTCAACCCACCTCACAAGCGTGTCAAGGTCCCTCTGGATGGCATCCCTTCCCTCCGGCGTATCAAATGGACCACACAGCTTGGTGTCATCGGCAAACTTGCTGAGGGCGCACTCAATCCCACTGTCCATGTCACTGACAAAGATGTTGAGCAAGACCGGTCCCAACACCGATCCCTGAGGGACACCACTCGTTACCGGTCTCCAGCCAAAGATTAAGCCATTGACCACAACTCTTTGCATGCAGCCATCCAGCCAGTTCTTTATCCACCGAGTGGTCCACCTATCAAATTGATGTCTCTCCAATTTAGAGACAAGGATGTCATGTGGGACGGTGTCGAACGCTTTGCACAAGTCCAGGTAGATGACATCAACTGCCCTACCCCTGTCCATCAGTTTCGTAGCCCCATCATAGAAACCCACCAAATTGGTCAGGCAGGATTTCCCCTTAGTGAAGCCATGCTGGCTGTCACCAAGCACCTTGGTTTTTTTTCATGTGCCTTAGCATGCCTTCCAGGAGAATCTGCTCCAAGATTTTGCCAGGCACAGAGGTGAGACTGACTGGTCTGTAATGGCCTGGGTCATCCATTTTCCCCTTCTTGAAAATGGGGGTTATATTTCCCTTTTTCCGGTCATCAGGAACTTCACCTGACTGCCATGATTTTTGAAATATGATGGCCAGTGGCTTAGCAACTTCATCCTCCAGCTCCTTCAAGACCTGCGGATGGATTTCATCAGGTCCCATGGACTTGTGTACGTTTAGGTTTTTAAGATGGTCTCGAACCAGATCCTCTCCTACAGTGGGCCTAGGGTCTTCATTCTCACAGTCCCTGCGTTCGCCTTCCAAGACTTGGGTGGTGTGGTCAGAGACTTTGCCAGTGAAGACCGAGGCAAAGAAGTCGTTAAGAATCTCAGCCTTCTCCAAATCCTGGGTAGCCAGTTCTCCCGATATCTTCCGAAGGGGGCCTACGCTGTCCCTAGTCTGTCTTCTACTCGCTACGTACCTATAGAATACCTTCCTGTTATCCTTAACATCCCTAGCCAAGTTCAATTCTAACTGGTCCTTAGCTTTCCTCACCTGGTCCCTAGCTTCCCGGACAGCATCCCTGTATTCTTCCCAGGCCACCTGTCCCTGCTTCCACCTTCTATAAGCCTCTTTTTTCCTTTGAATTTTCCTGAGCAACTCCTTATCCATCCAAGGAGGTCTCCTGGCCCTCTTGCTGCACTTCCTTCTAGTTGGGATGCAACACTCCTGAGCTTGGAGCAGGTGATCCTTGAATAACAACCCACAGTCTTGGGCCCCCCTGCCCTCTAGGGCTGTATCCCATGGAACCTTACTAAGCAGGTTCCTGAAGATTCCAAAGTCTGCTCTCTTGAAGTCCAGGGCAGTGAGCTTGCTGCACGCTCTTTTCACTGTCCCAAGGATCTCGAATTCGACCATCTCGTCGTCACTGCATCTTCTTCTAGGACACTTGCAATATATGCTTTGATTCTGGCCTGACCTTTCAGGCTATGTACAGTAACTGCAGTTTCACAATTGCAATATTTTTTTTCAAAAGGACTTGTGCTGCTAAGTAGTTAATGAGAGGCACTGTGTTCCTTTACTCTGGGTGTTAAGCAAGAGAAATGGGAGAATATTTACCTGGGTTTCAGTCAAATTAACAATTACACTGTTGTGATAATAAGCCTATGTGATACATAAAAAAGGAATTTAGGAAACTGGAATTAACGGTAAGAAGATATATGGGAGCCAAGGAAAGAAGTCTTCTCATTCTATTGCTGTGTTCTGACTGGGAGATTGAAGTCTGCTGATGTCCTGAAATTCCTGTTTCAGGGTCATCATGAGGTTTGTTTAAGTTTATCTTGCTCCCTATTATACAAAAAAGATGTAGATAGGCTGGATTTGGTCCAGAGAACGGTCTTGAAGATGATCAAAGAACTGGGAAGCCTGACATATGAGGAAAAGCTGAGAGAAGTGGGTTCTTTCAGCCTAGAGGAAAAAAAAGAAAACAACTCGGGGGAGACCTTATCACCATGTTCTAGTATTTAAAGTGTGCCTACAAAGAAGACGGAGAGTCCCATTTTACAAGGAGTCGTGGAAAAGACAAAGGGTAATGAGTGCAAGTTACTCCTGAGGAGATTCTGACCGGACACAAAAGGAAAATTTTTCACAGTGAGAACAATCACCCACTGGAATAACCTCCCCAGGGAAGTGGTAACTCCCCAAATTTGGACTCTATTAAGATTTGTCTGGACGGGGTGCTGGGACATCTAGTCTAGATCATGCTTTGCCCAGAAAGGTTGGACCAGATGGTCCTTGAGGTCCCTTCTAACCTGGTATTCTTGTATATGGCTTTGACCAACTGAAGGATAAAAACAATGTTGTCTATGGATGTGCTTAAAGACATTGTTTATCTGCAAAAGTCACAGAAATGGATAAATAAGGAGACAGACCTTCTTAGTCTCATTACTAAAATACACTTTCTTACTGAAAAAAGCAAAAGCTTTACTAAACCTCTAAACATGGGCTTGAAAGATAAGGAATTATTCGGTCTGCATCTTTCCAGACAGTAGAGAATCCAGCCACAAAAGACTAGTTCAATAATATTAATGATAATAATGAAAAAACCCCAACAACCCCAACCCCATAATGCTATTTGAATAATTTCTTTTGCTCACAGAATTATTTACACAGGCATTAGACCAATATTATGGCATTATATTTTCCTTTCTAATTGGAGCTCAGCCCAGTTTGGGTGCTACCTAGGTAGAACAATATATTATTCCATAATTTGTCATGAATATGAGTCTGCAAGGATAAGCCTTGTCTGGCCAGTTGTAGGTATCAGCAATGCAGAGTGCTGCCCTAAAGCTTTCCAGTCAAAGCTCCATTCAAAGCTTTCCATTCTGGCTGCCTCTATAACCAGTAGGAATAAACAAGCAGTTTCAGGTCATGATGCACCTACCTACTAGGATAAAGAGAGATAAAACTGTAGATACTACGTAATATATCTATTTCTCTGAGCTGGCTTCTCTAGTTCTTCCAAAAAAAGCCATAAGGACCTGTCGATAAAGTGATAACTCCTAATTTTTTCAATCACTCATATTCTGTCTACAGTACAGATAGGATCACATTATGAATGTAACTACGTTCTTCAAGTGATCATCTGACATGTTCAAAGCTAATGTGATTCAGCTTATCTAGAGCAGCATTTTCTTTTTTTTTTTCCTGGCAGAACCATGTGTTAACCAGGTTGGCCTGTCAACACCTAGTATGCTAAAGGACTGGTTTTATTCCAAAGCATTCTGGTATAACCTGGGCAACTTTCCCAAGCTGCCAGGTGGAAGAGATGGAGAAATGTGGGTGTTGGAAGACCATAAGCCAAATTGTGTCAACTATTTCTTACTGTATTTTTTTAACTGGGGGAACTCTAAAATTGAAATGGAACTTTCTTGAATTACAAATAAATGTAAAAATAATGAACACCTTTTCTCCTCTCAGAAAGCATATGTGAAAAAATTCAAACCTAAAAAACTCCTGTTGGGGGATGGTGAACAGATATAATGGTGCCTGGTGTTTAAAGTCTGGGTTTTTTCCAAATTGTTTTAAATGATGAATAGCAAAATTTTGCTGTGTCTTCTGCCTAGTTCTCAGTTCTTAGTTCTTAGTTATTACAAAGAGATTAGTTCTGACTCACTTGTGTGGTGTCCCTCAAGGGTCAGTGTTGGGATCGATCCTGTTCAACATCTTCGTTGGCAACCAGTGGAATTGAGTGCTTCCTCAGCAAGTTTGCTGATGACACCAAGCTGTTTGGTGCAGTTGACATGCTGGAGGGAAAGGATGCCATCCACAGGGATCTTGACATACATATGAGGTGGGCCAATGCCAAACTTATGAAGTTCAACAAAGTCAAGTGCAAAGTCCTACCCTAACCATTCTATGATTACTTTCTCATATAATATTTTTCTATCTGATCTTCAAAATAGAAAGACTGTCATAATGGCACATGTGCCACATTGCAATCCTTCTAAATCCTGAGCAGAGTGGTGGGTATTTCAAATATTATGCATAGTTTGGATATACATAAAAGTTATCAGTCCCTTTGCAATCCCAATTAAGTACCTAGATCACTTATCTACAGCTGTGTTAAATTTCTGGATTTATTTGACTATTTTTGTAGTTTCATACTCATTTAAAAAAATCATTAAAAAAAATTTTTAATGATGTGCAATTTTTACTGAGTAATTAACAAAGTGGAAGAGGTATAGCAAGGAGAGAAATGGTAATGTAATGTGCTAATTAGCTTTTTAAGCTAATATTCCACTGTGGTATTACATAAGAAAAAAAAACATACATTTGTTCAAATATCAAAAAATGAGCAAAATAAAAAACAAAAACAGATTAACCAATGCAATGCAATAAAATAAAATCTATTCTCTTGTTCCCAGATAAATACCTCAAGCAGACAGTAAGAAGGAGAATAGCTGAGATTATGATACATTTAGTTTCCTGAATATTATTGTGAAAGCCTGTGCAGTGTGCTTGTGTCTGAGTCTAGGCCAATGACCTCTTTATTAAATCTTGTAATGCATCCTGAGGTACACACCTTCTCATTTGTAATCTTTATTTACAACATAGAAAATAACATTAAAAAAACCCAAACCCAAACATAACCAAGGCAACAACCCCCCCAAAAAACCCAGCATAGAAAGTTTGAATGATAAAGCAACAAAAACATTAGTAAAAGCAAATCTTAATTCCATAGAAAGACTCAAGTTTCATAATCTACCTTATATAAAAAAAAAGCATCACAGTAGACTAGAACTGGAAATAAACCTTGGAGTTAATGACATGGATATTGTGGAAAAATGAGTTTATTGTGATCCAGAAAACTTTCATTCAGCAGAACATTTAAATAGTTGAAGATATTCCTTTGGACCATTTAAACACAAGTTTAAAATCTCTTCAAAGAAATGAGAACTGCATTTCAGCACCAACTTCTCAGACAGTATGTGGGATATCTCTTTAAACTATCATCAGCATAGTGAACATTCACATTAGATTTCTAGGTAAAGTCAAATCAGCAATATTATTTAGTTTATTTAACTTTATTGAAAATGGGTTGCAGTTTTTCCAAGTATAACTTCTTTACCTGCTAGGAAACTGGTAGCTGGACATGAGCTACCAGGATAACATCTCAAAAAAAGATCTATTCCCTTCAGTGCAATTGTTTAAACTATGCCATTGTCTTAAAACGTACTTTAATGCATATTTCGATGCATGGACTGTGAGGTTACTGAGTGGCATTGAAACCACTTTAAGCTGACCGTGTAGACATAACTGAAGCAAATTCGGTATCTGAAAATACGGTTTCTGCTGCTTTTTAATTCTCTATTTAATCCTGCTTTTTGTGATATGAATAATTATTCACATTGCTGCATGTTATTCACTATTTCTATGATTTAAAGCCACTGAAGTCTAGGAATATGATTCCCTTGACTTGAAATATTTTGCATTAAGCCTAAGAAAATTTGCACTTTTTAAAATTTGCAGATCCCAGAAGGAGGTCTTCACATAAATGTGAATGGGCATTTTTTAGTTCCAAATTTCAAGGGTAACATTAATTATTGCTGTTGAAACCTTAACACTAAATTCTACTGGCACTACTGTGAGATTTTCTGAGTTTAATAATTAATTGAAACAGTATAATCCATATTATTTAAAGTTCAGGTTAGTACAAAGAAGTATAATCCATATTATTTAAAGTTCAGGTTAGTACAAAGAAGTATAATCCATTTGTTGTAATACAATAACTGCTTATTCACAGTTTTATAAGTGTATTTAATTAAATACTGCAAACCTTTTTCTGCAAATAGGATTTTTATAAATTGATCAGATTTACAGCTTTTTGCCATTTCTACAATTCTGATTGAACAAACTGTGCTTTTTGCAAGGTCTTCATAAATGTGCAACTACCTGATTAGAAAAGTGAAATAATGAGTATACATATCTGTACTTATCACCAGTTATTAATGATTTATTGTTTTAATTATAAGGAGCAGTCTTTGGAGTGACTGCAATGCAAAATTCATATGTAGAAGAATTAATGTACTTTTAAATCAGACTACAAATTAAAAGATATTTATCTGGCATTTTAGGTATCATTTAGGGGAGCCGAGATATATTTTTATTGCAGAGTAAATCAGAAAGTAGAAGTTACATTTCACTGGTAACCGTTACATGACAAGTAAACAAGTTTAATCGTGTTATTCACCTCATTGACTTTAATGATTCAATAATAGATGTATTAGGCACTTCAGGACCATATGGCTTAGAGAAAAAAAGTCTGCATAAACTACTACTTTTTCATCTCAAGTATCTGATATATATGTTAACTCCCTGCACTGTGATGACAGTTGAAATTTCTCACCAGCTGGCCAGTTGCTCTGCACAGTAGGCACTATCATCCTCAGCTGATTGTTGAATTCTCAGCTCTGTAGTAAAGTCATGACTTGTGGGTATTTTTTAATAAAACACAGTTTTTATTGATTTCACATAAACATTACAATAATCTACAAAAGAATAAGTGGGTAAAGTCTTAGAAAGGGGTGGATCACAAGTTAAAGTTGAATTCAGTATAAGCTCTACTTGTAACAGTGCTCATCAACCACATGCATTAGCAATATGGGTGAAATGTGTAAAGGAAAATGAGGCTACAGCTACATCTCATCAAGTTGTTTTACTACGCCGGGCTTTTGCTCAGCATTGTGCTACCTAAAGCACAGCCTGCATATGATCATGCCTGGCAGAAATTTCAACCATGAAACACTGCTTATTTCCAGCTGTCATTTGTGCTGCTGCAAGAAGAGCTCCAAAGAAACCCCCCACTTTTCCCAGAAATGTCAATGAAATGGACAGGTTGATTATCTACAGCCTGTATCAGCCAACACTGTTCAGATCTGAAGCAGTATACAGCCTACTGTCTGTCACTATTGCTTACTTTTAGACATACTTTTTTTTACCATTCCTTCTTTACTTAGATATCACATTTGTTTCTGCCACTGGCTGTATGAAATCCAACCATGATAGAGCCTAACAAGACAAAAAGGGGTATTTTCATGTGTGTGTGCGTCTTCACAGAACATTATTTCCGTTTTGTTACCTGACTTCTGATTTGCCTTTGTAAACTAGACCATACTTGGTCCAGCATCAAGGATAACATTTGTCCAGAGTTTTGGAAAGGAAATTGAAAGGTACATAATCAAAAGAGAAAGGAGAAAAATAAAACACAGGTGCATTAGCCATCTCATCAGTTAAGGGATTCTGAAACACAAGACAATTCTGAAAGCCTGTGGTAAACTAATTATATGTCTATTCAAAACCCACTTTAAAAAAACAAATTGGAATTTCTTAGTAACTTTAATTACATCCCAGCTACATTAAAATGATAGAAAATCTAGAAAGTGGCATCACACAACACTATAAAACTTTATTTTTCCTTATTATACACTCTATTTGTTACAAGCTGTTTCTCATTTAAATGCACAATATATTATTCATATACTGTCAGAATAATGAAGAATAAGGCTCTTATCCTACCATAATAATATATATCTTTCCAAACAGTATATATAGCCACTTATCCATATTAGTTCGTCTATTCACACAGCATCACTTTGTAAGAGGGTTAGACTATTCTTCTGTATAACCTCCCCTGTCTTAAATAAACAGAAATGAGAAAATATTGACAATAGTCTTTGGGGGTCCTTTATCATGGACTTGTCTCTGTACACATACTTTTTAATGAAGTATATATATGCCAAAACAATGCATCTAGAAAAAAATAGTTTGGTACTAAAAAAGAAGCAAGCAAGAAAAAAGAATAAAGAAACCCCAATATAATGAAGTATTAGAGTACAAATCAGTACAAAGATACACCAACTATAACAACCAAAATGTAGAAATAAAACCACAAAAAATAGGAAGGTGGGAATCGAAAGAACAACAATTTAAAAACAGTAGCAGTAACAAAAATAACATTTTTCATTATATCAGAAACAAAAAGTACAGGAGAGCATTGTTGGATTGTTTATTTACTTGAATATCAGAGGCTGAAACAGCTGGTTAAGAAAATCAAAATAGAAGTATTCTCTTTATCATTCTTGATCAAAAGAATAAAAACCTCTCTCTACTCAGGTACATGAGCCAAAGTACAACATGTATAAAAATTGTGATGGAACTACCTAATGAACTGATATTAAGCCACGCTGAGAACTTATTCTTTGGCATTTTACAGCTGCATGCCAGGCACACAAGCCTGACTCAGAACAGTACGATTCTCCAGAGGACTGATCTCTTTCTACAACAGACAGCATGGAACACTGCCATTTCTTCAGCACTGTGTTGTGTTTTTATGACGCAGCACACACCAGACACCCCCATTCTATGCATTCGGGTTTGTTCAGGTCAGAGTGTCTGACAGTAGACAAAGGCTGTGCAGACCAGATGGCTGCATAAACACTGGAGCGAACATCTTATTCAATGAAATCATTATATGTATTTTATGCTTGGGAAGTACTTTGGAGTGCTTGGGAATGCAGACTCTTCTGGGAAAATGTTACAAAAGTGAACAGGCTAGCAAATTTACAAATTTCATGCAATTTTTTTTTTTCACATCACCATTCAAAACTACTCCTTAGAAAGAATAATCTTGAGAATCATACCTAGGTTTTGCTTTCTAAGAGCTACTTTGTTCACTCTAAGGGAGAACTATAAGTGAATTAACACTCACATAAGACCTAGGAGCAAATTAGGTATCTGCATCATCTGGTAATGTAAACAGATACTAAAACCAATGAATAACAACATTTTCAGAGAGTATACACCTTTTTTCAAGCAAAGGATTAATCCAGAGAACTGACAGAAGTGAAATTTTTATAATAGTAAATCACAACATTATGATGTTATTTTGGGGTTTTGGTCAATTTGACAGAGAAAGGATTTAGCTATTGGCAAATGGTAAATACTAATCACTGGAGCTGTCCAGAGGAGGGTCATGAGGATGATAAGGGGGCCTGGAGCACCTCCCATACAAAGACAAGCTGAGAATTTTGGGGCCTGGAGAAGAGAAGGCTGCGTGGAGACCACATAGCAGCCTTCTAATATCTGAAGAGGGCCTACAAGGACGCTGGAGAGAGACTCTTCCTAGGGACTGTAGTAATAGGACAAGGGATCATGGTTCAAATCTCAAAAGGGTAAGTTGAGGTTCAGCATAAGGAAGAAGTTCTTACTGTTAGGGTGGTGAAGCACTGGAACAGGTTGCCCAAAGAAGTGGTAAATGCTCCATACCCAGCAGTGTTCAAGGCCAGGTGGGACAGAGTTTTGGGCGAAACCGTCTAGTGTGAGGCATGGGGTGCTGGAGCTAAAATACCCTCTTACAAAGTGATGTTGTGTGAATAAATAAGCGCCTTTACATACTGTGTTGGAAAGCTATATATTATTATGGTAGGACAAGAGTCATAAGTATAATTAATAATTATAATAGTATCTGAAAAATTTATTAAACAATTCCAACCAAGATACATTTCCAAACAAGATATGCCCGTAGCATGGGAAACAAATGAGGAATTAGAGATGTGTGCACGACTACGGGAGTATGATATAGTAGGCATCACAGAAACATGGTGGGATGGCTCCTACGATTGGAGTGTTGGAATGGAAGGTTACAGGCTCTTTAGAAAAGACAGGCCTGGCAGGCAGGGAGGGAGAGTTGCTATTTATGTTAGGGATAGGCTGGAGAGTATGGAACTCTGTCCGGGGATGGGTGAGCAGTCAACAGAGAGTTTGTGGGTCAAGGTTAAAGGGACAGCAGCGATGGGGGACATTATTGTGGGGATCTCTTACAGATTGCCTGATCAAGAGGAATCTGTGGATGAAATGCTCTATAGGCAGAGAGGAACAGCCTCACGCTCACAGGCCCTTGTTCTCATGAGAGACTTCAACCACCCTGACATCTGTTGGAGTGAAGGTACGGCCCGGCACAAGCAACCCAGGAGGTTCCTCGATTGTGTGGAAGACAACTTCCTTCTGCAAGCAATAGAGGAGCTGACAAGGAGAGGTGCCATGCTTGAACTCGTGCTCACCAACAAGGAAGGGCTGGTTGGAAATGTGACGCTCCAGGGCAGCCTTGGATGCAGTGACCACGAGATGGTCGAATTGGAGATCCTTGGGACAGTGAAAAGAGCGTGCAGCAAGCTCACTGCCCTGGACTTCAAGAGAGCAGACTTTGGAATCTTCAGGAACCTGCTTAGTAAGGTTCCATGGGATACAGCCCTAGAGGGCAGGGGGGCCCAAGACTGTGGGTTGTTATTCAAGGATCACCTGCTCCAAGCTCAGGAGTGTTGCATCCCAACTAGAAGGAAGTGCAGCAAGAGGGCCAGGAGACCTCCTTGGATGGATAAGGAGTTGCTCAGGAAAATTCAAAGGAAAAAAGAGGCTTATAGAAGGTGGAAGCAGGGACAGGTGGCCTGGGAAGAATACAGGGATGCTGTCCGGGAAGCTAGGGACCAGGTGAGGAAAGCTAAGGACCAGTTAGAATTGAACTTGGCTAGGGATGTTAAGGATAACAGGAAGGTATTCTATAGGTACGTAGCGAGTAGAAGACAGACTAGGGACAACATAGGCCCCCTTCGGAAGATATCGGGAGAACTGGCTACCCAGGATTTGGAGAAGGCTGAGATTCTTAATGACTTCTTTGCTTCGGTCTTCACTGGCAAATGCTCTGACCGCACCACCCAAGTCTTGGAAGGCGAACGCAGGGACTGTGAGAATGAAGACCCTAGGCCCACTGTAGGAGAGGATCTGGCTTGAGACCATCTTAAAAACCTAAACATACACAAGTCCATGGGACCTGATGAAATCCATCCGCAGGTCTTGAAGGAGCTGGAGGATGAAGTTGCTAAGCCACTGGCCATCATATTTCAAAAATCATGGCAGTCAGGTGAAGTTCCTGATGACCGGAAAAAGGGAAATATAACCCCCATTTTCAAGAAGGGGAAAATGGATGACCCAGGCCATTACAGACCAGTCAGTCTCACCTCTGTGCCTGGCAAAATCTTGGAGCAGATTCTCCTGGAAGGCATGCTAAGGCACATGAAAAAAAACCAAGGTGCTTGGTGACAGCCAGCATGGCTTCACTAAGGGGAAATCCTGCCTGACCAATTTGGTGGGTTTCTATGATGGGGCTACGAAACTGATGGACAGGGGTAGGGCAGTTGATGTCATCTACCTGGACTTGTGCAAAGCGTTCGACACTGTCCCACATGACATCCTTGTCTCTAAATTGGAGAGACATCAATTTGATAGGTGGACCACTCGGTGGATAAAGAACTGGCTGGATGGCTGCATGCAAAGAGTTGTGGTCAATGGCTTAATCTTTGGCTGGAGATCGGTAACGAGTGGTGTCCCTCAGGGATCGGTGTTGGGACCGGTCTTGCTCAACATCTTTGTCAGTGACATGGACAGTGGGATTGAGTGCGCCCTCAGCAAGTTTGCCGATGACACCAAGCTGTGTGGTCCATTTGATACGCCGGAGGGAAGGGATGCCATCCAGAGGGACCTTGACACGCTTGTGAGGTGGGCCGATGCCAACCTGATGAAGTTTAACCACGCCAAATGCAAGGTCCTACACCTGGGTCGGGGCAATCCCAGGCACAGCTACAGGTTGGGCAGAGAAGAGATACAGAGCAGCCCTGCAGAGAAGGACTTGGGGGTGTTGGTTGATGAGAAAGTGAACATGAGCCGGCAATGTGCGCTCGTAATTCAGAAAGCCAACCATATCCTGGGCTGCATCAAGAGGAGCATGACCAGCAGGTCGAAGGAGGTGATCCTGTCTCTCTGCTCTCGTGAGACCTCACTTGGAGTATTGTGTGCAATTCTGGTGTCCTCAACATAAAAAGGACATGGAACTGTTGGAACAAGTGCAGAGGAGGGCCACGAGGATGATGAGGGGACGGGAGCACCTCCCGTATGAAGACAGGCTGCGAAAGTTGGGGCTGTTGAGCCTGGAGAAGAGAAGGCTGCATGGAGACCTCATAGCAGTCTTCCAGTATCTGAAGGGGGGCTATAGGGATGCTGGGGATGGACTCTTCATTAGGGACTGTAGTGGCAGGACAAGGGGTAGTGGGTTCAAACTTAAAGAGGGGAAGTTTAGATTGGATCTAAGGAAGAAATTCTTTCCTGAGAGGGTGGTGAGGCACTGGAATGGGTTGCCCAGGGAGATTGTGAATGCTCCATCCTTGGTGGTGTTGAAGGCCAGGTTGGATGAGGCCTTGGGTGACATGGTTTAGTGTGAGATGTCCCTGGCCATGGCAGGGGTGTTGGAACTAGATGATCTTAAGGTCCTTTCCAACCCTAACTATTCTATGATTCTATGATTTAGATGAGATTAATAGCTTGCAACAAATACAATGTGTAGTAAAGAAAACTAAAGTTTTTATCTCCAACACCCATGTCAGGCATTTTGGAGCCAGATGATCTTAAGTCCTTTCCTGCCCTATCCATTCTATGATTCTATGTTTCTAAGTTTTAATTCAAATAAAATCCAAACCAAAATGAAATAGAATCAGTACTAGTCTTATTCCAGAACTCAGTGGTTTGAATTCTTCTCTAGAAAAGCTGGAGTATAGTAATTTCCAAAATTTCCCATCTCTCCTAGAGTGACCTTTGCGCTAGAAGACAGAATGTTTTGTGACAGGTTTCAGTTTCGTTTATACTAAAATACAGAACTACTCCATGGTGTGCCCTGCATCCCAGTCTTTCAAGTGTCTGGATTGGGCACTGAACAGAAATGCACAGTAATTCTGAAAAAGACCTAGGTTTACATCTCTTCTAAGCACATCTGGAATTTCTTTTACCAGGAAAGCAAGGCATGTGTTGCAGAAAGAAGTAGACAGTAAACATCCATGTCTTACTCTTGCTCTGATATTGGCTCAAGATATATCTGGAGAACCTAGATTCTGAAATGCTCTGAAAGTACACCGTTAGACATTGTCAATCAATCCCATTTCATAAACCTCCCACTGTGGTCAGGACAGCAGTGCTTGGGCTCCAGGCTTAAACCTTCCTCCTGCCTCAGTTATCTGCTCAGCCCTCAATCTCTTTCTTCTTTTCGAGGATTCACCTTGTTTCAGGGTGAACTAGTTTGGGAAACTATTTGATTTAAAAATAACTGTGTGTGTGCTTTGATATAAATCATCGTGAAGTTGCAGCCTTTGTTAAGAGACGGTAGATCATATGGTTCAAGGCCCTTCTCTTGTGGATAATTATTTATACAAAGTGCAACAGCAACATTTTGTCTTGGTTCATAGTCACAGAATTAATCCATTTTTAATAATGTATGTCATGGATAAATGCTTTAAGATAATAAAAACTACTGTAATTTCTATTTCACTTTAGTTCTTTTTTCCTTCTGTTCTTTTGAAAAGTACTTGATATGAAAATTTCACTTTCAATTTGAAGTACTCTTTGATACCACAGGTGGTGGTGGGGTAATTTGTTTTCAGTGAAAAATCAGTCAGTGTGAACTATTTTTTTGTCCCGAAGGGCAGTATCAAAAATGAAATATTAGGAGTGCTTTCATTATTCTATCAAGTAAGGAGAACTGTACCTGGGTGAATAACTAATGGACTATTACATTTACTATGACTAAATTAATGAATGTAATACACATAAAATGTGGAATGTTGTCTTGTCCAGCCTTTTCTAGTTTCACTTTTTGTGTTTCCTCTCTACTCAAATACAGATTATGTAGTTTTTCAATGGTCAGGTGGGTATCGTTGGTAATTAGCCTCAAAGACAAAGGCTAATTGCTCAGTTGTCTTTGGAAAGTCTGATGGGAGAAGTCAGAGCTAGTAGTCAACCAGAAAGTGAAAAAGGACAACTGTCCGGAGTTAGTTAATAAAGGAAGCCTGTATTGATGTATTTTAACTTTAATTTGTCATAATATACATTTTTCTTCTTCGTAACACACATGGACCAAAACACAAACTGCTATATCAGATATTGTAAGTTTATACTTATATGTAATATTTCTGGATATTTATGAGATAAGCTTTTTAACTGTTTCCTGTAATGGTGTTGATATTTAGAAGATGAGTTTGTTTAAACTCTACTGAAGATACAGTTACAATTACCAGTGGGAGTTATTAAATTTGGTTTTAGTGATGGAAAAGCTTTCTAAAAATATATAATTCTGGGTGGTCAAACGTACTCAATATGTCAGTAGTGGTACTACTACTGTTATAACAGAAAACCAAACAAATTTAACAGATGATGTCCAAAAAGCGAAATAATAGACTCTCTTCTATGAGAAACGTGGTCTAGTGGAAGGTATCCCTGCACATGGAAGGGGTTGGAACTAGATGTTTTTTAAGGTCTCTTCCAACCCAAAACATTCTATGATTTTATGATTCTAACCTGGTAGCAGTATGTCTTCTAGGTGGTGATAGAAAGTCTTATGTAACATGACCAGAAAACAGCTATGTCTTTTCTTCCAAGTACGCTTTTATTTGCTGACAGGATTAAACTTAGAAGAGGGCTTTTTTTGGCCATTAATAAGGATCTTGTGGTCCTCTTAATGTCTACATTAAGTCCAGAAGTATCCTGGAAGTATTTATGTCATTTACTTCTGGGCACTAACTCTGTTTATGATTTAATGAGAGTTTCCATAACTGACAGAATTTATGTCAGATTGTTTTTCATAAATGGTTGGAAAGGTAACTAAACTGCCTCAAATATCTCAACATAATTAGTTTTAGTATCTATTATAATGTTGCCATTTTTAACACAGCCTCTATTTTCCCTAATCAATTTTCCATATTCATGGTCTTAGAACTTGCTGTGATTTTATAGAAAGCTGCTAATTAGTAAGAGATTAATTTGAATTTCTTCATTCCTACCACACCTTATAGTAGCCAAAAGACTCAATAATACTGCTAAAGTGAATCATCAGGGAGTTCAGTTTTATTATTATATTTAATAATGAAAGCACATTATCCCAAACCTTTTAATTTTGAGGTGCACCCACAACATATAAAAAAGGCAAGTGAACCTAGACAACTGAATTCAAGCTCTAGAAAGCCAGGAGTCTGTATTCCCAATAAAAATAGTGCAACACTGAAAATAAAGTAGGTTAAACATACTATGCACAACATTGCTTTTACTTTAGTAAGTGAGCCAGTGGGATTTTCATCTTGATGTTTGGAGTGGCAAGGGAGGATAATAGACATGGGCCACAGTTGCCCACCAGCTATATTCTTCCGTTTCCCCTGAAGACAACAGATGAAGCAAGCTATCATATTTCCATCCCATTTTTCGAAAACCTTTCTTTCTGATCCAGGCTCAAGAGTCTAACAAAATTAATTTGATACATGGCTGAGAATCCTGGAGCTGGCCCTATCCCTAGAATGCTAGAGGGAGCCCTCATCTATCAGTTTAGTTAAGTAGATCAAGTAACTTTTCCAGATGCCTTATGCATCTTCCATTTAAAAATATATAGTATTTTTCAACTAATAAAGTGATTTTCTAAAGTCTGCACATTAACTCAAAGAACACAGTCTGGAGTTCTTATTACATACTTCTCTGTACCATGGTTCTGAGAGATCAGCAAAGCATCAAGAGCTTAATATGTGATTATCAAGTCATACACAAGTCATACACAGTGAACATCTGACAGAAAAACACTAGTAGGGAAAAAAAAAAAAAAAAAAGGAAAATAAAAGACATTTAAAAAAGAGAAAACTGGTGGAGGATTGAGAAAAATAAATTACAAATATTGTTGTTCTATAGCATTCTCAATATATAAAATGATGTATGCAAGTAATTGTATAGTAAGTATTATTTTTAATTATTTTAGGTTTATTTCTGAGGACCTTACTCATATCAAGCTGCACCTATCTACTCAAATTCTTTGGTTAAGTTCACAGTGTGAGATATTATTCAATGGAGAAATGCAAACTCCTTTCTTTGCTGGGTCAGATGATATCAGTTTAATGGAAGATATTAAATATCTTGCTGTAAATATTGACATTGAATTATTGCTTCTATAGAATAAGAACTGCAGGTTTTGTACTATTATTGGGAATATTTTTATATTCAAAGTGTAATATGAAGAAATATGTGTAGGAATATAAATTGTGTGTGTGGTCTATACCTTTAGGTATGTAAAGATAGGTATGCTATGCTGGCATGAGAGACTATCTTAAAAATTGCTGAGAATGTAATATTTTTAACAGAAAGACACTATAAAATATCCTGTGATACAGCTCAATAATCAAGTTCCTTTATAATGAGATCTAAGCGGCAGTATAAATGATATTGAAGGAATTAAGATTACTTTTCATATGCAAATTGTACGTGATTATTACATTTTGGACCAGAGATAGTATGCATGTCCTTTTTCATAGGGAAACAGTCTTTTATGAGGATTCTACAAATTGCCATTTGCCCACCAGATATGCAACAACTTTGTTATTTCTGCCATGTAACAGATGTAGTGAGTTTTATAGACAAACTTGAAAATGCCTGACAGTTTGCTATCTTCCTGGAAAGTGTCAGAAAATTCAAACAAGCATTCAGTAATAGAGAACTGTAATGTCTCAGAAACTACTACAAGAACAAGGGTTATTAAATTTGCTATAATTCATTGGATTCAGTTTGTGCAACTTCCAAAGAAGGAACACCATAAAGAAAATGAAAGTGGTGTGGTGGCACTTGTTATGCAGTTTTTTATTACAATAAGCCAGTGAAGTGTGTGTAAAGCACTATTTCTGTAAGCATTGTTTTTCCCCCAAACCCAAAGAATGACTTGATGCTTGCCTTCCTCTTCTACATGAATCTCAGAATTCAAACTTTCACATAAATCAAACATTGTCTGCATTTGGTTTTACTGGTTTTTATGGTATAATATATTACCATAAGATAATACATGTACAACACTAAATACTGTAAATTACTGTAAAATAAAGCAACATATTACATTATGATGCTGGAACTGTAAATCACTGATACTTCCTAGTTCCCAGATATGTTGTTTTTCTTGAGCTCATAGTGTCAGAAGTAATAACTTTTCTAATTCACATACCTGGCCTTAAATTATCCTGTTATCAAAAAACAGCAGGTATACATGAGCATATATATATGTGTATACATATATGTGTATATATATATATATGTGTGTATATATATATACACTCACACATACATGTGCATAAGTGAGCTATCATTTCTCAATTGAATGACAAGGGGGTTTGAACTGGTAGAAGTAAATAAAAAAGCATATCTCATTCTTGATTTAAATTGGCCTACAATTTAAATATAGGCCAGAGCTTAAAATAGTAAAGAAGAACCTATGAGTAGTTTTGATAGGGTTTAAATTTTGAGCTTGTGCAGCTGACCTTCTGTCACAACTTTCTCTGCATTTTTTTTCAGCACTACATGAAAGGTAACATTTTTCCAGAGATGTCAGAATTGTCAAACCTTTCTAAGGTTTCTTTTTCTGTGTCACTAGATTGAGACTAAATTTACAACTGACTTTTTTTCCCCCTGCTTTTGGTTGCAATTTGTCACCAAAATTAAACATTTTGACATTACCAAATCCTTACAAAAATTGCTTGCAAGTTAAATTTATCTTGTTTCCCTGTCTTCAGTGTGGCAACACTGTTGACTTTTAAGTCCATTTCTGCTATACACTGGTGTAGGCAGGAGCCGACAGCTCTGCAAATAGGTAGAAGCTCCGTGCAGAGCTGCTAATCAACTGTTCAACAACTGATATTAGTTAGGGAACTAGTGGATTAGAACAATGTATTTGCAAAATGTCAGGTCTGTTTGTTCTGAGGCAGCAAGAGCTACTTCTGAGAGAGATTAAAGATTAGCTGAGGTCCTGTGAGGGAAAAGAAACAGATAATTCAGTGAGGACTCTGCGTTAGAAACATAGAGTAAAATATAATAAAATCAACACCATGTCAAAGAATCTCAATTCAAGACAAAGAAAAAACTCTGCTGAAGTCAAGAAAGCAAGGGGTATAACACACTAGGAGGATTTGAACCACAAAGTCTCTGTTTATGTGAAGTAGAAAATGGATTTAATCTTTCTTTATAAACAGACTTTGGATTTTATTATTTTAATAAAGGCAAAGAAGGCACAGGCAATTCTCATGGAGTATGAATAGTGTACATTTTAGAATGAAAAATTTTTTTGCATGCTCAAACCAGATTAACAATCTGTTAATTTTTTAAAAAGCCAGGAAGATAAATGACTAAACTGCCACAACACTAGTATGTTTTTTTTGCACTGCATATTGACTTGAAATCTGTGACATTGCTACTGAGTGTGCACATGAAGTAGCTAAATCCACAGACATGGGGATCCAGAGCAGCAAAAGGCAGAAGCGAGTCTTGGCAGCTGGCTGATGAAAAATGAGGCAGAGGCACTCCCTTCCCTATACCTGGCTCATATGGATCACTTCAGGCACCAACCTAAAGGAAAGACAGAGATTTCCCAGGGTCAAGTGGGAACATAATGAGCCAGGATTAAGTTCTCAGACCAAAAACATTTCTTCTTTAGGCTTGAACAGGATATAATTCAGCCCTCTCACATGGGCTGTTGCTGACCTAACATGCAGAGAAAGTGCTGCCTTTAGAATGGCTGTTTGCCCCTCAGCCTGCAGGTAGTCTTATTAGCAAAGGATCCAATTTTTAAGGGCTAATGAATCTGGTCCTCAATGTCCATCTCTTAGTTACATGGGTACCAGGTGACTAATTGCCACTCCCAATACATGTATTGTACCTGTCCTGGTCTTACAAGAGCATATCAGAGTGAATGATTATTGACATAAGTCAGACATTTCAGCAAATCTTTCATGTTTATTCTGCATGGGTTTGAACTCAGCTGCTTAAATAGCCTGGTTTTGGACTGAACATTTAAAGATCTGGACC
Organism: Psittacula echo; assembly: GCF_963264785.1. Classification (NCBI taxonomy): domain Eukaryota; kingdom Metazoa; phylum Chordata; class Aves; order Psittaciformes; family Psittacidae; genus Psittacula; species Psittacula echo. The sequence continues at coordinate 69,290,041 of NC_137736.1, read as the reverse complement.
ACTGTGACACAGTCTGGGAGAGAGTTACAAAAATGGCCAGAAACCTGTAAAATCACTGCTTGTGAGAAAAGTCTGAGGAATTCAACTAGTTTAAACTGAAAAACTGAAAACTAGAGGGAGACAAAATAACAGCCTTCAAATCTATGGAAAATTATGTCAGAGAAGAATACATTAGCTGCTTGCCAAGTGGAAAGGAAAAAAGAAATAGGTTAAATTGCATTGAAGGAGATCTAACTTAGCCATTAGGAAAATCTTTCCAGCCATGAGGGTATTTAAGACACATAACTGATTGCTCTGGCAGGATGTGGAATCTCTATCTTCAGATGCTTTTGAGAAGAGGTTAGATAAACATCTGTCAGGAACAGGTTAGATATAGTGACCCTCTCTTCAGGAGGGAATTTCCACAGATGAATTCTTGAAGTGTTTGGGAAGTTTTTCAACCTCATTTTCTAAGACTTTAGCACATCTCAAAATTGTATGTTTAATGAATTTACAAATTAGTTGGCAGAGGAGTACACACAGATCTATCATCCAGTCATCAATGTTGCATTCTTTTAAGAGTTGGGTTTTTTTCCCCCTTTGCTCTGTGTTTTATGACCAAATAATTCTTCTATTGCTTAACAAATACCACCATTAAGATGTACATAGCAGACCTGCACATAACTGTAAGACAGAGCAGGACCCTGCTATAATTATTTATGAACAATAATACTTAATGTACTACACAGTTGTTTCAATTTGGCAGAGGGAAAGGATTCCATTTAAAGCATAAAATTAACATTAATCCAATAAATAGAGTAGCTGAAATTTAAACAATATGCAGACTTCTAAGAATACATGAAATATTTGTAATTTTTGTAGTTGTAATCCTACTTTTTCCAGGTTTATTCCTGTAATAAAATCTTGGAATACCTTCCTTATAAATATTTTCTAGTTAATTTATATTCTGTTTAAAATGCATGATTATTCTAGAAGGTTGGATTAAGAAGGCATACTTTCCTTTTATGATTTATGTTAACTCAGAACACATACAAAACCATTTATCAACAGATGCGTTTTGACACCTGATAAAGTCTATTCATCCAGATATTTTTTTACTAAAGCATACTTGTATAAACATTCTCTAATGTATGAAATATGGCAGTTCTGCATAGCTTTGAAAGTGAAAAAAGTATTTTATTCAGCAGATGAGAAATGTTTTATTTTCCCCAAAGATCATGGCCATGTAATTTATGTTATTTATACAGAACAATTCTGCAGCTTCATGTTCCAGTATTCAGAAGAAAAAAGGAAAAAGTAAAAGACATAGAGGTGTCCTTTAGATGCTCAACAGTGTTCACAAGATATATATATATATATAATTTAAACACAGCTTTGTCAGTAAGCTGTTCTCATAAATGTACACTACAAAAAAATTATCATCAGTGAAGGAAGGCAAAAGACAAACCTATCCTTCATACAGTAGCAGGTCTATTACTCTCTTTGCAATAAATGTTCTATACAGTAAATCCCATAGACATTTTTCTTAAAAGCTGTTGTATTAATCACTTAAAATAAACCAGTCAGAGTGATTTTAAAATGGTCTATGGGCCTAAAATGGTGCTGGAGGACAGATGTTTATAATCACCAGTGCTGCCTCTTGTTAATTTTTCCAAATGTTTCTTCAAAGCAGGTTCCTAAAGGTCTCCATCTGATTTTAGTTAAGGGAAATTCAAACCCAAATGATATTTCAGATTTTATAAAACACTTCCATTAGAAGGCTCTGATTACAGAAAGTTTGTAAGGTGTGGTGAAAAAGGCGGTTCTATATAGAAACCAGCAACATTCAGCAGCCACAATACCAGTTAGATTAGGGTTTTTGAAAGTGAAAAAGTGTTGCAGAGTAGCCTGTGCAGGTATGCATAGGAATACCAATAGCAGAGACTTCATGCTACCAGTGGTAAAGTGCTTAAAGTTTGTTACAGCTTTCCAGGATTAACTATCATATTCATCAGAACTTGTCACCTGGTATTCCATACACTTCTCCTCATCTGAACTGGGAGAAGTAAAAACAAATCCCAAAGTTTTCTGTGCAGAAATAAAAGAAATACAAAACATAAGTAGTCCATTGAAATAAATTCAAACATAATGATGAAGCTTTTTATGTCAGATATTTAGATTTAACATTAATTATAATCCTCGAAAAAGATAAAATCATTATTCTATCTGAATATCAGAACTTTTCTTTTAAGATTATTTTCTACTTAAAAAGAAAAACAAAATCAGACTTTTGCACTTTAAAACTAAAGTTAACTGAAATTAATTTAAAAAATGTTAAAAAGATAAATATTTTAGCAATTTGTCTTTCACTTCTGAAGTAAATAGGTAATGAAAAACTAAGGCCAGAATCAGCTAGGACGTAAGTTTCATATTAATATCTGAAAGTTAATTAGGAACTGTTAAACAATGATATTTGGGCATGGAAAACCAGTGGAGGTCCATTTATACTTAATTTGTGATAGTGCAGTATTACCAAGTGAAAAAAAATGAAACAAAACCAGACAAACAAACAAAAAAATTCTCACAAACCAGAATAAATCAGGTGTACCTTAAGTTCAATATAAGTTCTGAATACAAATCCAAAAGATGTGAAGGATCAGTGCTACTCATACTGTCCTTTTAGTTAATACAGTAGAGTCCAATGAAATCACTTAAATGATGCACGTGACAGATATATGTTACAATGTTCTGTGAGGGATGCTTCCAGTAGGAGACCTAAGCTGGTGGGCTCCTGGTGCTGAGAGCTAGCCTAGGGCTAACTTCCTTCAGTCAAATTATTTCAGCCCATAGTGTTATGCACAGTGTACAACACCCATTTGCTGTTGGTTTCATTGGCAAAATATGCTTGGGTACCTCAGCTGCTCTGTTTTTAAAATATGGAGTAGAAGTGAAAGTTTGTATTGATCTAGTGTTTATGTGGTTACAGGTGCCAACATCCATAAAAATTTAATTACTCTGCTAAAGTAATAATGGATAATTAAAAGTATGGGATGGTAAGTGGCAATTCAGAGCATTCTTTCTACTCCATTTTGGTGCTTGCCATCACTTTTCAACTCACTACATGCTACTATTATTAGTGAACACTTACATAAGTAACCTCATGAATGAGTCAGGTGGTACTGTGAGCAAGTGCTGCTCCAAGGCATGTAATGCTTAGTCCAACATATTATCAGTCAGCATGACACTCTGATACACTTAATTACTGGATGGAGGAAAATGTGAGACAGAAGAGAAAGAATTAAAAAATGCTTTATCTGTGTGTGTATACAGATAGATACACATATGTATATGCTTATATATACTTACATTAAAAACACCTTCCATCCTTTTTGTCTTCCACAAATGTTCCCTGTTTTCTTCTTTAAAGAAGTGATAGACAATCTCAATGATGCTATATACTTCTAATAAAAAAAGACACCTTTTCTCTTTCTTTTGGGAACTCCAAGAGAATGCAATAGTAAACCCATATTTTTTTAAGATTATTTAAACTCTTGTCATTAGAAAGCAATATATGTTGTCTACTTGATAATCCTATAGATGTTTTCAAGGGATTAATGATTTTTAAAACATTGCTCTTCTTTTTTAAAATTTGGGTCACCTAAGTTGAATTAGACTTGAATGATTGACATTAATAATGGGCACAAATAATCAATTAAAAAGTGAACAGCTTTTGAAAGCAATCAGGTTTAATGCTATTTTAAGTTAATAACTGATGAACAAATAAACCTAATTTTCCATGCTTAGCATGAAAAAATGTTGATCCACTAATACATTGCATTTTTATGGTTCCCACTGCAGTTAGTGTCACTTACTTTCCCAGAATATGGCCACTCAAGTTTGCCTACAGCTGTGTTCTGTGCTTCTTATTCTTAGATGGCTAATTGACAATATTCCAACACATCTCTGAATAAGGAATTATCTGAGAAAAAAGAAATTAAACTAATTACTTTATTCAACAATTTATAAAAAATAATTTATTAAATGTACTTGTCATTACAGCTGCATTTCTAATGTTATCCAGCCAGTGCTCAAGCTGCTACACCTTTGGTTTGCCTTATTTTTAAAAAAATGCCTAGCATACTGTACGTGTTAGAAAAGCTAAATTATATACGCAAATTATTATTTTTTATCACTGTAACACTGCTGAGAACTACACAATAAAAGAAAGTGTTACTGACAACTGAAAGAAACAGGATATATAGACACAGTATTCTGAAAATCTACCCAGATTAAATATTTTTATAGACTGTAAGAAAAATGCTCACATTTTATAAGGACACTGTGCTCTTATACTAGTGCATGATTACTTAAGACGAGAAGAACACAAATGCAGCACATTTCCTCTATAGTCTTTTGGAATCAGTCTAAGGATCCAAATTTTTCAGTGATAGCTTGAGCTCATGACATATAAAAAAAATTGTGAATCTCCCCAGGTCAAATCAAATGTCTTAAAATATCAAACATACACACACGCACACACACACATTTTAATCTTTTCCTATTCTTGCTAGTGTTTTGACATCTCAGCAACAGTGGATTTCATTACTACTTTTGTTAGTCTTGGGGAAGGGAGCTGATTGATTGAATTTGTTGGGCTTTTTTTTTAGTATGCTAAAATATACTTGCACTGATAATCATTTTAATATCATCCTAGTAATTATAACTCTTAGGCAAAATAATTTCATGTGTTTATTTTTCATCTCCGTTTCAGGAGATCTCTTCCTTAATGCTTCCATGTACAATAATGTTCGACCTTTTTCAAAAGCTAATAGTCCAAAGAAAGGAATAGTTTTGAAGTGGGTTATGTAGATGGATAGCTGGAGCCACAGAAAATATAATTATAGAAAAAGCTCTGCTTCACTTCCATTTAACTAAAAAAAACCTTTATGAAATGATTTTCAAGTGTACTCCCAAAACATGATGCAGGATGTTTCAATGCTTAGTTTTGTTATGGCATAAATATCGTTAAAAAGCAATGTGTGCAGAATTCTGTTGTGTCATATTCATCAGACCCAACATGTTTACGTGTTAGCAGTTGGGTGCTGCTGAGGTATTAGTATCTTTAAAGTTTACAGATTGCTTCTGCTGTTTTTACTTTCACATTAAAAGTACGTTTCTACTTGACAGTAGCCTAGAAAAAAACAATGTGAAAAAAAAAAAACCACCAAAATATTAGATGTCTTGCTTATTCAAAATAATTCAAAGACAAGCAAAAAGTAGGGTATTTTTTCTTTCAGGTTTATCAAACTTGTAGTTAAACAATACTGTGTACTTCTTAGTAAGCCAGGTAAGTTAGTCCTGTCAAGAAAGCAAGTTATATATGCGTAAAAATTAGTCTAAAGTATACCACAATAATGTTTTTTTACTGAATACTAAATTTCACACACACAGCCCCAGATATCTCAAGAGTCTTGCTTCCTGCAGGAAATGTTAACTCTGTTAAAGATGGAAACTTTCTATTTTAAAAAGGCAAATTTCCACCTAAGAAAATCTGGATATTTCATGAATATTATAGTTTACTGGTACTATAATAAAGATGAAAAAGCAGTGCTTTTTACAGTGATTGATTTTTATCTTCTGGAATGTAATGGCAATCTGTTTATTTAATCAGAATTCTTATTCTGGTACTTGAACCACATGTGTCCTAATTTGATATAAAAATGTCAGGATATTCATATGAACTTACTCTAAACTAGTTAAACTCAATGCATTCCAAGCATGTAAGATACAACATATGGATTTTTGTTCTCTAACCTTATGAACATTTGCACATGTTCAGGAAAGCCCACTGGATAAAATTTATGTTTTGCTAATGATTTTTATTGGACCCATGGCCCAAAGTGGTGGCAAAATGCCCAGGAACTTGAAAGAATCCTGTTTTATTTAGTAGTCAGAATGCAGAGAGCCATTAAAATAGAAAGCACTTGATGGAATTCTGAATGCTTTCTAACTGGCAAAACTGAGATTGCTTGTTCTGTGCAACCTTTTGTTGTCAGATCTCTAAAGCATTTTCTTTTTTTTTTTTTTTTTCCCCAGGAAATATACTAGCTCAGCATATTAAACAATTGTACAAACACAGAGTGATATCCTTGAACTCAAATTTTCCCACAGTTTCTTGGAATACCTGAAGTGGAAGATTCATATAAGCATATATTAAGAGAGAAATAGAAAAGCACTAGCTTCACCCTCTGTTTCTTTGTGTGGGACAATTGCAAACCTCTTCCTTGGAGCTCAGAATTTTAATGACATTGTTATAATTTGTGTGGAGAGAAGGCATACCATTGGAGTTGATATGTGGCTTTCCACATCATAGTCACCTGTGGCTGATCCTGGGGATGCTAATGCAAATGTATGTTCAAAAGTTAATACAGCTTCAAAAAGCACTAAAGTTTGCAGATTCCTTTCTGCAGCTGCAACTTTACAGCTAAGACAGAGGAGTCGTCTAATGGTAGGCTGGTTTCCATAATAGTTCTGCTGACAGGGTGTTTGAGTCCAGTAGCTAAGCAAAAGTAGTGGAGGACATTTCTAGTCTCTAAAGACTTCTAAATGTGAAAGGGTGGTCATCCATTCCCATTTTCCTGGATTCTATCCTCAGTCCTGCTGGAAATTTTCTTGGCCCTCCACCAGAATGTTAGCAGAAGAGAAGGAATGTTTCCCCTCAGCAGTACATAAATAGCAAACATAGTGACCATTCAAAATTCATACAAACAGAAAACCAGGAAAGTTACTGAGATGTAACAAGACACAATTACAGGAAATGGGATGAATGGTAAACTTACAAAAAAAAATCTTTGCAATTATTGAAATCATCCAGACTGAAGCAAGTTTGTGGTATTTCAAAAAGAACCTTGCATACTGTGTAAGTGATTACCTCCTACTGAAACAAGAAAAGATAACTTCATAGAAAGACCAAAAATCTTGCTCACTTGCTAATGGCCATTAGACATAAATCCATCCTACAAGACTTCCACATACAAATTCATGTACAATGCCTGAGTTCTAAAAAACCCTTGAAATTTCCAAAGTCATTACTAAGCTTTCATTTGTGTTTGTATAAGTACAAAACCCAAATCAGACTCCAAAATCTATTTACAAACACTGATGTGCTTAACTGACCTGCGAGTTTTATCTTGAGAGATTGAGTTCTTGTCCATCAGAACCAATTCCAAGAGTAAAGCACTCTACATTGATATGTCGGGATGCAAAAAAGTACCAAGAACTTCTCTGTGCAGATTTTGGATTTTTTTATCATCTACCAATTTCTAACTTTACGTTTACACATAACTTTTTTTTCAGCTATCTGTCTGAAGTGGACCTGAAAATGCTAAAATTATATGCACCTTCAACTTCCTTCATATGAACTACCCCATAAAACACAGAAGCATTCCTTCTGACCCTACTGCCATTGACACTTGTAAAAACTGGCCACAAATATTAGGAGATTGTTGCATTCATAAACATTCCATGTACCTCCTTCAAATACTTTGTGAGAATATTTCCAAGGTCCTAATGTTATGGTACCACAAACAATCTAAGTAAGAAGAAATATAAGATAAAATGGTGCTTCATATAAATTTAATCTAAAGGTTCTTGAAACTTATTACTTGAGATTATTATGAAAGTAAATGGTAATATCACTAATGGTTATACCTCTGCCCTTGAAAATTTGGCAGAGACGTCCAGAATGGTTGCCTGTGTTGACTGCCTTGGTTTACATTATCAATATAGGCTATACTTCATTCATATTACATTTTTGTTAGTTCCTCAAAAACATCTGCAAAGTTGATAAACATATCTATATACGCTTAAACTGGGACTCAGTTTTACTGCGTTTGAAAACAGGTAGATCAAGAGTTATATCAAATTCATATGCTGGTGCAATTGTTGTTTTAATCATAGAAACTTAGAATACCAGTTTGGAAGGTACCTCAAGGATCACCTGGTCCAACCTTTCTTGGCAAAGCATGACCAAGACTAGATGACCCAGCACACCATCCATCTGCATCCTAAAAGTGCCCAACATTGGGGAGTCTAACACTTCCCTGGGGACACTATTCCAGTGGCAATTTCTCATCTTTCAGGGAATGACGTGGTTTAAGAAAAAAAAAAGAAAAACAGGAAAAGAAAACATCTGAATGTCTAAATTACAATTTATAATTATCAATTTTTTGTTATTTATTTAGTTTTCATTTTTTTTTAATGCTCATTCTGTAAATACATTATGTTAAGCAAACCACTAGTAATTATATTTGGAAATCTTTGATATAACTGTGCCTTTTCATTAATTAGAATCTAGGTTTACATGTTTGAGCCACAAACATCAATCAAAAGCACAAAATATTATTTTATTATTAGACAATTATACCATGCACAATATTTTAAATTTTGTAAAAATTACTGATAAGGTTCTGGAGATTTTGAGAGGATGATAACTATTTCTCCTGAAAATTGAACCATTTACAGTAGGACTAATAAAAAAAGAGTAACAGGATGTAAGGAGATAATTATGCCTTATAAAATTATCAGTTTTATTACTGCAATAAAAATTATAAGTAGAGGGAAATAATTTAAAAATTCTTGCAAGAGTTTTTGATTTAATTGTATTGCAAGAATGAAGAAATGATGAAAAAAATCTGGTGGCATCTAAACTATCTACATACATCAAAGGAAAAAAAAGAAGATTGGGAATTCACAATATTTTTGACAACAAATGGTGGAAAAGAAAGACTCATCCTTACCTCACATTTGATCTATTTTTAAAGAAACTGAAACTTTATGGACTTAAAAGCTGTTCTTATTTTCTAGCATTACAACTGAAATAAAACTTTTTCCTTATTAATGGGTTTTGGTTTTCTTTTGGGTTTCTTTTTTTTTGGAAGTAGTGGTGGGCTTCATTTCTGCAATAAATCTGTGAGCATACACTGCTGAGTCCTGAATACTCTTTATGAGGAGTCAAGAGCAATAGAAACAACTCATCTGATCAATTTTAGAACACATATATTAGGAAATGAGCTCAAAAGTTCTTCTTTGTAACTGTATCTCAGTTTCCAATAGCTACCTACATGTCTGGAATTATCAGTATCCGTGATAAAATTCTCCGTATTTTTAGGTTAAATTCTTTAAAAAAAAAAAACAGAATTAAAATAATGATCCGTTTAAAAAGCATAAATATAAGTTGTACGACTAAGAAATCAAATTGAAAATACAAATTTTTACAGCTTGAGGAAAATAAACTGTAGAGAATCTTTCTTTGCATAATTAAGTTTAGCTCACTGCCATTTCATTCAGCACCTTTGACGAAAGGAAGGAATGAAAGAAGGATGAGCAACATTATATCAGAAAATTTATTTCCTTACAATCCTACCTTAAAAAAGCCATATTTAGGCAGAGATCACACCTGATCAAACGTTAATTCTGGCAAATTAAACTGTAGGAAAAGTATGAGTGACCAAAAAAGGTTCTCTCGAGTAAAGACAGGTCTTTAACCTAAGTTATAGTCTATATTATAAGCTTCAATTGTAATTGCATTAATGATAATAAACAAAGTCTCCCACAGAATCCAGAATTTTCTTATTGGCATACTTTACAAAGATACTAATTTAATGTGAGCTTAGAACAAAGATCACACTGAGTGGCAAACATTATTTTGTTCTTGAAATATCCTGTTAGATTTCTTAGAGCCTGGATTTGTGAACTTATGTTCTTTTGCATGGCCCTTTTTTCTTTATATTATTTTTGCTTCCTTTCTGCCTTTATTTAGATTTCCATTCTGAGATGCTTTATGATTGGTTTCTAGCCAGTTTTCCTAAAGTACTTACTCTCTCTAATGTTTTTCAAATAATAAAAAATGTATTTCTTTTCTTTTTTTTCCTTCAGATTATTTCAAAGAAAAAAAAATCTTCAGCCAAGTCACCTGTGAAAATGTTTGGTTTTCTCCCACCACTAGCCCTGGTTTTTTCACCAGGTCTTTTGTCTGTGATGTAATTTTTGGCAGCTTAGCAAAAAGACCTTCCCTGCACTTTTATTCACAGCACAAATGATCACAGATAGATACAGTAAAGAAAACAGGCACAGCATTTATTCCCACAGAAAAGTGTATTCCTGAGAACTGGAAAAGATCACTTCACTCTGCCTGTTGCAATAAGAAGTGTAAAGCAACCATGAACTGAGTATAGCTTGAGGAAATTTCTTGCCTTGCTTCAGCAAATCAAGTTATTCAAGAAACAAGGTGTTTCAAGATGAATTGCTTTCTTCCAAAATTAAGAAGTATCTTGTGTCATATTTTATTTTTATTAGTAGTGCTTGAAAAAATTATCTAAAGGGTGTGCTTTATTTTTACTGCATATTCTGCTATTTAAAGGGGGACAAAAATACATCAAATTGCTGATAATTAGAAACATGGCACCTAATGATTGCTTCTAGCTAGCCTATTACTGATGTAGACACCATTTTGGAAATGTTGGCTCAACAGCTCTGGAATTCACAGTTCAGCTGCTATTGAACTCTTCTCCTGTGTGACTGAAGCAGATGACAACTTCCCTGAGCTGAAAGAAGACAGCATAAAAAGTTCCTCATCCATTTAGTCATGGATTGAAAAATATTCAGTAGATTCTCATAGGCAAACTATAAAACTGTGTTAACTGACAACCTAGAGTGACTGGACAGAGAAGACAGTGTGTCCTGGTTTCAGCTGTAACAGCTATTTTTCTGCTTCCTAGTAGCTGGTGTAGTGCTGCATTTTGGCTTTAGTCTGAGAACAATGCTAATAAAATACTGATGTTTTAGTTGTTGCTAAGTAATGCTTACCCTGATCAAGGACTTTTCAGCCTCATTCTCTTCCAGTAAGAAGGGGCATGAGAAGCCAGGAGGAAGCAGAAGCAGGACATCTGACCCAAATTAACTACAGGGGTATTTCATATCACAGCACGTCATGCCCACTATATAAACTTAGGGCAGTTACCCAGAAAGTGCAGATCACTGCTTGGGTCAGGCTGGGTATAGGTCAGCATGTGGTGAGCAATCTTATTATGTATTACTTGTGTGAAATTGGTTCTTTTTCCCTTCTCTTTTTAGTTTTATATTCTTTCCCCTTGTTATTTCCCTTATCATTATTGTTATTGGAGGTAGTAGTATTGGTTTTGTATTTTACTTTAGTTTCTGGACTGGACTGTTATCACAACCCACAGGGTTTACATTCTTTCAATTCTCATCCCCATCCTGCCAGGAGCAGGAGGGAGGAAGCAAGGAGGGATGAGCAAGTGGATGCGTGGTTCTGAGTTACCAGCTAGGCTTAAATCACAACACAGTGCCTACTTTGAATCAAGAGTCTGGTAAGAATGCAGTAAATATGTATTGGTGACCATCATCAGTGGAAGCTAGCTACCTGGTAACTTGCTATACATGCTGGGTGTCCCTGTAAGTCAGCTTTAACTTGTTGATAATTTTTATTTTTTTTTTTGGATAATAGAATCTGAAATATGCATTTGATACTGTTGTCTGATTACACCTATATTTGTTTACAGCTATATTCTGTATATCCATACCTATTAAGCAGAGAGCTCTGATAAAACTGATGACTCTGTTTTCATACACTGTCTTTAACTATCTGCAGCAAGACATTTTAAATATTGTAGAGATTTCGCCAAAAAGTATGATGACCAGACATGGAAATAAAGATTTGCTAGTGCTTCTTAGCATTATTTGCTTGGGATACATACAGAATTGGACTTGGACTATTAAGTAAGGAGTTAACAAAAATAAGGAAACTAAATCACTTGAGGATATTGCACTCCTCAAGTTTTTTTTTAAGAAAGGGAGATATTCTATTCACTTTAATGAACATATTCCTGGGATCACTGGTTTGACAAATTTTCTTTTAAAGGTCACCTTACGAGTCTGCTTTCTACATTCTCTAATAGTTCTACTAGTGATGCAACACAAGCAGGCAATTGACCAACCATGGTGACATAAAAGGAAACCCTGCTCACACAGAAATCACATATTGATGTAATATAGCCTTAAAAAAAGATGGTTTTAATAAAGAATTCTTTTTATACTGGAGGCATTTTTTTAGATTTATATTCTGTAGACTATGATGACAACTTAATAACGACTGTGCCAGACCCCTATATTAATAAGATTTAATATGGCAAAGTTTCCAAGTTTCCAGAAATGTGTTTTTTGAAATATTATGAGTCAAAACTGTTCATCTGAAGCTGAATCTCATCAGCAGGTTGTTTTGGTGGTTGGGTTATTTTTGTTGGTGGGGTTTTTTTGGGTGTTTTTGGTTTGGTTTTTTATTTTTTTTTTTTGAGTTTGAATTCGAAGAATTATATACAGCATTAAAAAAAGGGGGGAGGAAAGAATAAAAATAAGAAATCAAAAAAATTAGGTAATTAATTAATCCTTACTTACAACAGATACATGGTTACTATGCCATGCTCCTACAGAAACATACTACTGTAATATAGCTCTTTTTTAAACCTTTTGAAGTTTGTGGTTTTGGAGTTAAGAACTGAATGAAATTCGTTTTGACTGCGCATGTATTGAGCTGTAAACATCAGAAGTTTTGCTTTGAAGTACCACCTATGTTAAAAAGTATTGAAAAGCCAGAGTTTTCTAAAGTGATGTTTATATAACCATACTAAGGTTCTTAAATATTCACAATTTAGCAATTCATCAATAATTCAACAAATTAAAACCTTTTTTCTTCCCAAAATCAATATACTTAACTCTTCTATAATGTCATGTATATATTTTCATGATCATTAAGAAATTACATTTACAATAGAATTATTAAATTAGGGCCATAAGTGCAGTTTTTATGTGGGTAGTCTCATTTGATGGAGTATATTGAGTTAACTGTCTCATATGCCAATATATTTTCAATTCTAGACTTATGCTTTTGCCTTGTATTTTGGTGCATTCGTTTCCCCCCTTTTTATGCTAAAGTAGTTTGTATCTCAACTTAGAGCTGCATAAGATCAGTAACTAAGGTATAGCAACCGTGTCTTCACGCAAGAACATAGCCTGGGCAATAAACTTATTTTTATTTTTCTATTTCATTATGAAAGACCTTATTTTATGTCCATCATTCCTGTAAATCTTTCACTGTCTATCCCAGACTGATGTTTGATTTCCTTATTCAAATTAAGTAAATATGTATCCTGGGCTGCATCAAGAGGAGCATGACCAGCAGGTCGAAGGAGGTGATCCTGCCCCTCTACTCTGCTCTCGTGAGACCTCACTTGGAGTATTGTGTGCCGTTCTGGTGTCCTCATCATAAAAAGGACATGGAACTGTTGGAACAAGTCCAGAGGAGGGCCATAAGGATAATCAGGGCACTGGAGCACCTCCCGTATGAGGACAGGCTGCGAAAGTTGGGGCTGTTGAGCCTGGAGAAGAGAAGGCTGCGTGGAGACCTCATAGCAGTCTTCCAGTATCTGAAGGGGGCTACAGGGATGCTGGGGATGGACTCTTCATTAGGGACTGTAGTGGCAGGACAAGGGGTAACGGGTTCAAACTTAAACAGGGGAAGTTTAGATTGGATAGAAGGAAGAAATTCTTTACTGAGAGGGTGGTGAGGCACTGGAATGGGTTGCCCAGGGGTGTTCAAGGCCAGGTTGGATGAGGGCTTGGGTGATATGGTTTAGTGTGAGGTGTCCCTGCTCATGGCAGTGGGGTTGGAACTAGATGATCTTAAGGTCCTTTCCAACCCTAACTATTCTATGATTCTATGTATATGCACATGCATGTTGTGTTTGTGTCATATCTAAAAAAACAACTACAGCTGCACACAGATCAAAACAAAAATATAGAATACATTTTTATTCTCAAACACAGTAGTTTCAAAAATATGTACATCAAAATAGGGATGTTTGGTGCATAAATTTGCAAATAGCACATTAGGATGATTTAGAAGAAAAACAGAGATGCTTTAGCTGTGCAAGGTGAATTCAGGCAACATCAAATTCTTACATCTTTGTTTCAATAAAATAATTTCTTTAAGTAGCTATTTTAAAAATATGTTATTTATTTTAAACCAGAGTATTAGCAGATCTGCAAAAAATGCAGAATTGTTTAGGTGTTTAAGACTCTCCAGTCTCTCACAAGTCTTTTATGACTGTGCATTTACCTGAATTTAGTATTAGGTGTAGCATTAGTAGTATCCAGGTGTGGATGTTAAGGGAAAGGTTAAGATGGCTGGCTGCTCTGTGCAGCTGCTATTCTCCAAAGCTTGAAAGGAATGAGGCGGTCAGGACTGGGACAGTGGATAATAGGTGAAATTAAGAGAATGACTTCTTCCTACATACTTGTGTCACTGGGTAAGACTCAGTGGATTTAGTGATTTAGTGATAGTAATGGGATATCACAGAATTCTGCATAACTAGGCAGCTTTGATCAGTTGTGATTCAGAGCCAAAACCCCTTATTCGGAACTCATTCGGTAATAGAAAGCTACAATTTAGTCTATATACCTTGGGGGAGGGGGAGATAGTATTTCCCTCCATGTATTATTATTTAAGCCATGATACATATATATATTTGCTGAGGTGAGTAGATCAAGAAAGGACGCCTTCAGCACCGGAGTGGGGGGTGAGATCAGCGTCCAGGAGCCTCAACTCAGGTCAGCAACACACGCTGAGGAAGCCTCAAGACCTCGACAGGACTAGCCCAGGAGCCGGCAGCTCAGCTGACGCGAGCAGCTGACTCACAGGGGGCGGAGCCACGAAGAGCGGCACCAGCCCTGACTGATTAAAAACCTGCCCCAGGGAGCGCGGTGAGGCAGTTCGTGCGGGCAGGTGAGTGGAATGGTGAGCAGTCGTTGTCTAACCAGAGCCCTGTCTGGGAGCTCTGCTCTGGCTGCCCCGGTGGTGGCCAGCGTAGGCACCCAGAAAGAGCCGATGAAAGGGGAGGCTGCAGTGCAAAGCTCGGAGTGTAGAGAGTGCCTGCACTGGTTTTGTGAGGGAAAGGTGCACAACGGGCAGGGCTGCACTCGGTGCTCCCTGGTAGAGGTCCTCCTGCAGCAGGTGGCTGAGCTGCGGCATGCTGTTAATAGACTGCAAGATGTCAGGGAAGCTGAGAGGAAGCAGGACTGCTTGCTCCAGGCCCAAGCTGTGTGAGGGCCTCTAGCGTCCCCTGTAGTTCATGGAGGAAAAAAGGAGGCCGCTAACCCAGGAAGCTGGGAAATAGTAACAAAACAAAATAAAGCAAAAAAACCCCAACAAACAAACAAACAAACAAAAAACTAACAAAAAAAGGAGGAAGAGGACAATTAAAAAAGGCTTCCTCCTAAATCTGTTGTCCCCACCCAGAACTGCTTCGCTGTCCTGCAGGGAGCTGATGAGGAAACGCACTCGCACCAGAAACAACCGGCTGATACACTGCTAAAGAAGATCGCTACTGGTGCTGCCAGGAAAAAGCAGTGGGTCGTAGTAGTAGGGGACTGTACTTTGAAAGGGACAGAAGCACTTATCTGTCAGCCTGACTCAGTCTCGAGGGAGGTGTGTTGCCTACCTGGGGCACGGATCAGGGATGTTGCAGAGAGGCTGCCCACTCTAGTAAGTCCCACTGACTATTACCCACTTGTGGTGGGTATTACACCACTATTACACCACTATGTGGGTGCTAGTGATATAGATAGTAGTAGCTTGGAGAACATAAAGAAGGACTACAGAGCCCTGGGAGAGGTGGTTAGGGGCTCTGGAGCTCAGATTGTCTTTTCGTCAATTCTCCAGGATACAAGGGAGGACCTTAAAACTAGGAGGATTGGCCAGGTTAATAAATGGTTAGAAGGGTGGTGCCATAGTCAGAGGTTTTGATGTCTTGAACACAGGACCCAAGTTTGTAGGCCAGGTCTACTGGGGGCTGGTGGAGCTGATCTGACAATGAAGGGGAAGAGTGGTTTTGGTAGGAGGCTTGCCAGACTGGTCAAGGATGCTTTAAACTAGATGTGTTGGGGGAGGGGGGCATCGTTCCATCCCAACACACCCAGTCAGTTGTCAACACCTATAATAAATGCTCGGAGCAATGCAGAGATATTCCAGCTGCTCCAGCCAATGAGCCGGCTTCATTTGGAGCTCAGCTCAGATGCCTCTATACAAACGCTCATAGCATGGGGAACAAACAAGAGGAATTAGAGATGCGTGCACGTCTGCTTAGTAAGCTTCCATGGGATACAGCCCTACAGGGCAAGGGGGCCCAAGACTGTTGGTTGTTATTCAAGGATCACCTGCTACAAGCTCAGGAGTGTACAGAAGTCCATGGGACTTGATGAAATCCATCCACAGGTCCTGAAGGAACTGGCAAATGAAGTTGCTAAACCACTGGCCATCATGTTTAGAAAATCATTGCAGTCAGGTGAAGTTCCCAATGACTGGAAAAAGGGAAATATAACTCCTATTTTCAAGAAGGGGAAAATGGATGACCCGGGGAATTACACACCAGTCAGTCTCACCCCTGTGCCTGGCAAAATCTTGGAGCAGATTCTCCTGGAAGGCATGCTAAGGCATATGAAAAACAACAAGGTGCTTGGTGACAGCCAGCATGGCTTCACTAAGGGGAAATCCTGCCTGACCAATTTGGTGGGTTTCTATGATGGGGCTACGAAACTGATGGACAGGGGTAGAGCAGTTGACGTCATCTACCTGGACTTGTGCAGAGCGTTCGACACTGTCCCACATGACATCCTTGTCCCTGAATTGGAGAGACATCAATTTGATGGGTGGACCATTCGGTGGATAAAAAACTGGCTGGATGGCCACACACAAAGAGTTGTGGTCAATGGCTCAATGTCTGTCTGGATACCAGTAACAAGTGGTGTCCCTCAGGGGTTGGTGTTGGGACCAGTCTTGTTCAACATCTTTGTTGGTGACATGAACAGTGGGATTGAGTGTGCCCTCAGCAAGTTTGCTGATAACACCAGGCTGTGTGGTTCAGTTGATACGCTGGAGGGAAGGGATGCCATCCAGAGTGACCTCGACATGTTTGTGAGGTGGGCTGATGCCAACCTGATGAAGTTTAACCATGCCAAGTGCAAGGTTCTACACCTGGGTCAGAGCAATCCCAGGCACGGCTACAGGTTGGGCAGAGAAGAGATTCAGAGCAGCCCTGCGAAGAAGGACTTGGGGTGTTGGTTGATGAGAAAATGAACATGAGCCGGCAGTGTGCACTCGCAGTTCAAAAAGCAAACCATATCCTGGGCTCTATCAAAAGGAACATGACCAGCAGGTCGAAGGAGGTGATCCTGCCCCTCTACTCTGCTCTCGTGAGACCTCACTTGGAGTATTGTGTGCAGTTCTGGTGTCCTCAACATAAAAAGGACATGGAACTGAACAAGTCCAGAGGAGGGCCACGAGGATGATCAGGGGAGTGGAGCACCTCTTATATGAAGATAGGCTGAGAAAGTTGGGGCTGTTGAGCCTGGAGAAGAGAAGGCTGCATGGAGACCTCATAGCAGCTTTCCAGTATCTGAAGGGGCGCTATAAGGATGCTGGGGATGGACTGTTCATTAGGGACTGTAGTGACAGGACAAGGGGTAGTGGGTTCAAACTTAAACAGGGGAAGTTTAGATTGGATCTAAGGAAGAAATTCTTTACTGTGAGGGTTGTGAGGCACTGGAATGGGTTGCCCAGGGATGTTGTGAATGCTCCATCCTTGGCGGTGTTCAAGGCCAGGTTGGATGAGGCCTTGGGTGGCATGGTTTAGCGTGAGGTGTCCCTTCCCATGGCAGAGGGGTTGGAACTAGATGATGTTAAGGTCCTTTCCAACCCTAACTATTCTATGATTCTATGATATATATATATATATATATATATTGTTTTTAAGCCAAAGAAGCTGGAAGAATATGAACTGCCAAGTTCATATCTAGCTGACTATTCTGCATTTGATGTGAGCATCTGGCAAAAGTGATCTTTCCACCAAGGTCTTCCCAGTGGTTCTTTTGTTTAGCCACAGCAGAAGTACATACAACCTGGCAGTACACCATGTCTAAACATTTCATGTCAGAAGTGTAAAATATACAAAGGAAACATCATAAAGTTTTTGCCTTGTATATATGTTCTTCAGCTGTCATTGCAAAAAAACCTACATAAAACACATTTCATTCCTATTTCCGCTGCAGACAGCAAACACAATGAATGAAAACAACATGATGACTCACAAATCTTCCCTGATGCATTTCACACCTGCTAACCAAGGTCAGTAATAAATTACATTGACTCAGTACATCAGAGAGTTGGCAAGCAAACAGTTTTGCAAACCCTTTCCAGATACAGATTTATAACTTATCTGGGGCTGATATTACCATATAGTTCAGTGATATTAACCTAATATGTGTCTGATAGATGTATGCATGTGTGTATATATAGATAACCACATATATACATATATATATATGAGTATGTGTGTAAATACGTGCACTCAGTATCTTTTCCACTTCAGTAACAGTCCTCAAAGAAAGAAATCTGACATGCACTCAGCTACATGGGTTAAAGTTTCTGAGGAAAAATTAAGAGAAACTTGATTCTTGAAGAAGATTATAATATCATAATCTTACCTTTTAAAATTCACAAATTACATCAAAGCTTTCAAAGATATTTTTTATATATTCAGAAATCTTAATTCAGGACTCCAAAGCACTTGGACAAGTTTTTGGAATTTTCTTGAGAGCTATTAGGAAAAAAAAAAACCCTGTTCAGTCAAAGAAATCTTAAGTAAAGCCCTCCTATGAGTGCACAAAGGGCTTCATTTAATGATTAATAATTTAAATTTTGCCACTAGCAAGGCTGGGCCTATAAAACTGGTATCCATCTGTCTGTTCTTCTTCAGCTTAAAACGTTTTCACTGATCTAAATACTGGGTTTGATTTATATAGTCTAATGTTAGACAGTGATTCTTCATCTCCTTTTTCCTTCTCTGCAAAATATCACTCTGCTTCTCATTCTCACCTACAGAGCATAGAAATATTTCACCTGACTATCCTCTAAAGTGTGCATAACTGTCAACTGATACTATGGGTACAGAACAAAAGCAGAGAATTTGCAGAGTATGTTAGTGTTGTTATTTCACTGCTGTCCCAGGTGAATTTTGCAAATAGTATAGAGAGTAGGAAAGAGGCTGACAGCATTTTAGCACAGCTAAAATCTCCAGCAAACACATTTGCTGAACTTTCAGTTTTCAACTAAATGCTTTGTCATCTCATAATAATGACAAATTTAGTCTCATTTTCAAACTTGTCTCTTCAGGAGCTCTTTAAGAATTTTGCTGTGTAGTTAGCTGTGAAGTTTTATCTAGAATTATTGCTACTGGGGCAGAGGAATGAGGAAGCCTAAGCTGAGCTTTTCCCGTGTACGTTTCAAGTGTATATTAAAGGAGACAATTGCAGATGAATGTTTACCTTTCTTTTCTGTAATTCATTGAAGGTTCCTTCCTCCTGCCAAATAATGAGTCCATGAAGACTCCTTTTCTACATCACCATCCTGAATAACTCCTGGTTTGCCGAATGCACTATGAGATCAATTTACAATCTATTTAAGTCTGTCCCTCTGCATACAGTTGTGCATCATCACACCTAATCTTGTTTATATTACTTCTGTCAACAAAGCAGTTCTTACAAGGTTCAAGTCCTTTTCATGCCCTGTGCTCCCTGTGCTATGCAATTACTTATATCAGCCAGAGTAGTATCATATGTTAAATATGTGCAATTCCCATTAAAGCAAGGAAGTATGATATTTTCATGCTACACAGATGCAATCTTAATATGCGTTTTTAAGAATGGTTATTTTCCTGGCTACCTAGAAAATCAGCTCAAATATGTTGTTCAATTAATAACTTCATCAGAATGTTAAATACACAATCATGCTTCATTGTAATATATTTGCAGCAAAAAAACCCTGCTTTCTACTTTGATTGTGAAGAATTTTATAATTTTAATATTATAAATTGTATATTGTTATTAAAAAGTGAATTTCCAATGCCTTGCTTGGGAAAGGGCTCTATCGTGTCAGGTCATAGTACATTATTTTCTCCAAAGGTCTAATGTCTGGATCTATATGCCATGCAATTATAATTCTAATAATGGAAAGAATATATCAGCTTTATTTCACTGTGGGTCAGTTACAATATTTAGATCCAAGATGACAAATCCTTAGGATTAGTCATGAATGAGATTGTTTTGCACTGAAATGATTTCGTAAGAAAGATCATTTTAACAAGATTATCTGTTGATGAGATAAACCACTAAAGAATCCAGGTTATGATAACAGGGTCCCGCTGTGATCTACATATAAGTACTGAGTTGCTAATGTATTGTATTATATTATGTATGCATATGTGTGGTTGTCCATTGCAACTTACAGAAAAAAATATTGTCGCAGTGCATTGCTTGAAGTACAGAGGTGTGAGGGTTTAATTGTTAATAGGTATGAAATATTTGAGGTCCACAGATGGCAGTTACTTCCAAGGTGCAAAATATAGTCATTATTTTTTACATCTTGAACTGGAAAGATTTGCAATGTGGTTTTTTACATAATACAAATTACTGAGCTTGTAAGTTGTAGACAAATACTTATGCATTATTCAGATTTTTTTTTAGAAAATTGCTAGGCAACACAACTGCTTAGTGTAATCTCTAAAAAAATATGGATAGCAATGTAAACAACAAATACTACTCTCCTCAGTTAGTCAGAATCAATGAAAATAAGGAGTTTATTAGTGTTTTCATATTAGTAAGGTTACTTGTACTCTTAAGAACAATCAGCTTACTCTGATAGCTTAATGAAGACCCAAGAAAGAACCCCAGAAGGCTATTGGTACTTCTGCATTATGTCCTCACAAATACTATTCTGCATTAAAGATAAAGGAAACTAAATTTCATTGGCCTGGGTTTGGATTCCTCTTGCCAGACTTCAAATGCCTGAAAGTTAGAACCCTAATCATGTGTGGAAAGAATGAATTTCATCATTGGAGAAATCTAATTCTCCCTATTGACTATCGAGGAAATGTTTATATTAAGGTGTGTGTCACAACATACTCTTCACAGGAAAATCCAGCTGAAGGGGTTCCTGCCAGTTTTTTCCAGTACACACTTCAGTTCTGAAAGTCTTCCTTTATTGAACATCATGTGTTGTTGATGGATGCTATTACTCATTTCACCTATCAGTTTAAAAAGTCCTTCTGATGAACAGAGCAACTCAGTTTTTAGAGGATTTTGTCACTCAACATACTCTATCTTACTAGAGAATTTATATCACATGATGTTCTGTTCAGAATTTCTCTAGCTCTGTTGCAGGAAGCATGCTTGAAACAATTTTTAACAGAGGGTGTGACTTCCACACTTCTACATACAAAGAACAATAGTAAGGCCAGTACCATTTTTCTTATTTTAATGAATTCCTTGTTCAGTTTTATAAGAAATTCCTCAGGATTTTAATTAACATTCTAAACAAATGCTGTTCTGCATCTAAAATGGTCTTATTTCTAACCCAGACTAAATAAGTAATAAAGCAAATGCTAAATGCAGACTAAGTTTCCAACCTCACACAGAAAAGCATGCCTGAAAGAAATGTTTACGGTTTTACAGTTCTTAAAAGAATCTCAACACCAAAAGCAATTAGTGGTCAAACAATTAATTTAGGCAGTGGAGAGTAAATCTGAATTATTTATAAATGTGAACAGAAATAAGTACAAATTTATCATGCTTTATCTTAAAATAGCTTCGTTCAAGAAGCCATTTCGTTCACATGCAGTTCCCCAGAAAAAAACATAGAAAGCTGTAAGAGCCATAAACAGGCAAATAGTGTAATTTGAATACCAGTAGAGAAAACATGTAAGACATCATTCAATGTCGATGATTCTCATTATAATGAGGAAGAGAATAACAAAAGATGTTCTCTGATTCACTGAACAGCCTTATTTAATGTTTTCTTTGGTTTTCTTTTTTCTCCTGCAGTTTCTTGATGTTCCTGAAATGCAGTTCATATCCTCACATCCTTTCTGACAGTTTTTAAAATAGAATACTTTAAGGAATGGATTTTTTTATTTTTTTGTTTTTTTCTCTTATGAGAATGTAGATACCTTAGATTGCTTAGGGGACCATTATTAAGGGGGGGGAAATGAAGACCGCACATCCTCACTACTCATAGTTAAGGAAAAATTAACATTTTCACTATTAGTATATTTAATATTCTCTAGAAGTAGCAGAGAATTCCAGAAAAATATAGTTGCTGAGATATGAAGTATCTTAGAATGTGATTATTTTTCCTGTAGCTGTCAGGAAAATTCTGTACCTCATGCTGAATTAATTTTACATGATCCAAAAGCAGTCCAACACTGTAAATAGTACCTTTATTGTCAGTCATATGAAATTAATAATAATAAAGTTTAAAAAGAGGTATGTCTAAGGTTTTCAATATGTCTACAGCCTGAAATCCTGGACCAGATTCATTTACACTGATTTCTATTAAGCCTAGGGTATGTTGATATTGGGAAATGCAAGTGGAGACTGCACAGTGATACAATGTCAGAATAAAGCTGGATGTCAAATAATACCTGAGAGCTGAAAAGTGAACAGGAATCCCTTGCTCCACCATTGAAGATGCACTTTTAGGCTGTTATTGCGTTCTGCTTGCCATTTCCTGTGGCATCTCTGCTTACCATTTCCTGTGACATTCTCCTTACGCTTTTTTTATGATGACATTCTAAACCTCCCAACAAATCCTTTAGGAAAGGTAGAAAAGCAGAATAGGACGTGAAGAAAAAAACTGCTTGAAATTATTTTGCAAACTATAATTCAAACTTCTGTTTGAGGATAGAAACCGTATCTTTGAAGTGCATGAAACAGGGTTCTCATTAAGCTGAGAATTGGAAGGGTCCACTGAGGTAACGCAGAACATCACAACTCCCGAGTCACAGTTCACACAGACTTTAAGAAGCTTTCTAAGGCTTAAAGTAAAAATAGTAGCTGTTAATTATGACTAGATAATTATTATTTTGAATTTTAATTTTGTACTGAACACATTTTCTGCTATTCATTGAAATATTTTGTTAACAACAGAAAATTTTATGTCATAAAGACATTAACTCATATTGTGTTTTAAGATCTACCTGCAGTGCTCTTAATACATAGTAAGGTATCACTGGTTTCCCTACAGGCTAAAAGGTCCCGTCTTGCTTGACAGTTTATTTTGCTCCTGCTGTTGGAGGAGGGTGGTTGAGGAAGGCAACATTAGTTTAGAATTAAATCCTCAATTCCATTGGAAAAAACTTAATTTTAAAAATGACTCATTTCAGAGTCTGATATTTAGTAATGGAAAGCAAAAACATTGTGAGTTTCAAAGTAATTTTTCGGGATTGTATTGAATGTCTTTAATGATTCTTGATACTTAGCTAACTGGTCTTTTTTTGTTTTGATATTAAAGTAACTTTCATTGCTAACAATCTGCCTTCAGAAAACTGCTGGAAGTAACTCTGGAACAGAAAGTCGTGGTCAAAGCTAGGACACTGTTAATCATAGGCTCAATTTTCTTGCGTTTGTACTGTTGTAAATCAGAAGTCACTGTATTGAATTATATGGATTTTCACTAACATAAATAGAGGAATTTAAATCCTATAATGTCATTGTAAGAATAAGACAATTTTTTCATTGCCTCATGTGGAACAGCATTAACAAAGATGAGGGGGAAAAAACATTTAAAACGTTTAATTACAATAATAAAACTTCCTAGCAGCACAGTCCCATTTTATTATTAAGAAACAAGCCAACCTTAAAGCAAAACTTGAAGTTCTAAACCTATGCTGCCTTATGTAAACTACTTATTCAAAATGCACATTTAGAATTTAATCCAGCAGGCATTGTTAGGAGCAAGAGCTGTACTGTACCTGTTTTTTAAAACTGCTGAGTACCCTCTGTTTTTTGACTGAAGTTGAAAATCACCCTTGATATTCCCTGTTTAAACATTCCTTTTACAAAAGGAGATTAAAGCAGGCAGCAGTGGAAAAGGTTTAAAGAAGATTTAAAAGGACACTGTGAATTCCATTAGGGATCCCAAAATCTCAGCATATGTAAACAACAAAACACATCATCTAATCCCCTTTCTGTGAATTTGTGAACTCAGCCCTCTATATGACAACTGTTTATCATAGTATAGATAGTTAGCATCCTCCTATTATTCAGTAATTGTGAATTCATTTTTATTCTTCTTGACTGGCTCTTTCTTTTTTATTATTTTTATTTTTTATTTCCGTTCTATAAATGAAAGGGAAATGTTTCAAAAAAATTGCATGTTGCTCTTTTTAGTGATTCACATGAAGGCCTATGCTTATTCATAGGTAACTCTGACAGATTTTTGCTCCTTAATACCCCCCTGCTTAGGCATGGTTAGCCTTCAGTTGCCCTTCTGGCAGTGTCTCTGTCTCAGCATGGTTCCTCCACAGGCTGCAGTACATTAGTCCTGCCTTTAAATGTGTTACCCATGGCCACAGTCCTCTTGGAGGTGTCTCCCCTTCATGGAGAATCTCCTTCCAAGGTAGTGGCTCCAGCTGTTTCTCCTGTTCCTCACAGTTGTTGCTCTTTCTTACGTACGTGTGAGTAGAGGCACCATGAACTCTTCTGCCTGGTTGAAGTTTTCACATTCAGTGGTCTGGTTTGATATGTTTCACAACCTTATGAGACCGTCTGGGTCTGGTATAGAGTAGTTCATTGGCTCCTCACACACAGGTCATCCTAGCAGGGCCCTGCTACCAAAACTTTGCCATATATGTCCACTATAAGGCAAAACATAACAGTGGAGTACATGCACAGCACCAGAATAGAACATGGTGCCTTCCCATGTAGGCTTGGTGAATTAGTGAAGGAACATGAATGGTGTCAAAATGTTTTTAATTTGGTCTCTGTTGTGACCTTGAGGTTGAGAACAGACAGGCTATTCATGAAATAAACATATTGTGTTTGTTTGCAGTTTGCAAAGCCTGATGGGCTCAGAAAATGTGGGTTATGTCTACTAGACAAAGCCACTTTGCACATTTTCATTACAGATTCAGATAATCTCTTTGAAAATCAGTAACACATCTAACCCATACTTGCACCTCAGAAAGGGATCTGTGTCTATTCAAGATTTCAAAAATGCATTCTTAAATGATTTTTCACTTAGACGACTTTATCCAGTGATAAATTCCTGCCAAAATAAATATTTCTGTGCTATATAGTGAGATGGGTGTTCAAAGCTAATTTATAATCTGATAATTTCCAGGTTCTTAGTTTAATATGATTTATCTCTTTAATATGATTTATCTACCTGAAAGAAGCAGTATGGTTGTTATCAGCCACCACTAATGAATGTATGAAAATGACACAGTGTGTACTTCTAATGGCCAGTCATGCAATCTAAATATAACCATATAAACCACTGCTGCAGTCCTAGTGCTCCTTGTGCTGTGATGAAATGAAAAGTCGCTAACAGATATGAGTGTAAAGATTCAGTATAAAAGAATGTCTGTAAGCCAGCTGGCCTAATGTTTGTGCACTGTAAAGAGGTCAAAGGCCTTGTATGGTCTTAATAAATAGAATCAACTGACTTCATATGTATTTTGGCACTAATATGTGGCCTATGGCATCATTTCCTGAGGTTTAGTACAATATTAATAAAAAGGCTATTCTAGATTAGGTCCAAATCAATGTTATGGTGGAGAGCAGTTTTTCTTTTTGCTCAGTCAGAAAAAAAAAAAAAAAAAATTAAATGGAATAAGGCACAGCTGCTTATGGCATTACTTTGAAATACCCACACAAACACAAATCCTCAGGTTAAGTTGAAGCTTGCTTCATTTTATTTATTTCTCATTAGTTTGCTTTAAATCACTGACTTCTTTGGGAAGGAAAAAAATGAAAATAAAAAAGAAGCAAGTTCTGCCCAGGCCAGAGAGATGAATAAAGCACATGCCAACAATAAATCCAGGTTTAGCCTTTGGCTTTGAAACACCCTGAATTCATTACATTTGTTTGTGCAGACACTGTTAATCTGTTGTGACAACAAATTAAAGTCTGATTTAAATTAAAGCAAATCACAAAATAATTAGAAACTTCTTGTCTGTCATATCACTTTCTAGCTTTTCATCCATTACTGGTCCACCTGCCATCTGATGCTTCAGAAGGTTTATCTGTTAGGCTTTCCTTTTGCCCTCACTGAAGTATCCATTTTTTTCACACTACCATGTGGGGGACTTACACATTAACCACTGCCTGACCTGCTTTTTTAGTAAGAAGTCTTTTACTTTAGCTCTCAAAGGAAAATATACCTCTCAATTTCTCATTTAACAGTCCTAAGTGCTTGTTCCACACCCTCATTAGCCATTTCTCTGAAAAATTTTATGAGAGCTTCTCTGAAAGATAGCATTTTAAAAGGTTTCTTTTCCTACTGTAATGCATTATACCTCAGTAATGAGCTGTGTTATGATTCAGTGTATGACTTATGTGCCCATGCCAGAGATGCATTCTTCATTTAAGAAAGCCCAAAATCCTATCTTACTTATTATTTTCTCTCACTTTTTGTCTTTGGTAAATGTCAAAGCCAACTTTATATTTAAATATGGAAGAATGAATATGAAAGTGGGTATGGGAAGAAGAAGCTAGGACACTGTCATTATGAAATTTGTACTTCTTCTCTGTCTGAAGTTTACAAGATGTCTATGTTTAAATTACATCATGTTTAAGACTTATTTTGAAAAATGGAAGGATCTTTTCAAAGCCTTTTCAGCAGAATGGATTTTATGGAGTGCGTGTATGTCTTTGTGCATATGAGTTTATGAGGGAGGAAAGACAAAGAATTAGCAATTTCAACATTTACAGGTTAAAAATCCTACTTCAGTTCAGATGAGGCAATAGATAACATTCAGTGTCTTTTTTTTTTATTTTTTTTTAATATAAGAAATACATAATTTGGGATTTAAAGGGTAGAGGTTAATTTCCTAAACTTAATTGCCTGGTGGTTTTATATATGTCATAATGTATCCTGTTTTGCTTCCAGCTGCAAATGAATTCTAACATGTTTTTAAAAAGATTTATAAGTGAGAAAGAAGTGATGTTGCCAGTGGTAAAAACTATTAATTTTGAATTTTCAGTGTCTGTATGGTGAGCTGGTATTATTAACACCTGTGCCAGTTTTGGAATTATGTAGGTTTCAAAAAGTTTCTTTTTTATCATTTTGCTATATTAATTTATGACTTATTCTGACTTGAGATGAAGCAAGAGTAATTTAAAAACTATACAGAAAAATGAGGAAACTGCAGTAATCTCATGAATGATGCTTTCCAAATCATTAAAACTTGTGGAACAGATGCAACACACTCCTTTTTGAATACCCCAGATTATCATCAGATTTGAGGTTACACATAATTATGGTATCTTTAGTGCCCCTGCTAAACCACTGCAGTTACAGTAAGGATATATAAGATGAACTCTTCTAAGACTTAGGCCTTGGCATGTAATTCAG
The DNA here is from genome assembly GCF_963264785.1 of Psittacula echo. Taxonomy (NCBI): domain Eukaryota; kingdom Metazoa; phylum Chordata; class Aves; order Psittaciformes; family Psittacidae; genus Psittacula; species Psittacula echo. The sequence continues at coordinate 69,262,521 of NC_137736.1, read as the reverse complement.
ACTATGAAAACTTGAACAGAAAGATTTTTGTTACAGACTTGACTCCAGGACTCTGGAAGAAATATAAAATCCTGTGAAAGTTATTTAATATAAACACCTTGTACCTGTGGAGTGCTACACATTCTTGATGCTTTTCTTCTTTTTTCAAAACTTAAAAACAAAAAAATCTTAAAGTATACCTGCAATGAAGTGTTTTCAGTAAAGCACACAGAATTTGAGCCAGTTTGATTCTAATTTCTTACCTAGCACATTTCTTAAAATGACTCACTTTGTGGAGAAGAGTGGTTTTAGGGATACTGGCTAACAAATGATAAGGTGAAAAAAGGTCTCTCATGACTTCCAAGGATTGCGCTTCTCAAGATTAATTAACAGATAGATTCATCAGTACTTACAAGGACACAAAATTGCCTCACAAAAGCATTTTTATATGTCCTAGGAAGAAAATTACACTGAAAAGAGGCCGATATTCTATTTCTAGTCATAAGTGAATTAAAGATTAGCAAATATTCAAATCAGTGAGCTATTTCATGATTCTCTGAACAAATGAAGTATAGAATTCCAGTTTTAAGTTCCTAATTTGATAAATGGTGTTCAGTCTTTATCATTCTTAATTATGTTGTGATTTAATCAATTCATCTGATAACCAGCAGCATTACTGGATTAAAGAAAGCAGGTTATTCAAAAAACTTTCCTTGCCATGTATCTTCCATAACCTCTCATTTCTGTTTTTGGCTTGATATGTCATCTCAAATGGCTTCATGTCTCCCAATAATGTACTGAAAAATGTAATTACTTTTGGAGGAGAATAGAGATGTTTTCTGGGTTAACTGATTTGAGGTCCAGCTTAATGGAAACAAACAGAAACTGAGATGCTATTTGAGGAATTGTAACGAAATGTTATGGATTGGGTATCCCCCTGACATGTCAGGAACAATAACAGCAATGACAGCAGTTTGTGATCCTAGATTCATTTGACATTAAAATTACTTCTTTCATAACTTTTTCATACATCAAGATAAATGATAAAGGATAGTATTATAGAGAAGAGAAATATATGAAGTCATACTTGAATAGATGATGTTTTAAGCACTGTGTAACTCATTCTCCATTTAGTCACAGATTATGTTTATGTGAGTGGAGAAAAGCAAATCAGAAGGTAAAGAAATAACTGATTTCCTTTTTCTGATCTATTGATTTGTTTGTGTTCTTCCACTAGGTAGAATTGGAAGCAAATATACTGCCAAAATACTCCAAGTGTTAAAAGGAAGCAACATTTATTTCACCATATTGACCATATTGATATTTTAAGTCTTCTCAAAGAGTTCAAAATATGTCTAAACTACAAAAGAGAGAAAATTGCATTTAAGTGCCTTCATACACTCTTTTTAGAGCTCACATAATACTACTAGGATATTTCTTAGCTTACATGTGTGGTACTCATGTGAAGTATGAGATTGCTCTACTCTATTGGTCTTTATTCAAATATACCTGAAGTCGTTGCAGGAGATCAGTAAAACAGAATGTATTATATGATCTTCAGAATACTCTAACTCTGTCATGTTTCTAATATTTCTGACATTTTTAATATTTTGTGTTGAACAGGACCATTGACTAACCAGTTGTCTGAGAATTGCTGTTCAATGAGATAGTGATATAACAAAAGTTATATGCAGGAAAGTCCAAAGAATATAGGTATGAAATAAGTTATCCTGTTTTTCTTTCATGTAATGACTGAAAAAATAATATTAAACATTAAGATCCAGATTTGTCATGCATTTTTTATCTTCTGTAAAATTAAATGAAGTTCTGGCTCTGGAGAAAGATGCCGTTACCTTGCTAGGTGTGCTATTGTTTGACAACTGTACATGAGGATGTCCTTCATTTGTGTTTACTGGTGTTTTATATGTGGATGAAATAGCAGCACAAAACATGGATGACTGTTTGAAAAGCACTTCTTACAGACAAAATATTTTTAATTTCTATGCTAGAAACATTTCTATGTATTTTTCAGGTAGTTTGGCAGGCTGGTTTTACACTTCAAACCTTTTGATGATTTCAGTTCTACCTTGAGTATTAACTTGCTTCTTGCTTTTGTGGAAAGTGAAAGAGCTGTCCTTGCAAGTGAAAAAGAACTAGCATACCATAGAAAAAGTTTTGATTTGACAAAACATCTTCTTTTGGAGTACATTACAGGTTTTCATTTTTTACCATAAGAAAGTATTCTAGAGTTGATTGAAATTTTCTCAAATAGCATAGCAAGGAAAATAGAGAAGTTTTTGGTTTTGCTAAAATAAACTAGGAATAGGCTAATCAGGTTTCATGAGCTAGTATATAATTATAAGACAAATAATTGCAAAATTTATTACAGTTCAGTTTTGTGTGCACTAAAGTAGCAAAGCCTATGTAAAAAAAATACTTTGCATACAACATCAAAAATTAATTAAAAAGTGACACTTTCCAATAAAATCAACATCTGTCTCCCAAAACTAATAAAAACATACCTACAGCTATGTTTATAAAAATGCAATCCACCATCTATTATATTATCCGTGTGAAAAAATTCCCTTAGCATCATTTTTCTTCTTCACTTAACTTGTAGATTAAACCAACCTCAAGGAGGAGTTTGGAAGGGTTGTTTGGCTTTGGTTTTTTCAATCCATGAATTTTAGTCATGCAAAATTGGTAGGAATAAGAAATAGGAAGTAAGAAAGTTATTTTTGCCAACAATTATGACTGCAGTAGTATTAAACACATTTAGAGATGGAGAACTGAGATAATTTTAGACTTCTGCACATTTTTTTCTTCAGCAAAACTCAGAGCATGTCACAATTTTTGATCGCTTTATCAAGTCCTGAAATTTATCACTGCTTGGCAGCCTCTACAGTTCATGGAGACTTCAAAGAGAAGTTCAGTCAACTGTCATAGTGATCATGGAATGTCCCTAAGCTAAATGTTACATAACATTAAATCCACCCCATAGCTCAGAGCATTGCTACCTCAGTGGGAAAATTATGTTTTACCTTTCCATTGGGATTGTGTTTGTAGTTCTGTCTTCAGGGCAGTCAGCCTAAAGGACAGATTATTCTTGGGTGAAAGTAATCGTGTTTTCATTTGTTCTACTCTTTTGTCATACAATGGCAGTTATGTTTGCCAGTACTGTAATACATGTCCACAAATATTCAGTCCAAGATCAGTGCCATTACTCCATTGCTCTCACTTTCAGACCTGTGCACTAACCAGAAGCCTAGAAGTGTCGTGGTTTAAGCCCAGGCTGTAAATCAGAACCACGCAGTCTACTGCCTCCCCCCCCCCCCCCCCCCGCCTTTCTTCCCTCCGCTTCTGGAGGGACGGGGAGGAGAATCAAAAGAATGCAGCTCCCACCGGTTGAGATAAAGACAGTCCAGTAACTAAGATATAACACAAATCACCACTGCTGCCACCAATAATAACAACGACAAGAGAAATAACAAGGGAAGAGAATACAATACCGCCCGCCGGAAAAGACAGCCCGACCGAAAAGGGGACGTGCCCTTCCGGGTAGCTCCCAGTTACATCCCCTGGCATGACGTGCTGTGGTATGGAACACCTCCCTGGCCAGTCCGGGTCAGGTGTCCTGTCCCTGCTTCCTCCCGGCCCCTCCTCCTCCCTGGCAGAGCATGAGACTCACAAAGTCCTTGGTCAGTCTAAACATCAGTGTTATCAGCTTTTGTTCCCAGGCCAAAAGTCAAAAACACAGTGCTGCAACAGCTACTAAGAAGGAGAAAAAACTGACTGCTACTGCTGAACCCAGGACAGTATCCACCCCTTGTTCCATACCATTCACGTCATGCTCAGATCCCACATTTTCAATATACCCTCACTCTCATCTCGGTGCACTGTTAGCTTAGTGCACGGACCAATTCCTATAAAGCTACTGAGTCCATTCGGTTCATGATGTTGGGCTTCATCTCTTATAACAGTCTTTCAGGGCAGAAGAAGCTGTGTGCAGTGTTGGATCGTTGCCTGCTGATGCTGATCATTCCTTTACTGTAGAACTCGTCCGGTTCGATCAAAGTTCATTCTCTGTTGGGATGATGGTTGGAGGGAAGTCAGAGCCAGTTGCTGGTGCCCTGCAGACTTCTAGTTGATGGGCTATAGCAGGCAACAGCGTACAATTGAGTTCATTGTCTGTTTTCCCCTAAAATCAAATCCCCTTGAGGTACGCATCGGACTTCCCCATCTTCCTGCATTACCCACCAAGTATATCCAGGTCCCTGAGCAAAAGCAATCCCACGAGTGGGTTTGCCTTTACCTGAAGCAGGAATAACCCAGACTGTCTTCCCCAGCAAATTCTTCATGTGCACCACAGGAACTTTGTCCCCCTCTACAATATGTAAAAGTTCTGACTGGGCTGGGCCAGCCCTGTTGGCAGATCCTCTGGTGTTGACCAACCAGGTGGCCTTTGGTAAGTGTGTATCCCAATGCTTGAAAGTTCCCCCACCCATTGCTCTCAGTGTAGTTTTTAACAGCCCATTGTACCGTTCGATTTTCCCAGAGGCTGGTGCATGGTAGGGGATGTAATATACCCACTCAATGCCATGCTCTTTGGCCCAAGTGTCTATAAGGTTATTCCGGAAATGAGTCCCATTGTCTGATTCAATTCTTTCTGGGGTGCCATGTCGCCACAAAATCTGGTTCTCAAGGCCCAGGATAGTGTTCCGGGCAGTGGCATGGGGCACAGCGTATGTTTCCAGCCATCCGGTGGTTGCTTCCACCATGGTAAGCACATGGCGCTTGCCGTGGCGGGTTGGTGGGAGTGTGATATAATCAATTTGCCAGGCCTCCCCATATTTATACTTCAGCCATCGTCCTCCATACCAAAGAGGCTTTAACCGTTTGGCTTGTTTAATTGCAGCACATGTTTCACACTCATGAATAACCTGGGCAATAGTGTCCATTGTTAAGTCCACCCCTCGATCACGGGCCCATCTATATGTTGCATCTCTGCCCTGATGACCTGAAGTGTCATGGGCCAATCGGGCCAAAAATAATTCACCTTTATGTTGCCAATCTAAGTCCATCTGAGCCACTTCAATCTTAGCAGCTTTATCCACTTGTTGGTTGTTCTGGTGTTCCTCAGTAGCCCAACTCTTGGGTACATGGGCGTCTACATGTCGTACCTTCACCACCAGGTTCTGCACCCAGGCAGCGATATCTTGCCACAGTGCAGCAGCCCAGATGGGTTTACCTCTTCGTTGCCAGTTGCTCTGCTTCCATTGCTGCAACCACCCCCACAGGGCATTTGCCACCATCCATGAGTCAGTATAGAGATAAAGTACTGGCCACTTTTCTCGTTCAGCAATGTCCAGGGCCAGCTGGATGGCTTTCACCTCGGCAAACTGACTCGATTCACCCTCTCCTTCAGCAGTTTCTGCAACTTGTCGTTGAGGACTCCATACGGCTGCCTTCCATCTCCGATGCTTTCCCACAATACGGCAGGACCCATCAGTAAACAAGGCATACTGCTTTTCACTTTCTGATAGTTTATTATATGGTGGGGCCTCTTCAGCACGCATCACCTCCTCCTCTGGTGACATTCCAAAATCTTTACCCTCTGGCCAGTCCATGATGACTTCTAGAATGCCTGGACGACTGGGATTTCCTATTCGAGCTCGTTGTGTAATTAGTGCAGCCCATTTACTCCATGTCGCATCGGTTGCATGATGTGTAGAGGAGCCCCTGCCTTTGAACATCCAGCCCAGAACGGGCAACCGGGGTGCCAGGAGGAGCTGTGCTTCAGTGCCAATCACCTCCGAAGCAGCTCGAACCCCTTCATAGGCTGCCAGTATCTCTTTCTCAGTTGGGGTATAGCTGGCCTCAGATCCTTTGTATCCCCGACTCCAAAAGCCGAGGGGTCGACCTCGAGTCTCCCCTGGAGGTTTCTGCCAGAGGCTCCAGGCAGGACCATTCTCCCCGGCTGCGGTGTACAGTACATTTTTTACATCTGGCCCATTCCGGACTGGTCCAAGGGCTACTGCATGAACTATCTCTCGTTTAATTTGCTCAAAGGCTTGTTGCTGCTCAGGGCCCCATTTAAAATAATTCTTCTTCCGGGTTACATGATAGAGAGGGCTTACAATCGAACTGTAATTTGGGATGTGCATTCTCCAGAACCCCACAGCACCCAAGAAAGCTTGTGTTTCTTTCTTATTAGTTGGTGGAGACATTCCTATTATTTTGTTGATCACATCTGTAGGGATCTGGCGACGTCCATCTTGCCATTTTATTCCCAGAAATTGAATCTCCTGTGCAGGTCCCTTGACCTTACTCCGTTTTATGGCAAAACCAGCTTTCAGCAGGATTTGGATTATTTTCTACCCTTTCTCAAAGACTTCTTCCGCTGTATCACCCCACACAATAATGTCATCAATGTACTGCAGGTGTTCTGGAGCTTGCCCCTGTTCCAGTGCAGTCTGGATCAGTCCATGGCAGATGGTAGGGCTGTGTTTCCACCCCTGGGGCAGTCGGTTCCAAGTGTACTGGATGCTCCTCCAAGTAAAAGCAAACTGTGGCCTGCACTCTGCTGCCAAAGGAATTTATAAAAATTCATTGGCAATATCAATCGTGGCATACCACTTGGCTGCCTTTGACTCCAGTTCATACTGAAGTTCTAGCATGTCCGGTACGGCAGCACTCAATGGTGGTGTGACTTCATTCAGGCCACGATAGTCTACTGTTAGTCTCCACTCTCCATTAGACTTTCGCACTGGCCATATGGGGCTATTAAAGGGTGAGCGGGTCCTGCTGATCACTCCCTGACTCTCCAGTCTACGGATCAGCTTATGGATGGGAATCAGGGAGTCTCGGTTGGTGCGATACTGCTGCCGGTGCACTGTTGTGGTTGCGATTGGCACTTGTTGTTCTTCGACCTTCAGCAACCCCACAACAGAGGGATCCTCTGAGAGACCAGGCAAGGTGGACAGCTGTTCATTTTCCTCAGTCTCCAAAGCAGCAATACCAAAAGCCCATCGGTACCCTTTTGGGTCTTTGAAGTACCCTCTCCTGAGGTAATCTATGCCGAGGATGCATGGAGCCTCTGGACCAGTCACAATGGGGTGCTTTTGCCATTTCCTTCCAGTCAGGCTGATCTCAGCCTCCAGTACAGTCAACTCTTGGGATCCTCCTGTCACTCCAGAGATATAGATGGGTTCCACTCCTTGACAGCTTGACGGCATCAGGGTACACTGTGCACCGGTATCTACGAGAGCTTTATACTTCTGTGAGACTGATGTGCCAGGCCATCTGACCCACACAGTCCAGTAAATCCGATTGTCCCCTACCTCCACCTGGCTGGAGGCAGGGTCCCTCTAACAGTCATCACAACGTTGGACACCTAAGTCGTGTTGAAAGGGATTATTCTTCGTTATCACATGAGCTGGAGTAAAATCAGCTCTTCCGCTCCATCTGGGAACCTGCTCACCAGAGACTGAAGCCGCAGCTCTCATGGGATGGTTAGTCTTGACCCTTGTTCCTATTTTCAATTCATGCACCCGTTCCTCCAAAGCTGAAGTAGGTTTTCCATCCCACTTCGTCATGTCTTCTCCATGATCCCGCAGGTAAAACCATAGGGTGGCCCGTGGTGTTTGCCTTCTATATCTTCTCTCTCGAACAATAGGACATCTTTTGTTAACAGCTGAGATGTGTGTTGGTACACGTGAGGAGCTGGATAAATCAGATAGATCGTCCCTCAATTGTTTGACATCCTGGGACAGTTTTTCCACAGCTGAGATGATGGAAGGGGTGAGATTGTCTTCGAACTCTCGGAGTTTGTGAATCATTTCATCCACTGTTGGTGTTACTATGTCACCCCAGGTTACTGTTGCCAATGAATGGGCATATGATGAGGGTGCATTCCGTGTAAGTTTTCGCCACATGGGTCGTGTACATTCCACTTCATCTGGGTCTATGGGTATATCTCCGCTATTCGGTTTGATGTGATAGATCATCTCTACGATGGTTGATTCTCTCAGAGACTGGATGCCTTTGTCTAAAGTAGTCCACTTGGCCGAACGACTCGTAACATCATCCTTGTATGGAAACCTTTCTTTCACAGCTGCCAAGAGCCGCCTCCAAAGACTGAGGGACTTTTTCTCTCTTGCAATTGCTTTGTCAATTCCCCCTTCTCTAGCAAGTGATCCCAGCTGCTTGGCTTCCGTACCTCCTAGTTCGTGACCATCGGCCCCATTGTCCCAGCATTGTAGCAACCAGGTGATGATGTGCTCCCCTGGTTGACGGGTAAAATCTTTTCGCATATTCCGTAGCTCGATTGAGGTCCGAGTTCGAGAAGTCACCTCTTCTTCTTCTTCGTCATGGGATGATGACTCCTGATCAGATGGTGGCCCGGGTGGTGAATACATTGTTTCTTCATCTTGCTTCACCCTTCTTGCCTCTTTTTTGCTTTTTCTCTTGCATACAGGGGCAATCGATATTGGTACGAATTGGTCCTCTGGTTTAGCTGCAGTGATTATCACTGTGGTTTGAGTAGCAACTGTACTTGTCGCTGGGGGTGGTGTAGCTGCTGTGGTTGGGGCTGGGGTAGCTTCGCTGTCTGTTGCAGTTGAAGTTTGAGTAGTGGCTGTACTTGTCGCTGGGGTAGCTGCACTGTCTGTTGCAGTCAAAGTTTGAGTCAGCTGATCGGAGCTAGCACAGCTAGAGCCGGAGCCGGCACGCTTCAGAGACCATGAGGGTCAGAAGAGATTAGGAAAAGCAGAGGGGACAGCGCAGACACATCACGATTCCCGACATCTCCCGATCCCCGAAGCCCCAGCAGCCCTTGCGAGAGAGCGGCTGACGTGGCAGGGGGCGTTCCCGTGGTGACGGCGGGAGATTTAAAAGCGGCTGCAACTCGATCCTAGCAGTCAGTCAGCTGATCGGAGCTAGCACAGCTAGAGCCGGAGCCGGCACGCTTCAGAGACCACGAGGTTCAGCAGGGATTAGGAAAAGCAGAGGGGACAGCGCAGACACATCGCGATTCCCGACATCTCCCGATCCCCGAAGCCCCAGCAGCCCTTGCGAGAGAGCGGCTGACGTGGCAGGGGGCATTCTCGCGGTAACGGCGACCGCACCCCTGCCCCTTGCTTTGAAAGAGCCTCTGAGAGGGCAGCGACCGGTCGCTGCCCAGCAGGCGCAGGGAGGAACAAGCAGGTCGTGTTGTGGACTCTGTTGCTGGTGTCCCAGACTGCTGACCAATATGGTCGTCTCCAGAAGGAGAGCTTGCAGTAAGGAGACTGTAGCAACTCAGACAGAGACCCTGCCCCAAACCGTGGCTGTTCAGGTCTCTGGCTGCAGGGAGTGCCAGAGCCTGCTGCTGCCGAGGGAGGGAGGCCAGCATTCCACCTGCGTGAGCTGTGAGCAGGTAGAAGATCTGCTTAGATTGGTGGCAGAACTTAAGGAGGAGGTCGAGACGCTGAGGACCATCAGGGAGTGTGAAAGGGAGATCGACTGGTGGAGTAACTCCCTAGTGTGTCAGCAGGAACGGTTCCAGGGAGATACCCCCCACAAGGGGACGGACCCCCTGCCCTCTCAGACAGAGGGGGATGGCCCGAGACAGCCCCTGCTCTGTAGCTGTCGCGCAGAGGTAAGGGACCAAAAAGACGATGAGGGCTGGAAGCGAGTTCCAGTTCGGAACCGTGGGCAACCCTCCTCCCTTCCTGCCCTGCTTCCCCAGGTGCCCCTCAGTAATAGGTTTGAGGCCCTGGATCTTGATGGAGAGGTAAGTGAGGATGTGGTGCAAGGCCAGACTACAAGGTCACATAGGAAAAGGCGGTCGACTTCACGTCTCAAGACTGCCTCTGACAAGAAAGAAAGAAAAATCATTGTTGTAGGCGATTCCCTTCTGAGAGGAACAGAGGGCCCGATATGCAGAGTTGACCCTCATCATAGGGAAGTGTGTAGTCTGCCTGGAGCCCGGATCAGGGATATCACCAAGGCGCTCCCCAGCCTGGTGCACCCGACAGACTACTACCCGCTGCTGGTCTTCCAGACAGGTGGGGGGGAAGCTGCTTCCTGCAGTCTGAGGGGGATGAAGAAAGACTACAGGGCCTTGGGGCGGATGGTGAAAGAGTCTGGGGCTCAAGTGATCTTCTCCTCAGTTCTTCCATCTTCCGGTGATGATGTGGGATGGAATGGGAAAATTCAGTCCGTAAACAATTGGCTACGAGACTGGTGCTTTAGGCAGGGCTTTGGGTTATTTGATAACAGCTGGTTTTATAAGGCTCCAGTCCGGATGATGGCACGTGGGAAAGGTTTAACTCACAGAGGCAAAAGGATGCTGGGGCATGAATTAGCAGGGCTCATTTGGAGAGCTTTAAACTAGATTCGAAGGGGGATGGGGTTGTAACTGGGCTTGCCCCAGTGGGGCAGCACTCTAGAATTGATGAAGACTGTGAGGCCTCCTATAATCCTAGGGTGGAATCGGTAAGCTCAGCTCCCTCCTTGAAATGCCTGTACACCAATGCGTGCAGCATGGGAAATAAGCAGGAGGAGTTGGAGACCTGTGTTAAGTCAGGAGATTATGATCTGGTGGCAATTACAGAGATGTGGTGGGACAGCTCACATGACTGGAATATAGTCATGGAGGGCTATGTCCTTTTCAGGAAAGACAGGCCAGCCAGGCGGGGTGGTGGGGTTGCTCTTTATGTGCGAGAGCAGCTGCAATGTACTGAGTTCTGTCCAGGAACAGGGGATGAGCGAGTTGAGAGTCTGTGGGTGAGAATTAAGGGGCAGGCTGGCAGGGGCGATACTGTTGTGGGTGTCTGTTACAGGCCACCAGATCAGGGTGGGGAAGTTGATGAGGCCTTCTACAAGCAGCTGAGAGCAGCCTCACAGTCACAGGACGTGGTCGTCGTGGGGGATTTTAACTTCCCTGATGTTTGCTGGAAGGACTACTCAGCAACCCAGCCACAGTCCAGGAGGTTCCTCCAGTGTATGGATGATAACTTCCTCATGCAAATGGTGGATGAGCCAACCAGGAGAGGAGCGCTGCTGGATCTCATCCTCACTAACAAGGAGGGTCTGGTCGAAGCAGTAAAGGTTGAGGGCTGCCTTGGTTGCAGCGACCACGAGATGGTGGAATTCAGGATCTTGTGTGGTAGGACCAGTACAATAGCAAGTAGAATTGCAACCCTGGACTTTAGCAGGGCAAACTTTGGCCTTTTCAAGCAATTGCTAGGGGAAGTCCCATGGGCAAGGCTGCTTGAAGGTAAAGGGGCCCAAGATAGTTGGTTGACATTCAAGAATTGCTTATTCCAAGCTCAAGAGCAGAGCATCCCGACACGTAGGAAGTCAAGGAAGAGGGCCAGGAGACCTGCGTGGCTAAATAAGGAACTGCTGGGTATGCTCAAGTGGAAGAGGAGAGTTTATAGGTCATGGAAGGAGGGGCTGGCCACTCGGGAGGAATATAAGGCTGCTGCTAGAGGATGTAGGAAGGCAGCTAGGATGGCTAAGGCCTCCTTAGAATTAAATCTGGCCAGAGGGGTCAAGGACAACAGAAAGAGCTTTTTCAAATACATAGCTGATAAAACTAACACCAGAGGCAAGGTTGGCCCACTGGTGAATGGGATGGGTGCCCTGGTGATAGAAGATACAGAGATGGCAGAGTTATTGAATGCCGCCTTTGTCTCAGTCTATTCTGCCGGAGGCAGTCCTGAAGAGCCCTGTACTCCTGAGACCTCAGATGAAGTCAGGTCACTGGAGCGGTTTGCCTTAGTCCATGAGGAATGGGTTAGGGACCAGTTGAGCAATCTGGACATCCATAAATCCATGGGTCCAGATGGGATGCACCCGCGGGTGCTGAGGGAACTGGCAGAAGTCATTGCTAGACCACTCTCCATCATCTTTACCAAGTCTTGGGAAACGGGAGAGGTGCCTGAGGACTGGAGGAAAGCAAATGTCACTCCAGTCTTCAAAAAGGGCAAGAAGGAGGACCCGGGTAACTATAGACCGGTCAGCCTCACCTCCATCCCTGGGAAAGTGATGGAACACCTTATCCTTGATGCCATCTTAAGGCATGTCAAGGATAAGAGGGTTATGAGGGGCAGTCAACATGGCTTTACCAGGGGGAAGTCATGCTTGACCAACCTCATAGCCTTTTATGAGGAAATAACACGGTGGATGGATGATGGCAGAGCGGTGGATGTGGTCTACCTTGACTTCAGCAAAGCATTTGACACAGTCTCCCACAGCATCCTCATAGCTAAATTGAGGAAGTGTGGCCTGGATGATCAGGTAGTGAGATGGACTGCGAACTGGCTGAAAGAGAGAAGCCAGAGAGTTGTAGTCTATGGGGCGGAGTCCAGTTGGAGGCCTGTATCTAGTGGAGTGCCTCAAGGGTCAGTATTGGGACCAGTATTATTTAATATATTCATCAATGATTTAGATGAGGGAATTGAGTGTACTGTCAGCAAGTTTGCTGATGACACTAAGCTGGGAGGAGTGGCTGACACGCCAGAAGGCTGTGCTGCCATCCAGCGAGACCTGGACAGGCTGTAGAGTTGGTCAGGGAATAACTTGATGAAATATAACAAGGGAAAGTGTAGAGTCCTGCATCTGGGCAGGAACAACTCCAGGTTCCAATATAGGTTGAGGAACGACCTGTTAGAGAGTAGTGTAGGGGAGAGGGACCTGGGGGTCCTAGTGGATGGCAGGATGACCATGAGCCAACACTGTGCCCTTGTGGCCAAGAAGGCCAATGGCATCCTGGGGTGTATTAGAAGGGGGGTGGTCAGTAGGTCGAGAGAGGTCCTCCTTCCCCTCTACTCTGCCCTGGTGAGACCGCATCTGGAATATTGTGTCCAGTTCTGGGCCCCTCAGTTCAAGAAGGACAGGGACCTGCTGGAGAGAGTCCAGCGCAGGGCGACAAAGATGATTAAGGGAGTGGAGCATCTCCCTTATGAGGAAAGACTGAGGGAGCTGGGTCTCTATAGTTTGGAGAAGAGGAGACTGCGGGGGGACCTTATTAGTGTATATAAATATATAAAGGGGGAGTGTCATGAGGATGGAGCCAGGCTCTTCTCAATGGCTAACAATGATAAGACAAGGGGTAATGGGTATAAACTGGAACACATGAGGTTCCACTTAAACTTGAGAAGAAACTTTTTCTCAGTGAGGGTGACAGAACATTGGAACAGGCTGCCCAGGGAGGTTGTGGAGTCTCCTTCTCTGGAGACATTCAAAACCCGCCTGGACACATTCCTGTGTAACCTTATCTAGGTGTTCCTGCTCTGGCAGGGGGATTGGACTAGATGATCTTTTGAGGTCCCTTCCAATCTCTAACATACTGTGATACTGTGTGATACTGTGAGTAGTGGCTGTACTTGTTGCTAGGGGTGGTGTAGCTGCTGTGCTCGGAGCTGGAGTAGCTGCGCTGTCTGTTGCTTCGCCCTCAGATCCAGGGACATTTTTTCCCTTTTGAAGGTGCTGGATAGTGTTGAACAAGGCCCGGTAAGCATAGGCCAAGCCCCAGCACGTTGACATGATTTGTCCCTCTCTGGTATGACCAGGATGACAGCACACCTCATTTAAGTGTTTTACTAATTCTTCTGGATTTTGCACTTGTTCGGTGGTGAAATTCCAAAACACTGGAGGGGCCCACTGACCTAGATACTTGCCCATACTATCCCACACACCCTGCCACTCATGGCTGTCCAGCCTCGGGGAAAATCTCTCGGTCCCCCTATTTTGTCGTCTAACCCCAGACAAGGCCCAAACCCGACTCTGCTTAACTCTTGAGATCAGACGTAATGGTTGTGGACAAAACACACTCTGTATGCGTGCCAACATGGTGACCCCCATCACAATCAGCAAACAGGCCTCAACAATATTAAAAGGCCACTCAAAAACTTCAAAACTCTCAAACGGTGCTGTAAACGGTCTGGAAGGGGCACTGGGAGGGTAAAAGAATGTCTCCTTCATAGGTTGACCACCCAGGAAGGAGAAAAAAGATGTATAGTTGCTAAGCATTTGTATTATATACTTCCCAAAGTATAAAGGTGGTGACCACACTGGGAACATAAGCCAGACCAGTTTCATGATCAATTTTTCTATTGTATTACAAGTCATTACCATAAAATACAATGAGACAATAACCTTAGCCCAAGCCCCACACTTGAAAAACACTAACACAGCAAATACCGGCTCTAAGTAACCTACGGCATATTGAGACTGTGAGATCAAAAACAACAACTTTGAGAGCCAATAAATCAGCATTGTGACGAGTGACTATTAATCCAAAACACTGAATGCTTATCACAAATACTATTAGACACACTCCGGTCAGATCTGTCGTTATCTCAACCCTTCGTGCCCCACGTTGAGCGCCAAAATAAAACTGTCGTGGTTTAAGCCCAAGCTGTAAATCAGAACCACGCAGTCTACTGCCCCCCCCCACCCACCTTTCTTCCCTCCGCTTCTGGAGGGACGGGGAGGAGAATCAAAAGAATGCAGCTCCCACCGATTGAGATAAAGGCAGTCCAGTAACTAAGGTATAACACAAATCACTACTGCTGCCACCAATAATAACAACGACAAGAGAAATAACAAGGGAAGAGAATACGATACCGCCCGCCGGAAAAGACAGCCCGACCGAAAAGGGGACGTGCCCTTCCGGGTAGCTCCCAGTTACATCCCCTGGCATGACGTGCTGTGGTATGGAATACCTCCCTGGCCAGTCCGGGTCAGGTGTCCTGTCCCTGCTTCCTCCCGGCCCCTCCTCCTCCCTGGCAGAGCATGAGACTCACAAAGTCCTTGGTCAGTCTAAACATCAGTGTTATCAGCTTTTGTTCCCAGGCCAAAAGTCAAAAACACAGTGCTGCAACAGCTACTAAGAAGGAGAAAAAACTGACTTCTACTGCTGAACCCAGGACAAGAAGGTATCAGCAAGTACTAACTAGAAGCTGTAGTTCTATATTTTCATAGTGAAAAAATGTCAGGAGGGGGAGGAAAAGTATTTTACATGTGCTGGCTTTATGCATATCTGAAATTAGAGTGGCTGATTTCCAGGTAATTCTCACTTTAAATTCCTGTCTAGGAAGGGAATCTAGACCCTTGTAAATTATATTCATAACTAATATGTTCAGTGACTAAAAAGAGAAAATAGTAGAATCATAGAGTGGTTTGAGTTGGAAGGGACCTTGAAGATCATCCAGCTCTGACCCACCCTGCCATGGTCAGGAACATCTTCCACTAGACCAGGTTGCTCAAAGCCCCATCCATATGAATATACATATCTAGTATAACTATTCATAGCATTAAGAACTATGTTGAACAACTGATTTTTTTTTTAATAAAAACATTGCATTCCCTTAGAAAAGTTAATGCTCCTAGCACATGAATTGGTTAATTTTAATCAACATCATATCAATTAATTTGAAAGCTAGGGTTCCATTTTACTAGTTTAAAGCACCACTGTCATGAAAGAGGTTCTATAATAAGTGTATTGGCACAAATAACACACAACATTTTAATGTTGTGTGTTTTAAAAGAGATAATAAAATTAGAAAGAAAATAAAAAAAAAGGCCACTCTTTCAGAATGGAACTGTATGTTTGTCTTTGAAAATGCTTTTGGTCAGCAGTCATCTGGAACGCACAGACACTCAACACATTCCAAGCCTGAATTGTTTATTTAGGTGTCTGAATATAGACTGAGGATTTTTAAATGCCATTTCTTGCTGATTAGTTGTTCCTAATGTGTTCCTTTTGGCCAACTGATCTTTTAGAAGAAGAAAACAAAGGAATATTAGCTGTCAAGCCATGGCAGTCACATTTGCAGACTTCAGCATATAGGAGTGATAGCAGCGATGCTTTGTGTAGGTGGAGGAGACTGGGCTGAAGCTCATTTTGGCCCTTGCCTGGTGCTGAACTGTACAATGTAAATCCTTTGCAAGCAAACTTACTATTAAAAATATCCAGCTCTAAAGAATGGCTGCTTTCTGAGTTGACAGGATTTGTTGCCTGTTTTGAAAATGTTTTGGAAATTTTATTGTGGAAATGTAGTTACCAATTTGTTTCAAGTGATTTAAACTAGAAAGAAAGCATGGCTCTAAGTATGTAACAAGGATTAGTTCACCCTTTGATCATCTGAGAGTTAATGTGGGAAGAGTGCTTTTAAAATCAAATTCTCTCCAGCAACTTCAATCAATCACTTTAAAGTGCTTTTATTTATAAGCTATGTTTTATTTTCCTCCTGTAGTCAAAAGAAAGAAAAACCTTTTGGAGACTAAAGAAATTTGTAAGCCTGCCCTCTCTTATTAAGAATGTGCTTCCAAAGTTATTTATAATATCTCTCCCTCCTCTTCTAACATTAAGAAGAATCTGTGCTATAAGTGATATTCTTGGTGTTTTTTTCTCACCAGGTACCCTTCCTAACTGTGTTTGTTAATCAGACTGTGACTGTGACTGTGTCTGTGACTGAGGAAGGCACTATATTTCTAGCTACTTGTAGCCAAAGCAAAGGTCTATTATGTGTAAAAAATCAGGGTATAATTAAAAAAAGCTTGCTTTGAACTCAGCTGGAATTATTAGTTACATACCAAATAGTTAGTTACATATAGTTACATACCAAAGCTGTAACTAGCAACAGTAAGCTAAGTGTTTTGTATCATTGTGATAACACAGCCAGCTACAGTTTTAGAACCATAGACTGGTTTGGGTTGGAAGTGACTTTACAGATCATCTAGTTCCAACCCCCTGCCATGGGTAATGATACCTTTTTACTAGACCAGGTTGCTCAAAGCCCCATCCAACCTGTTGCTGTCCAGTAAACTGATCTGGTTCTGTATTAGAAAAGTGGTTGTTCTTTACACAGATACAGACTCCACCGGAAATCATTTGAATAGAATACGGATAGCCTTAAAGCGCTGTTGGGGAAGATGTGTCAAGCACAGTTGTGGATGTCTTTGGTAATTCTTTGGTGCTGAATAAATAGTAAGGAGAGTGTTATAATTACCACACACAAAAAAATCTTTGTCCTGTGAGTTCATTTGCCACTCCGAAAAGATGGATAGATGACAGTGGGCAATGATAACCCTCTAAGAAAAAAAAATGGGAACCACAGAAAAAAGTCTGCTGACACTCTTTGTCCATGCCAGCAACTTTCTGTCTCTAGTGATTTATTGCCTGTAAATTAAAATGTTTCCAATAGTGAATGATTCCTTGGGGGGACTTTCAAAATTGCTGTTTATTAGCATTGAAGATCAGTCTCACTAGTGCCTCATAAATTCTTCCCACCAATTTCATTTCATAGCTTTACATTTTTATATCAATATGTATCTTGAAAATGAGACGCCCCATAAAGCAAAAAGGATAGAGGCCCAGAAAGGGCCACTTAGTTCGTTTAAGGCCTTTAAAGATGGAATGTTTGGTCTGGAGAAGGTCCTCTGGGTCCTGACTAAAATTTGTTCTTACTGAATGACAGCAGCTGTAGCAGTTCCCAGTTCAGTGTGGAAGCTTAGTGACTGAAATTGGCCCTTTAAAGGGCACACTGGAGGATTGTTAAGTGAACACTGACAAGAAAAGACAAATGTAGTTAGCATAATAGGTAAAGGAATCACACTTAAGTTCAAAAGTGATGTTAGCTTAAAAACCTAAATTCATTCCTGTGAAAGCACAGGTGTGACTGGTGAAAGGTGTTGGACAAAGGTCAGCATATACAATTGACTACCCTGAGTGAGCTGAAACTTGAGCCCAGTTCATTCCATGTATCTCACTCTGTGGAGCATCATCATATGCTTTATCACTGTAAAGTTGTCCAGTATGCATAATTTACCCTACACCTTCTCTGACTAATATGAAGTAGCTGGAGGCAGAAAGATTGCTTTTGACCACAAAAGTAATCTGTTAAAAAAAAAAAAAAAAAAAAAAAAAAAAAGAATTGAAGACATAATTCATTCTGTTATTTGACAAAATAAAGTGTTTTATGCTTATCCTGTATAAATGAACCCCAGCAGTTCTTTAGAGAGATAACAGTGATGTATTTACAAGTATGCCTTTCATTCTACATTATTATTATACAGAAAAATATTACTCATTATCTACATATAAAAGCCTTCTAAATATCTAACCAAAAAACTATTTAGAATAGAATGCTAAATTAAATAAATTAGTACTATGCGTCATGCAGAATCATGGTAGATTTGTTAATCTATTCCAAACATGCTTGAATTAATGAATCCTTTGCTACTGATCATTTCCTGTTTAGTAGGTTTTGGAGGGTGGTTTATTTGTTTTGTTTTGTTCTGGTTTGGTTTGGTTTGGTTTGTTGTGGTTTCTTTTGGGGGGAGGGAATTTTGTTTGGTTGCTTTTTTCGGTTAAATTAAACAAGGAAAGTCATTGAGTGGAAAAAGATGATTACCACTCAATGCATGCATTATTTTTAAAGAGATTTACACCATTATATGTCTGTCTGTATTAGGTTAGGGCATTATTACTTCTCAGCTGAACCTCCTGGCAGGAAACCAGATGTATCTGTTGAAGTGGGAGATAGTGCAGCCTATTTTACAAATCCATTTACAAGAAGTAATAAGAACAGCAAATGGTTGAATAAAAAAGTTGTTGGGGTTTGGTGCTGGTTTTATTTTTTTGTGAGGATTTTGTTGGTTTTTTTTTTAATTAAAGTTGTACCTAGCAAATTCCTTTCACTTCCAATTTTTCATAGAATCATAGATTCATAAAATACCAGGTTGGAAGGGACCTCAAGGATCATCTGCTGTAACCTTTCTAGGCAAAGCATGACCTAGACTTGATGTCCCAGCACGCTGTCTAGCTGAATCTTAGAAATGTCCAGTATTGGGGAATCCACCATTTCCCTGGGAAGATTATTCCAATGGGTGATTGTTCTCATTGTGACAAATTTTCTTCTTGTGTCCAGTCAGGATCTCCCTGGGAGTAACTTGTGCCCATTACTCCTCATCTTTTCCATGTGACTTCTTGTAAAAAGGAAGTTTTCTTCTGCTTTGTAACCACCCTTTAAATACTGGAACAGTATTTTCTGTAAGTTTTGAAGTCTTAAAAAGTGTCATCTAAAGGCTTTTATTTCCTAATATGTCCATGACATGCACCTCCTGTATGAAGACAGGCTGAGAAAGTTGGCGCTGTTCAGCCTGGAGAAGAGAAGGCTGCGTGGAGACCTCAGAGCAGCTTTCCAGTATCTGAAGGGGGCCTATAACGATGCTGTAGTGATAGGACAAGGGGTAATGGGTTCAAACTTAAACAGGGGAAGTTTAGATTGGATATAAGGAGGAAGTTCTTTACTGTGAGGGTGGTGAGGCACTGGAATGGGTTGCCCAGGGAAGTTGTGAATGCTCCATCCCTGGCAGTTTTCAAAGCCAGGTTGAACAGGGTCTTGGGTGACATGGTTTAGTGTGAGGTGTCCCTGCCCATGGCAGGGAGGAGTGGAATTAGATGATCTTTTCAACCCTAACTATTCTATGATTCTATGACTTATGTTCATTTTTTTTTCTAAGTACATCAACATGTTCTATGCAAGTATTATGTAAGTACATACATCCAAAGCAAATTATCTTCCTGAGCCAGTAGCAGTTTGTGTTGTATTAAAATATAGAAACTTTGTCTTTTATAGGGGGGCTGGCTAAGGAGTAACATTTTTTTGTTTAAGAAATTCTCTGTTCTCATTTTATCTGCTTCAAAGATTGCTTGCTGCCAGAAACAATAACAATAGAAGCTAAAGTTTTGGAAGGTGGAATTGTCGGTGCAGATTTGCCACTTTTTCTTCTGTTGACTATATTAGGTGATAAATTACTGCAATGAAATTACTATTGATCTCTCTGCATGATGCTTTGTAACAAAATGAGATTGGGAGAGGTTATATTCTGTAGCAGGTCTTCCTTGTCTTGGGCATACACAAACTTGAACACCATAAAATGTGATTTGGATTGGTTTTCCACTGCTCAGCATTTCTCAAAGTTGGGGAAAGAAGGACAGTGTATGCTTCTGCATGTATTCACATATAATAGGTATTTTCTATTCATTATTCAACTTTCTTTCCTTTGACTAATAAGAAAAAAGGAAATCACAAACTGGTATAAGACAAAGGGTATTCTTTCCTTAATTTCACTTCTGTCAAAGATCAGATTGAAGGACTCTCACTCCACTACATAGGGCCAAAAAGCAAACAGATCTGGTGAGACCTTAATTCTTTCCTGTTTACTTTGCCCTTAACGGAAACCACAGATTGTGCAAAATATCTCTTAACTTGCTTTTTTCAAGAAAATCAAGCTCAAAACAGTAACCATTTCATCTGGAAAAAATGGGAGATACAAGAAAAATGTTTTATTGCATACTTTGTCTCTGTAATTACTGAGTGTAAGTGATCAAAGTGCAGGAAAAGCCCAGAACAACTTGATTGTTCCCTTTTCTGTGATTAAGAAAGCTAAAGCAATAGCCAAGTTTTCTGATACAGTTTGATAGATTTTTTCATGCTTTTGATGATGATTAGTTGAAAGAGTAGAGTTCTATGTCCTCCCCACTGCAGACAGTGAGAGAATAACCTGTGTAACAGGAAGCTGAAGAAAAACAACTCCTTCTCATCAATTTATATGGAAAAAATATACCCACCCATTATATCCCCTGAACTTTGAGCAAGAATCCAACACTTCACTTCTTATCTATTCGTTGAAGGTATTACAGATTCTCCTTTCTACATATTTTTGTTATAGTTAATGACCATTTTTTCTCCTTTGATTATCAACATGAATTAGTAAATTATCTCTCTCATTCCCCTTTGATGACAAACTGCTACATGTGTAGTCTCACCTTTCCAGTGAAAGAAATGGACTCCAGAAACACTCTTGCTTATGGTACTCTGTTTTGGTCCTCTGAAGGTGATTCGTTCAGATCAGTCTCATATGTTTGAAATACCTTGATGACATTTTGGAAAATAAACTCATTCCTGAAGAAGAGGGTGGAGAGCTATGTACCATTCTTCCACTTACAAGTTCTTTTCCAAACAGACTGAACATACTAAACACAAATGCATTTTGATTTTTGAACAAACTTAAAGTTATGATTATCTGGGATTAATGGAATGATCCACATATGTTAGATGGATATAAATCTAAATGAAGAACCAAGTAATAAAAAATACTTGTCTATCTATGTCTCAACAACTGTACTTATGGACAAATTCTCCTTAGAGGGATTAGAGGTCAGAAAATCTTGATTGAGAATGTTTTTGTGAGAATGAATCCAGTGTGACATTCTCAGTAAAAGCAAACCTAAGAAAGATGAAAAAAACTTCTCAGCCTTCTTGTTGACTGAAA
The DNA here is from genome assembly GCF_963264785.1 of Psittacula echo. NCBI lineage: Eukaryota > Metazoa > Chordata > Aves > Psittaciformes > Psittacidae > Psittacula > Psittacula echo. The sequence goes on along the minus strand of NC_137736.1, from coordinate 69,241,209 downwards.
CTGTCAGGTAACTTGTAGCTCATAGAAAAGTAGGTGTTTGAGGTAGTTATATACTCATTTCCTAAAATATTTTATGTTGACATTAATAGTATAATTTCTCTTTAGATATAAATTTTTCACAATCACAATCTCACCAAATATCACATCACATCTCCCTAGTCTCTTCAAACCATATTGCTTTACATATTCTGGCATACGTCATATCTAAAGTGAAAAATTTAGTAAAATGATACTTCAGTTCCTAGTCCCTTAAATAGTTTTGTATGGCTTGATAAAGATTTAGGTACTATCTGATGGTTTAAATGATAAAATAAGACTTCTTTATTAAGTCTTTAAAAGTATAAAAATAAATTATGTATACAAAAGGAGCACCACAAAATAAGAACAATAGATACAGATGTAAACAACAAAAACCTTAAGCTGTCATTCTCTTTGAGAAAAAAAAAAAAAAAAAGGCAAATTTGTGTGATAATTTATTGATTGGTTCATAATTTGGTCCCATTTATTTGTATTCATAATTTAAAGCATAGTTTTCAAGTGTAATTCAGACTACATGTATTATTCTGATTACATGCACCTTGATCTTTTACAGTATTTCATTAACTGCAGCTCTGTGGTTTTCCTTCCTATCTGTTTTTTTAGGAAGAAAATGGATTTCAGATGGTATAAAACAAGAAGAAGAGCAGGAAGAACACTGACCTATATTAATAAGAATTGAGTGCAACCTCGGAGTTCGAAATACAAGGTCACATGTTTAGAAATTAATGGACTGCCAAACAGTTGCTGTTATATCAGAAACGATAATAAAGGGATGACATCAGAAGAGTCAGCACAGGGTGATTAATATTGATCATAAGGTAATGAAAAGGCAGATTTAGTCTTAGAATGTTTCAGGGAAAATTTTCTTAGGAAACAGAGGAAGTGTTATTTTCAGCTCATGAGGCACTGTCAATGTTTCTTCTAGAACTTTATATGGGGTTTTTTGAGCATTTATATTCATAAAGGTGAATATAACTGTATAAAGACAGTAAAGAGTGGACAGAAAAAGAGAATAGTTATCCGAAGAAGAGTGGCCAGAAAGATAAACAGTAGAGAACATATCTTAACTGGTGGTGTTGGAACATATTAGTATGGACTAGTTGTGAACAAATTTAGGCTAGACATTTCCAACTGTTGGAATCATGAGGCTCTGTAATGGGTTTTCAGTGGGAACAGGAGAGTCAAAGCCCCTATATTGAGTTAAGATGGACCATGATAGTTATACCAAAAGGAATATATAGTGTAATTATTCATTAAAGCATTTTTTTACAATAAGCCAGGAGTTTTCTTCAAACAATAGTTTTCTTCAAATCATAGTTGTCTAGACTGAATTATGACACCAATTTAGAGCAGCCCAGTCTTTTAAAACTGTCTTCTGATGTCATCTTTACTGCTAAACCACCTCAGTTGCTTCTGCAGCTGACATGAGATTCAAAATCCCTAAAAAATTGTCAGTACTTGAAATGCTTATGAAGAACTTCACTGAACAAAAAATAACACTACTTCAGCATTAAAATTCAGAATAAATGACACTTCACACTTTATTCTGTTAATTTTAACACAGTTACTCTGTTATCTTTAAATGTGTAGAACAGAGAGAATTTTACATATTCTACAGAAAAAAGTATGAAACATCTTAATCAGGTGTAGTAGTCTATGATAATCTATTCCTACCTTAGTTTTGTTAACATGATACATTGAAGTAATTAGTTCTGTCATGGATTATCTATGTACACTTTTCACGACAAAACTTGTTGATATATCTATCATTCTTCTAAAATATACTCACTGTGAATATGCTAAAACAACATTCCATTAACAGGTTTGCTAAATAAAATAACGTCAGCCAGAGAGTTTGCAGATTTCTCGGCTCTTAAAATATCTAATCAAGAGAACGGCACTCATGCATTTTGGCACTAGACTTATAAATTATGCATAACACAGCATAACATTAAAACATTAACATAATTTAACAATACCAATCTATCAGTTCCTAAGTGAAAGAAATAAAGGTGTTGTATCTATCTTGACTTGATTCACCTAGTTTGTATGTGATTAAGATTCATAATAATAAGAATGATTAATTAAAAATTTTAGAACTTTGCTAACATGCCCTTAATGTTTTCTTTTAACCATATAGTAGTTTGGGTTTTGTTTGGTCTTTTTGTTTGTTTTTTTTGTTTGTTTTTTGGTTTTTTTTTTGCATAAAAGCCTTTCATTGCTGATATTTTGGTTTAGGTCCAACTGACACACTATGTCCTTTCCTAACCTCGAAAACTGTACAATTAGCTAAGTCTAGCTGCTTCAAACGGACAAGAAATCTGTGAATTACAGCTAATTTCATTCTGTTTCCAAAGTATTAAAATACATGTATGGGCCATCATCATCAAAGATACTTCAATCAGTTTATCTAATATTTAGCAGAAGAAAATAGATAATACTTTTCTTCGTGTGTGATGATTGTCACACTGATAGTATTCCTAGTGGTTTTGAAATCTAGGCTGAATGGTTTTGCAGTTCAAGTGTCTAGCCAAGAATATGGAAGATGATGTAATCATGTGGATTTTTTTGAAGACTTGGAAACATAGAGCTTGGATCCGGATAAGTATTTCTGAATGTTTACCTGACTTTTAATTTTTTTTTCTTTTTTTTTTTTTTTTTTTTTTTTTTTTGCGGGGTGCAGGTGGTGTGGTGGGGTGGTGGTGGGTTTGTTTGGGTTGGGGGTTTTTTTGTGCTATTTTCTCAGTCATAAGTTACAAATACACCACTGGGAAAGACTTTTCCTTTACACATGTAGACATTGTAGCTATGTGTAGTATGCCTGTAACTGATCTCTCAGGGTGTATGACATCACCTTATGGTGCCATGGTCTTACACAGAGAACCAGAAGAATGCCTACACCAAGAAAAAGAAAAAAAAAAAAAAAAAAAAAAACAAAAAAACAACAAACCAAAATAACCACCACATTTTTAAAAAACCTTTTTCCGCAAGCTAATTAAACAGACTTTACTGAGAAATTCCTAGCTCCTCTACAGTCGCTCCTAATGCCAGTGTTATACAAGGATGATGTTCTATTTTACTGTATGAAACATGACATATAATGACACCAAAAAGTACAAACTAGTATAAATCAGTTTCATCTGACCATATACAACTTACCTTTATTATCACATCTGTCTGCAATTATTTCCATTTTAGATGAAGGAGAAAACAAACAGAAAACTTAAACTTTCATAACAGCATTAGATTTTGACTCTTCTCTGACAGTCTAGTAGGACAAAAAAGGTAAAAAGACATCCATTTCTGCCATGTTTTCTCTAGAAGTAAGAAACAAAGAAAATCATGAACTATGCACATCCAGCCTAGGTACTTACTGTTAGCAATTCTGTTTTTTATAACCACCAAGGTTCATTTAGACACTGAGATCAGTTGTCCACACTAAAAGCATGGATTTAAGCTCAACATCTTCTACAGCATTATGAAATAACCTTACACTGCTTGGTGTGCTCTCAGACACCCAAATCCTCCATCTAAACCATAATTACTTTTCTGAAAGTAAATAAATAGCCTGATTATACAGCATAGCAATAAAGGTGCTTTTGTTGGAACTGCTCTTCAGGAAAAAAAGTCTTAGTTTTATGTCTTTGTTTTAGAATGCTTCAATATTTTTTATTCAAGACCAATTTTTTTTTTATTCAAGACTAATGAGAGAAAATTCAGAAGAATGTGCTCATCAGCATGCAAAGGTCATTCTCTTTACTATTGCTTTTTTGATTGTTCAGGACTTTTGTATCCTCAGCTGTGCTGTGAGACAGATTTTGCAGACAAGGTTGTTACAAATCTCAGCTAGTGTACAAATTTGTTCAGGCAGAAGAAGGCATTGAACACAAGCCTAATTTGTTAGGCAAGTATTATAACTCTTGCCATATTACAATATCTAGGCAGGAGTAACGTGACAATAATTAAACGCTGCTCTCATTTTAAAAGAAAAGAAAAAACTTCTTATATTTTTTTTAAAAACGATACATTCCAGCCCTACACAAGTGTCTAAGTTCAAGGCAGAGGCAGAATTTTAAAAATGTTTTTCTTTTGGACTTTTCTTCTCATAGAATCATAGAATCACAGAATAGTTAGAGTTGGAAAGGACCTCAAGATCATCTATTTCCAACCCACCTGCCATGGCCAAGGACACCTCACACTAAACCATGTCACTCAAGGCTCTGTCCAGCCTGCCTTGAACACTGCCAGGGATGGAGCATTCACAACTTGCCTGGGCAACCCATTCCAGTGCCTCTCCACCCTCACACTAAAGAACTTCTTCCTTATATCTGATCTAAACTTCCCCTGTTTAAGTTTGAACCCCTTATCCCTTGTCCTGTCATTACAGTCCCTAATGAAGAGTCCCTCCCCCAGCATCCCTATAGCCCCCTTCAGATACTGGAAGACTGCTATGAGGTCTCCACGCAGCCTTCTCTTCTCCAGGCTCAACAGCCCCAACTTTCGCAGCCTGTCTTCATATGGGAGGTGCTTCAGTTCCCTGATCATCCTCGTGGCCCTCCTCTGGACTTGTTCCAACAGTTCCATGTCCTTTTATGCTGAGGACACCAGAACTGTACACAATACTCCAAGGGAGATCTCACAAGAGCAGAGTAGAGAGGCAGGATCACCTCCTTCAAACTGCTGCTCATGTTCCTTTTGATGCAGCCCAGGATACAGTTGGCTTTCTGGGCTGTGAGCGCACACTGCTGGCTCATGTTAAGTTTCTCACAGACCAACACCCCCAAGTCCTTCTCTGCAGGGCTGCTCTGAATCTCTTTTCTGCTCAACCTGTTGCTGTGCCTGGGATTGCCCCGACCCAGGTGTAGGACCTTGCATTTCAGTTTGTTGAACTTCATGAAGTTGGCATTGGCCCACCTCACAAGCTTGTCAAGGTCCCTCTGGATGGCATTCCTTCCCTCCAGCATATCAACCAAACCACATAACTTAGTGTTGTTGGCAAACTTGCTGAAAGTGCACTCAATCCCACTGTCCATGTCACCGACAAAGATGTTGAACAAGACTGGTCCCAACACTGACCCCTGAGAGACACCACTCGTTACTGGTCTCCAGGTGGACATTGAGCCATTGACCACAACTTTGCGTGCGGCCATCCAGCCAGTTCTTTATCCACCGAGACATCTGCTAGATATGTCTTTTATGCTAAAGATGCTGTCTTTTATGCATCAAATGAGTAGATGTTGCTATAGTTAGAACTGAGAGGTAAACGCTTCTACATGGGAATTTAGTCCAGCTTCTAATTGGTTTACAAGGCAGGGGAAATAAGTCCTTGAAAGTACATTTATTGAAAAAAAAACCAAGATCATTAACTCTTAGCTCCAATTAGGTATTATGAATGCTACCTTCATTGCACAAGGAATTTAGGTTCATAATTAATATTTTCAGATTTCCATTTCCAGAAGAGGCACCTAATATTCATCCTCTGGCAGTTGTGAGAATATGACCTACATTAATTTGTGATTCTGAAAGCTTCAGGCTAAGTGCCGATGGCATTAGCTAAGTATTTTCCTTTCAGGCAAGTACTGAGTTACAACTCTGTCTGATTTGTTTCAATATTAGGAAAGGAGAAGGCTTCCTGCGGGAGGCATTTGTTTCAGAAAAAAAACAGCAAGTTAAATGCTATTCTCAATTACATTGGTGTAAAGTAGGATTAAATCCTAGTTAAATTCAGATGATTAGATCTAAGTTTACATCTCAATACTAGGGATAAGAATGTAGTCAAATATTCCCTAAAGCGTATCCTGTTAATTGCTAAGTTTCAAATTTATCAGACAATTGAAAACTAATTGATTAATTACATTGATTGAAAATGCTAGCAAATAGTTCAGAAAGAGAAGGTTTTTTTAAAAACTACAACATGCAACACAACAGAATGGATATTTTACATAAAGTATTGTGAAAATATTTATTATTCCTTGATTTTGCTGGATCAAAGCCATTTTGGAATACTTTCTCATTTACACTTAGTCCTCTGTTCCCAAATGAAAGATCATCTAATTCCAACCCCCCTGTCATGGGCAGAGACACCTTACACCAAACCATGTCACCCAAGGCTCTGTCCAACCTGGCCTTGGACACTGCCAGGGATGGAGCATTTACCACTTCTTTGGACAACCCATTCCAGTGCCTCACCACCCTCTCAGTAAAGAATTTCTTCCTTAGATCCAATCTAAACTTCCCCTGTTTCAGTTTGAACCCGTTACCCCTTGTCCTGCCACTACAGTCCCTGATGAATAGTTCATCCCCAGCATCCTTGTAGGCCTCCTTCAGATACTGGAAGGCTGCTATGAGGTCTCTACGCAGCCTTCTCTTCTCCAGGCTCAACAGCCCCAACTTTCTCAGCCTGTCTTCATACAGGAGGTGCTCCAGTCCCGCTACCACCCTAGAGGCCCTCCTCTGGACTTGTTCCAACAGCTCCATGTCCTTTTATGCTGAGGACACCAGAACTGCACACAATACTCCAAGGGAGGTCTCACAAGAGCAGAGTAGAGGGGCAGGATCACCTTCTTCAACCTGCTGGTCAAGCTTCTTTTTATCGCAGCCCAGGATACGGTTGGCTTTCTGGGCTGTGAGTGTACACTGCCGGCTCATGTTCATTTTTTCATCAACCAACACCCCCAAGTCCTTCTCTGCAGGGCTGCTCTGAATCTCTTCTCTGCTCAACCTGTTGCTGTGCCTGGGATTGCCCCGACCCAGGTGTAGGACCTTGCATTTCAGTTTGTTGAACTTCATGAAGTTGGCATTGGCCCACCTCACAAGCTTGTCAAGGTCCCTCTGGATGGCATTCCTTCCCTCCAGCATATCAACCAAACCACATAACTTAGTGTCGTTGGCAAACTTGCTGAAGGTGCACTCAATCCCAGCATCTTTGTTGCCAGCAAAGATGTTGAACAGAATTGGTCCTAACATTGACCCCTGGGAGACACCACTCGTTACTCGTCTCCAGGGGGTCACTGAGCCATTGACCACAACTCTCTGTGTGCTGCCGTTCAGCCAATTCTTTATCCACTGAGTGGTCCACCCATCAAATTGATGTCTTTCTTGTTTAGAGACCAGGATGCCGTGTGGGACAGCGTCAAACACTTCGCAGAAGTCCGAGTAAATGATGTTAACTGCTTTGTCCCTGTCCTGGGTTCAGCAGTAGCAGTCAGTTTTTCTCCTTCTTAGTAGCTGTTGCAGCACTGTGTTTTTGACTTTTGGCCTAGGAACAAAGCTGATAACACCGATGTTTAGACTGACCAAGGACTTTGTGAGTCTCATGCTCTGCCAGGGAGGAGGAGGGGCCTGGAGGAAGCGGGGACAGGACACCTGACCCAAACTAGCCAAAGAGGTATTCCATACCACAGCGCGTCATGCCGGGGGATGTAACTGGGAGCTAGCCGGAAGAGCACGTTCTTTTTTTTCTGTTGGGCTCTCTTTTCCAGCGGGCGGTATCGTATTCTCTTCCCTTGTTATTTCTCTTATCATTATTATTATTGGTGGCAGCAGTAGTGATTTGTGTTATACTTTAGTTACTGGACTGTTTTTATCTCAACCCGTTGGAGTTACATTCTTTTGATTCTCCTCCCCATCCCTCTGGGAAGTGGGGGGGGTGTGGAGAAGTAGACTGCGTGGTTCTAATTTACAGCCGGGGCTTAAACCACGACAGTCCCTATCCATCAGTTCCATAGCCCCGTCATAAAAAGCCACCAAATTGGTCAGGCAGGATTTCCCCTTAGTGAAGCCATGCTGGCTGTTACCAACCACCTCATTGTTTTTCATGTGCCTTAGCATGCTTTCTAGAAGAATCTGCTCTGAGATTCTGTGAGGCATCGAGGTGAGGCTGACTGGTCTGTAGTTCCCTGGGTCTTCCATTTTCCCCTTCTTGAAAATGGGGGTTATAGTTCCCTTTTTCCAGTTATTGGGAACTTCACCTGACTGCCATGATTTTTCAAATATGATGGCCAGTGGCTTAGCAACTTCATTCACCAGCTCCTTCAGGACCTACGGTGCATTTCATTAGGCCCCCTGGACTTGTACATATTCAAGTTCTTAAGATGATCTCAAACCTGATCCTCTCTTACAGAGGGCCTAAGGTATCCATTCTCACAGTCTCTGCATCTGCTTTCCAAGACTTGGGCAGCATGGTCAGAGCACTTGCCAGTGAAGGCTGAGGCAAAGAACTCACTGAGAACCTCAGCCTTCTCTAAATCCAGGGTAGCAGGTTCTCCTGTTTCATTCTGGAAAGGGCCCACATTATCCTTCACCTGTCTTTTGTTAGCAACATACCTATAGAAACCCTTCCTGTTATCAAAGAATCATAGATATTTGACATCCCTGGCCAGACTCAATTCTAACTGGGCCTCAGTTTTCCTGACCTGATCCCTAGCTTCTTGGGGAATGTTCCTGTGTTCTTCCCAGGCCACCTTCTATAGGCTTCTTTTTTCTGCTAAGCTTTCTCAGCAGTTCCTTATTCATTCATGGAGGCCTCCTGGCCTTCTTGCCCCATAAAACTTTTGAAAATAGTGAATAGTGTGAAAATGTATATGCATAGCTCATTTTAATGTATATGTATATCCACAGCTCATTTTAAGCGTCTCAAGTTTTCAAGTATTTGGTAAAAAAAAAAAAAAATTAGTAGCTGGTACTGATTTTGTAATAAAATTCCCAGATATTGACCATATCTTCCAATAACATTTGCTATATACACTTTGAGCGTAATTTCTATTTGCCAACAATGTGACTGATATGTGAAACTCAGTGATATGTTTTTACTTTACGTGTACCTTATACAGACCCCACTGCATGAGTCACAGATTTTTCAGGTGTTAAACTGAGTCTAGCCACATAAGGTTTATTCAAGAGGCATTGATTATATAACCCTTGCAAAGATCTGTAATATGTATTAATGAGGGCATTTTTAACTTACAGTGCAGTGTCAGTATTTTAAATCTTCAGTTAACCTGAAAAATGCAGTTCTCTGTAAAATCTTCTTTGAATTGTGTGTATTAATGCAAACCCACCTGATAAATCTGATACAAAACCAATTATGAATTTTGAAAAAAAAAAATACAGTGGTATGTAGTAACATCTCTATACAAATACAGATACATTCATGCTTTCTGTTTCAGGCATTAGTCTGAGTATAGCAGGACATTTGCTTAGTGCAAGTAAGCCAACAGAATGAACATCTCTGGAACGTATCTTCATGCAAATTTCTATTAATCAGAGAAAACATAGGTTATTGGTCATGTTGTGCCACATGGATTCCTAATGTAGATGGTACAGTTTTGTTTTGCATTCAATGGGATAGACAGTAACAATAGTGCAGCACAACTACAAACCCCAGCACACCTGTAATATTTCCTGTTTTGCTTCCAGTTTTATTTCCTGAAGAGCTTCTATGCCTTGTTCTTTGCTGATCTTATCTTCATTCATGATCCTGGGTAACAGGTAGAAGTCTGAGGAAGATGGGCTAGATTAAAACATGAACTTTGACTCAGCATCACATGGGTGATGGTAAGGGGAAGTAAATGAGTAGTGAGGCTGTGGTAGAGTAGCAGGTGGTTGTATGAAACACAAATGATTGATGTTGGCCAGCTGCCTGCTAAATTAGACTGATCTGTTTAACCTGGGAGAAAAATCAGTCATTGATAAAATATGATTCAGCATGGAAATACTTTATTTTCAAAGCATAAATATGTTTTATTATTTAGTGTATCTTCAATCCCATGCTAGCATTCCAGTGAGTCACTAAAGGACTACTGATATTCTTTAGATTAAAAATAAAATGTGTAATTTAAACTATTATTCTCTAAATTATCCAGTTTCAGATTGCAAATCATAAAGATCACATTGAGTTGATTATGTCAAGGTTCCTCACGTCATTTTAGATACTTGAGTTTATCAGAGATCCCCACATGGGACTGGTAGATATTTCAGGACAGAAGATTTATACTGGAAGCTGGGTGCCAGAAAGGATATTTTAGAGCATCTCATATGGCAATAGACACTACAGTGAAGCAACTCAATCAAACCTTAGATTTCGCCAGATCATAATGGAAGTTTAGACATCTAGCAGTAGACACATAGAAGCTTCATTTGGAGCATAGTGTTCTTTCTGTTCCCAAAACCCTCTATGGTACATCTCCTCCATACATACTCTGTTATATCTCTGAGAGCCACGATCTTATGTATGCTAAGACACCCCATGTGGCTTCAGATGCATATAGCAATATAGGCAACCAGACTGAGCTTCAGTCTTCACTAATTGTAACAGGAACCCAGGCATTAACTTACACACAGAATTCAACATTTAGATGTTCACAGTACATAGCTGAATACTATAAAGAAAAACCAGAATCAGGACTTCTATACGTATCTCAGGATAACCCCTTTAGCAACATAAATGCAGATGGTACTTTACTGCTAGAACTGTCCTTTACGTTGCAGGAAATAGCCATCACATGAAACTCAACTGATAAGAATTCCAATAAAGAAAAATTCTGGTAAAGAAAAGAAAAGCATGATGAGGTTTTTTCCTAAGTTGTAGTTTAAATGTTTCAAAGAGCATGTATAGCCAGCTTCTCACAGAGCATTGCCAAGAAATGCTGACTTGTACAGCTGGACTGATCCAGATTGACATCAGTGATAGGAGAGCCCAATACAAGCTTTCAAGAAAGAAGATATTCTTGGCAATAAAACTAAAAATATGACAAGTTATACCATTTCTGATATAAAATTGGCAGGCATTCTTTACATTTTTTAAAGGCATTATCAGTTGAAAGCAATCCAAATGGTGATGAGCAAAAAGAGAGCACCTGCTTTTCATTGATAAACACATACTGCTCAAGACATGAGTTTCTGGATAAAGACACATGTGTGTGCTTCTGTAATAAGTGCATGTTTAAGAAATGTCTGGGAAAAGAAAGTAATGAACAATCAGAACATGAATACATTTAAAAAAGACTTTCACACTGAGTATATATTGAGAGGATAATTTGTCGTGCCATTTTTAGTCATTATAAACAATAGCTGTTTCTACAAGCCTTCCTTCCTCAGCCCAGCTGCCCCTCCTACTCTGCTATTCAACAAAGCTAGGTTTGTATGAAGTTATTTTTTCAAATGAAAATATTTTAATGATAGAAAAGAATAATGCTACCATTACTCTTCAAAATTATAGTGACTGTGTTCCTTTTTTGAGCGCTGTTGCAACTAGATCCCAACCTGAAATAATACCAGAGGACCTTTATCCATAAAAAAGAATATGTTATTAAAATAAAAAGAAAAGATTATAGATATGTGGAACATTTATTTTGAGAGTCACCTAGAGCTTTTATTTTTTCTTGCAAAACTTGCCAACAATTGAATGTATTAATCCAAGTCAATGTGCTATTGACATAATATACTGAGACAAATATTTACCAAAACATAAGAAAAGCAACTTAGTTTAAAAAAATTAAAAAAAAAATAAATTACTATTTACAGCTGAACCCATACACTGATTATTTTGCCTCAAACTTAAGAGATGACATATAGTGATTAAAATAAATATTAAATAATTGTATAAATTACGCATTATGCCTTAAAATATTAGCTGAATTTCAATAAATAATAATAATTTTAAAATGTTAACAACAAGTATAATTTAAAAGATGCAGATACAAAATATATTCTACCCATCTAGGGTATAACAAAAAGATGGTTTTAGTACTTGTCATCTTATCACCTTTTGATTAACTTGCCAATAAAATGACAGAGAGGTGATTTCTGAGACTGCAAAATAAAAATTCATACAATGAACTTTCCTGAAGACTTGTATCCAGTCTAAAAATGGTTAAATCTTTTCTATGTGGTAGCACAGGGAAGTGACAGTTCATGCATCGATTTAACATTATACAAATACAGATAGAGTGGAACAGATTTTATTGCAAAATAGATTAGAAAATATTTTTTTAATAGTATCAAGAACACATTGGGAAAGAGAAGAATTCAAATAACTAATTTTATTTAAAATAATAATAATTAAAATCCTTCAAATTCTCTCTTAGAAGAATGAATGCAACTAAGATAAAGAAGACTTGAAAACAGCACTGCTATTTTATATATAGTATTTAGGTCTTTGGCTACTGAAATATTTTTTATCTCATTATCATTATATAATGTGCTGGTTTTGGCTGTGATAGAGTTAACTTTCTTCATAGTAGCTACTATGGGGTGATGGTTTCGGTTTGTGCTTGAAACAATGCCGACTATACAGAGATTTTTTTGTTATGCTGAGCAATGATTATACTGAGTCAAGGCCCAATATATATTATATTATACAGGGTCATATATATATTATTATTTTATACAGGGTCAACCTAATATGGGCTGCTGAGGGACACCAGCTATTAGTGATCTCCATTTGGACACTGAACTTTTGACTGGAATTGTTTGGATGCAGCCGTTCAGCTAACTCCTTACCCACTGAATAGTGCATCCATCTGTCCTGGGTTCAGCAGTAGCTGTCAGGTTTTTTTTCTCCTTCTTAGTAGCTGTTGCAGCACTGTGTTTTTGACTTTTGGCCTGGGAACAAAAAACTGATAACACTGATGTTTAGACTGACCAAGGACTTTGTGAGTCTCATGCTCTGCCAGGGAGGAGGAGGGGCCGGGAGGAAGCAGGGACAGGACACCTGACCCAGACTGGCCAAGGAGGTGTTCCATACCACAGCACGTCATGCCAGGGGATGTAACTGGGAGCTACCCGGAAGGGCACGTCCCCTTTTCGGTCGGGCTGTCTTTTCCGGCGGGCGGTATCGTATTCTCTTCCCTTGTTATTTCTCTTGTCGTTGTTATTGTTGGTGGCGGCAGTGGTGATTTGTGTTATACCTTAGTTGCTGGACTGTCTTTATCTCAACCGGTGGGAGCTGCATTCTTTTGATTCTCCTCCCCGTCCCTCCAGAAGCGGAGGGAAGAAAGGTGGGGGGGGGCCAGTAGACTGCGTGGTTCTGATTTACAGCTTGGGCTTAAACCACGTCACCATCAAATCCATATCTCTCCGATTTAGAGACAAGGATGTTGTATTGGACCATGTCAAAAGTCTTGCAGAAGTCAAAATGGATGACATCAGCCTACTTATCCAGCAGTGCAGTCACTCCATTGTAGAAGGTCAATTTGCCTTTGTGAAGCCATGTTGATTGTCTCCTTGTCATCCATATGCCTTGCCATATCTTCCAGGAGGTTATGTTCCATGACCTTACTGATCATGGAGGTGAGTCTGACTGGTCAGTATATCCCAAGGTCTTCCTTGTTACACTTTTAGAAAGTGTGATGTTTCCCTTTTTGCAGTCACTGAGGACTTCACCTAACTCCTGTGACTTCTCAAAGGTGATGGAGAGCAGCTTAGTCACTACCTTTGCAGCTCCCCCAGGACCATGGACATAATGATCAAAACAGCTCCACTGGGCCTATTTGAAGTGTCCTAGGAAAGGATGTATAATGCCACTGAACTATGGAGAAGGACTTTTTACAAGGACATGTAGTGATAGGACAAGGAGGAATGGCTTCAAACTGAAAGAAGGTAGATTTAGGTTAGATATTAGGAAGAAGTTCTTCACTGTGAGGGTGGTGAGGCAGTGGAATAGACTGCCCAGAGAAGCTTGGGATACCCCATCCCTGGAAGCGTTCAAGGCCAGGTTAGATGGGCTTTGAGCAACCTGATTTAGTGGAACTTTAAATAACCAGTACAGCTTGTCTATGTGTCGTGGTTTAAGCCCAGGCCGTAAATTAGAACCACGCAGTCTACTTCCCCCACACACACACTTCCCAGAGGGACGGGGAGGAGAATCGAAAGAACATAACTCCCATGGGTTGAGATAAAAGCAGTCCAGTAACTAAGGTATAACATAAATCACTACTGCTGCCACCAATAATAATAATGATAAGAGAAATAACAAGGGAAGAGAATACGATACCACCCGCCAGAAAAAAGCCCGACAGAAAAGAGGACGTGCCCTTCCGGCTAGCTCCTAGTTACATCCCCCGGCATGACATGCTGTGGTATGGAATACCTCTTTGGCTAGTTTGGGTCAGGTGTCCTGTCCCTGCTTCCTCCCGGCTTCTCCTCCTCCCTGGCAGAGCATGAGACTCACAAAGTCCTTGGTCAGGGTAAACATTATGACCAGCAACTGAAAACATTGGCTTTATCAATATTATTCCCAGGCCAAAAGTCAAAACCACAGCGCTGCAACAGCTACTAAGAAGGAGAAAAACTGACTGCTGCTGCTGAACCCAGGACAGTATCCACCCCTTATTCCATACCATTCACATCATGCTCAGATCCCACATTTTCCATATACCCTCACTCTCATCTCAGTGCACTGTTATCTTAGTGCATGGACCAATTCCTGTAAAGCTGCTGAGTCCATTTGGTCCATGATGTTGGGCTTCATCTCTTATAACAGTCTTTCAGGGCAGGAGAGGCTGTGTGCAGTGTTGGATCGTTGCCTGTTGATGCTGATCATTCCTTTACTGTAGAACTCGTCCGGTTCGATCAAAGTTCATTCTCTGTTGGGATGATGGTCAGAGGGAAGTCAGGGCCAGTCACTGGTGCCCTGCAGACTTCTAGTTGATGGGTTATAGCAGGCAACTGCATACACTTGAGTTCATTGCCTGTTTTCCCCTAAAATCAAATCCCCTTGAGGTATGCATCGGACTTCCCCATCTTCCTGCATTACCCACCAAGTATATCCGGGTCCCTGAGCAAAAGCAATCCCACGAGTGGGTTTGCCTTTACCTGAAGCAGGAATAACCCAGACTGTCTTCCCCAGCAAATTCTTCATGTGCACCACAGGAACTTTATCCCCCTCTACAATATGTAAAAGTTCTGACTGGGCTGGGCCAGCCCTGTTGGCAGATCCTCTGGTGTTGACCAACCAGGTGGCCTTTGGTAAGTGTGTATCCCAATGCTTGAAAGTTCCTCCACCCATTGCTCTCAGTGTAGTTTTTAACAGCCCATTGTACCGTTCGATTTTCCCAGAGGCTGGTGCATGGTGGGGGATGTGATGTACCCACTCAATGCCATGCTCTTTGGCCCAAGTGTCTATAAGGTTATTCCGGAAATGAGTCCCATTGTCTGATTCAATTCTTTCTGGGGTGCCATGTCGCCACAAAATCTGGTTCTCAAGGCCCAGGATAGTGTTCCGGGCAGTGGTGTGGGGCACAGCGTATGTTTCCAGCCATCCGGTGGTTGCTTCCACCATGGTAAGCACATGGCGCTTGCCTTGACGGGTTGGTGGGAGTGTGATATAATCAATCTGCCAGGCCTCCCCATATTTATACTTCAGCCATCGTCCTCCATATCAAAGAGGCTTTAACCGTTTGGCTTGTTTAATTGCAGCACATGTTTCACACTCATGAATAACCTGGGCAATAGTGTCCATTGTTAAGTCCACCCCTTGATCACGGGCCCATCTATATGTTGCATCTCTGCCCTGATGACCTGAAGTGTCATGGGCCCACCGGGCCAAAAATAATTCACCTTTATGTTGCCAATCTAAGTCCATCTGAGCCACTTCAATCTTAGCAGCTTTATCCACTTGTTGGTTGTTCCGGTGCTCCTCAGTAGCCCAACTCTTGGGTACATGGGCGTCTACATGGCGTACCTTCACCACCAGGTTCTGCACCCAGGCAGCGATATCTTGCCACAGTGCAGCAGCCCAGATGGGTTTACCTCTTCGTTGCCAGTTGCTCTGCTTCCATTGCTGCAACCACCCCCACAGGGCATTTGCCACCATCCATGAGTCAGTATAGAGATAAAGTACTGGCCACTTTTCTCGTTCAGCAATGTCCAGGGCCAGCTGGATGGCTTTCACCTCGGCAAACTGACTCGATTCACCCTCTCCTTCAGCAGTTTCTGCAACTTGTCGTTGAGGACTCCATACGGCTGCCTTCCATCTCCGATGCTTTCCCACAATACGGCAGGACCCATCAGTAAACAAGGCATACTGCTTTTCACTTTCTGACAGTTTATTATATGGTGGGGCCTCTTCAGCACGCATCACCTCCTCCTCTGGTGACATTCCAAAATCTTTGCCCTCTGGCCAGTCCATGATGACTTCTAGAATGCCTGGACGACTGGGATTTCCTATTCGAGCTCGTTGTGTAATTAGTGCAGCCCATTTACTCCATGTCGCATCGGTTGCATGATGTGTAGAGGAGCCCCTGCCTTTGAACATCCAGCCCAGAACGGGCAACCGGGGTGCCAGGAGGAGCTGTGCTTCAGTACCAATCACCTCCGAAGCAGCTCGAACCCCTTCATAGGCTGCCAGTATCTCTTTCTCAGTTGGGGTATAGCTGGCCTCAGATCCTTTGTATCCCCGACTCCAAAAGCCGAGGGGTCGACCTCGAGTCTCCCCTGGAGGTTTCTGCCAGAGGCTCCAGGCAGGACCATTCTCCCCGGCTGCGGTGTACAGTACATTTTTTACATCTGGCCCATTCCGGACTGGTCCAAGGGCTACTGCATGAGCTATCTCTCGTTTAAGTTGTTCAAAGGCTTGTTGCTGCTCAGGGCCCCATTTAAAATCGTTCTTCTTCCGGGTCACATGATAGAGAGGGCTTACAATCGAACTGTAATTTGGGATGTGCATTCTCCAGAACCCCACAGCACCCAAGAAAGCTTGTGTTTCTTTCTTATTAGTTGGTGGAGACATTCCTATTATTTTGTTGATCACATCTGTAGGGATCTGGCGACGTCCATCTTGCCATTTTATTCCCAAAATTGAATCTCCTGTGCAGGTTCCTTGACCTTACTCCATTTTATGGCAAAACCAGCTTTCAGCAGGATTTGGATTATTTCCC
The DNA here is from genome assembly GCF_963264785.1 of Psittacula echo. NCBI lineage: Eukaryota > Metazoa > Chordata > Aves > Psittaciformes > Psittacidae > Psittacula > Psittacula echo. The sequence continues at coordinate 69,224,293 of NC_137736.1, read as the reverse complement.
TCCCTTTCTCAAAGACTTCTTCAGCTGTATTGCCCCACACAATAATGTCATCAATGTATTGCAGGTGTTCTGGAGCTTGCCCCTGTTCCAGTGCAGTCTGGATCAGTCCATGGCAGATGGTAGGGCTGTGTTTCCACCCCTGGGGCAGTCGGTTCCAAGTGTACTGGATGCTCCTCCAAGTAAAAGCAAACTGTGGCCTGCACTCTGCTGCCAAAGGAATTGAGAAGAATGCATTGGCAATATCAATCGTGGCATACCACTTGGCTGCCTTTGACTCCAGTTCATACTGAAGTTCTAGCATGTCCGGTACGGCAGCACTCAATGGTGGTGTGACTTCATTCAGGCCACGATAGTCTACTGTTAGTCTCCACTCTCTGTTAGATTTTCGCACTGGCCATATGGGGCTATTAAAGGGTGAGCGGGTCCTGCTGATCACTCCCTGACTCTCCAGTCTACGGATCAGCTTATGGATGGGAATCAGGGAGTCTCGGTTGGTGTGATACTGCTGCCGGTGCACTGTTGTGGTCGCGGTTGGCACTTGTTGTTCTTTGACCTTCAGGAACCCCACGACAGAAGGATCCTCTGAGAGACCAGGCAAGGTGGACAGCTGTTCATTTTCCTCAGTCTCCAAAGCAGCAATACCAAAAGCCCATCGGTACCCTTTTGGATCTTTGAAGTACCCTCTCCTGAGGTAATCTATGCCGAGGATGCATGGAGCCTCTGGACCAGTCACAATGGGGTGCTTTTGCCATTTCCTTCCAGTTCAGGCTGATCTCAGCCTCCAGTACAGTCAACTCTTGGGATCCTCCTGTCACTCCAGAGATATAGATGGGTTCCACCCCTTGACAGCTTGATGGCATCAGGGTACACTGTGCACCAGTATCTACGAGAGCTTTATACTTCTGCGGGACTGATGTGCCAGGCCATCTGATCCACACAGTCCAGTAAATCCGATTGTCCCCTACCTCCACCTGGCTGGAGGCAGGGTCCTTCTAACAGTCATCAAAACATTGGACACCTAAGTCGTGTTGAAAGGGATTATTCTTCGTTATCACACGAGCTGGAGTAAAATCAGCTCTTCCGCTCCATCTGGGAACCTGCTCACCAGCGACTGAAGCCGCAGCTCTCATGGGATGATTAGTCTTGACCCTTGTTCCTATTTTCAATTCACGCACCCGTTCCTCCAAAGCTGAAGTAGGTTTTCCATCCCACTTCGTCATGTCTTCTCCATGATCCTGCAGGTAAAACCATAGGGTGGCCCATGGTTTATGCCTTCTATATCTTCTCTCTCGAAGAGTAGGACATCTTTTGTTAACAGCTGAGATGTGTGTTGGTCCACGTGAGGAGCTGGATAAATCAGATAGATCGTCCCTCAATTGTCTGACATCCTGGGACAGTTTTTCCACAGCTGAGATGATGGAAGGGGTGAGATTGTCTTCGAACTCTCGGAGTTTATGAATCATTTCATCCACTGTTGGTGTTATTATGTCACCCCAGGTTACTGTTGCCAATGAATGGGCATATGATGAGGGTGCATTCCGTATAGGTTTTCGCCACATGGGTTGTGTACATTCCACTTCATCTGGGTCTATGGGTATATCTCCGTTATTCGGTTTGATGTGATAGATCATCTCTACGATGGCTGATTCCCTCAGAGACTGGATGCCTTTGTCTAAAGTAGTCCACTTGGCCGAACGACTCGTAACATCGTCCTTTTATGGAAACCTTTCTTTCACAGCTGCCAAGAGCCGCCTCCAAAGACTGAGGGACTTTTTCTCTCTTGCAATTGCTTTGTCAATTCCCCCTTCTCTAGCAAGTGATCCCAGCTGCTTGGCTTCCATACCTCCTAGCTCGTGACCATCAGCCCCATTGTCCCAGCATCGGAGCAACCAGGTAATGATGTGCTCCCCTGGTTGACAGGTAAAATCTTTTTGCATATTCCATAGCTCAGTTGAGGTCCGAGTTCGAGAAGTCACCTCTTCTTCTTCTTCGTCATGGGATGATGACTCCTGATCAGATGGTGGCCCAGGTGGTGAATACATTGTTTCTTCATCTTGCTTCACCCTTCTTGCCTCCTTTTTGCTTTTTCTCTTGCGTACAGGGGCAATCGATATTGGTACGAATTGGTCCTCTGGTTTAGCTGCAGTGATTATCACTGTGGTTTGAGTAGCAACATTACTTGTCGCGAGGGGTGGTGTAGCTGCTGTGGTTGGAGCTGGGGTAGCTTCGCTGTCTGTTGCAGTCGAAGTTTGAGTAGTGGCTGTACTTGTCACTGGGGGTGGTGTAGCTGTTGTGCTCGGAGCTGGAGTAGCTGCGCTGTCTGTTGCTTCGCCCTCAGATCCAGGGACATTTTTTCCCTTTTGAAGGTGCCGGATAGTGTTGAACAAGGCCCGGTAAGCATAGGCCAAGCCCCAGCACGTTGACATGATTTGTCCCTCTCTGGTATGACCAGGATGACAACACACCTCATTTAAGTGTTTTACTAATTCTTCTGGATTTTGCACTTGTTCGGTGGTGAAATTCCAAAACACTGGAGGGGCCCACTGACCTAGATACTTGCCCATACTATCCCACACACCCTGCCACTCATGGCTGTCCAGCCTCGGGGAAAATCTCTTGGTCCCCCTATATTGTCGTCTAACCCCAGACAAGACCCAAACCCAACTCTGCTTAACTCTTGAGATCAGACGTAATGGTTGTGGACAAAACACGCTCTGTATGTGTGCCAACATGGTGATCCCCATCACAATTAGCAAACAGGCCTCAACAATATTAAAAGGCCACTCAAAAATTTCAAAACTCTCAAACGATGCTGTAAACGGTCTGGGAGGGGCACTGGGAGGGTAAAAGAATGTCTCCTTCATAGGTTGACCACCCAGGAAGGAGAAAAAAGATGTATAATTTCTCAGCACTTGCATTATATACTTCCCAAAGTATAAAGGTGGTGACCACACTGGGAACATAAGCCAGATCAGTTTCATGATCAATTTTTCTATTGTATTACAAGTCATTGCCATAAAATACAATGAGACAATAACCTTAGCCCAAGCCCCACACTTGAAAAACACTAACACAGCAAATACCGGCTCTAAGTAAGCTACGGCATATTGAAACTGTGAGGTCAAAACCTCGTTATCTCAACCCTTCGTGCCCCACGTTGGGCGCCAAAAAGAACTGTTGTGGTTTAAGCCCCGGCTGTAAATTAGAACCACGCAGTCTACTTCCCCCCCCACCCGCCCAGAAGGACGGGGAGGAGAAGCGAAAGAACATAACTCCCACGGGTTGAGATAAAAGCAGTCCAGTAACTAAGATATAACACAAATCACTACTGCTACCACCAATAATAATAATGATAAGAGAAGTAACAAAGGAAGAGAATATGATACCACCCAGCGAAAATGAGCCTGACTGAGCAGAGAGCATGCCCTTTGGGGTAACTCCCAGTTACATCCTCTGGCATGACGTGCTGTGGCTTGGAATACCTCTTTGGCTAGTTTGGGTCAGGTGTCCTGTCCCTGCTTCCTCCCGGCTTCTCCTCCTCCCTGGCAGAGCATGAGACTCACAAAGTCCTTGGTCAGGGTAAACATTATGACCAGCAACTGAAAACATTGGCTTTATCAGTATTATTCCAAGGCCGAAAGTCAAAACCACAGCGCTGCACCAGCTACTAAGAAGGAGAAAAACTGACTGCTGCTGCTGAATCCAGGATACTATGCTGTAGACACGTAAGTGTACTCAGTTGTATTTCACTTCAAATAGTAAAGTTATTATCAATCCTTTACTAGTCACTCCTGTTACCAATATATATATATTTATACTATTAACCTGTGGTAATGATTAATACAAGCTAATTAAAAGGATATAATACTTAGAAGAATGTTTAATTGGTTCACTTTTCAGTTCAATTTATGTCTTTATGATCTTACATTATATTTAAATAGTGACTTAGAAGTCATGATCTACCTAAAAGGGTAACTTAAGCCATCCATTAGTTAATATGCCTTCTTGTGTTGCTTTTTATTATTGTGCAATCCTGTGTAAATAAAACCAGTGTTTTCACAGTGAAGCTTTCTCTTTCCCTAATACTTCTATTCAAAAAAATACACATAAAAGAAATTAAAATTTCAATATGTTTGAACAGGGCTGACTTAAATAAAATTCAGTATTTCAGCTGAAGTAGTAGTATTGCTTTATAGAAATTACTTATAATCTTTCCTTCTTTTTTTCCTATGTCAATCTTCATTTGTGCTGATTCATTTTGATGCAGACTCATCCTGTCAGTTCCAGTTCTCAGTTCTCAGTTCTCAGATGGATCAAAGTGAAGGACAATCAGTGTGTATGGTTGACTCACATTACCAGTATTAACTGTCTTCTGCTGCTGAGTTATTCTCTTACTTTGTCTACATTCTTACAGTGTCCTACTAACTCTTTGATCTTGAGTGATATAAAAAAAATCATGTTTTTTGTAAATGTACTAAAATGTAAATGTATCTACCTTTCCAAGCATTGTAATATTCACTTAATACATTACATTATTAGATACTGATGAATATAGACACAGCTATGAAACAAGGAAGTAACTGTATCAGCTAAGCCGGTATAGTAATCATTATATTACTTCTTTTCTTTGAAACACATTGCCTTCTTTATTCAGTGAATAAAAATAGAAAAAAAAAAAAAAAAAAAAAAAAGAGACTATCCCAGGAGAGGGTACTTCAAAGACCCAAAAGGGTACCGATGGGCTTTTGGTATTGCTGCTTTGGAGACAGAGGAAACTAAGCAGCTGTCCACCTTGCCTGGTCTCTCAGAGGATCCTTCTGTGGTGGGGTTGCTGAAAGTCAAAGGACAACAAGCGCCAATCGTGACCACAACAGTGCACCGGAGGCAATATTGCACCAACCGAGACTCCCTGATTCCCATCCATAAGCTGATCTGTAGACTGGAGAGCAAAGGAGTGATCAGCAGGACCCGCTCACCCTTTAATAGCCCCATGTGGCCAGTGCGAAAATCTAACAGAGAGTGGAGACTAACAGTAGACTATCGTGGCCTGAATGTAGTCACACCACCATTGAGTGCTGCCGTACCGGACATGCTAGAACTTCAGTATGAACTGGAGTCAAAGGCAGCCAAGTGGTATGCCACGATTGATATTGCCAATGAATTTTTATAAATTCCTTTGGCAGCAGAGTGCAGGCCACAGTTTGCTTTTACTTGGAGGAGCATCCAGTACACTTGGAACCGACTGCCCCAGGGGTGGAAACACAGCCCTACCATCTGCCATGGACTGATCCAGACTGCACTGGAACAGGGGCAAGCTCCAGAACACCTGCAATACATTGATGACATTATTGTGTGGGGCAATACAGCTGAAGAAGTCTTTGAGAAAGGGAGGGAAATAATCCAAATCCTGCTGAAAGCTGTTTTTGACTTAAAACAGAGAAAGGTCAAGGGACCTGCACAGGAGATTCAATTTTTGGGAATAAAATGGCAAGATGAGAGCATAACAGATGATATCACCAAGATATCAGCAATGTCTCCACCAACTAATAAGAAAGAAACACAAGCTTTCTTGGGTGCTGTGGGGTTCTGGAGAATGCACATCCCAAATTACAGTTTGATTGCAAGCCCTCTCTATCACGTGACCCAGAAGAAGAATGATTTTAAATGGGGCCCTGAGCAGCAACAAGCCTTTGAACAACTTAAACAAGAGATAGTTCATGCAGTAGGATGCACCTATGGCCATGCCTGTGGCAGGTGGGCACTAGAGGGGAGCCAGCGGGCTCAGCCACCTCCAGCTCATTCCCTGTCGCTCCTCTCTGCAGACGTGGCAGCACCCCACGCCCTCTGCTCTGCCTGGCCCTGGGCCTGCTGCAGGTGCTGAGTGGCGGGAAGGGCTCAGACAGTGATGCTGCTGAGGAGGAGGAGGAAGGGAAGGCCACTAGGTCCCTTGTCTTCCTCTGGCCCTGCGGCTCCTGTGTCGTCACCTTCTGGTGAGTCCCAATGCAACGTCCCACCAGAGGGGTGGGCTGCACCTCTGCCCTGCCCCATGGGGCATCATCTGCTGGGGCAGAGCAGGCACTAAGGCTGTTTCTCCCCTCTTTGGGCAGCTCCCGAGTAGTGAAGGAACTCTGGGTCAGCGCCCTTGTTGGGTAAGCCCTGCCTGGCACTGCAGCCTGGATTGCCCTTGCTTCCGTCGTGGCGGGATGCTTCATGAGTGACATCCGAATGATGAGAAAACACCTCTGCTGACCTGGGCAGAGGTGCCCGCACAGCTGCAGGCAGAGGTGCCTCCACTGCTGAGCGGGCACATCTGGTGAAGATGCTTTGTCCAGCTGTGTCCAGTCAACACCTGCCCAGCCCCATCCTTGCCACTGCTGCTGCTCCCGCTCCTCTGCTGGGTGGTACCGGCTGTTCTGGGCAGTGTGGAAGCGCTCCCCAGGCTGGGCGCAGAGTGAAAAGCTGGCTTGGGTCTCACACAGCTCTTTCTCTGCCCTTTCCCCATGCACAGACCACCGGAAGGTGTTCAGGGAGCCCAGGTGACCCAGCTGCCATCTATAAGGCTGGTGCTGAAGGAGCTGAGTGGCCGCCATGCTGTGAGTGTCCCTCCTGCCTCTGCTCTGCCCCCAGGGGCTGCCCCAGCCCAGCATCAGCAGCATCGTTCCTCACCTTCTGCTCTTTTCCCCTTGTCCAGGGGACGACACTGGATGCTGGCAGCCTGGAGAAGCTGCTCCAGCTCCAGGCTCAGGTCAGGGTCACTTACAGTGCAATCTCTCCCATCCTCACCTCTCACACACAGCCAGGGGCTGATGCAGCTCTCCAGGGACCCTTTCTGCTGTGGGGCTAGTTGGTGAGTGCAGCCCATTTCTTGCAGGCTGGTGCCAAGCAGCTGCCAGTTCCTGTCCCCTCCGGCAGTGATGGCAGATATGGCCAGGTGGACGGTGAGTGTGGAGAAGACAGAGGCAGGATGGCCCTTCTCTCCTGCTCTTGCAGGCGGGCATGGTGCTGTGATGGGGCTGCCGCTGCCCTTCCCGCAGGGCACGTCCATTCCCGTCACTGCAGCAGGAGAGAGCTGAGCCACAGGGCCCCTCAGTCCCAAATGATGACACCTCTTCCATGCCCTTGGTGGCAGGGGAACAGCACCGAGGGAGTCTGGGGGGGCTCTCCTGGTGCTTCTCCTCCTTGGCTCTTTGCTCTGTTTCCCTTGGCAGCAGGCGGGGCCTGGAGGAGGAGGCTGCCCTGGCCATTGGCACGGCCAGGGACCTCAGCTGCTGTAGGGGCACTGGGGCCATTGGGCTCTGCTGGTGCAGGAGATCTATTTGGCTTGCCCGTGGAAGATCTGTGCAGCCAGGACGGCATGCTGCCCCAGCCCATCTAGGTAAGCCAGCCTGGGCAGCAGTTCCCCATCCCATCCCATCCCATCCCACCCCATCCCACCAGCTCCTCCAGAGAGAGGCTGTCCCCAGCACTTACCACATGGCCTCTCTCCAGCCCAGCACCTCTCCTCCTCTGTTCCCTCAGGACCTGCTGGTTCTGCTCAGTGAGCACGGCCCATCCACAGAAAGGATCTTCCGGCTGGTAGTCAGCCAGCTCTCCTACCGCAAGATCAGGGAGGCCCTGGACACCTGGGTGCAGGTGCAGCTGGAAAACCAGCCCGTGCTGCTGCTGGCTGTCCTCTTGAAGGTGAGCCCTGCTGACCCAGAGCCCTGCAGCTCCCAGCTCTCTTGGTGCTTATGGGTACCTGCGGGAGCACAAGCAGAAACTCAAGCCCCCTGCTCATGAGCCAAAGGGCTGGGGATGCTGCCTGTGCTCCTGGGGGCAGTGGCCAAAGCCTCACATGGAGCCTTTGGCACTGCAGGACCTCCTCCGGAAGATCCCCTCTAAGCTCCTCAACGTCCAGCTGTATGAGGGGTGGATGAGTGCCATGGAGAAGACCAGCAGGCAGGAGAGGCTGGCAGCAATGAGAGAGTAAGTGTGGCAGCAGCCAGCAGGGACTGGCGCAGGCTGGAACTCCACTGCAAAGCAGTGGCCTGCCTGAAATAGCCATGGCTCCTGCAAACCACCTGCTGCTGCTGTGGGGTTTACGTCTGGGGGGGAAAGAGGCACCGAAAAGCTTTTCTCTCCGGGAAGCACTTCCCACAGGCACTGGGGCTTGCTCCAACAAGGGCCTCTTTTAGAAGAGCAGGGAGCGAGGGATGTGGCCGTATCTCAGCAAAGGCAGTCTCTCTGCTGTAGAGCAGGCGGTGGCCTTGGGTGAGATCAGCCTGGGAGACCTGTGTTGTCAACACCGACTTCATTAACACTGTGCTCCTGTTCCCTCAGGGTGGTCAGCAGGTTACCAGAGGCCAGCCTGCTCCTGCTGCGGCACTTGCTGTTGCTGCTTAGCAGCATCAGCAAGAACGCGGCCACGACAAAGATGACTGCTGGGAACCTGGCCATCTGCCTAGCACCGAACCTCCTGAGCCCACCCCAGGAGCTTCCCCTGGATGTCCTGCTCTGGAGGCAGGGAAGGTATGCTGTGCTCACCGCCCAGCTACAGTGTCCCCAGCCCAGCCCAGCTTTGCTGCTCAGGGGGTCCTGGTTGCCTCCTCCTGTCAGCAAAGTCATGGGGCAGCAGCCAGGAAGAGCAGCCCCATGGCTACACCTTCCTGCACAGAAGCGTGGGTCAGGCTGGGAAAGGCTGTTTGAGCCCTCATCAGCCCCCTCGGTGAAACCAGTGGTTTGCTGTGTGCAGGTGACGCAGCTCGTCGAGTTGCTCATCGAGCAGCAGGAGGAACTCCTTGGAGAGCAGGTGGCTGGGCTGGCTAACGAGGGGCATGAGGAGACACCAGCACCGCAAGCAGAGCTGGAAACAGCAGAGGTAAGTGAAGTGCACAAGCAATGTGACAACAAAAAGTCTCCCCTCTCAGAAGGTAGGGCTCCTGCCACTGCAGGAACAAGCACGATCATCTGCCAGCCTGCAGCTCTGCAAACTGCAGAGCAAGGCTGATGCAGGTTGGTCATCCCGCTTTGTGAGGTGATCCCACCCACAACTGGCTCAGCTGAGCTGAGCAAACCCATGCAAAGGATGTGCCTTTTAGAGCCAGGGTAGCAATTGTGCAGGAAGGTCCTTGCCCTCTGCTAACCTACACATTTGCATTTCAGGTGCCTCCCCTTGCTCTCAAGAGCGAACAGCAGAGGAGTTTTTCCAGGGAGGAAAGGTAAAACTGCCTGGCTTTGCTTGGTTCAAGGTAATCATGGCTTCACCTGCCTAACAATACTATTGAATGGAAAGGTTCCCAGGGCTCTTCCCACAACACCAGGAAGCGCAGAGCAACCTGGGAAGAGGGCAGCGACGGGCCACCGTGCCAGAAGAAGAGCAAAACTGAGCTCTCAGGGATGGGTGACTGAAAAAATTCCAGCAGGGGAAGAACAAGGCACCCAGGTCTGTAGCAGAGTCTGTCTTCCATCTTTTTGCCAAGCTCTGAGTATAGGAAACATTCCCGAGGTGCACAGGATGGTCCTGCCTCAGAGGAACATGTATGACAGGAGAAACATACTACCCCAGCATTGCCTGCCAACCTGTGATTTTAGTATGGCAGAGAGAAGGATGCTGCTGCTTGGGTTTTGGAAAAGACCATATCCCAGCTTCCCAGGCTCCCTGCCGACCCCTGCTACCTGGCAAGGAGGCACTGCACCTCTCTGTCAACTTCCCATGCTCGAAGGTGCCACATGTTTTGAGAAGGTACCAAAGCAGCACTGTAGTTGTCAGTTAGGAGCCAGTAAGGAGCCTCTCTCCTGTGCTAGCAATGACCTCTTTTACAGCATACTTCCAGAAAACCTAGGAACCAAATCTCGCCTGTTCCTGCCCTCGTGATTTCATCAGCGCTTTCTGACTCTGCCCTTGTAGGTGCCCATTTGCTGCTTCGATTCCCCACATAAGCTCTGCTGCCTGGGCTTGGAGTTCCACCCTGCGGCCCCAGCACCACCTTGGAAGCGGCAAGGACAGAGCTCTGGATAGAACGTTCCACCACCTCGCCTCAGAGCCAGAGCAGCGCCCTCAGACCCATCCCAGCCCTCGCAGGAGGCCTTGCTGGCTCACTCCTCAGCTCCGCCAGCAAAAGCCCACCCACTGGAGCATCTCCCCAGGTGGGGAGCTGGCCTCTGGACTTTGTTGCTACTGTTGTTACTCTGCCTGCTACTACATTTGTTACTACGCTTGTTTCTGTGTTTATAACTGTTTATTAGTCTATTACTATGTCTTTTTAAAACAAATTTTAGGATCATAGAATAGTTAGGATTAGAATAGGATAGTTAGGGTTGGAAAGGACTTCCAGCAATTTCATGTTATGTGACAAGACTGCTCTTCATGTGGCTTTTCATCTGTATTAGTAAAAAAGCAGAAAGAATTACAAAAGTCGTATCTCTCTGCCTTGCCATCTGCATCCTGCAGAATGGAAACCAGAAAAGAAAGTATACTGAAAGAGTCTTTGGATTAGGAAAGAAATGACAGAAAGATATTTATGAATGCAGAAGAACTACTGCTACACCTTGAAAAAGATTCAGATAAGCTCCAGAAGAGTACTGCCTGCTGCTGGAATACAGCTGTATATCTTAGACACTTGTTAAGGTCCAGAAGTAAGGAGAAACTTGCTTCTGAAAGAAAATGCACAGGCAGTAGAAACGAGCATTGAATTGCACCACTGTGTTTTCATTGACAGCTGTTCATGGTGGGCAGAGAGATGCAGAAACAGAAACAAAAAAACAAGGAAACAAAATGATAACTAAAAAAGACCAAAACAAAACCACCACCACCACCACCATCTCCACCCCCCACTCACACGCCGCCCCCCCCCAACCCCCCCGCTAAAAACAAACAAACAAAAATTAAAAAAAAGAAAAAAAAAAATGGAAAACCAAGAAAAACCCCAAATCATATTTTGGAAAAAAAAAAAAAAAAGTCCCTCCGATCCCTCTGCACTCTGATGGGAGAAACACTGGGAGATGATGGCAGGTGTCCCAGGCATCTGCAGACAAAGCTGTCTCAAATCTGAGTACCAACAGAGTGATTTGCTGGTAATAGGGCTGAGTGACTGATGTGCGTGTATTTTCCTTGCATTTGCTGGAATACATTGTGCAGACTGCCTGCAGTTCTCAGCATTGCTTCATATGTATTATGCCTTTCTGAATTTTCTTTACCGTTTCTATACGGAAATAAAGTGTCAAATGCATACTTGGCCAATCTCTGTATTTGGATGAGTCCCTTCCCTTTTTATTCCTCTCTCCATCTCTGGGTTTCCCTTCTCTCTCTCTCTGATACTTACCTGTCCAAGAAGACAAAAAGGTCACACAGTGGTTGCATTTATATAAGCCTTTCCTTTCTCCCAGGAACTCTTTTATTTTCTCCTAAAACACCTGAGGAGACACTTGCATCCAAGAAAATACATTGAATTTATATTGAATAGATTTCAAGTCTCCAGGTCTTCAGTCTCAGCCTCTAAGTTTGCACTTAGACAGAGTTTGTGATCTTTACTAAGCTTTGCTCCTGGAACAAAATCATGACAGCAGACTTCCTTAACTGAACATCAGGAGGGACTTTCTGAAAGTCTGAAGTGATTATACTAACTGTTCTCTTTTTCACAGTACTCTCACTGACAAGCAGAAGATTCCAATGTGAAAGTTGTCAGATGCTTTTGATTGAATATGCTATCTGGGAGCCAAAACACTTCACAAAGACATACTGCTGGGTTTGGGATTTTTTCTATTTCTTTTTTCTCCCCCATTCTTTCCTACTTCTAGTCCTTTGCAAAACAGATTTTTCAACAGTTCATTTCAAAATATATTTGTAGACATCGAAAATTTTTGTGAAATGGAATTGTTTTCTCCCAGCCATTGCATCTCGTAAGTTATAGAGGTACTGTTTTCTGTCTTTTTTTTTTTGTTGTTGTTGTTGTTGTTGTTTTTGAAAACCCATTTTTTTCTTTAATCATCCTTCGCATTCCACTATACAGTTGGAAGCAGTCTTCGGCTTTTCCCATTTCTAAAGAAATTATTCCAAGGCTGTGAATGAGCATAGCAGAGCACACTGTCACCACACCCAAGCTATCTTCCCCAGTACTAATCCTTGCACATCTGAGACAAGAAATTTCCCCATTTATAGTATTATTTTTGAGACAGCCAATAATTTTTATCAAATCTATAAATACACCTCTAACGAATTTTAAATTCTATACTGATTCTGACAGCCTTTTTTTTTTCTGTGAGCACTGTCTTTACCTGTGATACAGCATAGTACAGAGTAAAAATGAAAATTTGTCCTTTAAAAGATGAGGTTTATAAATTTTATAGACATGACAAAAAATATGTCTATTCTCTCGTGAGTTTAGGAAAGAGGCAGGCTGAGGAATGATTCCACAACTTTAATACTCAAACATGAATAATGGGTGCAGACAAGCCTATAAAGAACTAATAAGTCCAGCTCCTGAAGCTTGACAGCCCGTGCTGCAAAGCTTGTTTTACCAGTTTATACTAACATTGATTTACTTACTTATTATGTAACACATAAGAAAGTTATTTAACACATAAGAAATCTAAAACTGTCTACAGTCATAGAATCATAGAATCATAGAATAGTTAGGGTTGGAAAGGACCTTAAGATCATCTAGTTCCAACACCCCTGCCATGGCCAGGGACACCTCACACTAAACCATGACACCCAAGGCCTCATCCAACCTGGCCTTCAACACCACCAAGGATGGAGCATTCACAACCTCCCTGGGCAACCCATTCCAGTGCCTCACCACCCTCTCAGTAAAGAATTTCTTCCTTAGATCCAATCTAAACTTCCCTTCTTTAAGTTTGAACCTGTTACCCCTTGTCCTGCCACTACAGTCCCTAATGAAGAGTCCATCCCCAGCATCCCTATAGCCCCCTTCAGATACTGGAAGACTGCTATGAGGTCTCCACGCAGCCTTCTCTTCTCCAGGCTCAACAGCCCCAACTTTCTCAGCCTGTCTTCATACAGGAGGTGCTCCAGTCCCCTGATCAAACTCATGGCCCTCCTCTGGACTTGTTCCAACAGTTCCATGTCCTTTTTATGTTGAGGACACCAGAACTGCACACAATACTCCAAGTGAGGTCTCAGGAGAGCAGAGTAGAGGGGCAGGATCACCTCCTTCGACCTGCTGGTCATGCTCCTTTTGATGCAGCCCAGGATACGGTTGGCTTTCTGGGCTGTGAGCGCACACTGCCGGCTCATGTTCATTTTCTCATCAACCAACACCCCCAAGTCCTTCTCCACAGGGCTGCTCTGAATCTCTTCTCTGCCCAACCTGTAGTCGTGCCTGGGATTGCTCCAACCCAGGTGTAGGACCTTGCACTTGCCATGGTTAAACTTCATCAGGTTGGCATCAGCCCACCTCACAAGCGTGTCAAGGTCCCTCTGGATGGCATCCCTTCCCTCCAGCGTATCAACCGAACCACACAGTTTGGTGTCATCGGCAAACTTGCTGAGGGCGCACTCAATCCCACTGTCCATGTCACTGACAAAGATGTTGAACAAGACCGGTCCCAACACCGATCCCTGAAGGACACCACACGTTACTGGTCTCCAGCCGGACATCGAGCCATTGACCACAAAGTCATCAAATAGGAGAACATAATATGCTCTGTTCTTATATAATTTTACCCTCAGTATCAGAATAGCAGGACACTATTCATTCTGTAAATTTTTATTGCACAGAAATCTCTTGGTTTGTTCACTCTTGACATATAAATTGAAAGTTTTTATATCACAGAATATCACAGAAGCATTTTTTTTCCAAATCAGATGAGTGGAATAAATTTACTTAGTTTAGACAGCTAGGGATAGACTCACATATTTTCTCTGCAATGTGTGATCAATTACAAGGAAGATACAGAAGTTCTGATTTTATTCTCAATTTTTTTATTTTTTTTTTACATAGAAGTGAACCCAGTGATTTTGTTAAAGTCCTGTCTGATTTGAACTCATACAGTGAGAATAAAAAAAAAAATTTCCAGGCTTTCTCTTTTTTCTTTTTTTTTTTTTTTTAAGAAAACCCCTTTAAAATCATGGTTGTCTGAGATATTTATGCTGTCCTTTTAATATAAGAAACAACTCCTTAAAGCAATGGAAGTTCAGATATAGTGCTTTTCAGAAAGCCTTTGGGGATAGACAAACAAAAATGAGACTGTCACTAGTACAGATTTCTTCTAAATTAAATAGAAATAAAAGAAAGGAAAAATGAAACAAAAAACCTCCCAAACAACCCACCTCATATCCTAATTTCAATATTATACTAAAACATTATTCCATTTCCACTATTTAAAAAAAGGTGGTTAATACTTAGCTGGATTAATTCTATAGAGCTAATCCATGACCCAGTCTTAATCATGATTTCCTTACTACCTTGTGCTCTCTTCCGTTGGTCAAGTATATTTTGTGTACCATTTGCTTACTTTCTAAGTTCCCCAGTGCATCTCAGTGGATTCTTTTTTTATAGTACCAGTGCTAAACTAATAAAAAGTACTATAAATTATAATATAAATATGAGGCTTACAAATTACTGCTGCAGATGTTCAAACTATTTATAGTAGAAAAAATATGCAAATGATCAAGGAAAACTTGATTGGATAGATCAGTATCACCACTAAGGATACTGATTTTGTAAGGAAATCAACTGAACATGCACTGAATTATACTTTTATCTAAAGATCTTTGCATAACTAAAGTAAGATTAATATTGATCCACTTCACATAATCAGAGAATACCTTTCCTCTTTTTACTTGATTCCAGAGGTTGAGGTGATTTGTCCAACTGAATTGCACCTTTAGAGGGCACTGTTTTCAGAATGTGGGGTACTTATTTATAGACAGTATCATAGGATTCACAGACTCCCTGATCTGATACTGATAAAGTGCATTTGTTTTGCTATTTGTCAGACTTTAACCACTTTCAGACTTCTGATGCTTTTCTGCCATTTGTGTGGCAGTTTTGAAGTCTTCTCCTTTGCTCCTTTGAGCTTTATGTGATAGCTCTAAAGAATCAAAACAATTATTTAAGGAAAGGACTGGAATATCAATCATTTGTTAGCCCTGAAGAAACCCACCCATGTATGGAAGAAACAGCCTGAACTAATAGACAATCCCATCTCCCCCTATTTCTTAGGCTATTTTCTGGGTTTTGGTGGTTTGTTTTTTGTTTTTTTTGTATATCCTTCAGTGCTAAAATTTCCCCCCAACAGCAAGTAGCCAATACCATTAGTACCTTCTGCTTCACTGCTGTCAGGAATGCAGGCTTTTCTAAACACTTTCCTGTTGCAAAAAAAGAGGAAATAGAGCTTTTTCTAAAAAAAAAAAAAAAAAAAAAAACCCAAAAAAAAAAACCCCACAAAAAAATAAAAAAACCTCATATTACTCATTCAGAAGATAGAATTATTGTTAGAAAATGTAACTAAGAGTTCAACAGTTGATGAAAACCTAAACTGGTCACTGTTGAAAAGAAAAAGGTAAATAGAGTCAGTCAGTCCATCACAGCTTCAAGGAACTGGTTAGTAACATTACAAAGTTGAAATGCTGTATTTTTAATTAAGCCAATGCCACATATTAGCAATTAATCTATAACTGAAGTTGGAGTCAAATTCCAACACGACCATGATACTACAGAGCATCTGAACCATGGGGAAAAAAATTTGAAAATCATTCACATAAAGTATTAAAAAAACCCTACAGACATTGGTGCAAATATTTTACTGTACATTGAATTACATAAAGCCTAGTTGTTTCAGTAGCAGTATTTATTTCTTAATGTTGCGCATCTGTCATATGTATTGCTAGATGCAGATCAATGACATGGCATGCCAGATTCATTTCATGTGTGTGTCAGGTTTACATTAAAAATAAATTGCTTGACAAAGTTCAGTCAGACTGAATGCTAAAGGCAGAAGGTTTTAAATGTAATGTAAGCCTTATAAAGATTGGCAAAGGTAGGTTTCATAAGTTCATTGCTTTGTCAGAATCAAGATAAAAGAAAAATCCATATGTATGATTGAAGCTTCATTAAGTACGGTCCTTCCTTGGACGTTTTAAAAATTTGGAAAGACTCATTGATAAATCCAGACTGTGCAAGTAACTGTCATCATCCTCTAAAGAATTTGTCTTTTCTATCTTGCCATTCAGCAATAACAACGGATGAAAGTATTAGCATATAATTTTAAAAACAGCAAATTAATCATACTGGAATTAATATTTTTTCCTCAATTAATCTAAAGGCTATATTCTGCTTAGTTGATATCACTTTAACTGTAGTATTAATAAAAGTGCTGAGAGAACTGGCAGAGAACTTTATGTAAAGATCTTTTAAATTTTTCCAGTCCCCCAAATAGGCCAAGTTTATTAAGGTCCCAGGCAAACAGTGGGGTCTGTTTCTTTCTTGAAGATGTCTTTGAAGATCAATAACCACTTCAGTTATGTAGACTTATCTGGAAAGATTTCTATTTTTGCTAGGGTTCAAAAGGATGTTTTCTAGAAAAGAGCTCACTCTTCAAATGAATGCTGAACATAGTACTTTAACACAGCAGCTTACAGGGCTGGAGACAGGGAGCATATCTAGCATTCATGAAAGCTTCAGAAAAAGGTTTTCTCATGTTCCACCTAGATTTTCTGTGTAGGTCTATAGGTGGGAAGAGTTGGAGAATACTCCAGCAGCTGTATTAAATCAGAGGATCAGTCCATGTTCAAGTGCTGGACTGTCTTATTCAGTGCATGCTTTGTGTGTTAACGTCTTAACCATGGGCTCTTCTGAGGTGGCTTTTCACAACCTGCAGAATGGCTTTATTATAAACAGGTCTATCAACAAGTATCAGCTACTGAGCAAGGGATATCAGTAATATGCTCGTAGAAATCTGCAGTATTGCCAAGCAAGTCTGCTGCCTCTCATGCAATAGCTCCTGAACACTTCAAATATCTAACTTCAAATCAGCATTATGTAATCCATGAAACTACATCAGACTTTAATGGTGATTTTGTCATTACATGTTCAATAGTCCATTGAGTGAGTTTGGGAAATAGTATACTCAGCTATATACCCTGTAGTACACTCTGTAATGGTGAGTGATTCCTTTTACCATTTGTGCTGTCTCTCAGATACTAATCAGTTTCAGTGTTTCTCTAAAATTCTAGGCATGATTCTGTTGCAAGTAGGTATATTTTTTATGAAAAAAAAAAAAATCATGCACATTTTACCATCTATGTAGCAAAATAGGTGCAATTGGAAGTGGTAGCAATCAAAACCTTTCTTACTTATTATTAAGGCACCAGGAACAGCTTTCATATGTTATCGTGGTGTCCTGAGTTCAGCAGTAGCAGTCATCTTATTCCTTCTTAGTAGCTGGTGCAGTGCTGTGTTTTTGACTTTCAGCCTGGGAACAGCGCTGATAACACTGATGTTTTTAGTTACTGCTCAAATGTTTAGTCTGACCAAGGACTTTCTGAATCTCATGCTCTGCCAGTGAGGAGGGGAATCTGGGAGGAAGTAGAGACAGGACACCTGACCCAAACTAACCAAAGAGGTATTCCATACCACAGCATATCATGCCCAGCATGTAAACTGGGGGCAGATATCTGGAAGGGCTAGACCACTGCTCGGGTTGGGCTGGGTGTTGGTCAGCAAGTGGTGAACAGTTGTATTCTCTTCCCTTGTTACTTCTCTTATCATTATTATTATTTGTGGTAGCAGTAGTGGTTTGTGTTATACCTTAGTTACTGGACTGCTCTTATCTCAACCCATGGGAGTTACATTGTTTTGGTTCTCCTCCCCATCCCTCTGGGAGCAGGGGGAGGAAGGAGGGGGGAGTGAGCGAGCGGCTGTGTGGTTCTGGGTTGCCAGCTGGGCTTAAACCATGACACATGGATAAGAAATAAGCAATATAATAAAATAAGAATTAAGGTAACAAATGGTTAATTAAATGTATGTTAGTGAAGAATAAAATCAATTCCTATGTACAGAATCCAGCCTCTGAAAAGTGTTTTGTAGCTGTATTTCCCTTCTTTTGATGTTATATTTGGGGTCCTTAACATAGTTCCAGGCAGCAGACATATCACAATCAAATTAAAGCTAGTAATTGATTGGTATTTTGGCATATACTCTGATTGCAGGGTTGATTCTTAAAAACTAGCAATTGGAAATCAAAATACTGAAAGGGTCACAAAAATAGCTATCAAATATAAATAACTTTCACATTGGCTGCTGAGTGAGAACGGGAGCAATAGAAAACACTGGAAAAAGTTCCAGAGGGTTTTAGGATATTATTGAAACAATAACATGAACCAAAATAATTCAATTAGAGTCATTCAGCACAACTATAAGAGGAGAAACTCATGCTCAAGCAAATTGAAAGGTCTTCAAAAATGTTATTGTCATGAAGTTCTGAGTGACTTTGGGTGATGGTAATAGGATATGGACCTATTCACCTCTGGGTCATTATTTCAAATTTAGCCAAGGTCAACAGCAACCAAAAATTGTCAGTATCTTATGGCTTAGGGACCTGTGTGAAGTAACCTGAAGGTCTCTTTTGTATGCTCATGGGATGCTAGCTCACATCAAAAAGGAACCATCGCAAATGCTGCTGCCGTTGTCAATCTTAAGAGCAATGAAGGGATTGCACGGGCATAGAGGCTGGGCTCTCCTCTGAAATGAGAGTGATCTTTCTAGGTAAAGACTGAAATATGCTGGGAAGCCAAAGCGGAGGTACTTCTAGCAACAGTGCTTTTGCTGTTTCTGTCCAGATAATGTGAACAATCTAGCTCAAGCACTATTTGACAATAAGAGATTAAAAAAAAAAAAAAAAGCAAAATTAAAAAGAAACCCAACCAAAACATATAAATAAAGAAAAAATAAAGGCATCAAAAAATATAGATTATTTCATTTAATATATATACAGTTGAAGTGTCAGTGAAACATAATCTGTATATATATGGCAGATGTAAACTACATTTTAAATTTAGTGGAAAATGTGAACTGTACAGGTTTTTATTAATAATAAGTTTATTATTAATAAGTTAGTAATGAGCAGTTTTGTTTATTTCATGTTATAATGACACTGATGAAGGATAACCAGATCATTGATCTGAAATGCCAGAGACCAGAAAATAACCTAAACCTGAGAACTTTTTTGCCTAAAGCCTAATGTGTTATATGACTGCTCTTGGTACTGCTTACTGTTTTTCCTTTTTCTGCTTAATTGCCCATTTACCAATGCAGCTCATGATTTTGTCTCTGCAGATTTGTCAGAGTATTTTGAAGTCCAGAGTAAGAGTTCTCCCCACAAAGCAAAGCAGTTCCCCCTCCCTCCTCCTCACTCATTTTCACTCCAGACTCTGTGCCCAACTTCCTGGGCTGTAACCACAAATTCTGCAATGACTAAGAAGGAAGCCTCTTCCTTATTTCCACCTCCAGGTGCTATCCCCAGGAGAAATATTCTGAATCCCAAAGGACTGTAGGTGCATTCTGAGGCAGGCATCAACTCAGGCATACCACTTGCCTTGTACTGAACATTATCTGACAATAGATAGCTCACTAAGCCAACATGTGGTACTGCAATGGTAAGCACTAAATTTTATGTTCCATATATGATCATTGCAGAAATAGAAACATATTGTACATGCAACAGCAGATTCAAGAGAGTTAGCTGAGACAACCTGTGCAGGTTAGAAATGACTTAAAGCTGGCAGTATGTCAAATGAGGTGGATAAAAACTAGTTATTATAAAATTAAAACCAGAAAACACTGAAAACCAAACCTATTAACAAAAAGATCTTGTTTTAGCTCTTATTTTAAGTGTATCAATGTTTCATCTGGCAGGCTGCAGATTTAAAAAACTGATAGGCTAAAGGATCTTGTTTAAATTAGCTTTTAGATAAAGATATAAATCATTCCTAGCCTTAAATGCAGCTTACAAATATAAAAGGTCTCTGGGTTTTTGTTGTTTTGGTTTGATTTGTTTTTTTAAAAAAGAGAAATTCCCTCTCAAATTAAAATCTAGAAAAATGCTGGCAAAGGACAATTCCAGGTTCAAATATTTCCCAATAAGTATGGTGTACAGGAAGTAATCAGGCTGCACCAGTCCAATGCAGAGATCTGGTATGGGATTTCATTGCTAATATTCACCTAAAAATTCAATGATTCCTGCAAAAGTGTCAAAAAATAGTAAATTAATTTCTTGTGGTTCCTGGCTGTTTATGCCTACTACTATGTTGTGATGGCTTCCTTGTACAAAGGATTTTAGCCCTTGAAGTTTTAATTAAGAAATCCTTTTATTATTAGAATCCCATTCAGCTGAACTTTTTATTTTAATCCAGTTCTCCTGGTGCACTCATACAATAAATGGTCACAGGGTTGGATTTAAAGATGTCTGAATACATGAAAAATCATACGCAAGAAAAGGTGCAAAATAACAACAGTGAAAAAAAGGGAAAATTTTGGCAGAGACTTATATATTTAATTATATATGAGTAGTAAACTACAACAAGAAAAAAAAATGGTATTGTTAGGGGGTTAAAAGTAGAGGGAACACAGATTAACCAGGAAATGAAAAGTAAACAGTGGATAGAAACAAAAATATTTTACTATAATGATAATCACCATGTGGAATAATTTGCCCCAAGGGTCAAAATGGCAAATGTTAACAATCAGATAAGAGAACGAGCCATTTTATGAAGAATAAGAAAAAAAGAAAAAAGATATAAAAGTGACTTCTAACCCTAATTTTCAGCTCGGCTTTTCACCTTTAAGAACTCCTTCTTTTCTATAAAGTACTGTATGGATTACTGATCATATCTTGCCAAAATATGCATCGTGAGACTATTACAACTGAAACAATTTTTTATAGGGTACTTTACAAATGTATCATATGCAATAGAGAGAGTTATAGAGTTTTACTGCAAACAAGAACAATGAGGCTTTTGAAATATTCACACACACACACACACACACACACCATTCTTTTTCAGGAAAAAAACCCCAACACTACTGTTTGATTTAGTCTTAAATTAATACAAAATATCCACTCCAATGAATACATTTTTTTAAAAAAATATTCTTTTTGATTGCATTAATGCATACAAGTGTAACAAATGGAAATATCCAAACTAATTTCTAATTTTAAAACCTCTCATTACAATCCTTCAAAGCAAATGTTTTTTTTAAATTTCCACAATTTCAAGAATCTAAAAAAAAAAAAAAACTTTGTCAAAATTCCAATTCGTGATAGAGGAAGTTTTCAATTATTTTGCCCAACTCAATATGATGCTTTGACTAAA
Source organism: Psittacula echo (assembly GCF_963264785.1). Lineage (NCBI taxonomy): Eukaryota > Metazoa > Chordata > Aves > Psittaciformes > Psittacidae > Psittacula > Psittacula echo. The sequence continues at coordinate 69,202,980 of NC_137736.1, read as the reverse complement.
TGCTTTTTCTTTGCCTTCAGAAGGAAAACAACCTTCAGGAACCATTGTATCTTCCTTTTTCATTGCTTCAGGTTAGTTCAGGATAGTTTACATTTCTCAGTTCATTTACATAGCTCTCATGAGACCCCATCTGGAGTATTGTGTTCAGCTCTGGGGCCTCCAACATAAGAAAGATGTGGACCTGTTGGTGTGAGTACAAGAAGAGGGCCACAAGGATGATCTAAGGGTTGCAGTATCTCTCCTATGATGACAGATTGAGAGAGCTGTGTGCTTGTTCAGCCTGGAGAAGAGAAGGTTCCAGGAAGACATTGTGGAGCTTTCCAGTACCTAAAGGGGGCTTAAAAGAATACTGGAGAGGGACTATTGACAAGATCATGCAGTGGTAGGAAAAGGGGGAATGGATTTAAGCTGAAAGAGAGTGGATTTAGATTATCTATAACGAAGACATTTTTTACTGTGGGGATGGTGTGACACTGGCACAGGTTGGCCCAAGAAGTTGTGGATGCTCCACCCCTGGAAGTGTTTAAGCAACTTGGTCTAGTGGAAGGTGTCCCTGCCCATGGCAGGGGGTTGTAACTGGATGAGCTTTAAGGTCCTTTCTAACCCAAACCATTCTATGATTCTATGATCTATGCCAAGTATTGCTCATTCTAGATGCATAAAAGTGGAAATATCCATGTGCTCCCAGAAGCACCTTCTAATAGTACATATTTATCCATAATATGTTACTAGCACATGCACTAGCAGCCCATGCTATTCTAGAATATAGTATGAAATTAATTATTAAACTATAATTTCTGGTTTTAATTTTGGCAAGTTAGAGGTGAAGGGGGATACAACACATTCCTTTATACCTTTAGAATCATAGGATTGATGGTGGGAGATGAAATCCGACTGTTAACCTAGCACCACCAAGTCCACTGCTAAACCATGTACCTAAGCACCACATCTACTTGTCTTTTAGATACCTGAAGGGATTGTGACTCAACCACTCCTCTGGGCAACCTGTTCCAATGCTTGACAACCCTTTTGATGATAAATATTTTCCTCATATCCAGACTAAACCTCTCCTGGTACAAGTTGGGGCCATTTCCTCTCATCCTATTGCTTGTTACCTGGGAGAAGACACCCGAAATACCTTGCTACAACCTCCTTTCAGGCACCTGAAGAGAGCAACAAGTTCTCCCCTGAGCCTCCTTTTCTCCAGGTTAAACAACCCCATTTCCCACATTTGCTCCTTATAAGACTTGTGCTCTAGACCCTTCACTAGCTTGTTGTTCTTCTTTACACATGCTCCAGAACCTTGGTGTCTTTCTTGTAGTGAGGGGTTCAAAACTGAACACAGTATTCAAAGTGCATCTTCACCTTTGTCATGCTTTGTCATGCTTTGTCCTGGTGCATAAGCCATGTTTTAGTGTAGCTTGTCATTCCTAAACAATTTGCATGCAGAACAAGCTAGCTATGTCATTCTATTTTCTTTCTATCTATACATTCATCATATAAAATTATTCCTATACCAATATGAATAAGTAGATAAATAAGTAGATACTTACATGCACATTAATGATAAATAAAATCAGGTTCTAATTATTTCAATGTGTTACAGTACATAAAATCTACAGCAGCAGTTATACACATCTATTCAACAAAGTGTTAAGCAACGATCTATGGAGAGCTGGTTGTAGTTGCCACTTCAAGTTGCTCTAAGGTGTTTCTAATTAATAAGATATACATATACATGAAATAATTTCATAATTATACTTTGTGTAAAATCTCACTGGTCTCACAGACAACTCTTGCATAGGAGCAGGATATGAGGCATTTATTTAGTGCTAAAATATAGTTTACAAGATGTTAATCTTTGCCACTTGTAATTTCTTTCTTTCTTTCTGCCATCCCAACATTTTCATATTTCTGGTATGGAACTGTCGTGGTTTAAGCCCAGGCCGTAAATCAGAACCACGCAGTCCACTTCCCCCCCCCACCTTTCTTCCCTCTGCTCCTGGAGGGACGGGGAGGAGAATCAAAAGAATGCAGCTCCCACGGGTTGAGATAAGAACAGTTTAATAACTAAGGTATAACACAAATCACTACTGCTACCACTAATAGTAATAATGATAAAGGAAATAACAAGCAAGAGAATACAACCGCTCACCAACCGGTACCTCACCCCCACCCTGCCATGATCCAGCCCTTCCGGGCACTCTCAGTTCTACCTCCTGGGCATGACGTGCTGTGGTATGGAACACCTCTTTGGCTAGTTTGGGTCAGGTGTCCTGTCTCTACTTCCTCCCGTCTTCTCCTCCTCCCTGGCAGAGCATGAGACTCACAAAGTCCTTGGTCAGGATAAACATTCTGACCAGTAACTGGAAACATCAGCTTTATCAATATTTTTCCCAGGCCGAAAGTCAAAACCACAGCGCTGCACCAGCTACTAAGAAGAAGAAAAACTGACTGCTGCTGCTGAACCCAGGACAGGAACTCTGCTAATAAAAAGATGTCCTGGGTTCAGCAGTAGCAGTCATTTTTTCTCCTTTTTAGTAGCTGGTAAAGTGCTGTGGTTTTGACTTTCGGCCTGGGAACAGTGCTGATACCACCAATGTTTTTAGTTACTGCTCAAATGTTTAGTCTGACCAAGGACTTTGTGAGTCCCATGCTCTGCCAGGGAGGAGAGGAAGCTGGGAGGAAACCAAAAAGGTGTTCCATACCACAGCACGTCATGCTCAGGATGTAACTGAGGGTTACCCGGAAGGGCTAGTGCACTGCTGGGGGCTGAGTACTATCGGTCAGTGGGTGGTGAGGTGTTGTATTCTCTTCCGTTTTTATTTCCTTTATCATTATTATTATTGGTGGTAGCAGTAGTGATTTGTGATATACCTTAGTTATTAAACTGTTCTTATCTCAACCTGTGGGAGTTACCTTCTTTCAATTTTCTTCCCTGTCCCTCCGGGAGCGGGGTGAAGAAAGGGTAGGGGGGAGTAGACTGCATGGTTCTGGTTTATGGCCTGGGCTTAAACCACGACAAAAGATTTCTTGCAACTTTTTGCACATCTTGCTATAATATCTTGTGCTTTATTCACCTTGCAATCTAATTGTACCTGGTTTATGTGCTGTCTTTTTTCATCATTTGTGAGTGAAAGTATCAACTCTAAACATTTTTGACACATGAAGTCAATGCAGAAACTCAACCTTCTGGTTCTTAAATGCGTTAGAATAATATTTATTTTGTGGATTTTAATCTATTTCCTGGAAACTTCCTGGAAATTAGGGAAATGAGGTGCAGTGGGGTATTGTAGCAGAATCCTGCAGAAAGTGCAATAAAAATTAATCCTGTTTGACTGGAGAAACTGATTCCTTGACCTAAGAGATCTTTTCTATTTCTAACATCTCTGAATGTCTGATACTCAAACATACTGTAGTCAAGCCATTTCAGCATGGTATTAATCGGTCTTTTGCCCTTTGTGTTTGCATGCATGTGTGTATGTGTGCTGTTTTGTATGAAACAAAACATCCCTTGTTTCAATGGTTTTACCCAAAACTATATAATGCTTAACATTCTGCTATTCTGTTCTCCTATAAACTATTGTTTAGTATTCCAAATAATAGTGATCTTAATATTTCAATTTTTGATATTTCATTCTGGATGCTGGGGAGGGACTCTTCATCAGGGACTGCAGTGACAGGACAAGGGGTAACGGGTTCAAACTTAAACAGGGGAATTTTAGATTGGATCTAAGGAAGAAATTCTTTACTGAGAGGGTGGTGAGGCACTGGAATGGGTTGCCCAGGGAGGTTATGAATGCTCCATCCTTGGCAGTGTTCAAGGCCGGGTTGGATAAGGCCTTGGGTGACATGGTTTAGTGTGAGGTGTCCCTGGCCATGGCAGGGGTGTTGGAACTAGATGATCTTAAGGTCCTTTCCAACCCTAACTATTCTATGATTCTATGATTCTATGATCTTATCCCTGAATCGTATTTGCTTATGCATCTTATACATGGGTGTCTAAACATGAGAAAATATAAAATACAAAAGCCTCAAAACATAATAATTGCTCTATTTTTAAATATTGCATCAGCCTCAAAAAAAGTCATGGTTCATCTAGTGCTGGCCATAGTATATAAAAGCAAATGTTAAATATTCCTCTGTCATTAAAATTGACATGATGGTAAACAAAAGAATTTGCTTTTTATTCATCTATTTATATTTGGCTACATGGTAAATGGAATGCCTGCTTAAAAACAAAGAACCCTTCAACAGTGCTTACTTTTTTCCCTCATTTATCTTACATGCTATCAACTAGAATCAGCTTTCCCTCTGCAAAAAAAATCCTTACTGCTTATCACCTAGACGATATGTGAGAAAAAACTCTGCGTCTGTGGGCAAACTCTTATCTGAGGCATGTACAAACACATGAAATATCAAAATAGAAATGCATCAACATTAATGTCAGTGAGGAGAAGGAAAGCAGGACCTGCCACTTCGATTAACAGATCACCTGACAGAACTTCTTCCTGTGCATGGAAAACAAATATTTAAGTCTCTCAACCAGGCAGAGTTGCTATTTTCTTAAGTCACAATTATTAATTGCTACATAATCTTTGTTGTACTTCACTTTAATTACCCTATAGCACATAAGACTGAAGGCCAGACTTCTTTGTATTTGCTCTGTGTCAAGTGTATTATACCTGTTTATTCTCAGATGGAAGACTGGCTTTCTACAGCTGTTTATGCCTCTCTTTCATATTACATGAGTGATTTTGGGTAGTGGACTTTCCAGAACTAGCAAGATCGTTTTCTTTATGTCTTTCTTCTTGTTTTGTGAAATAGCCTGGTGTATGCAAATGATAGATTTCTCCTGTCAGTCCAGCTGCTAGTCAGGAACTCTTATGTGTACTTAAAATCCATGCTTTATCACTGTATTTAAGCTGTTATTCATTTCATATCTAATACACTTTTCCAGCTACTGCATTCTGAATTGTTAATCAACAGCATCACAAATGGATATGTGCCAGTGAAATGGCACCATCAGACACTCATAGTCTAGTCTAGTGCCACTGGGACTCCAGGCAAAACACAGTCCAAGTGTCTTTGTACTCAGCTGTTACACAGCAGTGAATATTATATCCATCCCATCATTTAGTTTAGTTCAAGATAGTCCTCATTTTCAATAAAAGTGTCCTGAATGCCTGACAAACTATTTTGTTCTCACTGCAATTTTTCAATTTTATTTCCTACTGTACCCCTGCCCAAAATCACTGCAGTAAGGAATACAGAAGATTAAAAGCCGCTGGCAGCTGAGGGTTTCAAATGTGGGACCAGCACCGGTTAATAACTGACCATGCTATCAGGATCTTTGCTTATTTAAGTACGTTCAGTTTCTGGTAAGGAGAGGAACAGACCATACATGGTTAAACTGTCTCCCTCAGCAGTCATCAAGCCTAATCCTTTTCTGATGTGTAGCTTTTAGAAGGGACATAAAATCAGATTTTTACTCTCCCTCTTCAAAATATAAGCAGATTGAAGTCAGACCCTGTGACATTTGAGTATCCTACACTGAGTACACTAACAGTGTTTTTGTTGCCCTGCACTTAATAAAACTCTGCAGTAGAAAAAGTCCTTAAGAACATGCAGATAATTACCATAAGTATTACATAGCTATTATTAAAAGTTTCTGGGTAAGTTAGTGTTGAAATTGTACTGCACAGAACACCTTTTTCGATATATGATTCTATGGAAAGCTGTTTGCCTCCTTTGACTTTCACTGCCCCATCAGATTACTTCCTCACTCATAATTTCTGAAATCTGCTTGGCAGCAGATATTGGCTTGGGGAAAATGCATGTTGCTTTCTGTGTCCTTTCAGGCTATTAATCATTAGTAACCTTGTATTCAGTTAGTTCGTTAAATGTGTATGCCTTTTGGTAGTCTGATGCCTAATATATATCACAAACATCGAATACTAACAGCAATTATATTCTGTCTAATGGGTTTTGTAATTGTACTACCATGTTGAAGAAGCCTGTGAAGTCTGAAATTGTGAAAATATAGAAAAAACAGATTCTGCTAAGTGGTAGCATAGTTATAAACACATGGAGAAAGGAATTAGGTTGGAGCATGAGAGGATAAACTATCCTATTTTTTTAATATTCTTGGGGGAGGTCTTGACAGATTTTCCGCTGTCTGCAAATAAACTACATGAGTGCCTTTATACTATTTATCATAGGCTGGTAAGCCTGAAATAATAAGGGTAATACTATCTTGCTAACTAAAAAACTATAAACCCAAAACCAACTATAGACATTTATTCCTCTGTACTTGAATGAATTTTCAAATAATATGATGAGCTGTGAGCAAATATTTGACATGATTTAGAACTGATTTAGAAAACTTAGCTGGCAGTAGCAAGTTGTGTCATTTAGGTGCATAACACAGCTTTGCTGATTGTAACCTAACTGAAAAACATTTATTAATTAAAAACGGGGTTATGAGATTATTCTTTTTTCAGTTACAAAGGTTTTAAATATAGTTACTTATTACATTCAGAGATATCACTGGCATAGTGCAAAGTCCATGAAATTTGAGGATTGCTGACTCCAGAATTTCTAACTTGGTATGGGTGGTGAGGGATCACTCTATCTGAGATTCCGAAAGATATTCTGTCACCTAATATCTTACATTTCTGTGGTGCAAGAAAATCTTTAAGGTTCTTGCTAGGCCATGTTAATAAAAAGCTGATCTCCACACGACAAAGGAGCACAGAGGAACAACAGCAGATGGGAAGCCAAAATAGTACCCTGCATTGGCTAACCCCATGCTCACCACAGGAGAGTCATCAGTCCATTAAAGGCTCCTCCATGCAGACAAAAGAGCCACCAGCCTAGACAAAACTCCTCCACACATGGAGGAATAAAGAGGCATGACAGCAAATGAGGAAACCCAGTATTCCAGCCAGAGAAACAAGCCCCAAACCTGTTCCCTCCTGGCGCTGTCTCAGTGGGAGACAGTGCTCTGGGGAGAGAGTGTCTAAGGATACTGGAAGGATCTGCACTATATACACATTTATATTTCTATTAACAAACACTGATCAGTCAGAGAGAGTAACAGAATGAGGCCATTTGTGCTGTGTGTTTCTGCCTGTGTTGATCTGTATGGCTGGTTGTATATATAGTATATACGTGCACTGCATAAGTATATTTGTGATGTGCCTATCAGGAATACCTTCTCAGCCTCTGTCCTGGGTTCAGCAGTAGCAGTCATTTTTTCTCCTTCTTAGTACCTGGTGTGGCGCTGTGTTTTTGACTTTCGGCCTGGGAACAGTGCTGATAACACCAATGTTTTAGTTGTTGCTAAGTAATGTTTAATCTGACCAAGGACTTTCTGAGCCTCATGCTCTGCCAGGGAGGAGGGGAAGCCGGGAGGAAGCAGAGACAGGACACCTGACCCAAACTAGCCAAAGAGGTATTTCATACCACAGCACGTCAGGCCCGGGATGTAACTGGGAGTTACTCAGAAGGGCTGGCTCACTGCTCGGTTGGGCTGTTTTTCGACGGGTGGTATTGTATTCTCTTCCCCTGTTATTTCCTTGTTAATGGTGGTAGCAGCAGTGGTTTGTGTTATACTTTAGTTACTGGGCTGTTCTTATCTCAACCCATGGGAGTTACGTTCTTTCCATTCTCCCTCCGGTTCCTCCAGGAGGGGGGGAGGGGGGAAAGAAAGGGCGGGGTGGGGGAGTGGACTGCGTAGCTAACTTGACGATAGGGTTTAAACCATGACAGCCTCACTTCTGGTTTGACTTGGGGACATGAAGCTGCTGCAGCCTTGCCTCTCAGGATGTTGGATTCAGCAACCCCCTAACAGATCTGAGCCTTCAAACTTTTTCAGATTTCAGTTTAGTTGTCATAGAAGAGCATGAAATTTACAGGAAGGGGTTGTTCCTTCAGCTTGGAAATGGTCATCATCTCCACATCCCAACAAATTGCTATTATATTATTTAATTGAACAAACCATGAATCCAGATTAATATATTTTATATTATTTGGAAATACCAAGTTAATTGTTTTGCAATATATGTGAATGTTTATATCAGCATTTACTAAGACTTGTTCATCAAGAACGATTTAGTACAGTTAGACACGGTATAGAGAAGGGCAACTTAAATAAGGGAATAGAACAACTATTTTTTTAAGGAGAATTTGAAAAGGCTAGGACTCTAATTTGAAAAGAAGTAGGCTCAGAAGGTATATTAGTAAGACCTAGAAAAAAAATAAAGAAGGTGAATAAGAAGAACACAGAACTGTTATTTGCTAAATCCCACAGTATCGAACATAGGGAACTCGCACTGAAACTGATAGAAGATAAACAGATATTAAAAATACTTAAAATATTAGGCAGTACAATTCTGGAATTTCTTGCTGTAGTAGTTTGTGGGTGAAGATTGTATCAGCAGGTTTTAAAGTGAATTGTAGAATTAATAGATAGCAGATCCATAGATAGATATTAAAGTGAACACATAAGAATGTGCCTTATAACATGGTTAATTTAATGACTGTAGATAGTACAGTTTACAAGGGAAATACAAACTGCTATAGCCAGGCTTGTATGCTGTTTTGAAATGGTACAGCCCACTGACATTACTTGAAGCAGGACTAAGTGAATGGTTATTCCTACTCCAAGAACATTTCTTACATTCTTATTTTTATGTTATTTCCATAGGGTACAACAGTCCACTTTGTTAAGTGCTACACAGGTGTGTTTCAGAAACTTGTGATTGAATATCCTCATTCCACAATTTTCCACATAAAGATGTACTTTAGTACACACAGTTTATCTAATTTCCACTGTCACACCAGTGTCATAAAAATGATAATTATCATGGCCTGAGATTGTTAAAAGTTGCAGAAAAATAAAATTATAATTAAATAAATAAGTTCTAAAAAGGAATTATAGTGACTGCTAATCAACTTAGCATTAGCAGCATGAATAAAATATCAGAACAGGAAGTATTGCTTAGAACCACAATCTTAAAATATAACATTAAAAGCTTTGCAAGCATTTGCTAGGAAGTAGCCAAGTACAGTCAATAGATAAAGTATTTTTAGAAGATTCTTTAGAGTCAGTCAGTAGAACCTTTTGGTTCAGCTTTACTATTTAGAGAAAACTCCGTTGTTAGATCAAATGATTTGCGAGAATGTTTTTTTCTTGGAGAAGACAATAAAATATTTTACAGTTCACTATAGCTATAGCAGCGCACATGCACTTCAGAAAAATAAAAATTTATAGTAAATATAATAATGTTAATGGATAAATTAGAAAGACTGCTCTTCCTTGACCCTAGACAAAATATTTACTTTGTTTAGAGAGGAAGATCTCTATCAATTTATAATATCTATTAATTTGAAAAGAACTTTGGTGGGGGGGAAAGAAGGGGGGAAAATATCTCTTACTTCTTAGTTTTGCTTTGGTCATCCCAGAATTTATTAGCTGAAAGGAGGATTGAGTAAAATGTTCAGCTAGCTAGTAATAGGTAGGTTGTTTTGAATTCAGGTATGAAGAAAAATAATAAATGTATCTGCTACCCACCCATAAAAATAACACTGAAAAAACAACTTGTGAAATTACATATCTGATGATTCAGTGCCTATGACTCCATTTTGTCTGAAGATCACCTTCGTGCTACCCATTTCTCTACAGAGTTCTCATTTATAACAAATGACAACCAATGAGATAATTTTAAAATAAACATATCACTAATTTCTCTAAAAATTATAATTTTAGAAAATAGTTGTATGCTGTGAGACATTGGCGTGCAAGGTATAATTGTCTTAGCTTTCAGCATAGGCGACCCTTTTAGTAGCTGCAGTGTAGTGTTTCTGGTGCTACTGATTGAATATTTAAAGCAAAATCTGTGGTGTGAAAGTGTCTTCTGATATGGAATGCCTCTTCTTGGATGTAAGGCAAGATTTGAAACTGTAAGGGATATTTTTAATCAGTGCTGATTGCCAATTGTTCCCAATATTCAGAGACTAAAATTAAACACATAGATAGTTAAGTTGAATACTCTAGAAATTCTTTCCTAACCTGAGATGAGTCTGGAAAACTTGGGCATCAACTACCTGCTGTGTGGGCAGAATCTAAATTAAATATTTAAATCTATTATCTGGGTCTGCAGGTGCAAAAATGATGTGTAAAATCAGTTGTTGTTCTCCAAATCATGGTCAAAAAAATAGATGCCCAGTTTAAATAATCAAAACTAATAACTGTTACATCTGTAACTTGTGTGATTCCATGATTGCCATGAAGATATTCTGAATGCTTCTATTTCTATGCAAATTCAGTGTGAATATGTCTGTTTATATGCAAATAAAACAGAAGATGAAAATGGAAATTCTTTTAAGTTGATTCACTTTTTAAACATAACTACTAAAATACACTGTAATATCTTTGGTCTTTTGATGTAATTGCTATAATTTATTTGAAGATTTCCATCCATCTTCTATTGGGTGAGTGGTATACTTTAAATAATAAAATCTGTTAACATAAAATTAAGGACAGCATCAAAAATTTGCAAGTAAAATTCTTTGCAAAAACATTCGAAGTTGTGAAAAATATGGGGATACGAGGCAAAATTAAAAAGCAAGGAAATGTATAGTGAAGTTTCCCAAATTACCTTAACCCTCTCTCCTAAGACATCCCACTCATATTCCTCTTTCTTCCTGTCTTCAACTTACCTTCAAGTAATGTTCCTTTAAAGTCAATTCAGCAATGTGATGGTATTAACCCCATGTTAAGTACTTAGTTGGACTGGAGAACAGTTCTTTTATAGAGGCATGTTTTAGCCTCCAAAACAAATCCTGCCAGAGCAGGATGATGCTGAAAAACAGAATGAAACTAAAAGGAATTCTTTTCACTTCATTCATCTAAAAGGAAGTCCTCTAAGCCTGGACACCTTCTATACCAAATGAATCACCTCAAGATATTAAATCATCTTACAGCTGATTTTGAATTTTGATTTGATTGTGGCTGAATCAGTGAATTTCCGCTCAAAGAGACTCCAGGTCAAACCAGGGCCTTGCTCACTCAGATTCTGTATGTTGCCAAAGATGCAGTGTTTGGTAACATTCACTGTGGAAAACGTTTTTGTAATGTCAGACTGGAGTATCCTTGTGTCTGTTGCCTTTCCTCCAAGCAGAATGCACCTCCAAGAGAGTCTGGCTTCATCTACACCATTTCATTAGGTAGCTGAAGAGATCAGAAAGCTGTCTGCTTCCCCTACCCTACTACAGGTGAACAAACTCAGCTTCCTCAGTCTCTACTCATATATCATGTATTCCAGACTCCATTCATCAATTTAGTGGCCTTCCACTGGACTTCAGTATGTCCGTGTCTTCATTACGCTTCAGAGCTCCAAAACAGACACAGCACTCCAGATATGGTCTCACAGGTGCTGAACAGGAGGAATGCACCAGCTTCCTCAACCTGTGGGCAACACATGCTGAAAGCTGTGTGAACAGTTTTCAGTGCTTCACGGTGAACTGCTGCTTTATGTTCACCTTGTCCATAAGGACCATGAAGTCTTTTTTATAGAAGTGCTGTTTAGTCAGCCTGAGGGTGCCCATCCAGGTGCAGGACTTTGCATTTTCCTTGGCTGAACTTCATGAGATTCCATCAGCTCATTTCTCCAGCCTGCTGTCCTCAAAACAGCAATTCTATTTCTTCCCAGCCCATCATCTATATTCTTGATTAGGAACTTAAATATAATTGGACTTGGTATAAACCCCTGAAGGATGCTCTTAATGTTCACTGGATAATGGGGACCACTGGACTGATGACCACAACACGGAGCCTGTCACTTCATATAGCTTTACAGTCCATTTACGCTGTATATTTCTGCCTATGAAATTGCGCTTTGAACTTCAGTCTCTCACTTCTTTGAAAATTGTTTTAATTGCTGATACACAACAAAATCTCAGATAAAACATGTCTTTGGATAAATTAAATAATATATATATTTAAAACAGTTATCATAACCTTCTAGGACACTGGCCTACCCTGAAGCACATATATGGCCTCTTTTGACGTCCAACCCGTTATCTGTGTGAACCAGTACCTTGCTTTCTGAAGTCAGATCTCTCATAAAAGATATACACAAGCTTTAGCCTGTTGGTGTTTTAATTGCCTGTCACATGTTCAGGCAAAAAGAACATGCTGCATGAAGATTTTGGATTCTATTGACTTAACATGGCTAACAACAGTACCAATTGATCTCTCCCTTACAAACTGAAAAATCTCTAGCTTAAAGTTGAAACAGAAACTTCATTGCTTTGACTATAAAATCATGATGTACTAAAATTTTGATGAAAATAGATACACTTTTTTGACTGAAAGAAAAAAAAATTATAAAAAAAGAAAAGCAGCATAACACAGCTCTGTTTTAAACAGAAAGTCATGAATGTCTGGGAATTTCAGCCTCAGACAGATTCCTTATTAGCTGAGAATTCTGACTTCTCCAATAACTTATTCACAAGCTACTATTTCACTTAGGCTGGAAAAATACACATCAAACTGAAAGTCATCCATATAGAATCACAGAAACATAGAATAATTAGGGTTGGAAAGGACCTTAAGATCATCTAGTTCCAACCCCACTGCCATGGGCAGGGACACCTCACACTAAACCATGTCACCCAAGGCCTCATCCAACCTGGCCTTGAACAACACCAGGGATGGAGCATTTTAAACTTCATAAGGTTGGCATCAGCCCACCTCACAAGCGTGTTGAGGTCCCTCTGAATGGCATCCCTTCCCTCCGGCGTATCAACTGAACCACACAGCTTGGTGTCATCAGCAAACTTGCTGAGGGTGCACTCAATCCCACTGTCCATGTCACTGACAAAGATGTTGAACAATATCAGTCCCAACACCGATCCCTGAGGGACACCACTCGTTACTGGTCTCCAGCCGGACATTGAGCCATTGACCACAACTCTTTGCATGCAGCCATCCAGCCAGTTCTTTATCCACTGAGTGGTCCACCCATCAAATTCATGTCTCTCCAATTTAGAGACAAAGATGTCATGTGGGACAGTGTCGAATTCTTTGCACAAGTCCAGGTAGATGACGTCAACTGCTCTGCCCCGGTCCATCAGCTCCGTAGCCCCATCATAAAAGGCCACCAAATTGGTCAGGCAGGATTTCCCCTTTCTGAAGCCATGCTGGCTGTCACCAAGCACCTCGTTGTTTTTCATGTGCCTTAGCATGCCTTCCAGGAGAATCTGCTCCAAGATTTTTCCAGGCACGGAGGTGAGACTGACTGGTCTGTAATGGCCTGGGTCATCCATTTTCCCCTTCTTGAAAATGGGGGTTATATTTCCCTTTTTATGGTCACAGGGAACTTCACCTGCCTGACGTGATTTTTCAAATATGATGGCCAGTGGCTTAGCATAGTGTATATTGAAGGTACAAGTAAAAATTTAAATACAGTGCTGTTATAACACACAAAATAAATAAACTACTTATTTTAAGTACTCTACTGATTATCATGAAACTGAGAAACACAGAAATTGCCTCTTTCTTCTAATATTCCACGTATTTTAATGCATTGTCTCAACGCTATATTGATATAAAGATATTTGAAAATGGTGACTGTAATCTACATTTTTGATCTGTTTAAAGAGCTGCTGGCTTCAGCAGAACATTAATGCAAATCTAATGTACCTGCTGGTATGATTAGCTGAATCAAATGATGGCATTTAAGTAACACCTAAATAATCTTAATTAGGATCTTCAGCTCATCTTAGCACTTGGAACTCTACAGATGGATAGTTTTAATTATCAGCCTTTTGATTAGGATAACAGCTCTAATCAAGATGATGTGGTTCTGATAGACAGCGTATCAGTAAATTAATGACTGTTGTTAAGAGGAAAACAAGTGAAAAACAAGAGCTGTCTGCTATCTGGAACACGGCAAAAGAATAAAGTCTACAGTATGTGAGGAAATTAATGTTTTGTGGGAAGAACATAAGTATTCACATTTGGTATGTGTGGAATTGAGCCAATAATAATGTCTACCCCCAGTTTTCCCCGTTCTACTCCCCCACACCAAGTATGGCTATGAGTTCTCTCTTGCATAGTCACAAATCATGAGTAATGCAAATTAGTTTATAAACATTCCTTTTTGACACCTTAGGATTTTATGAAAGTCCGATGGATATAGAGCATTTGAACCAATGCCAGTGAAAAGGTTCCATATGTAGGTAAAAGTAACAAATGGCTTGTTAGTGGTGCTGTTCATCTGAAATGGAGGCTATAAATTTAAAAGTATTGCTACATCACACGAAACACAAAACCATATATGAAAATGCAACACTTTTTTGCAGCCAAGTTACATGGTGTAACTTCCACTTCTGAGATGTTTCATCATTCACTAGTGGAAAATGAATGTAAATGTCGGACTAATTGGGATACCATGGTTGAATACTGCAAAGTGTTTGTTATCCAATATCCAGATATTGAAATTATGGGCTGTTTCAAAAAAAACCAGAACCATTTAATTAATCCAACTGAAAACAAACTTATATTTTATTCATATAAAATATGAATCAGTATCTGGTTTTAGAAGTTATTTTCTATGAAGGATGAAGGGCATTGAAATGCCAGCTCTTTTTTGCCTACTGAATCATTTCTCACTTCATGATGAGGCCTATGAGTAAAAAATTTTTTTCAACTTTAAATGAGTACCTTGAGCTTACTTTCTGATGCACTCCAATTACTTTACTAAAATAAACAAAATTTATTACTGTAGTTGGGGAAAACACAAAACAAAACAAAACAAGAAACTCCCCAATCAAAAAAAAAACCAACTTAACTTGAAGAGAAAGACCATAATGAGGGTAAAAGGTACTATCTAGAGGTGAAAGCAAAATATGTTTTGAAGAAAGATATAGGCAGAACAAGAAAAGTAACTGACTCCATACAAAATGAACACCAAAACACTAGATACACTTGGTTATCAGTACATTCTTTAAATATTCAAAGAATTTTACTTAAGGGTTTGTACTTTTATGTTTTATTTCCAGGGAACACTGGCAAATCCATGCAACTTCTATAATCACTTAGCATGGAAACCAAATGCTATGAAGTGACATATCTTCTATAATCAAAATCATCCCCCATACCAGGACGATTAACAAGCTTATCTGCTTATGAATGTCTATAAGATAAAATTACCTGAGAAATGCTAGGTTTGGAGAGATGAAGAGAGAAGCTTTCAGGCACAAATAGCAGTCATAAATGCTTTTGAAAGACACCAACATCTACAGGTTGGGCAGAGAAGAGATTCAGAGCAGCCCTGTGGAGAAGGACTTGGGGTGTTGGTTGATGAGAAAATGAACATGAACCTGCTTCAGCGTTTGCTCGCAGCCAAGAAAGCCAACTGTATCCTGGGCTGCATCAAGAGGAGCATGACCAGCAGGTCAAAGGAGATGATCCTGCCCCTCTACTCTGCTCTCCTCTCGTGAGACCTCACTTGGAATATTGTGTGCAGTTCTGGTGTCCTCAACAGAAAAAGGACATGGAACTGAACAAGTCCAGAGGAGGGCCACGAGGATGATCAGGGCACTGGAGCATCTCTTATATGAAGATAGGCTGAGAAAGTGGGGCTGTTGAGCCTGGAGAAGAGAAGGCTGCGTGGAGACCTCAGAGCAGCCTTCCAGTATCTGAAGGGGGCCTACAAGGATGCTGGGGAGGGACTCTTCATCAGGGACTGTAGTGACAGGACAAGGGGTAGCGGGTTCAAACTTAAGCAGGGGAAGTTTAGATTAGATATAAGGAAGAAATTCCTTACTGAGAGGGTGGTGAGGCACTGGAATGGGTTGCCCAGGGAGGTTGTGAATGCTCCATCCTTGGCGGTGTTCAAGGCCAGGCTGGACAGAGCCTTGGGTGGCATGGTTTAGCGTGAGCTGTCCCTGCCCATGGCAGGTGGGTTGGAACTAGATGATCTTAAGGTCCTTCCCAACCCTAACTATTCTACGGTTCTATGTAATATTTCCATTTCAAATTAGCAAACACCTAGTTGATTCGGATGAAATACCAAGTCAGGGTCCCATACAAACAGTATTCATCTTCTTAACTCTATTTAGTTGAGATTTAAAAAAAAATAAATAGATATTATGGTTTGTGTAATTTCATGCAGCTATACCCTCCTGCCTCAAAACCTTTCTCCATCTAATCCACAGATGCTAAAGAGAAACTATCCAAAGCTAAATTTGGAGACTAAATTCTCTAATTATGCTGTCAGGTGGGACATGATCAAATGTATATCTTAAAGTTCTAATAAACACAAATACAAGACAGTTTGAGGTTAAACAGATTGAGAGAAACATGCATGTTAAAACTATGCAAATAAAGCTAGACATTGAGCCTCAATATGCACATTATTTTAGTACAAGAAAAGTATACTTACTGATGTCTGAATTTGTCTCTGCATGTCTTCCAATTTTAAATGTGCTACTTAGGCCCGCTGCGTATGTTTCTCACAATTCTGATAAAAATTTTAACCGTGAGCCTTTAGAAAAAAGGAATAACAAAGGAGACAAAAATATTTATGCTGATCTATTTCCTCTTTTCTTATGTGTATGCTTTAAATATATCCATTCTACATAATCAAGTCAGGTTTAGAAAGTATGCTACGTTTTCTACATGTCCCAAAGTCCCTTGTGAATTATGTGTTTCACAAGGACAGGATTCAGAATCAGACAATATATAATCCTGTATTTAGAAAGGTAATATATGTTAAAACAGAAATATGTAGTTTATTATATCAGCCATTACATATAATCTAAAATACATTTATTTTGTACATCATACAATCTATTTTAATTAATTGATTTTTAATAAACACTTGGATAGTGCTTGCTGTAATGTCAGTTAAATGCCTATTTGTAAGTAAATAACCATTACCAATTCACATTCATAAAGTAGGGCCTTGGTCCTGCAAGTGGAACCACACTGATGGATTGTGGTACAACACTGTCCCTAGTAAGACACTGTGGAAAACACAGGAGAGCTCAGAAAGTCCAAAGGAAACAAAAAAAGCTTTGGTAAATTTTTTGTTTGGGGAAGGGTTGTTTGTTTCGCTTTGAAACCGACCATACACACCATTGCCTGGCATGGATCCCTATGGAACATGATCTCTTTGCTCTCTGTCATCCCTGTGTGTATCCTGGTACACAGTAAGTGTGGCTCTGTTCCCAGGTGTCACGTTCTGAATGTTGCACCCACCCACATTTTAGTGGTTACATTCACAACCAGCCCTGCAGGCCTTTGCTGTCTCTTCAGAGGGCTGCTTCCTGTTCATCTCTTGTGTTATTTCATTTACTTAAAGAAATTAAGTTTTTAGTGCACTTCGAATTATATATTAATCTTTAACATAATGCTGTTTTATAACACTAAAAGATGTGAAGGAGGGAGGGGAGGGAGGAGAGGAAGAGGAAGGAGAGGAAGATAGAGGGATGAAAAAGAAAAAAAGGGCAGCAACAAATATAACAAGACCCTGAATGACATTTGGTATTGAAATTGTTCATAATTTGCCATGGTACTAATTGGTCTCTATCTAAAACCTTTCCATTCAATATTATATGCCTCCTTGCTGTAGGCTATAGCTATCAATTAATCATAACAATGACATTTCCAAATAAGAACTGTATCAGTGTCAGCACTGAGTAAAGTCTTAAAACCCACAGCACCCAAAAAGCCTAAAATAATTCAACATTTTAAGAGATTTTTTTTTTTTTTTCATTTTTGTCAGTTAGTTACACTGCTGCTTACAAGTGTTGTTGCTGGTACAAATTATCTGAGATGTTTATGTTACAAAATTAAATCTATGAAATGTTAATGCTGCAGAATGGTTAACAGGGATGTGGGAATTAACCATTCTTGAAAGTTGTGGAAACAGTTTCTTTCTTGATTTTACTCTAGAATAATACAATATTTTAATTTATTTTCAGTTCAGGTTTTTAACACAGAATTGGATAATTAAGTATCAATTTAAGACATATTAAGTAGAGGAAATTAAGCTGAGTTTAACATGCAAAATGTGAAAATATTTTTTAAGTATATCTGGAAAGTAGTACAGGTGCTTGACTTCTTATTTTATATGGACAATCTGTTCTCACATGATGGTTAAAGAGTAGGCAGATAATTTTTAATAATTTTAATAATTTTAGTTGTTATTGGGTTATTTGATAATGTTTGTATAGAGAGTAATTATATTGTTAATATAATATTTCAGCAGTTTACCAATTTACTCAGCGATCCAGTAGCTGCCTCTAGATAAGCTCAAACATGCTATATTTAAAATGTACTTCAATATATACTAAAATATACTGAATTTTTGAAATGTTTTTATCACAGGACTGTAAGCATGAAAAATTTTTTCTGAAGACACATAATAACCTCATGATGGCCATATCTCATCAAGCTCCTGTTGAGTAAATTGCAGTACCTTAGTGTATGAGCAGACTACTGATCCCAGGTGAAACAGAGTTATAAAACATATGGAACAGGTTGCCCGTAGAAGTTGTGGCTGCCACATCCTTGGAAGCATTCAAGGCCAGGTTGGATGGAGCGTTGAGCAACCTCGTCTAGTGGAGGATGTCCATGTCCATGGCAAGGGGTGTGGGGTTAGATGGTCTTTAAGCTTAAGTGATTCTGTGATCCACTGTTTACATGACTTGTATGGTTTTCTGTTGGTTGGTTGGTTTTTTTTTCTTTTCTGGAAGGAAGGGGCAAATGCCTGAGGTATGGCAATATGAAAGATATTCAAAAGTTTAAATACACATCAGGCTTTTTTTTTTTTTGATGTAGGTCTGGTGCATCAGTGAGAAAGCCTTGGAGTGGTCCTCAGAATGACAAATTCGCAGTCACACATAGGCATTTAGCTTGACCCTCAACCATTCTATCCCTATCTTGTCTTTCACATCAAGCTAAGAAAAAAGTTGCCTTTTCTTTTATGTATTCAGATTCCTCACACTCCTTTTTGTCTAAGATCAGCTGAGGCCAGACATGAACCATGCATATAAAATTACAAGCCATTGTCCATTGCTATAACCACATAATGTGTTATGTAAGAATATTTTATGCTAAATATACTACTACTACTATTAGTACTGCTATTACTATACTAATAATTATGAAAAATAATAGCCATGGATACTACAATCAGTAACAGCCTTAGGCATAAAATTATGATGACCATTCTATCTTTAGACAATTACAATGTACAGCTGGCCAGAAGCAAGAATTGAATTTCAGGGGAAACAACAACAACAAAAAAAAAAACCCAACACCACACCTCCCAAAAAAAAAAAAAAAAAAAAAAAAAATCTAGCCATTTATTTTCTTTACATTGAAACCAAGTCCTTAATCTTATTTTCTAGACATAGATATTATAAAGTTGTATATATATATGTATAAGTATATATAAATAAAGCATGTATACACACACACAAGCACATTCCACTTACCTATCTATTCAATAAGATCCACTACTCCAGTTCACAAATAATCACAAATGGTCAAATACTTCCTTATTCTGTAATAATCATTAGTTTTCTTTTCTTATCTGATATAATAGAAATCAAGTTTCGTATGCTTGTTTTGCACATGATGGACAAAGAAACTGAATTTTATTCATGTAATATGTTCCAAAATGAAAAAAAAGAATTCTCATCAAAGACAGTTTCACTGAAAATCACATTTCCTGTGAAATTGAATTTGTTGGTTTCAATAAATCAACTTTTTTGATTAAAAATCGATTAACCAAATAAACTATTTTTAAAATCTTAAAATTTAGTGTTTTCAAGATAGAGATTTTTATACCTTTAAGATCTGATCATCTCTTTAATAATGGCTAATAATTGGTTAAACTGCTCATCTGAAACTAACTATAAAATCACTCATTTCAACGTAGTTAGAATAATGAGGTTGGACATTATTGAATTTCATCATATTCTTGCTATTTGCATACTACTGCAAATACTTACCTTCAAAGTTCCAAATTAATAAAATTGTTTGAAAAACTTTTTTTAGAAAATAAGTTGGTATCTGTAGAAAAATATTATGCTTTAATACAAGATTTTTTCCTGTATCTTTTAAAATGAAATTTCAAAAAAAAAGTGACATTCATATAGAGTTTTATTTAATTACTTATTTTATGATCAATTATATTTAAGGTTTCTGAGCTTCATCTTGACCCTTAAACTAGTTTTCCAAATTTCAAACTCATACAGACCAAGTCAGGTGCTGCTACATGCATGCTTAAATCAGGAAATAAAGAAAATATATATATGCATATATATACATATATAATTTGCTTGCCAGAGTTTTTAGCTTCAAAGTTATATAGCTGTTTAAAGTACTAGAACTGTTCTTATTAATTTCAGGTAGAACTGATTCTGAGCTCCAGATACTGGAAAATTAATCCTAGGCAAACAAGGCCTGACACTAACTGGTTACAATGCCTGTGATAACAAACTATTAACAGGGTAGACTTAAGAGTGTCAATCGTCAACCAGTCGGTTATATCAACAACTAAAAAGCTTATTTAAGCAAGTTGTGGGAAGTACTCTGAGGAAGGTTCAGGTTTATTTTGTTTGCTTGGCTTTTCTTTTGGGGGGAGGGGAGAAGGGAAGGAAGTAAGGAAGAGAAGCACACATATAGCAGGACATATTTGATGTAACAAAGCCCATATTAACAAAAGTACAAAACCAAAGATTTAATTTTGACATTGATTGAAAGTGTTCAAATACCATCAGATAGAAAGGTACATGCTTAATGTCAATTAGATAAGCCATCCAGTGATTCTTTCCTTGTCTGCAGAAGCTCAAAGTCACAAGACCCATAACAGTGAACCAATCACCAGAAATTACTAGTTCTGGAAAATGTTGCTAAGAGGCAACATAGCTTTTCAATACAGCATCTACGTGGAGTTTAACTTCCTTTTGCCAGACTGCCTAAACTGTGGGTCTGATACTTTCTGATCACAGACATTATATACAGTAGCATATAAAGACAAGCCACAGTCTTATCTTTTCCAATACTTCTGGTGGACAGTAGCTAACACTGCATTTTGTTATATTCTGGACATGCTAGCCACACTGCTGCTAAGTTTGTGTTCTTCAAAGGTGTATAGAGACAGGTGCCTGCTATTGCATGGCCATCTGCTTTAGGTGAGAACTGGACACCAACCTGCAATGAAGTCTTCTCTTTTCTCTTTCTCCTCCTCTCTTGCTTTCCTCCTAAAGGCAGGCCATGTTCTGAGGGAAATCAGATTTAATAACAGCTGAGTTCTCCGGTTTTATTATGAGAAGGAGGAGATACCCATCACACAAAAATAAAAGAATGCACTTCAGGCAGAAAAATGTTGACAACAAATTTCATAAGTAAAAGCTCAACAGTATTGTCATAACTTTGTGGAATCTCACTTTGAGACTAGCTTATGGGTTTGAACTTCCATCTTGGGCAGGAGTGCCTCCTGCACATGTAGAAACAAAAGGGATGCGGGTAAATTACAGTACTTTAAGTCGTGGGATTTAGATTCAGTGGGAATTTACAACAGATCAGAGCACAGAAATTAGACATTGTGAATAAAACATGTCTGGATCTGCAAACTGCAGAAACACCTATACAGAATGTTTGTGGAATCATACTGGGAGTACATTAAGAGTGAGTAATTTCCCTCTCTGCTTTTATTGTATTTTAGCTACTGCTGAAAAACCTGGGTAAAATAAATATTTTTTTAGTATATGAATAACATTTCAGACTCTGGTTTTAAGTGCCTCAAAACTTATTTTACATTACTTAGATTATAAACCTCGCTAACATCTGTGCAAGCTACTTCAACTGTTGTCATTCTTTGTGACTAGGTTAACTATCTCTGTATAGGAGACAAAATATTAGAGAAAATAATACGAATACATTTAAAACTGAGCCATTAATATAAAAATTAGTATTTATTTACTATTTAAAAATGTCAACTGCCAGTAATAAATCTTATGCAAAATAACACAAAACCAAAATCCCTTACAACAAGAAAGAGGCAGAGGTTCTTCATTTGTGTGATTTTTAACTTCCTTGTGTCGTTCAATTTGATTGTATGGGCATATTTGTATTCATGAAGCTGAGAAAATAGAAGCATTTATATCTTCTGTGTAATCATGTTCAAGCTTGTAAACAGTTAATTGCATTGAAAGTATATGCAAATACAAAAAATCATTTTATCATATATGTTTATAAATTTATTTTTACTTAACAGTTCTATTCTTTCTCTGTTCTGCAAGGATCTTATCTGTTTACGTGCAGGTGCAGTTTGGAAGCTCTAACAATGAACAATGGTAATACTTCTGTTGACATCATTAGCTCCTGAGCCTATTGTAGAGCAGGAATATTTTAGAACACCACTTTGTGAAAAAGTATAAATATTTATATATCAATTGTTAAGAGAAATAAAATACATCCATTAATTTCTTGAGAACGTATATAGGGTCAATGCAGTTCTCTAATCCCTGCCACCTCATATTATTGTTAGAACAAGACAGCACTTCAAACTTCAGGTTTTTTCCTTCCAGAAGAGCAGCATTGTTCTTCTATTGAATATATGATCCTGATTTGAAACCAGTGCTGTATTAGGCTGAAAGTTTTATTTAGTAACAAGTTAAGCAAATTAAAGCATTTTATTTTGCCAAAATTATATATGACACAAAACTAAAAACTGAAATCCACTGTGCAATTCATCAATATTCTCTTATGTCTATACCTAGTTTAAGTACTCTTCTCTTGTTCAGTCTCTCCATATCAGCAGTCACCTATTAATTCTGATTACAGCTATTCCATGCAGACAGGTGTTTTGTAAAAGAGATTTATCCATACACTATAATACAATCTATAATAATAATGCTTAGTATCTATATTCTGTATTCTATTGCCTTGTCAAGTTGACTCCCCCCAGACAAAGACATTAACTTTGCAGTGGAAAGAAAATGGCGAGGGAAAGAAATTATAGTTCCCCATAAGGAAAGGGGGGGTCGCTATAAAGTATAATATAATTGCTTTGGAGACAAGTAAGTTAAGGGTTCTTTAATACTCCCTGAAATATGTCTCTAACCTTTTCCTTGTACTGTATTACCCAGTCAGTCAGACTTCTGCAATTTTGATCATAACATGGATGAAGAATGCCTGGGTCAGGTATCCTAGTAAAAACAATATACAAAGAGGAGCACTGGTGTCAATTTGTGTTGGTGCTTTGAACAGAAATCTCATGTGCAGTCTAACTGCTTTGTAGTTCTGAGTAGCTCCAACATCATATGTCATCATTAGCATATTCCAAATAGAACTATTATCATGTACTAATTCCTTTTCTATCCAGCTCAGAATTTGTAAAGCTGTTAGCTCATATTAAGTGATGTTGTCAGCTGCTTACTGGATGTCGACATTAAGTTATGTGAGATTTAAGCTTCTATCCCATTGAAGACATTTTCTCCAGTTCATGATGTACAAAAAATAAATGAGAAAGACTGCTGCCAAAGAGAATAGGAAGTGTAATAGGAGCACTAAGACATACCCTGAACAAGCTTGTGTATATTACGTAACTAAATATTTACTTGCACAGTGCCTCAGCAGAGACAAATTTTTAAGAAATTATTTCATATTCCTTTGTTTCTAAATGCTGTCTGTGTTAGAAAAGGAAGATAATTGTTTCCTTTTGACATGATTTGTCAAAAGGTATTAAAAGGTGGTACATTTCCAATTTACAATCCTAATCATTTTAAATTTATGTGTAAAATTCAAATATGGTAGAAAATAAAAAATGCAAAGTGTCTGTCTTTAAAATACCTAATAAATCATATTTACAATAAAGTTATTTTCCAAGGTGTTAATTACTTGTTAATTTATTTATTACAGAAAAGGCCTCTCTATTTGGGAAATTCTGCTGTATTTCCATATGAGCCTTTTGCAGGTGTTGTACAGATGTTACCTGTTGCTCATGAAATATAAATTTTTTGGCTTAACTGATCATCAGGGAAAAGCTGGAAAGAGAATATAATGTAAACCATCACAGTGTTTTACTCTATTACATTATGCCTCACTTTATTACTGTACTTCAAATTACTATTAAAATGGTAAGTTTTTGCCTGATAAGAAGCAATACTTAATCAGAATTATCTTTTTATTCTGTCAACTATTTAACTTGAAATACTATTTCCTAGAACAATTTCTTTTTTTATGTAGTCATTTATATTTTATTTTATACTTATGTTTTATTGATATATTTGCTATAGACTACTTATATCCACCTTTCTAATAACCAAGTATGTCCATAAAATATCCTACAGCTTAGTAATTTAATGTGATTTCGCTGTATATCACAGAATCACAGAATGGTTGAGGTTTGAAGACGCCTCTACAAATCATCCAGTCCAAATACCCTGCTCAAGCAGGCTCAGCTGCAACAGGTTGCCCACAACTACACCCAGGCAAGTTTTGAATATCTCCAAGGAAAGAGATCCTACAACCTCCCTGCGAATCCTGTTCCAGTGTTTAGACATCCTCACAGTAAAAATAAAAGTGTTTCCTGATGTTCAAAAGGAACCTCAGTTTGTGCCCACTGCCTCTTGCACAGTCAGTGGGCACCCCTGAGAAAAGCCTGGCTCAGCCTTCTTTACTCTTCACATCTGGTATTCATATACACCAACAAGAACCCCCCGAGCCTTCTCTTCTCTAGGCTGAACAGCCCCACCTCTCTCAGCCTTTCCTCATATGTAGGGCACACCAGTACATTAACCATCTTTGTGACTTTCTGTTGGTCTCTGTCCACTAGTTCGATATCTCTTTTTTACTGAGGAGCCCAGAACCGGATACAGTACTCCACCAGTGCTGAATAGAGAGTAAGTAGCAGATCTGCTGACCTTCTGGCAACACTCCTAGTACAGTCCAGGATTTTGTAGGTGTCTTGTAACTCTAAAGCACATTGCCGGCTCATGGTCAACCTGACAAATAATCAAGTCTTATCAGTAAGCCTAAGGCTTTAAGTGCCTTGTCCTTTTCCACGCCTTTTGTCTTCAGGTCCCTGTCCCATTTAGAAGTGGGACCATGTTATCTGTAGGCTTCCTTTTGCTGCCAGTGTACCTGTAGATGCTCTTCTTGTTTCCCTTTTCATCCCCTGCCAGATTAAGCTACAGGTAGGCTTTGGCTTTCCTGCTGTCATCTCTACATGCTTAGATAGTGTCTCTAAATTCATCCCAAATCACCTACTCTACTTCATCTTCCTGCATACTTCCTTTTTATTTCCAAGCTTGGTCAGGAACTCATTGTTCATCCATTCAGGCTTTCTGAATCCTTTGCTTGATTTCAGGCTCATCGAGATGTATTCTTAAGCTTGAATATCAAGAAATTCTCTTGAGCCTCTCTTTACTCCAAAGCCATATATAGCATGGGATTCTTCCAAGAAGATCCTAAATAGGCAAAAGTCTGCTTTTCTGGAGACGGCAGTTGTGGTCCTGCTTTTAGCCTTGCTCTCTACTTGCAGAATCCTGATCAGCAGCATCCTCTTGCTCCTTATGGTGTGTACTCTGATTTGTATCCATTTTGGCTTGATTTCATTATAGTGTAGGTTTCTAAGAGTTAGATGTTACCTTGCTGGTTTTCCTTTCCAGTTACAAAAGCATTTTACATTTCATGTAGCCATTCAAATCACTAATAAAATGTCTTATATTCAGGCCCTGGCAGCAGCAATACACTTGAAGTAAGCAAGCTTTTCCTCTGATACAGCATAATTTGTAGGAGAAAGCAGGGCCAAGATACATAGATTTACACCATCCATACATCTTTCAAGTCTGAAGGCATTTCTGGGTTACCAGGCAGCCACTTCATACTGTTCCTATTTGGCATGTTATGTTGTTCCTAAAGACATTATAATACATAGTGATATTGACTATAAATCATATGTGTTACTGTAAAGATACATTATGCTTTCTTCTCATGTGCCAAATACAGCTCTTAAACTGCTAAAAAATTATTGGTACAGAGAGAGCAAGTTGATAACAATTTCAGCGAAAAATTTCTTTGGCCCCTGGAAAACCTCATATCCTGGGAGGCATTCATGGTTAAAAATGCCTTGAATATATCCAAAACATTTTTATCATCCTATACTTGGTTTTGAATGCCTAAAAGTGAAAAGTCCTGTTCTGAGCAAAGTTCCTTCGCATGGATATTCAAATGGAATTTTGCTGTCAGGACTCAATGATCTTGTGAATCATTGGTAATGCAGAAATATAATATTATGTTATTTCTCTGAGAGACTATAAATAACCTCTTGATATTTTTTTTTCTGTGCAACAGGAGCTTGTAGCTTTAAATCTTTATTAGGTTTAAATTTTGAAGTAAGAAACTTAGAATAGATTTGTCTGTACTATAGACAACAGTAGCAATGCAGAGAAACTCTACCTAACCCAAAACCTAGTAACACTTTTTGAAACAAAACAAAACACAACAAAAATTGATGATAGTTAAATTACTCTGCTTTTCACAATGTTTTTTATTTCAGGGTGATGGAGTGGATTTGACTAAGCTGAATCATATACATTTGACTTCATTCTGTATGCAGTGTCAAAATATCCAGTCTCTGCAGTAAGAAATTTATAAGGGCATGAGAAATGCAAAGGATCAGGGGAAAACCACGTGAGATATATGACTTGCTAAAAATCATGTAGGCGGCTGCTGGCAAAACACCTAAATAAATGGAAGATTCCTGGTTTCCAGAATGCTGACCCATTAATTGAACTGCAGTGTTTACCATTAGATGTTGAGTCCATTCTCCATTGAACAAAATTATATACTTAGTAAGTGTCTACAATATCTTTCAGGATGATAATTTGTCTATTAGGACAAGTTATATTATTGCATTGTTGGAAGTTAATGTGTTTTTCAGTATAACTGTAGACAATTTGAACTGCCCCTCCACTGTTTTTAGAAGTTTTAGAAGTACTTTGGTGAAGTCAAAATGATTCTTGATAAACCTTTTCTTTTTAAGACAGAAAAGGTTGTTGAAGTGTGAAAAGGAAACTATACATTTTATTACTTCTATTGAATTTATTGCAAAGATATCATGCAGGATAGTACCAAATGCCTTGTACAAGTCCAGGAAGATGAGGTCAGTCACTCTTCCCTTATCCACCAATGCTCTAACACTTGTAGAAGGCTACCAAATATTTCAGGTAAGATTTACTCTTAGTGAAGCCATGTTGGCTGTCACCAATCACCTCCCTATCTTCCATGTGCTTCAGCATAGTTTCCATGAAGATCTGTTCCATGATCTTGTCATGCATAGAGGTAAGACTGAGTGGTCTGTAGTTCCTCTGTAGCTCCTCAGGTCTTCCTTTTTTTCAATTTATAAAAATGCGCATTTTTTCTCCCTTTTCAAGAAGTGAGAATTTCACCAGACTGACACAACTCAGATAAGATGGACAGTGACTTAGCCACTTCATGGGCCAGTTCCATCAAGACTCACAGATGCATCTCATCAGGTCCCATGGACTTGTGCACCTTCAGGTTCCTTAGATGTTCTTGAACTTCTTCTCCTAGAGTGACTGGTTCTTCATTCTCTCAGTCCCTGACTTTTCCTTTTGTGACTTGGGCAGTGTGGCTCGAACACTTGCTAGTGAAGACCAGCTGTGTCATGGGTAACCAGGTTTTCCATTTCCTTCTGGAGTGGACCCACATGTTCCCTAGTCTTCCTTTTATCACTGATGTGATAAATGCTGCCTTATGTCCTACAAGCTACTGGAACCCAAAATGATAAATCTCATAAATTGAATATTAAAATAGAAAGCTGCACATTTGTAAGACATCCTCATTTATTTCCATAAAAACTTCTCTAAAAACAAAGGCTGTTTACCAAGGAGTCAATCAGGTAAGATCATATGTTATTAATTCCTCTATTGCTCTGCATCATTTCAAAATAGCATCAAAACTGAAAAGCATAAAATCTTGCACTTCAATGTGCTTTAAATACATTTATTTCATCCTGTGCTGTTTGTGGCAAACAGGCGTGCAAAGCGTACTTGGCTCATTGAATTTTTAAGGTCAGAGTTAGGTACTGTTCTGGGATTCTGATGTCATTATTTACTCAGAAATCAGTTATCTTCTGGTTTTAAGTAACAAGTTTATGCATTTAGGATGGGTTTGAACATGGGAAATAATCTGCAATTGAACAGAAAGTAATTAAACAGAGAACTTAGAAGTCAGCTTTTCATACCTGTTTGTTTAGCAGAGATCAAGAGTGCAATGTTAACCACAAAAGAGCCCTATGCAGCTTTTTAAAGTCATGTGAAGTAAAGCAAACATATGGGGCACCCTAATGGTGAAAATTCTTCAGCTGTGTGAATGACAGGCTCATGTGTCTGCTGTCTCTTACTCTTGATTTTACCAGCTATTTCCTCTATGACACACAACCAATATTGGACAGTTAAGATGCCTTCGGGTCCTTTCCTAGAGATGTGTAGGTAATTTGAACCCAGATTCCTGAAAAGAATTTAGAAAACTCTGTAGATATGCTAAAGTTACATGAGACATAGATCAAAGCAACATAGTCTGTTTACCTGCTAACTAGGTAACATACTTCTTGACCTGGACTCCTAAAGACTTCATAGATCAAGCAAGAATCTATGAATCTATGAAAATCATATTACTTCAGTTTTACAATTTTGCCTTTAAATCAGAAGGCTTTAACAGCTCAAGTGAGCTGAAGTTTTCAGCTGTAGCATTCTTTGCCTTCTTTCACAACACCTTTTAGCTGCAAACGATATGCAGCGTTAAGAATTCCAAATTTCCCAAAGCACTGATAATCAAGAAAACTTGATGATCTATATTACAGAAAATCACTTATGTTTTGTTTCTCACTTCATCGTTTGGCAGAAGTCTTATTAGTTACAGTGGGGTTTTTTTCTGCAGGCTTCAGGGTTTTTTTTTTTTGTTTGGTTTGGTTTATTAAGTTATTCATTTTTGAGTTCTGACTAGATTGCCACCTCTTAAGAATTTTTGATTATGAAAGGATTTATCACTAGGTTTTATGAAAACTTAAAAATTGTTTGTGTTTCTATATGCTCAAAAGAAATGTTAAATGTCTCAGCAACTATGATAATGCTACAAACAAATAATGCTACCTATAAGGAAGAAATGTTAAAGTTAGCAGATTCTAAAATAGAAACATCACTTAGAAAACCCTGAAGTGTAAAACTAATTTCTGTGCATTTTTCATTGTGGAAGTGTTGCTCAATGCAGAGATAGAGATGTTAACCACTTTGCTTCATTTTATATCTGTTAGAATATCTCTAGTTTAAAATTAGGATTCAGTTTTGAATATTTGGGTTATGATCTGACAGGATTTTCCAAAGATGATAGAATTAATTGTCATAGGGAACTGTGAGATTCAAAGAGAAATCTTTAATAAAAGCTACAACTCAGGCTTCTAAATCATGTGCTCACTATAAGAATTTGCACCTTACATTATTAGAAAGAATAGATTTTTGTCATTGCCTGTAACAGAAGTAATTCTTTTAGCACAGCTCTTGGATAAAAGCGTGCTAAAGAAATGTTTCTGTTCTCATAATTTGATACTTAAGAGAAAACCCCGATTAAGCAATAAAAAAAGATCAAGGTTTAAAATGCATGTAAATGTATACACAGTTAGAAGCATACTTACGTGCATATCCATATATATATAAAGAGATATTAAATAACTGTTAAATTACGCATTCCAAAGAAAATTACTCTTATTAATGAATTAAGTTATACCATCAATAATTTGGGGTGAAAGTGTAACAGAGTGCTTGAAAAATTGTTAGCATTTTTTTTAACTATTTCAAGCCTTTTATTGGTGTGAAGTTTATAAAATGTTATCTATTTACATCCAAGGTTTCCTGAATTGTGCTCTGTCTGCATGTGAATTTTGGATATTTTCCATTATTTTCACGTGTTCTCAGCTGAACAAAAGTATTAAATTTTTATCTGTTGATTAAGAAAGGTAGGTGGAAATGCCCACATGAAGAAGACTTTGCAGCAGCCTTTGGTGTTCCCTTTGTTTCTTTAATATGATTCAATTACATGTGAATATCTGAAAGGTAGTGCTACTAATTGTATTGAGTCTTGCTTATGTGTACTTGCTAAGGAGCAAAAAAAACCAAATTATTAGTAGTGTTACTCAGCTTTTTGTCAGCGCTTTTGCGTGCACTGCTATAACTGTTACGGACTTTTTGCCATAGGCAGCATGTGTAAAGGATCATATTTCACTTTACTAGGATTTGAGTACCTAAAACATTGGAAGAGCTGTCCTGGGTCATAACAATACCCTCTCTACCAGAAAGTTATGTTTCTCTAATTTTAAGGGTGGTCAGCCACAATTTCTTAGTGAAGTGACAGGATATATGTACAAGGTTCATTTCCTTGGAAAATTCTTTCAACTTTCAGAAAGTAGAAATAGAGTTAGGGCTAGATAACTACATTTCATTCCAGGTTTTAAATTAATTCCTTCTGTCTCTGTATCCTGAAAGCAAATGTCTGAGGGTTCATACTCCAGCATAAGTATTTTAAAAATGTATTTCAAAACTTGTACTTGGTTATGCATGCCGATAATTAGACTGCTGTGTATTTTCACTTACTCTGGTTATCTATTTATCCAATCAGGTCATATAAGCAATTCTGTCTGACTTCTTTTGACCAGTTACAAATATTATAAGCAACATACCCTTTGGATAATTAAATCCAATCTTTCAAGAATGTAAATGAATATTAGTTGAATGAATTTGCATAATGAATAAATTTAAGAAAGTTGCAATAACTAGGCTGCAGGAAAAAAAAACACAACCACAGCCAAATTCATTGAATAATTTATTCATTGTTTTTTCCCCTCTTAATTATTCATTCAGCTTTTAATGTAACAAGTAACAAGCCTCATGTTCAGCAGTTTTATTTGTGCTAGAAAGCCAATGAAACTTTTGTTTCATTCCATGCAGGGTTACCCCTTCAATTCATTGTAGTGCTGCTAATTTCTGCTCTGGTAGTTCACTTATTTTATTAATAATTTCTCCTTTGGTAGACAGCATTCACCCATTTTACTTAAACATGTTTCAATGGTCCTAGGTTAGTTTCTAGTCCTGTTTCTGCCTGGAGGACAATATCACAAAGGAGCCACATGGCTCTTTTCTGGGAAAGCCTAGCTACTCAGTTTGAGAGATATGGTAAGCTTGTTCTTTAGATTGTAATTGATTGACATCCTCTATTTATATTATTAAGAAGGCCTCTGACAGTGTCACCAGAATTCTGACTAAAGATTTTCTGCATGTTTTCTTATGTGTCTCTGTAACATCATCTGTACTTGTTTTTCACATTTACTGCAAAATATTGTGATTAGGAAGAAAATAGAAGAAAAAAAAATCCCTTTACCTTGCTGTAGAGTCCAAATTGCACATCACTACCTATTATTCCTTGGGAGTACTTCCCGTTATAGGTAAATTTTCTCTGGTGTTTGTTTTCCTTTTTTAATAACTGGTTATGTGATTACTGCATTACGCTGGGTGGCTAAGCAAAAGATGGCCATTCAAAGATTTCTAGAAAGGCATCTATGCTTTAACTTATTTCAGCTTAGATTTAGTAACATGTAGTTTTATATATAGCTCCTGTCTTTTGGGATATTCTGTTTATTAAGTACACTATGACGATTTATGGAAAGTCAGATTCTGATTACCATGAATCACATCCACATACAATGATAGATTAGTGTCTATCCTCAAAACTCTAAAATTTAATTCATATTATGTTATATTGTAAACTATTAAGTCCTTCCATAGCTCCTTTACTGGCATCTGCAGGGACTGTATCAAGTTTTGGAGGATCTCTACTAATTACTAGCTTGAGCTCTTAATGAGACACCTGAGAAAATCTTAAACTGCAGCATGTGTTCTATGAGCATTCTATCCTTACTCTCAAAAGATTAATGAAGTGGCTTAACAAAACATGAATTTCTTGGTAAGTGAAAGTAAACAGACAACACAAACAAAATCAAGATTATGTAGAACGTCTGTGTGTTCCTTTTCTTTAAAATGTAATCACTTGAATGTTCCCCTTCTGTGTTCTTGATAAGACAACTACTTGGCTATTTCTCTCTAGTGACACTTTATCTAGTGTTTGTAGCAGTAAACCTGAGGGATTTGTTATTCTTCTTCTTGAGTGCCAAGGCCTCACTGAAGCCAAGGCTGACATTTAAATGTGCAATGTTCACCATCCGCTGTAGATAACCTTTCCCTCCTACCAGCTACTCCCAGCTTTTACCATTATCTGCTTGCTAGTGACTTCATGGGTAGTATACAGGAGTACATACAATGCTTGGGGCTCAAAACACTTTTAACTCTACCTCTCACCCTTATATTTGATTTATTGCTTTTGGTTTAATCAACATTCACCACAGGAACAAAGCTGACTTCCACAAACTTATGAAAGTTCTGTTAACAATTGTCTTTTAAATATTTTTCTTTCAACTACATTAACAGAAGTGACCAGACACAATAAAATAAAAACACAGATTCAGGGAGTTTCAGCAATCCAGCTGCTTTGACTCTTCCAAATACCTCTCCTCCTTCTGAACACCAGGCCCTTTAGAATTGGGAGGATGGAACTTTCTTGGGAAATTGAATTTGGCAAAATCAATACTTCAGGAGGTCTCAGGAACCCAGTGTGAGCACCCTAATCACTGATATTATTGGCTGAGAAGAGAGGAGTAGTGTAAATGTTCATGAAGTTTTGTTTTTTTTATATTTCCTTTAGGTTTTTTATTGGACCTGGAGGGCCTATGTCTGCCTTTCACCTCCTTTCCTGTACTATCTGTCTGTTTTTGCCTTCCTCACAGGTCGATTTTATTTTGAACTAGAAGTACAACAACATATATGTTAATTTATTCATGTTTATTTTTCAATATATTTATTTGTTTATATATTTATATATATTTATATGAATATATTTATATATGTCTCTATTGTGAAATTAAACAATGATTAAAAAATACAGTTACACTGACAGCTTCCTTATTTGAGTGAACCTTTTAGAGTTTGTAGAGTCAAAATGAGAGTCATAAAGATTTTGCAATATCATTCCTAGGTATCAGAGTCATGCTGAATTTGGAAAGGAACTGCAATATGTAAATAATATTTGAAAGTCTGCATAGCTTTATTTAAGTGAAAACAAACACTGAAAATTAATTCTTCACAAGCTGCAGATCCGTTTCAAAATCAGCACCACCTGCTCACTAGGAACACAAAGCCAAGCATAGACTCAAAATAGCAGTGATGTTAAAAATCTTAGATAAAAAGTTCCTGTCCCAAAGTGCCTTCTTCTTGAATCTTTGTCCTTCAGAATGACTTTTGAAATTTACGCTAAAAAAAAAACCAAAACAAAACAAAAAAACCACAAAGAAATTCCCCACAAACAAACAAACAAAAAAAACCCTTTGCATCTTTAAACCTTAACTAATACACTGATTTGGGGCATTACAGTCCTTTTAAGTTTCTGTGGAATGTACATTATTTCTATCATCTTCCCTATGATTGAAGGACAGGCATGTTGAGTTTCAGGAAGCTTGTTTTTGGTTTGGCAGAAGCAGGTTCATTTGGGTCAGTGAGCGTAGAATAGAGTCACTGAAAGGCTTGTCTAAATCTTCACCATGGAGCAGATTAGCGTCCTTCCAGAGTCACTAGACACAACCCCCCATCAGGCAGATTATTTTAAACGTGTGGTCATACACACTGCCTGCAATTTCACATTTTTTGCAATCAGCAACAATAAAGTCCAGGAAATAACATGCTCAAACAGACAGACCAGCAAATTGTACAGATATGCCAGAAAGGACTGCATATAAGAAAGGCGCCTGATCAATAGTAAAGATAAATCTAGTTGCCTTTGCTAGCTCCCCTCAATGCAAGCAATAGAAACACAGGTCAGTGCCCATTCCCTTCCTGTAAGGCTCAGCTCCACAAATAAACACCCCAAAGTGAGAGTGTAACCACTTAGGAATTTGAAAGCTAATAAAATGTTGAAGTGAAGCTCTCTGAAAGGCGAGTTGATTATGAACATTAGGTCTCCTTTCCTTAGGAAAATGGAAACAAACTATATCTCTGTCAAGCACTGAGTCTTATCATTTCTGAAGAGAAGTCAAATGCCATTTCTCTTTACTTGTCAAAAGGAAGAAATTAGCTTCCCCAGCTACATGTTATTATCCACCATCTGCGTGATAGCTTCTCGTAATTACTTACATACGGAGTCTTTGATAAGCCTTATTCCTGATAAACAGAAAATAAAATTAACTCTCATACTAGATCAGTCACTGAGAAGACTTGGAATAAATATAGTGGAGCTTTAATTTTTCTCTTTCAGAAACCTGACAAGACAGCTGCTGAAACACACACTTAGAAATCTTTGTTTAGAAAGAATTTCTAAATGAAGCTACAGCCTTTGAAGACTAAATGCGCTGCATGGTCAATTGGAAGGAAACATTCAGTTTTTTGCTTTAAAAAATGAATCAACAGCTAAAAGAATATGAGATGATGCAGAGTTATATGATAGGTTTGTTTGCTTTTTTTTTTTTTGTCATTGAATTTTAAAATCTACACCTTAGTTAGACACCAGTAATGCATTCAGTTTTAGTTTGGTTTGGTTTTAATTTTTTTAATTGATTTTTAGATGTCTGTTTCATCATACTTTACCTTTAGAAGGTTAAGCTTTCTGATGACAAATCAGTTATTACTGTATTAATGATTTATTGATGTTAAACTCATGACTGAAAAAAAGCCTATCCTTTCCTGAATGGAATAGATTTGAATAAAGGAAAGAAATTATATGATCCTTGAAGCATACAAGAAACGGTTTCACAGCTTCATTGATTAGGATATGGCAAATGTATTATTTATTGTGAGAAAGACTGAATGTTGTTTCCCCTACCAAACAAAAACAAAACCAAAGTTGTAATATTTCATACATGTTACAGCCATTCCACATTCTGCTGAGGATTAACCAGTTAGGCTAATTGTTTAGTCTTCAATTTTTGACCTAAAGTTTCAAGTACAGTCCCTTCATCACTTGTTTTAAACCAATATCTTTATAAATCTGACATTTCTATTTCCGTGACACCTGTCATTGTTGCACTTAAACAATACTATTGTCTTCAAGTATCAGGGACCTCACAATATAATCTAAATAATTT
The DNA here is from genome assembly GCF_963264785.1 of Psittacula echo. Classification (NCBI taxonomy): domain Eukaryota; kingdom Metazoa; phylum Chordata; class Aves; order Psittaciformes; family Psittacidae; genus Psittacula; species Psittacula echo. The sequence goes on along the minus strand of NC_137736.1, from coordinate 69,167,686 downwards.
GAAGTAAAAATAATTTAAAAGAGACACTGAATATCCTCACACAGAATGTAAAATTATAGGTGAATACATATAGATTCAGTTGTATACATATAGATCCCTTTAGAGGAGTGGATTTTTATCTCACCAATACCATTAGACTGGAAACAGCTTTCAAGCAAAACGTACACTAAATCTGAAGACTTCTTTTTGTGCTAATGGCAAGACCACTTGTTCAGTGACTTAGGAGCTTTTCTAAGCTTTTCTAAGCCTCAGGGAAAAATTCAGAACCTAGTGAGAGGAGTTCAAGAATGAAATCATTTTGAATTTTAATCTTAATTAAAAAAATGTGATTGCTTTTTCAATTGATATCCATTTGTTCTTACTCTCCAGAAAAAGCATAATGAACAAATTAATTCACATAAATATTAAAAAAGGCATTACATTTTAGCAAATATTAGACAGCACTTGTAAGAAGTGAATGTTAAACTACCGAATATTAATAGCTACACTAGAATTTAAAAGTTACAGTAATTTAAAAAGGGATTGAAAAGGATACTGCATTACTTCTTAATTCAGTACTGCTATTTAGGGTAGGAAAATGATACCGACAATCTACAGACCTTTCCCTGTCCAATGCATCATACAAATGCGTGAACAAGTCTTAGGAGGAGCAGCTGATGGTTGAGGTAACTGGGGTTGTTTAGCCTGGTGTCATGGTTTAAACCCAGTCAGCCATAAATCAGCCACGCAGTCTCTCTCTCACTCCCCCCTTTTTCTTCTCCCCTCTCCTGGAGGTATGGGAAGGAGAATTGAAAGAATGCAACTCCCACGGGTTGAGATAAGAACAGTTTAATAACTAAGGTATAACACAAACCACTACTGCTACCACCAATAATAGTAATGATAAAGGAAATAACAAGGGAAGAGAATACAACACCTCACAATTCGTGAACTGATACCTCACCCCCACCCCACAGGAAACTCCCCTTCTGGGTAACTCCCAGTTACATCCTGGGCATGACATGCTGTGGTATGGAATACCTCTTTGGCTAGTTTGGGTTAGGTATCCTGTCTTTACTTCCTCCTGGCTTCCCCTCCTCCCTGGCAGAGCATGGGACTCACAAAGTCCTTGGTCAGACTAAACATTTGAGCGGTAACTAAAAATATCGGTGTTATCAGCGCTGTTCCCAGGCTGAAAGTCAAAAACACAGCATTGCACCATCTACTAAGAAGGAACAAAAATGACTGCTATGCTGAACCCAGGACACCTGGAGAAAAGGAGTCTCAGGGGAGACCTTATCACTTTCTACGACTACCTGAAAGGAGGTTGCAGGCGAGTAGGTTTTGGTCTCTTCTTGCAAGTTGCAAGTGATAGGACAAGAGAAAACGACCTCAAGTTGCACCAGAAGAGGTTTAGATTGGATATGAGCAAGAATTTCTTCCCCAAAAGGGTTGTCAAATGTTGGAACAGGCTGCCTAGGGAGGTGTTTGAGTCATCATCCCTAGAAGTATTTTAAAGGTATGTAGATGTGTTAGGTATACGGTTTAGTGGTGGACTTGGCAGCTCTAGGTTAACAGTTGACCCAATGATCTTAAAGGTTTTTCTTCCAACCTAAACAGTTCTATGATTCTTCAATTCTATGACCATTACACTTGATGGAACCCTGTTGTCCTCAAGATGGCTAAACACCCGCCTGCTGATGGGAAGTAGCAAATGAATTCCTTGCTTTGCTTTGCTTGCATGCACAACTTTTGCTTTACCTATTAAAATTCCTTTATCTCAACTAACATGTAGTTCCATTTTTGCCCATCTTATTTATCACACTGGGGAGGAAGTGAGTGAGTGACTGGGTGAGGCTGAGGTACGTGCCAGGGATAAACCATGATGCCAAGTGGCAGAACAGCACATACAGCATCACTTCCTGTTTCACAGATGTTTAGGGCAAATGTATTTTTTAATTAATTTTCTAGATAATATTTTTGCTGGAATAGACAAAATTATCAAAAGAAGTGAACAGGAATTATAGTCTTTTTGCATAAAGAATACTTTTAAAATTTTAATATTGTTTTTATCATAACAAGTTTACCAGGGTAACCGGCACTTCTGGCTAAGAATGAGTAGCTATTTGGAAGGTCTGGGTGTTTCTTTCTTTCTATCATACAATTCAAGAATTTATTTATTTCCTTTTGACCTCTATTGTCTTATCCTTGAAAACATTTAAGAAAAGGAATAAAATCAGAAAAGCTAAAGTAAAATCTCTTATTAACTAAAATGCATGTTAACTGTACATTAGTAATAAAAGTTCATTAATTAACTTTGTTACCTATATGTATAAAGGTTTGTCGACACTCAAACCCCATATTTCTTAGGAGTGTAAATAAATAATAGTGCATAGACTATCACATACCTATCACCAATATTGTAACCTGTCAATATTCTGTAGCATGTTGACAAGCTTCTTTTATAGCCTGTCTTTACACTGTAGGGAAGATGACACAAATAGTGTACATTCCACAGAAACTTAAGAGGTCTGTAATGCCCCAAATAAATCAAGATGATGCAATGAACTGTTAATATTTTTTTCTTTGTCCACTTACTTACTAAACTTTATACAGTTTATTTAAACGAAGAGACTTCTCAGAAAAAAAAAAAAAAAAAAAAAGAAACAATCAACTAATAGATTAATTTTACCAAATGAAAAATTCTTCTTGAATTTCACTTAACAGTTTTACTGGATTTAACTGACTAAGAACAGCCCAGGAAATCCTTTGCTTCTCAGAGAAAAACAAACAAACAAACAATCAAAAAGCATGTCTGCGTGTGCTTGTTTTATCATGCTGATTTGCTGACACAGGAGGCTACTGAACCTCTCCCTGTTCAGAGGCTTTCATAAATCAATTATTCAAACTGAATTATTTGAATAATACTATTCACCTTTGGTCAGCACTGTATCATGGTGATATGTGAGGGCCTGGAGATGGTAAAAAATGGAAAAAAATACTACAATGAATCTTATTACAAAGTCTTGACTTCCATTTCAATGGAAAAAAGTAAAAACACAGTTTATTGTACCCAAGAATATATTCTAGGAGACCATTTAAGAAGTAATTAATGACCTTAATAATGAGTAGTTTTTATACGGCCCAGTATCTCCTGCCTAAACTTCTTCATGAGGCTTCTTGAACTTTGTTCATGACGTATTTGGATTATATGAGTCTTAGTCATGCTCATTCTAACCAAGGATGTTTCTGCAAGCTGATGGTGAGTTCTAGATATAAATCACTGAAGCATGAGGCATAATTTAATTACAAGATGTCGTGGTTTAAGCCCAGGCCGTAAATTAGAACCATGCAGTCTATTTCCCCCTCCCACCTCCCCCCAGAGGGATGGGGAGGAGAATCGAAAGAATGCAACTCCCACGGGCTGAGATAAAAACAGTCCAGTAACTAAGGTATAACACAAATCACTACTGCTACCACCAATAATAATAATGATAAGAGAAATAACAAGGGAAGAGAATACGATACCGCCCGCCAGAAATGAGCCCGACAGAAAAGAGGACGTGCCCTTCCCAGAAACTCCCAGTTCTACATCCCTGGGCATGACGTGCTATGGTATGGAATACTTCTTTGGCTAGGTTGGGTCAGGCGTCCTGTCCCTGCTTCCTCCCAGCTTCTGCTCCTCCCTGGCAGAGCATGAGACTCACAAAGTCCCTGGTCAGGGTAAACATTCTGACCAGCACCTGAAAACATCAGCTTTATCAGTATTATTCCCAGGCTGAAAGTCAAAACCACAGCACTGCACCAGCTACTAAGAAGGAGAAAAACTGACTGCTGCTGCTGAACCCAGGACACAAGACAACAGTTTGGATGATCTTTTAAATCTTCCTTTCCTCTCCCTTTAATATTCGATGAAATTTTTAAAAAATATAAAGGTATTTATCGCTTTCTGAAGAACTGTCTGAGAATAAAATAGACTGTAGTAAACACAAGTAGATGGACAAAGAAACAGTTTCTTTCTTGCCCTCCTTGAATCTACTATCTGAGATGTAGTGTTTACAATGGCTTGAAAACAAAGCTCAACAGCGTACTTGAAACAGGAGATACAACAATAATCATCATCATATATATTGCAAGGAAGCACAAAAAAAGTATAACATAATTAATACCTTTAATCTTTTTCTTTTATGTGGGTATTTCCTTGCTCTAATGTGTTGACAACATGGAGGCTCAGAAACTGATAACTGCAGCATGAAGAGATACAGTCCCATTTATACTGCCCTAGCATGGCACTTCTACATGCTTTCTCATCTTGATTTTACCCTGGAATATCAATTTTAACATTAAAAGACAAAACAAAACAAACAAACAAACAAAAGAAAAACCAAACCAAACAACTGAAGAGACGAGGTGAAGTTGTTTTTCAATTGGCAATAATAAGTTTAGCAACTAGCTCAACAGGCTTTTAAATCTCACTTCTGGGAAAATTAAATGTCTTCTATAAGCACTTGTTCTACTCTGAACTGACCTGGTCTACTTGTGGAGAAAATATCCAGAATGGTTACTTGTACTCTGTCTGCCAACATGTTCATATTATAATAGGACTCAATTTTTTCAGTGACTTATTCTTGATGAAGGAGCACAAATGGATAAGGAATTATCATGATTTATATTTTAAAAAAACCCTGCTGATATTAAAGTTGGTAAGCAGCTACAATAACGAACAAAAAGAAAACCAACAAAAAACATGTGAACAATTCGTAAGCTGTCATTCAGATAACATGTACTCTGAAACACAGCCTGAACACATTTACTTAAACTTGCATGCTAGCTTAGAAGTAGGAAAAAAACCAAACCAAACCAAACCCAACCCAAATCATTTAATAGACTTAATATAGAGAGAAATGATGGAAGGAAGTTTTGGCTTTCAGCTTCCTCCTAATTTTTTGCATCCAGTATGTCTTCCTATGTTGACTTTATGCTTGTTCCACCCTCAGATGAAACAATATTTATTTAATGCAAATAATTAAAATATTAAAAGATTAAAAGATTCACATTTTGCCATTTTAAGAGACATTATCTACACAAAAAATATTAACATCTATGTAACTGCTAAAATGTGTACAGAAAGTTTTCTTCTATTTAAAAAGTCACTTATTTCAGTTTCTTATGACCTTTCCTTTCAGAAGAGTTCAAATATGATTCCTTTTCAATAAATCACTCCTAAATTGAAATAAGCATGTATATACAAATAGGTGCAAGATTTTTAAAAAGTCAGTTGAAAACTGCAGGTAAACAGGTACAAGTTACTGCACAGACATACTTTGATTTTAACTAGTGTAAGACTAAATTCAGTTCAGCAAATCAAGCAATTCCAGTTCTTGGGTAAAAGTTGTCAACTTTTGTATGCACTTGCCAAGATACAGAAGTGTTCCTCCATATTTTAGGAAAACATTTGACTTTAAGAGGAAACTACATATATCCTAAAGTGGGGAACCTCAAACTGTCCACTTAGTAGTAGGGTCCATCAAAGGTAAGTGATGGAATTTTTTGAACAGATGGAGAGGTTTTTGAACAATGTACTATATTGACTGTAAAAATCTAGTTTGAATTTCCAAAATAATTTTAGCTAAAGCAAAAAAAAAAAAACAAAAAACAAAAAAACAACAAAAACAACAAAAAAACCCCTCCAAACAAAACACCCTAGGTTTTATGTACTCCTGGTAACTATTTTAGTCTTGTGTTTTGAGCTTGAAATAAAATTTGGGCTAGTCAAGTTTGAGTCCCAACTGAATCTAAAGGGATTAAACCTCCTCTACCTTTTGTAAAAGGTGCCTCATTATTTCTACAGCAACAATTTGCTTGATTTGTAAAGGATACTTCAATGAGAAAAGTTCTGACCTGTCTGTGTACTCATCAGCAACTTGAAGTTGCTCCTTTGCTACTGTTTTGGATTAGTGACCGTGTAATTTTATTTTATTTTTTTGAGACCAATATTAATAGAAAACAGAAAATGATAAGGAAATACAGCCATAATACCCAATGGCCTCATGAATCAGAAAAAGAATAACCTTTAACTTTAGCTGAAATGGCTTAATAAATAGCCTAAGTACTCATGATCGATTTTAAACAAACTGATTTCTTGTTGATGTCTTTCATTTTGTATAAAACAAATATTGAGAGAGGAAAGAAAGGACTGTTGGAGGATAGAGGAAGACAATATAGGAAGAAAAATAACTGACTCCACTGTCCATTGCAAGTGTCTATTTCAAGGGGAATGACAAATTATAGTCTTCTACAACCTGTTTTAATTAAAAACCCAAGCTCAATAACCAAGATGGAAAGATGTTTTCCTCATAATATTTCATAACATGATGGCTAAGGCACACTGGGAATACAGTTCAGAAAACTCCTTGTTTAGGAACTGATGTAAAGTCTTTTACAGATGAGAATAATTAATAAGGTCACTGGAATAATTAAATAATAATTTTGTCTTGATCAAAGATATTTGCTTTTTTGTTGATGATTTTGTTTAGCACTACTAGATGGCTGAAGTATGAATAACTTGTTAGACTAGCTAGAACAGGTATAAGGAACTTGGGTGGCCCAAGTTTTAGAGATATGCACTGAGTACGGTTTATTTGTGCCCCTGGGAAAACTTCTTATTTTATTTTTTATAAATTTCAGCACTGCACTCTGAACAGAAAGAGTTAGTTACACCGTTCACATTTTTATTAGTAACTGTCTTGGAAACATACACATAATAAGTCACCTTCAGCTGCAAGGTGGATATTGAAGTAAAAATAATCCACTGCCTGTAAGACTTTTATTATAAATAAAAAGGGGATATTATAAATAAAAAGTGATAAAGCCGAATGCCTTAAAAATGTGTGTTTGTTCTCTATTTCTAGTGAGATAGTTGTTTAGCAATCACTTATGTTTTTTTCTGGAATAGAAGATTGTATCAATCTATGGCTTATATAGCTGATGGCTAGGTCAGTAGCATCAACTGGTTTTGGTCTGGGGTTTTATTGGGGGGACTGGGATTTTGTCGTTGTTGTTTAAATCAGAACTCACAGAGCTTTAAAAAAGAATCAGGCGGGGGAAAGACCAAGTTGAGAGCAGCTCTGGGCAATGGGCCTTGAAGTCAGCGAACTGGGCAGGAGCCAACAGCAAAAACCCTGGCAGGAAGGATGGCCAGCAGCGTCTGAAACTGCATCAGCAAGACTACCACCAGGAGATCAAAGCAAATTTTTATCCCATTCTACTCAGCCTTCACACCTACTATGTGCAGTTAGGGGCCCCCCAGTAGGGGAAAGACATCAACATGCTGTAGTAAGCTCAGTGGAAAAGCATCAAGATGATCAGGTTGGAATAGTTGGTTGTGAGGAGAAGCTGGGAGGGTGCAGCTTGTACAGCCTCATACAGGGATGGCTTCAGGGAACCTCACAGCCACAGCCTCAGTGCAGGGAGGGGTCGGTGAGAGCACAGCTGCACCCTTCACAGTGATTCATTGTGACAGGATGAGGGACAGCAGGCATAAACTGAAACAATAGAGCTTCAGGCCGGATATAAGAAGAAACTTGTCTCTCAGGGATGGTCAAGCGCTGAAGCACATTGCCTGGAGAGGTCATACTGGCTCTGTTATTAGATATTTTCAGACCCCAATTGTGTAAAGCCCTCAAGATCTAGTCTGATATGCTGTTAACTGGAAGTTGGCACCAACCTGATTTGTCCTGTGCTCCAATGAAAAGAATACAAATGTGGACACTGGTCATCCTAGAATATATAGACAGACCTTAGATTGAACTGTTTTGTCTTTATAATTTCCATTGAATTTTGATTCTTTCTTGTATTCAGTAGATAAAAGGAACTCTAATTTAACTGATGATTGGATCTCTTTGATTTCCATTTGTAAGACTCCTTAAATATCATAAACAGTGATTCTTTAATGAAAATTATACAAGCTATTCCTGATCTGGGACCGAAAACCAGCACCTGTTATAGAAGCTAGTGTTAATGTTCTGTGGTATTCTCACTCTTGCTTGTTTTCTCTTCAGCACCATGAATTCTTCATCTTGTCTTGGAGTTAAGCTATGCAAAAGTATTGTTTATTATAGAAAGCTCTAATGTTTCAATATTTTTATACTGAATTATGGATATGCAGCGATAATTTCTAACAGGCTGGGTTAACTATGTCGTTGCAGAAAACCCAGAATGATTGTTGTCCACTGAAAGTTTACCTAGTGTTGCTTAAAGGTCACTTTTCAGCAGCTTTTACTAAACTTTATAAGTTGTTTCTAAATCTACTTTTATTGACTTTCTTCCTAACAGATGTTGCCATCTTCAAAGGTTGGAAATAGCATACATACATGTGATGTAAAAACCCCCACTAAAAAGGTACAAGCAGATATACTTCTTATTGACACAGAAATTATTGTACCATAACTTGTATATAAGTATGAATAAATCTGTGTTAAAATATGGAAAACTCATACGCCTTTACAGCAAACTTTCAAGCTGCTATTTACCTTTAGAACATTTTTCAGTAGTCACCCAGTGTTAAAATTAAATTAAGTCCAGTTAAGCTTAGTCAGGGCACCTAAAATATGAGCAGGCAATCTGGTTTTGTGAGGAACTTTCGTAAAGATTTTTTCCTACCAAAAGCCTTTTTAAGATAGACTGATCTGAAGCACCAATTAATACATATTTTAAATAAAGATATCTCCAGTATAATACTATTCATTTATTTTATTTGTGATAGTTAAGGCACAAATAAGTGGAATGTAATAAGAGAGTTGTTAAATGTTTGAAGCTAAAATCTGCACTGTAATATTGCTGCAAAATTTAAATTGGCTGTAAGTTTTGCTTAGGGGCAGGGAGTTTAAGGAACATCTGGAGATTCTGAAATGACCTGCATTCATTTACGTTATTTAAGTTGTAAAATCATATTCAATCTTGACCCACTCAGGAAATCTAACATAAACGTCCTGCTGATTTTGACAGTCATACAGCAAAAACACCCTCTAATGAGTATTTAATAGTCACCAAAAGTTCTGCATTAAGTACAAAGCCCTTTTGATTACTTATTCCACTAATTTAAAGTAAATGCTTTTACAGATGGCATCTGTTAGGACGCAGAGCGTGTGCTGCATTTATATGTAGTAATTGAAAATAAATTCTAGCTTTGGTATAAGGATAGTACAAAACAGATCAGACATGAAACACTGAATAAACATTTACTAGTGATATTTTTAAAGCTCTTCATAAAAATTGTCCAGTACCAGAATACAATACTCAAAGTATATGAAGTAATTTAGAAATACTTTGGCAAATTATCACCTAAAGAAAAATTATGAAGACAAAATAATTGAGCTCTTCCATTTTTTTATCATCTTCCCTGGCATGCAGCAGTGTTATATTTCCCTATCCCTTCAAACTGTGTTACCTTATGCATAAAGGAGAAAAAAAAATCCACACTTTTGGTTAGTAGAGATTAATGCGAGAACAATAATGGCTTATATTTACATGAGAGAGGAAAAAAAAAAAAGAAAAACAAAAAAAACCCTACCAAAACAAAGCAAAACAAAAAATTAGCTTTCTCTTTCAGAAGAAACACTCATTTTTGTGTTATCTTCAAGAATTTCGTCAACAAAAGTCATGCTAAAACATGCATTCAAAAGTGTGCTAATTAAGAGTAATTTTTTTCAGTCTACAAATGTGTCACCAGTGACCAAATATTTAATTGTTTGATATGTTTGCAAAGAAATATCTTCCACATATTTTAGAATACTGAGGTATTGAAGGCATATTGATAAATAAAAAACTCAAGATTTTTAAAGAAAAATATCAGTTAATTTAAACACAAAGTTTGTAGCTGTGTTTTACAGTTATTTCCAGTAGTTGCTGTTAAAAGCTTTACGGTTACTTCTTACAAGATATTAACTTTACCACACTCTGTGCAGTCACAGAGCATGTACCAAGTGAATATTAATTTCAGAGTAAAATTATAAATAATTTAAGGAAAAACTTCATTATAGAATATTGTTCCTCTAAGCATTCAAAACGCCACCAAAAAAAAACCCAAACAAAAAAAAAAAAGAAAAACTGATCCAATCGTTCACTTGAGTCAAGCTCCTAAAATTCAAGAATTATCGTCATAGTTGTGAAATCTTAAAGTTTACTTGTCGTTGTGCTCCAACATGCAGAGCTGTGGTTCTTGGCCTTGTCTTGACTCTGAGGAAAATGTACTATATGTTACACTCTATGGCCTTTTTCACCTGTTCATCAAAACTGGACATTATCTCACCTTTGCCTCGTACTGTGCGCATAAAATTGCTTTAGTGAAAACACAAGCATTGAGAAATGTGCATTTGTTTGTTTGTGTGTGTGTGTGTGTGTGATACACAAAGTTGATTAAGTTTCATACCAGCAGACAGTCAGGAAACAATCAAGATGGCCAGCTGAACCCAGCTGAACCTAGAACACGACAATACTGAGTTTCAATAATTTGGATTAGAGCTGTGTATCCTTTACTTGCTTTTAATAAAATTATGCCTCCTAGAATGCCAAAAAATATGAAGAAATTATAGTTACAATCAAATGTCAATTAGCACTCCAGTCTTTAACTGTAATTTTTATCTTTTTGTAATTAGCCTTAATTATTTGTAAAACAACCTGTATTAACTATTGCAGTTAAAAATGCAGTTACAAGCAACTCCAGAATTATTGTTCTAGGACACTGTTATACGTTCATTGTAACAACTGAGCCAGGTAATAAGCCAGATCAAGTTAATGCAAGATGAACATTTCTTGCATTCTTAAGAATGTTCTTTCCCATGAAATTTATTTACTGTGGGATGTGGGAGATGATATTAGTAACTGAGGGAGGCATAAGGGGGTAAGATATTTGTTTTTCTTTCTCATAAAGGTGAATAATGGTAGTAAAGGAGCTGATGAGCACATGAAAGATCATCTTTACAAAAAAAATTTAACAGATAAAACCAGCCTATATTTCATTCAATTTCTAACCAGTATGTCCATAATATGATCCTGAAAAAGCTACATCTTCTGGGAGTAAAAGGGTAACTTGCTGCCCTTTTCAAACCCATGCTGCTTCTGTATCAGTTTCATTTTGCTAGAACTATTTCAGCGGTAAAAGAGTAATGAACTTTTCATCCTTGTAGACTACAGCCTACTTTATTAGACTCTATTCTCTAAATTTCGTTAAAGATTACTGTCACTACCACAAAAATCACCGCTAGTAAGTATACCTATGATTAATAAAGTACATATATATATGTATCTATTAAGTCATTACAAATTGTCCTGTGTTCAGCAGTAGCAGTTTTTCTCCTTCTTAGTAGCTGGTGCAGCGCTGTAGTTTTGACTTTCGGCCTGGGAATAATACTGATAAAGCCGATGGTTTCAGTTGCTGGTCAGAATGTTTACCCTGACCAGGGACTTTGTGAGTCTCATGCTCTGCCAGGGAGGAGCAGAAGCCGGGAGGAAGCAGGGACAGGACACCTGACCAAACTAGCCAAAGAGGTATTCCATACCATGGCATGTCATGCCCAGGATGTAGAACTGAGAGTCGCCCGGAAGGGCTGGAACACTGCAGGGTGGGGGGCGGCGTATCGGTATGGGTCTGTGAGTGGTGAGGTACTGGTCGGTGAGTGGTTGTATTCTCTTTCCTTGTTATTTCCTTTATCATTATTATTGGTGGTAGCAGTAGTGATTTGTGTTATACCTTAGTTATTAAACTGTTCTTATCTCAACCTGTGGGAGTTACATTCTTTTGATAATTCTCCCCGTCCCTCCAGAAGCAGAGGGAAGAAAGGTGTGGGGTGGGAGGGAAGTAGACTGCATGGTTCTGATTTACGGCCTGGGCTTAAACCACGACACAAATTATTATCAGAAATCAATATTATAGCGATAATCAATTATAGCAGCACCCAGCAACAGAAATGAAGTATATATAACAGGTTACTACAAGCTTATCACTAGTGAAGTAAACTTATTAATGCTATAGTAGCAAATATGATAGATTACTTATATATATTATACCAACAATATTAGACAGAACTGAGAAGGGGGTCAAACCATCCCTGAGGGGAGGAAAAATGATCCCAGAAGGAGACCCAACTATCCCAGAAGTGGGAGGACAAACAGAACAATCCCCAGGAGTTGGGCCCAGAAGATGACCGATAGTGTAACAGTTTCACTTTGAAGATGATTTGAATCATGGTGTTTGCAGTCAGGAAGGTGTCCCCGGTAAGGGTCCAATATCTTGTAGAGAGTTCATGCAAACCTGTTTAGGAAAGTGAAAAGTATGCAGCACAGGAATTTCTCAGAGGGAAGCAGCTCCATTTTCGATTAAAATTAAATCATGGAGGCATAAGAGCACATAGGGCACCACAACTTCATGTAACCAATAAGTGTTCTTAATTTCTATTTTAAATCTTTAACAGCCAATACATGATGATGCTTTCATGCTTTCTGTTCTCTCAGGCCTTTTTTTTTTTTCCCTCTGAACTGTTTCATTGTATTTGCAATTATAACAACCATAAATAGTTATTGATTCTTACTTTCTCAGGATATTTTTCCAGACTAATTTTCATCTTGGTTTTGTGCTTATTGATGGTATTTCAAGATGTCTACTGTTTCTGTGTACCCAGATGAGCTTCAAAGATACCAGCTGCACTTTTCAAGGATGCTGGTGGTTCTCAGGCCTCATTCCCAGGCTAACATATTCCAAGCTGCCAGGCATTTTTTTCTGTCAGTATTTCAGCAGACATTTCTTTCTACTCAATAATTTTCCCTTCTAAACAGGTTGCCTTCCTGCTCACATCACCTGCATAATGAATTATCTTGTGGATAGTAGCACCTTTATTGAAGAAGTCATAGGCTTAAGAAATATATTAATATCATCCATGTAGAATCATAGAATCATAGAATAGTTTGGGTTGGAAAAGACCTAAGATGATCTAGTTCCAACCTCTTGCCATGAGCAGGGACGCTTCACACTAGACCATGTCTCCCAAGGCTCTGTCCAACCTGGCCTTAAGCACTGCCAGGGATGGAGCATTTACCACTCTCTGGGCAACCTGTTGCAGTGCCTCACCACCCTCACAGTAAAGAACTTCTTCCTTATATCTAACCTGAATTTCCCCTGTTTAGGTTTAAACCCATTACCCCTTGTCCTATTGCTACAGTCCCTGACAAAGAGTCTCTCTTCATCATCCTTGTAGGCCCCCTTGAGATATTGGAAGGCTGCTGGGTATTTATCAATCTGCTGTAAATTGTGTTTCCTTCAAGCTTCATTATATTGGCGATTCACATGTTCTACCTTGTATATGAGTCAGAAGAGGGGAACGGATCCCAAGTGCATTAAGTACTGGACAACTAAGGGAAATAAACATTTTGTGATTTAAAAAAGGAAAAAGATGTGATTTTAAAAACCCGCATGCCTCCAGGTTTTAGAAACACAGTCAGTACTCTATACTTTCAACACGTGGAAAAACCTCCATACAAGATGCAGAGGGCTTTCTTCCCATCCAAGCAATCTAGGTCAACCACTTCTCACTTTGGTATTTGCTTTGGATCCTCTCATTAAGCACTTACTATGCAATATCCACTTCATGGAGAGTTTAGTGAATTAAATAATTAATTTCTAGTTTTTACACTCCAAACGTGATTTTTGCTTTCATAGAAAGCATCTTTCCAATTGTCTCAACCTCCTTTGAAACTAGGACTTGAACTTCTTACAGTTAAATCTTATTAGAATGCATTTACTATATAGACTTAAAGGCTTCCATTAAATATTCTATCAGCTGCACTAGCTAACATCTATTATAGATTTCAGAATATACTGTAATGCTGAAAATACTATAAGGTGTTAAGCAAATTCAAAATAGCAAACTGAAATGTGCAAATACACAACTTGCTAGTCGAAGATGTCACACTAGTGAAACTCAGGTTTCCCAAAGCAGAAAACCTTGGAATTTAATTTAATAAAAGAAACATTACAACCTTTTATTATCCTGTAGATGATCATAGAGTCATAAATCTCCTTAGGTTGGAAAAGACCTTTAAAATCATTGTGTCTAACTGTAAACCTAACACTGCAAAATCCAGCACTAAACTATGTCTCTAAGTGCCGCATCTTTTAAATAGGTCCAGGCGTGCTTGATAACGCTTTCAGTGAAGACGTTATCTTAAAAGTCAGTAAAGATTTTTTTAAAAAAATAATATCTCTTTCATTCATTTTGAGGGTTATCATTCAGACAGATCATGCATGTAGGCTGAAAGGTTACTCCAACATTTTTTGCAGGAGGACTAGCAAATAACATTTGTAAAAACAATTTAAATGGGAACGAAGCACTCTATGTCAATAAAGATTGGTATGAACTTTAGGCAAAAAATCTTCCACATTACACCATGCATACATGTACTCTAACTGAAGTCTAACTCTAACTGAAAAGCAATATAGAAATAGAATAAATAAATTCTCTAAGCAAGATATTTTTACTGTAGAGCATTCAAGTACTCTTACTTCTTAGTGGTAGAGCACTACAATGTATGTGGCAGTTGCAAATAGCTGTCACAGTCTTATTTCTTTCAATGTAAAACAAGCCTTTCAGAGTTGTTTGAAAAATCACGTCGTGTTACATAAAGAAATACCCAGAGACACTCATAAGCTTATGAAAAATGTGGTGAAAAATTTTATCCCGAGTACAAACTTTAATGATGGTTCCTCTTAAATTTAGAAAGAAATAAAAATTTGAATGAAAAGTATATATATAGAGAGAAGCAGAACAAAAATTTGGAGGAATAAATACTGTGGGGAGAAAAAAAAATATTTCCAGTGAAGAAAGGGTTCTTCAAATAAATTTGAAACAAGCTGGAAATTTGGCTGTGTAGGATTACATAAGGAAAAAGAACCACAGGAGAGTATTTGTAATCAGGAAGTAATTTTAGTTTTAATGAGGGGAAGCAGTAGACAAGACAGGTCTTTAAGACACCACCTGGAGGACTTTAAAGGAAGAGGAAAGCTCAGAAAAGATATACCAGCGTAATTTTTAATGGATTTTCTTTTTTTTTTTTTTTTTTTTAAATAGTGAGGCTGCATAATAATCTGAGGGGCAATAAAGCATGAGGCACTTTATGTGAAATCTAGGAAATTACCTGTGTAGGAGATCGTATGATTGAAGAAAGACTGTGATCAGAAAAGGCTACCAGTCAAGAACTGCACAGAGGAGAGAAGACTAATGATCATATCCACCACTAGTCTAATTAACCTTTTGCATTTAATCATTCTTATTAGAAGTAGCACTTTTAGGCAAACACTTCTAGCAAGATTCACCGTAGAAGAAAAGGAGGGTGAGGATGGCATGGAAGGTTCTTGTATGAGAGCCCTCTAAGAGCACAAATAATGAAACTGTGGGAACAAAAATGGCTGCAGAAGAAGGATCTTAAAATGCTAAGAAAAATGAATAACAATTAAAAGAGGTAAGAAAGAAGAAAAGGCGATAGACAGTTTTAATACTTATAAGTTTCATACCTGCCTTCTAATGTGCGTTTACATTTTTTTTAGCTGTATTTCCCAAGAACCTTAGCACAAAGTTTCTTAGTTTATTATTTTTGTGTACAGAACATTGGTGCATATTGAGAGCATTCCTTGCTCAATCAGGGTCTTAACCCTTTCCTCTGGAATGAATTTCATTCCGTAACGTTAACTACTCTTTGAATGAATTCTTTGTTTTCTATTATACTGTGCATAATTTCTTGAGCTTTTCCCTGCCATGCATTTTGGAATTAAAATTACATCACAAATTATGCCCTGAGGGGTAGCTCACTTGCCTTATTGATGAACAGATTAATATTTGAATGTACCTGATTTGTTTTAAAAATTTATTCAAATATTTTACAATTTCAAAATTTTATTTCTTTTTTTTACTTTTTACATCTATGACCTCAAAGCAGCCTGCATATTTTTCCTACCAATATTTTCATTTATATGAATGACTATGTAAGGCAAAAAAGCATTCAGCAGAGTTGTCACTTGAATGAACTCTTAATTCCAGAAATAAAAATATGCATGTGCACACTCTGTTATTTTTAAAGGCACTGATTTCTGTCTGTAGCAATCTGTTTATCACGTCAAAATCCATCCTCACAGCACTGTTCAATAAAATGTCCAAATAGATATACTCTGTTTAAAATTTTGTAAGGAAATTTACTAGAGAAACAAATATTTTTGAAACAAATTTTTGTTGATATTATATTAGTAAATTATTTTGTTATTAGTAGTCTTTATTCCAAAGGTATATTGGGTTTGCCAGAAGAAAGTCAGTAACATGGTTTATTTCTTTATAGATATATTTCCATCTAGAAAATAAAATTTTCTGAATTACTGCACAGCGAAAAAAAATTTTTCTTTAAATGCTTCATTCAGGCTGGAACAGCTGTATTGTATCTTTCTGGATATATCATCCTTCCCTCACCACAAGCAATAAGGAACAAGAAGGTTAAAGAAACATGTACTTTTGGAAGACGACAAATAAAAAGTAAACAATCAATGTTGTTTCTAAATAAAAAAAATAGCTAATGAAAAAAATTCTAATGGGAAACGTGAGTCACAATTATAAATACAGCAACCCTCTGTACAGAACTAGTTTTTGATTTTCCTTTCTGCACTTTGCTCCCTTTTCCAAGTTGTAAACTTCTATCACTGCTACACAAATGCATTAAGCAACTCTAAGATTATACTATTTGAAAAAGAAAGTTCTGTTTTTATCCACTTCAATTCTAAAATTAGGATAAATTGATGACACATAAGTACTTTTTCAGTATGACTTAAAAATATTAACTTGCTTTAAAGGACTTGAACTGATCACTAATATTCACATTCAAACATGATGGCAAACTACCTTTTTTTAAGATACCAGCAAGGTATCAGAATAGTTTTTAGCTTCAGTGTCTAAATAAACTACACTTGCAATGAAACTTACATTTTCATTCAAGTGATTACAGTGTTGCAAAATTGAAAGCATTTAATTTTTTGAAAACCATTTTTGTTCAGAGAAGTGTATCTACCAACTAAAAGAGGTAGTGTTGATAAGTTTGCTTCATTAATGATAAATTGCAGTAATCTTTAACAGCATATAACTACTTGATTGTGGCTAGTATTGCTTGTACTACAATACCAATTGATGTTGTTATTGATTGATAAGATATCATTAATTGTACCATACATTTTTGCTGATAGTAATTTGTAATAGCTTGATATATAGTCATTCATATTCATTTTATCAATCATATATATACTTGTTAATGGTGAATTTTTTACATTGGTGGTAATCTGTAATAAAGTGAAATTTAAAGGATGAAGTCTCTATGTCCTTGTGCATTATGGCGTTATACGACTCATGGCTGCAATCTCTATATACCTGTAGGCTGGGCAACCCTGTAGGTCATGATATAGCCAGCTGTCACAATTTTTTTAACAAATAGAGTTATTACATATTACACAAATATACAAAAAATATCCATGCTCTTTATACTGTATTGGATTCATTGACTTTCTTTTTATTTTTTGCTGAGGTACAACAACATGATAAACTTTGTTGAAGGATGCCTTGCTTTGTAGTAGTGCAAGACCGTAAAACCATTAACACATTTGGTTTTTTTTTCCCACATAATTTACTGCTTATAAATCGGCATCTTTCAGGAACTAAAACTGCGTGAGAGAGCGATTTCTCTTCTAGATGGCGATAGTCTATATCTCTTCCTTGGTTAATCATTCAGATTACTGCTTTTTCAATACCTTTATATGGGCTGGGGATACAAATTTTATATCTACCGTACTGTAGTATTCACCTGTGCAATTGTTCTGTGGAGCTATATGCTGCGCAGATGATGTGATAATAAAGCTTATACAACATATTCTACATATTAACCTGTATTACACAAGGAATGCTTTCAAAAGTTAGTGTGAATCCTTCCAGTAATAAACTACTTCTCATTACTGTTCCCTTCATGTTTCTTAAATCTATGGTCTGTACACTCTGTTTCATGACAGAATAAGCTTCTTATGGCTGTTTCTACCTATCGGAAAACCAAAGAATATCTACACAGCCAAATAATACACTTATTTCAGAAACATTGTGATTTGGGAAATTTTGTTGGTGTCCATTTGTTCATTTCTTTTCCTGATCTTGATGCTCTTTCAAAAGAGTAGAATAAAACCTACACACACACACTCATCTCCCCCCATTTTTGAGGCATCAAGGTTCAGTAACTGGGATGGCATCCTTTTAGGAAAGGCTATTGCATTTGACATTGGGCTCACCCAATAGCTAAGCAGCTCAGTTAAATGAGAAGAGTGAGATACATCCTATCTTTGGGAAATGTTCCTTCTCAGGTGTGTTCCAATTACTTTTCTGTGTAGGGCTGGCTCACCCTAAACCTGCTGAGTAGAACAGCCTTGATATTAGACTTTGCTTCTTCAAAGAAGTCTCACAAGAGAAACATCAAGGTTCCCTGTCCAAGGTAACTGAAGGTAATGGTGCATTATAATGCATTTTGTAAGGCAAACTGAGCAAATATACAGAACAGTTCACATTTTCAACCTGAATCTGTGAGAATCAAGTGTGTTATATTTATACTATAAGCATCCCTGTCACTTTATTTTTAAGACACAAATCAGTCTAACACAGTTAAAAAAAAAAAAATAAATAAATAATTACCACTCCTAACATTGCATTGCTCCAGATGTTGGCTTAATTGAACAATACTGTTATGATTATGGTCAAGCATCTTGTAACTATGGTTATAAAATACAGTGGCACAGATCACCAAACATCACAAATCAATAGAATCCCATTGACACCAGTGTATGTATGTTGGTTTTCATAAGCAGAGGTTTTGGCCTATCATTTTCTGATTATTAGAAAGGAGGGATATATGAAATGTATTTTCAACACTGTTTTAAGAAAACAGAACTTTTTTTTTTGGTTGTTTTTTTTCCCTTCCAGGTTGGAAAGGCACACATAATAATTTCAGCCATCTGAGTACAGATTGTAAGCAAACACCTTATTAGCAAATTCTGTTATATTGTCACATCTGACAGCTTCAAATTTTGTCCTCATATATTAAGATAAACATTTTATGCTTTCCAACATACAGATAAAGTAATCCAGATTATGTATTAAATAGTTTTATCAAATAGCATAGCAGTAATTTCTGTGTGACTGCTCTCTCTATATATAAAACATCACCCAGCCATATTGAAAGGTTTTATATGCAGTGTTCCCCTGGGGTTTATCAATCTGGTTTTGCTTTTAAATCTGCCATAGATTAAAGAGTTCATATGAAGTGAATTACATTTTTAGCATTCTTTTTAACTATTTTGTGACAAATAAAATATCTATAATAAAACTCAACGGACTATCATAAATTTAGAATTGGGATTTTAAATTTCCAAACATTATGAGAAAAAATAACATTTTAAAACCTAGTCAACATCAGGATTATGAGGAAAATGTGCAGAAATCTTTCTCTCTTAAGATTTCGTGTACTTAAAACTCCAAAAATGTAGCTATATTGAAAGCTTTTTCAGAGTAAAAATTTACAGATATACAAAATTTACAGATATAGGATCAGTATATACCTAATAAATGCCATTATTAGAAAACAGTGAAATAATCATCTTTGATGTCTCACTAACCATTTTGTGAAAAAAAGCCATTGCATGCAAACAGGATAACATTAAAATGTAGTGTTGATCTCCACTCTTTAATAAGGAGATTCAATGCTGAATATATGCTGTTTTGAAGAGCCCCTTGAGCTTTTATTATTTTATTGTGAACTCTGTGCCTAGAACCACTTAACCACCAGAAGATTAGCCAGGGCCCTTCCATTCCTACCAAGGTCTGGTACAAACTGTAGTTAAGAGATTATGTTGAAGGGCCCTTCTGCTGGGTGCTTTCATTGTTTCATTCCTTGGAGTACTCCAGCTACAAGACACCAAGCTGATTACATACATTGTAAACAGTCTGTCTTGTTTTGAAATTTGTATGTAGGGTAATGAACATTGTAAACATACGTAAAACTTCACACTAAGTTATTTTAGAGCTGCAGTTTGGTCCTTATTAAAATTCTGTCTTCCTGGCCTTTATCAGGCAATGTCATTCAGCTATAGTGATTTCACCAGGGGTGAAATATGCCTTATTCAGAAATGGAAATCCTAAATTCCAGGAACACAATGATTCAAAGGGGCCAGGCTCTCCCTCTAAACTATGCATGTCACTTATTTCTCAGAAACTGAAGTAGGCATAAAAAATCCTGTTAAACAAAGAAACTGCAGCTTAAATTTAAATTGTCTCCAACTGAGGTGACAAAAATGGTTAGAGGAACAAGCATGCTGCTCCCAAAATGGATTATAATTATAATTCTTTATAATTAGCACCATCTTTGAATTTTTAAATATATTTATCTTTTTAAAATATTCAAATCTCTCGTTCTCCACAGACCCCCACCCTTCTCTCTCTTTCTCTGTAAAGCTGAAGGAAAATTAAATGTTGGCAGTTAAAGTAGCTACATAAGTATGGCAAAAATCCAAAATTCATAAAGACAGATCTGGAGTCATCTTTACATGTGCAAAAATAGTTGAAAAAGATTTTAGCACTCTAGCATTTTATCTGGGTAAGATTTTACTTAGTGGAAGGTGATTGACAGCAGCTCTTATGTTTGAAGATTTTAATGGAGAATGTGCAATGTCTAATAAATGGTGCTCCTCACACAGTTCAGCCATTTATTTGTTCAGAAAATCACATGCAGAGCACTCTGGGTCAGATGCGGGGGAAACATTTTATTGTCTAATGTAGATGAGGCTGGCCTTCTGTACAGACCCACTATATTTACCACAGTAATTTGTAATTGTTACATAGAATATCCTTTCTGCCACGGAAACATGACCACTGGAGATTTAATGAGCTGAACCTGTGTCAAAAAGAAGCAGTTCTGTTTGCTGCTGTGAATTTTGTTAAGTATCAATCAGTGTGCATTTCTGGCTTCAGGTGGCTAGTTTACTCAAACCAGTCAAATATAATCCGCTGCAGTTTCAGGTATACATGAACTCTTTTCATTATTAATACTTCCTCACAACTTACTGAAATTTGTAATGGGAATTTAAGATCCTAAGAATACCTTTAAAAGGTCTTTTAAAAGGACAATTCCTGTAAGATACATCACTTTGGAATAATAAATTGCTGTCAAAAGTTTTCAGACTAGATGCTGCCCTCACAGTAGTGTCAGTCAAGAATAAGTCTTCTATGCAAATGCAATTATTCTGGATTTAAATCCATATATTTGAAATCACACAGTGGTTCAGTTTTCTCCATAAATTAACCAGGTCTTGCTCATGCACTCTTTGTTTAGACGAACATATATTCAGGTAAATATATAGAAGTCTATGCTTGGGGAAAGAATTATAGACAATTATAACACTAGGCAGTCATAACACTAGATGATTAAAACACAAGTAACTTAATTTTAGCTGAAATTCATTCCCTGTGACACTCCCCAAAGCCCACACAAACGCAGGAACACATATGCACACCTACACACATATACTCCTGTAAAAAAGTCTTACATTTTCTTCAAGGAGCACCAGGGATGCTGGATTGCAAAATACACATTTTCTAAACCAAAGGATGGCAAAGAAAGTGGTGATATTTGTGCCCATGAGTTACTATAATGCCCACAACCTTGTGTTTGTGGCCAAGGGCTTAGGAGCCCCTGTATGACAGAGGCACTTTCTCTAAGTAGAATAGAAAATCTAGCAGTTGAGTGAATTTTTAATAAACTTTTAAATTTGCTGTAAGCCTAGAATAAAATCCTCTTTTTGCGAAAATGGAAGAAATGCTCATATAAAACATGCACCATAAAAAAACCTTTCAAAAATGGAAACACTAAGGAAGATTTTTCATTTATCATTATTATTTTTAAAACATTATTCAAAGATGTCATCTAATTTAGCACTTCATTGTTTTTTTATTAACTCTAAGCATAAAACAACGTACTTCAAAAGCAATGGAGCTTTTTCCTGTCTGTACCAAAATTTATCTCCAGTATAACACCAATGAGTCAAGATTAATTTTATACTTTGTTTGCCTTTCTATTGTTGCATAGGAAAATAATTTTGTTTATTGTTCACTCTCCCCTTTTATTTTTTAAAGTGCCATTTGTATAAAATGTTATGTGTAATAAATCACTTATGGCAGAAATAGTAATAATACTGACCACTGTTAACTATTTATCGTTGTGTTTACCATTATGCTTGCTCTGTTCCTGCCCTGCATGCACTTCCTCCTATGACTGCCACATCCAAGGAAAGCAGAAAAGCTGTGCGTCACTGTCACCAAAGGGATTTCCACAGTAGATCTGTCACAAATATAGTGTGACAAATGTTAGTGGGAAAATACTAGTTTGTCTTGAGAGACAAGACCTGGTGTAACTCTTAAGGACAT
This sequence comes from Psittacula echo, assembly GCF_963264785.1. Classification (NCBI taxonomy): domain Eukaryota; kingdom Metazoa; phylum Chordata; class Aves; order Psittaciformes; family Psittacidae; genus Psittacula; species Psittacula echo. The sequence continues at coordinate 69,145,175 of NC_137736.1, read as the reverse complement.
CAGTAGTTTTTGATTTAGGACTGAAGAAAAGATGAAAACACAGAATCATCAAAACAAATGCTTTAAAAATCTAGCTTTATACTAAAATGTGAACATTCTTAGCCTCAGCAAGAGGCCAAGTGAGCAGGCACACCACTGTTTCAATAATTTTAATTATCGATATGCACCTACTGTATTGTGACTTTTGAATTTTTAAGGAGTCTATCAATTTAATTTCCTACCAGAACAGGTAAAATTTACTGTTAATACAGCTTAGTGTGTACTGTCCATCTGTTCCACCTATTCACACAACATTTCTGTGGGTCTTCTCATCATTACAGAGAAAATAATCTTTTAGTTAACAAGTGTAATGACAGTCTATGGCTCAAGACTGTTGGGGTTTTTTTATGTTGCCAGTTTTTGTTATTGCAAATGACATAAAGTATCTACCTTCTTAATCTTTGCAGGGAATTAATTGTCTTTGCTGATGGGGTAAAGGTTTATAAACTTTTTAAGTGATTAAAATACAGCTGTGGAAATGTTTTAATTTGTGGGATGGAAGACACATGCTCTGTCTAATCCCCAAAACCCACTCATTTCTTACACCGACAAGCTAGTTTCTGGGTCTTTTGAAGTTATCCTCCCTCCCACTAAAAACTGAAATCCAGTTATCAAATAAACAGCTTCAAACTTGCGTGTTGATGGCAAATAGAACTTATCTTCTTCTGTGAGTCCATTTTTGTTTTGCTAAACTGATTTCATAGAAATAACAGAAATCTCAAAAAGTATGAGATTTTTTTTAATAAACCTCATTTGTAGAACTGATACAATTTGTTTACTTGTCTGCGTGAGAGAAAAAAAATGCTGATCTCTTAAACCACTACTTTAAACATTAATTTCCTTATATTGTAGTATTTTTTGTGAAAAAAGTATTTTTTCAAAATATTATTCTCACTGTAGAAAGATAGATTCTTTTGGAATTTTTCTATACAATTTGCAGTTATATGGAGTAATAAGATACACTATACTAAATTGTAAAAGTTAAACTGGTGACTCACCATAAACATAACAGCCTTCAAATATTATTTAAAAGTACAACTGTTCCTAACTTTTGTCTGTTATAAAAATCTGTCCATTCTTCTTTGTATTTGTTTTACATCTCTTTCCTACAGTGACAACCTCATAGACTGCAACTGATCTGCAGGTCTATACATTTCAATGGCTTGCAACTTTTTTGTCTCAGTTACACCAGCATCTATTTTATATGCAAGTCCTAGATCTGTGACTTCATCATATCCATGTCCTGCCACCAGATACAGAAGCGCTTTGTTCTGTGTCTTTTCATGCTGGAGTTTTTCATAGGGGTTGCTTCTTGTTCTGAAACATGAAAATGTGTGAAGCATAAAACTCCAGCTGTGAATACTTACCTCCCTGCAGTGTTAAAAAGTTCAATATACAAAACACCTGGTTTCAAGCAAAATGTACTCTAAGATATATGGCAATGAGACGGATTTAATATACCCCATAGGGCCCTCAAGCAGTTTTTAAATTAAAGACACAACATAGTTCAGTTTCTTTTTCTTTTTTTTTTTTTTTTTAAATTGGCCTTTACGATTTCTCAGATAATGAACCGATGCCTCCTCCAACTGAAGAGAAAGTCATAAACAAAAAAATTGTTTACGATGAATGGAAAGGATTCATTATGATGTGAATAAAATCTGAACTATAAAGTTTACACTATGAAAAAGAAGTCTTTGTTCCATGCATAAGATATACAGTGGCTCCCCAGAAAAGAAACGAGTAATCTTGACATGGAGATACAAGTTACGGGACAATTTTACAGTTCACTTGAGGTTTACTCATTAGCAATTCATCATTACTAAGATTTCTAACAGTTCAGATAACCAAATATCAGTATTTTGGCATATAGACTCTTATTAAAAGTGACAATGAAGTAAACCCTGGTCCTTTTACATTAATTTCTGTAGATATTATTTCACCTTCATATTTGACTGTAATTCTGTACAGAGTTGCTTTAACATCCAGGAGTATAGATGCACCTTGAAATAATTGACAAGACACTCACAATAAAAAATAAGAAGGAAAATTTAAAAAAATCACAAATCATCAAATATTGTTATAATGATTTCATCCAAGAGATGCATCATTTCTGGTTTTGCTCAGGCCTACATACTAATTTATTCTAGCATTATATCTTGCCTGTTTAGTAAGCCTTTCCTGTGGACAATAACTATTTTGTCTTCAATAGAGTATGTCTAATATACATGTCTAATAATGGGAACACAGTCTTCCCCGACATATAAGCATGCACCAAAAATGTATTTTTAAATCAATTACATAATTTAGGTTTTAAAATGATGGAGTTTTGGCATATACAAGACATACCCAAAAAATTTAAATTTGAAATTTCCAATATTTTTTCAGAAGAATCTTTGGGGCTCAAGTGTTTGGGGCACTGAGGACTCAATACACCTGTGCACCTAATTATTAAGGCAGGATGGAGAAATTTTTCATATGATAGATGATAAATTTTGGAGCCTGTCACGAATTTGACAGCTGCTGTAGGGGACCAGCTGAGCTTCACCCAATAGCTGGAATCCACCTCTACAGTGTCAACAAATAAACCAAAGCCAGAAACAGATCTCTCTGAGGGCACAGAGAGAAATTCCTCTGAGGAGCAGTGCAATCACATCTCAGCTAGATTTTTTTTCTTACTCATCACTAGAAATTTAATATTCAAATAACTTTTAAAATAAGAGAGTACCTGTCAGGTGTCATTTCTGAACTGTAATGTAATGGCAGTTGGCTATAAATACTATTAAAGAATGCAGACATGCAGAGTAAACCAAGTATAAGAATATCATGAAGAAACCAATAATAAACTGAAGAGTAGAATTCATTAAGCCATTTCATTAATATGCTAAGTAATTTTATTAAATGTGTTTATTTAGCTGTATTTTCTGTTTCCAGTGGTCAATTACTGAAAAATTAGCAGATATCAATCACATATGGTTAGTGGATTTTGTATTCTGTTTCTCCTAATACTCAAGATTTGCTAACTCATAACAGTTAAATATTCTTATCTTAGTAGTCACTACCAAGTAAAATAAATTCATTAATTTAAAACTCCTTAATGAAGCCATTACCTTTATGTATCTCTAGAGGTGGTTGAAGAAAAAATTATTGGAATAGATAAGGAACAGCTGTAGTAAAGCTGCCATTATTAAAGAACGTTTTTATAATCTACGGTTAGTATCTGCATTAAAAAACAAATCACATTACTACTTTATGTTTCTGAGGAGTTCAGTAGCTGTGTGCATACTCTTAGTCGATACTAAGTTCAAATTATCTTTAACTTAAAATGTAAACTGTATTACATTCATATTAACCATATGCTAAGGGAATAGACACAGGACAGTTGCATTATTTAAATTCTATACCATAATGCACCCATATAACTGCCTCAGTACTGCATTCTTTCCTTGTGGTTGCTTAAAACATTGTTTATCTTTATGCTTGGGCAATAAAAGCAAATTTATTTTCCACAAAATATTATTTACATCAACTTTATTGTTATTAAAAAGAACAATCTCTTTTGTTGATCTTTCTAATATCAAAAAGTTCCAGTCATCATTTAGTTAATAACTACAGTTCCAGGGTTCTGATAATGCTGTTTTAATTTATTTTTTTTTACACTTTTCCTTTCTAATCTACAAAATTATCTGGCTTCTTACATGTTTATAAGTCATCAAGCAAGAATACTCAGTATTTAAATACGTATATATATATATTCTTATGTACACCCGTATAACTGCCTCAGCAGTGCAGTCTTTCATTGTGGTCTGAATTTAAATAACAGAAAGTAAGAGAAGTTATTTAATATAAAGGAGAAACAAAGTGCAGGTTACTACTCAGCCTCCCAAGTGTAATAGGAATGCCACTATTTGTAATTTATTAAAACTGGAAAAAGTAAAGCAGAGTCATTCTGCATTAATTGGGCAAGGTAATCTAGTAGATATCTCAACTAGATTGAGACATGTTTCTCTGATTGAGAGTTTACACCATGGTCTAGGTAAATGGAATTTTCTATTTCCACAGCATATTAAAATATTCATCACCCCTTTTCATGTGAATGGTGTTTACAGGCTAATTCTGATTTCAATGAATGTATTAAAAATTTGTAAATTGTAAATCAAGTCATTGACAAAAAATTGTTCTTGTCTATGAGATACTTTTGAATGATTCAGCATGCTGATGTATTTCTTATATTTATGATTTATTGTTTAAATATCACTGATCCCTTAAATGATGACAAAGATTTTAAGAAAAAAGCATATGATCAATGCCCAAGAAATAACAAATCAGAAATACTGTGCTGCATATGCATGACAATTCACTCAAATAGCAGGTTCCTGGTAGACAGCAAGATCAATATGAATTAACAGTGTGCAGCTGTGGCAAAGAAAGTCAACTGGATGCTGGGTTACACCAACAAGGTAATCACATAGAGATGTCATTATCCCACTCCACTCACTGTTTGTCAGGCCACACAGTGGAATACAGTGTTCGGGTTTTAGCAGGTGTTTAAATAAGAAGTAATGTCAGAACTGTTATTATTAAGAACAGTATATAACTTTATTTTTATATAATAATAATAATAATAATAACTTTTTTTTTTAATAACAGTATATAACTTTAGAAAAAATGTAGTTTTGTTTTCTAATAAAGGTATACTCAGAGTCTGCTTTCTGTCAGTTCAAATCCTTCTTCACAACCAAATTTCTATCACCATTTATTTGCAAGTGTAAGCTGTTTTTCAATAGTAAGAAAAAGAAAACATCAGTTGATGTCCTGGTTTCAACTGTAACAGTTATCTTTTTCTCCTTCCTACTAGCTGGTGCAGTGCCGTGACTCGGCCACAACAGCTGAACACCTGCAAGAATGGGTATCTCTGCAGATGTTCAAAGCAGGTGTTTATTTGGGGTTGTAGCTGCCTTCTGACTCAAATTTCTAGGAGACATTCTAGAAACACAGACCATGAAAACATTTCCCATTTAGAAGTCAGTTCTGAATTCAGAAGTATCAGAGAAAAAAAAAAAAAAAAAAAAAAAGAATTATTTTTATGGAGGATTAAACTTCACTGTCAGTATTAATCATAATCAGTTTGAACTACTACAAAAGATGCTATAAATGAAGTTGGATTGGATAGGATAATTTAATTTATGTATCAGTGAAAGAGAGCTATAATTCCTTGACTTTAAATAATAATTTTTTTTAGTTTTAGTCTGAGGAATAAGTTAGCTATAGGAGATAGTAGTCCAATGTAGAATTTTCCCTATTTTAACACTTTAGGTGATAAAAATTGCTTAGAATATAGATAAATAGCATTACTGTCTGTGCTCAAGGCCCTAAAAACATTCTAATTGGAGACCAGGTACACCTTACTGTAGCATCTGTTTTGTCTTCATGAGCTACATTTACACACTGCTGGAATCAGTGATAATAGGGTGAGAAGTGAGACCAGTGTCTGATGAAGTTCCTAACCTACTTGCTCTCAGAGAGTGTTTTATATAAGAATAAAAAAAAATCCTATGTTAACATTTTTCGAGATCCTAGTTCTGAAAATAAGAAATATATTCCTTAACTTCCTTATTTTATATTAATGGAGTGACAGATCTGTATGCTAGCTGTCTGAATATTCCTTACTTTAAGAACAAACTCTCCTACATCATATACAGTATATTAATCAGGATTTTTTTCTTTTCAAAACTGACTCATAAGAAATCAATTAACAGAATAATTGAGCAGTCTTTGTAATGGAGGTTGGAAGGAGAGAAATCAAAGGACAAGCATTAGGAAAAAGCCTTTAATGCCACAAATCCTAAATATGCCGGGTCAAGTTCCACTTGTCCTGCTAACAGCAAAGTCAATATACCTACATGCACAGAGTAATGACAGTAGAGAATAAGTTGAAAAGTCTTTTATAGGATCTATTTTATATCACCCAAGACAGACTTTCTTATTAAAAAAAAAAAAAAAAAAAACCAAAAAAAGCCAAACCAAAAAACCCAGAAAAACATACATTAGGTTATTGAATCTTCTTGAAAAGCTTACTAAAAAAACAGGTATAAACTGATGCAGCATATCTTCTGTGTGAATCTCTGTGGTGCATCTATGTATGATATCAATTGAAGTGATTCAGTATTTTATAACTTTATATTATATATTTACATTTTGCATTTGTGTAGCGTTTGGGTGCACACCCAGACATGAATGAATGGCTGAATCTCTGTTATAGATATCCCCATCTTTAACTAATTGCCAATAATAAATTGACATTAGCTATAGCACATACATTGAAAAATTATTATGTTATGTCCTTTAAAGAAAGTAGTGGGATGAAGAAAAAATATGACTCATAGTCACACCAAGTTTTCTGCATATACTTGTTAGGGTGTATTTTTGGTATCACACTTGTATAAGCCTCTGCACAAATTTATAAGATAGTCTTTACATAAAGTAAGTGAAAAAAAATAATTTCTGAGGCAATGAGGAGATGACATAAACCCATCTCCTGTCTAATAGTACAGAAACCATGGTGTTTGGTGAAGAAATAAGAAACTGATATAGTCTTAGGACTCAGTACTTCTATCCATACTTATTTGCATTTTATTTCTGTCTAGAGAGAAAGGAGAGTGAAAGTACTTTATTTCTCTGTGTAGCTAATGAAAATGTTGAGAGAAAAAGTAGTCACAAAGAGACTGCTGCTCCCATACACTTATGCATAAGCAGGAGCAAGAGCATGGAGAGAATGGATAAATGCACTAACCAGATTTAATCCACTTCTGAAAGTGAGCAAGGGCTTACACACATCCCACATATGTCAAGCATCTGTCGTGGTTTAAGCCCAGGCCGCAAATTAGAACCATGCAGTCTACTTCCCCCCTCACCCTTTCTTCCCCCCGCTCCTGGAGGGACGGGGGGAGGGAGAATCAGACAGATGCAACTCCCACGGGTTAAGAACAGTTTAATAACTATGATATAACACAAATCACTACTGCTACCACCAATAATAATAATGATAAAAGAAATAACAAGGGAAGAGAATACAACACCTCACCGACCAATACCTCTCCCCCACCAGCAGTGATCTAGCCCTTCTGAGAACTCTCAGTTCTACATCCTGGGCATGACATGCCGTGGTATGGAATACCTCTTTGGCTAGTTTGGGTCAAGTGTTCCGTCTCTGCTTCCTCCCGGCTTCCCCTCCTCCCTGGCAGAGCATGAGACTCACAAAGTCCTTGGTCAGAGTAAACATTCTGACCAGCAACTGGAAACATCGGTTTTATCAGTATTATCCCCGGGCCGAAAGTCAAAACCACAGCGCTGCACCAGCCACTAAGAAGTAGAAAAAATGACTGCTACTGCTAAACCAGGACAGCATCAAAGCTGATTGCCGATTTGTTTATCACAGTACACTATCTAAAAGAAATATTTACTTCTGTTTTCCTTTCTCTGTTTCTTATACTTCTCTATCTTTCCTATGTTTATGCCACTTCCTAATTGTTATGAAGTGAAGCTACATGTTTGACATAAAAAACAACCTCATTCAGTCCTATCCATGGTCACAGACAAAAGGCAAGCGAGCTGTCATATTCAGGTGTAATGTTCAGCTACATCTTTGAATTTGATACAAAACAAATACGGAATTCATGCCTCTTAAAGGGTACAAACATATGGAATATCAGCTGGGTAAGAAACTACTAAATATGTGCAAGGGTCACAACATCAATGACCTGTAACAGTACTTAGACTGGAGTATTACTGGCTTCTCGCTGGAAGTATTTGATGGTTAAATCTAAAGCTCTCTTTCCACCCAGTTTTATAACAGGAAGTAAATATGAATACTGTATGCTTCTAAAATCAAACTCCTGCTCCAAAGTAACTTTTCACATTAATTAAAGATGATTCATTCTGACATTCTGTAAAAAATGCTGTAAGCCGCTATAAATTATTTCCAATTCTAAACTATAGCACTGAGGAAAACAAGATCGGCCCTCTGCTCTCAAATAGCAAAAAAAACCCTTCACAACCTAAAAAAAAAGTAACAGAATGGTAAGTAATTAATATATTTAAAGGAAAAAGAGTAAAGCTAACACTTTTAGTACATGGAAAATGATACCACCCTTGGTGCTACAAAATTAGCTCAAAATGCTGTTATACATCTACTGTAACGATTTTCCAGGAATGAAAATTTGTTTCTTAATAAGTATCTCATTAATCTGAGTGTCACTTACAGCAGAAGGAAGAGTGGGATACTTTAGCCATCTGTTTAAAAGAGTATCATCAGTAATTTTCCACAGTTGTTTATTTTGGTTCTAAATCTTTTGAAAATGTGTAGCACATTTCATCTGAGGCACAGAATCATAGTGTCAGCTCAGGAGCCAGGCTCTCTCCCAGCTCCAACATGAACTTGCTACCTCACCCTGGGAAGACACATCCATCTCTCGTTTTGGGTGTTAAAAGAGAGTCTTTCAGGGTGTGTTTATACTGCGAAATCTCATTCTGTGTCTGTGATACCCAGGCTAATCCTGGGTTGTTGGCTATAGGTATACTAAATAATTTAGGGTCATGTGGTGATATTAGTCTGAATAGCACTTTATAATGGCTAAATTTATCCTTTGTTACATCATCTTATGAGAAAAAAGCCACACAAATATAAATAAGCACTATATTTAGCGAGACAAAAAAGATCATTCTTGAAAAATCACCACAGAATACAATATTTTGAATGAAGTTCTAGCCTAAAAAAAAGGTGGTATCAATTTTCATGTATTAAAAGAAATTGCATGCACAACACAGTTGTTGTACCTGATCCTTACAAGCAGTGAAGCTAATTAGTTTTGGCACAGCAATACGATGACATTGTTACATCTCCTGGGTTGTGTCAGAGTAGCTCAGGTATCTCCACAAAACTGCACAGTTCAATGCAGGTATACACAACAGGAATCAAATTCTCGCTTCCCATACTCCACTGCTTAGATAATGCCAATGCTGAAACGAAATAATGTTACTAATTAAAGAAGCATTCTTAGCAGAAAGAAAAAAACATGCTAGCAGATTGCAGTTGAATAGAGAGGAGAAAAATTATAAGGCCTCAAAACTATGAAGTAAAATATGAAAAAAACCATGCACCAAAGTCATGCTTATAATTTTTGATTCTTGTTCTATAAAATACCTCAATAAATAATTTAAACCAGAAAACAAAATTTCAGGTAGTATGTTAAGTCCTGCATCTACCATGAGCATTACAGATGGCTGAGACAAAGGTGCTCTCACAACCTTAAATAACGCTTCTAATTAAACAATTAATTTTTTCTTCTTCTGAAGTATAAGGAGAAATTACTTTTTCTCATGCAGCATTCATATTTTTTCTGGAACTTGGTCTCACTCTAGAACAATCGAGAGAAAATCATTAAAAAGTGTGAATTTTTAAGATGATAAATCACTAATATTTATATCACATGCATGTGCATATTATTTTTTTTAATCTCCACCTATTTTATATCTATGCAGCAGCTAAATATTGTTACAATGAAAAATGTTATCCATAATAAATTCTTGTATTGCTACTAATATTGTAGCTGAACCATCTAGTCTAGACATTTTTTGAACGTGGTCCCTTAAATTCCAAATGTACACAGGTATGTTAAAATTAAGATTGAAAAATGAGATTTTTATTCTCTCACTCCAAACTGAGTAGTGCATTTTTCGTAGTATTCTGTGTGGATTTCAATGGCACATGGGAAACATCTAAACTTGGAACATTTAAATGTTTAATATTTCCTATACTTCATTCAAGCAATTTCAGCAAGTCCAACTGGCATCATGCTGTTTGGATCCAATCCATAAAATCACTAAGCCTAATTTGTCTCAAAAGGTTTGTAGAACAGCTGTTGAGGTAATCTGGAAAGGTAAACAGTAAAGACTTTTTGCTTTTGAATACTATTGTGGATGGGCTGGTACCAACAGCTGCAAGTTGCCACAAGTGAGTGATCTGGCTGACCCCGCGTTTGGTATTTGGCCCCATATTGGACTATTAATAAAGGATTCTTGGGTGGATAAAGGGCTCGGCGAAGCTCACTTGGAGTAAAACAAAATAGAAGTAGCAGAAGCAGATTTGATGCAGAACACTTCCCTTCCTACATTACCTCCCTCTCACAAGCAGGGGTTATGGCCAGTACCCAGCTAGGTCATGCTGCATGATGAGTAAAGGCCCTTGTATAATTCTGTGGCTATACACACTATTAGATCAGCACTGTGGAAACAGTTGCAAAAGTCAGTTTCTGATTTCTTCTGTGGTTCTGTATTTTGTTCCCACAGGTAACATGGAAAAATAACCCTACCCTTTATCTCAATCTTCTTCCTTTGGACTTTACTGTTGTGAGAAATTCACTCCTGCATACTTTCTCAGTGATGTGCTGGGCAGCGACTCTGGCAACATTATACCTGCCTTTGTGTTGCAAGCCAAATACATCAAGCCCTTCAGGCAGCAATCAATTGTTATCAGTTTGTGAAAGAAATCAGAAATCCTAGAGTCACAACATTACAATAATGGGAAGGCTTAAGCAATACAAGTAATTTTAACATGACCCAGCTTCCACTTTAGTATCTATACCATTTTAGTATCTATCAGGAATTATTAAGGGGCGGGGGCGGAATTAGACCAATTAAAAATATGTGTTCTTTTAGGAGGAAAACCAACTGAAATAGACACTCTGGTTGGAGGTGCAATGTCTAGTTAATCTTGTACAGTCGGGGAAGTCATACTTATGTCAGCAATCTTTTTATATTCTTACTTCTTCATGTTAAAGTCATGAGCAAAGTTACTGGCACTCAAGGATTGTTTGCAGCAAAATGAGTATGTGTCAGAGCAGAGCTGAAGAGAGACTTTTAAGCTCTGTGTGTGTGGCTATTTGAAAGGCTGTTATCAGCATGTCAGAGTGTGTGGCTTTGGCGTCGTCTGGCTGTGAAGCCACACAATGCATCCTATGTAACAGCTGCAAGGTGATCTCAGGTTAAACTAAGCCCCTCATACCTACCACCAAGGGCGACATGTAGAGGGAATTTTCAGCTAACTCATGACTTTCTGACTGCAATTCAAACTCAACATACATCAGTGTCCCAACTCAAGTTACTCCACTTCCCTTTTATCAAGTATTTTTAAATTGAAAGGTGCTGAAGAATATTTCTAAAGTATTTCTTTTGCCCAGCAGCATGACAGAAAACAGAATCAGGGATTCATTGCTCAGTTAATAAAAGTTTGGTATGTACTTAAGTTAAACACTTGCTTAAATATGGGCAAATGCTCTTTTCTTCTTTTTGGGCCCTTTGTTTGATAAAAAGCAGTGAATTTCGTTATATCCTGATATGAATGAAACTTTCTGTCTTTTTAGTTAACTCTTTACTTAGCCTGCCATTTCTTCTATGGATCTTACTCTTGCTTACAGACAACTTTATCCTCAGAAGATAATATAGACCTAACTGCAAACTCTAAATAAAACCACAATTCATTTCACTTAGTACAGCTATGTCATGAGTATATATGTGTGTGTGTATGTGTGTGTATATACATTTATCTATGTATATATACATTTATGTATGGACACAAATTTTTATATATATTTCAGTTTAAAATTCTAATACAGTAAGAGTTCTGCCTTTGCATTAGTATGCATTTAGTATATCTCACAGCTGTTCTATCCTTAAGATTTAGCTCGGTGAGTGAAGATTATTTTAAAAAGGTTAAGATTAATATTATTTGAAATTGCTGAGGTGAGTAGCTTGAGAGAGGATGCCTTCAACACCTGAGCAAGGCGAAGCTCATCATCCAGGAGCCTCAACTCAGAGCAGCCAGAGCCACCGAAGGAGCCTCAAATCCTCGTCAGGACTTGCCCAGGAGCCGGCAGCTCAGCGGACGTGAGCAGGGACTCACGGGGGGGAGGCCGGCAGGAGTAGTGGCACCAGCTGTGACTGGTTGAAAGCCTGTCCCGGGGAGCACGAGCGACCAGGAGAGCAGCAAGGCAGTTTGTGCGGACAGGCGAGTGGGATGGTGAGCACTCTCCTTATGGCCAGGGCCCAGTCTGGGAGCTCTACTCTGGCTGTCCCGGCGGTGGCCAGCATGGGCATCCAGAAAGAGCCGATGAGAGGGGAGGCTGCAGCGCAGAACTCGGAGTGTACAGAGTGCCTGCACTGGTCTTGTGAGACGAGGGTGCCTAATGGGCAGGGCTGTACTCGGTGATCCCTGGTGGAGGTCCTCCTGCAGCAGGTGGCTGAGCTGCGAGACGCTGTCAATAGGCTAAAAGATGTCAGGGAAGCTGAGAGTAAGCAGGACTGTGTGCTCCAGGCCCAAACTGTGCAGGGGCCTCAAGCGTCCCCTGTAGTTCATGGAGGAAAGAAAGACTCTATTAACCCAGGAAGCTGGGAAATAGTAACAAAAAAATCAAAAAAAAAAAAAAAAAGAGGAAGAGGACAATTAAAATCAAGGGGCTTCATCCTAAATCTGTTTTCCCCACCCAGAACCGCTTTGCTGTCCTGCAGGGGGCTAATGAGGAAGCACACTCACACCAGGAACAACCGGCTGATGCACTGGCAAAGAAGATCTCTACTGGTGCTGCGAGGAAAAAGCAGTAGTAGTAGGTAGTAGTAGTAGGGGACTCTACTTTGAAAGGAACAGAGGAACCCATCTGTCAGCTTGACCCAGTCTCAAGGGAGGTGTGGTGCCTACCTGAGGCACAGATCAGGGATGTTGCAGAGAGGCTGCCTGCTCTAGAGAGTCCCACAGACAGTTACCCACTTCTGGTGATCCATGTGAGTGCTAGTGATATAGATAGGAGTAGCCTGGAGAACATAAAGAAGGACTACAGAGCCCTGGCAGAGGTGGTTAGGGGCTCTGGAGCTCAGATTGCCTTTTCATCAATTCTCCAGGACACAGGGAAGGACCTTAAAAAAGCTAGGAGGATTGGTCAGGTTAATAAATGGTTAGAAGGGTGGTGCCATAGTCAGAGGTTTGGGTGTCTTGAACACAGGACCCAAGTTTGTAGGCGAGGTCTACTGGGGGCTGGTGGAGCTGGTCAGACAATGAAGGGGAAGAGCAGTTTTGGTAGGAGGCTTGCCAGACTGGTTAAGGAAACTTTAAACTAGATGTGTTGGTGGAAGGGGGCATCGTTCCATCCCAACACACCCAGTCAGTTGTCAACACCTATAATAAATGCTCGGAGCAATGCAGAGATATTCCAGCCGCTCCAGCCAATGAGCTGGCTTCATCTGGAGCTCAGCTCAGATGCCTCTATACAAACGCCCGTAGCATGGGGAACAAACAAGAGGAATTAGAGGTATGTGCACATCTATGGGGGTATGATATAATAGGCATCACACAAACATGGTGGGATGGTTCCTATGACTGGAGTGGTGGAGTGGAAGGTTACAGGCTTTTTAGAAAAGACAGGCCTGGCAGGCGGAGAGGGAGAGTTGCTATTTATGTTAGGGATAGGCTGGAGAGTATGGAACTCTGTCTGGGGACAGGTGAGCAGTCAGCAGAGAGTTTGTGGGTCAAGGTTAAAGGGAGAACAGTGATGGGAGACATTACTGTGGGGATCTGTTACAGACCACCTGATCAAGAGGAATCTGTGGATGAAGCGCTCTACAGAAGGATAGGAACAGCCTCGCGCTTGCAGGCCCTTGTTCTCATGGGGGACTTCAACCACCCTGACATCTGTTGGAGCTATGGTACGGCCTGGCACAAGCAATCCAGGAGGTTCCTTGATTGTGTGGAAGACAACTTCCTTCTGCAAATAATAGAGAAGCCGACAAGGAGAGGTGCCATTCTTGACCTCGTGCTCACCAACAGGGAAGGGCTGGTTGAAAATGTGATGCTCCAGGGCAGCCTTGGTTGCAGCAATCATGAGATGGTTGAATTTGAGATCCTCATGACAGTGAGTACAGCGTGCAGCAAGCTCACTACTCTGGACTTCAAGAGAGCAGACTCTGGCCTCTTCAGGAACCTTCTTAGTAAGGATCCGTGGGATATAGCCCTAGAGGGCAGGGGGGCCCAAGACTGTTGGCTGATATTCAAAGATCACCTACTGCAAGCTCAGGAGTGATGCATCCCAACTAGAAGGAAGTGCAGTAGGAGAGCCAGGAAACCTCCTTGGATGGATAAGGGTTGCTGAGGAAACTTCGAAGAAAAAAGGAGGCTTACAAAAGGTGGAAGCAAGGACAGGCGGCCTGGGAAGAATACAGGAATGTTGTTTGGAAAGCGAGGGATCAGGTTAGGAAAGCTAAGGCCCAGTTAGAATTAAACTTGGCTAGGGATGTTAAGGATAATAGGAAGGGATTCTATCGTACGTAACAAATAAAAGACAGAATAGGGACAATGTAGGCCCCCTCTGGAAGCTATCGGGAGAACTGGCTACCCTGGATTTGGAGATGGCTGAGATTCTTAATGACTTCTTTGCCTCAGCTTTCACTGGCAAATGCTCTGACTGCACCACCCAAGTCTTGGAAGGCAGACACAGGGACTGTGAGAATGATTACCTTAGGCCCCCTGTAGGAGAAGATCTGGCTCGAGATCATCTTAAAACCCTGAACGTGCACAAGTCTATGGGACCTGATGAAATCCATCCACGGGTCCTGAAGGAGCTGGCAAATGAAGTTGCTAAGCCACTGGCCATCATATTTCAAAAATCATGGCAGTCAGGTGAAGTTCCTGATGACCGGAAAAAGGGAAATATAACCCCCATTTTCAAGAAGGGGAAAATGGATGACCCAGGCCATTACAGACCAGTCAGTCTCACCTCTGTGCCTGGCAAAATCTTGGAGCAGATTCTCCTGGAAGGCATGCTAAGGCACATGAAAAAAAACCAAGGTGCTTGGTGACAGCCAGCATGGCTTCACTAAGGGGAAATCCTGCCTGACCAATTTGGTGGCCTTCTATGATGGGGCTACGGAACTGAAGGACAGGGGCAGAGCAGTTGATGTCATCTACCTGGACTTGTGCAAAGCCTTCGACACTGTTCCACACGACATCCTTGTCCCTGAATTGGAGAGATATCAATTTGATGGGTGGACCACTCGGTGGATAAAGAACTGGCTGGATGGCCACATGCAAAGTGTTGTGGTCAATGGCTCAGTGTCCGGCTGGAAACCAGTAACGAGTGGTGTCCCTCAGGGATCAGTGTTGGGGCCGGTCTTGTTCAACATCTTTGTCGGTGACATGGACAGTGGGATTTAGTACACCCTCAGCAAGTTTGCTGATGACACCAATCTGTGTGAGCACCTGCCTTATGAAGATAGGCTGAGAAAGTTGGGGCTGTTCAATCTGGAGATGAAAAGTCTGCATGGAGACCTCATAGCAGCCTTCCAGAGTCTGAAGGGGGGCTATAGGGAGGGTTGGGAGGGACCATTCATTAGGGACAGTAGTGATAGGAGAAGGGGTAACGGGTTAGAAGTAGACAACAGGGAGGTTGGAACTAGATCATCTTAAGGTCCTTTCCAACCCTAACTATTCTATGATTATACGTAGCAAACACTGAGGAAAAATATGGAAATATTTATAATGTTATAGTTTATTATTCAAACAAACATACTCTAAAAACAATAAAAATTTTAACAAATTCAATTACTGTTGTGCCAATAAAAGAGATGTGACCCTCTGTGACACTGCATAATTTCAAGTATCAGTGCATTCTTGGTCTTAGTCTAGAGAAAAAGTAGGGAGGAAAAAAAACCCCTAAATTTAGTATTTATTATCAAGACTAAACCAGGAAAAGATCAAAAATCTCTAAATTACTTATAACTGGTTAGGAAAAAGATAGAGGAGCTACAGTGGAGTTTCTAAATATTTCAGGCACATGCTTAAAAAGCGTGAAAAAGATGCTTTAAATGGTTATGCATGAAACTCAAAATAAGACAAACCCATCAGAAGCTGCTGCTATCTATGCTATAGTTTGCTTCTGTCCTGAATACCATCTGTAGTTCTCATCATCTGCTTTCTAACAGGGTATGTTAGAAAAAAGGTAGAGACAATCATGACAAGGACAATCAAAGATGGGATATGAAAGATGAACATAATAACATCAAAGACTTAATAGAGTGAATAAGGAATATTTGCTCACAAATTCTGACAACAAAGGACCAAAAAAAAGTAAACCAAATAAAATATTAAAACACTGTGTTTACTACATGCATAGCAACATCCCCTTTCATGCCATGTGCAGTTGTGGAATTCACAGACTCCTGATGACAGCAAAGTATAAATTCTTAAGCAGCTCATTCTGAATACATCCCTCACTCTTCTTTGTTGTGGATTACTGGAAATCGCAAAACTCTGCTAAGGAATTTTCCCTGTCTGCTTGTCTTCTGCTTAAATTCTTTTATGTTTACTGTTGTCGTGGTTTAAGCCCAGGCCGTAAATCAGAACCACGAAGTCCACTTCCCCCAAAACACCTTTCTTCCCTCTGCTCCTGGAGGGACGGGGAGGAGAATCAAAAGAATGTAACTCCCATGGGTTGAGATAAGAACAGTTTAATAACTAAGGTATAACACAAATCACTACTGCTACCACCATAATAATAATGATAAAGGAAATAACAAGGAAGAGAATACAACCGCTCACCGACCGGTACCTCACCCCCACCCTGCAGTGATCCAGCCCTTACAGGAACTCTCAGTTCTACATCCTGGGCATGACGTGCTGTGGTATGGAATACCTCTTTGGCTGGTTTGGGTCAGGTGTCCTGTCCCTGCTTCCTCCCAGCTTCTCCTCCTCCCTGGCAGAGCGTGAGACTCACAAAGTCCTTGGTCAGTCTAAACATCTGTGTTATCAGCTCTGTTCCCAGGTGTCGTGGTTTAAGCTTAAACCACGACACCAGGCCGAAAGTCAAAAACACAGTGCTGCAAAAGCTGCTAAGAAGGAGAAAAACTGACTACTGCTACTGAACCCAGGACAACTGTGGACATATCAGACACAGAGACTAAAACAAATTAATCAGTAACCTAAGTCTGAGTAATATTTTTTTCTTATTGTCTTCAATAACACAAAAAACATATTAATGGTTTATGAAAATAATCATTTCAGAAAGCACCACTATCTTTTTGGTAGATATCACACAAATGATTTTCCTATATAAACTGTCTTTTGAATTAAAGTAAAATAAGGCATGTATTTTGAAAGACCAGCAAGCCCCTTGTTAGACTGCACATGCCTAAAGAAGTCAGTTAGATCTAATGTTAAGACTCCAAGATGTGATATCTGTATTTAAAAATCAGAAATTTAAATTCAGATAAACTGTATTTTAAAGAAGATGAAGGCAATGTTTCGAAGCACACAGTTATTCTAGGAGGTTTTCATGGGGTTTTATTTTATTTTATTTTATTTATTGTTATTTATTTTTTTTATTTTAATTTTACTTTATTTTATTGGGTTCTCTACTAATTACAATAAAATGTAGAATTGTTTAAATAAATATGAACCAGTATTGCATCCAAGAAAGGTTAAAACTTGTTATTTCTTTTAGAATTTCTGTATTTCTTTTAGAATTTCTGTGGGAGTATTTATTCTAAAAGAAAAATTGTACATCAAATGAATAGTTCATGAAAACTTGAAGTTTAAGGAAAGATGAACACTAATAATATGCATGTGGAATTAATTAAATCAGAAAAGATTTTCAGGAAAAACAGGAACAGTAAACCAAGGAAAGCCATACTTCTCATTGCATGCAACTTAACCTTGGTTGAGTATTACTGGAAAATGGTGACATGCCACTGAAGAGAAAACCTTTAGATACATGACATTTTAACCATATCTGGAAAGGATTTCTGTATAAAAGACTGCATGCGTGTAAGAAGAAATTATATCATTTGTTTTGTTTATTGGTAAAAAGTGATGACATTTCACAAATACAGAGAAACATCTCAAGAACTCCAGTGGAAACATATACTTAGGAAAATAGTAGAATTAGCTGCCACTAACTAACCATGAGGTATAGATGGAGACCGTGAAAGTGATACCCTTTTGGTTTCCACTGTGAAATCACAGACCTCAGGTTATATGAATGAAATCTTTTATTAAAAAATAGATCCAATAATACGAGGTAATGAAGGAGGAGCCTAAAGTCCTGTCAGCATTTGTATATGCTTTTGAGAAGTTTCTGTTGCCTCTCACCTTAAATAATCCATTATTCTAAAATCACCTGCACTTCATTACATATAGCCATATCTGGCATTTTCAGATAGCAGCGAATTTCTGTATGGCTCCATTATAAATTCAATTTTCTGCACCTTATATAGCTCAACAGCCATTTTAAATCACATTGGCCAGAAACTTTACAAGTGTAGAGACTAACATCCTGACCATAACACATAAACCTAGGCAATGTAGACAATAAATAACACACATCTGGAAATATGAACAAGTGTCTTCAGTGTTCACTGGGATCAAGACTTTTGTATTCATTTTCACACACAGATGTTTCTTCTGTATATGAATTCGAGATCCTTGGGACACTGAAAAGAGCGTGCAGCAAGCTCACTGCCCTGGACTTCAAGAGAGCAGACTCTGGCCTCTTCAGGAACCTTCTTAGTAAGGTTCCATGGGATACAGCCCTAGAGGGCAGGGGGGCCCAAGACTCTTGGTTGTTATTCAAGGATCACCTGCTCCAAGCTCAGGAGTGTTGCATCCCAACTAGAAGGAAGTGCAGCAGGAGGGCCAGGAGACCTCCTTGGATGGATAAGGAGCTGCTCAGGAAAATTCAAAGGAAAAAAGAGGCTTATAGACGGTGGAAGCAGGGACAGGTGGCCTGGGAAGAATACAGGAATGCTGTCTGAGAAGCTAGGGATCATGTGAGGAAGGCTAAGGCCCAGTTAGCATTGAACTTGGCTAGGGATGTTAAGGATAACAGGAAGGGATTCTATAGGTATGTAGGGAGAAAAAGACAGAATAGGAAAAACATAGGCCCCCTTCGGATGATATCGGGAGAGCTGGCTACCCTGGATTTGGAGATGGCTGAGATTCTTAATGACTTCTTTGCCTCAGCTTTCACTGGCAAATGCTCTGACTGCACCACCCAAGTCTTGGAAGGCAGACACAGGGACTGTGAGAATGAAGACCCTAGGCCCACTGTAGGAGAGGATCTGGCTCGAGACCATCTTAAAAACCTGAATGTACACAAGTCTATGGGACCTGAAGAAATCCATCCACGGGTCCTGAAGGAGCTGGCGGATGAAGTTGCTAAGCCACTGGCCATCATATTTCAATAATCATGGCAGTCAGGTGAAGTTCCCAATGACTGGAAGAAGGGAAATATAACCCCCATTTTCAAGAAGGGGAAAATGGATGACCCGGGCAATTACAGACCAGTCAGTCTCACCTCTGTGCCTGGCAAAATCTTGGAGCAGGTTCTCCTGAAAGGCATGCTAAGGCACATGAAAAAAACCAAGGTGCTTGGTGACAGCCAGCATGGCTTCACTAAGGGGAAATCCTGCCTGACCAATTTGGTGGCCTTCTATGATGGGGCTACGAAACTGATGGAAAGAGGCAGAGCAGTTGACGTCATCTACCTGGACTTGTGCAAAGCCTTCGACACTGTCCCACATGACATCCTTGTCCCTGAATTGGAGAGACATGAATTTGATGGGTGGACCACTCGGTGGATAAAGAACTGGCTGGATGGCTGCATGCAAAGTGTTGTGGTCAATGGCTCAATGTCCGGCTGGAGACCGGTAATGAGTGGTGTCCCTCAGGGATCGGTGTTGGGACCAGTCTTGTTCTACATCTTTGTCAGTGACATGGACAGTGGGATTGAGTGCACCCTCAGCAAGTTTGCCAATGACACCAAGCTGTGTGGTTTGGTTGATACACTGGAGGGAAAAAATGCCATCCAGAGGGACCTCGACATGTTTGTGAGGTGGGCTGATGCCAACCTGATGAAGTTTAACCATGCCAAGTGCAAGGTCCTACACCTGGGTTGGAGCAATCCCAGGCACAGCTACAGGTTGGGCAGAGAAGAGATTCAGAGCAGCCCTGTAGAGAAGGACTTGGGGGTGTTGGTCAATGAAAATATGAACATGAGCCGGCAGTGTGCGCTCGCAGCCCAGAAAGCCAACCGTATCCTGGGCTGCATCAAAAGGAGCATGACCAGCAGTCGAAGGAGGTGATCCTGCCTCTCTACTCTGCTCTCGTGAGACCTCATTTGGAATATTGTGTGCAGTTCTGGTGTCCTCAAGATAAAAATGACATGGAACTGTTGGAACAAGTCCAGAGTAGGGCCACGAGGATGATGAGGGGACTGGAGCACCTCCTGTATGAAGACAGGCTGAGAAAGTTGGGGCTGTTCAGCCTGGAGAAGAGAAGGCTGCGTGGAGACCTCATGACAGCCTTCCAGTATCTGAAGGTGGCCTACAAGGATGCTGGGGATGGACTATTGATCAGGGACTGTAGTGACAGGACAAGGGGTAACAGGTTCAAACTTAAACAGGGGAAGTTTAGATTGGATCTAAGGAAGAAATTCTTTACTGAGAGGGTGGTGAGGCACTGGAATGGGTTGCCCAGGCAGGTTGTGAGTGCTGCATCCTTGGCAGTGCTCAAGGCCAGGTTGGATGAGGCCTTGGGTGACATGGTTTAGTGTGAGGTGTCCCTGGCCATGGCAGGGGTGTTGGAACTAGATGATCTTAAGGTCCTTTCCAACCCTAACTATTCTATGATTCTATGATTCTATGTATACACTGACACACAGCTGAGGGAGCTGGGTCTCTATAGTTTGGAGAAGAGGAGACTGCGGGGGGACCTTATTAGTGTATATAAATATATAAAGAGGGAGTGTCATGAGGATGGAGCCAGGCTTTTCTCAATGGCAAACAGTGATAGGACAAGGGGTAATGGGTACAAACTGGAACACAAGAGGTTCCACTTAAACTTGAGAAGAAACTTCTTCTCAGTGAGGGTGACAGAACACTGGAACAGGCTGCCCAGGGAGGTTGTGGAGTCTCCTTCTCTGGAGACATTCAAAACCCGCCTGGACACATTCCTATGTAACCTTATCTAGGTGTTCCTGCTCTGGCAGGGGGATTGGACTAGATGATCTTTTGAGGTCCCTTCCAATCTCTAACATACTGTGATACTGTGATACATATCTGCTATGGCCATTCATTGCTTTGCCACACCAACTTTTGAATGTCGCTAAGAATCCATGTCAGGAGATTATACGCACATTCCTCTGGAGGTGCAGCATTAGGAAGTACTACTCAGCCTAAGACTTCCAGCTTCTCCTTTCTTACCCTGTAAACAGCCTCTTTGGAAACAAAACAATCCTTTGCTTATTTAAACAAGGGAGTGCTACAGAAACAACATTTTAACTGAAGATGCAAACTTCTGGCCTGTAATGGTGTTCATAAGCAATAACAATTGCCTTCATCTCACTTATATAGCTAATACATATATAAGAGAAAAATGATTAAATATTGCTAATTACTTATCTGCAAGAAAGTAACCTGTAGAGGAGGAATAATTGCAGAATGTAAATTTTTCATAATTGAAATAGATGAGTAGCAATGGAAGAATAAAAATAAGTAAAAAAAATTGAAAAATAAATAAAAAGATTAACAGGACAGTAGACACTGTACATTTTCAGAGGAAAATTACATGAAAACTGGTTTTTTTTGTATTCCAGATCTGTTCAAGATGTCATGGAATTTCTTTTATGTAGAAAATTGTTATATCTCTCAAATGTCCTTTTACCCCCTGTTGGAATGAAAACTTGACATTCCAAAATAAACTTTATAATTTCTTCCTAAATTTTTGTTTTGGTTTGGTTTGGGTTTTTTTCTTTAAAAATATTTGAATTATCACAGAGTTATTTTTCAGAAAATAAAAAAATGCAGTTTGAAAATTTTTTGACACTTCAGCTTTACCTTCCCTTGAACTAAACCCTTATTTCTGGGCTTACAACGATTCTGCCAAATGTCAGACTATTTCAGTAGGATTCATGTTAGTAAGGAAATGGAGAGTTGTAGAACAAAACCACAAAAATCTTACAGGTACCCCTTTTTATTTTTTTATATTTTTTGAGATACAATGAAGGAAAAACAAATGGAAATATGCTAGTACTACTAAACAATAAACAGACAATAAATAGAAAAGCTAAGGTTATCTGCCATTCAGATAGACTTTCCAAAAGCACATCTCACAAATGTGTTGATAACCACTTAGAAGCAATATATGCTCATGAAATCACCTTCTAAATGCTGAAAAGGTATCAAATGGGCATGTGTGTGGATGCAGCACTTTGTAACTGCTGATGGATTGGAAAATGACTCAGAAGGTAATTTCTAAAGCAAAATACTTGGAAGAGCTCAAGACACAATCAAAATTGCAGAGAAAATCTACAATATTTTTTCTTGGAATACTTAATGCCAAAACAGCTTTGAATTGTTTTCTGGGCTTTTTTTGTTGTTGTGGTTGTCATTCTTAAAACCCCAATGTTACAGTAGCAAATCCTGCATCTCAAGGAAGAAAACAGTATCATTTAAATATATTGTTAATATATATGAAAAAAACTATACCAAAAAACGATATAACTTTGAAAAAGTTATCACCAGAAAAAGTGTAACCTACTTGGCACATCCATTTTATGCATGCATATTTGATGGAGTGCCAGTGATTGTATAATTAGCCCCAAAATCATGTGCCCAGTGTAGAAATCATAGAATAGTTAGGGTTGGAAAGGACCTTAAGATCATCTAGTTCCAATACCCCTGCCATGGCCAGGGACACCTCACACTAAACCATGCCACCCAAGGCCTCATCCAACCCGGCCTTGAACACTGCCAAGGATGGAGCACTCACAACCTGCCTGGGCAACCCATTCCAGTGCCTCACCACCCTCTCAGTAAAGAATTTCTTCCTTAGATCCAATCTAAACTTCCCCTGTTTAAGTTTGAACCCGTTACCCCTTGTCCTGTCACTACAGCCCCTGATGAAGAGTCCCTCCCCAGCATCCTTGTACAACATCTTTATTAGTTTTGTCAATGTTCCATTATTGTGTGTACATACATGCTACAATGGATAAGGTAAGAAAGCTTCATTCTAAAAGATATTCTAAAATTCTAAAGATTCAGCCATACTGAATCTTTATGGAGTTGTTGGCACAAAGAATTATTTCTTCCCAGCTTTTAGTTACAATATACCCTGCTCCATTTTGATCATAAGCACATAACACCTCCATAGCAGCTAGAGCAACTGCCTGCGGGAGGACAGACAGTTGACAAGTCCTTAACTGATTCATAGATTGTGTTGATATTATTTAGTGGTGTGTTACAGAAACTGTCCAAGACCACATGGCTGCAGCAAGTCCTCCTCAGGATGACAGCAAGGGGTCTGCAGAACACAAAATTGCTTCCAGTTCGACATTTAACATTAACATGGTTTTGCCTGTGTTTAATTGTAATTACCAAAGAAGACGCTCACTGCTCTTTAAAGGTCAGGCCTGTTTGTTTCTCCAGTTATTGTGCTACTGCTGAATGGCTTTCATCTCTATTGTCAAGAAATGAAAATGAAACAAATATATGTATGTAACTGCAAAAGAAAACTATTTCTGAGTGTCCTTAAGGTTTTCTAGGTTTATTCCTTGAAGGGAGCTGTGTATCTATATAATAAGTACAAGAAAAGATACAAAAAAAAAAAAGAAAATACCTGCCTTATAACTCAGATTTAATTCGGGCGCTCACAGAAACTCAATAAGAATTTTTTGACTAATGGAAACTCCAGATATTCACATCCTCTCCAGTTCTTTCTGCCACCTTTCCTTTTAAGAATTATTTGGCTGATAGGAACTGCAGATATTCATATCCACTGCATTTCTTTCTGCTACCTTCTCTTTCCAGAATATTTAATTTAATTTTGTAGTGGACATCAATTAGGTATTCAAAGATGAACTTAATTTGATGTTTCTAAGAAAAGCTTTCAAAGTATTTGATGGTAGAACATCCTTCCTGACTGCTGGAACCAAGGTAAATAAGGTTGGGGGTTTTTTTTAGTATTTAATAAAATAAGAAAAAATTATTTTTTAACATTTTTGTATTAGCTATACTGTTACATTTTTAAGTTTTAATGTTCTGTGTTGCTGGTTTTCAACACACATTTTAGATTCAAAGATTAAATAGAATTTTTATTATTTTTTTTAGAAAGGAGTTGAGTATGTAAGGTTTCATACTTGTTTGTTTTCAATGTTTCTGGTTCTTATTTAGGATAAGATGACCATCTTCAGTGTCATTGATCTAGACTTGAAATTCCAGCTTAAATATGACAGAGAATCTCAATATACTGCGGAGTAGCTCACCATTGTTCAGTGCATGAACAGTATTTCTGTATTTACAATGGAAATACACAGATCTGATATAACATGAAAATTAAGTTTTCCTCTCATTCTAAGAGCTGGTGCTTTTACAGACTTAAATACAGACAAAAAGAAAACAGAAAAAAGAACAGCAAACCAAACCAAAACCAAATACAGCCATCGACTGTGAAATTAATAATAATAAAACTATAGTTACACCGTGTTTTTTAAATTAGCAAAAATATTTGCAAAGTGCTATAAACCATCCTATTTTAAAAAGTGATATATCGCTCTATATCTAATAAGATTTCCAATAAAGAGAAACCTTCTCTGTGATTTCTGAAATTTTTTTATAATTATGTTTACTTAAAACTTAGTTCTATTTATTAAATTTAAATTCAGTACATCAGCATGCTGATAAACTTTCTTACATTATTTTTATTACAACTGTTCACTTGTTGAAACAATGGAAGACAATGTGTGCTATATGCAGCATGAATAATACATTTTCCTACTTTACCTTAGTTTACCTTTTATGTCTACATTTCCATATGAAAATACTCTAAAAGACAAATAGTTGGCTAAATAACCATAAAGTTACTAATAAAATATTGAAAAATCATGAAAGGCTTTAAACAGCTCTGAGTTTAAAATGTCTACAGGAAAAGGAAAATATGCGTGTTACAATCTAGTATATAGGACATTTCCAGTTTCTGACCACACTTCCCTAAACACATTTAATGTAAAAAAAACCCCACCTGTTATTTGCATGTCAAAAACTGATTTTACAAGCAATTTTTGCTTTTGAGTATTTTTACACATGAAGGTAGCTCTAATGAGAATGTGTTTTGTGTAAACATGCTCAGAAGCACCAGGAGGACTGAATTGTAATGGCAACATAAACTATGAAGACACTTTCTGAAGGCAGGGAACTTACCTTGGTAAGGTAACAGGTGAAACCTGTTGTAAGTGACAGGAGAATCAGATCATTACTGTATATCTCTTATGGTAAGTAGCATTTCATTGCTTTAAGTGAAAACTGTAGCTACATAACAGAGTGCATAACTTCATAATTTTTGATTTTGTGCAAACGCTAACAGTACACAGACATCAAAAGCTAATATAAACTATTAACACAATACTCAAACAAACTGAAGTGATAAGTACAAATAAAAGCATCTGTGTTGGCTGAGTCTTGGAGTGATGGCTGATTTATCTCACAGAGCACTTAGAAATCAGTGTTTAATTCTTTTTTTTTCTCAGCTCAAGATCACAGGTCATGTACTTAACTACACAAATCTATTTAAATAAACAATGTGCTTATGTGTCATTATTCACTCTGCATGGCTGAAGTCCAACTCAAGAAGAGAAGGGGGAGGGAAGGACATGGTAGAGGAAGAGCAACATAACTATCTTTGTCAGAATTAAAAAAGGGGGCAGATTTTCAACTGATATACCTTAATATATTTCATTGCTGTAACATCTGAATCCGGTAATACTTATTCATGTTGCTGAAGGCTTTGGAACAAAGTAGTCTGATGAAATTTACAAGGTATTACTGGAGCAAACAATGTGTTGTAATATCTACATTTCCATAAACATTGGGCCAAGTACTCAGGTGTCCAAACTGGTACATTTCCAATATGTGAAACAAATCAGGAAAGGGCATTTCACACCAACCAAGATTTTTTCACACAAACAAAGTAATATCGTTTACCATAACCATGCGACCCATGAAAGAACAGGATTTGAATTCCATTTGCCTTTTAGATACAATTAATACATAACCAAAAACCATGACACAGTGATTTAGACATGCTTATTGTATCTTCTTCATATATTTTCCATTTAACTAAGACTAGCATAAAATCCATACTTCAGCCCTCTGGCATTGATCTAACGCATAATAACTACTAGATCACTATCAGCTTTCCATTTAGATGTGATATATGGTCAGATGCTTCCATTAGCTCTAGCTGCTCTCCATTGCCCTCTGATTAAGATATGCAGGTGAGGATATTACCTTCAAGTTGGTTGGTTACCTTCCACACAGAAGATAACATTGTCCAGCATTAATTGATTAGGTTACGGTATTAATTTGTTGGACTTTTTCATAGGATCTGTTTCTCTGAAAATATAAAACAAAATATTAGTTAGTTTGGGGGACGGGAGGTATGTGATCAGATGATTTGGAACCTGACTGTTTTTCCTAATAAGAAATGCATAATCTATATATCATATGAATATAGGCATGGATATAAAATTAATTATATTTATATAGTTGTGCTTTTTTTGCTTACATGGACATATTTCACTAGTTTTCATTTCATTATGCTCTTCAAGCTTGCAGTGACTCTATAAGAACAATCACCCGAATGACAAGATATTTTCCTTCCAGGTACATGCAATAATATTGCAGAATATGGTCTTTTACAATTTGATTGATTTCCCTCCTATTAACTGGTCAAAATTGCACAGCTAACCTTAGTGAGGTCTGAAATGCATTCTACCTTCATCTAACCTGAATATACTGTATTTTTATACAACTAAAGCTTATAGACAGACATGCACATTTATAAAGGTCCCAAGTTCTCAAAATCGCCTGTCCCACATGCACAAGATTGTTCTCTGATATTCCGAAGTACTGCCCAGGCTGATGGGTATAACTTTAGTTAGTGTATAACATAAGTTCATAGCTTCTTAAAGATCCTAGCTTTCAAGGCACGGCAGTATCCTGGAGTAGTGTAGAGAGAGTCTTCTGCCAGGCTCTGAGATAAGGCTGAATATGTACACAGTGAGAAAACGAGAGTAGGCACATATTTCCTTCAAGCTCTAGGCTACCAGTTTTCTTCCATTGCATCAGACATGCTTTTCTTCTACACAATGCAAAGCAGTGGAAAGAAAACAGCCCTGAATTTATATTCTTTTTTTTCTAAGGCTAAGGCTAAAACATGACAAACTATGGGCAATCTAACACTTCCACTTGAAGAGCAAACATGCTTTTTGACACTTGCTGAGTATCAGATGGTTGAATGAAAAATTAATTGTCATTTCATTATTTATCAAGGACATGAATACAGCTTCTTTTCTAGCAAAGCAACTCAACACAGTGATTTTTACAAAATATTGTGATGAGACAACAGTCTGTCTCCATGAGCTATCTGGTTACTAAAAAATGATGTAATTGAAAGCTCATAAAAAGGAAAAAAATATTAAAAGCAATGAAATAATATATATTTATAGCAATTCTTCTATCTGGAATATGTTATGCATTACATTACATCAGTGAGCTGATTCAGAAGTTGGAAAAAATACATTTTTGCCGCTGAAGAAACTTAATGTATGTCCTGGACACCAAAGTAAATCTCTGGTTGTGTTAAAAGTAGTTAGCTAAACATAAATAACCAGATAAAATTGGTGTCAATGTAACATTCAAATGTCATCAGTGTAATAACAGTATTGAACTACATTAACAGTGACAAAGATTGCATTACTTTTAACAGAACATCTGTGAGCTTTAGCAAGATTACTTTCATTATGGTTTCAGGAATATCTGTTTTAAATGTTAAGAAGATAACAAGTTTAATTGATAAAATGAACCTAGAAGGGAGAACTTAAAAAAAAAAAGTGTCATTACAAATAGCCTGCACTTATCCTTCACTCTTACAATGAAAATTGTATATATATCAATTTTTAAGTGCTTTTCAAAGAAAGCACTGTGAAGTTTACTGAAAGTAAATGAAAAGGTAAAAGAAAGGTAAATGAAACTAGTGTTATGAATATCTGAACTAAAACTTTTAAGTTTGCAATTGCTAAACAGAATTTAAGGGATCAAAGCCACAGGAAGGTCATGAGGATGATAATGGGGCTGGAGCACCTCCCGTATGAAGACAGGCGGAGAAAGTTGGGGCTGTTCAGCCTGGAGAAAAGAAGGCTGCGTGGAGACCTGTCGTGGTTTAAGCCCCAGCTGTAAATTAGAACCACGCAGTCTACTTCCCCTCCCCCCACTCCCCAGAGGGATGGGGAGAAGAATCAAAAGAATGTAACTCCCACGGATTGAGATAAAAACAGTCCAGTAACTAAGGTATAACACAAATCACCACTGCCACCACCAACAATAACAACGACAAGAGAAATAACAAGGGAAGAGAATACGATACCGCCCACCAGAAAAGACAGCCCGACCGACCAGGGGACGTGCCCTTCCGGGTAGCTCCCAGTTACATCCCCTGGCATGACGTGCTGTGGTATGGAATACAGGTGTCCTGTCCCCGCTTCCTCCCGGCCCCTCCTCCTCCCTGGCAGAGCATGAGACTCACAAAGTCCTTGGTCAGTCTAAACATCACTGTTATCAGCTTTGTTCCCAGGCCAAAAGTCAAAAACACAGTGCTGCAACAGCTACTAAGAAGGAGAAAAACTGACTGCTACTGCTGAACCAGGACAGTATCCACCCCTTATTCCATACCATTCACGTCATGCTCAGATCCCACATTTTCCATATACCCTCACTCTCATCTCAGTGCACTGTTATCTTAGTGCACGGACCAATTCCTATAAAGCTACTGAGTCCATTTGATTCATGATGTTGAGCTCCATCTCTTGTAACAGTCTTTCAGGGCAGGAGAAGCTGTGTGCAGTGTTGGATCGTTGCCTGCAGATGCTGATCATTCCTTTACTGTAGAACTCGTCTAGTTCTATCAAAGTCCATTCTCTGTTGGGATGATGGTCGGAGGGAAGTCAGGGCCAGTCACTGGTGCCCTGCAGACTTCTAGTTGATGGGTTATAGCAGGCAACAGCGTACAATTGAGTTCATTGTCTGTTTTCCCCTAAAATCAAATCCCCTTGAGGTACGCATCGGACTTCCCCATCTTCCCGCATTACCCACCAAGTATATCCAGGTCCCTGAGCAAAAGCAATCCCACGAGTGGGTTTGCCTTTACCTGAAGCAGGAATAATCCAGACTGTCTTCCCCAGCAAATTCTTCATGTGCACCACAGGAACTTTGTCCCCCTCTACAATATGTAAAAGTTCTGACTGGGCTGGGCCAGCCCTGTTGGCAGATCCTCTGGTGTTGACCAACCAGGTGGCCTTTGGTAAGTGTGTATCCCAATGCTTGAAAGTTCCCCCACCCATTGCTCTCAGTGTAGTTTTTAACAGCCCATTGTACCGTTCGATTTTCCCAGAGGCTGGTGCATGGTGGGGGATGTGATATACCCACTCAATGCCATGCTCTTTGACCCAAGTGTCTATAAGGTTATTCCGGAAATGAGTCCCATTATCTGATTCAGTTCTTTCTGGGGTGCCATGTCGCCACAAAATCTGGTTCTCAAGGCCCAGGATAGTGTTCCGGGCAGTGGTGTGGGGCACAGCGTATGTTTCCAGCCATCCGGTGGTTGCTTCCACCATGGTAAGCACATGGTGCTTGCCGTGGCGGGTTGGTGGGAGTGTGATATAATCAATCTGCCAGGCCTCCCCATATTTATACTTCAGCCATCATCCTCCATACCAAAGAGGCTTTAACCGTTTGGCTTGTTTAATTGCAGCACATGTTTCACACTCATGAATAACCTGGGCAATAGTGTCCATTGTTAAGTCCACCCCTCAATCACGGGCCCATCTATATGTTGCATCTCTGCCCTGATGACCTGAAGTGTCATGGGCCCACCGGGACAAAAATAATTCACCTTTATGTTGCCAATCTAAGTCCATCTGAGCCACTTCAATCTTAGCAGCTTTATCTACTTGTTGGTTGTTCTGGTGTTCCTCAGTGGCCCGACTCTTGCGTACATGGGCGTCTACATGGCGTACCTTCACCACCAGGTTCTGCACCCGGGCAGAACCTTTTTGGTTCTGCCAAAAGTTTGGTTTTGGCCAAAAGTCAAAAACACAGTGCTGCAACAGCTATTAAGAAGGAGAAAAACTGACTGCTACTGCTGAACCCAGGACAAGACCTTATAACAGCCTTCCAGTATTTGAAGGGGACCTGCAAAGATTCTGGGGAGGGACTCTTTGTCAGGGACTGTAGTGACAGGACAAGGGGTAACAGGTTTAAAGTTAAACTGAAGTTCTTTACTGTAGGAGTGGTAACACAGTGGCACATATTGCCCAAAGAAGTGGCAAAACATAGTATCAGAGTCATAGAATAGTTAGGATTGGAAAGGACCTTAAGATCATCTAGTTCCAGTGCCCCTGGCTACTAGACCAGGTTGCTCAAGGCTCTATCCAGCCTGGCCTTGAACACTGCCAGGTGTGAAGCGGTGACATGGTTTAGTGCTAGGTGTCCCTGCCCATGGCAAAGTGCTTCCAACTAGATGATCTTAAAGTCCTTTCCAATCCTAACCATTCTATAATTCTTTTTATTTTATGACTGTATGTAGGATGCGTGAGGTCATTTTACTCTTCACTAGTCCTGAAATGCTTCAATATTGCATGAATTTCAGCAGAAAGTTTGCGGACAAGTTCTTCTTCTACTCATTCTAAAATCCAGAAAGTCCTGCTGTTATGCTGTGTTGAGCCTTGTCAAAATAAAAATTAAAAAAAAAAAAAAAAAAAAGGCTTCAGTTTTCAGTTTAAGGTTATTTACTTTGCATTGCTCTGGAGAAGGTGAGAAACTCTGTTGCATGGCTGCTCTTGTTTTCCAGTACTGATCCTAAAATAAATATAAACCAAGTATGAGAAGCTATGCCTGTGATACTGCACCTCTAAACATTTCCAGATTCTCAGGGCTGGGTGTTTGCTTAGTTGTGTTCTCATTTAGGCTAGCTCCTGAGGGCAAGCCCTTCCCTGTTGCTTCTCCTGAATAAATTCACTCCAGTTTTCATTACAAAGAAATCTTATGTACGGGTAAATTTAGACCTATGTTTGCTCCACCAGGGTGACAGTGCAAGCAATACAGATAATGAGACTTTGAGACATACCACAGCACATACCACAGCACAGATCAGTGAAGCCTCCTTTGATCTGAGTGAAGACAACTAATTTTAATTTCAAATATATTTAGGTAAGATGAATCCCCCAGCTTTGTATAATAAACACTGGCTTTGCAGTGTTTCCTTTAGCAAGAATGGGGGGAAGGGGACAGAATGACATTTAATGCCTTGCTATGCCCATAATGTTTTATATAGTGACTTTAAAGTATATGTTGACTATACAAACATGCTTTTGGGAGGTAGTATTGTTGGTTCCTATGCTGGAGGAATCAGTGTACTCCCTGAGTATGAGTGCTGAGGAGAACTTGCTCCTAACCCTTAGCTGTATCATTGCTGTTGTATCTTCATATTACCCAGAACTAGTACACTGTCACGGAATGGACTCAGTCGGAGATCAATGTGATCAGACAAAGCCATTTATTATCGAAAACTAACTCTTTATATACTGTTTCTTAAAGTTGTTTGCACTTACTTGGCACATTGTGATTGGATACATATCTGTGAGGCCCTTAACAACTAACATATAATTAGTTAAGCACAGGTGTGAGAACCTGACCTTCAAAGTTTTCCAACAGCCCTCAATTTATCAACTCAGTAAATTCCAGCTCCTTCTTATCTTGCTGGGATTCTCACTCCCAGTGCCTTGCTCCCATTCTCCTTCACCTTTTGTTGTTCCTTTGTTCATGTCGAACTCCACCTAGGCACTTGCTGATCTGGGCACATGGCCGTTCTTTGCCAGAAAATCAGCCACAGTACACACCATGGATTCACACGTTATTGTAAAAAGTAGTGGCAGATATTACGCAGATATAAAAACTTATTTTCATTCCTACATACCATGTTAATTTATCTCATTTGAGCAGATTAAACTTAGTATTGTTGTTAATGTTTTAGGAAATAGCAAAATTCAACAAGTATTACTATAGTAAAAAAATTTTGATATCATTATGTTTGAGAGCAGATGCATTTCATACACATTATTGAGAGAAGCATAGTCCTAGGATTATTTTTATGTCTAACCATGAAGAATATCAAATACAAAAGTGAAATGCATCTCAAAGGAGCATGAAACAGTTGTAGACTTTCTCCAGATCTTTATAGCAGCGTTTATTTTCAGTGACTTACAGTATACATGGTGATCCTTGAAGTGGTTTTGCTATTCTTATATCACCAGACATCATTTCACAATCCATTAGCAGTGTTTTTAAATACACCTATTTGTTTATTTTCTGTATTGTACATACATTTGAAGTTATCAGGTTAAAAAAAAAAAAGGAAAAAACATGGGTTTATGAGAAACTTTAAGTATCGTAGCAATTACTTTTTTTTTTTTTTTATTTCCCTGAAGTTTGGACCTATGTGTAAGTCTGTTTCATTTTCTATAAGGGAAGTAAAATGAAGCATGTGATAGTCACAGACCATTCAAATAAAACTTACTATTACTTGAACAGGAAAGTAGCTGCACAGTGAAACATAGGTTTACCCGCAGGACAACATAATCTGTCTTGGAGCTGAGAAGTTTCAGAAAGATGTAGGTGTAAGGTGTAGAGAGCTAGTGCAGCCTGAGCAGCTGTTTGTTGCGGTTTAACCCCAGCCAGCAACTAAACCCCACATGGCTGCTTGATCACTCTTCCCTGGTGGGACGGGGAAGAAAATCAGAAAAGTGAGAAAACTTGTGAGTCAAGATAAAGACAGTTTAACAGGCAAAGCAGAAGCCTTGCAGGCAAGCAAAGTAAAACAAGGAATTCATTTACCATTTCCTATTAGAAAGCAGATGTTCAGCCATCTCCAGGACAGCAGGGTTCTGTAACAGGTAATGGTTACTTGAGAAGACAAATAACATCACTCTGAACAGCACCCCCCCCCCCCCCCTTTCTTCTTCCTTCCAGCTTTACACACTGAGCATGACGCCATACGGTATGGAATATATTTTTGGTCAGTTGGGGTAATTTGTCACAGCTGTTTCCCCTCCCAAACTCTTGTGCACCCCCAGACTGCTCACTGGTGGGGTGGGGTGAGAAGCAGAAAAGGACTTGACTCTCTGCAGGCACTGCTCAGCAGTAATGAGAACATCCCTGTATTGCCAGCACCATTTCCAGCACAAATCCAAAGCATAGCTCCATGCTAACTGCTACGAAGATAATTAACTCTACTCCAGCCAAAGCCAGTGCACTGTTATAAATAAAAAAATATAGAAATAAATAAATGAGAATTTTTTCCCATAGATAAGAAAAATATTTATACGAAATTTTCACTGGATTGGTTTCCTATTAATTTTCTGTACTAGTATTCTTAACATAGGTTGAACACTGTTTCTGACTGCTCTGAGATAGCTCAAAGTCAGTGCTCTCAAACCGGAGGTGGAATAACTATAAAAAATAATACTGACTGTCATTGTTAATTAAAACTTAAAAGTAGGAAAAAAATATCAGAAGTATTTATGGCTACTGAATTAAAATTTTCTGTTGACTCTTATGCAATGCTAACTACCTTCCAGACAGCTATTGCTATTAATATAAATCCAGTTGCTCTTAATTTAAAAGCAGTTCATATGGCAGCCTAGCATGAAAGGAATGATGCAATAAGATTGTTTAAGTAATATGGCTCAGTGAGTTCTTCCTATTCTATGCTTATATGTGCTCTGAACATAGCATTAAACATAGCTAATTTATTGCTGCTAGAACCTAGAACTTGGCAGAATAACACTTCAAACCACAGTGTAAAAATGTGCAATTATTCTTAATTAAAATGAAATTAAACAGCTTTCATACAAACATTACAAACACTTAAGGACTTACAGAACTTCCTTTGCTAGAGTGTATAAAGGAAATATGACAAAGCTTCTGGGAAACAATTGTTTAGCTATTTTACTTTTCCCCATGGAATAGTTCAATATCTAAGGTTGTCATGCAGTTATGGAACATGTTAGGGCATTCATAGTGGCTTTGATTAAAAACTTATTATTCTATTAGGGTATCTCCTATGAGCACATATCTAATTGCTTACTGAACTTATGATGAAGATTTATTTGGCACTATTTCCAAGTAGCTGTACCAGATCAACATATGCTGTAAAACTTCACACAATAGAAAACTAGCAGCATTAAAGGTAGACAAAAGAAGGGAAAAATCAATCACAAAACTCAATAAGATGAACATAATGACTAGTGCTATAATCAGGAAGAGAATGATAAATCAAGTAGAATTTAGACCATCAAAAATGCTAAAGTTTTTAGGACCTTGATATTTTTCTTTGAATCATTTCACAGAGACATATTTACTGTAAAAAGTAAATTACTATAAAAGGTGCAATGTAAGTACTTTCTAGTAGCTGCTGGTGAGGAGAAATAAAATCTCACATTTTAACACTTAAGGAGGAATAGGAATAAAGATCATGGATTTAGCCATACTGTAGAGCAGTCTTGTAAGTCAAAGCCCATGCTCAGACAAAATAACAATTTTACCATCATATGAATCAATTCAGTTACTGTATTGTACAATAATATTTAGCGCACTGACAAGTATCTGCACACTCATGCACAAATACAAAAGAAAAAGCTTAATGTCAATATATATTATGTGCAACTAATTAGAGTTCAACCTTCTTAATTTTAGATGTTTTCACTGAAATGCTGAAGGTCAGTTATTATTTTCTTACCTTTCTTTTATATTCAGCAGACAGAAATTGATTACCTTTGCAAGCACTGGCATGCAACACTCTGCACTGTTGAGCAGTTGGCATGGTTCCTGACCTAGTCTGACTTAGCCAAGCAGCATGCTTGGAAACAATATCCAGGCATGATTCAAGATCAGACAATTCTAAATGAATAGTCTGAGTACCACTGCCTGTGTCTGGGGGTAAGAGAATTTACTTGCTTAAGCACGGTTTGTACCACCACAGCTGGGCTTTAGGGCCACAGAGTAGCCACTGTCCTTTTTTATTTACCAGAGAGATTTGGGGACAGTGGAAATTATTTACTCAATTTTATTACTTTGTATGCCACACTTAGTTACTTCATGTTAAAACATTTCACTTATAACATTATCAAACTAATACATACATAATTTTAATATAAATCCTATAATATAATCTTTGCTCAAACCTTTTGTGGTTTAAGGCAAAAAAGAGCTTTATAATTTGATTTGCTGATTCTATAAGAGTGTTAGAAGTTTAATAATATCCCACTATCTATTGTCTTCCTTATTTTACTTATGAACCCTTTGGAGTGAGATCAGATATAGACGGGCTATCTAGCATTCCAAGATTCTGCTGTGGCTTGCAATCACTATCACTATACAACGGATGGACATGTATTATCTGAGAGATGTGGTGCTTAAAATATTTACCATGCTCTATTCTTAACACTTGACTTCTAATTTACATAGGGAAATGAAGTGTTTACCATCATTGTTTCTCAAAATCAGAACTTAAATTTATCATGTGGTACATTGGGGAACACAGACAAAAGAAATGATCTACTATTACTTTCAAGGTTTGATAACTAAAGCACAAAAAAGGACAAGGAGAATAGACAGGTAACATGAAAATGCTCAGGACCTTCAAGGGAAACATGTATAGTCTAGAAGCCTATTTGTCTTTTTTGAATTATATTGACAGTAGGTCAACTTGGGTGAACTCATACATTTTTACAAGGTTGACATTCAATTGAGTTTAGCTTATGTAAAAAAGAATGTTGGTGCTATAAATGCTGATACTATCATATTCCTTTCCTTCTTTCACTATTACTTAGCTTTAACAATGACTAAGAGTCTGTCCAAGGGCATATTTTTATTCATAGTCATTGTCAGAGAACCTGCAAAGCACAAAGGCACTGGAAAAGCTTGGAATTGTTGAAGAAGTCATTTAAAAGCTGATAAAAGCAAAGAACCAATGTATGTCAGAGATATAAATCGCCAATTTGTAACCATAGAATGCTTCATGTTTTGGACTAATGAGAAAAAGTGTTACTTCTATGGAAACAGCAAAATGAGTTACATAAAATGCGTTTGGAGGAAAGATGAAGCCCCGCAGGTTGTAGTGCAGCAAGAACTCATGACACATCCCAGTCTCCAGCTACTGGAGCCTGTGAAACAGAACATAATATACATAACATAACTTTCTTCATGGAGGAGAGCAAACATGGTGAAATGCAGCAAATGTTGTAGCACACAGAGTTTAGCAAATAGATGGTGACTGACTTCCAACATTTGAAAACAATTGCACACTCTACCAAAACTACCTTTATAACTCTTCAATGCTGTGTCCAAATACTTCCACAATAGGCTATTTCCATTACTTTTCACATTCAGTACCCTGCAGTTTCAATATATATTCTGTCTCAAGCTATTGTGTAGTTTGAATGTGACTAAAGTTTAGAAAGCAATTATTTAAAATATATATAGTGACAGCTGATAAATTGCAGTCCATCCTAAATCTTCCTTTTCAGACACTTACAAAACAGGCTGAAACAGAAATATACAGTGAACGCCACAAATTATAGAATCATAGAATAGTTAGGGTTGGAAAGGACCTTAAGATCATCTAGTTCCAACACCCCTACCATGGGCAGGGACACCCCACACTAAACCATGTCACCCAAGGCCTCATCCAACCTGGCCTTGAACACCGTCAAGGATGGAGCATTCACAACCTCCCTGGGCAACCCATTCCAGTGCCTCACCACCCTAACAGTAAAGAATTTCTTCCTTAGATCCAATCCAAACTTCCCCTGTTTAAGTTTTTACCCGTTACCCCTTGTCCTGTCAAAAAAATTAGAGGGGTTTTATAACTATTTAAGTGTGGGGTGTTTGTTAATTTATTCATGCAGTACATTTACATAACCTGAATATTTGTTATTGAAGATTGTATGCAAAGTTGGATTCTACATTGATTGAAAAAAATTATTTCTATAAGCATGCTATTTTGAAATTATCACCTTACTTCGTACATAAACGCAAAGCCTTCGAATGAACACAAAATATTATTATTTTGTTATTCTCAGTGCAATATCCAAATCCGTGGAAAGATAAGAAAGATAATAAAGCACATTTTTCTTGAAATTTCATATGCAGTTTCACCTCTGCTGTTAAAATGCTAAGTTTTGTGGTTTTCAGCCCTCTCCTTGTTTCCAATGTTTCCTGGGCAGCTTTAAACATATTTTTACTAAAACTAATTTGAAGTCATGAAACATCCCCACCTTACTTTTATTATTAATAAAATTTTGGAGATTTAACTGCCTTGACCAGACAGGAAGCTTTTTCTTGTCTTTAAAAATGAAAGCATATTATTTAGCCTTTTATTCTAGTACTTTTTCCCCTGTGTCCAGGCAGCTTTTATTTCCATCTCTTTTAATGAAACAAACAAACAAACAAACAAGCAAACTTTAATACAGCATTCAGAAAAATTTAAAACTTGCTCACTGATCTTAATTCTGTGCAGAAAGTTAATTTTTTTAATTTATTTTTTTTTTAATCAACACTGGGATGCTTTGCTGTTCTTTTTGGGGGATGAAGTTAAGATTCCAGGTCTATCTCAGCAGGGACAGAACAAAAAAGGAGTTGTCTTAATTGTATTTGTTGACTGGTTTCAGTATTCATTAATATTTATTAAAAAACCCCAAAATGTGTATCTCTAACTATACAAGATCAATTTTATGTTATTACATGGAAGAACTTACTCCAGAATTGAAATTAATACATTCAGCACTGCTTAATTCAGAAGTCTTAATAAATGAAAGTAATCTAAATTAGATGTTAGCATTTCTTTATTTAAATATAGAGTAATGTCAATAATGATTTTTAATGCCACCACTTATGCATAATCCTTCCTTTACCTTTAATTTTTAACCTTAGGTGCTCCTCAGTCATTGTCAAATGGAAAGAAAAGTGCTAATTCAGAAAGACTGAAATTCACTCTACAGTGGAGGCTAATGCTTTATTTATATACCACTTAAACTTTGTTTTGAAGATTTAAGTAGGATTCAAAAGATGAAGTGGCCTGTGCCATATCCCTGCACAGAAACAAATTTCCCCTTAGCAAAACCTCAGCTACTGCAAAAGATCTTGAGTACTCTGTGAACAAAAAAAAAAAACCAAAACAAACATACCAAACCAATCCACTCAGAGCTCATACAAAGAGCTATGTTAACTGTCCTGTTTCTGAGGTAAAGAACACATTTCTCTCATTATTGATAGATTTTAGCAGAAGTATTTATGCTTACTACTCCCCAATTTTTTTTTTTTTTTTTTTTTTTTTTTTTTGGTAAAAGTAAGGCCACAGATTTAATCAGTCGCATCTGCATGCACAAAAGACATGACACAAGGAACAAAAAACGTCTGAAACAAAACTATGCTGCCTTTCACAAGCAATAGGGGAAATTAATGTCATCACTAAGCTGAAGACATAAAGGGATTCAAAATTAAAAATCCTTTGAAAGCTTCCAAGAAGATTCCTATAATCAGCTGGAAGATAAGTAATGATCAAAGCCCTTTAAAATAATATTACTCACCCCATTAGAACTGCTTAAATGTACCCTACCATTCATCAGAAATTATACAAGATTACTGCAGAAACTATGCCATTGTTTCAATAAGAATACCAGATGTTTTAAGGGTAGATTTCACAGCTCACATAAGTTTAAAAACCAAGACTAAAAAAGAAATGAAACAAAAACCCATAACGTGCATCCCCAAACCAGCTGTAGTTATAGTCCTTAATTATCACTAATGCAACACTTCATAGGTGCTTATTTGCTCTAACAAATTGCCTCATATTGAAGTTGAGTCATGGAAAGTGAAAGTCAAGGGATGCTCTTACCAAGTGACATTGTGAAGTTGTTTGGAGTGTTTTTTGTTTGGTTACTTTGTTTGGTGTTGTTTGTTTAGTTGATGTTGGGTGTTTTTTGGTTTTCGGGGGGTTTTTTGGGTTGGTTTTTTTTTTCTTAAGCAAAGACAGTCTGAACCTAGTGTTTTTCTTTTCTCCAGAAGAATTTCTCTCCTTTTGTTAAATGTCATTTCTTTTGTTAAATGTCTTCTTGGCTACATTGTGTTTGGTGAAAAGAGAAGAGCACAGTTCTGCATGCTTTATTGCCAATGTTGCCTTATGAAATAGCCTCAGGGTTGTTACACACAGTAGTGTCAAGTTAGCATCTGAAAACTTTTCTAAGTAAAAGTCGAGAATAATGTATGTTTGACAGTTCTACTAAATATATGAGATTTAGAATCTGATACACTTTGTGGTTTTAATAGAAATATTGTTATTGCTTTTGTCAATAACAATTTGAAGTAGTCACTTCATTTTCTCCTTTAAACAGTCAGAGGTATCTCGTATGGCATTTTTTATAAGCATTACTTGTAGATGGAGAAAGTTTGTAATGGTTCAGAAATTACTTGGTGCAAGCTGTGTCAAACAGAATGTTAACTTTTTAATATTCTATGATTTTATATGTAGTGTACAAACTCAATTTCATTGTCACTATTATTTACTTATATTTAAAGACACACAAGTATAGGAATACCTATGCTTCAGGTATGCTTGTCAGTATGATTGTAGTACAGAAGTATGTATGAATTCAAAACAGCAGCCTACTCACTTCGAATACTCATACTGAAATAAGACAAACACTACCCAAATTAAATCAGCACATCTCCATTTTACCTATATCCGAAATGTGTTATATACCTTATCCCCATCAATTTTTGTTATTCTGAAATGTTCTTCAAGAGTTTTGAAACAGCAAATTTGCTAATGGTACATTCAACTCCTGCATCCAGATTGTTGATAAACATATTGAACAGAACTGGTCCTAGAACGGGATCCCAAGGAACACCACTGGTGATTGATCGACAGCCAGATGTAGCCCTATTCACTACAGTCCAACATGAGCATGTTGCGCGTCAATAATGACACTACCTTCAACAAGAACATTCGCATAGATTTTTTGGCACTGACTCCAAGCTTGTAAATACTAGTCAATGCAAAAAATCCTGCACTGTCTAACCTCAATTTAAAAAGGGTCAGGTATGAATAGCAAGGGACAACTTTCATGTGGGAGCCTACTTGCTGGGGTCTTCTTCGAAATAATTCCGGATGAATAAAAGCAGTCTTATTTACCTTTTGTAATTATCTGAAACAAATATATGGATAAAAAAGAAAAACCTGGTCATCTGTCAAAGAGAAGATAATTGACCAAGTGGTAGACAAGCACAGTGTCTTCCAACGGAGGACAAAACACCAGTTGATAAAGGAAGCCAGATTGTGTCATTGCAGCTACTTGCACAGTCTTTAGAAGAAATGGGTGACTCTACCAAGACATAATTTTCCAAGCAGAAAATAAACAAGTTTCTTTTAAAGCAACCAATTAATTTCTAAGTTAAAAGGGAAAGCCCTTATCAAGAAAGGAGTCACTATTTTCTTAGCAATTCTGAACCACAGGAAGAACAAGGAGTGAAACCTGAAAATATGGGACAGAATTTTTTCAAAATAGTCAGTGCCAGTTGCAAAATAAGTAAATATTTATTCTTAATCAGGATGCACAGATTTTTAAGTCCTAATTTCTAAATTTGTAAAGGGAAAAAAAAAAAAACAAAGAGCAACTGATTGAACAACTTTACTAAATATTCAGTGACACTAGACCAGATGTGAGATGTTGGGAATGCCAGAATGGCAATTGCTTAGAGCTTCACACTATTAAAGTCCCAGTAGACCAAGCAAGGTAGTTGGCCAAGTCATTTGCAAGGGTAAGGGGGAAGGAGCCTGTGACTTAACCTCTTCCTTGAGCATTTGTTTAAGAATAATAACAACCCTTCACATATCTCCTCTTAAACTGGAAAGGACAAGTGCTATAAATTTGCTGAAATATGTGAATACTCCAAACCTGATTTAGACAGAGTAAATCTACAGTGGCCTTCTAGCTTTAATGGATATACACCATGTAGGAATTTGGCTATGGAATTTGGCTATTTTAGGTATCTAGCACTGGCACAATTCAGAGGATCTATAATTAGGAGTTGATAGTCAATAGATTAAAAAAAAAAAAAGTGTTTCTAGAGAATGATCAAGAATATTGAAGACAAGAAACCCAAATTTTGGCACTGTGAATAATTTTCCTTTTCAATATTTTCAAGCATATAATTTGTCCATTTTTCCTAATAAATCATTTTAATATGTAAATTCACATAACTAAAATCCTATTAGTGCTGTCCAAGAAAGTTGCATTATAGAGAGAGGTATTGATGGCTTGGCTTCGCAAACGAAGATTTGGGAAGGGCATTACCATGCTCACTACAAGCATGATGACTAAGGGCAAGTGGAATAGGCAAAAACTGACTGGAGAAAAGCTGTATAGGCAATCAAGGAAGGTTCTGCACGAGACTGTCATCTCCTAGATCAAGCTTGAGCGACCAAAGGCCTGAACCGCCTGGAGGCATGGTTGGACCTGCAGCTTCCAGTGCACCTTGTCATCTGCCGTTTCAACCCTCACCTGTCGCTACAGGGCTTTGCAAGTGTAAATAAAACCCTACCAGCCTGGATTTTTTAGGTGAGGTGCAGCGTGCTCAGAACTGGCCCCACCCTTTACACCTGAGGTTTATCTGCCATGGCCTAGATAGCTAGGACGGTGACAGCAAAGTCCTCAGGTCATAGGTTTTGTAAGAGTGTCCTTCTCTTAGATGGAAGACCTTCCAAGGCTAGACGAGCTCCATCAGCTCCGGTTTGAAGATAGGAGTTTTCCTTCTCCTATGAGGATGGCATGTCTTTGCTAACGAAGATTTGGAAAAGGTTTTACCCTTGCATTATGAACAAGAATGTCACCTCCTGGGTCAATCTCAAGCTACCAATGACACAATAGCACAACATCAAGCGTCTAGGCGTGATTCTGAGTTAGAGGCGTTCAGTTGTAAGCCCGCAGATGGTAGCCTCGCACCAGTGGCTCCTCAGCCAGACGCACGCACCAGGGGTCAGAAACATGTGGTTCCTCTTGCACTGAGCAGGATTACTATTGCAACACAACATCAGCAGGGTAAAACTGACTTAGAGGCGTTCAGTCATAAGCCCACAGATGGTAGCCTTGTGCCAAGCACTCATATATATACAAAACCATATATCTGAAGAAAGTTTTAAACACAAATGATCTCTCATGTTCAGTCTATATTTAAATGTTTATATGTTACCAACATTTGTGATGGGCAACAATTCAATTATTCAATAAAGGAATGATTTCATTGGCAAATAAAATTCCATAAAGTTACTAGTGAGATGAGTGATTGTGAAAAGAGAAACAGATAGTATATTCTAAAACAAAGATGAGGATCATTGAATTCAATCCATATATCTGGAAGCTTTTATGCATATGGGACTGAATTCTGCTCAGAATCTAGCAATCATACTTGTTTGTGAGGTTTAGTTTCTTAATATATTTCCTTAATCCTTCTAAATTAAGCAATGGAAAAAAATCTTTTAGGTGTCACACTTTTTACTGAGCAGTAATTGAAACAGATCTATGACTAGAGTTTTATTAGCTGAAAGGATTAGCTTAAAAATTTGAATTTTAATGAATTGCAGATTGTAGATTCTAGTATTTTGAATTATACTTCACACTGTAATTTGATCTCCTTAGATTAATTTGTCCTTGTAAGGGTTTTTTTATAGAAATAAATAAGTATAAGCCATTAATAGTATACGGTTAGTGCTGTGTTTACTCCAATTCAACAGAAGTCTTGATGTTTAAAGACATAGCATT
Source organism: Psittacula echo (assembly GCF_963264785.1). Taxonomy (NCBI): domain Eukaryota; kingdom Metazoa; phylum Chordata; class Aves; order Psittaciformes; family Psittacidae; genus Psittacula; species Psittacula echo. Next base: position 69,102,120 of record NC_137736.1, on the reverse strand, counting down.
AAAAAGTGTCAAAGTTGTATATATGTCTATGAGTTACAGTAATAGCTGAGGTAGAATATTAAAGCAACCTTCAAGCTATACGTTAAGTAGTAATTGTGTTAAACTTCAAATGAAGCGTCCTTAGGTATTCTGCTTCTTGTGTGAGGACTGAAATCAGTAATAAGCCCCAAAATCATATATTCCTTCTAAAATTATTTAATTAAGCTATGTATTAAATTGCATAGCTGTTAAAATGGCTCAGCATGAAGATACATCTAAATAAAGGACGTGCACTATGAATATGACAAAGGATCATGAAAAAAAATTGTGTGGTTTTTTTAAATGGTTTTTGTTTGTTTCGGTTTTTATTTTTTTGTTAAAAACACAAACAGAATAATCCCTCAAGCAAAATAAAGTCTAAAATTAGGTTGAATGAAAAGTTCTTGCATATGTTCTGTGCATGAAATTCAGTAGTTAGCTGTGTGATTTTATTGTTCTTCAGAAGTGACACTATCCATAGGATCTAATGGGCAATCTTTCATGACTGAAATAAATAAGAAGCTTATAATGGACTTCAGTAAAATCACACACTTCACTGAATTAACATTTTATGAGAAAGTATGACTAAGATATTTTAGTAAGATATTACATGTTCTTTCTCAAACTCTTTACACAGCATGAAACATACTTTTTCCACTTGCTCTGCCCTGATCTTGATCCCACAGAGGTTAAAGATACCCAAATCATACTGTTGTGTTCCAATAACAATTTAAAATGTTTTAGACAGTATGTGGCGAAGTGATAACAAAAATTCTTAGAATAGTTCATTACCTTGGTAGGCTATCTTCCATAAGCACCTAGATTAAGCAGATTGTGGCTCAGATCTGAAGTATCTCTCTATTTTTCAGTAGGGCTTATTTTTACAAGCTTAAGTAACATCTGTCTTTTTCAGTTTCTTCACAGCATCCAGCCACTCCGACAGATGTTTCCAAAACCATACTGTCTGCTAACATTTAAAGGAATACAGCATTTGCATAAACACTGGGAATTCCAATCTTAGTACTTTCCATACTGTTTTAATTTTTTAAAATCAACATTTTTTGTTCCATACCCATCACTTGGTTTTACTCCTCATAAAGCAGACATTGTGTGCACACATCTGTTAAATCTGGGCTGCATTTATTACAGTTCTGCTCTTCCAGAAACAGGAAGGATTAATTACCACAGACTGGCTCTAGAAGCACCCCCGTGTTTTTTAACACACAAAATTAATTCAGAGTTGACAAAACTCTTTCAGACACAACCTGCTTCCTGCTGATGGCGCTTTATTAGCATATTCTTCCCAGAAAAAAAATGCCTCATAGACCCTTTTTACCTCTCCTCAGAGTTCAATTTGTAAAGCGCTGAGTGACAGGCAGCAAAATGGCTTGAATATATCTACGGCAACTTGCCAAATCCTCCCGATAGAAGTACTTTGGAGCCTTTGTTCTGAGTACATTAAAGTCACAGAAGGTCCATGTACTGTAGACAGTACAGGGCAGGCAGGATGTTCACAGTAAGACAAAACAGCAGGTGATAAATGACATTAAATAACAGTGAGAATTTACCACAGACTAAATTAACTACTGGAGTGAAATGTTCTCAGCTCTAAGGCTATATTAACAGTGAATATATAATCAGGTGATTATAATTCTTTTTAGTGTTCAAGGAAGTCTATATGTAAAAATGATTAAGACAGCTCTATTTAACTCCAGAGACAAGCTGCTGGAACGGGTTCTAAAAACGATAGAGAATAACTCTTCTTTCCACTCTTACTGAGTAATTTATGCAATAATTACTTAAAAGCAAATTTGATTGTTGGATACCTGACACGTTCTGTTTCATGCAAAATTAGAGCCACCTTGAGTTGCTCTTAGCTGATCAAGGCCTTGAAAAGAGGCTTCTGTCATTTAGGTTTAAGAAATTTGCAAATGAAAATTTACTACATCTGTCTGAGGTGAGAAGAAAAAGTAAATTGTTGTCATCTGCAGAAATTCTTATAGAGTTTTATGTTTTGTAAAAAGAGCAATATTATAATTTAATGAAGTAACTATACCAGCAATTAACACTACTGATCAATCTCCTGATACTGTCTGGATATGCAATTTTTATATTAGAAAATAAATGTTTATGCATTATAAATAAAAATCAGAATGCTAAGAAAAAAAACAATTTGTTTTCTTTGGCTTTCTGTATTTAATGAGTATGTTACCATTCATTTATTTGTCTAGTGCTCTTTTCTGTACATGGAAAGACAATTTTCAAGATTCATTTCAGATTTCTTTTTTCCCTGTTTGGTTTGCCTCGAGTTAACTCGGCTTCCCTAGAATATCTGGCAAAATATGCATATTATTTTCCTAGGAAAAAAAATACAAACAACTAAAGATAGATAGTAAACTAATTCAAGAAACCACTGAAGATCAGAATCAAGAAAGAAAAACAAAACAAATGCAAGAGGCAAAGAAACATTGGATAAGAAGCACTTTGAAGCCTGTATACTGTGTTCTAAGACTTGGTGTTGTTTCCACTTAATATTAAGCTGTTTTATAGAGAATTCCTGTAGTGATTGCTTTTGGTGTTTATTAGAAAGCACGGATGAAAAGAACAAATTCATAATCATAGAACCATAGAATCATAGAAGAGTTAGGGTTGGAAAGAACCTTAAGATCATCTAGTTCCAACACCCCTGCCATGGCCAGGGACACCTCACATTAACCATGCCACCCAAGGCCTCATCCAACCTGGCCTTGAACACCGCCAAGGATGGAGCATTCACAACCTCCCTGGGCAACCCATTCCAGTGCCTCACCACCCTCTCAGTAAAGAATTTCTTCCTTATATCCAATCCAAACTTCCCCTGTTTAAGTTTGAACCCGTTACCCCTTGTCCTATCACTACAGTCCCTAATGAAGAGTCCCTCCCCAGCATCCCTATAGCACACCTTTGGATACTGGAAGGCTGCTATGAGGTCTACATGCAGCCTTCTCTTCTGCAAGCTGAACAGCCCAACTTTCTCAGCCCACCTTCATACAGGAGGTACTCCAGTCCCCTGATCATCCTCGTGGCCCTCCTCTGGACTTGTTCCAACAGTTCCATGTCCTTTTTATGTTGAAAACTCTAGAACTCTACACAACGCTCCGAGTTAGGTCTCATGAGAGCAGAGTAGAGGGGCAGGATCACCTCCTTTGACCTGCTGGTCATGCTCCTTTTGATGCAGCCCAGGATACAATTGGCTTTCTGGGCTGCGAGCACACACTGCTGGCTCATGTTAAGTTTCTCATCAACCAACACCCTCAAGTCCTTCTCCGCAGGACTGCTCTGAATCTATTCTCTGCCCAATCTGTAGCTGTGCCTGGGATTGCTCCGACCAAGGTGTAGGACCTTGCACTTGGCATGGTTAAACTTCATAAGGTTGACATCAGCCCACCTCACAAGTGTGTCAAGGTCGCTCTGGATGGCATTCCTTCCCTCCAGTGTATCAATCGAACCACACAGCTTGGTGTCATCAGCAAACTTGCTGAGGGCGCACTCAATCCCACTGTCCATGTCACTGACAAAGATGTTGAACAAGACCGGTCCCAACAGCGATCCCTGAGGGATACCATTCATTACTGGTCTCCAGCTGGACATCGAGCCATTGACCACAACTCTTTGCGTGTGGCCATCCAGCCAGTTCTTTATCCACTTAGTGGTCCACCCATCAAATTGATGTCTCACCAATTTAGAGATAAGGATGTCTTGTGGGATAGTGTTGAATGCTTTACACAGTTCCAGATAGATGACATCAACTGCTCTGCCCCTGTCCATCAGTTCTGTAGCCACATCATAAAATTTGTATATTTTTATATTAAGCTAGCCTAGTTTAATAAGCTTCATTAGACACAGTAGCCTCACATGCAAGGATTTAAACCTGGCTGGTGACATCATTTTCTGTCAGATGAACACAAAGCTCAGCGTATCAGTTGCCTGAGAGGTTCACCTATTCTTCTAAGGAGGAAAGTTTGTAGTGGCAAGCAAAAATCTAGACTGCAAAGGTTAAAAGCATTTATTTATTCAAAGGTTATAGTATGCTTAACTGGCTCTTGATTCCTGAGCTTGGGTCTACTGCAGACATCACTCTTAAAACTTAATAGATATCAAATGCACTTTGTGAGCGTATAACTGATAATGTCTTTAACATGGTTTCTCAATATATGTTATTCTAAAAATGCGATACACTTTATTCTCCTCACAATGTCCGCTATGCTAGCTAGAATGGAATTCAGAGGCATAAAAGAGAAATATATTGGACTGTATTCTTATTAATTCCATAAACTATTTCTCAAATACTTTATAAATATAGTTAAAACTTAGAATAGACTGCTTGTGAACTGTATAGAGGAAAAAAAAAAAAAAGTGTTATTTCTTAAACCAAAGATTTTTGATCTACAGTAACTCTATAAAAACAACTCTGATAACTATACCATCCAATGGCCACAGTGAACTTGTCACTTTTACAGGAAATAACACAGGAAATCACGTGGTTTTATGATTCCTTTCAGTGGTTGGATGGTCAGTTAGTATCAGAAGCCATTCAGTTTTCTTCGGACCTTTTAATATCACTATATGATCTCTATTTTTATTCTGGATAAGGAAGGTCTTAAAAATGTGTTGTCTCTCAGTGCCTGGCCAATTAAGCATAGGGATATTTTTTGAATTCTTTTTGCTCTTTTCAATGAGTACATTTCAGGGGAGAAAACCCAGCAAATATTTCATTCCAGGAAAAAAAGTAGGAAACTAGCTACAGCAAAAGCATCGTTTTGCAAACATTAGCAAATTCTTCAACACAGAAAATATCCCTTCTATATACTCACACAAGTTCCTGAGGACTGTACTGGATTCAGCAGCCAAACATATCATAGTTGGTTAGATCAGGCTTTTCAGTTTGATGCTTTACTGTAACACAAGTTCTTGCAAAGTGCTTTGTTTTCTTTTTTTAAAAAATACATTCTGTATGCCGGATACCTTTTTTTTTTAATTAAAATATTTAAAATATAACCTAAGACTCATTCAACCAGTCATTTAAGGTTGTGAAGTTGTATTAAGAGAAATCATTTGAAACCAATGGAAAATTAGAAGACAAAATGCAAAAAGTATAACTTGGTTGAATATCATGGCTTCTTTATTTAACTAATCAAAAGGCTACTTTGGAGTTCACAGAACAGTCTTCTGGAATTGTTACAGTTCTATGCTAAAAAGTTTCTTAATTCTTGGATTTCGTCTTACAAGATCAGCCAAATAATCCATAATATCTTCTTTTGGTGCAGCAGTATTACAAGTGACCATCAGGCTCAGATAAAGGTATGTTCTGATTAGGCTTTTATTCATTCCTCCATTTCCTGATTTAAACCAGCAACAACAGAATTGTAAGAGTATGAAAGTCTCCTCCCTTTTTACAGAGTATAATTTTGAGACTCTGGGCCCTTTAAAACATTATTGCTGAATTACTATTTAAAAAATATACGTGGGACCATCTTGCTCTTTGAAAGAGTTGGTAGATAGCTTCCTGTCTTTATTCTATCCTCATTTATACAAGGCGATTCCACAGCTGCTTCAACAAAACAACAACAATGACAAAAGAATACACAAAACATGTGAGCTTTCTACCTATGTATAAGGATCCAGAATGACTTTAGACTTGGCTTCTCCCTCAAAAGGTCGGGTTACACTACAAGTTTTTCATAAATTTTTCTGTGGAAAGGTCTTTTGTATTTTTGATCTTGATATTGTTGCTAGGGTGCATATTTTTTATGTGTTTTGCTTTGTTTAAGTCCCTATACTTACTACACTGAGATAAACACGCATATGAAACAGCTCTCACTAGACACAGTTTTGCCCCTGTGCCTCACAGCAGAGCAAAGGTATGTAAATTGGCAGTAGCAGTTTGCTGTCTCTTCTCTGAACAGATTGGACCCCAAGACAGGCCCTCTGGCACTCTTTTATCCTGCTGTTAATGCTTGCCATTGTGAAGTTCTCCCTGCCTTGTTCCTTGCTGTTAACACTAGGAAATCTCACAACCATTCAAAGGAAAAATGTCAAGGGTCATTCTGAAAAAAGCACTAAAACTCAGTGTGTGTTTTTAAAACGTCATATTATTATTCTTTAGAAGATATACTAAACAAAAGACAAGGAACTGCAAAAATATCTAGTCCCTAATTCCATGCTGATTCTTTTTGTTTGAAATGAACATTTCATAATTGTGAATATGAAAACAAATCTCAAATATTAGTTCCTTTAGCAGTCTTTAAAAATAGAATAATGAATTTTTGACTGTGCAAGCAGACGGCATTAAATTTTTTTGCATATTATTTTCAGCGGACTGCCCAAATTATTAAAGAGTCTAAAACATCTCATTTAAAACTCTTTTGGGAACATTAATTTTATAGTTGTGATCTGCCAGTTTTCCCCTGAATATGTAGTAGCTGGTTTAAATTTCTTACAGTTTTCAGATAGCTGTGCCTCTTAAGTAATGTATGTTCCACAGCAGCAATAGGCAGCAGTGGGCAAATATATAGACCATGTAGAGTGTACTTATGCTACCTGTCTCTCACAGTGTTTGGAAATTTGAAAACTAATTTTGCTTGGCTCAGAACTCAATGACTGCTGCAGTTCTTTCAATTTCTAATGTTAAAAGCCTGAGAAATGCTGTTTGATAACTCTGCACTACTTGCAACATGCTTATCGCACAAAGAAAGGATTTTACATTAGATTTTTTTAGGTTTTTTTTAACATGAAAGCAATTGTGGATCACAAAAAAAAAAAAAAAAAAAAAGAAGCCAAGAATTAAGCCCTTTTGTAATTTAGTATCTAGAAGCCTACAGCCATTAGTCTTACTCTGTGAATATGGTTTTAGAGAAAAGTAATTAGGGACTGCATGCATCTGTAAGATGTTTCCTATTTTATGCTTCCACACGTTTTCTTCACATACATCTAGTTAAGCCCAACTGCCATAATCAGCCGTTGCTGAAACTGATCCTGACTTTTTTACCAGTTCCAGTCAAAAGCACTGCAAGCAACAGGCAATTTCTAACTCCTTTGTAACTCAATTAGGCTCTCAGAAGAGTTCAGTGACTTTTTGGCTAAAACTTACTCCTGATGGAGCAGTTGGGAGACAGGTGTAGACCTTTAAAATCATGTTTCTTTCTTGGTAAGAAAAGCACAGGAGTAAGCTGACCTCACTGGAAGAAACAAATTCTTCATGTGCGGGGAAAAAAGAAATGGAGTCACTAAAGCACCAGAGTGTCATTGTGCTGATCACAGGCTATTTATCTTGCTAAATACACAGGCCAAGTCATACAATTCTTGTTCACTTAGAACTACCACTGATTCCACAAGAAACTGACTACATAATTTTCCCTACTATGAATAATTCTACTAAAAGAATATATGTAATGCACATGAATATTTATCACTTTTAGCTTATGGTATTTCTAGTACTGAAATCACTGTGAGAGTAAAACAATATTCTGCATTTAAAAGGTCTTTCTACTTTCTCTGTCTGCTGTTAAAGAAATTCTACAATAATTTCAGTGAGCTTGACATTAACATCTGCGGTGGAGTACAGATAACAGAAGAAAACAACATCAGACTGCTTACATGTTTCTAGCGGCATTAACAGAGCTGGTGTTTCTCATCTTGTTCCTGCCCCAGTAAACTAACATTGATGAGCATAACTGTGGTACCTGCCTCAAATACACTAGAGGGACGTTTTATCTCTCATCATCTAGGTCAAAATTGACTAAAATGCTTATTCAAGTTATTACTTTATGAAAGACATAACAATTACAGGACTTTTTTTGCATTAAATGTCTCATAGAAATTTCTGTGAGATTTGGGAGCAAAAGAAACAGATCATAATTTGTTATCCTTTTCAAGGGAGTACACAATATTTTTTGCTGTATATTTTACTTTTTTTTTTTCTTTACTAAGAGCAGTTTTATATTTATTTACTTTTTTATTCATGTGTGGGTGTGCAAATACATTAAATATCTACACAGTTACTATGCCATATGGAAAAGTCTACAGCATCTAAACTTTACCATAAGGATGGATGTTTTTAATGAAGTACAGTTAACATTTGAAAGGTTCAGACTGTGTGATAGAGCTGCCAGAAAGGACAAGAGACATAGGGTTGTTTATTTTTTACTTCCTGTAATAAAAACAAAGAGCTTATCAAGCTGTGTTTAATTTTATTGAAGTGATTCAGGAAGCAGGGGTAAACCCAGCCACAAAGTTAATAGAAAAAAAGGATCTGTGTTTTGGTACAACTTTTCAACTCATCACATCACATAGCATGCTAATGCAGGCCCTGCTAAGATTATATACCATTTCCATTTCTCAGTAAATTTGTGCTGGAAATTCTTTTTAGTTGCATACATTTTTTTTTTTTTCTTCTCAGTATTTAGGTTTATTTGCTGTAGATACTCAGGCAGAAGATTCCAAAGTCTGATCAGCAGGTTGTTGACAATGCCTATAGATATAACTGGTGCTGTATGGCCTGGACTGGTCACACCTTACTGTATCTTCATTCAAGGCAGCCAGAATTCTTTTTCCACGAAGGCAATAGCAAAGGCATTACCCGAATAGAAAGCAAATGTCATGGGCATCAAAATCCTCTTGAACTGAGGTCAGTAATTAACACTGCAAAGTTATAGGTGATGTTGGAAATGGAATAAGCCAAGAAAACCAGAATGTTGTCCCTTTATGATTCTCAATAGTATTTCTCAACAGCCACTTAACATCTTTGCTTTGATGGTTACTGGAATAATAGAATAGAATCATAGAACCATAGCATGGTTTGAGTTGGAAGGCACCTTAAAGATCATCTAGTTTCAATACCTCTGCCATGGGAAGGGACACCTTCCACTAGACCAGGTTGCTCCAAGCCTCATCCAGCCTGGCCTTGCACACTTCCAGGGATGGGTCATCCACAACTTCTCTGAGCAACCTGCTCCAGTGTTTCACCACCCTTATAGCAAAGAATTTTTTTTCCTAATATATAAGCCATAACATAACATAGAAGCCAAGTTTTCTACTTCATGTGGGTTTCAACCACAACCCTCAAAATGGTCCAGGAGCTAACTCTATTTCTTTGCAAGACTAGAATATTTTATTTTTAAAAATTTTGGCATTGAGATTAAAGATTATTATGCCTTCATTTCTTTCTTCTTGTATGTTCTTTTCCAATTGCAAAACAGTTTCATAGCAAGCATGAAAATTGGAGGTTCAAAGTTTTAGACAGAAAAGTCAATGCAGCTATAAAATTATGAAATATAGATTTCTGTACCTTACTGCATTTTCCTGTTCCAACCAAACCATAGTTTATTCCCACAATAGGTTTTATTCTGAATTGCTGTTTTAATTAAGATTAAGTAAAACAGATCAATTTTGCAGGGTGAAAAGATAGTAAGAGAAACTAACATCACAACCTCTTCTGCCAGAAGCATGAGCTTAAATACCCTGACTTTATAGCTAAATAATAGTACACACATACCCGTGTGTAATATTTTCCGTATAAATATTGCAAGCCTTGAATGTTTCTGAGATTCTTCTGAAATCTTAAAATTCATTGCATCTAGCAATCTAAAATATTTTAAGTTCCTTAGAAGTTCCTTTGAATTTACTGCATGAGAATAAATTATTCTTGTTATTATAGGATTGTCTGAGCTGTCTGTTAACAATGGAAAACTAGATAACTGTTTTGGGGTTTTTTTATTATTTAGGTTAAGTGAATATGACTGGTTATAAATGGCAATTGTTTGTACTATTATTGAGCCATAACCTGAGAGTACTAAAAGCTTTCTTTCCTGGAAACTTTGGGAAATACCTTAAGAAAATTTAGATCACAAGCTTTTAGAAAGCTAAAGCTAGGGGAAACGAATACTGTCTGAACTGCAAACCTAAATCACTCCAGAACATAACCCAACTGTGAACATTGCAGTTCCAATATCTGAAACAGTCTTTTCATGTGTCAAAAGTAGAAACTGGCCTCAAAATAAAAAGTGTTGAAACTTAAAAATGGTTGAAAAGATTGGGAAATTTGCTAAAGTGCATAAGCAGATCTTCTGTGTAAATGTTATGCTACAGAAACCTAAGCATGACCCAGGAACCTAGGAAAGACATCATCGGTCTTCAGACAGCAGATGCGGTCAGAGCTGCAACAATGCTGCCTGGCATACTGGCTATTTGTTCATGTTATGGACTGTCTCCTCATGTCAGCAATATTTCCTTCTCTTTCCTGTCAGTTCTCTTGTGGCAATCAGTTCATATGATAGTATCTACAGAGTGCTCCCATGTGTTTTTGCATACTCCCATGACTCTCCCCAACATATCTCTCAGTCTGAAGTCTCTGTAATTTACACTGCTGAGAAGAAAACCCCTCTCTCAGTCAGACTGGAAGAATCAGAAAAAACAGTGGAAAATAAAGTATAGCCATCTTAGCTGTGTTTCTTAAATTACACTGTCTTGTTGCCTGTTCCTTCTCTTTTACCAGTCTTGGCAATCTTCAATGCCATTTATCTCAGTGGTGCCTCCAAGTCAAAACTCTTGGAGCAGATTCTCCTGGAAGTCATGCTGAGGCACATGAAAAAAAAACAAGGTGCCTGGTGACATAACTATACGGCTGTAAATCATAGAATCATAGAATAGTTAGTGTTGGAAAGTACCTCAAGATCATCTAGTTCCAAGCCCCCTGCCATGGGCAGGAACACCTCACACTAAACCATGTCACTCAAGTCTCTGTCCAACCTGGCCTTGAACACCTCCAGGCATGGAACATTCACAACTTCCTTGGGCAACACATTTCAGTGCCTCACCACTCTTACAGTAAAGAACTTCCTTCTTATATCCAATCTAAACTTCCCCTGTTTAAGTTTGAACCCATTACGCCTTGTCCTATCACTACAGTCCCTAATGAAGAGTCCCTCCCCAGCATCCTTGTAGGCCCCCTTCAGATACTGGAAGGCTGCTATGAGGTCTCCACGCAGCCTTCTCTTCTCCAGGCTGAACAGCCCCAAATTTCTCAGCCTGTTTTCATACAGGAGGTGCTCCACTCCCTTGATCATCCTCGTGGCCCTCCTCTGGACTTGTTCCAACAGTTCCATGTCCTTTTTATGTTGAGGACATCAGAACTGTATACAAATGCCGGCTCATGTTAGGTTCCTCATCGACCAGCACCCCCAAGTCCTTCTCTGCAGGGCTGCTCTGAATCTCTTCTCTGAGAAGCTTCATAACCTTCTCTTTCATTCCCTGCTGTTCATTATATCATAGAATCATAGAATAGTTAGGGTTGGAAAGGACCTTAAGATCATCTAGTTCCAACACCCCTACCATGGGCAGGGACACCCCATACTAAACCATGCCACCCAAGGCCTCATCCAACCTGGCCTTGAACACCGCCAAGGATGGAGCATTCACAACCTCCCTGGGCAACCCATTCCAGTGCCTCACCACCCTTACAGTAAAGAATTTCTTCCTTAGATCCAATCTAAACTTCCCCTGTTTAAGTTTTAACCCATTATCCCTTGTCTACTATTTTGTTATCAAGTACAATTGTTTGAAAAATTTGTCCATTCTTTCATGAAAAAATATTTTTTTTTTTTTTATTATGAGATATGGTAAAGCTCAAAACTCAGTTTGGTTAAAGTTTTAAATGGTAGTATAGAACAATGGTAAAGCTCTTTCTTTTTTGCAAAGGACAATTTTTGAGACCTGTGAAATATCAAGAAATAGGGATAATTAAAATCTTATTACACATGCAACAAGTTAAAAACATCATTAAAAGAAGTGAGAAAGATTATCTGCTTGTGTACATATATATGTCTCTATATAAAATTATTCTTCACTCTTTATGAAATGTACATATATAGGCAATCTTCTAAGCCTCGCATATCTCTGGTGGATTCATTACAGTATAGTAATGTACTTCCATAATAGAAACTTACTTTTGACAATCAATACCCTATTTCTGTAGAACATTAAGTTCAGTGTCAACTGAAATGTTGGAAAGTAGTAGCTGACTGGTTCCTAAATATTGTTCCAGCACTTCTCTTAAATTTTTATATATTTTTACATCTATTTTCTCACAAGTGGTTTTAGGAAAAAAAGTATCAGTTTATCTCACCTATATAAAACATCTGTCTCAGATTAATAGTGACAAAGTAAATAAAGCCCCATAGGAAACACTAACGTGTGAACATACTTTCTACAGGAATTGATCTGCTATTCAAAAAATCAGGATCACGTTCAAGAACATTGTGTGCACTTGAGGGAAAATACAACTTCCCCTTGTGTGGGCAAAGGGCCACTCTGAGGTGGAATCAATGTCATTCTGCAGCCCTGTTCAAAAGGGATTGAGGAAATCAAAGGTGATTGATAGTTGGCACAGCGCTATCTTTTGGTATTGGTTATGGCACAGCGCTAGCTTTTGTAGGGTTCAGTGCTTGCCTGCATACAAGAAGGGCCTGTGAAGGGCCCAGGGTATTGCAATGTCATGCAAGGTTTTATCTTTTTCTCTCTGCTGAGCCTGTGGGAGTGTACACCCTCACTCCAGACCAGACATCCCACCTCACTTTGCTACAGAGAGCCAAGCACTGGAACACATACCTAATCCAGAAGAGATACCCATTCAAAAGATTTCTCCATTTTATAAACATATGCTTTGTATTCATCAATAACAAGTCTCCTTAGTGATGACAATGAAAATGACAGTAAAATTACTAAGAAACACATTACTGTTGCTACAGAAATCTCTCTTCTGTTTATATTGTGCTACATTCACTTGTGCCTCCCTTCCTCTGAATCATTCATATGTCTAAGTCTACCTTTACAACTCTGCTTTGTTCTTTGATAGGTACTATCAAAAGAAGCTGGGCTCAGGTCTGACCCTGCAATATAGGATCATAGAATCTTTTAGGTTAGAAAAGATCATAACGTCTGACTGATAACCTAACATTGCCAACTCCACCACTAAACCATGACCCTAAGCACCACATCTACACATCTTTCAAATACCTCCAGGGATGGTTATGCAACTACTTTGGGAAGCCTGTCAATGCTTGACAACCCTTTTGGGGAAGAAATATTTCCTTATATACAATCTAAACTCCTGTTGCCCAACTTGAGGCTGTTTCCTCTTGTCTTATCACTTCTTGGGAGAAGAGTTCAACACTCATCTCCCTACAACATCCTTTCAGGTAGTTGTAGAGAGTAATATGGTCTCACCTGAGCCTCATTTTTTCCAGAGTAAACAACCTCAGCTTCTTCAGCTGTTCCTCCTACGACTTGTGCTCTTGACCCTTCACCAGCTACATTGCCCTTTTTTGGACCTGCTCCAGCACCTCAATGTCTTTCTTGTAGCAAGGGACCCAGAACTGAGCACAGGGTTCAAGGTGTGACCTCACCAGTGCTGAGTACAGTTTAATGACCATTGCCTTAGTCCTGCTGGCCACAGTATTTCTGATACAAGCCAGGATGCAATTGTCCTTCTTGGCTACCTGGGCACACTGTTGGTTCATATTCAGTAGCTGTCAACCAACACCCCCAGGTCCTTTTCTACTGGGCAGTTTTCCAACCATTCTTCCCCCAGCCTATAGCATTGCATGGGGTTGTGACCTAGGAGCAGGATCCACATCTTAGCATTGTTGAATCTCATGCAGTTGGCCTTGGCCCATCAACCCAGCCTGTCCAAATTCCTCTCTAGAGCCTTCCTGCACTCAAGCAGATTAACACTACCGTAAATGTGTCATCTGCAAATTTACTGTCATGGTTTAAAGCCAGCTGCCAACTAAGTACTACACAGGTGCTCACCCATCACCTCTTTCCCCCTTCCCTCCCCAGTCAAGACAGGGAGGAGAATCAAAAGAACATAAAACCGATAGGTTGAGATAAGAACAGTTTAATAACTAAACTACAATATAAAACTACTAATAATAAGGATAAAGGTACTAACAAGGGGAGAGAATATAAAACCAAAAGGGGAAAGGAAAAAACCCAATAAACATAAGTGATGCACAATACTATTGCTCACTACCCACTGACAGATACCCAGCCTGACCTGAACAGCAATCTGGGCCATCTGGGTGACTCCCTCTGGTTTACATACTGGGCATGACATGCTGTGGTATGGAATACCCCTTTAGCTAGTTTGGGTCAGGTGTCCTGTCTCTGCTTCCTCCTGGCTTCTTGTACCCCTCCACATTGGCAGAGCACGAGATACTGAAAAGTCCTTGATCAGGGTAGGTGCTACTTAGCAACAACTAAAACATCAGTATGTTATCAGCGTTGTTCTCAAACTCACGTCAAAACACAGCACCGTACCAGCTACTGGGAAGAAAATTAATCCTATCCCAGATGAAACCAGGACACTCACTGAGGGCGTACTCAATCCCCTCATCCAGATAATTGATAAAGATATTTAACAGAACTGGCCCAAACACTGAGCCCTGAGGAACACCAGTTGTGATCGGCCCCCAACTGGATTTAACTCCATTCACCACCATTCTTTGGTCCTGTCCATTTTTTTTCTTTTTTTTTTTTTTAACCCAGAGAAGAGCATATGTATTGTTTTATCCAGAAAAGAATACATATGTCTGAGTTAAGAACAGGTTGTGACTGAACATGACCCTATTCAAGTCCAACAGTTCCAAAATTAAGGATTTACTAGACATTTTGCAGAACACTTACACCTTCTATGGTACGTGTTGAAGTTATATCAGTTCTTGTCAATAGAGAGAAAGAATAGCTTGTAGAAGGCAATGTCAGGCAAGAGTTAAATACCGAGGTTCTTAGTTAAATGTCATAAAAATATCTTCCTTTGAAATGCCTCAGTTATAACTCTTGCTCTTTTCCCATGTTAAACAAAAATTTATCAAGACACAATTTTATAGACAACTATTTCAAAATCTTTCCATGACGAAATTCAGTAACATCTGGGTTTGTGCTGCTGTGTAAAGCACCTCTTATTCAGCATTTCAACAACATCAATGTGAAGGTGAGAAGATTGCTGAAAAATATAGATTGCATGGAAAGCAAGAAAATTTAGTTCCTGATATCTCTAACTTCTTTAATAATAATCATTGAGAGATTGTAGTGGTTTAAGCCCAGGCTGTAAATCAGAACCACGCAGTCTACTTCCCCCCTTACCTTTCTTGTCTCCGCTCCTGGAGGGACAGGGAGGAGAACCGAAACAATGCAACTCCCACGGATTGAGGTAAGAACAGTTTAATAACTAAGGTATAACACAAATCACTACTGCTACCACTAATAGTAATAATGATAAAGGAAATAACAAGCAAGAGAATACAACCGCTCACCAACCGGTACCTCACCCCCACCCTGCCATGATCCAGCCCTTCCGGGAACTCTCAGTTCTACATCCTGGGCATGACGTGCTGTGGTATGGAATACCTCTTTGGCTAGTTTGGGTCAGGTGTCCTGCCCCTGCTTCCTCCCGTCTTCTCCTCCTCCCTGGCAGAGCATGAGACTCACAAAGTCCTTGGTCAGGGTAAACATTCTGACCAGCAACCAAAAACATCGGCTTTACCAGTATTATTCCCAGGCCAAAAGTCAAAACCACAGAGCTGCACCAGCTACTAAGAAGGAGAAAAAAATGACTGCTACTGCTAAACCAGGACAGTATCCACCCCTTATTCCATACCATTCACGTCATGCTCAGATCCCACATTTTCAATATACCCTCACTCTTATCTCAGTGCACTCTTATCCTAGTGCACGGACCAATTCCTATAAAGCTGCTGAGTCCATCCGGTCCATGATGTCGGGCTCCATCTCTTGTAACAGTCTTTCAGAGCAGGAGAGGCTGTGTGCAGTGTTCACACTAGTGAATAACCTGGGCAATAGTGTCCATTGCTAAGTCCACCCCTCAATCATGAGTCCATCTCTATGTTGCATCTCTGCCCTGATGGCCTGAAGTGTCATGGGCCCATCAGGCTCAAAATAATTCACCCTCCCCTGCAGCAGTCTCTGCAACTTGTCATCGGGGACTCCACACAGCTGCCTTCCATCTCCGACGCTTCCAAAGCACTGGAGAGACCCAGTGGATTAGATGCTTGCCCATACTGTCCCACACACCCTGCCACTCATGACTGTCCAGCCTTGGGGAAAACCTCTTGGTCCCCCTATATCATCGTCTAACCCAAGACAAGACCCAAACCTGACTCTGCTTAACTTTCAAGATCAGACAAAATGGTTGTGGGTAAAACACACTCTGTATGTGTGCCAACACGCTGATCCCCATCACAATCAGAAGGCAGGTCCCAAGGGTACCCAAAGGCCATTCAAAGCCTCCAGAACTCTCAAATGATGCTACTATACTTGTCACTGGGGCTGGTGTTGCTGCTGTACTTGCCGGCTCTCTCACCACCAGCTTCTCTTTTTCCGAGTCCAGATCTTCCTCCTCTGCCTTACTGGGAAATGCTGCGGGGTCTCCTGCATCCTCCTGAGGATCAGGCTCGGCAGGCTCGGTGGGTGGCTGCTGGGGGATGCTCTCTGCCGCCGGGGGGCTGGGCTCGGCCGCGGAGCTCAGCTCCTCCGCCGCCTCCTCCCGCTGCTCGGCAGCCGCCTACTTTCCCTCCTCGACCGCCCCCACTTCTTCCACTGGCATCCACTCCCTGTCGGCCTCCGGGCCCGCTCCCGCCGCCGCTTGGTCTCCGGGGCTGCTCCCCCGGGCCGCTTCGGCAGCCGCCGGTTTCCAGGACCGCTCCCCTTCAGCTCCCCGCAGCCTCATGAGAACGGAGGTGAGGACAAGGGCCAGGACAGTGAAGAGCAGCGGGACGGCCAGGTACAAGTCCACAGCCACATTCTTCCCGCCCTGCTGCCGGAGCCTGCCCGTATTACAAGCCATTACCATAAAATACAATGAAACAAGAACCTTAGTCCAAGGCCCACACTTGATAAGCACTAACACAGCAAATACCAGCTCTAAGTAAGCTACAGCATCCTGAAACTGTGACATCAAGAGAAACAACTTTGAGAGCCAATAAATAAGCATTGTGCCTCAGTCAGATCTGTTGTTATCTCAACCCTTCGTGCCCCACGTTGGGCGCCAAAAAGAACTGTTGTGGTTTAAGCCCAGGCTGTAAATCAGAACCACGCAGTCCACTTCCCCCCCCACCTTTCTTGTCTCCGCTCCTGGAGGGACAGGGAGGAGAACCGAAACAATGCAACTCCCACGGATTGAGGTAAGAACAGTTTAATAACTAAGGTATAACACAAATCACTACTGCTACCACCAATAGTAATAATGATAAAGGAAATAACAAGGGAAGAGAATACAACCGCTCACCGACTGGTACCTCGCCCCCACCCCGCAGCGTTCCAGCCCTTCCGGGAACTCTCAGTTCTACATCCTGGGCATGACGTGCTGTGGTATGGAATACCTCTTTGGCCAGTTTGGGTCAGGTGTCCTGCCCCTGCTTCCTCCCGGCTTCCCCTCCTCCCTGGCAGAGCATGAGACTCACAAAGTCCTTGGTCAGGGTAAACATTCTGACCAGCAACCAAAAACATCGGTTTTACCAGTATTATTCCCAGGCCGAAAGTCAAAACCACAGCGCTGCACCAGCTACTAAGAAGGAGAAAAAAATGACTGCTACTGCTAAACCAGGACAGAGATGCAAACAAATTGCTACTTTAGCTGGTTTTGAAACCTACCTCAAACACAGTAAATAAATATAAAAAAGAGGTGTTGAGTTTTTCTTTTTAGTTTAAATAGAACTGTATATTTCTTAGATAAGAATCAGTACAATCTTAAAAGAGCCCAAAGTACTCTCTATTTCCAGGTTTTTGGTTTTTGGGTTTTTCTGTTTTTTTTTTTTTTTTTCTTACAGGAAGGAACATGTATAAAAAATAAATAGGTATAAAAGATAGAGAGAGGAGGGAGGGAGAGGGAAGTGAGGAAGGAAGTGGAAAAGGACAGGGAGAGTACAATTATGCACTCATCATGCATAATAAATATACATAGAATTTTAAAGAGTGTTTAGAGGAAAAGAGGATATTAGTTTTATTCAGACATATACTCTCAAAAATGTGCTATCACTTTCTTTGATATTTTAAAAGTTGACTGTATTTCATTCAAAATAGTTATGTATTTGTATATATATATACACATATATACTTCTAGTTGAAGATATCCTCTGTGATTCTGGGTACTGTTGCTTCTTTTTCTTCTTTATGGAAACAAAGTCAGCAGTACAATAAAATGCCAAACTGAAACATGTTTTTCCAAAACAGGCCATGTGTGCTTACCTTGTACAGGAGACCCTTAGGAGTATCCAGTAAAAAAACATGTTTAGAGACCCATGTACTTAGGTAGCAGGCTTTTCAAGAGTTCACAAGTATTTCTGGGTTGAGCATGTGCTGTCCAAACAGACCACTCAGTTTTCTAAGGATTTGCTAACATGAAATTAAACACTGTTCATGTTTCCACATTCATTGTCTAGACCTTTATTGCAGGTATTGCAGCTGATCTACTAGAGCTCCTTGAACCTCTAGGAAAACACAGTTCTGAATGCTTAGCAATGGTGATTTGTGCTTACATATAGTCAAATGTAGCTTCCATTTATACAGAAGAGAAAAATTTTTATAAAGAAAACTGATTGTTTTAATGATCCTGTTAAGATTTATGTTCTATTTTTTTCTCCTTTCCAGTGTTTTCTTTAAAACTTGTATTTAATCCCACAGTGTGCTAGCGATGCATAATATTGGGCATTCTGGGGTTTTTTGTTCTAATTTTGGATCCATATTTGGAGTACTGGAGAGGAACAATATTCCTTTGTTGTGAAAACATCCATGTATTGAAGTTTGACCCTCTCTTCTGTAATAGGTTGCCTATGTTATTATTCAGGGGATCCAGAGAACGTGCATATACATTCTGCACAAAATTGGAGGTAGAAAGTATAGGCACTTTGATTTTTGCATTGGTTGATGATCTCAATCCCCTTTGAAGAACTTCTGCTCATTAAAAGAGAAGCCGTTTTTCCATTGTTCAGCTAAAGAACAGAACAAGTCAATTGGCACAGAGACTGTTACAGTAGTGGAATATAAATTGGAAATTTTTAGATTTTTTTAAAAAATATTCTTATTCTTATTTTTGTTTATGCTAACAAGGTAGAAATTGAAACTGATATTTTTCCTTAAAATTTATTTTCTACTAAAATTCCTTATTTTTCAAAAGCATAAACTGAAATGCACATCTACTTTCATAGAGTGAAAAAAAAGAGAGACCGAATTAAAATGTCTGTTTAATTGATACAAAAAGTTATTTTAAAATATACAAGAGTTTTTTAAATAATTAAAATATTTCAACTGTTTTTTCATCATCTATGAGTGTTAACTGTGTGCAGATTTAAAGAAAAAATGCCTAATCGGTAATCTGTAGTTTTACTTCTATGTTTGTCAACTACTTTGTTCAAATTCTTTAGTAGTGTTTAGATTTTATGCAATATTCTAGTTGGGGAAAGCGGTCACAAAAGAGCAAATGCTAAGTGGAACATTTGGCAGAAGGATAGGGTCAAGTTGTTAATGCCTTCCAGATTAGTCATATGATCATATAAATCCTACAAGAAACTTGTTTGTCACAACATATGTCTGAGATTTTCAAAGTCTAATTTTGCCTCCTTAACCATATCTTTGCTATCTTACCTACATTCTGCCTCATTTATTTAATAAATTTCCTTCTCTTTCATGCTACATCCTTGGCAGTGTTCAAGGCCAGGTTGGATGAGGCCTTGGGTGGCATGGTTTAGTGTGAGGTGTCCCTGCCCATCACAGGGGTGTTGGAACTAGATGATCTTAAGGTCCTTTCCAACCATAACTATTCTATGATTCTATGATTCACAACCTCCCTGGGCAACCCATTCCAGTGCCTCTCCACCCTCTCAGTAAAGAATTTCTCCTTATATCCAATCTAAACTTTCTCTAAGTTTTAACTCGTTACCCCTTGTCCTATCACTACAGTCCCTGATGAAGAGTCCCTCCCCAGCATCCCTGTAGCACACCTTCGGATACTGGAAGGCTGCTATGAGGTCTCCACGCAGCCTTCTCTTCTCCAGGCTGAGCAGCCCCAACTTTCTCAGCCCACCTTCATACAGGAGGTACTCCAGTCCCCTGATCATCCTCGTGGCCCTCCTCTGTACTTGTTCCAACAGTTCCATGTCCTTTTTATCTTGAGGACACCAGAACTTCAAGTACTTCACAGTACTTCAAGTGAGGTCTCATGAGAACAGAGTAGAGGGGCAGGATCACCTCCTTTGACCTGCTGGTAATGCTCCTCTTGATGCAGCCCAGGATACAATTGGCTTTCTGGGCTTTGAGCGCACACTGCTGGCTCATGTTCATTTTCTCATCGACCAACAACCCCAAGTCCTTCTCCGCAGGGCTGCTCTGAATCTCTTCTCTGCCCAACCTGTAGCTGTGCTTGGGATTGCTCCGACCCAGGTGTAGGACCTTGCACTTGGCATGGTTAAACTTCATCAGGTTGACATCAGCCCACCTCACAAGCGTGTCGAGGTCCCTCTGGATGGTATTCCTTCCCTCCGGTGTATCAACCGAACCACACAGCTTGGTGTCATCGGCAAACTTGCTGAGGGCGCACTCAGTCCCACTGTCCATGTCACCGACAAAGATGCTGAACAAGACCGGACCCAAGACTGATCCCTGAAGAACACCCCTCGTTACTGGTCTCCAGCCAGACATTGAGCCATTGACTCCAACTCTTTGCGTGTGGCCATACAGGCTGTTGCTTCAATTGTTGTGGTTTAAGCCCAGGTCTTAAATCAGAATCAGGCAGCCTACACCCCGCCCACCCCCCCCTCCCCCCCTCTTTCTTCCCCAGACTCCCAGAGAGATGGAAAGGAGAATTGAAAGAATGTAACTCCCAGGAGTTGAGATAAGAGCAGTCCAGTAACTAAGGTATAACACAAATCACTACTGCTACCACCAATAAAAATAATGATAAGAGAAATAACAAGGAAAGAGAATACAATACCACTCGTTGAAACCCAGCCTAACCGAGCAGTGAACCAACCCTTCCGGGTAACTCCCAGTTACATCCCGGGCATGACATGCTGTGGTATGGAATACCTCTTTGGCTAGTTTGGGTCAAGTGTTCCGTCTCTGCTTCCTCCCGGCTTCCCCTCCTCCCTGGCAAAGCATGAGATTCAGAAAGCCCTTGGTCAGACTCAATATTTGAGCAGTAACTAAAAACATTGGTGTTATCAGCGCTGTTCAAAGTCTGAAAGTCAAAAACACAGTTCTGCACCATCTACTAAGGAGAAAAATGACTGCTACTGCTGAACCCAGGACACCAATTTAGGGACAAGGATGTCGTGTGGGACAGTGTCGAGCGCTTTGCACAAGTCCAGGAAGATGACATCAACTGCTCTGCCCCTGTCCTTCAGTTCCGTAGCCCCATCATAGAAGGCCACCAAATTGGTCAGGCAGGATTTCCCCTTAATAAAGCCATGCTGGATCTCACCAAGCACCTTGGTTTTTTTCTTGTGCCTTAGCATGCCTTCCAGGAGAATCTCCTCCAAGATTTTGCCAGGCACAGAGATGAGACTGACTGGTCTGTGATTCCCCGGGTCATCCATTTTCCTCTTCTTGAAAATGGGGGTTATATTTCCCTTTTTCCAGTTGTTGGTTGAAGTCCACCATGAGAACAAGGGCCTGCAAGCGCGAGGCTGTTCCTATCCTTCTGTAGAGCGCTTCATTCACAGATTCCTCTTGATCAGGTGGTCTGTAAAAGATCCCCACAGTAATGTCTCCCATCACTATTCTCCCTTTAACCCTGATCCACAAACTCTCTGTTGACTGCTCACCTGTCCCCAGACAGAGTTCCATACTCTCCAGCCTATCCCTAACATAAATAGCAACTCCCCCTCCCCGTCTGCCAGGCCTGTCTTTTCTAAAAAGCTTGTAACCTTCCACTCCACCACTCCAGTCATAGGAACCATCCCACCATGTTTCTGTGATGCCTATTATATCATGCCCCCGTAGTCGTGCACACATCTCTAATTTCTCTTGTCCATGCTATGAACGTTTGTATAGAGGCATCTGAGCTGAGCTCCAGATGAAGCCAGCTCATTGGCTGGGGCGGCTGGAATATCTCTGCATTGCTCTGAGCATTTATTATAGGTGTTGACAACTGACTGGGTGTGTTGGGATGGAACGATGCCCCCTTCCACCAACACATCTAATTTAAAGTTTCCTTAACCAGTCTGGCAAGCCTCCTACCAAAACTGCTCTTCCCCTTCATTGTCTGACCAGCTCCACCAGCCCCCAGTAGACCTCGCCTACAAACCTGGGTCCTGTGTTCAAGACACCCAAACCTCTGACTATGGCACCACCCTTCTAACCATTTATTAACCTGACCAATCCTCCTAGCTTTTTTAAGGTCCTTCCCTGTGTCCTGGAGAATTGATGAAAAGGCAATCTGAGCTCCAGAGCCCCTAACCACCTCTGCCAGGGCTCTGTAGTCCTTCTTTATGTTCTCCAGGCTACTCCTATCTATATCACTAGCACTCACATGGATCACTAGAAGTGGCTAATAGTTCATGGCACTTACTAGAGCAGGCAGCCTCTCTGCAACATCCCTGATCCGTGCCCAAGGTAGGCACCACACCTCCCTTGAGACTGGGTCAGGCTGACAGATGAGTGCTTCTATCCCTTTCAGAGTCCCCTACTACTACGACCCACCGCTTTTTCCTCGCAGCACCAGTAGAGATCTTTGCTAGCGCATCAGCCGATTGTTCCTAGTGCGAGTGTGTTTCCTCATTAGCCCCCTGCAGGACAGCAAAGCGGTTCTGGGTGGGGACAACAGATTTAGGAGGAAGCCCCATGCTTTCAATCATCCTCTTCGTCTTTTTTTTGTTGGTTGTCTTTGTTAATATTTCCCAGCTTCTGGGTTAATGGAGTCTTTCTTTCCTCCATGAACTACAGGGGACACTTGAGGCCTCTGCCCAGTTTGAAATATTTTCCATATCTGCCTTCAGTGAAAATTCAGTGGGATGGCAGGGCATAATAAATGTTTAAACCTAGCATAATTTCTCTGTATCTTAAATTTTATTTGCTTCTGCACACAGCCCCTTAAGCTGAGTTACTTCCAACATTTGAATGTGACGAACTTCACACTACTACCTATTTTTGAAACAACTCATGGAATTTTTTGTAGGCAAACCTCAGCTGAGCTACTCTTTCTGGTAAATGTGATTAGAATAAATTAAACTTTAGTTGCCTACAACTGCAAGTGTTTTCTTACATTTTTTTCTTAATACACGATTCAGCACTATATTTTCACCGCTTTCAGTTTCTTTCTAAACAATTTCCATCTCTTCAACTGATAAAAAACTCTGGTTTAACTACCACTCTGTCTTTCAGAGCTCACTAGTGTATATTATCAATAGTGATACGTAGTGTCAAAGATGTAAAGATAATAAAGATGCAAAAAATTTGATACCTAGTAACAAAGATGTAAAGATGTTTGTTTTGGGTGGGTTTTTTAATGTATTTTTATTCAAAAGTATAGCAACAAAACCACATTTAATTTTTTTTTTTTTTTTGAGCAATAATGTGAATTAAATAAGATGCCCAATCCTTTTTTTTTATAGACTGTTTTGGTTGTGGGGTTTTGTTTGTTTGTTTGTTTGTTTGTTTGTTTGTTTGTTTTTCCAGGGGAAGGGTTTATTTAAACACTTAGACTCCGTATGGTCTTAAAAAAACTTAAAACCCTCCTATAAAAAGGCTTCATCTTGCAATATTAAAAAAAAAAAAAAAAAGAATTGCAATGTCTATCTGTACCCTTTGTATATATTCTCTGCTACTTATGCTAACTGAACCTTCTCAAGAACTTATTTACTTCCTAGACTGACTTGTTGGACTAGAATGTTAATCTGCATAAATTTGGTAGACCAGTGTGAAATAATACACCTAATGAAGCAGTAAAACCAAATTCTAAATATCTGTGAGTTAGTTATTCTATTTTTCTATTCTAGTCCATGAAAAGGCAAAACATATTTGAATGTGGTGTATCTGAAACAGACTAATGAAGACCTATAAGAGATGTGTGAAGAAGATAGTGCATTTTCTAAAATATGGATGTGATAAATATAATAAATTGAAAAGACTTTCTTGAAAGTTGTTTTGGTTATACCTACAACTTGTCTTTTCTTTCACTAAACCAATCACCTGAGCAGACAAACATATCTTGCACTTGAGAGTGTGGCACAGTGGGTTCTCTTTCTCACCAACTGGAGTAGCACACATACATCTTATCCACCTGAAAACATTGAATTTTGCTAACGAGCTGAGACTTACTGTCTGTCTACTCTGTATATTGTCCCTGATAATTAAGATTAGTAGATCTTTCAGACTTTTTAGAGAGGGGTGTACAAATCTCTGCAGTATTTACCCTGAGTATACATATCACAAGGTGTGTTTGCTTTCACTGGCAATATCTAAAGGATAGCTTATTTTCAAAAAAAAAAACCAAAAAAAAACCACAACAAAGAATTTTCTCTATCTTTTATTTAAAAGTTCAATTTCTGCACACCATTGGCCTTCATTTTAGCACAGGTTTTGACATATTTTGACTTGATGCCTTTAGGGATGATAAACATCTTGATTTACACAGCTTGAAATAACAGCACAGGACAAATGATTTCATATACACCCTTTCACAGGTTTTCACATCAAACATTTCAGTACATATTGGACATAAGTACTGCTGGAAGACAATAAATAAAACAGGGAGCACATAAACTCACAAAGAATTCTAGAAATATTTCAGTCAATGGTATGCAAGCAACCTGTCAAAATGTCAGCGTACAGTATCTTCCAAGACCTATGATAAAGCCATAGATTTGCAATTTTCTCAATGTGAACCTTAGTGCAGAAATGAAAGCAAATGAAAATCCCTTTTTAAGCAAGAAAAAATAACATTCAAAATGACAAAAGAAACAAATTATACATTAAATTTTACAGTTGTAGAATAATATTACAAATTGTAAGAGATCTCTTTTTCTGGCTTAAGTATGGTGGAGAACGTGTACATCCTAAACATGTATTTGTTCACAAATCATGCTCCATGAGACTGTCCTTTTTGGCAGTGTCCCAACTAAGTACACAGATATGCTTTCAAGAGTGACAATTTCTTACTACCAAAAATTGAAAAGCCACTTAAAATTGCTTATTGAAATCAAAAATTAATTTTAGATTCACATTGACTATGTAACAATGACTAGAAACCTATACTTATTTCTTCCGAATGCTTTATGGAGAATGAAGAAATATGAAGCTCTTAGGAGAGCACACATGTTGTGGTTTAAGCCCAGGCCGTAAATCAGAACCACGAAGTCCACTTCCCCCCCCACCTTTCTTCCCTCTGCTTCTGGAGGGACGGGGAGGAGAATCAAAAGAATGCAACTCCCACGGGTTGAGATAAGAACAGTTTAATAACTAAGGTATAACACAAATCACTACTGCTACCACTAATAGTAATAATGATAAAGGAAATAACAAGCAAGAGAATACAACCGCTCACCAACCGGTACCTCACCCCCACCCTGCCATGATCCAGCCCTTCCGGGAACTCTCAGTTCTACCTCCTGGGCATGACGTGCTGTGGTATGGAATACCCCTTTGGCTAGTTTGGGTCATGTGTCCTGTCCCTGCTTCCTCCCAGCTTCTCCTCCTCCCTGGCAGAGCATGAGACTCACAAAGTCCTTGGTCAGGGTAAACATTCTGACCAGCAACTGAAAACATCGGCTTTACCAGTATTATTCCCAGGCCAAAAGTCAAAACCACAGCGCTGCACCAGTAGAAAAAATGACTGCTACTGCTAAACCAGGACAGTATCCACCCTTTATTCCATACCATTCACGTCATGCTCAGATCCCACATTTTCAATATACCATCACTCTCATCTCAGTGCGCTCTTATCCTAGTGCACAGACCAATCCCTATAAAGCTGCTGAGTCCATTCGGTCCATGATGTTGGGCTCCATCTCTTGTAACAGTCTTTCAGAGCAGGAGAGGCCCATTGCAAAGTCCACCCCTCGATCATGAGTCCATCTCTATGTTGCATCTCTGCCCTGATGGCCTGAAGTGTCATGGGCCCATCAGGCTCAAAATAATTCACCCTCTCCTGCAGCAGTCTCTGCAACTTGTCGTCGGGGACTCCACACAGCTGCCTTCCATCTCCGACGCTTCCAAAGCACTGGAGAGACCCAGTGGATTAGATGCTTGCCCATACTGTCCCACACACCCTGCCACTCATGACTGTCCAGCCTTGGGGAAAACCTCTTGGTCCCCCTATATCATCGTCTAACCCAAGACAAGACCCAAACCTGACTCTGCTTAACTTTCAAGATCAGACATAATGGTTGTGGGTAGAACTCACTCTGTATGTGTGCCAACATGGTGATCCACATCACAGTCAGCAGGCAGGTCCCAAGGGTACCCAAAGGCCATTCAAAACCTTCAAAACTCTCAAATGACGCTGCTGTACTTGTCACTGGGGCTGGTGTAGCTGCTGTGCTTGCAGCCTCTCTCACCACTAGCTTCCCTTTTTCTGAGTCCAGATCTTCCTCCTCTGCCTTGCTGGAAAGTACTGCGGGGTCTCCTGCATCCTCCTGGGGCTCAGGCTTGCAGGGCTCGGCAGGCTGCTGCTGGGGAATGCTCTCGGCCGCTGCGGGGCTGGGCTTGGCCGTGGGGCTCGGCTCCTCCGCCGCCTCCTCCCGCTGCTCGGCAGCTGCCTCCTTTCCCTCCTCGGCAGCCACCTCCTTCCCAGCCTCTCCATCTCCGATGCCTTCCCACAATACGGCAGGACTTATCAGTACATTTTTTACATCTGGCCCAGATAGACTACGCAGTACCATTATCTGAGAATCATGGAGTCATAGAACAGTTAATGCCAGAAGGAATCTCTGACCGCCATCTTATCTTGCTCAAGCAGGGCCACCTAGAGCTGGTTGTCCAGGACAATGTCTAGATTTCTGTTTTTTAATATCTAAGGATGGAAATTCCTCAACTTCTTGTTGTTCAGGAACCAGACTGTTACCCCCCTATATGTTCTGGCACATGGAGTCATTCATGCACCATAGGATGTGTAGGACTTTGCTCTTCCCCTAGTTGAACTTCATGATGTTTATGAAGTGAACGTGTCCTGGGTTTAGCAGTAGCAGTCATTTTTTCTCCTTCTTAGTAGCTGGTGCAGAGCTGTGGCTTTGACTTTCGGCCTGGGAACAGCGTTGATAACGCTGATGTTTTTAGTCACTGCTCGAATGTTTACCCTGACCAAGGACTTTGTGAGTCTCATGCTCTGCCAGGGAGGAGGGGAAGCCGGGAGGAAGCAGGGGCAGGACACCTGACCGAAACTAGACAAAGAGGTATTCCATATGTCCTGGGTTCAGCAGTAGCAGTCAGTTTTTCTCCTTCTTAGTAGCTGTTGCAGCACTGTGTTTTTGACTTTCAGCCTGGGAACAAAGCTGATAACACCGGTGTTTAGACTGACCAAGGACTTTGTGAGTCTTATGCTCTGCCAGGGAGGAGGAGAAGCTGGGAGGAAGCAGGGACAGGACACACGACCCAAACTAGCCAAAGAGGTATTCCATACCACAGCACGTCATGCCCAGGATGTAGAACTGAGAGTTCCCGGAAGGGCTGGATCATGGCAGGGTGGGGGTGAGGTACCGGTTGGTGAGCGGTTGTATTCTCTTGCTTGTTATTTCCTTTATCATTATTACTATTAGTGGTAGCAGTAGTGATTTGTGTTATACCTTAGTTATTAAACTGTTCTTACCTCAATCCGTGGGAGTTGCATTCTTTTGATTCTCCTCCCCGTCCCTCCAGAAGCGGAGGGAAGAAAGGTGGGGGGGGAAGTGGACTTCGTGGTTCTGATTTACGGCCTGGGCTTAAACCACGACACCATACCACGGCATGTCATGCCCAGGATGTAACGGAGAGTTACCCAGAAAGGCACTGTCTGCTCGGTCAGGCTCGTTTCGGCGGGTGGCATTGTATTCTTTTCCCTTGTTATTTCTCTTATCATTATTATTATTGGTGGTAGCAGTAATGATTTGTGTTATACCTTAGTTACTGGACTGTTCTTATCTCAACTCGTGGGAGTTACATTCTTTCGATTCTCCTTCCCATACCTCCGGGAGCTGAGGAGGGGGGGAGTGGAAACTGCGTGGCTGACCTACCAACAGGCTTTAAACCATGACAGTTCTTTTTGGTGCCCAAAGTGGGGCACAAGGGGTTGGAATAACGACAGATCTGATTGGAGTGCGTCTAATTGTATTTGCGAAAAGCACTCATCACAATGCTGATTTATTGGCTCTCAAAGTTGTTTTTCTTGATCTCACAGTTTCAGTATGTGGTACCTTACTTAGAGCTGGTATTTGCTGTGTTAGTGTTTATCAAGTGCAGGGCTTGGGCTAGGATTCTTGTTTCATTGTACTTTATGGTAATGACTTGTAATAGGGGCGGGCTCCGGCAGCACGGTGGGATGGGGGTGGCCATGGACTTGTACCTGGCTGTCCCACTGCTCTTCACTCTCCTGGCCCTCGTCCTCGCCTCCATCTTCGTGAGGCTGCGGGGAGCCGAGGGAGAGCGGCCCCGGGAGCCTACGGCGGCCGAAGCGGCCCGGGAGAGCTGCCCGGAGACCAAGCGGCGGCGGGAGTGGGGTGGGAGGCCGGGAAGGATGTGGCTGCCAAGCAGCAGGAGGAGGTGGCAGAGGAGCCGAGCCCCGTGGCCGAGCCCAGCCCCTCGGAGGCCGAGAGCATTCCCCGGCAGCAGCTCGCCGAGCCCTGAGAGCCTGAGCCCCAGGAGGATGCTGAGAGCAAGATACCACCTCTGAGAGCCTCAGCTGGGTCCAGCCTCGGGCACCCTGGACAAGTGGAGTGTGCAGGAGACCACACAGCACTTTCCAGCAAGGCAGAGGAGGAAGATCTGGACTCAGAAAAAGGGAAGCTGATGGTGGGAGAGGCTGCAAGCACAGCAGCTACACCAGCCCCAGTGACAAGTATAGTAGCATCATTTGAGAGTTCTGGAGGCTTTGAATGGCCTTTGGGTACCCTTGGGACCTGCCTTCTGATTGTGATGGGGATCAGCGTGTTGGCACACATACAGAGTGTGTTTTACCCACAACCATTTTGTCTGATCTTGAAAGTTAAGCAGAGTCAGGTTTGGGTCTTGTCTTGGGTTAGACGATGATATAGGGGGACCAAGAGGTTTTCCCCAAGGCTGGACAGTCATGAGTGGCAGGGTGTGTGGGACAGTATGGGCAAGCATCTAATCCACTGGGTCTCTCCAGTGCTTTGGAAGCGTCGGAGATGGAAGGCAGCTGTGTGGAGTCCCCGACGACAAGTTGCAGAGACTGCTGCAGGAGAGGGTGAATTATTTTGAGCCTGATGGGCCCATGACACTTCAGGCCATCAGGGCAGAGATGCAACATAGAGATGGACTCATGATTGAGGGGTGGACTTAGCAATGGACACTATTGCCCAGGTTATTCACTAGTGTGAACACTGCACACAGCCTCTCCTGCTCTGAAAGACTGTTACAAGAGATGGAGCCCGACATCATGGACCAGATGGACTCAGCAGCTTTATAGGGATTGGTCCGTGCACTAGGATAAGAGTGCACTGAGATAAGAGTGATGGTACATTGAAAATGTGGGATCTGAGCATGACGTGAATGGTATGGAATAAAGGGTGGATACTGTCTTGGGTTTAGCAGTAGCAGTCAGTTTTTCCCATTCTTAGTAGCTGGTGCAGCGCTGTGGTTTTGACTTTCGGCCTGGGAACACCGCTGATAACACTGATGTTTTTAGTTACTGCTCGAATGTTTACCCTGACCAAGGACTTTGTGAGTCTCATGCTCTGCCAGGGAGGAGGGGAAGCCGGGAGGAAGCAGGGGCAGGACACCTGACCCAAACTAATCGAAGAGATATTCCATATCACAGCACGTCATGCCCAGGATGTAATGGGGAGTTATCTGGAAGGGCACTCTCTGCTTGGTCGGGCTCGTTTCGGCGGGTGGCACTGTATTCTCTTCCCTTGTTATTTCTCTTATCATTATTATTATTGGTGGCAGCAGTAGTGGTTTGTGTTATATCTTAGTTACTGGACTGTTCTTACCTCAACCCTTGGGAGTTACATTCTTTCAATTCTCCTGTCCATCCCTCTGGGAGGCGGTGGCGGGGGGGTGTAGAAACTGCGTGGCTGACTTGCTGACAGGGTTTAAACCACGACAGAATGTTACTTCCATCCCTGCCAGCACTTTTCCCCAGACTGTTGAGGTCCCTCTGAACAGCATCATGACTCTCTGCTGTATCTGCTATTCCTCCCAGTTTTGTAGTATCAACAAAACTGATAAATACACTATGCTTTCATCATCCAGACCATTAATACAGATGTTGAAACTTAAAGTTTTCAAAAGAGGTTTACTTACACCTGCCAATTTAAAATATATACGCTGATAAGGGGTAATGGGTGTAAACTGGAGCATAAGAGGTTGCATGTGAACATCAGGAAAAACTTCTTTACTGTGAGAGTGACAGAGCCCTGGAACAGGTTGCTCAGGGGGGTTGTGGAGTCTCCTATGTTGGAGATATTCAAGGCCCGCCTGGACAAGTTCCTTGTGATGTACTCTAGGTTACCCTGCTCTTGCAGGGGTGTTGGACTAGATGATCTTTTGAGGTCCCTTCCAACCCTTGGGATTCTGTGATTCTGTGATAAACAGACTGTCCGCTTCAATGGCCATATATGCTTTGGAAGCATTTCAGCTATGGTTTCCCAATTTTTTTCATACCAGTCATGCCTATATTCCACTTTCAGATCAGATGTCTGCTTTTCTGCTTCAGTAATTTCCTTCTGATTTCTCAATAACACAGATAAATGAGTTAAAGCAGCTTTTATATGCAAGGTTTTTTTTTTGTAATACCATTGTAAATTTTTAGGTACAGCATATTCCCCCAAACATTATGCTTTTGTTAATAGATTTATTTTACTGACCTTCATTTTAACTGCTTACTGCTATAGCCTTTACTAAAACTACACAGGCAACCTTTAAAAATAATAGCTCCAATGCCAATCACACAAAAAACAACACACAAGAAACGTCTGCAAAATGATCATTTAAGGCCCAAGTACAAATGCAATGTAGCTAGGCAGACTGGCTGAATTTACAGCCTCCAAAGTAAAGTATACAATTAGCTTCAAATGCCAAACTTCACATGCCATTAAAGTGGCTGTACATTAAAAACAACAACAAAAAAAAATCCTAGTGAATTCTGCATTCATAATGAATAGACCTAAGAATTTTGGTGAACAAAAGCTATTCTGCCACACTCATTTGCAAAGGATATAATTAGTTGTTCTTTCAGTTTCCTGGATAAAGATGGCACATATGAGAAATAATAGGCTGTCAATACCCAAAGGGTTAGAAGTATAATTTTAACAAAGGAATACATTTAGGACAACAACAACAGATTTTAGCTGAATATCTGTAGTGTTTTAGAAGATTTTATGCCAAGAAAGATGTACTTGGAATTCATATGATGTGGTATTTCTGTCTTGTTTATTTTAGACCTCTTGTTCTAAAAATGTCTGCAATGACAGTAGCATTTTGCAACTGCATTTGCTGCAGTTGTAGGGACACAAATCTATCACAGCAAAAACTTACCTACAAGTTAAAGGACATTAGAGACTGCTTTGTGTGCATGCACCACACAAATGTACATACCCCAAACAGATACTTTAAAAATTTACTTGTCAAAATCCATAATGGCATAAAGCAGTTCTAATTCACACCATTCTGTGTCCATAGCTGTGACAGACAGCATAACAAACTAGAAGTCTAAAGTGAGAATAAAGATCTGTGATTTTCTGCACAGATTTTAGCAACAATTAATATTATTGTCTTGTGCATTCATGTTCAAGATTCCATATAAAAATGTATAATTAAAATTCCTCATTAGAAACTACATAATTGCAAAGGCCACCAAAATGTAACATTTTCATTTCAATTATTTTTGCTTCCATGATTTGCATTTGTATTCCTCAAAGTAAGTATGAAGTAAATACAAATAAATGCTTTCACATATGTCATGGGTGAGCAGAGATAGCCGGGGATTTGCAAAAATAGCTTTTTTTTTTTTTTTCTTCCTTTTTCTTTTCTGGTGGAATTTTTGTTATAAACCCAGAAACTTTTCATGGATCGTGGATGTAAAACTATTTCTAATATCTGTGACAGTATTCTTGGTCAAAATAGCATGGAAGAAAAATGTCCTGTTTGCCATGCAAGAAATAGTAGAAACCCATTTTCAGATAATTTTTAGAATGTTTTGGACTCAGGATTTAAACCTCAGATTGCTAATATATGGGTCTTCCTATTGAAAGTATTCACCACTAGCTAATCAATTACTTAAGCAAGAGTTGGAAACTGTATCAGCATATTTCAAGTGAATGTCCTGAACTGTTTGGCATTCTGGAGTTAATCTCTGTGTGCTGTATTTAAAAAATATCCTGTCTTTTCTTAGTGTAGAATAGAAAAACATTGGAAATTTCATGGCTTTAAAACTTTTAGAACTCTTGCAGATTGCGATCATTGACTGTACAAATTGTGAAAGGCACAAAAAGCCTCCCAAAAGAAGTTTAAAATTCTTAAATGACATTGTTACGTAGACAGAGAGATGACTGAGCTGCTGACTTTACCACTGGCTTAAAGTCATGCTGTGGAGGAAAATGTGAGGAGCTGCTGGAGACGTGCCATGAGAAGTTAGTGGTGAACATGGCAACACGGGTGGGTAAGTGGGAGTTACTTGAAAAATGGTGGTGGCAGAATTGTAATAACTGGCAAGTGGCAAGTTATTATCAGTGTTAACAGTTATTGTCAATAATAACATATAAAACCAAGATTGCCTACATAAATATACTTTTGTATGGATGTAGTTAACCTGGGAAAATATAATTAGGGGCAGATTGTTTATATGGGAGTTAATTTAGACAGAGAAAGGGAGATGTGAGAACAATGAAAAGGAGCATAAGGAAATAGGACAGATAATAATAAAGCATAGAGATAACATAACTGAGGACGTTTGGAGATACCTGCTGCACAGTCCCGTGCTTGATCATTGTAGCTGAAGCAGAAAATAAACTTATTCTGACCATGCCACCTGTGTTGAACCTGTTTCTATAACCAGGAGAAAGGGCAAGAGGAAGTAGTGTGCTTTCAGAGGCAGTAGTGTGCTTTCACTGGTTAGCAGGAAAATGCATAGAACAGCATGATCAGGCATCTGCATATCATGTTAGTGCCCATTCCAGGCTTTGTGTCATTAGCATCCTCCCAGCCACTTCCTAGCAGATGTTTAGGTGAATTGCTTCAAGAAGCACAGCAATTCACTCCTCCTTCCACATTTACAGCTTTTCCTGTGTCTTCACATGTGAGATAAAGGGAAATGTACTTTCTTTTTTTCAGTGACCCATTATCAAGTAAAGCCAGTGGTAGGTGGCTTGTTATTCATCCTTGTGTTCTCAACTAGGATAACTGTTAAATCTCAATTTTGAAGAATCCAGAAAATGACTGTATTTCATTTTTTGCTAGCAGCAAGGTACCTTTAGTTTCAGTGCAAGAGTGCTGATTCCACTTATTTCACAACTTCAGCATTTTAAAGGGACAGACGAGCCTTATTTTTCTGCCACATGAAAGTACCTGGCTAGAACTTCACAAAACCCTTTCTCCTATTTAGGTACTCTTTTTATCTAGCCAATACCAATTTTAGCAAATTATTTAGTGAATTATATAAGTTTAGTTAATTATTTAGTTCATTATTATTTAGTGAATTATTACCAAGAAATAACTAGTCATCTACCAGATCTGAGAGCAATAACAGTATAACTCCATCACACACAGAGATTAATTCAAATTAAAAATATCAGACTATAGGTTAGCTATGAAAAAGTGTACTTCACATAATTCACTATTTTGTTGTCTCACTATGTTATCCTTAACCTTCTTATTCCCTACCCCTATATATTGCTCTACCACAATTAGTTTCCTAACCTCTGTAGTCCCCGCTGAATCATCTGAGCTTTGTCCCACATGCGCTGTGCTGTCCACCTTACTTCTGATTCCCCTCCATATTCCAGCCATATAACCCATATTGACTGGTAGACAGACAAAAGAGTGACTGTTCTGTGGATAATCCAGGGCTGTGTACATACTAACTTGTTAACTGCACAGTGTCAAGCAAAATGGAGAGTAGTAACAGCCTCATTTTCTCTGCTTATCAAGGCAATTGTTAGGGTTTACTTTCATTTAGCTAGATATTGTTTCTCACAAAAACTTGTAGGAACTTCATACTTTTGAGACTGTTGATCTTTTGTCAAATTTGGTTGAAATCAATCAGAGCCCACAGATTAAGAGGAATGTCTAGAGGAGAAAGAGGAAGATTACAGAGTAGTCAAGTATCTCTCTGTTTTCTTGCAGAAATATGCTAAAAACTGTTCCAAATTTTACATTTTTTTTATGACATTCAGCTAATGACCTAAAGGCTTTCAGCTATAACCTTGAAGAGCACAGTAGAAAAATCTTCCTGAAGACCAAAGGATCCATATTGCTGGCAGTACAAATAAATAAATAAATAAATAAATAAATAAAAAGGAGAACGTTGTTAATAAATAAAAGCACTTCCCGTTTCTTAATTTCACTTAAAGTATAAAAGTAGATGAAATGGTTCAAGACACAGGAAATTAAGCCTTGGAAAGAAACATCAGCAACCACAAAGCATCAGAGGACTTGAAGGCCCAATATTATCATGCTACCCACTTGGGGGTTTGAGCTACTACTTAACACAAAATGGTTCATGAGTTTCTATGCTAATTAGTAATGCATGGATATGTGAACAATGGATTAACAAAGCATGGATTTTGCTGCATGTGCCAACTTGATATTTTAGAGGTTGGTACTATGATTTTTTAAATACGATCACATTTCAAACATGATCTCAGTCTTCAAATATGACAGCTGCTTCGTAACCATTGAATAAAGCAAAATATGATAGTTTACATCTGATCTATTTCTTAGTCACGACAAGATTTCTGTGGCATGAAAAACTCATTGCCTGTTAGAGTTAACAGAATTTAAATGTGCTAGCAAGCATGATATTCTGTTTCTAAATGGTTCTTATAAATTTTGCTTTTCTGCAATAGTGGTTATAGCTTTTTAGTAATATATCTAACTTCTTGATTAAGTTTTGCTATATTGCCTATTTCACTTTTTTTGTAAGGATACTTTCTTTTGAGATCTCCCAGTGGGTTGTGATTGAAATGTAACTTTCTAAAGTAGGATCCTGATATATTAAACTGTATTCATTGATGTGTCAACAATAGACTAGAATTTAACAAGTGTGTAGTGTAGATTAAAAAAATATTGAGCTTCATTAGAAGAATTGACGTTTGTAATTATTATCTGAATATCGTATTAATTGGTCAATATACAAAAGTACGTTCATGCTTACCTAAAATAGGAACAGAAAATTCTGAGTTTAAATTACTCTGCTTCTTTGTCCTGGTTTCAGCTGTAACAGTTACTTTTTCTCCTTCTTAGTATCTGGCGTAGTGCTGTGTTTTGGCTTCAGTCTGAGAACACTGATAGCACACCAATGTTTCCAGCTGTTGCTAAGTAATGTTTACTCTGATCAAGGACTTTTCAGTCTCATGCTCTGGCAGTGAGGAGGGGCACTGGAAGCTGGGAGGAAGCAGGGACAGGACACTCTACCCAAACTAGTCAAATGGGTATGCCATACCACAGCACGTCATGCCCAGTATATAAACTGGGTGAGTTACCTGGAAGGCCCAGATTGCTGCTCCGGTCAGGCTGTGCATTGGTCAGTGGGTGGTGAGCAATTTTATTGTGTATCACTGCTGTTTATTGTTTTCTTTTTCTTTTTCCACTTTTAGTTTTATGTTGTCTCCCCTTGTTATTTCCCTTATCTTTATTACTATTGGTGGTAGCAGTAGTAGTTTTGTGTTATACCTTAGTTACTGGACTGTTCTTATCTCAACCCGTGGGGTTTACATTCTTCAGATTCTCCTCCCCATCCCTTTGTGAGTGGGAGGGAGGCAGATGGAGGGAGTGAGAAAGCGGCTGCGGGGTTCTGAGTTACCGTCTGGGTTTAAACCACGACATTCTCAAAGTAAGAAAGTGCTTATTCACACAGTGTATTTTCAGCTCTTTGGTTTTGTTTTCACATGTGAGTGAGAAGTTCTGTCCTTCATTACTTCAAATTTTCTGAAGAGTGCAAGACTTTGAAGTTTTACCTTAAAAGGATAAAAAGTACCATTGCAGTTTGCTGAATTGAAAGCATGGCTTAAAATAACATAGAACATATCTACACAGTAACAGAAACACATTCAAGCATACTGTGTTCCAACACATCAGGATTCATGGAAATATTGATTTAAAACCACTTCAGTCTCTCAGATTTAAGGCTTAACAACCCCCACACAAATAGGCACTAAAACATCTAAAGACCTCTAGTCCCATTAGAGTGGAGCACAAGAGAGGTAGATGGATTTGACCAGGTAGAAGTACCCATAGAAAAATGAAGCTGTGTTCACTTATGTCATTAATTAACTTTTGAATTCCATAAATATAGGGGTGTTTTGAACAGCCCAGTGCTTCAGAAAGTAGAGTGTGATTGCATCCCTGATTAAGATTTTATTTTCTATTTTTGAATTATCCATATTTTGACTTAATTTCCTTAAGTACATGATTTGTATTTTTGCTTTATTCCCTCAGTACTTCCCCTATAAATAAGACAAAATTACAGAAAACATATGAAGTTTTCCAATAGTTAAAAAAAATCCCTACCCAAAACAACAAACCAAACAAAAAAAAAAAAAAAGAAAAATAAAAAATCCACTACAGAAAGTGCACATATACACACACACACATCCTATTTTCTTAGTTTTCAGCTATTATTGTTGTAGAGTGGTCTAATCAGTGAAAAATGAGAGATGATGCAGTATCCAATCTGTCTAGTCTGTTGATTACATTGGAAAACAACTGCCTATAAATTCATTTAATGCAAGTAGTTAACGTCTTTTCAACAGCACACCTGATGAAGCAACAACGAAACTGAAGACATGGTATTTGTCTCTCTTCTGACTTCTGGAAACAGAGCAAAATTTGGTAGAAGTAGATGGTGAAAAAAGAAAGAACAGCTAGTTGATGGTTAGAAGCAGTTGACTTTTCTCTACTATCTCAGGAATATAGCAGCAGCAACTGTCATGTATGAAGGTAAATCACAAGAAACTGCAGCTGTGGCTCCAGAAAGAGTAGCAAAATTATAGTTTGCTATGTTTCAGGCAGTGTCCTGCACTACAGATCTCTGTGAAAAGTTATTTCTTTGTTCTCTCCTATTAATTACTCTTCTACAATAGCAAATCAGGTTAGTAGACACCAAAGTGTTATTATTTAAACATCAACATACTTTATTTATAGACAAACCAGCAATTGAATTGCATTTATTTTCAGCAGCAAAGTTATTACCAGTATATGATAGAAATACATGGAATTTTTTCATCATTTGTGGTATTTTTTATAATCTTTTCATTAAAATCTTTAATTAATCTTTTATTAGTTTCAGTTCTGAATGTCTGTCTTCGTTTTGAAGAGTAGATAATATTACCAATTGAAGAAGGTGGCAATAATTCTACGATTCCGTGATTCTCCAACTTGAGGTCCATACTGCAAGCAGACAGTTTCTTGCCAACACAGTCTTTTACCTACCCAGATAAAAAGTCTATTGCAGGAAAAATATTTAAGTTCTTATTCAGTTCTAAAACAAAAAGCTGGTGTCCACATACAAGGAGACGGTATTAAGGAAGCTGAAAAATATAACAAAATTAGCTGTAATTAGTAACTGCATACAGCCATAGAATAGTTTGTGTCAGAAGAAACTTTCAAAAATCATCTAGTCTAACCTGCCTGCAATAAGCAGGGACATCTTCAGCTAGGTCAGGTTGCTCAGAGCCACATCCACCTGACCTTAAATGTCTCCGCTTGTGGTGGGATAACATATGAAGAGGTAAGATTCGAGTACTTGGCTGGGAATATGGAAGAGTCTAAAGAAAGCAGAAATATTGAATAGAGGCTACCATGCCCATACAGTGTCTGTGCTATCGCCTGTGCTTTCTGTGTTATCTTAAAAAAAAAAACAAAAAACAAGCAGCAACAACAACAACAAAAAACAATAACAACAACAACAAAAATGAAACAAACAAACACAGAAAACCCCACCCTTATTATGTTCTCAAATCTTCAATCTCTTTTTTTGCCATGTCAGATGAAGGCAAAGTTGTCTAGGCCTTAGTTCCTTAGTTTGGTCAGCTAGTTTGACATCACAAGCAGAATGTCATACTTGTGCTAGTCTTAACAGTTACTAGCTACCATCTTTGAAAGGCAGGTGCCAAAAGGCTAAATGACCACAAAGCATAATCACTCTTTTGAGCCATTCCCAAGGAAAAAAAAAGAAAAAAAAAAAAAAGAGAAAAAAAAAAAGTGTTTATACCATTGTATATTTCAAAATGTATTTTACTTTACTTTACTGATGAATTCATGAGCCTTGCTCATAACTGGCAATATGAGTTGAAACTTTTACTGGGATAGTTTATGAATCTGATAAAGAAATAATTTAAGTGTTTCATCATTTGTTTAGAGAGAGAGGTGAGGAGAAAGTGGGGTTTCACATCCTAACTTTCAATGAACTTTTGCATTTATGTTTTTATTTGTCCATACATGAACAAGAACTAGAAAATAAGCCTTTATAATTACCATAATTAAATGATTACATAAATTAAGCATTTGTATAACTTCTTTTTAGTTTATAAAGTATTCTAGTAGGAAAAAAAGTAGGTGAAGAACACGAATTTTTTTTTATTCCAACTGAGTGTGTATATATATACATAAAAAAAGAAAATTTCATGTATATATATGTGTATACACACACACAAAAAGGAATTTGCATGGCTGAATCACACACAGACATTATTATATGAATGTTGACACACCTCCAACAGCTGACCCGAATGATCAAGAATGACACAAAATATTGTATAACTGATAAATATTTTTTTTGCAGTAATGAGAGAGAACTTAATTCTTTATGTTGTGTAGGTTGTACTATGAATAGAACCAAATGAATTCTCCATGAATACATTCATATTATACTGTAAAATGTAATCATATGACAAGTGTCTAGGAAAAAGCACTACGGAATCAAATCATCAACAGATACACTTTTGAAATAGTTAAGGTACGTTGCATATTTTACAACTAAGAAAAATGCCATAAATAGAAAATAAAACTCATGACTTGGTATGCATAACATTAGATCTGTATTGATAAACTTTTTTTTTTTTTTATTTAAACTTAAAAAAAAAATATCTCATTTACACATTCTTACAGTATCGTGAAATATGAGTTATGGCAAAAGCAATCAGCTTAGACAGATCATTAATCTTTCTCGTACAAATATTGTGATCCCTCTATCTTTCCTCAACAATTTTTGTGTGTATGATTTAAGGATGAAAGAAATGATAACTGGTTTCCATGACAGATTGAGGTACAATGTGTTCTGCAACATGATGAACAATTAAATTGTGATTTAATTTCCCTTATTTTATGGTAACATAACATTAACTAAATAAATATGTTCTGATTGTGCTACGTAGGCGAAGCTGTTTCCTGCCTTAACACTACATTCATGTATTTGATAAAACTAACCAGATTTCCTCTAGTCTAAATAGTCTGTACTGACACAGTATTCTTTCACAGAGCCTAAAATTATGTCTCCACAACCCTCATTTTGTAATGATACCCAAACTGGCTCTCATGAAGTTATATCTTTTATACCAGAAGCAATGCAGCTGCAGTGCTCCTCCCAGGCTATGTTAAAAGACTGTTAAATTGGCTTCAGTATTCGAGTCAGCTTGTTCAGAATTTGCTAATTTTGATATTTCCAAGTGGCCCCACTTTGCTAAATGCTCTGATGGAAATATTTCCATTACTTCTAGTAGACTTTGCACCACAGTCTAAACATAGTGTAGAAACAAATTGCGTACACATGACATAAGTTATACATAAGCTCATTTTTATTTTGTTCTTAACATACTGAGCACTGGCAATGTCTGTTAGAATTGCAAAGGTCAAGTCTTTTGTTCAACTTGGAATGCTGGAAAGAGTATCTATAGTTATAAGCATTTTTCGTATAGATGCTTCTGAGGGGTTTTCTTGGTATTTACTTTGAGATGTACTCACAGTTTTCCATTTAGAAATAATACACAGAATGTGATGAAAGAAAAAGAAATCTCTTCGTGTTTTGCAGCTTGTGCCCATTGCTTCCCTTCCTGTCACTGAGGATCACCAAAGGAAGTCTGTCTCAATTTTCTCCCTACTCTCCCATTAGGCAGTTGAGGACAGCAATATGGTGCCCTCTTAGCCTTCCCTTCTTGAGGCCAGACAAATTAACTCAGCCTCTCACTGTACATCACATGCTTCAGCCACCATTAATCACCTTGGTGGCACTCCACTGGACTCACTGAACTAGCCACACTTTTGCTAGTACAGACAGAACATAACTGGCCTTTTTCATTATAGAGCCACACTGTTGACTCCTGCGCAACTTGTCCTCCAAGACTACTGATCTTTTAATTTTGTTTTGAATTTTTTTCATTGTTTTTCCTCCCTCTTGGTTTTTTGTTTGGATTGGTTTTCGGTTTTGTTTTCCTTCTAAATTTCTTTCCAGCCAGTCACCCCAATCTCCATTTAAGATTCTGGGTTATTCCATCCTAAGTACAGACATTCCTTTTTCCTTTGTTAAATTTCCAGATCCTCCTTTCAGTCCATTTCTCCAACCTGTAGAGGTCCTGCTGTGGAACAGGCCTGATCTCCAGTGTTTCAGATGCTCTTCTCCAACTTATCATCTGCAAATGTGCTGAGAGTATGCTCCACCTGTTATAGAAATAAAATTAGTTGAAATTTCTTTTAATGATGCTGCCATAAAAAGAAGTTAGAATAAGGAGATAGAAAACCAGTATAAAATATTCTATCCCAAATAGAAAAAAATCATGTCTAAGAAAATGAGATATGTATTAGCATGTATTTGTAGCTACAAAAAAAATTTAC
Organism: Psittacula echo; assembly: GCF_963264785.1. Classification (NCBI taxonomy): domain Eukaryota; kingdom Metazoa; phylum Chordata; class Aves; order Psittaciformes; family Psittacidae; genus Psittacula; species Psittacula echo. The sequence continues at coordinate 69,060,858 of NC_137736.1, read as the reverse complement.
AAATAATAATTTAGAATAAAATTATAATATATAAATTATTTCAAATACAATAATTAGCAAAATATTTTAAAACTGGTTTTCTTTTGGAAATAAAAAGTGGTTTTGGTAACTTATATTTCATTCTCCCCAGGAGAAGACAATGACGGTAACTGCTATGAAAAGGGTAACTTCCTTAGCTATGACATACAAATGATTCCTTTGTCTACTGCATCACTGACGTTGTGAACTCTAGTCTAAAGCTGTTTTACAAGTTTTTCTCAGGGCAAGTGTTATAAAAACAGTCATTGAGCAATAAACACAGTGGATGCTCTGTCCTATGATCTTTTTAGCTACAATTAGCCTTAATTTCACCAGTTTGTTCCAGAAGGAAAACTGTGAAAGTATTAAATAGTTTTCAATATCTTGTAAAACACAACTGTTTTGTAAGAAAGGTGAGAACATTTTCACCCAAAGGAGTATCTGCTCATTTCAGGTGTTGTTGAATTAGTATGTTAATATATTACAAAACTATAGCTAAAGCACATGCTCCCAAAAACACATGAGCTGCCCCCCTGCAAAGTAAAACACCAAAATCTAACAGTTTCTTCCAAGCTTCCTGAGTTTTGATTCAGTTTCTAAAACAGTGTTCAGTTTCTGTTGAAATACTATTTTAAAATCAGAACTCTCACTATATGTGTAGTCATGTACAAGACTTCAACGAGAGCTGAAAGGATAGATTATTTCTAAGTCATCTGAGCTATAGTACTAATTAGTTATTAACTCAGGAGTTTTTTGTGTATTTAATTCCTCAAGCAGCCTGTAAAAGAACTAAAATTCTACAGATGCAATGAAACTAACATGATGGTTTTGCTTAAAATATTACTCATGGATCTGTTGAAGGAGTACTTCAAACTACAGAGAAACCTTATTTTTTATTTATGTGTCTCTTCTGTGAATAAAGAGAGTAATAACAATGAAAGACTTTTGTAATACAACAGTTATCCTTGTTTCACTTGGATACATCAAATTCTCAGACAACATGATTTCTAGAGGCAGAAAGAAATACTCAAAAGTAAAAATACATGAAGTGACTAAGTACTCAAGAACTATCCAATACCAACGGAAAACTCCAATTATGTATATTTTTTTGAAGCACCTGTTGAATCTAGTGATGCTAACATTGCTCTTGTAGCATCACTTCTAATATATGCAACAGGAATTAAAACACAAAATTTCATAATATGAAGCCATAACTCATTACAATGACATCAGGTGTTTACTAAGAAACTGAGAATTACAAGATCCAAATAAAGATGTAGAAAAGATAATTTTGAAATAACTCTGGCACGGATTGATCAGCACCTTTGGCACCTAATGTTTTTTTTGCATGACAATTATTGGTTAAGCAGTAATCAGCAAATTTAGATACTGTATCGGTGCATCATTAGTGGCAAAAGAATGCAGAGATTATTTTTGCTATGGTTCTGCTCAGTTTTCTCTGGTTTTTGGAAAAAAATAACAAGATGGAGTTAATCAACACAGTCAATAACTGCAGCTCTTTAAAATACAAAGATTCTGACGACAATCCTCTTCTCCTGAAGCTGTAAGTGTAGCTTCTGTAAATAAGAATAACCAACAGCAATTTCCAATAATTTACTCTCTAGGACTGTTGAAAAATACTATACAGAAATCTGTGATAAAAGCCCCATTGATTAAAATGCCAATGAAAAACACACTGTAGGACAATGTGTACCAGTATAGATTGCAGTTAATCGTCTTCTGTTGCAACCTCTATACACAGCAGGCCAAATTGTTGTCTTAGTTATGCCCCTGTAATGTCGGTGAAGTTAATATGACTTACATGGACATATCAGGAAGAATATTTGGGTCTTAAATAGTCAGAGATACTCTAGCTTCATATATAGAAATGAGCTCTTTTTTATAATGAACTTTATATATTTTTCAACCTTTATTCTAATGAGTAATTTTTAAAAAGTCTTTTTTTGTTTTTGTTTTTCAGAACTACTGCTATGAGGAAAAAGTGTATGACATTTTCCCCTCTACAAGCAGACTGACTTGAGATTCTAAATCAAACTTTCCAGACCAAGCCTAACACATATGTACCCACAGGGAGTCAAAAGGCTGGAAGAAGCCAAAGGAGCAAGACTTCTTTTTTTTTTTTCCTAATCTCAAAGATTTATCCCAACTCTCAATTGAAAAAGTCAAATTGTATTGCTTAGTTTCCACTGAATATATAAGGAGCTTTACGATTTTAAGAATGATGCAGCTCTTTACCTCATATTTACAGCTCCCTACATCATATATAATTAGAAAATTCTTGGATTGATAGTAATGAAAGAAATTTTTACAGAAGACATTTCACAGAGAATACACATTCTACAGTATGTACCATGCCAATGCTGAAGATCCCTATCAAAGGAAATATTTAAGACAGCAATCCACGTATCCTAAATCACATTTTCTGTTTCATTATCTAGCTCCCTATATTAAGGTATGTTTTTTGTCATACTGCTGTTGTATTCTCACAGAACCTTCTAGCCCTTGTCCATTCTTGTTCTCTGGCTAAAGAACATGAAGAATATGCAAGCACATCAGATGATCCAAGAAACTATTAAATAAATAAACAAATAAAAGCATATTTCAGTCTTTTTCATCTTCCTCTTTGACTGTGACATGGTATTATCAAGTATATTACATGTAAGACATAAATAAAGATATTTGGTGAAAAAAATCTGGAATGCTCATATGGTTTAGAGAAGGGGTAATCTTTGCCCTATCTGTGAGATCATGCCTGTAGAAATTAAAATTTAAGATATAATGACTGAAATTTACCTCTCCGAATCAAAGCACCAATCTTTCTCCCACTTGGGTCTGGCCCTCCAGTCTTGTGGATGGATTTTTTATTGTTTTCTGGGGGAGAAAAATGGCATTTGTGTGTTTGTTTGTGAGTTTTGGTGTTTGGGGTTTTTTTGGTGTTTGTTTTTTGGTTGTGGTTTTTGGGGTTGTTTTTTTGTTTGTTTTTTTGGGGGGGGATTTTTGGGGGGGTTGTTTGTTTGTTTGTTTCTTTTGTTTGTTTAGGGTTTTTAGTTTTGTTTCGCGGGTTTTGATGGGGTTTTTTGGGGGGAAGGAGTTTTTTGTTTGGTTGGTTTTTTGTGGGTCTTTTTTGGTTTTTTTTAATATATATATATACTCCCTCCCCACCCACACCCTCTCCCAGCAAACCCAGAAAAGAATCTATTTTTGTTTCATTACTCATAGGATACCGGTCTGCTGATATTTCTTGTTGCTGCTGTACGCTTGGAATGCCTTCCAGGAAAAAGACTTACTTCAACTTCTATGGTAGGAAGAAGAAGAAGAAATATTTTTATTACTACTCATTACTACCTTCTGAGGTTGTTTATGAATGCATGAATGAAAGAGTAACATGAGCTGGTGAAATCAAGTTATGAAACAAAAGAGCTGCTGAACCAGCAGAAAATGGATAAAAGACAGACTACTGCTGTTACTAGCTGTACGGGCGAAGAAAAAATTGACATTCCTCCCAGGCAAATGCAATAAACATGAACACAATTGTAGGGGAAGGCCATCAAGCACATATTTATCATCATTTATAGGCACATTGTAAACACACAATCCTTTGCTAATATGAATTGTCATAACCCCAAGTAGTTTAACGTAAGAGCAGCAATTTAAATTACCCAGTTCTTTCTCAAAATAAGTATCACTTAAGTCACTGCTATAGTGGCAATTCTTTCCAGAACTTGAAAACAAAACATCCCAACTGGATGAGTAGATGCCACAGTGAACAATTAAAAAATGAGAGGATGGTTCAGCATTGCAGAAAATCTTTTGTAGACTAACAGATGCAGAAAAGTAAATTGTACTCAAGTATTTTAAAATCCACAGTGCTTTGAGTCATAGAATTAGGACTTTGAGCTTAGTTCTTAAGTACAAAACACCACCGGAGCTAAAAGACTACCGCCTAAAAAAATTATCAGTTTTTGTTATTGTTACATTTTTATGGTCTTCTGCTCAGAGAGAGATTCACAGGTTCTAAAGAAAACTAATTACTGATGTGAACAGTACTGCCTTTGCTGTGGGAAAAAAAAAACAAAACCCACAATAAAAACAAACAAACAAAACCCACCAAAACAGACCGTATAGCAGGTGTTGATGGAAAGAAAAAAAAGGAGGGAAAAGACCTAGCAGTTTTCCATAATGAAAGGGAAGTGATGAAACTGGTTCAATTTCTGTGTGTTTCAGTAAAAATTTACCAAATTCTGATAGACAAATATTTTAATATTGAGAATTGATGATACGGCCCTCCCATTTTAAGTCAGCTGTACAGTTTAGATGCAGTTTCCCCAGGTTCCTTCTGCAAAGCAAGCAAACCCAGTAAGCCAGTCAACTCAAAATATTAAACACCTCATAAAATCATCATATTGAGCTCAGATTATTTACAGTAGGATGATACTGTAGATTAGAGATTAGAGAGGGATTAGAGAAGAGATTCAGAGCAATCCTGCGGAGAAGGACTTGAGGGTGTTGGTTGATGAGAAACTTAACATGAGCCAGCAGAGTGCTCTCACAGCCCAGAAAGGCAACTGTATCCTGGGCTACATCAAAAGGAGTGTGACCAGCAGTCGAAGGAGGTGATCCTGCCTCTCTACTCTGCTCTCATGAGACCTAACTCGGAGCGTTGTGTAGAGTTCTAGAGTTTTCAACGTAAAAAGTACATGGAACTGTTGGAACAAGTCCAGAGGAGGGCCACAAGGATGATCAGGGGACTTGAGCACCTCCTGTATGAAGATAGGCTGAGAAAGTTTGGGCTGTTCAGCCTGGAGAAGAGAAGGCTGCGTGGAGACCTCCATGTATCTGAAGGGGGCCCATAAGGATGCTGAGGAGGGACTCTTCATTAGGGACTGTAGCGATAGGACAAGGGGTAATGGGTTCAAACTTAAACAGGGGAAGTTTAGATTGGATCTAAGGAAAAAGTTCTTTACTGAGAGGGTGGTGAGGCACTTGAAGTGGTTGTCCAAGGAAGTTGTGAATATTCCATTACTGGCGGTGTTCAAGGCCAGGTTGGATGAGGCCTTGGGTGTCATGGTTTAGTGTGAGGTGTCCCTGGCCATGGCAGGGTGTTGGAACTAGATGATCTTAAAGTCCTTTCCAACCCTAACTATTCTATGATTCTATGATAGACAGAGTATGGAAAGATGCACTGGAAACCAGTTTCATTATTGTTTAAAAAATTCTGAGGTTAGTTACATTGCGTTAGTGACAGTTCAAGAAGTGCACTGGTGCAACGTCTGCCTGGAGCTCCTAGGCAGCATCTCCTGTAGCTTGGCTGCTGTTCAAATAGTGGGAACAGAAGAGGCATCTGCACTGCTAATACAAGAAAAGCAAATAGGATCTCTTTTGACAGCAACATTTTACCTTGATGTTTGGATAGTTTAAACTGCTTGTTGTTTCTAGTAGCATTAAAAAAAATCTGAAAGCAAAAAAAAGTCTAGAAAATAGAAGCGTGACTTCTGTTAGATAGAGCGTATTTTAAGGAAAGAAAACAAACCCACCACAACACCTATTTGCTGGCAAATTGCTTTGTAACTGCTTTTTGATAGAAACTAGTCATCTGACCTTCCATAGCAGTGTGTTTTCCCCATGAAAATATCAGAAATACCATATTTTAGAGACTTTGGAGGTAAAACCATGTGCATGGGTAGGTGGCTCTAAATCACACAGTTACTGAAAATAATGTAGGAAGTAGCATTTGAGCTGTCTTTCTAAAACACAACTATTTAGGAAATTTCATAAACAATAAATAACCTTGTTGCAATCATACATGACTTGAGAGAATGGACTCATCCACATTCACACAATTTCCAATGCAAAATAAACAACATTCAGCCATGCCACTTCCCCCTGAAATCTTCACAAAATCCCTTTTAACCAAGCAATTTATTACAAAAACTATAGTCTACAAGATTTTTCAGCAGTCTTGCAGAAGGCTGTCACATATGAATTACAACAAACCCTACACACATATTTTCTCATTTGAGCAATAACCAAAAGGTGTCTTTACATTTTCAGTGATGGAAAGACAAAGATAAATATAAAGCTGGATGGCTGACAGCTAGTATTAAAAACAAGGCCAAGTACTATCCAGCAAAACTGGCAGAGTCATAAAGAGATTTAAACTCTTAGCTTACTTCTGATTATTCACATGTTTTTACAAGAAGATTAGGCACCCACTATTTCTATTTTTTTTTTTTTTTTTTTTTTTTTTTACGGTAAGGGAAACCTTTACCTGAATATTTACTGGCATATATTTTCCAATACAACAGAAATAAAAATGCAAAAAACTAAAGAAAGACATTCATTAGCCTTCTGACCACAGACAGAATCAAAATTGTCTCCATTCATTGTTTCTGTTGTAGGATAATAAGAGTGAGGAGATATTTAAGAGGTCCATAATGTGAGAGGAGATAGAGACTGATGTTTTCTCTATATCCTGAAATACACACCAGCAAAATTAAAGCATGTGAGATACAATTTATCATCTAAATGAATATTTGCAATCATATCAGACATCAACATAACCACACACAACAAGAACATAAGCATCTCTTCCAGGTTGGATGTTCTTTTTAACTGGCTTTAAAATTCTAGGAACCCTAAGTTCAGTTATCAATCACTTGGAAAAAAATATCATGTACACATACATGTATAGCCAGTGCTGCAACTAGATCTCTATGCCTCTGCTCAGCTACACTGCTGTACTTCTAATTGCACCAGCACTGTCTTGCTCTTCACTCCACACTGATTCAGCAGTCACTGCCTACAGCTTTGTTGCCTTTAAGATCTTAGTCTACCATCCTCACAGTTTCACTGAAGTTGAACTCTAGATCACAGTCTCTTTATTCATTGACATTATTGCTCTGCTGTTAAAAAAAAAAAAAAAAAAAAGAAAGAAAAAAAAAAGGTTAAAGCTGAGGGTTCAATTACAGAGGGCAGTTGCATTGCCCCAGGGGGTGGAGAAACTTACAAACTGTGAACGAGTTACAATATACCTCCTATATCTCTTCTTCCACAGTCATTGATATATTCCCCCTACACCACCCCTATACTTAATTATATATTAAGGCATGTATAATTAATTAATTATACATGCTCTGATACAGCTGCCCTGGCTGTAACACTGGGAGGGGAAAAGCTGAGCCTACCACCTGTGCAGGAGGGGAAATAATAGCTCTATTGAGGCTGCCTTTGCCTTCCTTGTTGTACTATTCTTAGATTATTCCTTTAAAAAGAAAGAAGAAAAAAGTTAGACAGTAAGTACTTCTTCCAATTGTTGTTCTTTATTTCACTGGATTTCAGACCAGACTTTTTGTTTGGAAATCATGTGTAGATGTAAAACTAGTTTGTCTACCGGGATATACGTTTTTTCTCAAGGGGACGTCTGACAATCTGTTAACACAGTGTATAATGGAGAGGGTAGGGGGCAGATCACAGGCCAGATTGTTAGCTGGTATAAAAGAGGTGTTAATGCCATTGACTTTAATAGGGCTACGTCAATATCCACCAGCTTAAGATTCTCTGTATCACAGCCCATAGACCACTTGCGGCTTGCAAAGCCTTTATATTCAGTCCACAAAGGGACTTTTTAATTGTGGCTATACTTGACAGAATCATAAAAATGTACTATTATCAGTTTACCCAGTGATTCTCTAGCATTCCTAAGGATTAACCTCTCTCCTTGGAAGCACACAGAGTTGTGAGAAAACCGTCTCAGCTAAATCCAAGTTGAATTCAAAGCTGACCATTGGAAACTTTCATTAAACCATTTATATTGTGATAAGTCATTCTGAACTCATGCTGTCTAAAATTATTAGCAAGGAAATTCAGTTGTGAAGATCCCACCTCAGTAAATTAAGAAAATGTGTTGGGGGGGTTTAAGTAACTTTATATATATAATATAGTACCTTATAATTTTTAGACAAAAAAAAGCAACACAGTTAATGTAAATTTTGTAATGCTTTTCTGAGGCTGATATCTGTTGAGCATTTCAGCATGAACAAAACCTTGGGGATTCCTCCTTTATATACTATATGTTAAGTTCATTAAAAGTGTAGAAAATATCTAACACTGAGTTATTTCTGTGGAATGGGGATTTCCACTCTCTAGAAATTAGTAGAGAAAAAAAAAAAACAAACAAACCTGAATGTCTTTATGCAATTAGGATTGCAATGGCTTCTCTGGAATTTGAATGCATGCCATGTTTGCTTGTTCTTCCTGAAGCATAGTATTCTCAATAGTAAGGAGTTAAAAGACATAGTACAGCTCTCCCAAGTTCCCTACGCAAGTTATTCCTACCCTCCATATTATAATTCTAAATAATAGAAAAATTAATGAATGCCTGTTTTTTTATAAATAGTAATGAGTTTTTGTGGTTAAAAACCTTCAGTACTTTAAGCTTCAACCTATCTGCCCACACCCTGGAGAAGTAAAAACTTTTTTCTTCTCCAAATAAAAGCTGTATCTGGATATGTAAAGCTTAGAGAACAGCTCGGCTGCTGAGAAGATAACAAATATTGTGCAAGTTGGTAACATCAAAACTGTTTACATTGGAATAACTTTTCCTCAAGAGGTGGGTCCGCTTTGGCAGTTGGTGAAATGATCCCCAGATATCCGTCACTCCCATTGCTGTTGAGATATTAAACTAATAAGTACAAAATTCTGGCTCCAAAACATACACGTCAGAAGCTGACATCAGTGGAGAACAGATAATCTACAGGCAGAATAAGTCAACAATTTTGTTTTAACCCTCTTGAAGTTGTACAGCTTTCTTGGGTAGTTTGGCAAAAATGTCAGAATGGCAGAGCTTAACTATCATTAACAACAGTGTTATCCTAACATAGTAACTTTCAAAAATAATGTAAGTTTATCACAAAACTGCTAAAGTTTCCTGAAATTATTTTTTTATCAAAGTTTTTTTTGAAATGTCTAGTGTTAACCAAATTTGCTTTAGAGACTAAGTTTCAATTTTTCTCTCTTTTCTTTTTTTATTATTAGGGCTCTGCTGATGGAGGTATTCCTATTTTAAAGGTACTAATGTCTAATACACCAGAGAAAAGAAAAGATTTTTGTTTCTCTTTATTATGTGGATATTGTAAATTATTAATATACATAGTTGTATTTCTTTAAGAAAATATTCCCACTGTTCAAATTCAAAGTGAAAATTTAGCAGAATAACCCTAAATTGTTTTCCTATTGTTCTTTCTTTGTACATCACAAATATTTAACTCAATTGAGCCACTTTAAGATGGTGGTCAGTTAATTTTAGTGCTTTTAAAAATAATTGGGTCTTAAAAAAGATAATAAAAATCTGGCTGTAAACTCCAATGTTAGCGTAATATTTCCTCAACTCTTACTGCTTAATATAAAACTTATTTTTTCCAGATTCACTTTGCATTCAATTCCTCTTGTACCAGCAGAAAACCTTCACTAATTTAGTATTTCAAAAAAGAAACTAAAATCAGTTAAACAGAAGAAGACATTTACACATTAACACATGTATAAAATTGTGCAACAGTTTAGAATTTTACCTTTCCAGTCTGTTTCATTTTTATTGTCTATACAGGTAAGAGAGTTATTAAGATGGTCTGGAGCAAAACCTAAACATAAATTTTGAGCTTTTGTTAAAGCTGCAACTTTATTGTAACATATATTTATTTTTTTATGGTCAAAGACAAACAATAAGACCTGTCTTAAGCTGAAAACTCTAATATGCTCTGTCAAAATTTTGAGTGGAGTCAAGCCATTCCTAGCACATACTGAAGAATAGATGCAATTTAGTCCACTTCTTATGTAGAAAAAAACTTTTACAATGGAAAATTAAACTCTATCCCATTTTATCCTTTTATCAAACTAGATAAAAAAGTGGAGCTAGCTATGTTAACTAATGAACTGTATACTTATACTTTTTACTTTTTTATGCAATTAAAGTACAAATAGCAACATTAAAACCTGTTTGAAAAAACACAAGACACATACTACAAATCAACAAATTTCTCAGTGGTATCCTCAGTCAAGGTACATCCAAGGAATTCTTAGGTAAGAAAGTATCTGTAACGAAAAACGTAGTACTCCCTGAAAGCTGACACAACTGTAAAGAATTTACAATACACAAAACATTCAAGAAACCACAAAAAATTGTTGGTGTTCTAACCTTTTTCCTATGTAGTAATAATGTTCCTAACCACATTCATTTGATAGCTGTATCTGGTTTTTGTCATATCTCAAATGGTGCAATGGAAAGAAGATTTTAAGTGCAAATACTGGGACAAATTATCTGTATGACCGTACTTGTGCATGTACATGTGCATGTACTTCTCATATTTCCAGTCTTTTTCCAGGTGAAGTTTTTAAGAGGCTTTCTAGCTCTGTTCAGAAATCCTCTTCTCAGTTTTCTTCTTACAGCTGTTTGGCAATTTGTAATTTAGTGGGTAGACGGATACGTGCAGAAGGACATCATTCCAGAATGCACTGCATTACAATATAGCTTCATCATTCCCATTATCCGCACCTCTCAACTACTCAGTTCACTTACTCCTGTAGTTTCTTAAGAAAGACTTCTTTTCCTCTTAAGTCTTTAAACCTCGTGAGCTAGCACCATTTCCTAAGTGGAATTCTTTTACCAGAGTCTCAATTTTTTCTTCCTCATGTGAAAAGTCCCACTGTTTTTTGTGACTTGTGCTTCCTTTCAGTTAATCTTCCTCAACTACAAGTTTGCACTCTCGGAGGCAAATAGTGTCTTGATTTACTGTTAACTACATATTAAATAGAACAGGTTTTACCATTCATAAATGTTTTCAAGAGAGCCACTAGTATGTCATAGGCTGTACTAAACACTATAGAAATTTTTACTGCAAATAGTAACACAGCAATATTTTATTCTGATTCTATTCAAGCTGTTCAAATAATTAAATACCTAAAACATCAGATATTTATCTTTCAAGGAAAGTCACAAGGTCATATGGGAAGTCAGGACCAAATAAGAGAATTAATCTGGTCGTCTTTTCATAGCTGAACACCTCAAAACCTTAGTTTTGAAATCCTGCATTTATTTCCAGATTTTTTTCTGCTCTGTACAATTCTAAAATAGTCATTTTCTTACACAAACATTATTTCAGGGTGGCTTATAGGAATATGTCCTCTCTGTAAATGATACAGTCCGCATGTCCCTGGAATGGCACCAGTGCTGTGGCATTTCTGCCCAGCCCATTGTCATCCATTGCCTGTCTTCACATGGGAATTTTCAGAGGGACATGAGAGAGCAGAATTAAGACATTTTTTGTATCAATGACTGTTCTTTTACTGAAGTCTTTTAAGACAGAATGAACAATATCACTTATTTTCAAATTTGCTTTAATTACCTCTCTATCAGATTCTGATAAAGCTAAGATTATGGTCAATGGCGACAGAGTTCAGTAAGGACATACACAATCAGAAGTGGGATGGCTAAACAGAAACCAGCAAAATCAAAACTCATTCAGATAGATGTCTCCTGCCTGTGTCCAACCGGCTGGGTCTTCTGCTTCCATGAATCACTTTGAAGATGAGGGGATCCCGAGAACTTGTGAGAGAGCTGAGGTCCTGCCTCAAAATTAGAAAGAGTTATGGTAAATCAGTTAGTGTAAATAACTTTCAAACCAAAACATTACTGAGGTTCAGAGATGTATTATATCCCATCATTTATGAACCTCACATTTTTTTTCTGATGGAGACTGATAGCTAAAAAAGGTAAGGAAGCTTCTTGTTGTAAGATTTCCTGCCTACTTATACAGATCCATAGGTTTGGTTAACTCATCCTGAAACAGAGTGAACTCAGCACAGACCACAGGAGTCAAGGCAGTCCCCAGGTTCTGCTTAGCAGAAATTCCACACTTAAGCCATGATGTCAATTAGACAGGTCTCATTGTAATGTTGTGTCTTCTGTCAAACATTTCTGAATGGACCCTTGCTCCATTTGATGCTTTCCTGATGGAGCTTTATCAATTTCTGATGTATGGTAACCTGATAAGACTTCATTTAGCACCCTTCTATCACTATTTAACCTTAACATACATCTAGAGACTACCATCAAAATGGCAGGGTTTTGTGGTGATGGAATGTTCACCAGTGGTTAGAACAGATTAACCAAATGTTTTTGTTACAGAATAGAGTCTGCATCCCACAGTCTTGCTAAATCCTTGCTAACAGGAGTTTCATCATCTAAAAGGCTAGCTGTTCATACATGATAAGGTTCCTAAGAGCATGAAAGTCTTTAAACAAACCAGTTGTGTGTGAGAGGAATGTGTAAGGTGTCAGCATTGTCAGAGAATATTTTAACTGAGCTATCTATATTTGTCTGAGGAGAGTAAGAAAATGCCTTATTAGAATCATACTTGAGAAATTCAATTCAGCTATTTTATGGAGGAAAAAAAAAATCGATGTATGTTTATTGATACTGCTATTTGAATCTAAACAAACAAACAAACAAAAAGTAACCCCTCCCCCCCCCAAAAAAAAACAACCAACCAACCAAACCCTTAACATTTAACAGATGCAAGAGTATATATATATTAAAAAAATATCGAAAATCTCTGTAGTTGTTCAGAAAATATTGAGATCAATAATTTAAACTATTAGAAAGTTATTGATCTGTCAGTCACTAGTACAGGATCAAATGTAAAAACTAAGAAGATGTTTCAGAGGCAACTAACTCTTTTGTCTTTCCTTTTCCATTCAAAAGTACAAAATTAGATCCAAGAAATTAAGTAACTAATTAAATCTCTGTTGATATTAACTGTTCATATGTGACATATAAACTGTTTATATGTGACAATTGACTGTTTATATGTAACATAAATACTGTATATATATACATATATATTAAAAAATATCTGTTTACTGTGCTTATCCTGTGTGCCCCATCCCCTCCCCCCTGCAAAAAGGGGCAGGTGTTTAAAGCTTTCTGCTGCTCCAGGTACCTTCTGTACTGCTGCATATACAGCTAGGTTATGTCATCCTAACATGACCTACAGTGATTAGTGCTTTATTTTACACATCATCTGGATTTCACTAAGTCCAGTAAGCATTTGTTGTTCACAATTAAAAATGTAACACTCGATCCTTTACTGAATGTGAAGTAGATTGTTTGTAGGGGAGTCATATTGCAGTCAATGGGGATAAAAAAAGGACACAAGACTTTTCCTATGTAAAACTTCAGTAATTAAAACTGTCTTCTGTTTCCAGAGCACATGAATTATAGGCAATATAAATAACACTTCAATTATACTTTTGTGCCCCTACTAATTTAGGCTACTGCTAATAAAGAATTGTATAATCTTCTGGAGCTAAGGAGATGTATGAAAGGAGACAAAAAAGCAGGTAACAATCTAGGAACTTTCCATGGTGTTTCCATGGCTTTTGAATTTATAATGTTAAAATAAAACAGTAAATACTTACTTTATGTAGTATATACTTTATGCTGAGTATAAATAACACACACATGCCCACATGTATGCTTATATGTGCATTTGCATAGTAATTACATAGGAAATTAATCATCAATTTTATCATAAATATTATTGTAATTTCTTCCTTATCTTATGAGAAAAGGTTTTAGTCACTGTCATTTTAAATTACAGATTTGAACCACAATTTTCAAGACTTTTTAAATTTTAACTCATTTTTCAGAATAAGAAATAAATCAGAAATAGCTGATTGTAGCTTGCAATCTAAATCATAACAGAAAAGACCTATTTTCAGTATCCATGATGTAAGTGGTTATGAATATATCTATGCAGCTGGGGGCAAGGATATGAAAAAGGGCGTTAAATAAACTACATTTCTGAGTGTTCTGGTTACAGCTGGAATAGAGTAATAGGACAGTAACTTGGTTGTGATTCATAGTCAAAATAGTGATTATTTTTGGATATCAACAGCCTAATGAAAGAGGGAGTGTCATTTCCTCAGTTGTGCTGATTGAAAATAGCAGTAAAATGTCTGAAAGTTCCTATACTTGCACTTTAATATGTACCCTAAACTATATTTTGTGAGTAGAATTAAATGGTAACAATGCCACATGAGATGTTTTTGCGATTCTTGTCTGTAGTTAATGTTTTCACCCACACTCACTGATCAGATATTCCATAGAATCTTCTTTTTTGTTTTTTTGACAAAAATTATTAGAGTAACTGCTGAGTTGATTGACAGTTTTCTTACCAGTAATCTTCATCTTGTGACATCCTGAAACTGGATAAGGATGACAAAATTCTGTTGAAGTTTTCCTCATGAAAGAATTTACAACTATTTTACCCAATATATCAAATTTTGGAATCAGGATCTGTAGGGATTGGTGCATGGACGGGAGGTTGCCAGGAGGGACAGGAACCAGCTGACCCTGGGGAGGTGCTTGGGCGGCAGATATAAGGAATTCTAACTGCGCAATAAATCGTTGATGACCCGCATTCCATGAATGCTCTGTGTCTCAGCCCTAGTTCGGAGGGAACTAGTGCTTCCGTCCCTCACCATGCGAGTAGCAAGAAACTACAAGTGGTGACCCCGACGTGATAGCGATGGATGTGAGCCACGTGGTACAGGTACTGGAGGCCCTCATGCAGCAAGCTGGGTTGCCGAAGGCGATACACTCGGGGCCAGCGGGCCACTGCATCCAATGGTTGCAAGGCCAGGGGGCGGTGGAGGCCCCCGTGGACGTATTAGATACCTCCCGATGGGGACGGATCTGCCAAGAGCTTTTGGAAGCGGTCTTGGCTGGGGAAAAGAAAGCAGGAGATCTAGGGGAGACGTGGGGTGTCATCGAGAAAGTTGTCTCCAGGACAGGAGCTGCTGGAGCGGCTGCGGGACACCGAGGCGCTGCGAGTGGAGGAGCAGCGGGTGCAAGCGCGGGAGCTGTGGAGGAAGGGGCCCCGGGAAGCGCGGCCGGAGACCCCGGGCCTCGAGGCCGAGCGGGCAGCGCCGGAGCTGCAGCGCGACTGCCAGAAACCGCGGCCGCGGAAACAGCAACAACGGCAGCAGCAAAAAACCGGGAAGTGGAGCGTTGTGAGCCCTGGCAACACTCCCCTTTGTGCGACAGGGCAGGGGACAGGAGGGTTCCCCACAACGAGCGACAGTAACCCTCAAAGTCTACCCTGGGGGAATCCTCCCTACTAACGACATTGTCTTTATCCTTGGCTACCAGGCCGGAGTGTTTAGTTTGGTTTTGATTTTCTAGGAAAAAAAAAAAAAAAAAAAAAAAAGGTACCCTTATAGCCTTTTGAACACGTTGTGTGAGTGCCGTGGTGGGCTGTGGACTTGAAACCCCATATAAAACTCATTTGATAGTCTCTCTGTGATCCACATGTACTAGAAGTTGGCAAATATATATCCATGTATATCCATGTTTCTATTAGCCCTTGGAGACTTTTATGGGTATTGCTGACCACTTCTTCCAATGTAGGCTGGCCACCTGCATCGGAATGAGTGTGCATTTTGGTCAGTGTAAAAGCCCAAGGCTCATGCAATGTGGGGGAGGCAGAGCCTCTGCGGGGACGCCCGCTAAAGTTGAGCCTGCAACCTCACACTGCGATGATGCTGCTTGGAGCTGATTTTTAGTTGTCTTCACAGGGTCCTTACTCCACGTTCTGTATGAGGGACCGTATAGTGGGAATAATGATTGTCTGAGCTTTGTGTTTCAAATATTGTAATTGTATGGAGTGTGCTTGTGGGATCCCGTGTGTGTGTGTGTGTGTGTGTGTGTGTTGAGGGCTGACAGTGTTCTGTGTATTTTTTGTTGTTGGGTTTGTGTAAAAGTTTTAATGGGTAGCAGATTAACATTTTGGACAAGAAAGGGTTAATGCAAAGTGCTGCTGCTGGCAGGTATTTACTGCTGCTGATAAGCAGGCAGGCAGCTGTAGCTTCACATTTCTTTCCCATCAGAATGCCTTTGAATCACTTTAACCTGCCTCCTTCTCAGGAGCTGATAGCGTGGGAGAGGGGGTATGTTTGTGTTCTCCTACCTACAGGTCCATGGCAGCTGCCTGCAAAGTTTGCAAAGCCTTGCCATGAGCTGGACAAACAAGTGGAGGAACCCGATGCCTCAGCTACAGGAGCTGACAGTGAATACCCCAAGCAGAATGAGATAGAGGAGAAGAAATATAACTGATTACAGGACATCACTTGAGGGCAACTGAAAAGTAACAACTTGAATATGTGTGCTTGTAACGTAGCTATTATTAGAGGCTGTGATTTTGTGTATAAAACCACTTGTATTTACTAGCCAGTTGCTAATGAGAAACTATACCTTGTATTGTGTGCATTTGTTACTTATAAAAGATGTTAGACCATGCAAATTTGCAGCAGCTGCTAGAAAGTGCTAAGACAAAAGCTAGAAAGATTCTAATACAATGGTAGTGTTATAAACCAGGTAATGGAACAAATTAAGAGGGTGGGAGAACTCCACTGGTAAGAAAGTTCTTTGGCTGGTTTCTTGCTGCCATCAGCATCTTCAACATGCTGTTGTAACCTTTAATAGTTACTCTGGTAATGTAAATCTGTGTATGCTTTGCCACCGTAGCAACTTGTTACTGGATGAAGCAGGTGAAACTCTGCATTGACAACGAGGTACAAGAACTGAGGTTGACCAAATGCCTGCTGCCACAGTCAAGGGCAAGGCTGGGTTGGCCTCTGTGTTTGCCACCAAGAAGAACCTTTAGCTCCGCTGTTGGCTGCAACCCAGCAGGCGTGGAGCGGTGGGGACACATGCCATGCCAGACCTTGATGTGAGGGGATGGCCTCCCCTGTTATCAGAGAGCCATCCAGGAGAAAAAGGGCAGACCCAGCAGCCTGTGATTGACCTATGTTGAAGTAACATGGAAACATGCTAAGATCTTACACATGGTGTATGAGGATGGGCAAGCCTTTTGGCTGGACAATTTGTTAGGTGAATGGGGACTGACAGGTTGGCTGGTTGCTCTAGTAAAAGGTGGACTAATGGTGTTTATTGTCATTTTAACGATTTTGATTTTGTTGCTGTGTATTTTTAATGTATCCAACAAATGATAATGAGTGCTACAAAGTGTGTTTGGCTTGTATAGAAAGAAAAAGGCGGAGATGTGGATGACTTTCTGGCAAAGAACGGCCAGTACCCAGATCAGCAAGTGCCTACGTGGAGTCGGACATGAACCAAGGGACAACAAAAGCTGAAGGAATCCCAGCAAGATAAGAAGGAACTGACAAATGCTACTATGCTTGCACTAAGTGGGCTCTTGACTGGTGTTGATAGTGTTCGTCATGCCACCTTACAAATAGGGCATCAATTGACTTTTTATTGTTGGCACAGGGGCATGGTTGTGCTGAATTTAAGGGGATGTGCTGCATGAATTTGTCAGATCATTTGGAATCAATTTATAAGAGTATACAACAATTGAATGAGGGGGTTAAATGGCTAACGAAAGATGATGGATGGAGTAACTATATTATGTGTGTTAGTTTCATTTGTATTAGTAGCAAGTTTTATGTTGCGGTGTGTGATATCTACGGTTAAGGAAAATGTAGCATCCGTCTGCTTTGCTCAAAAACAAAAAGAGGGAATTGTGGAGTGGCTAAGGGACGGTGGACGTTTCGTGACCAACCCAGATGTCTTAGCCTTAGGAGATGGTGGCTATGGAGAATACAGCTGAACAATGGACATGTGAGCAATCCCAGCTGTTTGGTCTTAGCCAAACTCTGAGTTAAGTTGCAAGGCCTGAATTCAAGTTACTCAGGCTGTGAGGCCTAGCCTTAGGTTACTAAAGGACAGTTACGTGCAGTAGAATAAGGAACTTGGCATTTGCTCAAGGCTAACAAGATGTGGGAGCGGGATGGTGAAACTGCAAGTTATGTGAGAAAGGTAGCAAATGGATAATTTTAGCTAGCTTGTTGTCTGCTTCAAAATGTGTGGACTGCACTTCTGAGCCAATCACAATCTATATTGGTTACGTCTCGCCAATAGCAGTTCGATTTCTGGAAGCATATACTGTAGCTACTGTGCTACGACAGTGATCTGCGGACCCCATTGGCCATTGAGGCTACGATGGAGTGTGCACAAGTCCTTTTTCAGGCTTTGTCTAGGCGAGCTGCTGAAATTTGCCCAAATCACTGTAATAGTCATTCGCACATCCCTGGACTCCTAACTGAAGGTAACAATAGTGCAGACCGTGTTGCACAAGGTCTGCCAGTTCCTGACTGTTGTGCTCCAGTTTTTATGCGCTATTTACATGTCACAGTTGATACCTGTAGCAGTGTCATCTTGGCTACGGCACAACGCAAGCAAGACGCCAAAGCGGCCATTTTGCATTGGCACGAGGTCATGGCAATTATGGGAGGCCCTAGCCAGATCACGACCAACAACGGCCCAGCATATTCAAGTCAACTGGTGGCTTTGTTTTTATGACAGTGGGGCATTGAACATAAGACTGGTTGTCCTCATAACAGCACTGGCCAAGCTATCGTCGAGCGCGCACCAGATTCTGAAGGCTCCCCTCATGTGTCTTGAGGCGAGGGAGTCTGTACCCGGAGAAACTCCCGCAGTCCGTGTGCGCCGACTTTTACTTTCTGTGCTGACTCGTTTAAATCAATTCTCGCGTGGATCAAGTGAACAATCCCCGATGAGCTCGCACTTTGCTCCACCTCTAGACAAACCCCAGTATCCACAGGTACGGGTGAAAGATCCGGAAAAGGGCAAGATAGGTCCATTTGCCCTACGTGCTCACGGGCGAGGCTATGCCTGTGTGGAGGGGGAGACTGGGCTATGCTGGGTACCGGCAAAATGGTTATTACCATATTTGTAGTTGTGTCTGTAAGTTTGTATTTGAGCTATGTTTTTTCCAGGTGGTGATTGACGCTCGGCTATATCTGGGAGAGAGTGATGGAAAGAGGTGTGAAATGACATCCCTGGCCCTTATGTGTCCAGATGACTTCACTCACGGATCCAGTCACGACGTGCCTTACGAACTTTGTAGCCAGCCGTTGAATATGACATCACTCAGGCCGGAAACACCTGCGTCTAGGTCCCTTTAGGCTGACGCTCTGTGTTTATTAGTATTAGGATGTTTGTTTCCTTCTTGTTTGATTATGTAATAAGCATTGTGTGTGAATACTTAGTGGCACAAACCTTTCTTACTTAGTTAATAAGAGTTATAAGTTGTTATCTGGAATAGCTGTTAAAACCCTGAGTTTTCTAGTCTTGAGGCGGGGGAGATGTAGGGATTAGTGCATGGACGGGAGGTTGCCAGGAGGGACAGGAACTAGCTGACCCTGGGGAGGTGCTTGAGCGGCAGATATAAGGAATTCTAACTGCGCAATAAATCGTTGATGACCCGCATTCCATGAATGCTCTATGTCTCAGCCCTAGTTCGGAGGAAACTAGTGCTTCCGTCCCTCACCACGCGAGTAGCAAGAAACTACAAGGATCAGCCACTGGTAGAACATAAGCATTTTACAAAAGTAAAGGAGCAGATGTTGGAATCAAACTGGGCCAATTTAAAAGAGAATAAACAGCAGGTATTTTTCTTTGAGAACTGTTTATTTCCACAGGGGACAGGGAAAAGGAGGGGAGGGAAAGAACACAACCCTCTTCTTTTTTCTAGTAGTAAGACTTTAAGGATCACATTGAAAATCCCAGATAATAGTTTTCAGTTTTTCCAGAATATGTGCTCTGTCTGAAACCATATATGCTAAACGTTGATGTTTTTTATTTCCCTCTGTACTTCAGGTCTAGTGTCTAATAATAATGCGCATAAAAAATACAAGATTTGGAGCAGAACAAATCATATTCTTACACAATCAGTGATATTCATAGTCTGTGGCAAGGGTCTTTCTGACTGTCTGCATAGGCAGATTTTGAAATGTATTATCAGAAATTATGAAACACTTTAGTTAATTTGGGATTTTTTGCCAAATAGGCGATATACATGGTTCTAATTAAAAAAAAGTCATTGTGAATGGGAAAAATCCTGTTGTTTTTATTCTTATAACCTATGCTACATATGTAACTGGTTCACCAGAACACATGAATTTGTATTCAATATATTGAATTCAATTAATTGAATTTGTATTCAATGTAACTCTATTCATCAGAATGCCAGAATTGGTTATTCACAGCTGAAAATTTACTTTCAGGAGTATAAACCCTATGCATATATGTGCAAGGTTATATGGGACCTACAGAATAAATTAAAATTGAACAGGGATATGCAACAAAATATTTTCTATGTTAAACCGCCTTGTCTGTGTACATAAAATATATCACCACGCAGGTGAAATGTATTAATTTATAAAACCAAGGTGAACCATTTATGTACCAGAGCCATGAGTATGTAATGCTGGCTACTTTGACACTCACAGAGAAAAAAGAATTAAGACAAATCTCCATTACTCTAAACTATGTATGTCAAAGTTCAGCAGTGTCTTATTCTGGTTTTAGCCAAATAAAGTGCTGCCAGCTGATGGCTACGGTGTGCTTTTGACTTGGCTCATCCCTTTATGAACATCAAATACAAAAATTTGTTTTGCATGATATAAATTTAATTGTGTAAGAGTTCAGAATAAAATGTATGTTATGAATGAATGTTTTAATATGTTGCAAATCTTTCTATGCCTTTTTTAGAAAGGAGGAAAAAAATTGCATATTTCTCATACCATTGACTCTTTGATGTAGAATTGATTCTTCAGGCTCTGAAACTCCATTACAGTTATAAAAGAAAATATCTATTTTTCAGAACTGTTTAATGACTGAGTACAAGTTTTTTAGCCAGCTTCTAACATATGATCGCTTTGATCTTTTAGCTGCATCCCTTTGGAAATAATAGCTCAGAAAGAAACACAAGAAAGCATTCAGATTGAAAACTTAATGAGAAATATTAATGAATAAATGTTATTCTTTGGCTTCAGGAGGTATACCATATCACTTTATGTTAAGACACAGAACCTAACACTGATTACTCTATTGAAAGTCAGTCTGAGTGCCCTGTGGTCAAAATAATAAACCTATACCCATATCACTTCAGATGAAATTATATTTGTTTTCCTTTTTTGTGAATCCTATCATGTTCTAAATGGAAAGTGGAAAGCTTTGTGCTCAGATTGAATACTATGTCAAGGAGATAATAAACAAGGACATAAAACCTAGTTATCAACTCTTAATGCAACTGAAACCACAAAAAAGTTACTTTCCCACTTGATTAACAGTCACAGCATTTGAGAATTAGTCCAGCAGATAAATCTAGGAAATTCTTATTAATTTTCCCTTAATTACCTTGAAACTTTATACAATATCATATGCAATTTAATTGGCAGAAAAACGTTCTGGACAACTGTTTTAACCCCTTGCTTATTTCCTTGCCCTTGTGGGCAAAGGATTACTCACATGAAAATTCTCACTCTTTTCAATGAAACTAGTCATGATTTAGTGTTATACAATGGAAAAAGACATTTTCAGTCTCGTAATTTGCCATGAAATATTAATATATATGAAAAGCATTGATTGGCATTTTATGTTTTTGGAAGTTTGGCTTTTTTCAGTAGGGTTTCTAGTTCATCAAAGCAAAAGAGCAGTGCCTGCAGTTCAAAGACTTTATTCATCAAGAGCTCTAGCAGTCAGTAAGAAATGTAGGTTACAGGAAACCAAAACCAAGAAATCCATTGCCACATGTCTAAATGAGGTTTGGATGAATTCACCTATATAAATAAGTTGTAAAAGCTGTATGTGTCTCAAACACTCATCACTTTTGAAGATTCATCTTCTGAACAGGTTCTTGGGGTACAGCTACTTCACACATTTGTTGTATACAACTGATATTATTGCAATTTACATGTGATTAAGGCTATGCAAACCCACTGCTTTCTTTTAACTTTACGACATACGGGTGTTTCTCCTTTTTTTTTTTTTTTTTTTTTTTGTTTCTTCTATAAATTAAAGATAAAAAAATGTTTGGAAAGCAAGACCCTCAAGGATTGGTATGTGTTCCTCAGGGATCAGTACTGGAACCAGGACTGTTTAATATCTGTGTTGGCAACATGGACAGTAGGATTGTGTGCGCCCTCAGAAAGCTGATGGATAACACAAAGCTGTGTGGTGCATTGACACAGTGGAGAGAAGGGATGCCATCCAGAGGGACCTTGACAGGCTTGAGAGGTGGGCCTGTGCAAACCTCATGAAGTTCAACAAGGTGAAGTGCAAGGTCCTGCACCTGAGTTGAGGCAATCCCAAACACAGATATAGGCTAGGAGGAGAATGGATTGACAGCAGCCATGAGGAGAAAGACCTGTCTCTGGTTGACCAGAAACTCAATATCAGCAAGCAGTGTGCGTTTGCAGCCCAGAAATCTGACCTGCATCAGAAGAAGCGTGATCAGCAGGTTGGGGGAGCTGATTCTCCCCCTCTACACTGCTTTCGTGTGAGACTCCACCTGGAGAACTGCATTCAGCTCTGCTGGCCCCAGCGTGAGAAAGACCTGCTGAAGTGCCTCCAGAGGCAGGCCATGAAGATGATAAGAGGGCTGGTGCACCTCACCTATAAAGACAGGCTGAGAGATTTAGGCATGTTCAGCATGGAGAAGAGAAGGCTCCAAGGAGACCTTCTAGCAGCCTTCCAGTACCTAACAGTTGTCTACAAGAAAGCTGGAGAAAGACATTTGGCAAGACCAAATAGTGGTAGGACAAGGAGTAATGGGTTTAAACTGAAAGGGACTAGATTTAGATTAGATATTAGGAAGAAATTCTTTACTGTGAAAGTGGTGAGACAGAAATAGTTTGCCCAGAGCAGCTGTGGCTCCTCCATCCCTAGCAGTGTTCAAGGCCAGGTTGGACTGGGCTTTGAGAAACCTGGTCTAGTGGAACCATAATGTCCTTGCCCCTGTCAGGGGGTTGGAGCTAGATGACCTTTAAGGTTCCTTCCAACCCAACCATTCTATAATTCTATGAAAATGTTCATTGAGAAATAACAACTGCAAGTGGTAACATAACAGTTGTTAAACCACAAACCAATAACTATTGTTTTCTTTCTTCCTTCTATGCTAAGTATTATCTTATTCATTTCAGATTCACTGAATATAACCATGAAGTCTATGGCTATTTGGCCTGCTTATGAAAAGCAGGAATTTTTACATCTGAGGTTTTAAAAAAGATCAACCATAAACCTATATCCTGACACTAAGTTATTTATTATAACTTTCATTTAATAACTAATAACAGAAGGCTTCCATACTTGCTATGTAATTTATAGTTACCATTTTATATAGGATAAAATATTAAAACACTTTGCATCCACAAATGTTGCATTTCAAACCCCAATCTTCTATTCCAGAAATTATGGCTTAAAAAAGTTAAAGTTTCAAAGTTTAGCAGCTATGTCTGATTCTTTCACTTATCCATTTAAGAACAGAATTAGTCAAAATATGTGTATATTGGAGTGCTTGTTTACTCTTGTAGCAGTTTTCACTTACTCTTTTAATATTTAGCTTGTCTCAGGAATATTTTTTTAGAGATCTTGATTCACTTTCATTTCTCAAATGATTTTTCTCACACTTGTGTCTTATTTTCTATTATTTTCTCTGGTTTAGAGTGAATGAACCTCTGAGCCTCTCACAAATGACACAGGAAAGTGACAAGATTACCATTTGGATTTTTTGTTCTGTTTTAGGAAAGGGTAGTGGAAGAATTCCTTAAGACCCTGAAAAAAATCAGTCTTTTATATTCAAAATCATTAACCAAACTACCAATTCCTTTGAGTCATGTCTACAATTGATTTTGATTTACTTCCTAGAATTTTCTTTACTGTCCTAAATACAAAAGGAAGTTGTTAGTCATGTGATTCATATTTATGAGTAGGGTAAAGGATCTCACTGAACAGCAGAAAGCTGAGTATAAAGTTTGAAGCTTCTGGCTAGGATTTTCTTTATTTAATGAAACCCTTAAATTTGGTCATGCCTGCTGCCAGTGAACTTTCATAACAAGTGTTACAAGTATGGTATATATTATATAATTTGTACATACTCACATGTATATACACTTGTAATTTTTTAAATATTCTTCATTCTACTTGTTACTGTGTATTAAATATATGCTTCACTGTTAATTATCTATGGAGTACAATCCATGATGTTTGATACTATCAGCCATTTATAGGTCATCTGTCTGTTTCTGCTAATCACTGTAAAACAATAATCCTTTGGAGTTGAGTTTGAAAATCAATAGTTTAGGAAGACAGTTCATTATGTATTTCAGCATCACTTGCACATCTGAAAGCAATTCCATATAAAGCTGTATTCCTTACCATTACAAAGACCTTTATTAGGTCTTCAGGTATATGTTAATATATTTTTCCTGTTACTCTAACACTTTCATGTCCTTGGTTTCTATATTCAAGTTAGACATATATTGAGAACTAGTTAGGTAATAATTATGTGAAGTTATTGGGAAAACGTTTTCTAAAAGTTGAGGGGTTGAACTAGGTGACCTTTGAAAGTTCCTTCTAACCCATATTATTCTATGATTTTATGATTAAAACAGTGGGGCTTTGGGGTTCAGTCTGATTTTCTGAAGAAGGAGGTTTGTCTTTGCATTTGTCTTCAAAGCATGTGACAGAGTAGACCAAACTTCTCCTTCTTCAGAAAGCCTCTGCTCAGTTCTCATCCAGGAAATACCTTTCCAATAAAAAGGGTCAAAAAAAATTCTTGAGGCTGATAACAATTCCCTGGGTACTGGTGAGCAGTATTAGTACATTTAGCTTTGAAATGAAAGTTTCTTACTTCTGTGCTGAAGGTTTTCAGGAAAAGCAAGAAGCATTTTGTTGTTTGTGGACGTAAATGACAGGTGGTAGTCAATAGTTTCCTCCAGGGTATCTGTAACGTTGATCAAGCAGTCTTTCAGCTCAAGGAAGTTCCTGATCCTTAATTAATTTTACTGAGAGTTTCTCAGATAATGATGTCAGAAAAGTTATTTTGCACTATTGAATCTAGCTAAAAATAGAGATTATTTGCAACACACAATTCATTCTTTGTCCTGAGAATAACTACTTTGCGAAATCCCATTTGTATATATACTACACTATGCTCAGACACTCAAGTTTATACTCTAGTGCTTTTAATTTCTTGTAGGGATACTGTAGATTTCACTTTTCTGATGTGTCATAATTATTTCATGAAAATATTATATTTCAGCTCCTGAACATACATTTCAGCTCCTCTACCCATTAATGTAACTTGAACTTTTCTATTTTTCCAGAAATAGCAATTTTACTGTTTTCATTTTTTGTCTTTGCAACTGTGGAATTTTGTTCCTTCTTCATTTTATTTGTGAATTTTGATTTTAATCATTATTGCTAGTTTATTTTCCCCTTACATTGCATCCAACTGGTATTTCAGATCAAGAAAAAGGACACATATCATAGCTTATCAAAATAGTTTATATACTCTCAACAGATTTTTCACTAGTGATTACAATATGTTATTTGATGGTCTAAATTGACAGAGCATATGCCCCTTCTCTCTTACTGTCCAGATGCTTGGTATTGATTCACTTGTTAACAAGAGTCATGCATCTCCAATGCTGACTGGCTGAATGAAAGTAATGAAAGGAGGATTAAATTACGGGGAGGAGGTGTGTGATGGTGGTGAAGAAATGTATCTTGCAGAATTATGCAGCAATGCTTCTATCTGAAAATTCTATAGAGCAATTTTGTTGCATATAGTTCCCATAAGAAGTGATAAGTTGCATACTCTCAGACACTGACTACCCAGTCCAGAACCAGTAAGAACATCACCTAAAAAAAAAACCTGGAGAGAGAAATCAGCCACTTAAGTGAGAGGAGGGGAGGGGAGGGGAGGAGGAGCCATACTGAAATTATCAGTGAAAGGTTTTAGTGCTCACTGCTTACATTAATTATAAATGTGTGAAGATCATGAAGATCTTGTCTTTTCAGCAAAATACAAACCCTTTAATTTAACAAGTGGTGCAACCCTCAAACACTTTTAAAAATAAGTACCTAATATCTATGATCTTCATTGTGACAAGGATAACTCTTTAAAACAACATCTCTGAAATGTCTAAGGATGCTGTCCCTGATTCAGATATTTTCAATAAATTACCTGAACATACGTCTGCTATTATTATGTGTTATGAAATGCAAGACTCCACAGTAAGACTCTACCCAAGCCACTATTATGTATTGTATGTTTATAAATCACCAAGCCAACTGAAAATGGATGTCATAGGCCTAAGGTAGTAAATTTTAAAATCTAATCCCAGAGTAAACTATTTATATTTACCTCAGTAATATATTAAATTAAAAATTACTACATTAATCCTCCAGGCACTTTTTTTTTTTTTTATTTTCTGAATATGTTTCTTCATTTATAGTCTATCACAATTTTACAATGTCAAACTAATCCAAAATTCCAGAGTTAATGTTACATTATTATAATTCATATTTTATTATGCTCTCCATCTCCCTCATCCATTCTTTAGTTCTTTAAAAATAAAATTTGTGTGGCATATGCCTATTATCTATCATTTTGTGGCAGTAAAGTATTCACATTCAAGTGGGTATATTCTGCAGATAACTAGTGTACACATTACAGTTCTCCACTCTTCCTGCTTTTCTTGTTTCTAGGTTTCTGTATTTGAAGTCTTAGTAAATTTTAAAGAAAGATATTTATGGTTAGTGTTTTCTGTCTCTCTCTCCCTCTGATGAAGAAAGGTGGAGGTTTACAGAACCTGAGTGCATCCTGAATAAGATAGTCCTCTAGGCTCCACATATGAGCAACAAAAATAAAAACCTTTCTGTGGAGGACAGTTTAGAGCAAGATATCAAGTGCCTTGAATCACTCTCTGGGGGAGCCTATACCAAAACACAGAGAAACACTAAAATTTGCTAAACTCTCATAAAAAAACACAGAAATGGTTTGACATAACCGGAAGTGAGTAATTAGACAAAGCTAAACAATTCAAGACATTTCTGGGAAAAAAAAATAATAAAATAAAAGATTGCATAGGGAAATTAAAGATCATAGAATCATAGAATCAAACTTGTCTTTTAATTTAGCCACCAAATGTATAGAGACTCAAAAATCTCTATTTTAGGGATTAGGTCTAGTGCCTCTTACTGAGAAAAATCAGGAAAAATAGCAATCCTTTCTCTCTGTTATTCTAAATGAAAGTGGCAGAAACCTTATGTTCTAAAACATAAAGAAAAATTGAGTGAGATGCCAGAAAAAATTCTTTGATGGTGACACTGTAAAGCTTCAATACTATTTGGACCATTTAGACAGTGCTCATTGTAAAATAAAGCAACTAATTGATATTTTCACAAGTGTTTTTCTGTTGTTGTTGGGTTTGTTTTGTTTATTTCTCTCCAGTCTCCACGAATGAGGAACTTCCCTGTCTCCTTACAAAATCTGAAGTGGCAACTTGCATAACAATTCAGACAGTTTTAGGTAAATAGGAAATTGCAGCACTAATGTGTTGATAAGACCACTTGGGACAGAAATGTCAGTGTCTACTACTAAGTGTTAACTTTCTTTTAAAATAATTTAAATTAATTTGAACACATAATAATTAGCATACTTATTTATGCATTCTCAGAGGACTTCTGCACTCAGCGGTTAAGAGCTGCACATCAACAGGGAATTGAAAACACAGAGTTTAAATTCTTAGCCATTGTTACAATTAGTCAGAGTCACAATTCTTAGAATAGTATTTGTTACATGAGTACAGACTGTCACCCTCTCTGTTGTTTTTGCCATAAGGAAAAGGATGTGGACAAGAACACAGTTGATGAGAATGGATTTCTGTTACAACACTCCTCTCTTGGCACTGCCGTAAATTGCAGGACCTAGAGAGCTGCTTCTACTCACTGCAAGGTTTGCAGCTGTGAACACAGACAATACAGAGTAAAGAAGTTTGATGCTGCGGGTTGGGGTTTTTTATTCCTTCTCTTGCAGTTTGTGTCCTGGCAGTGTAGATAAGTCCTCATTAGGGATTAGGGTGCCATTTACCTAGGCATTGTACACACTCAAAGGAAATATATTCCTTTTCCCAAAGAGTTAATTTAAACATTGGCAACATTTAAGCTACGTTTGTTCAAGCTTCAGCCAGGCTTGCAAATGTATACTTTATTCATGTCAGATACAGCTGGGAAGCTAGTTCTGTTGTGTATATTTGGGATATAGCTGGCTACACATTGTGCAGCTATTTATTACTTACATTTGCCTATATTTACTACCATTATTTACAAAGGCGTTCTGTATACTATTACAATCTTTTTCAAGTTTACCACATCTTTTCATTTGCGAGCTAATCCTTTTTTTTTTTTGTAAATGTCCTTCGTCTTTTCCAACGTTCATAATACAACTAAAATACTTTAATTTTATTTAATCATTTATTTGTCATTCACTTCCAGACACTAGCTGTCACATAGCTGATCAAGTAACTTCTCCCTTTTTTATTCCCAACCAAAGGCAGACTATTATTTTTAAAAGTACAGGAAGCAAGGAAAAATAATGAATAAGCAATTATAAATATGAACATTGCCAAGAATTTCAGGATTAGTTCTACCTATATGAATCTTTACTGAATCTGTCAATACAACAACAGACCACTGATTATCTAGACCGCATTACTGTATGCATTGTTTCAACCCCAAAACTGCAAGACTTCCATCTTTTTAATGTACAACCAAAAATGTATCATTAAAAAAAGTTTTCAAAACCTCATACTTGCCTCTCAGTACTGATTTTACATTTTCTGTTATAAGATAACGTAAAAAAGCTCAGTAGTGACCTTTACTTCTCCAAATTTTTTGTAAAAGTAGGGAGTTGTTGTACTGGTATTCTCACCTGGTTCCACTCCATACCCTGAATTTGTGATGGAAATTTAAAAATAAGCCTTTAAAAATGGAATTTAAATGTTCACTCCATCTTTGATTTTTAAGCAGGAAAATAAGTTTTGAGTCTGATTTGTTTGTCAGTTTCCTCTTAAACTCATTAAAGGGGATTAATATTTCATTTACTATTGATTGTGTCATTCTGCAGTACACTTTGGTTGGCTCCATCAAGATATACCATCTTTCTGGCTTCTTGATTAATATTCCCTTATTATTTGATCTTTCTCCAGGGGATAAATTTTCCTGGTGATATGTTGAAATACACAGCCTGAACAGTACACTATACTGAAAGGTACCAAATCAGTTTTAACAGTACCTTTTTCCAGGTTTTTGAATGCCATCATTTGCATCTGCTTGTTATTTAACAGTTCCTTAAGCCCAGAAGTTGAAGGGTTGGTTTACTGCT
Source organism: Psittacula echo (assembly GCF_963264785.1). NCBI lineage: Eukaryota > Metazoa > Chordata > Aves > Psittaciformes > Psittacidae > Psittacula > Psittacula echo. The sequence continues at coordinate 69,031,489 of NC_137736.1, read as the reverse complement.
AAGAATCAACAGTTTTTAAAGCCTCCTCAAGAGTTGTGTAGTTCTTCTTTATTTCTTTTTTTTTTTTATAATGGTCTACACTTTACAGGATTTTATGGTATGCTGTGTTCCAACTATATTTTTCTCCCCTGGCTTTCAAATTTATACCTAAGCATTTTCCATGGATGATTGGTCATTATGAGAGACTTTCCTTTGCTATAAAAATTTTCAGTAAATCAAAGTGCTGGGAACTTTTAATATGTTTTTTCCCATAATTTTATTAAAATTGTTACTAATAACTTGACATCAAATTTAGCAACCAGTCAGAGTACAGACCTCATTCCTGCAAGTCTGATATACACATTTTAAGGTGTCATACCCCAAAGAGTATACAAAAAAATCAGTAACAGTGGTATACTGCAGATTTTCTTATGGTTTTTGATTTAAAAATAAATATACATATTTTGCTGGTTTTTTCCCATGAATGTCCAAAATTAGAGTTTGATTTTGTAAAGCAATATTGAAGTACAATTTTTCTTCAGATTAGTGTCTTTGCTGTTATTCTCTTCTCACCCCCTCCTCAGCTTTTTTTTTCCTACAGTTTTTAATTTCCCTAAAATTTAGATGTTTAAAAAAGTTATAACTGAAAAAAGTACCAAAGACACCTTATGATAGTATTTATTTTATTATAATCTGTAGATGAAAAAGGCATGAATAAAAGGAAATAGAGATAAAATATGTGATCCTTTGAAAAATATTCCATTTTAATCTCTGAAAAATTGGTTAATTTTCCAGTTTTACTGATTTGCTTCTATTTTTTAATTTTGCATTTAACTTTTACCTTATTCTAATCATAAATATAATTTTCCTTGTTTCTTCTCATTGCTACTCATCTGTAATCGCAATCCAGTTATGAAAAGTCACCATTTCATTCAAAGTTATGCTATGTTATGGTGAAATATCATGAATGAAATACTATGCCTTTAGGAGTTTGTTGTTGACTTCAGCAGAATAAATTTTCATCCTGTGGAAGAACCACTTGTAGCTTTACAATCTGGCTACTTTGACAGATAGCGTGATTAAGAGGACAAAAATTTCTTTTAAAACTATTTTCTTGAAAGTGGAAGATGAAGTTCTCTTAACGATGAACACAGCTCTGAACTACGAAGTAGAAGATGTGTAAGCCGTTTATCAAAAATGACCTTGTTTCTGGGTGACAACACTCAAGTGGATAGGAGTTTGATACATAGTTTACACCTGAAACTTGTTGAAGTTATTCAGGATCCTGAAAACTCACACAGAAAACTTCCAAAAGCTATTGTACCTCCTAGAAAACTTAAGCCTCTGAGTTGCAGTCCTGAAGAAGGTACAGAAAAAAAGTCCTCCTTACTCACAATGAGTTTGCTCCGATTTAGGAGTGAAAGTTTCCGAAATACAGAATTATATGTTAAAGTATTTTGTGCCTTCGTGGGCTATCCTACTCTTTCAACAGATTCAGAAGAAATCCAGGAATTCTGTAAAAGAAGAGTAACTGATGGGTTTACTTTTTTCATTTTGATCTTTAAAAGTAATTTCAGATTTCAAAATAGATTTGGGGGAAAATTTTGATGGAAAATATTAAATTCAACTACTTGGTGTCAAACCAGGCTTACTATGGTTGTTAGATACAATCTTTTATAATGAATGTAGCAATTAAAATTTGAAAAATAGCCATTAGAAGGTCAAAGAAGACGTCTTTTCAGCCTCAGGTTTGTGTTGGAATTATCTTATTTTTATGGTGCTCCTTAGCATTTCCCTCATTATATAGTAGGCAAAATCTGGCCTTATTCCCAGCTATTAGATAAACTAGTTCATGAGTCTGTTTCAAATCAATTTTCTTTCATAAACTTTGACATGTTCATTATCATAGATTGTAAACAGTGAAATGTGAAATGTGCTAGTGTTACAACACAGACAGAAGGCTCAGTATCTCTATGATTCCTTTTTCCTTACTTACTATGAGAACCCCTGGAAGTTTAAAGTCCAGAACTGCAACTCAAACTGCAAGTATATTTATGTATTTAATACCTTGCTATGTACCATTGCCACATCACTCTGATGGTACAATTTTATGTAGCAAGGTACTCTGTTATCTAATCAAATACTCAGGAAACATAATATTAGGTTCCCTCTCTTATCTTTCCCGTTAAGACAAATTCAGATATGAGAAATATGTGGCTATAATCATGTTATTCAGTGCACATCCTAAGTTCAGCAGCATAGACAGAATGCATCATTCTGATGATCCCTTTGTTGCTTTCTCTACATGGGTGGCATCATATTCACTCTAAGTCCAAATGTTGGCCCTGTTCTTCCAAGTCTTGAAAAGACTGGGCCACAACTCCTTTATACCTGCTACTTACTTTGACCTAGTGTGGCAGCTTGTCGTGGTTTAAGCCCAGGCCGTAAATCAGAACCACGCAGTCCACTTCCCCCCCACCTTTCTTCCCTCCGCTTCTGGAGGGACGGGGAGGAGAATCAAAAGAATGCAACTCCCACGGGTTGAGATAAGAACAGTTTAATAACTAAGGTATAACACAAATCACTACTGCTACCACTAATAGTAATAATGATAAAGGAAATAACAAGCAAGAGAATACAACAGCTTACCAACTGGTACCTCACCCCCACCCCGCAGTAGTCTAGCCCTTCCGGGAACTCTCAGTTCTACCTCCTGGGCATGACGTGCTGTTGTATGGAATACCCCTTTGGCTAGTTTGGGTCAGGTGTCCTGTCCCTGCTTCCTCCCAGCTTCTCCTCCTCCCTGTCAGAGCATGAGACTCACAAAGTCCTTGGTCAGTCTAAACATCGGTGTTATCAGCTTTGTTCCCAGGCTGAAAGTCAAAAACACAGTGCTGCAACAGCTACTAAGAAGGAGGAAAAATGACTGCTACTGCTGAACCCAGGACACAGCTGTAGTCTTTTAGTAACTGTAACAGGCAGAGACCAGGGTTAGGATCCTGGCAACTGCCATTGTCTGCTTTCCAGACAGGGAATTCCTTTTTATTAAAAATTAGAACAAGTTCTGGATCATAGCATCTTACAAGAGAAAGTGAAGACCCATCTCTTTTCATTTGCATTCTTGCAGTCACCTCTGAGTGACTCAATAATATTCCCTTGGAGAGTAAGACAAGGAAAAAACCTGATGCGTTCAGATGCTGTAAGCAAAAAGGAGTGGATAATTTCAACCCTCAGACAGCTTTGTTTATAAAAGACTCCTAGTGCTAAGATTCTGTTCTGATGGATTTGAAATAAATGGAGAGATTAGATAAAATACCTTAGATACACTGCTTATGCTTCCATTTCATTTTCATACCAAACATATTCCTACAGCAAAGCACATTCCACTGGGAAGTTAGTTCATCAAGAAGAAAAACATGCTGTGGCCATTAGCTCTTCCCTGGTTTTGTCCTTTCATTCCCTCTCCATCCATCAAGTTCCAGATCCACACCATTTCTTTCCCCACTGAGCTCCAATATTTATCACAGATTTGCAAGTTTCAGCTTGTTCTTGCCTATGACTGTGCCCCATGTATCTGTTGCAGTCAGACTAATTTTATAAAATATATAAATTTAAGAAAAAATGAAAACCATTTTCCCCATCTATGCTATTAAAGTAGTATGAGATTTTGTTATATTCACCTTTCTCATCGTGTTTCTTCATGTCACTTCATCACTGTTAATACATTTTAAAAATGTCTATGTTTCTGCAGCCTGTAAATTTTGTCAGTCTTCAGGAAAATCTTAAATGTTTCATGTCTTTCCCCAAGAAACAGGGCTTCATCTGCTTTCTTTTGTCCCTAATCAAGTTCAGTAACATTATTAGCATGTCAAGAGTTAGAGGAATTTCCAATTTCAATGTATTAACCATGAGTGAGCATAACATGGACCCTCACAGGGAAAAGCAGAGGGGGGGTCTTGTGTTTTTCTTGCATGTGTATCAAGTACTTTAATTTAAACAGTCAAGCAAGATTTTTTTCTCAACCCCCATGACTGTTCAGTTATTCACAGAAAAGAAATTACTTCTTCCTTACTGGAGACAGCAATTTAAGCAGACAGTACGTTGCCTTAGTTTTCAGTTGCTTTCACTATTTTTTTAAATGACTTAATCTCTCATCAAAAATATATTTACGTTTGTTATATCATCAGCTGCCAGGTTTACTTTATACTCTTCTGCATGTGAGAAGGACTGGGAGTACCTACCTCATCTTAATTAACTCCACCTGGCTTGGACTCTCCCTTTCAACAATCTGCATCAATGCCATTATACAGGCACAGCAGGAGAAAGCCACAAATCTAGTGAAATTAAATCACTCACCATAGAAACATCTTGAACAATAGCATGAGAACATGGAGCCAACCAATCATGTTCTTGCACATGGAAGAAGGAAAAAAAAAAGTTGCAACAAAGAAGATAAGTGTATGGCAGCAGCAGCAGCAACTAATGCACAAAAGGAAAAAGATAGAAGCTTCAAAAAGTACTTTATTCTCCAGCAAATAATTTAATAATTATTCCCACCCTTGTCCCTCTTTCCTCTCAAATAGTTGCAAAAAGTCACCACTACTGTTTGAAGAGAAAAAATACCGAAGTGACTCACCTTTTGCAAATGTTATATACTTTGGGAATGATCCAGGCATATGTCAAGCACCACTAAAGGGCTACACCATCCATAAGAGGGCTCAGCATGTCGATCAAGTCTCTACTCTTACAGTAACCGGAATCAATTCCAAATTTTGTATTACTTTCAGTGATTCAAGAGTAAGGAAAAGCAAACATAGATGATATTTTTCTTGTGTCACAAAGAGAGGAAGAGGTCTTATCCTTTTAAGGGGATAAAGCTACAGTGAGCTGCAAACCCAATATCCTTATGGGAAAAAAATACAGGAAAGAATGTACAGGTATTTTATTATATCTGAAAAAAGCTTATAATAAATCTAGCTGCAGAATGACAGAACACATTTTCAAAACAAATGAGCAAACCTGATAAACCTGATATTTCCTCTTTTAAATAACGGTATAAACTTTCAAGTTCTAGATTTGAAACTACAATAAAGCTATTTAATGTCTATAGACAGAAAAAACGAATTAAAAAAAAAAAAGGGTTTTGGCCAGTAAGACACATTAAAGGGCAGATTCTGCCAGGCTTTCTCACAGTAAGTAGTCCATTACTGTTCCAGTAATCCTATTGATCTCACTAGGATAGCTTCAGAGAAAAAAAGTGGTCAATACAAGTAGGTTGGCAAAATCTGCCTCTAAATTATCATCTCTCTTACTTTCAATCTCTGTAAGTCAATACTGTCCCTTGCCAACTGGTGTAATCATTTATAAAATTCTGCTTTGCTAAATTTTCAAATCAGCAAATACTGTGAACAGTAATTTACAGTGTGTATTTCTAATTGCAAAGTTATATTCTTTTGGAAGGTGTCCACTAATATGAAAAATGTTAGTTTATCTCTTTATAGTCTTCATTCCAGTAGAATCCTGAAAAGGAAAAGGATGCGAGATAGATGTTTTTCACAAGATCTGCACAGGTAATTTATAACTAATAATTTCTTCGACTTTGTTTTAGTGTTCTTGTGCAATATATCTTGATATTTTCAAAATATAGTCTTTATTTTGTAGTGAAATTTAAACCTTGAGGGAAAAAAATGTCTGTCATGAATAGTCACAGCTATAATTGCACAATTGGCCAAACATTTTTATAGACGATGAATGTTTGGGCCAATAAATTTTGATTTTTCAGTGTTTATGAAAAGCAGAAACAGTAAATGAGTAAACAGCTAAAACAAAGGCAACTTGAAAAAAAAAAGGAAAATGTGGCAGCCAAAATTCTAGCTAGAGCTCTCAGAAACAGAGTGCTACAACATCACACATGGACAATTAATATATTCCTATCCTGAATATATACATAGACGTTGGTTTGACATCAATGAGTTCATTTAAAAGAGGTTTTATCAGAAAGTTTGATAGAATTTGTAAGTTAATGTACAGCAAATTGCATGAACAGTCACCTTCTAATACTCTTGTAATGAAGGTAGGTTTGGTTTTATTTTTCAACAATGTGCATATTATATCCCTGTTTAATATATTGTATGATTTCTTGTTGTGTATTGCCTAAGGCCTAGTTCTTCTACACAGTTTCCTTTGCCTCCATGTTCTTTTGCTAATGTCAAATCATTTAAGAAAACACTGAAACACATGTAATGTACCTACATGAATAAATTGAATATTTAATGGTTCAATGCCCTGACCTTTTGTATTACAATACAGGACAATGAGCACACTTTGTTAAACTTGGAGGCTAGTGCGTGTGCATATTCTGAGCGAAGTAGTTCAGCAAGGGAAAGACAAAGTCAAGTTAGAACAAATATTCCAGTCCCAGAAGGCCTGTTACTGAAATAAAATTATAGGCTTAGATTACCATAATTTATTCCTCAAAAAAGTCATGCTGTGCAAGAATATATCGTGCACTTGGATAAACAAGTTACAAAGAACCACGTGTTAAGCAGATGCATACACATGCAGCCTGCACATCAGAAAATATACACCATCTATCTCACCCCTGGAGTCCTGTAATACATTTCACCAACTCATATGTGCCTTAAAGCCAAACCTAGCCAGTAAATTAGTTACCAAAAACCATTAATGCTGCAAGATCTAATGCCCTATATCTATTTCCCTTTCTTTTCCCAGTAACTGTCTGATCATGCTAGAAACTCTACCTCAAGACAGTGTTGTTTCTGAATGTACCAAATCTGCATTCAGAGGCAGTTTGCTAACTCTTAGAACCCATTAAAAAATATTATTTTTTTTACATAAAGAAGAAAAAAAATTGATTGTACTTGTCCATTAGGTGTCATAGACATCATCGTAGCCTTGTTTCTGATACAGTTTCATAAAGAGAAGTTTTATTAATTGAAGACTTATAAATGTTTTTCTTTAAGTCATACTTTATCTGTTGTTTACCATGCAAAATTTTTATCCTGGTGGAATATAGTCCCAGAATGATACAATATACTTTCTTTTATCTGTTTGATAGAGACATCCCTTGTGCTTTACTAAGTTAAGATCTACAAATTAGTAGCTTTTCTGAGGAACAAATTATAACAAGAGGGTTATTGTGCTTGTTTCTCTGAACATGAGTAAAATGTATCTCAGACAATACTTCCACATGATAGTTAGATTCAGAGAATCATTGAACAGTTTGGATTAGTTCCAACCTCCCTGCCATGGGCAGGAACGCCTTCCACTAGACCAGGTTGCTCAAATCCTTATCCAAGCCAGCCTTGAGCACTTCCAGGGATGGGATATCCACAGCTGTTCTGGGCAACCTGTTCCAGTGTCTCAACACCCTCATAATAAGGAATTTTATTCATTATAGCTAATCTAAACCTACCCTCTTTCAGTTTAAAGCCATTACTCTAGACTTAGAACAAAATATTGTGTCTAATATATAGAAGCTTTCAAGTGTTAAAAAACGCAATTCTGTTAAGCAGACCCAAACCTCCGCCTAAAAGAGAAAACAGGGCTCTCATCTAATGCAGAATAGTCCATATTCTAGTAATTCTCATCTGAATTATAACACCAGTTTAATACATAATTTAATAAATTATCCAATTGTGTCTCCTATATAAATATTTTGACATTTCAAAGTGTTCAAGAATAAATACAGAACCACTTCAGTTGAAAAAAAAAGCTCCCCTGTGCAATAAAAGGAGGATGTACCAAGTAATGACAAAGGTACTGGTACTAATTCATGTTGTTGATTGAATAGGGAAGCTAGTCAATACTCAGGATTATTTGCTTTTTCAAAACAGTTAATGCTGTTAACCCAATTGTAAATGCTTGACTTTTATGTTGGTGACCATTGCAGTCTCATTTCTGGCAATTCATATAATATCAGTGATGTAAATATGTAATTCATTAATGTGAAAAATTATTGCTTTTACCAACCAACACACTCTAGAATTTTGATATCTCCATCAAAAGAGTCTATAATACCTATATACTCTCTTACACCCTGTTACACAAGGGGAAACTACAGCAAAAACCTATAGATCTGGTGTTCATATGTGAGCTATAAATTCACTTCTGGAACTTTGAATACTAACATGTTTATTAACCATATGGCAGATATACTTTTTCTGCTTTTCCTTATATGTCAGTGGGGTGACATAGCTCTTTGGCTGAATCAAAACACCATGATGACAATTTTACAGTTCACTCTGCTTGCCTATTCACTATTTCCCTAGTATTAGTCATGGTTTTTATCTTTACATTTAGCCATTCTGTCATATAGTCCATATTGCATATTTCTCCATGTGATGACCATCCTAACACTTTCACTATGGAAACAAGGTAATAGTCAGTGATGATCATGAATAAATATGCAAAAGCAAGAAAATTAATGAAGTTGGGGAAGTAGCAGTACAGACGTTATATATAAGAATATTTCCAGCACTCTTTTTATTTCTAACCTGATACTTCAGAATTATGTTCTGCATCTTTTATCCACAAAACAGGTTAATCCAAGCTTTCTGTAAGAGCAAAATAAATTCTTCAATATGTTTTTAAGTTAAGCACAGAAGGCATAACATACTTCCCACGGCATCAAGTACTCTGAGAATTGGATGGACGTCCTGCAGTGGGGTAGTCACAACAGATCTGATAATGGCCAGGCAGTATCATATGCTTCATCTCCAGGCCTCTCACTTTCCATGAGAGACACATGCAGAACTTTAACACCATTGAACCAGTCACCTTCCAAAGCAGGCTAGAAAAATGTAGAAAAGTATCATTGTTACGTGAGCTGGTCATTCTATTTCTTCTCCTCCTGTGATACCCTGTTATGGTGAGCAGCAGGGTCTTGTCAAGGTTGGAGGGGTTTCATGGCATGCTCCTGGACCCCTGTCATAGTCAACAGGTTGCCCACATATCTGATGGCTCCATTTAACTTCTCTCTGAGTTCTCTTGCTAGGAAATGGTTTTCAAACTAATCAATGGAGCTTTTCCTCACTCAGAGATGCAAAACAAATTTTGGCCCTGGACAGCAGATGAAACAGATGGATATGGAAAACAACATATATTGTGTAGCAGCCCTTCAGTAGGTACTACTGTGCCTCTGCTTCTGACCTTAAGAAATGCATCTGACAGTAAAAGTTATGAAAGCAGAACTTTCTATTCTGAAACAGGATAAGAAATAGGAGATTAATTTCAAATAAAGGTAGAACGACACTATTTTTATTAGTAAAAATATATGACAAATTATAGTTTACATAGCTATAGCGAATTGATGTCACATATGAGTTCTAACTTACTATCTCTTTAGACCAAGTGCATTCCTAGAATTCAGTAGAAAAATAATGATTTTACAAGAAATGTAATGTTCAGTGTTGTATAATCACTCCCTAAAGATGTTTAATACCTAATAAATATGTCAAGAGATATGTCAAGAGGTGTTTTTAATTTCCTGTTACTTTGTTAACCTTCTAGTTCAACAATAACAATAAAATAACAAAATCAGACATAGGTGAAAAACAGTGCTAGGACAGGTGATTATACTCCTACAATAATGCACCACTTCATGTAACAAATTTAAGGCAATACAAATAAAAATTAGTGCAAGCTGTTAAGTAATGCCTTATATTAAAACTCCTAAACATGTATTAACATTAAGATTTCATGAAATCATTGTTATCTAAAATACCATGTGGTTATTAAAAACATATTTATTTGAGTTTTAGTTATCATATGACTGATCATATTTCTTCAGATACTTCTTAAATCTGAGTGTGGTTTTCATGATAAATTGTTATGTAGGAGCATACTACAGAACTTTCTATTCTGCAGCTGACTCAGAAATCCATCTGTTCTGAAGTCTTCTGAATTGTGTCAAATTCTGAGAGGACACTTTAAAAAACTATAATTATTATGGTTTTTGCTGGAGTTGTTAGTTTTTTCATAGTAACTAACATGATACTCTGGGACTATGTTTTGGATTTGTGATGAAAACAGTGTGAATAACACAGGGATGTTTTAACTGTTGCTGAGCTGTGTTTGCACACCCCATCAGCAATCAGGGTCACAAGACTCTGGGAAGAGGCACAGCCAGGACAGATGACCCTAACTGACACAAGTGATATTCCATACTGTATGACAATGTGCTCAGAAGTAAAAGCTGGGGGAAGAGGAGGAAAAAGGAACATTCAGAGTTATGAAATTTGTATTATTAAATGATCAAGAATAAGCCTTATGAGGACTTGTGCAGTCAAGGCCTTTTCTGCTTCCCACATAGCCCCACCAGCGAGCAGGCTGGGTGTGCACAGAAGGGTGGGAAGGGGAACAACTGGCACAACTGACCCCAACTGTATATCATAGAATCATAGAAGAGTTAGGGTTGGAAAGGACCTTAAGATCATCTAGTTCCAGAAGGGACACCTCACACTAAACCATGCCACCCAAGGCTCCGTCCAACCTGGCCTTGAACACCGCCAGTGATGGAGCATTCACAACTTCCTTGGGCAACCCGTTCCAGTGCCTCACCACCCTCACAGTAAAGAACTTCCTCCTTATATCAAATCTAAACTTCCCCTGTTTAAGTTTGAACCCGTTACCCCTTGTCCTCTCACTACAGTCCCTGATGAATAGTCCCTCCCCAGCATCCTTGTAGGCCCCCTTCAGGTACTGGGAGGCTGCTATGAGGTCTCCACGTAGCCTTCTCTTCTCCAGGCTCAACAGCCCCAACTTTCTCAGCCTCTCTTCATACGGGAGGTGCTCCAGTCCCCTGATCATCCTTGTGGCCCTCCTCTGGACTTGTTCCAGTAGTTCCATGTTCTTTTCATGTTGAGGAAATCAGAACTGCACACAATACTCCAAGTGAGGTCTCACGAGAGCAGAGTAGAGGGGCAGGATCACCTCCTTGAACCTGCTGGTAATGCTCCTTTTGATGCAGCCCAGGATACGGTTGACTTTCTGGGCTGTGAGAGCATTCTGAAGCCGCTTCATGTTCATTTTCTCATCGACCAACACCCCCAAGTCCTTCTCCACAGGGCTGCTCTGAATCTCTTCTCTGCCCAACCTGTAGTCGTGCCTGGGATTGCTCCGACCCAGGTGTAGGACCTTGCACTTGGCATGGTTAAACTTCATCAGGTTGGCATCAGCCCACCTCACAAGCATGTTGAGGTCCCTCTGGATGGCATCCCTTCCCTCCAGCGTATCAACCGAACCACACAGCTTGGTGTCATCGGCAAACTTGATGAGGGCACACTCAATCCCATTGTCCATGTCACCGACAAAGATGTTGAACAAGACCGGCCCCAACACCGATCCCTGAGGGGCACCACTCGTTACTGGTCTCCAGCCGGACATTGAGCCATTGACCACAACTCTTTGTGTGCGGCCATCTAGCCAGTTCTTTATCCATCGGGTGGTCCACCCATCAAATTGATGTCTCTCCAATTCAGAGACAAGGATGTCATGTGGGACAGTGTTGAATGCTTTGCACAAGTCCAGGTAGATGACATCAACTGCTCTGCCCCGGTCCATCAGTTTCGTAGCCCCATCATAGAAGGCCACCAAATTGGTCAGGCAGGATTTCCCCTTAGTGAAGCCATGCTGGATCTCACCAACCACCTCCTTGTTTTTCATGTGCCTTAGCATGTCTTCCAGGAGAATCTGCTCCAAGATTTTGCCAGGCACAGAGGTGAGACTGACTGGTCTGTAATTGCCCGGGTCATCCATTTTCCCCTTCTTGAAAATGGGGGTTATATTTCCCTTCTTCCAGTCATCGGGAACTTCACCTGACTGCCATGATTTTTCAAATATGATGGCCAGTGGCTTAGCAACTTCATTCACCAGCTCCTTCAGGACCCGCGGATGGATTTCATCAGGTCCCATGGACTTGTGTACGTTCAGGTTTTTAAGATGGTCTCGAACCAGATCCTCTCCTACAGTGGGCCTAGGGTCTTCATTCACAGTCACTGTGTCTGCCTTCCAAGACTTGGGAGGTGCAGTCAGAGCCTTTGCCAGTGAAGACCGAGACAAAGAAGTCATTAAGAACCTCAGCCTTCTCCAAATACAGGGTAGCCAGCTCTCCTGATAGCTTCTGGAGGGGGCCTACGTTGTCCCTATTCTGTCTTTTATTTGCTACGTACCTATAGAATCGCTTCCTGTTATCTCTAGCCAAGTTTAATTTTAACTGGGCCTTAGCTTTCCTCACCTGGTCCCTAGCTACCTGGACAACATTGCTGTATTCTTCCCAGGCTGCCTGTCCTTACTTCCACCTTTTATAAGCCTCGTTTTTCCTTTGAAGTTTCCTCAACATCTCCTTATTCGTCCTGGTCTCTATCTGTCTGTAGAGTGCTTTATCCACAGAGTCCTTGCGGTTAAGCCACCACAAGAAAGTCAAATAAACAGTGATTCTGTTATAACTTCAGTTTTCCTTTCTTCCAAATCTCTGCTTGCTTGAAAACCCTGTTCCTATACCCAAAGATAAAGTTGGAAATCCTGGTCCGGAAGACTTCACAACTCCCACCAGCTTTGGCAGAACCAAACTAATCTTGGTTCAGTAACATGGGTTCATGCATTCTGCAGATTTGAAGAGCATACGGATGACTGTTGCTCACATGCTGGCTATGACCTGAAGCTCATTAAAGTAAAAAAGATAAGTCTTTCTGGCCTTAATGGGTTTCAGATCAGGCCTGACAGCAGAAACCATCTGGAATATTTCTAGTTCTATAAAGGATCAAGATATAGATTTCATTGTTTCACCACTAATTTTATTTGAAACATAACAAATGTATTATTGTTTTGTCAAAAAAAAAAATCAAGGAAGACACATTAAAAACAGTGCTTGTGTAATTGTCTTGCCTGTCAACGTTTTCTGTAAAGCTATTGGAGTGACCAGTGTCAACAAGCAACACTTTACAATGTATTTCTTACCAATTCAGAATGGTTTCTACCACCCCTGGAGACCCTATTTGTGTCTGGTAAGAACACTTCAGTCTGACAGCTTCTGATTTTCAAACACAGAGGGGAAAAAGGCAGAACTAATGGATGAGAATGAGCTTAAAAGCTAGTGAACTTCTCAATCATAAAAACCAGCTATATTTTTGGAAGCAAGTAGAGGTTCTTTGGCAAACAGAAAAAAAAGCCAATAAGCATTTTTTTCAGACACATAACTATGATCAGGTTTTGGTCAGCCTATTTTGGTTTCGTAGTACTGTTGTCAGCATTGGTTATTAAAATTCTTCAGGCACTGCATGAAGAAATGCATCACATACAGTACTACAGGCAGGTCAAATTCCTAGGTGCCAGTTTAGTTTTTGACTATGATAAAATGTTTTTTCATTCAATAGGAGGTTGTTTCAATAACAAATGAACAAAATTGAATGAAACCTTAGGATATGAACCAAAGAATCCAATTATATTTACACAGTTTTTGCACAGCTAGTCTATTATTGTTCAGCTAGGTGAGGGTTCATGAATGTGTTTGAAGGCTTGCATATTTTACATCATGATGAATCAGATACCATATTGCTTTATGTAAGCAATACTTTGACTGCTCTTTTCATAGGATCTACATGAATGAAGTAAAAAGGGAACTCCAGTCTACTACTGTAACAGATATTACCTGAGTTGTCTACTTTATTATTTGGAACCTGATCTTACTCAGCTATTATACACAAATATTAAAATAGGTTAGAGTTATGATGTCTAGGAGAATGACATGAATTATTTTTAACCTCCCTGACCATGCTTAAGATAGTGAGAACTTTCTCAAACTAGACTTCAGAAAAAACATTTTAAGATTCAGGAAAGTAAAAATTTTAAAACAAAGACTTAAAAAATAAGATTTAATAAATGTCAACATTTTACAGCTACAGTTAGCTTAATTTTCAAAGAAAACAGTTTTGAACTATAAAACTTGACATTTTCAGTAAAAATGTCAAAATAAGGCATTCTGATTCAAAGCTTATTTCCCTAATGTTTGGAATTGACCGAAATAATGAAAAATAATTTTGGCAAATCAGCATTGTCAGTGACAAATATGTGAGGAAAAAAATCTCAGAGTCCCTAATATTCAATGATTTATTATCTCCACATGCTATAAAATTCAATTGGTAAGATCCTTTGTCTGTTTTTGTAAGGCTTAATTATCGTCTGCAGGAAGCACTGTCCAAAGTCTTCTGAGGGAAAACTGACTGCTCAGAGGCTTGTAATTTCTTCTTGTTTTGAAGTAATTTAACATTGGCAAATTCAGCACAAGGTTTTAAATGTATATGGTAAGAATTATATATGCAAATTAATTAATTGGCAAATACTTGCCGATATATTATGTTTATTGTCATTTACAAAACTTTTCTTCACCTCACCTAAAGAAAGCTAGCTTTATTTCATTTTCAAAAACTAATACAGCATTATTTCCCTTCAGGCTGGAGTGAGTTTTACAAAGCAGGGTCCTGATTTACAGCCATCTCTCACTATTTTTTGCCTTTGACTGTTAAAACTTAGTGCTTTGAAGTGGATTGTTTGCTACTTGCTGAATACAGTTTTAATCTTAACGCATCTCTTTTCACTTTCTATGTACATATTCCTATGACTACCTTCATTCAGCACTGTAGATACAACACTGGCTCTCTCTTAACACACTCTTTAATTACAATTCACAACCAACTCCAGAGAAAAGCTTTCCAGGTGAGTTAATATTCACATGAATGCTGAAGCAGAGAGTTGAGCTGCCTAGGTGATTGCAGAAGAAAGCAAACCTTTTCATCACTAGAACGAGTGATTTCCTGGATGCTGCAGCTAAAAGTAATCGGTTCCTGACAAGACTTAGAGGAGGTAAATGCAGACATCAGGGCTGATATCTTGTAACTGTGAAGAAAAAGACAATGCGTCTGCATCGGGCTTGCACAGAGCTTCCCTGAATGGATAGCTTTTGTCTTCTCATCCTGCTGTAAACTTCTAATCTCTCTTAAAATCTTTCTGGGGGGTGGTGAAGGAGGAGCTGGGAGGCCCCAGATTCACAGCATGACTGTAATGACCTTGCTCATGGATGATTTACCTTTGAAGCTCAAGTTGACTACATCCAACTGCTTTTCTCACCAATGGTTCCCTACTTCTGAATTCTGCTCTTTAAGTCCCAGATATGTTCAGAGCAACCAGAAGTGCCCTGCATGCTATTGCTGTACTCTGCTGGCTTCTTTTTTTTCCCTCAGGGCAGCCTGAAATGCTGCCACCTTCTACTCAAAGCCAGCGCTTTGCGTAAACTGTGTTACAGATGAACAACAGTGAAAATAAGTCAGAAGAGGCAAATAAATTGAGAAAAATATGAGTTTGTTTTTACAGGAGGAAAAAAAAATGGTAGATAAATAGCATAGAATTGTTTCTGTTCTTTTAGTGGAAATGTTTCCTAAAACATAATTATGCAGCTTATACTCTTCCTACTTTCACTCTAAAAGAATCCCAAGTTTTTGCTTCTTTCCACACCTATTTTTCTCTTCCTCAGAATACCACTGGATGTATAGTCAAACTTCGTCCCACACTCCTTGTTTTAAGTCAAACCCTCAAAGGATAGATGCAAGCTGTTTCACTTCTGCTGAATGAATGCTTCAGAGCAACAATAGTCCCACTGAGACCAGCGGGATGGCCTGCTGGGGAGAAAAGATGGGGGGACAGGCAGACACACATGAACACACACACACACACACACACATGCACATACACACAGATCTCTCTATAAGTAAGAGCAGTCCCATACATTTTCAAAATATGCCCAGAAATCCCTGAGCTCATCCTGCTGTCTGGAAGGGATGGAATGTCAATTTTCTCATCAAATAAACTGGACTTTGTGGTGAAAGGCTTACTGTTCCTGTTATCTGTTGGCTACTGGTCAGTAAGTGATAGCAGGCCATCTCCAGAAATCACACCTGGAAAACTTTACTGTCAGGATTTTCAGTATACCCTCAGGCTTAATACAGACCTTTGTTGTTGAACCCATTAATCTAAATGCATCTGTCAGGTAGCACTGCAAACATTACAAACTGAGGTTCAGATTAAGGAAAATATTAGTCACTTTCACTAATTTGTGAGATCTAATTGAAGTATACAGTAATTAATGGCCACTGAGACAACTCAGACAAGCCTTTGGTTTTAGATCTGGGTCTTATCAACTTTCCCACCATTAGCTGGACTTTAAATGCATTTATTTTTATGTGATAGTTTCCCTAAACTATCAAATAAGAATTCCAGGTTGCAAGAAACAGTGTTAAAGTTTGTGGTCTATTTTTACCTCCTTAATTTTAAGGCCACTTTTAACCATCTACTATGCCCAAACACTAAAATACAGCAATGTATATATGTGTGTGTGTTTCAAAAGGCAAAATTTTCACCTGTGTGATCTACCATGTAGGTCACTCTTTCAGTGACCCTAATTTAGTTATTTTCAGTGACCCTAATTTAGCCATTTTCAGCATCAGAAAGTTAAATTCTCTGTTTTAGGGTATTAACAAAAAGTATTTTTCTTTCTTTTTTAGTGTTAATATTGAACTAAAAAAAAAAATTCTCTGACAATCAGTTATTTTTTTCTGGATTTCTAGCAAAAACATTTCCTGTCATTAATAGATATTTTTTCCCTGATGCCTATGCCTTTTTATTAAGTATTGTATGATGGTAACATGATTTAAAAAAACAGCATATGGTGCTCCTCCCCCCACCCCCTATATTTTAAAGAAGAACTGTATAGCTAAAAAACCAATAGCATATTCTATCACCAGGGGGGACTCTGCCTTAGAGACAATTCAGCTGCTCACAGCTAGGTCAAAAGCAGCTGGAAATGCAATGTATAATATAATTTAGGGGTTAGGAAGTAGAGTGGTGATTGATTGCTGAATTCAGATAAAACAGGAAACCTCAATCCACTTTTCCCATTTTTGTAACTGAAACCAAGGAAATTTAATGAAAAAGGGTTACCTATATTAACTTAATGCTGAGTTGGTTAACATACAGTACTAAAGTTCTTTTATTGATGGCAAGACTTGATGCACATATATTTTCCATAAAATATGTATGTATGAACAGAGGTATGAATACATATTTTGTGATGCTAATGTAATAGAAAATGTTTATTTCCTGTAAATTTTAACCCTTTATAACTTGCATCTTTATAAACCTCTTGTGGTGATAATTGTATAACACCTAACCAGGAAAAAAAGGAAAAAAAAAGAACCAGGAAAAAATATCATATTGATATTTTCTCAGTCATGGAGATTTTAAGTGTGTTCTTAGACAGCATGGAATTAAATCTGTAAAATCAGGAAGTACACAAAATACGCTTTTGGAAATTGTATCAAACCCAAGCCTAAATGATATTTAGTACTTCACCAACTACTGATTTAGCATGCTACAGAATTTGATGTTTCATGTTGTTTTCTTTTAAATGAAGGATTGGAGCAAAAAGGAAAAGAGAAATAGGGGAAAATCTATCACATACAAAAAAAAAAAAATTGGCCTTTTTTCTGTTTGTCGCATCCGTGTTCTTTGCAGATAGCAATGTGGTGATATGAAGAATGGAAAAGAATAAAAATGTCAGGAAGAAATACTCCAAGTCGCAAATAAGTTTTGGCACAGTTAAATGAGAAAATCATGATGCATGGAAATCACTACACAGAATATGAATACCATGTGCTAAGTTACAGCATTAAATGTTAAAAAAACCTGTACCATTGCAAAATGATTCATAAATTCTTGGCTATATGATAATTGTATTGCTACTGGAAAAGATGACAGACTAATGTCAACTTAAGAGAAAAGCTATGTCAAAGCTTCCCTTCATTTAGGGACAGAATATTTAAAAACAAACAAACAAAAAAAAAAACCACAAAAAAAAAAAAAACCAAAACCAACCCATCCCTCATGATCATATAGGCATTTATGGCATTTTCGTATCACAGGGTTTTTCATGTCTTTCACTCCCTTGACTCAGAGGCAGCAGTCACTCTTATGACAGACTCAATAATCTTTGCTCTCCCAGTGTTTTGAGTTCTTTATACTGAACCTTTACCTTAAATGGCAACTTCCCATCTCTCTCCAGGTGGTGCTGCCAGTCATTCCCGGGACTTGAAGGCTCCCACAGTACTTCGGGTAGTGCTCTTTTAATGTGCATGCACTCTCTTATCTATCACACTGAGACTATGTCTAGAGAAACAACAAATGTGGACTATTAGAAGTGAATTATTTTCAGAGCAGAGAAGTTGCTGCCAAAGACCTGATGACCACAGCATAGGTAATGTGGATTGTTTTTACTTCAGATTAGCCCTTATCTGGTCCCAAGGGTCCAAATGCCCATTTGCAGCTTGAGTACACTAGGTGAGCTCTGCAACACACTTTCCTGTTCTGTTCAGCCACAGTGGATCCAATTTCAGCACCCTGAGACCACTCCATGACACAACTCCACATAAGTGTGGGCAAGCAGAAGAGTTACTTAAAAAATGCATATTTAGCAGAAACTAAAATGTAAATAACATCTGAATCTGCTAGGGAGCACAGATGTGTCATGTTTACTTTGAAAGCTGCTACTTTTATTCTTTTTCTGAAAAAAAAATAGTGTAATTTGTGCAAGTATATGAATGTCTTCCCATTGACACGCTAGTTCCAAAGGCAGAGAGTACTGGCTTTTCAACAATCCAGCAATAAGGTTTTGAAGCTATTTGTTTAAAGCTGGTCCAAAAAGCTACCAGCAGTTAACGAAACCCTTCTTAATACACATACAAGCTTCAAAGCTTTTCCACAAAACCAGTTGCTATTAAAGTATTTCCAGTAAAAGTACCTATTGATAGTAACTATTCAGTAACTACAATACAAAATGGTTCCAGCCACTGCACTGAAAAGGTCTTGGCCTCAGTATTTCACATTCAAAAAAAATTTATCATCTTGTTGTTCTTGCCAGAAAGACTAATTAATATGAAATCTTTTTAATTTCTCTGGATAAAACTGGCATCTGAGAACCTAGTATGGCATCAGTGTGCGTTAAAAGAAGTCTATAATAGAGATTAGTACCTCTTGTGTAATACTGTATGCATTGCATTTTGTTACATTTATTATACAAATTGAAATGAATAACAATATGCAGTTTAACATCCCATGAATATTTTTTAGCATTCTCCAGCAGTAGTTAATATGCTAACCAACTTCACTGAAAGGCATACAGATGTGGAAAGAGTCTATCTAGGGACTCTAATTATCACCTTGTCAAATTCAAATTATTATCTTGTGAGTTCATTTCCATAAAGTAACCCCTTTGCTGTTGGATGATTTAATATGTGTCTGTTTTTCTTATCTTATTTGTGTCTATCTGAAGGCTCTAAACCTTTCAAAGTAGGGTAGTTCTTTGTCAGATCATGATGTTTACCGTAACTGATTTTGTCAAATACATTTTTGCAAACACTCAATTTTGCCAAAGATGGGTCTGTAAAATGTGAAGAGGAATTGGCACGTACCACCAATAATGTTACATGAATCAGACTAAGACTGCAGCTATTTCTAAATGGGATTAGCTTACAGTGAAGAATCAAAGAGTCTGGGAAATGATTTATCTAACAAAATTCTGGAGACAGTCATTCTTGGTTGGTAAATCATTTCAGGTTTTAAAAAGCCTGGAGTAATTCCAGCTGTAAGAAATGGGTGGACACAGTTTTCTATGCTGGTCTGGATCACATGATAGTGGAAAAACATCCTATGAATATTAACAAATGTATTTCTTTAACCTATTCAAAGACAATATAATGACCATGAAAATAAAGGAAGACAGAAGAAAAACAACTTATTTCAGGCTTACATCCTGCACTACTGAAAGTTTATCATGGTGGTTTTTTACATGTCATAAAAAAATCAAACAAAGAATAAATTTAAGTATAATGCCTTCAATGTGGTAATACAAACATAAAATGGATCAATACTGCAAAGCTTTATTATTATTTAAAAAAAAAAAAACCAAACGTAAAAATGCTGTATCTTGACATAGAATCCATAGTCTGCATATGAAGTCAACTAAATCTGAGAAAATCTGAACAATGCCTTGGAAACAAAATACGTTACATTTTTTTTGAATTTTAAATTTCTGAATTTCAATTTATTTGTGTAAGAAAGCTTATGAGTATTGTGCAACCTCAGCTCTTAGAGTTAAAATAAAATTGATTTAAAACTTTAATAATAGTAAACAGGAAAAGAATGTTATGTTTTTAAAATGTAAGAGTAATAACAGAAATGCGAATCTTAAAACAAAAAATCCAACTAACTTATTGTAAATATATTCATCAATAGTTGGAAAGTTTCAAAAAGATGTATAGACACTTCTTGTTCAAGGGCCGCACTACTCAGTTGTTTTGGTTTTGTCTTTTATCATTCTTTCTTACATCTGTGCTACATTGCAAACATTCATGATTTTAGCAGAATAACCTATATTCCTAAATATAACCATAATATTGGATAAACATTATGTGAATAAAATGCAATGCTGCTTTTTCAAACTCAAGGCAAAAAATAGTATACACAAATGATGTTGAAATCTGTAAGAATTCTGGAAAATACTCTATAATCCTTAAACTACTTAGGGAGATAGATCCCTTCTCAATTTGTTGAAGGTATTCAACTGAGCTTCCAACATGGCTGCTTTCAACATCCTCTGGAACTGTATCCCTTCTAACCTCCTCAGAAACTTTATTAAAGTCCTTAGGGCTGGGTCCTTTGTAACTTCAGAAGCAGAGAAAAATAAATTTAAGTATAAGCCCACCCGATTATTGGAAAACAAGCCATCATTGTTGACTGGGCAAGTCAATAAAAAATTCTTCTGAATACCTTTTAGCATATGATTTGGTGAACAACAAAATACCCCACAGTAGAATCATTAAGACACTATTATTGGTATTTATGTTTAACATAGCATCTACTAAAATAAATATATCTTTGAAAATACAGTTACATTTTGGGGTTTAAAATTACCATATATAAATACATATATACTCACACACATTCTGGAAAATGGTAATTGTTTACAAAAGAAGTGGTCTAGCTAATAGCTATAATCCATCTTCAAATGAGAGTCCAAGATGTTTGATTTTCTTTCAGGAAACTTTTCAGGAAAAAGGAGTGAAATAGACACTTAGCTTTGGTAACCAGCAGAGTATGTAAAAAAATACTTTACCCAAGGCAAATTTTACTTCTCTTTGACATTTATTCATCATGTTTTCCTTTTTATTCTTATTGGTCTTAGTAGATTTCCTCAATTTAGATTCAGAATTAATTTCATCTGGAATTTAGAGACTACTTAAAATATGTACAGGTATAGGTGGGCTTAAAAAATACAAAACTGCTTCCATTGCATCTGTGTAAACTAAAAATGCAACTTAAGCAGTTTAGTTCTTGTATTCATTTCAGTAGAACACATCAAGAGCATATCAGGAGGATAATAATAATTTATAATGTTTTTTAAGTAACAGGCTATGCTCCATGTTCCCAAAACACTTTTTAATTATAATTAGTGAAGACTACAGTGAAAAGAGTTCTCATAGTTTTCAAAAAGACTTGGTCACTGCCAAGCAAAAACTTTAGTAACAGAAGTGATTATAAGAAAGTGCATTAGGGCAAAACAACTAGAAAGAAAAATTGAAATGTGATTGTAGCAATTGCATTGCAAAATCTTGTGTGGATATAACTGCAGATTAAACTATTTGAAACTAAACATTAATAACTTAAGGTTAAATTATGGCTTTAACATTAGTAACTCACTGAAATCATTGATGTTTCAGAGGCATAAAAGTACAGACTTGCAGTTAGTTCCCTACACTTACCATCCACATCTTCCACTTTAGCACTAAAACAGAACCAAGGGAATATATTATTTCTCCTGGTCACATTTTCTCACTGCTACTGCCAAATCATTATTTTCTCTTATGGAGTAAGAGACTTTGGAGCAATCAACTTCAGCAACAGAACATGCCCTCTTGTGGCACTGTGAAGACCATAACCTCATCCCCAAGCACAGATTTCAACAGGCTTTGCTGAAATTTTTGTAACATAGCCATCCTTGCCAAATGTACAAGTGTTCATTCCGTAAAAATAGTTTCCCTGACATTCAATATAATGTAACGGATACAGAATAGCATGTTTAAAACAGTGGTTGAACACAGATCATTATCTTCAAAATATATACCATACTGAGGAATGTGTGAGCCAACAACGTAATACAGATGCTATGATCATACTGCAATGAATACACCATAGTGGGAAATGCAGCAGGCCAAATCACAATTCCTGACAGACATATAAGTGTCTAACCAAAATGGATTTTGCAACTTTGATCTCAAGGTGAACGCCTATTTAAAATCAGGATATTCATTAATATAAGAGGAGGAATAGCTAAAATAGCTAACAATACAGTCACCCGATTATTTCATGCAAAAGTCACAGGAAAATACTATAAAAAATACTACTTAATGTCAAATACTAGTGCCAAATTTAATTTGTCTTTAAAAATAATTTAATTTATCATTCTAGAGATTCAGTACCCCATTTG
This sequence comes from Psittacula echo, assembly GCF_963264785.1. Classification (NCBI taxonomy): domain Eukaryota; kingdom Metazoa; phylum Chordata; class Aves; order Psittaciformes; family Psittacidae; genus Psittacula; species Psittacula echo. The sequence continues at coordinate 69,008,901 of NC_137736.1, read as the reverse complement.
TATCCTTAGTTTGAGGTACAAAGTAAAATTTAAAAATTTAAAAATTCTTAAAAATTCTTCACTGAATTAGTATTATCAATGAACGCAGTAGGTTACTGCCAAATGTCATAAAGACTACACTATATAGACTCTACTTTGGGACTTTTGGAACCTGCTGGACCGTCAGTATTTCTTCATGTCTGCTGTATACTTACTGTGATCAAAAGAAAGACACACTAGCATATAGTCATCATGATGCTAGAAAAAAAAAGCATTAAATAAAATTAAATATGAATTACTTTCTTTTAGCCCAAATCGATATTTATTATAAGCTACAATAACTTTTATAACAAATACAGTAAGAGAAATGTTATATAAATTAATCAACTGTAAATGCATGTATAAATACACATTTTTGCAATGCTATGGCAAATGGTATTTTTAGGAGATACACTAGAGACACAGACGTACAATACTTAATCTATACTTCAACTACCCATAAGGAAAAGTTTTGACCCCCATTTCCTTCTCTACTCAGAATGAAAAAAGAACCATTGATTTCTGCCAACTGACAAGCAGTCAAGCATACAAAACAGGTAGCAGACCAACCTATACAGTAATTCCTGCTAATTCTCTCCCCAGGGTTTGTTCTAAACATTGATTTGAACATGTTTAGGTGGATTTTCCAAAATGATACCTTTTTAATAACTTTTTCCTTCCTGGAATATTGGGAGAAGATACCAGGAAAAACAAAACAGAACAGAACAAAACAAAACAGAAAAAAAAAAAAAAAACCAGAAAAAATCCCCAACATGAAGCTTCATTAAAAAAAAAATAAATCAAACCTCTTGTGTTTCTCAGGAGCAGTTCTCCTCACTGATATTCTGTGGGTGTTTTGTTTGCTTGCTTCATATCATTTATGCTAAATTTGTTCAGTAAAATTACCTAGTCTGGGTTTGTTGATAAGAAGATTAATTAAGTGCAATTGAAAACCTAATTTATTTTTGTCATTTAACAGCAATAGGACTCTATTTTTTTCCCTTCACTTAAAAAATATAAAGCAATAAAGAACAAGCAAATTTTAAAAATTATTTGCTAAAGAGGATAAGAAAAAAACACTAGAAAAATGAGGACTCTGGAACTCTCATCATTACATTGGAAAGAAGTGATTAAGTTGAAGGAGTTCTGCCTTCTCATCATCTTCTTTGTAGACTTCTTAGTATTAATCAGATTATGGATTGCACATTTGTAACTTCTGCCCCCAGTGTGAACGTGCCGTAGATGAAGTGACCCGGCTATTTCAGCATTCTCTCCGCCTCTGCTCTCCTTGCCACATATCAGCTGCAATATTCTGCTCAAGTAAGGATTGAAGATGTAGTCTCTGCTAACTGGCTATTGCTAATGATTTGTTCATCCTTGGAAACTCTGTAAAGAGAATTACTAATGTAAATAAATGAAATCATGCTAGTCCTCAGGTGTGTGTTGTGGAAGAATCTAGCTATCCATATTAATTAACTTTACATCTGTCTCTTATAGATAGTTTTTGAATGCATATTTTTTATTAATGAGATTTTCCTCATCGCTTTCTGAAGAACTGGGAACCCTTCCCTCAGTTATAATACAATAAATATCCTGTATCTGTTCTGCAGAATGTCCACTAAGATCTTTTTTCTGTTAGCTAAAATTTGGTCATTGTGATAGTGAGATCTGTTGAGTTAGGGTTTCTTTTACTTACTTGTTTAGGGTTTTGTATGGTAAGGGATTGATAGGAAGAAAAGAAGAGAGTAATTAATCAAGCAGTGCTAATTTTATGAACAGATTGTACCTAAAAAAAAAAGTTTTAAAATAATTTTGTTAATGCTACCCTTCCTTGCTGTACAGAAAGAAGAAAAAGATAACAAAAGAGACATTGAATTCTTTAAACATTAATGTTATTGTTAGTGGTTGTTCTAATTCATATAGTTAAATCTTACCTTTTTTTGAAAAGATATATTTGGAGGCTTTTTACCTCCAAATTAATAAAAATAAAAGTTTATCAAAATTTAGGTTCTGAATTTGCTCTAAGCACAATGCAAGACCAATTACCTTTCACTACATATCCGTGTATAGTACAGCTATTTTTTTAAATGTAGTAATTAAAGACCACCATCAAAAAATAACATCTGAAAAGATTTCTTTTAAGGTTTTTAATCTTAAAAGTCCTGGTAATTTAAACTTCAAGTGTATAAGCTAGTAGCCAAGCAATACATTTAGATGACCATTAATCAGTGACCAATGTCAAATATCTTTAATTATCTAATTAAGCAAGCTTAAGATAACCTGCTGAGCAAAGACATATGATGTAAAAGACTTCTCTTCCTCTGCCACTTCTATTAGGCAGAGTCAGAATTAGTAAAATCAATGGCAAATCAAGAGGTAAACCAAAACTTTTCCTCTACAGCAGATTTTGATTTGTTGATGGTGGAATTAGGTTTTAATGTTAGAATGAACGGGCATTTAAAAAAAAAATACTAACAATGAACACTCCAAGCGCTGATAAAATAAAAGGTGTTGTCAGCAAAGTTTATAAATGCAGGCTATAATCAAATACATTTTTTCTTTCTAATCAGCGGTTTAGTGAAATAAAAATCAGATAAAGTCAAGAAAAAAACAACTTGAAAGTAATGGAATTTCTGCATTCAATACATATGACCAAACTAAAACACACTAGCATCCCTGTTATAGAAATACTGTGGTCTCCCCAAAAGACTGTACTTCTCTACACTAAAGATACCCAGTGTTAAGTTCAGACAGGTTTTTACTTACTTTGGCATCTTGAAGATGCAGGAGAATCTTAGGTACTCCTGGCTACTTGCACACATTTCCTTGTTTATCAGCAATGTTGAGCAGCCCTGTGGAGAAGGACTTGGGGGTGTTGGTCGATGAGAAAATGAACATGAGCCAGCAGTGCGCTCGCAGCCCAGAAGGCCAACCGTATCCTGGGCTGCATCAAGAGGAGCGTGACCAGCAGGTCGAAGGAGGTGATCCTGCCCCTCTACTCTGCTCTCGTGAGACCTCACTTGGAGTATTGTGTGCAGTTCTGGTGTCCTCAACATAAAAAGGACGTGGAACTGTTGGAACAAGTCCAGAGGAGGGCCACGAGGATGATCAGGGGACTGGAGCACCTCCCATATGAAGAGAGGCTGAGAAAGTTGGGTCTGTTCAGCCTGGAGAAGAGAAGGCTGCGTGGAGACCTCATAGCAGCCTTCCAGTATCTGAAGGGGGCCAACAAGGATTCTGGGGATGGACTCTTCATCAGGGACTGTAGTGGCAGGACAAGGGTGTCGTGGTTTAAGCCCAAGCTGTAAATCAGAACCATGCAGTCTACTGCCCCCCCCACCTTTCTTCCCTCCGCTTCTGGAGGGACGGGGAGGAGAATCAAAAGAATGCAGCTCCCACGGGTTGAGATAAGAACAGTTTAATAACTAAGGTATAACACAAATCACCACTGCCGCCACCAACAATAACAACGACAAGAGAAATAACAAGGGAAGAGAATACGATACCGCCCGCCGGAAAAGACAGCCCGACCCACCAGGGGACGTGCCCTTCCGGGTAGCTCCCAGTTACATCCCCTGGCATGACGTGCTGTGGTATGGAACACCTCCTTGGCCAGTCTGGGTCAGGTGTCCTGTCCCCGCTTCCTCCCGGCCCCTCCTCCTCCCTGGCAGAGCATGAGACTCACAAAGTCCTTGGTCAGTCTAAACATCGGTGTTATCAGTTTTTTGTTCCCAAGCCAAAAGTCAAAAACACAGCGCTGCAACAGCTACTAAGAAGGAAAAAAAAACCAAACTGACTGCCACTGCTGAACCCAGGACAGTATCCACCCCTTGTTCCATACCATTCACGTCATGCTCAGATCCCACATTTTCCATATACCCTCACTCTCATCTCGGTGCACTGTTATCTTAGTGCACGGACCAATTCCTATAAAGCTACTGAGTCCATTCGGTTCATGATGTTGGGCTCCATCTCTTGGAACAGTCTTTCAGGGCAGAAGAAGCTGTATGCAGTGTTGGATCGTTGCCTGCTGATGCTGATCATTCCTTTACTGTAGAACTCGTCCGGTTCTATCAAAGTTCATTCTCTGTTGGGATGATGGTCGGAGGGAAGTCAGAGCCAGTCGCTGGTGCCCTGCAGACTTCTAGTTGATGGGTTATAGCAGGCAACAGCGTACAATTGAGTTCATTGTCTGTTTTCCCCTAAAATCAAATCCCCTTGAGGTACGCATCGGACTTCCCCATCTTCCCGCATTACCCACCAAGTATATCCAGGTCCCTGAGCAAAAGCAATCCCACGAGTGGGTTTGCCTTTACCTGAAGCAGGAATAACCCAGACTGTCTTCCCCAGCAAATTCTTCATGTGCACCACAGGAACTTTGTCCCCCTCTACAATATGTAAAAGTTCTGACTGGGCTGGGCCAGCCCTGTTGGCAGATCCTCTGGTGTTGACCAACCAGGTGGCCTTTGGTAAGTGTGTATCCCAATGCTTGAAAGTTCCCCCACCCATTGCTCTCAGTGTAGTTTTTAACAGCCCATTGTACCGTTCGATTTTCCCAGAGGCTGGTGCATGGTAGGGGATGTGATATACCCACTCAATGCCATGCTCTTTGGCCCAAGTGTCTATAAGGTTATTCCGGAAATGAGTCCCATTGTCTGATTCAATTCTTTCTGGGGTGCCATGTCGCCACAAAATCTGGTTCTCAAGGCCCAGGATGGTGTTCCGAAGGGCAGTGGCATGGGGCACAGTGTATGTTTCCAGCCATCCGGTGGTTGCTTCCACCATGGTAAGCACATGGCGCTTGCCTTGGCGGGTTGGTGGGAGTGTGATATAGTCAATTTGCCAGGCCTCCCCATATTTATACTTCAGCCATCGTCCTCCATACCAAAGAGGCTTTAACCGTTTGGCTTGTTTAATTGCAGCACATGTTTCACACTCGTGAATAACCTGGGCAATAGTGTCCATTGTTAAGTCCACCCCTCGATCACGGGCCCATCTGTATGTTGCATCTCTGCCCTGATGACCTGAAGTGTCATGGGCCCACCGGGCCAAAAATAATTCACCTTTATGTTGCCAATCTAAGTCCATCTGAGCCACTTCAATCTTAGCAGCTTTATCTACTTGTTGGTTGTTCTGGTGTTCCTCAGTGGCCCGACTCTTGGGTACATGGGCGTCTACATGGCGTACCTTCACCACCAGGTTCTGCACCCGGGCAGCGATATCTTGCCACAGTGCAGCAGCCCAGATGGGTTTACCTCTGCGTTGCCAGTTGCTCTGCTTCCATTGCTGCAACCACCCCCACAGGGCATTTGCCACCATCCATGAGTCAGTATAGAGATAAAGTACTGGCCACTTTTCTCGTTCAGCAATGTCCAGGGCCAGCTGGATGGCTTTCACCTCGGCAAACTGACTCGATTCACCCTCTCCTTCAGCAGTTTCTGCAACTTGTCGTTGAGGATTCCATACAGCTGCCTTCCATCTCCGATGTTTTCCCACAATACGGCAGGACCCATCAGTAAACAAGGCATACTGCTTTTCACTTTCTGACAGTTTATTATATGGTGGGGCCTCTTCAGCACACATCACCTCCTCCTCTGGTGACATTCCAAAATCTTTGCCCTCTGGCCAGTCCATGATGACTTCTAGAATGCCTGGACGACTGGGATTTCCTATTCGAGCTCGTTGTGTAATTAGTGCAGCCCATTTACTCCATGTCGCATCGGTTGCATGATGTGTAGAGGAGCCCCTGGCTTTGAACATCCAGCCCAGAACGGGCAACCGGGGTGCCAGGAGGAGCTGTGCTTCAGTGCCAATCACCTCCGAAGCAGCTCGAACCCCTTCATAGGCTGCCAGTATCTCTTTCTCAGTTGGGGTATAGCTGGCCTCAGATCCTTTGTATCCCCGACTCCAAAAGCCGAGGGGTCGACCTTGAGTCTCCCCTGGAGCTTTCTGCCAGAGGCTCCAGGTAGGACCATTCTCCCCAGCTGCAGTGTACAGTACATTTTTTACATCTGGCCCATTCCGGACTGGTCCAAGGGCTACTGCATGAACTATCTCACGTTTAATTTGCTCAAAGGCTTGTTGTTGCTCAGGGCCCCATTTAAAATCGTTCTTCTTCCGGGTTACATGATAGAGAGGGCTTACAATCGAACTGTAATTCGGGATGTGCATTCTCCAGAACCCCACAGCACCCAAGAAAGCTTGTGTTTCTTTCTTATTAGTTGGTGGAGACATTGCTATTATTTTGTTGATCACATCTGTAGGGATCTGGCGACGTCCATCTTGCCATTTTATTCCCAAAAATTGAATCTCCTGTGCAGGTCCCTTGACCTTACTCCATTTTATGGCAAAACCAGCTTTCAGCAGGATTTGGATTATTTTCCTCCCTTTCTCAAAGACTTCTTCCGCTGTATCACCCCACACAATAATGTCATCAATGTACTGCAGGTGTTCTGGAGCTTGCCCCTGTTCCAGTGCAGTCTGGATCAGTCCATGGCAGATGGTAGGGCTGTGTTTCCACCCCTGAGGCAGTCGGTTCCAAGTGTACTGGACGCCCCTCCAAGTAAAAGCAAACTGTGGCCTGCATTCTGCTGCCAAAGGAATTGAGAAGAATGCATTGGCAATATCAATCGTGGCATACCACTTGGCTGCCTTTGACTCCAGTTCATACTGAAGGTCTAGCATGTCCGGTACGGCAGCACTCAATGGTGGTGTGACTTCATTCAGGCCACGATAGTCTACTGTTAGTCTCCACTCTCCGTTAGACTTTCGCACTGGCCATATGGGGCTATTAAAGGGTGAGCGGGTCCTGCTGATCACTCCCTGACTCTCCAGACTACGGATCAGTTTATGGATGGGAATCAGGGAGTCTCGGTTGGTGCAATATTGCCGCCGGTGCACTGTTGTGGTTGCGATTGGCACTTGTTGTTCTTCGACCTTCAGCAACCCCACAACAGAGGGATCCTCTGAGAGACCAGGCAAGGTGGACAGCTGTTCATTTTCCTCAGTCTCCAAAGCAGCAATACCAAAAGCCCATCGGTACCCTTTTGGGTCTTTGAAGTACCCTCTCCTGAGGTAATCTATGCCGAGGATGCATGGAGCCTCTGGACCAGTCACAATGGGGTGCTTTTGCCATTTCCTTCCAGTCAGGCTGATCTCAGCCTCCAGTACAGTCAACTCTTGGGATCCTCCTGTCACTCCAGAGATATAGATGGGTTCCACCCCTTGACAGCTTGACGGCATCAGGGTACACTGTGCACCGGTATCTACGAGAGCTTTATACTTCTGCGGGACTGATGTGCCAGGCCATCTGACCCACACAGTCCAGTAAATCCGATTGTCCCCTACCTCCACCTGGCTGGAGGCAGGGTCCCTCTAACAGTCATCACAACGTTGGACACCTAAGTCGTGTTGAAAGGAATTATTCTTCGTTATCACAGGAGCTGGAGTAAAATCAGCTCTTCTTCTTCTTCTTCATCATGGGATGATGACTCCTGATCAGGTGGTGGCCCGGGTGGTGAATACATTGTTTCTTCATCTTGCTTCACCCTTCTTGCCTCTTTTTTGCTTTTTCTCTTGCATATGGAGGCAATCGATATTGGTACGAATTGGTCCTCTGGTTTAGCTGCAGTCATTATCACTGTGCTTTGAGTAGCAACTGTACTTGTCGCGGGGGGTGGTGTAGCTGCTGTGGTTGGGGCTGGGGTAGCTTCGCTATCTGTTGCAGTTGAAGTTTGAGTAGTGGCTGTACTTGTCGCTGGGAGTGGTGTAGCTGCTGTGGTTGGAGCTGGGGTAGCTTCGCTGTCTGTTGCAGTTGAAGTTTGAGTAGCGGCTGTACTTGTCGCTGGGGTAGCTGCACTGTCTGTTGCAGTCGAAGTTTGAGTAGTGGCTGTACTTGTCGCTAGGGGTGGTGTAGCTGCTGTGCTCGGAGCTGGAGTAGCTGCGCTGTCTGTTGCTTCGCCCTCAGATCCAGGGACATTTTTTCTCTTTTGAAGGTGCTGGATAGTGTTGAACAAGGCCCGGTAAGCATAGGCCAAGCCCCAGCACGTTGACATGATTTGTCCCTCTCTGGTATGACCAGGATGACAGCACACCTCATTTAAGTGTTTTACTAATTCTTCTGGATTTTGCACTTGTTCGGTGGTGAAGTTCCAAAACACTGGAGGGGCCCACTGACCTAGATACTTGCCCATACTATCCCACACACCCTGCCACTCATGGCTGTCCAGCCTCGGGGAAAATCTCTCGGTCCCCCTATTTTGTCGTCTAACCCCAGACAAGGCCCAAACCCGACTCTGCTTAACTCTTGAGATCAGACGTAATGGTTGTGGACAAAACACACTCTGTATGCGTGCCAACATGGTGACCCCCATCACAATCAGCAAACAGGTCTCAACAATATTAAAAGGCCACTCAAAAACTTCAAAACTCTCAAACGATGCTGTAAACGGTCTGGAAGGGGCACTGGGAGGGTAAAAGAATGTCTCCTTCATAGGTTGACCACCCAGGAAGGAGAAAAAAGATGTATAGTTGCTAAGCATTTGTATTATATACCTCCCAAAGTATAAAGGTGGTGACCACACTGGGAACATAAGCCAGATCAGTTTCATGATCAATTTTTCTATTGTATTACAAGTCATTACCATAAAATATAATGAGACAATAACCTTAGCCCAAGCCCCACACTTGAAAAACACTAACACAGCAAATACCGGCTCTAAGTAACCTACGGCATATTGAGACTGTGAGATCAAAAACAACAACTTTGAGAGCCAATAAATCAGCATTGTGACAAGTGACTATCAGTCCAAAACACTGAATGCTTATCACAAATACGATTAGACACACTCCGGTCAGATCTGTCGTTATCTCAACCCTTCGAGCCCCACGTTGGGCGCCAAAATAGAACTGTCGTGGTTTAAGCCCAAGCTGTAAATCAGAACCATGCAGTCTACTGCCCCCCTCACCTTTCTTCCCTCCGCTTCTGGAGGGACGGGGAGGAGAATCAAAAGAATGCAGCTCCCACGGGTTGAGATAAGAACAGTTTAGTAACTAAGGTATAACACAAATCACCACTGCCGCCACCAACAATAACAACGACAAGAGAAATAACAAGGGAAGAGAATACGATACCGCCCGCCGGAAAAGACAGCCCGACCGACCAGGGGACGTGCCCTTCCGGGTAGCTCCCAGTTACATCCCCGGGCATGACGTGCTGTGGTATGGAACACCTCCTTGGCCAGTCTGGGTCAGGTGTCCTGTCCCCGCTTCCTCCCGGCCCCTCCTCCTCCCTGGCAGAGCATGAGACTCACAAAGTCCTTGGTCAGTCTAAACATCGGTGTTATCAGTTTTTTGTTCCCAAGCCAAAAGTCAAAAACACAGCGCTGCAACAGCTACTAAGAAGGAAAAAAAAACCAAACTGACTGCCACTGCTGAACCCAGGACAAAGGGGTAACGGGTTCAAACTTAAACAGGGGAAGTTTAGATTGGATAGAAGGAAGAAATTCTTTACTGAGAGGGTGGTGAGGCACTGGAATGGGTTGCCCAGGGAGGTTGTGAGTGCTCCATCCTTAGCGGTGTTCAAGGCCAGGTTGGATGAGGCCTTGGGTGGCATGGTTTAGTGTGAGGTGTCCCTGGCCATGGCAGGGGTGTTGGAACTAGATGATCTTAAGGTCCTTTCCAACCCTAACTATTCTATGATTCTATTCTAATGTAAATTAAAGAAGACATATATTAATGAACAAGAAACTATGAAACAGCATTAGGAACCCTGTACTACTCTACTTGCTTCTCATGTATTTCCTTTGTCATATAAGTTACCTCTACTCAGACATCAAAAAGCCTGTATAGAAGTTGCTATAATGAATTCTAAGTTCTACACTGGCCACCTTTTTGCCTCCCAGGTATAAGATGCAAATTTCTAAGTTGACGAGGTGTTTAGGTCATTGTTGTACATTGAGTGAGTGCCCTGAAGAAAGGTTAAAAATTCTAACTTGTCAGCTTCTGGGTTTCAGTTCTGACCTCTCAGGGTAGTGGGTCAGCATGATGGTGGGGGAGCTGTGTGCTGGGGCAAGTACCCAAGGCACATCAATCCCACTAAACAGTGTTTGCTGCATCAGTTAAGAGCACACCAGGGCACACTGACAGTCCAAGCAGAAACTATCCTTCTCCTCCTCTCTTGATACTGGGTCTAAAACAAAACAAAAGCAAAGAAAATAAAGGAAAAGAGAAGGGGGAGTGGAAAAGGGAGAGTGCAGGAAAACTCTGTTTTACTGCTCATTCATTCCTCTGCATTCAGTCACTCCAATGCAGTAACTAAGCCCCAGGCTCCCCTTACATGCACAAAAGAAAAGCAATCCCATTCAGATTGAGACCATGAGTTATTGATCTCATGCTGAACGTTACGTTCGGTTCAGCAGCACCGTCAGCTCCCTCACACGGAAAGCTTATGTTTCCCACCAACTCTGTTGAATGACACTCAGCTTTTTGAAAATGAATTGTTGGGGGCTAGGGGTCAAGGGCAGAGACTCTCAGCTTCCATCCTGGGGTTTCAGGACACATTCTGGGTCATGATGAAGGGTAAGCCTGCCAGGCAATAATTGTACAAGTTCTATGGATCTTGTTCACCAGACAGGCAGATAATTCATGTTTGCTTCACTTTCTAATTCAGACATTAGAAAATGAACCATAAAGCCATCATTTGTTAATGCACATTAGATTTATTTTAGTCTTTCAAATTAATGAACAATTTTTTTTCTAACACTTTATAGTTCATTCATTTAGCTCAATACCCTCATTTGCAAAAAAAAATGCAGATATTTGTTTTTAATCACTGAAGAGATTAAAGTCAAAACTTAGATTAAAAATTTATTTATTATAACTTATTTCACTCCTAAAAGTATCTATGCCCTCCTTAACAGGTGCTATTAATTATGCATACCACAACCCCATGTGTAGGCATTCTGTAGTCTGTATACCTGCTTGACAGAAAGCAACAAGGATTTTTTAGTTAGTTATTATTAGCATAATCCAAACCCAAACCACTCAGTCTATATCAAGTCCACATTAAGTTCTTGCTTGAAAACTTAAGAAATGTAGTATTTGGTCATTGTGTCTTTATGAGAGTTCCACATGCCACAAGTCTAATTTTGGCATATGGATAATTTCTCCTAAATTACTCAGAGTAATTTATTTTTTCCCCACACAAATTTTCTTTTCAGAGATCCTTTAGTTAGCTAGTTGGGCAGGAGTATTGATCTGCTTGAGGGTAGGCAGGTTCTGCAGAGGGATTTGGGCAGGCTAGATCAATGGGCTAGATTCATCAATTCAGGCTAGATTCAACAAGGCTGAATGCCAGGTCCTACAGGCTTAGGGAAGAGTGCCTGGAAAGCTGCCCAGTGGAAAAGGACCTGGGGATGTTGGTCGACAATTACTGAATATGAGCTGAGCAGTGTGCCTAGGTGGCCAAAGAGGCCAATAGCATCTTAGCTAGTATCAGAAATCATATGTCTGGCGGGACTGGGGAAGTGATTGTCCCCTGTACTCAGCACTCGTGAGACCAAACCTCGAATACTGTTTTCAGTTCTCGGCCCCTCACTGCAAGAGAGATATTGAGATGCTGGAATGTGTTGAGAGAAGCACAAGGAAGCTGATGAAGGGTCTGGAGCACAAGTCTGATGAGGAATGGCTGAAGGAACTGGGGTTATTTAGCATTGTGAAAAGTAGGCTCAGGAAAGACCTTGTCACTCTCTACAACTACCTAAAATGAGAATGGAGCAAGGTGGGAGTTGGTCTCTTCTCCCAAGTAACAAGCGATAGCATGAGAGGAAATGGCTTCAAGTTGCAACAGGGGAGGTTATACTAGATATTAGAAAAAAATTCTTCCCCAAAAGGGCTGTCAGGGGAGTGGTTAAGTCACTATCCCTGGAGGTATTTAAAAGAATTGTAGATGTGGTACTTTCAGACGTAGTGGACATGGCAATGTTATGTTTATGGTTGGACTCAATGATCTTAAAGTACTTTTCTAACCTAAACAATTCTATGAGTTTATGATTAACTGAAAGACTTAGGCGTTGGAAAAGAAGGAAGAGTTAGATTAATATAGACATTTTAGATTGTCTAAAATTAGTTCACAGAGAAACAAAGAAAAAAAATAACTATGAAAGTAGGAGTGCATATTTAACAGGATGCCAGAGCTGAGATGCTTATGCATCCCTTACAATCCTACTCTCTTTACTTCAACTCAAATTCATTTTGCCTGATTAATGAGTACTGTGCTACTGTCATTCCACAATCATGTTCATCTAGTCAGTCACACCCTCTTGAAACAAAACATCAGAAATGAGATATATAATTCCATCAACTCAGACTTAAAAATCAAAAGTAGATTGATATGCTGACTAATGTTTGCTGTAAATTTACTCCTTTATTCTTCTTAAAGCTCCCAGAATCATGACTTGGCTTTATTCATTAAAAAAGAAATAAAAATCAATATTATGCTAACCATTTAATTTTTTCTATTGATATTGAAGTATTCACTCTTTTAGTAGAATAATATTGATTTGCTATTTTTTTCATTTGTTTGGTCCTCTAATTTATACAATGCTACTTTAGTCTATGATTGGATAACTAAAACTTTTTAAATGGAAAAATGAATTTTGAAAAATTCTTCCTGAATAAATATTTCCAGTATGAGTAAGAACATGCATTTGAAATACAAGCAATTTGAAATTTTGTAGGGAGACAAATAGGGAAAAAATAACAAATCAACAAACAGAGCAAATCAAATACACTGATTTCACTAATGATTCTAATAAAGATTTCTAATAATTGGTTTGATTTTTTTTTTCTCAGCTGGATTTCTGTACAATTTCCATCTGATGAATCAAAGATAAATATGGAGAAATAAACTGTTCCTGGTTTGACATGAAAATGCTTTTTCTATATATCAAATGTGAGCCTTTCCCAGTTTTTAATCATAGCTTCATTACATGAATGGAATTACTTGAAAGTAACTGTTCTAAGTGAAAACTAGGATTTTTTTTCTATCACTGCATTTTTATTTTCACACCAGTTTGTTGTGTTTTATTCAACTTATTTTTTTCTAGTCTTTGTTTAAAATTATTTCTAGTTATTTAGGAAAACAATCCTCCTTTTTCTTGTTACTTGGACCTTCAAGCTCTGATGCGACCAGTTAGGCATTGAAGTAACAGCAATTAAATTTGCATTGACTGTAAATGTCCATCCAAGGATTTTTAACCATTTTATCACCACCTTGTGCTAAATACATCTCAAATACCACAAATGCCTGTTCTGTTTTCTTTTACTGATTTTCTGAGAGGAGGATAGTTCAGGCAGAAGGAAAAAAGCAAATGCTATATTGCACTCTGATTCAGTACTTAATATCCTGTAATCATGCAGAACAAGAGACATGAGCCAGACCAATGTGTGAATTTGTAGTCTGCTTTATGGATCTGTTAACAAGTCACATATTAGCTTTAAAACTAACTCGCCTTACATGGGAACTCCACTAGCATATGTTAATATTGGTAGCACTGGTAGCACTCAAGTAATGCTATATTAACACTAGTAGTACTGATAACATTATTCACTATGTGCTGTCAATACAACAGAAGTTACAATAAGAGTTTTCTTGCTACTTTTTTGGCCAGTGTGCCAAAAAACTTAAAAGGTATCTTAAATATAAACTTATCTGATTTATCTCTCCTACTTCTATTCTCATATCATAACTCTTTGTATAATAATGATTTAATTGCTGTATTACATTTCAGTTTACACTTTTTTGGTACTCATTTTCAGCTATGGTTTACACTAATTCAACTGATCTAGTATCTTGATCATACTGTTTCTAGTAAATTGTTAAAGAATATTTGAGAAAAGTCATATGGTCATTAATTTATGTGCAATATGTAAAAACTTTTATAGGAAAACAGGGGTCAAATTCCATCTAATTTTGGTATAGATTCTAGGCTTTATTTTTTAGAAATAATAATCAGCAAATGCTGGAAAGGCAGAGATGATTTCAGTTTGTCTAGAATGGCTCCTAAATTCCATATGAAATCAATGAAGAGAAATTGTATCTACCTTCACTTTGAGCAGAAATATGCTTCCTTTGAAAGAAAGAAAATCAACAGAAAATGCTAAAAGCTGAAATCCCACCTACTACACCTGACATTTTCATGTGATTCAATGTTTCTCATCTTCTGAGCATCAGTGTGTCCACAGACTTTCTGATGACAAATAAGATTTCCAGCTAGAGCATAGAATCTTACAAAAAAACTAAGAAACTATTGTAGAAACAGATTCTGTAGCACGAAGACTGTTCCTAAACAAGCAGAATATTAAATTCAATTTGAAATGCTGTGTAGTCTAAAAATAAATCTAAACTGAGTAGGAGAAATTATTTTCTTAAAAACCCCAAATAAAACAAACAATGTTAAAATTAAAAGAAAGTCATGCAAGTAATTAAGATTACACTAAACAGTGAGGTAGAATAATTTTTTGGTAGTAATTTTGGGGTTTTTCTCTCCCTTATGATTCTGAGCCTTTAAATCTGATCCGAACAAAAAATCAGGAGGTTTGATTAGCCACTTGCTTTCCTCTTAACCGTAATTATTATTCCACTTATGAAATATGCTTTTATTTCTTCCTAATTCATGGTTTCAATTGCTTGTTCGCAGTTTCTCACTGTTTTGCTGTATATTTGAATTTTTTTTTTTTTTTTTTTTTTTTGTATAAAGACAGTCTGTTTGAGTTGCCTTTCAGTCTTTAACCTCAGACCATGACCTCCTGTTTTGCAGCTAGTTACTGTCTCTGCTGCTTGCTGGTATCAATTTGTTTCTGTTTCATTCAGGATCAGTCATCTGGACTCCTGATCTCTTACCATGCCCTCACTGGCAAACATCTTTCAGTAGCCTGTTAAGAGAAAAAAAACTCCAGACTTAAATGAAATGAAACTGTAGCAGGTAACAAAAACATAATGCAAATCCCTCCATCTCTTTAGAGATGATTTAAAAATAGACAATGTTTATTCACAGATTGTCAGATAATATATGAATAACAGATCAGTGAAGGGTCAAAGACAGAGTTCTTAAATTTCAAGAGACAAATTTCAGCTGAAAGTGAGAAGCGCTAAATATAACCTACCACCATAGCAGAGCTGCTGGCTGTAGGAATATGACATAAGCAAGAAATGGAATTTTAAACCTAATCTGTCACGACACTGAAATTTTAAAAAGTTCTTTCCTCCTTAAAAAGTGAATGCATGAAAAGTATAATAAAATTGTAGGGTAATGCTTTGAAAAAAAGGACAGAATGTATTGAAATGCTTACTTTGTATAACAAGGACCACAGTAAACTGCAGTTAAAGACTAAAATGACCATGTGTAAATAAATAATGAATTATTGTAGGACATGGATTTTACTGATATAATTTTAATTATATGAGTAAAACTCTATTATCTCCTATTGGCATTTTTTATGATTCATTGGCATGCTATTTGTAGAGAGTCAATAAAAAAGTAAATGAGAAAAAAATAGAAAAGTAAATAAGTAAATATTTTTTTAATATTCTTGTCATAAACTTGTAATACACTTATTCAATGAAATAACAAGGCTGACACATTACCCTTTATTTGACTAATATTACTAAGCAACAACATTTGAACATTGAGTAGTAAGCTAAAGATTTTTTTAAGGGAAACAACATAAATTTGTGAAAGACAATAACTTTTTTGCTGACATAATTATAAAAAAAATTGAATTAATTTTTTACTATGAATATTTCCTCCGTTCCAATAACAGTCCTGTCTTGTCAGAATTTGGCAAAGGGAAATTATGTAGACTAATAGGATTTGACATACCTCATTGAATTCCCAATCCTCCTACTTCTTCCCCTGTCATCAAGGTTAGTCTAGACCTTTCTAATCATTAGAAAATACAAGCTCTCCAGCTGCTGGAATGCTACCTGATATATTCTTTTATTATTATTTTCTGCAGTATTTTAACTGTCACTGAAAAAAGAACTGACACACATATAAATATTTGTATCTCTACCATGCTGCACTCAACAGAATGCACCCAGACAGCTTAATGAGTAATAGATATTGTCTGCAGAAGAAAAACATTATTAGTTCAATTACACAGTATCTTGTTTTAAAATTATGTTAGGTCTTTTATAAGTTTTTCAGATTTTTTGGTTTGAATCAGATATTTCTAGAAATCTAATAGCAATAAGATTTCTATACTTATTTGTGAGTAATTCTGGACTAGTAATTGCGGTTTCCAAGAGTGTAACAGATAATATCACTAACAGTCTTATAGAATGTTCTGATATAATGAACAGTAATCCCCACACAGCTCTCCTTTCTTCCATGTCTCCCATTCATATATATATCCTCATTTAATGGGCATCTATAATATTTTTATCATATTTTGAAATTCCATGGAAATTCTGGAATATATTCTTGGGCAGCTTGATGGTGGCAATTTTGCCTAGGGGAAGGGGACAGTTTATGTTAATGGAGAGGAAATGTGCTACATCACTTACAATCAAGGTAACAGAATGAATCCTTAACCTTTTTAATTTATTAATATAGATGTAGCAAAAGACCTCAATCAGGACACTCATTCAGAATCTCCAATTCAAAAATAAAATAAAGTTTAATTAAAAACTTTTTTTAATTTTTATATCATACTATATAAAAAAGCTGAAAAATTGTGAGGAACTTTTAAATGAGCATGCAAGCTCAGAAGTACTTGGGAAGTCACTTTTCATGCTACTTCAGGTGCCAAGTTCCTATGTTTCCATATAGAAAGGAGAGCTGATTAGTAACCCTGGCCCAGTTTTTAGCTACTGCTAAAATCCCTTTCCTATCATTCTTATGCCAAAACACTGAGAGTGCCAGTATAGAAATGCATTTCTGTATAATGACATATAAAAATGTTTCTGAAATCTATGTTAATTATTTCCACAACTACCTCTTAGTTCACAAGTTTGGTAAATGTAGAATATTGAAATAAATCAAGCAAATTAGTTGTGTCTGTCCGGGGTTCAGCAGTAACAGTAATTTTTTTTCCTTCTTAGTAGATGGTGCAGTGCTGTGGTTTTGACTTTCGGCTTGAGAGCAGCACTGATAACACTGATGTTTTTAGTTACTGATCAAATATTTAGTCTGACCAAGGACTTTCTGAGTCTCAAGCTCTGCCAGGGAGGAGGGGAAGCCAGGAGGAAGCAGGGACAGGACACCTGACCCAAACTAGCCAAAGAGGTATTCCATACCACTGCATGTTATGCCCAGGGTGTAACTGAGAGTTACCCGGAAGGGATAGTTCGCTGCTGGGTGGGGGTGAGGTATTGGTTGACGGGTTGTGAGGTATTGTATTCTCTTCCCTTGTTATTTCCTTATCATTATTATTATTGGTGGTAGCAGTAGTGGTTTTGTGTTATACCTTAGTTACTGGACTGTTCTTATCTCAACCCGTGGGAGTTACATTCTTAGGATTCTCCTCCCCATCCCTCCAGGAGTGGGGGGAGAAAGAGGGGGAGTGAGTGAACGAGCTGTGTGGCTGGGTTTAAACCATGACAATGTCCCTTATGAGTTATATGCCATTCCTTTAAATGGCTTTTAAACCTAGCTCATGCTCCTTTCAAACAATTCTTCCAACACTGTATACTTTTCAGGTCAGTAGTTTTGAATTTTTCATAGATCCTTTCTCAAGATTTTAGAAACACATTTAGCTGCATCTGTTACTTCATTAGCCTCAGTGAGTTATCAAAAATATATGCCACCGATTTTTCTATTTCCCCAAACATGCCACAGAACAATTTCTCTGAGCCTGGTGCTTTATCATACTCTAATCATTCTAATTTTGCAAACAGTTTGTATGATCCGATGTTCATAAAACTCTTGTTGTATTTCACTTTCACAGAAAATTTATTCCAGTCTTTAGGTTATGGCCTACAGCTGCACTCATAAATATCAAGGCAAAGAATTCATTCATGCTAAATTACCTTACAGAGATGTGCAGAGTTATTCATGCCACTCAGAAGAACACTAAAATCCATATTTCTGCCAGGTTCCAGAAAAATACAATATGCAAGATTGCCAGTTCAAACTCCTTTAGAATCATAGAATCATAGAATAGTTAGGGTCGGAAAGGACCTTAAGATCACCTAGTTCCAACACCCCTGCCATGGCCAGGGACACCTCACACTAAACCATGCCACCCAAGGCTCCATCCAACCTGGCCTTGAACACCGCCAAGGATGGAGCACTCACAACCTCCCTGGGCAACCCATTCCAGTGCCTCACCACTCTCTCAGTAAAGAATTTCTTCCTTATATCCAATCTAAACTTCCCCTGTTTCAGTTTGAACCCGTTACCCCTTGTCCTGTCACTACAGTCCCTAATGAAGAGTCCCTCCTCAGCATCCTTGTAGGCCCCCTTCAGATCCTGGAAGGCTGCTATGAGGTCTCCACACAGCCTTTTCTTCTCCAGGCTGAACAGACCCAACTTTCTCAGCCTGTCTCCATACGGGAGGTGCTCCAGTCCCCTGATCATCCTCGTGGCCCTCCTCTGGACTTGTTCCAACAGTTCCACGTCCTTTTTATGTTGAAAACACCAGAACTGCACACAATACTCCAAGTGAGGTCTCACAAGGGAAGAGTAGAGGGGCAGGATCACCTCCTTCGACCTGCTGGTCACGCTTCTCTTGATGCAGCCCAGGATACGGTTGGCCTTCTGGGCTGCGAGCGCACACTGCTGGCTCATGTTCATTTTCTCATCGACCAACACCCCCATGTCCTTCTCCACTGGGCTGCTCTGAATTTTTTGCCAATGTTTTGAAAGCACGGAAACCAGTCAAAGTCCACACACGGCTGCTGCTGAGAACACAGCTAACAGTTTTATTAATAATTGTCAAAATTTAAATCTCTACCCAGATATACAAATTTTAACTGAAATGCAAATAATAGTTTTATAAATAAACTCAAGGAGTTGTGGGAAAGTTAAAGCAGAAAACATCATGTCCTCATTGTAAGCATTTACTCTTCATCCTCAGTTTCTATTTTTTTTTTAAGAAAAGATGCTTTCCACTATTCATTGGAAATCCCCATATCAAACTGTCGTGGTTTAAGCCCAGGCCGTAAATTAGAACCACGCAGTCTACTTCCCCCCCACACACCCCCAGAGGGATGGGGAGGATAATCGAAAGAATGTAACTCCCACAGGTTGAGATAAAAACAGTCCAGTAACTAAGGTATAACACAAATCACTACTGCTGCCACCAATAATAATAATGATAAGAGAAATAACAAGGGAAGAGAATACAATACCGCTCGCCAGAAAAGAGCTCGACAGAAAAGAGGACGTGCCCTTCCGGGTAGCTCCCAGTTACATCCCCGGGCATGACGTGCTGTGGTATGGAATACCTCTTTGGCTAGTTTGGGTCAGGTGTCCTGTCCCTGCTTCCTCCCGGCTTCTCCTCCTCCTTGGCAGAGCATGAGACTCACAAAGTCCTTGGTCAGGGTAAACATTCTTACCAGCAACTGAAAACATCGGCTTTACCAGTATTATTCCCAGGCCAAAAGTCAAAACACAGCACTGCACCAGCTACTAAGAAGGAGAAAACCTGACTGCTGCTGCTGAACCAAGGACACAAACACAGTCCCAGAAGTCTGTGGATAGTACATACATAGTCCGTAATCATAAAAACTTTCATTAGTTTGAGTCATTTCAAGTAAAAGCGAAGGCATTTTCATCTTCATCAGTTCTTGTGTGCCATTTTTATTTTGTTGGTTGGTGGGCGTTTTTTTTCCATCATACTCTTCATAACATTTTAACTTGAAGAAACAACTCTGAATTCATTATGTCCAACTCAGATGTATGGAAAAATTACTTCTTCCTGTTTCCAGATAAATACTGCTTCTAGATAAATGTAAAGCATCATGATTTGCATTAAGTTAAAAATGTATAAGTAAAATATAATTTTTAAAAAACAAATACAATAGCTTTCAACAGTGTAATTCAGACCATTTAAATACATACTTAGAACATCCTTTCCTTTGTTTGACCTAAGTGTAATAAGAAGCCCAGAAAAGCACCTGAATAAAATTGAAAAATAAGAATTGTCAACTTGATTTTCATGCAATCTCCAAGTTATAAACAAGCAGAAAACAGAAATAAGTCCAAGAATGCAAAGTATATAATAGAAAAAGCTTGGAAAAAAAGCCCTGGCTGTTAACAAAAAAAGCAACTCCAGTAACCTACTGGGAAGCCTTCATCACAGGTGTTACTGCCAGCTATAAAACTAACATTAACTGCATTAGTTGTAAATTTGCTCCTAGTAACCAGCAAGAACTTACTTCTGCAGAAAGAGCATATTTTTGTATAACGTTCATAATTAATTCTATCCTGACAGGGGACAATGTCTATATACTATTATTCTTTTGAAACTTTAAAAAAAATTATAAAAAGCAGAAGAATCCGAGGATGAAGTCACGTAAGAATAGTGTCCAATTTTAAAATAAAGTATCAAACATCACAGCAAATGTTTGGAATATAGTCCTTGTGTTTACAGACCAATGAATGCATTGGAAATTATAAGGTTATGTATAAAAAACCTTATCATTATTATTAAGGGATCATGTGGTGCAAATATTTTTAAACCCAGTACCGTAATTTACTATGTCTGAAGGTGAGGGTAAACTTGCTCAGCAGTATAGCCTGCTTATCCCATGCTGGTTTGGTATATTGTTCCTTATTTTATTCTCTTCACTCACAGAGCATGAGCAGCAGTAGCAATGTAAATCTGAATGTGTATGCCAGGAGAAGGTTTTTGTTGCCGTTTCTGATCTTGTTCCCTGTAAGCAAGAAAAAAGTGTGTGTGGGATGGGGGAAAATCTTGGTTCTTACAAGGGATCTCTGATTCTTAAGCAATTCAGTGGTTCCAGTGCTTT
This sequence comes from Psittacula echo, assembly GCF_963264785.1. NCBI lineage: Eukaryota > Metazoa > Chordata > Aves > Psittaciformes > Psittacidae > Psittacula > Psittacula echo. The sequence continues at coordinate 68,987,906 of NC_137736.1, read as the reverse complement.
TAGGGAACTTGGTTTGTTTCTGCTTCCTTAACATGAACTCCTATTTTTTTTAAAAAGCAGTTCTATAGTAATATCCCAAATCCATCTTCTTTCATGATCCTTAGGCCATCAAAGACGCCCAGGAATACCTGCCTCTATGTCAACTATACACAGCAATTTCATCTGCTGAAGACCTTCCATAAGCTGCAGTTCTGACGCCTGACCTTCCTCTAATTATCAAGTGCCTGAGATCTCTTCAGGTAAGATGGAATATCTTTGCCAAATTAATTTTCTTCCACTGTTTGCAGGTATAGAGCAAAGTGTTAATTAAAATTTCTTCAATTTGCAAGTTTTTACGTAAATTTCCTGTACAGGACATGAAATAAATTTATTTCAATATGCAGGTTCAATGCTACAAGATTTCCACAGAAAGTTCACCAGTGAAAAGAAAGACTGAAGGTAAAGCGTGTCTTAAAACACTGTCCTGGGTTCAGCAGCAGCATCAGTCACAAGGACAGAAATCTTGTCAGATAAATAATTTCCCTTTAGCAACTCTACAAAAGTTTTTGTACTGAAGCTAAATATCTGCATTTTTTTCAAACAAACCAAACAACAGCAACAAAAAATTAAGCTGTTTTTTGGTATGTATTTGTTTTGGTTTTAGGCTTGTTTGGTGTTGGGTTGTTTTGGGGTTTTTTTATATACTGTTGTTACTTTTGTTTCCTGTTTATTCAGAAATAATTGTGCCTTCTCTGCTCCCTGTAGTAAATTAGGAACTAAAATTGTCTGTCTAGCCAGTGATAGACTCAGAATTACCTCTTAGCCCTGCTAGCCGTATCTCACTGTTCCCAAGACAGTGCTTGAGATACTAGATGAAAGTACCAGATGGGGTAGGACTAAATCTTGGCTTAATTGGCAGAAGAGTTGCTTATACAGCCAATACAACATAAAAAAAAAAAAAAAAAAAAAAAAAAAAAAGGAAGGAAAAAAGGTAAAATTACCCAAAAGTAAAATGGGATGTTTTGTTTGGACCAACCAAGGAAAATATTTTTTATTTCTTTTGTTTATTAATTTCTAAGCTGAAGCTTATGTCCTGATATCTGTTTAACAGATATTCAGATAAAGTCACACGGTTCACCAGGTGAGTTCTAATAAATTATTTAATACATTATGCATTTAGCTAAATAAACTAGAATCTACATCATTATTTGTTATTTTCAGAGAGACAGATTTTTCTGAACTTGTGTAAGGAAAAAAAAGTAGATGATTTTCATTATTCCAGATCACCCAAGGAGACAATGGACTAACTGTGGAGACTGCTGATCAAGTAGGATAAATAATTAGGAGACATGTTTTAGTATCCTCTATCTTGAAGGCAAACCCATCATACTTGAAATATATTGTAAGACACCATTCAAGTGAAATAGAAAGAATTTTTACTGTTGCACTTGAAGCCATTTAGAAAATAATTTAATTGTCTCTGAGTTCCAAGCAGTTGGAGAAAAGGGAAAGAATGAACATTATTTTTTCGAAACCTTCACTTCAGAAAAAGATTAAAAAAAATAAAAAAATAAAATAAACAAGAAGCTTTCTTTCGGTCTTTACTCTAAAACTAATATACCTTCATATATACATGAACAGAGATATGGTTCCCCAATGTCTGTAGAACTGTTCAGATCAAAACAAATTCCCTTCATGTAACCTGGTAAACTTTCACTAATATATTCTCTGTTAAGTTACGCAATCCTGGTGCACAATGTGAAGAGGAAAAGAAGGATTTAATAACCAGAATTTCAATAGTTTGTTTTGTGCACCACAGTTCACAGAACATCCCAGTACAAATTGTCAGGGAATCGGAATGTATCTCCAGTGAAAAGGACACAATTTCAGATCTCATTTCTATCAGCAGCTCTTCAAGGACAACTGGAATAGTCTAAACATATGTCATGAACTTTGCAATAGCATAGAAGCTATCCATCTCAAAATAACATCTTCAAAAGCATCTAGTCATGACAATTGCTGATGATTCAGACACTCATTTAGATTCAGGGGTGGAGATGGATGAGACAGCAGTCTACAGGTTACTGGCTCATACCAGCACTGCTCATTTCCAATCATGAGACACAGATTCAGTGCACTAAAGCAGGCTAATGCATGCCTGTGGGAAGAAAGCTTTTCCTCCCAAACCAGTCCAGTGCTGGACTTCTTGTTGTGTAGTATCTTCCTAGGAACAATATAAATTCTACAGGATCCTGTAAGAAACTAGGAGGTGTATCTCTAGACATTGAGAAAAGTTAAGGTATAATTGCCTGGCGGTTGCCCCTCGAGGCTAGACACAGTGTAGCAAGTTAATTTCTAGTAGCAGTCTGTAGGGAGAATATGCAGAAAGATAATATAAATATAACCTTTTGATTTAAAAAAAAACGTTTTGTTTTGTTTTGTTTTGTTTCTTGTGACAAGGAGAAGAGACTGAATTATGAAAAAAATAATTTAGTGATAATTAAGACACCATTTTTTTTTTCAGAGCCACAAATAACAACTCAAAATATTTGTCATATCTGTTCAGGCTGAAAGTGTCTTTTGAATAAGTAGCAGATGTTGGATATAACAGTAAAGTGTCATCTTATAACACTGCGTATACTAGAAGATGAAAATGTCTGACAAGCCATGACTGCCTAACCACTATAATAAGCAGCATTTAGAATGGAGTACTAACTACTGCTGTAATAAAATACATTTTGCAAAGGATATGCAAAACCTAAACCACAAAATTTCCTATAAAGAGATGCAGAAGAGTAACTCTTTGAAAAACACCTACTGTACAAATATCAGAAAATATGTTACTGGTTATTAATGGTTTAAATACAAAGGTGTAATTATTTCCTTGTAATTTACTGGCTACTGAATTTGGGGATGGGGTGTATGAACAGTACATGACAACATTTCAGCTGAGGATCAGTCTCTATATAGGGAGACAAAGTGATAGAAACAGAAAATTTCATGATAATTAAAGATTATGTAACAATTTTGTTAAACTTTTTAAAAATGTCCATACCAAAGTGGAATTAAAAAAGGGGGGTGGGGTTAAACATACTGCTAGACTGACCCAGATCTGTGTTTCTAGGTTTGTGATTTGTACAGTTGCTTGAAATATGCAGAGTCCAATTTAATTTTTTTCTTCTCTCAAAAAAAAGAAAAAAAACCCCAAACAACACAAAAAAATAAAAATAGTTATGAAACAGAAATTCTTATTCAATGATAAATTAAATTAGCAATACAAGCTGTTTCACACCATATATAATCCAAGTATAATTAAAATTTTCTGAAAAGAAAAAAATTAGACCAAAACAATTTGAGTTTTTATGTTTTAAAATCTGTCAAATATTTAACAAAAAGAAATATTTCTATAAAGGTCTAATATAAAAATATATTCTGCAGATAATTTTTTTTTTTTTTTTTTTTGAGTCCTAATTGGTCACAAAACTTTGGAAATTTTTATCCATCATATAAGATGTCTCAATAGATATGCTTGGTAAGTGATCAGTGTCCTCACTGAGGGTGATTCACACTGCCCAGTAGCATATCAAACGTAAATATAAAGAATATGCAAAGACATTTAAATTCTGTGAGTTTAGGTATAATACTGCTTCTGTGAGCATATGATCGAGGTTGAAATCTCACTGGAACATTTATTTACATTATTTTTTTATATAGATCCAAACCAAACAGCATATATTCACATGGCTAGTCCTGTGGAGGTTTACAGGACCACCTGCAATTGTACGTGATTGCAGAATTAGGACTTATTCTTACACTGTGCAACAAAAAAGCCCAACACACAAACCAAAATAAATCTGTCTAAATTTAAGTACACATTCAATCTGTCCTAGGATATAATAGTAAGCAAATAATCTTAGAATATTTCCCAGTATAATTGGTATCTACCACATAAGTGTGATGCACCTTTCTATTCTCATGAATCTCTTGCAATTGTGTCACTAGTGACTTGATTCAGTTACTAATATATGCTCTTTTTACAATCTTTGTCATTAGATTTTGTATTTCTGTAGCCTAATATATCATGTTGTAATTCCCTACAAACCAGAGAAAAAATATCTTCAAAAAGTGTCTCAGAATAAATCTATTTTCACGAAAAAAGACTTAAATGAGAAAAAACGTGCAAAATAAACTATTCTCAAGGCAGTCTTCATACTTTAATGAAAGCTGAAAATGGCACAAAATTTCTTTAGTCCTACGACAAAGAAAGATGACAATGAGAATAGAATTAAAAAAAAAAAAAACCCACATAAAAAAGACAAATTATAAGACTTCAAACCCCTGTTGATAAGATTTTAACCTTTTTATTTTAATAGGCTTGAGGGTAGACTGAAATTGTGGTTTAGTGAGGGTCTGGGGGTTTTGCTGGGCTCTTCTGTTAGAGAGAAGTGGTGGTTGTGGTGGTGGGGATTGTATTTTTTAGAAATACATTTTTCTCCTTTTCAATTATAATTTATCTGCCACAAAAAGTTTATGTATCTTATAAGCATTATATTAATAAATGACTGACTCCAAGGGGGTCTAATGCATTAAAGTATCTTTCAATAAACAATACTTCATATGAACTGCCATTTTGGCACTTTAAAATCAAATAGTTTGGCCATATTTGAGCAGCTAGAAGTCAATGGAAAGTATCATAAATCTAAAGAACATAACAATGCTTTAGCAAACATGCATAATAAAGTTCAGTCTTTGTGTTTGATGAGTCAAAGGCCAGTTTTCTTAATCAAACAAATATAGTACAGATTAATGCATTTGTGTAAGCCTTAAATACGGCACTGACCATGTCAAGCTGATGATGTTTTGTCAAGCTGATGATGTTTAAGGGCTTTGATAAACATCATCAGCTTTCAAGAACAGGAAAAGTGGTATTTTTAAACCAGGATTGAAAGAACCTAACTTTTTTCACATAACCTGAAAAACCTAGGAAGATAGAGGTTACCTCTGCAGTCATAAAAAAAGAAGGCTATAAGTATCTACACAATCCTTCCATGACTTCACATGCAGGCAGAGCTGGATATAACACACAATCAGGGTTTGACTTATGGTGAGGGGAGCTTGCATCTTCTACTGTTGAGGGAATAGGAAAGATAAAGATGACAATGTCTATGTGAAGAGGTATCTCAAAAGGAGTAGGGGTCATGAGGCTGTATTTCCTGGCTTCTGCCATTGCAAATGTAAGCCACAGGATATTGGAGCTGCAGGCAAATGACCAGGCCAGGGGTAAGACAAGATATAGTTATTAAAATAATACTATCATTCCCAGATATGATATCCCATTCAATTTTTTATACATTATGATTCTCTGAATTATTACTGTTCTGTCAGCAAAAACCTCAAAACTATGTGTTTCGATCTGCCATTGCAAAAATTCCAAGCCCAGTTCTAAGGATCTGTGACCTTCTAAATAATGCAAACCACAAAATATTACTAACACTGGCTTTACTGCAGGTCATATGAACCATGTTTTTCCTTGATGGACACTCAAAAATTAATAAACAACAAGCACTAGGGTTCAAAATTCCCCACAGGCATAAAGTCTGTGAAAACAGTTCTTTCCCCCTCACCCCCTAGGGTTGCCCTAAAACTGGAGTAGTTTTACTACAGTGGGTTTTGTGTGAATACTTTAAATTTCAATTCATATGAGCTGGCATCCTATAAGTTTACTTGAAGACTTAAGATGAAACAAACCACGAAACTCTAAGCCAAATCATCAAGTTTTGCCTGATTAGAAATCAATCCCTGTGAAACCACAGACTTTTCATCCAAAACCATTCATTAGCCTGGATCATTTAAAACTCAGCCCAGGTTTACGGAAAGGTTTGTGAACCTTGGAAAAAAAGAAATAATCTTTGTGTGTGTGCTTAATCAAAAGATTTTTGTGACAAAATTCCAAATAAGTCTCACCTATGGACCAGTATATCAAAAAAATCTGTTAAGCTCTGCAGGTTCTCTGAACTTAGATTTATTCTTTCCATTACTGTATTCCAGGCTATTAGTTGTAAGAAAACACTGGGAAAGGCAGCCCATATAAGACAAGCTATTAATGTAATAAATATTATGATAATCATGTTAACAGACCTGACACTGGTGATGTGAACACAAAATGGACCTGTGAGATGCAACCCATTCCAAAGACAGTATAACAGTTTATGCAGGTTAAAGTAGCCATGGAAGAGTGTCACTCCAAATTAAAATAGACAAATTTGCAGCTCAGTTCAGATCTACAAATCTCTCTTGGTATCTAAGTCCCCTCTGAGATAAGACAACTGGAAAAGATATTTACTTGAGCAAATTGTGGGTGTCTTTTAGTACATGTTAGAACATCAGTAAGAAGAATTTAAAGCACTTTAAAGAAGAGTTTCACAATTTTGAACACCAGTTAAACATGTTAGAACTGAGCTAGAGAAGTCTAAAACTGAATTCTTGCTCCCTTGGTTTGTCTGCGATGCTGAACATTGTTAGTGAGTGTTAGGAAATGCCATTACATACAGGCGAAGTTTAGATTGGATATAAAGAAGAAGTTCTTTACTGTACGGGTGGTGAGGCACTGGAATGGGTTGCCCAAGGAAGTTGTGAATGCTTCATCCCTCGATGTGTTCAAGGCCAGGCTGGACAGAGCCTTGGGTGACATGGTTTAGTGTGAGGTGTCCCTGCCCATGGAAGGGGTGTTGGAACTCGATTATCTTAACGTCCTTTCCAACTCTAACTATTCTGTGATTCTATGACTCTATGATTATTTTGCTACAAAGTGTATATGGGTCATTGTAATAATCTACAGAAAGTCTCAGCTAAGTGAAAATACTAAACTTATTTATAACAGATGTTTTTATTTACTTACTTGTTTAATCTGTGCCTGATGGAAGAAGTTATTACTAATTTTTTGGATCATCTGCTGGAGATGAAAAGGAGCACCAGAATACGGTTGTACTATATCTAGAAAGCTTAATATTTAACCTACGCTGTCACTGTAATAAATATAATGTTACTAAAATAATGCTTTACATATTGAAGCACAGGAATACTGCATTTCTAATTGGCTGGTTTCACATCTCATTTCCAGATTTAAAGCAGGAGAAGGGTGATTCTTTCCATACTTTTAGGTCTAAGATCCCAACGAAAAAAAACCCCAACAACTCAAAAACGAACCAACCAATCAATCAACCAAGCTAAAAAAAAAACCAAAAAACCAAAAACAAACCAACAAAAAGACCTCACAATACTTATAATCCAATTTTTAAACTTACACATACAAACTGTTTGATGTTTTTATGATTTAAACAAAGCACTTGATGTCTAGTACAGAGATGAAATAAACCTTTTCCTGAAGTTCTTCTGATTCTTATAAAAGGTTAAGCTATCTCAACCAGGCTATGCATTTGGTATTTTGATGCAAATTAAGTGCTTGGTTCTGGATTTATGATTCAGATGTGAATGCAAAATGTGAAATCCTCAAATTGCTGAATTGAGGACATCAGAGAAAGGATTGTACTTATATGCATCCTTCAGGGAGAAAACTTTGAAAAAAAACCTTTAAAAACACTTTGATGGTGTAGATATATTATTTGCTTTTTCAATGCAGCTTTGCAGAAGTAAGGCATGGAAACTTCTTTTATGTGACAGAAACAGAGATTCTCACTTTACTGTATTTAGAGGTCTTTCAGTAACTGAAAATCATCTACTTTTGTATCTAACTGCTGCAATTCAAAATGACTTTTTTTCCTCAAACAGGTTATTGATATGGTGATGACGTGGTTTAAGCCAGTCGACAAGTCAGCTACTTAGTTTCTACTCCCCCTCCCCCCACATCCCAGAGGGATGGGGAGGAGAATCGAAAGAATGTAACTCCCACGGGTTGAGATAAGAACGGTCCAGTAACTCAGGTATAACACAAATCACTACTGCTACCACCAATAATAATAATGATAAGAGAAATAACAAGGGAAGCCAATATGATACCACCCACCGAACAAGCCCAACCGAGCAGAGAGTGCCTTTCTGGGTAACTCCCAGTTACATCCCAGGCATGATGTGCTGTGGTATGGAATACCTCTTCAGTTTGGGTCAGGTGTCCTGTCCCTGCTTCCTCCCGGCTTCCCCTCCTCCCTGGCAGAGCATGAGACTCACAAAGTCCATGGTCAGGGTAAACATTCTGACCAGCAACTGAAAACATCAGTTTTATCAGTACTGTCCCCAGGCCGAAAGTCAAAACCACAGCACTGCACCAGCTACTAAGAAGGAGAAAAACTGACTGCTGCTGCTGAACCCAGGACAGGTGAGAAATACAAATTTGAATCAGTCAAAGTATTAGTCACCTTTTGCTGAATGTAAAGTATTCCTCAAAGCAAGAAATGCTCACTTTATAATTCAATATGTGCTTAATAAAATGAACCCAATATTTTCTGTCATTCAAAAATAATGTTGTATAGGAGGAAAGCCAGCCTTGAACTGAAAAACAGTTAATCTGTCAATACTGATTGTAACATGTTGTTTAAACTACTATCACCAACAACAAAAATACAGGGTGAATTGTTCTCTGAAAGTACCTATTTCTCTTTATGCTCCAAAGAGAGAATCTAGGTGACTTAGAGAAGTCATTTAACTCTTAGATGGCTCAAAGTGACAGGATAAATACCTGCTTGTCTGTCTAGGTTGTTTTTGAGAATGTATTGAATATGTTTCTTTAAATATTCATTAATTCTCAAAATGGGTTTCTGTAGGAGATATTATATTACTTTTTTTTTTTGTGGACATATACAATTAATCTGGAAAAGTCTTTGGTGAAAGGTTTTTTCCACACTATACTCTGACCCAAACAAAACATAAATTTCTTTATTTACAAACCTCTATATAAAAATGGAAGGAAAACAGATTGTGTATAGGCCACCCAAGAGTCCAAACTGTCATCTGGATCTCCAGCCTCTGCCTACATACCTCTTACGCAATAAGTCTCTCTGTTTAATTGCTGTTGCTCAGGTTTCCAAATAAAGTTATCAGTGGCCATGGACCTCACTTAGGGACCGTAAAGCCTAGTTGTAAATTTTGAAAAGGTAGATGAAGTCAAAGAATCAACCTTGCAACAAGTATATGCTTAGGTAACCTAAACTAGGTATGTCAGTAGATCTTCAAATTACATATATAAGTGGAGAAGTTAGATGAACTCAGACGACAGACCTATTTCCTTATCTACCATGCAAATATAATAAATGGATAAGGCTTTTATCAAAAGTCCTAGAGGATGATGTTGTCATCTGAGGGAGTTCATAAGGGCTTCACCACAAAAACTGGTGATTAGAAACACTTCTGGTGAAGTAATGAAGATTGGAAGTAAGTTTCTGAGGAGCCTGAGATAGTTGTTGAGATGAGATGATTTTTCTGTTGTGAATTGCAAAAGAAAGCAGGTAAAATTCTGCTCACAGTCTGTTTCCATAATGGTATTGATAGAATGACTTCCTTTTTATGCACAGTGACCTGCAACAAGTAGCCCTGTTTTCTGCTCCCCAGTTACTATAGGTGTATAATGTAAATATCTGATCACAAGTAGTGTGTTGTTTTATATAATGCTTTATAAATTGTCTCACATGATTGGTACTCAGAAAGCTTGTTACCTGCTTGATATAATTTTCTGTAGTGATTCTGATATAAAACCTGTAGTGAATTGCAAACAAAAAGAAAGTGTGACACTAGTGATTTTGCTTTTTTTATCCAAATTGTGTATTTTTCCGTTTCCTGATGTTCTAAGGTGAGAAGAGGATTGGACATTGCAACAACGTAGCAGTAACTTTATCCCATAATTGACAGCTGACTTCTCAACCTGATAAAATGATGTCGTGCTGAAATGCTGTTCAAATGAACCTTTACAGATTTGATTTTTCTAGGAAACACCCGTATTTTCTACCTGTTCTACTATATACAGATACTTGTTAAAATACAACAAGATTAACCCTGGGTAACATTCAGGTGGTACGGGCTCAAATAAAACTAATCTCAGAGCTGTTAGCTAGAGGAAGGGAAATCCTGAGTTTAAACCCTGATTAATTCCAAAATTAGGATAATTACAGGATAAGTGAGAGTAAATGAAGCATTCCAATTCTTTCCTCGACTGCTAGGTTATGGGTGGTTATTATTATTATCATTAACATTATCATTATTATTATTTTCTCCTTTGGGAGGCTCAAACCATCTATTCTTAACTGTACATCAGGGCAGCTTCATGTGAAAATCAGTCCAGATTCAGGTGAAAGATGAGAGCAGAAGACATTTATTTAGAGGTCTTTTAGAAGCCTTTCATGTAAGTGTATATTTTAAAGTAACTGAGAAAATACAAATGGATAATCCAGGTGGGACTTCCTCCATGGTTTTCTTCAGTAGCTATGATGTGATCTGTTCAGCTTCCTGCAATTGATCTCAGGAACTGAAACTTCAGAAATTGAATTCGTAAGTGAAAAAAAGTCATCCTTTTTCTATCTTTGAAGGTCTGTTTCAGAGTTTTAAACTCCAGAGATTTAAGATATTAATTCTAGATTTAATTTAATGACTTTGCCCTGATGGTACATATGAATGGTGAGGTATATGTTTGTTTTTCTGGAGACAGTTAGAATATGTCTTAACCTTATGTCCTGGGTTCAGCAGTAGCAGTCAGTTTTTCTCCTTTTTAGTAGCTGTTGCAGCACTGTGTTTTTGACTTTCAGCCTCGGAACAAAGCTGATAACAACTGATGTTTAGACTGACCAAAGACTTTGTGAGTCTCATGCTCTGCCAGGGAGGAGGAGGGGCCGGGAGGAAGCAGGGACAGGACGCCTGACCCAAACTAGCCAAAGAGGTATTCCATACCACAGCACGTCATGCCCGGGGATGTAACTGGGAGCTACCCGGAAGGGCACGTCCTCTTTTCGGTCGGGCTCTTTTCCAGCGAGCGGTATCATATTTTCTTCCCTTGTTATTTCTCTTATCATTATTATTATTGGTGGCAGCAGTAGTGATTTGTGTTATACCTGAGTTACTGGACTGTTCTTATCTCAACCCGTGGGAGTTACATTCTTTCGATTCTCCTCCCCATCCCTCTGGGGAGTGGGGGGGGGAAGTAGACTGCGTGGTTCTAATTTACAGCCGGGGCTTAAACCACGACACCTTACAAAGACAAAATAGCTACCAGGCTGGCATGCTCTTGACTGTAGAAGTAGCTGAAAGAGAGATCTCAGGTGTCGTGGTTTAATCCCAGGCCGTAAATTAGAACCACGCAGTCTACTTTCCCCCCCTCCACTTCTTCCCCCTGCTCCTGGAGGGATGGGGAGGAGAATCGAAAGAATGCAACTCCCATGGGTTGAGACAAGAACAGTCCAGTAACTAAGGTATAACACAAATCACTACTGTTACCACCAATAATAATGATAAAGGAAATAAAAAGGGAAGAGAATACAACACCTCACCACCCGCCGACCAATAACTCCCCCACCCAGCAGTGATCTAGCCCTTACAGGAGCTCTCAGTTCTACTTCCTGGGCATGATGTGCTGTGGTATGGAATACCTCTTTGGCTAGTTTGGGTCAGGTGTCCTGTCCCTGCTTCCTTCCGGCTTCCCCTCCTCCCTGGCAAAGCATGAGACTCTCAAAGTCCTTGGTCAGAGTAAACATTCTGACCAGCAACTGAAAACATCGGCTTTAGCAGTATTATCCAAAGGCCTAAAGTCAAAACCACAGCACTGCACCAGCTCCTAAGAAGTAGAAAAAATGACTGCTACTGCTAAACCAGAACATCAGGTCATTTGTGAAAGCAGTACAATGCTTTATGCTTGGTTCATAAAGTCTTGGTTATTAAAAGTGTCAGTAAGGTCCTTAATGTATCATACAACTCACACATTATTGCAGTATGTTCAAGTGAAGGTGGATCACACATCTTCCTGTGCCATAAAGGGCTGAAATGTTCCCTCCTGCCACAACTCTTCCTATTCTTTGACTAAATATCTTGAGAATCTAATGCAAGCACCAGAGATTAATCTCAGATTCAGCAGTACCTCAGTTACTCATTTTAGAACCTAATTGATAGATGTTCCAGTCATAAACTGACCTTTGGTTATTTTCAAATGAATGACTATTTCTACAAAGAAATGCAGAAACTCCATAATGAAAAGTGTTTGGTTGTTTAGTGTGCATGTATATTTTATTGCCTAAAGGAACTACAGTTACATTTAACTAACATTTGCAAAACCAAACACGGAACCATACGGTCTTGTAACTGCAGCAGCCTAACACAATATGGGAACATATAAAGTGCCAACTAGTGCAAATGGAGGGTTAACATTCTCTTGACATTTAGGAAAAAAGAAAAAAGAGGTATGAAAGCACAACAAAAAAGTCCATAGAAAGTAGTCCAGGAATTTTTTATTAAGAGGAAAACCCCTTTTCTTATCTGTCCTCCAATCTCTTCCTAACCTTTTCCTCCCCAAAGAAAATGTTACCTTTTTGCACTGCAGTTATACCTACAAAACAGAAGAGAGGTGACTGAATCACTGATTTTAAGGGTGGAAAAATTAGCTTGTGATTCTTGATAGCCATCTATGTTCTGCCATGTTTTAGGTTATGTTTGGGTGTCTTTACGCAGACACTAAGTGAATCTGTAAGTAGGATATATAAACAAAAGATATAAAATTGTTATTCACTGACTTGCACCCACAGAAGATAGAATTACCAGAGAATTACCAGAGAATTGCCACAGAAAGCTAAGAATTACCAGACTTTATGCTAAGCACTTGTGTGCTCACCACCCCAATAGATGAGGCATCCAAAGAGCCATGAATCCTATGGCTCCCTCAGAAGATCCACAATGTCAGAGAGCCACTTCAGGCCTCCAACTACAGCTCTGTTGATGGCATCAACATCTCCTGGCTGAGATCTCATCACCCTGACCTCCCTTGGCTATGCTTGTGAGCTCTCACACCTTTCTATGCTGACATTTTCCCTCCTGAATCATTGATGATCTCACCTAGAGCAATCTCATCTCTAATTTTGACTTTTCTCATCTCTATACAACCTTTTTCATAGCCTTTTCTCAGCAATGTGAACACAGTTTATACAATTGGGCCAGACCAGAGGTGGTTGTGGTGCTTTGGTACATAAGTAACTAAATCCCGAGGAGAAAGGGGAAGCTTTCAGCTCTAATTATAGGTGATAGCTACGATGAAGTGGTTAGTAAAAGGGAAAAGTTTTCTTCATCCACTCTAACTTACTTTTCATAGCCAAACAGAGTAATTGTGGATGTCTGTTCTTAGGCGATATCCCTGGTCTTAGATTTGGAATGGAAAGAAACTTGTGCTTGTAGTCCTGTTTCAGGTTCCTCAGCTTGGACAGAATGCTCCTCTCTGGATCTTGTGCTTGATATTTCTTCTTGGCAAGATTTGTGCCTGGAGAAGAGCTTTTTGGTTGCTCTTCAGAAGTGCATGCCTTTCCCTTTGTATTACTGAGGAATTTTGGATGCTTAATTCTAGATTGTGTTTTCAGAGGGTTAGGAGCTACATCGTGGTGTCATAGAATGGACGTCATCTAAATCTAAATAGGACCTAGTCCTGTTTCCTCCAGATACTATTGTAAGCTTCAGGCCTCCCTGGTGAGTTAACAGGAGAGTTAGAGCAAAAACTCACACAAATATCCTGTGAACTGTATTCATTCAACCACAAAGTTGCATTAATACAGTCTGTTCTTCAATTTTTTCAGTGAGTACCTTCTGAACTGTGTGACAATAGAGCTGTATTTTCAATAGGAGAAGGCGAGGGGTGCTCATACCCTACCATAGTGAAAAATCTTCAAACTAAACAGGAATTTGATAGCTCCTATCCAATCTGGCAAACTGTATAAAGTGTGAGTGGAATGTCAACATTTCTAATAACTGAATGCAATTCCTTTATCTGTTGCTGCAACCCTAATTCTTGTTAGCCTGTTCTTGGCAATATATTGTTGAATCAGGTTGCAATGCGAAATAGCCAGGGCTGAAAATGAGGTCCAAACACTCACCTAACATACTGGCTGTGGTATGTAGACCAGGTGCATTTTACATTAAAGGTCATGGTTACAGTCTGTCAGAGTACACAGTATAATAATTTGCTAGAACTTCTTCACCCTCTAAAGCTAGATGAGGCACTTTTAAATTTTTACAAGTATAAAAGAAATAATCCCCAAGATTTTTTGTTTGGTTTGGATTTTTGTGGGGTTTATTTTTCATTTTATTTTGTTTCCTTTTTTTTTTTTTTTTTTTTGTTAGACGAAATTTGCTTGGGTTTTATTATTATTTTTGATAGCTTCTACTTTTTAGAGAAATGAAATAAAGGAAATATAGTGTATATAAATATATAAAGGGGGAGTGTCACGAGGATGGAGCCAGGCTCTTCTCAGTGGCAAACTATGATAGGACAAGGGGTAATGGGTACAAACTGGAACACAAGAGGTTCCACTTAAACTTGAGAAGAAACTTCTTCTCAGTGAGGGTGACGGAACACTGGAACAGGCTGCCCAGGGGGGTTGTGGAGTCTCCTTCTCTGGAGACATTCAAAACCCGCCTGGACACATTCCTGTGTAACCTTATCTAGGTGTTCCTGCTCTGGCAGGGGGATTGGACTAGATGATCTTTTGAGGTCCCTTCCAATCTCTAACATACTGTGATACTGTGATACTGTGAAAAAGATAACATGATCAGATACTGAAGGATCTGAGGCCAGCTATACCCCAACTGAGAAAGAGATACTGGCAGCCTATGAAGGGGTTCGAGCTGCTTCGGAGGTGATTGGCACTGAAGCACAGCTCCTCCTGGCACCCCGGTTGCCCGTTCTGGGCTGGATGTTCAAAGCCAGGGGCTCCTCTACACATCATGCAACCGATGCGACATGGAGTAAATGGGCTGCACTAATTACACAGCGAGCTCGAATAGGAAATCCCAGTCGTCCAGGCATTCTAGAAGTCATCATGGACTGGCCAGAGGGCAAAGATTTTGGAATGTGTCCTGGGTTCAGCAGTAGCAGTCAGTTTTTCTCCTTTTTAGTAGCTGTTGCAGCGCTGTGTTTTTGACTTTCAGCCTCGGAACAAAGCTGATAACAGTGATGTTTAGACTGACCAAAGACTTTGTGAGTCTCATGCTCTGCCAGGGAGGAGGAGGGGCCGGGAGGAAGCAGGGACAGGACGCCTGACCCAAACTAGCCAAAGAGGTATTCCATACCACAGCACGTCATGCCCGGGGATGTAACTGGGAGCTACCCGGAAGGGCACGTCCTCTTTTCGGTCGGGCTCTTTTCCGGCGAGCGGTATCATATTTTCTTCCCTTGTTATTTCTCTTATCATTATTATTATTGGTGGCAGCAGTAGTGATTTGTGTTATACCTGAGTTACTGGACTGTTCTTATCTCAACCCGTGGGAGTTACATTCTTTCGATTCTCCTCCCCATCCCTCTGGGGAGTGGGGGGGGGGAAGTAGAGGTCCTCATGCGTGCGGGTCTGCGAGGCGGCCAGCCGCTCCAGCGCCCGGCTAGCTCAGTCGGTAGAGCATGAGACTCTTAATCTCAGGGTCGTGGGTTCGAGCCCCACGTTGGGCGCCAAAAAGAGCTGTCGTGGTTTAAGCCCCGGCTGTAAATTAGAACCACGCAGTCTACTTCCGCCCACTGAGGAACACCAGAACAACCAACAAGTGGATAAAGCTGCTAAGATTGAAGTGGCTCAGATGGACTTAGATTGGCAACATAAAGGTGAATTATTTTTGGCCCGGTGGGCCCATGACACTTCAGGTCATCAGGGCAGAGATGCAACATATAGATGGGCCCGTGATCGAGGGGTGGACTTAACAATGGACACTATTGCCCAGGTTATTCATGAGTGTGAAACATGTGCTGCAATTAAACAAGCCAAACGGTTAAAACCTCTTTGGTATGGAGGACGATGGCTGAAGTATAAATATGGGGAGGCCTGGCAAATTGACTATATCACACTCCCACCAACCCGCCAAGGCAAGCGCCATGTGCTTACCATGGTGGAAGCAACCACCGGATGGCTGGAAACATACGCTGTGCCCCATGCCACTGCCCTTCGGAACACCATCCTGGGCCTTGAGAACTAGATTTTGTGGCGACATGGCACCCCAGAAAGAACTGAATCAGATAATGGGACTCATTTCCGGAATAACCTTATAGACACTTGGGCCAAAGAGCATGGCATTGAGTGGGTATATCACATCCCCTACCATGCACCAACCTCTGGGAAAATCGAGCGGTACAATGGGCTGTTAAAAACTACACTGAGAGCAATGGGTGGGGGAACTTTCAAGCATTGGGATACACACTTACCAAAGGCCACCTGGTTGGTCAACACCAGAGGATCTGCCAACAGGGCTGGCCCAGCACAGTCAGAACTTTTACATATTGTAGAGGGGGACAAAGTTCCTGTGGTGCACATGAAGAATTTGCTGGGGAAGACAGTCTGGGTTATTCCTGCTTCAGGTAAAGGCAAACCCACTCGTGGGATTGCTTTTGCTCAGGGACCTGGATATACTTGGTGGGTAATGCGGGAAGATGGGGAAGTCCGATGCGTACCTCAAGGGGATTTGATTTTAGGGGAAAACAGACAATGAACTCAATTGTACGCTGTTGCCTGCTATAGCCATCAACTAGAAGTCTGCAGGGCACCAGCGACTGGCTCTGACTTCCCTCCGACCATCATCCCAATAGAGAATGAACTTTGATAGAACCGGACGAGTTCTACAGTAAAAGAATGATCAGCATCAGCAGGCAACGATCCAACACTGCACACAGCTTCTCCTGCCCTGAAAGACTGTTCCAAGAGATGGAGCCCAACATCATGAACCGAATGGACTCAGTAGCTTTATAGGAATTGGTCCGTGCACTAAGTGCACTAAGCCCTGAGATGAGAGTGAGGGTATATGGAAAATGTGGAATCTGAGCATGACGTGAATGGTATGGAATAAGGGGTGGATACTGTCCTGGGTTCAGCAGTAGCAGTCAGTTTTTCTCCTTCTTAGTAGCTGTTGCAGCACTGTGTTTTTGACTTTTGGCCTGGGAACAAAGCTGATAACACCGATGTTTAGACTGACCAAGGACTTTGTGAGTCTCATGCTCTGCCAGGGAGAAGGAGGGGCCGGGAGGAAGCAGGGACAGGACACCTGACCCAGACTGGCCAAAGAGGTATTCCATACCACAGCACGTCATGCCCGGGGATGTAACTGGGAGCTACCCGGAAGGGCACGTCCTTTTTTTGGTCGGGCTGTCTTTTCCGGCAAGCGGTATTGTATTCTCTTCCCTTGTTATTTCTCTTATCATTATTATTATTGGTGGCAGCAGTAGTGATTTGTGTTATACCTTAGTTACTGGACTGTTTTTATCTCAACCTGTGGGAGTGACATTCTTTCGATTCTCCTCCCCATCCCTCTGGGGAGTGTGGGGGGGGAAGTAGACTGCGTGGTTCTAATTTACAGCCGGGGCTTAAACCACGACAAGTAACTTGTATTTTAATTTCTGTAGATAATTGTAAAATAAATTGCTTTAAAATATTTTCCATCATATAAGTTGTTGCATATTTTCCTTGTGGCATTTTACTGAACAGTAAGGGTTTAATACTTTACATGAAATTTTTTGTTTTTCATAGCTCAGTATTAGTGAATTTCTATTATGTACTACTTTTGTCTTTTCTTTACAAATACATTATGATCAATCAGCTGCAATTATGAACTATATTCTTTACTTATACCTTAGAATTCACAAGTAATTAAGCAGTTATTTTATTAATATTGCCCATACATTCGATTAAATATGATAAAATCTATAATTAGCAGAAAGATACTTTATATTTTTCAAGCTTTTTGAAAAACGAAATCATACTGCTTTTCAAGCATGTTCATCAGAAATAAACTTATGAGATGTTAGTTCAGGCCCATTGTTCTGCACTGTTTTTTTAAAGAAAGTTCATATTTTATTCTCAGAAGTAGCCTTTTCAGTAATTAGTTATTTTTAATATCTTCATTTTCATTTAAATGCTCAACAATCAGGATAATTGGATTTAATTTGACATTGTCATATTATGTTAATGACAATTCTGCCACTTATCACTAGCATCCTGTAGGCACAATGTTATCAGAGAAAAATGACTTGTCCACTTTATCACTTTAACCAAAGACTTTAAACGGATATAAAACAGTAGGAACTGGCATATTCACAATACAAATTTATACGATTGTCTCTGAAGTACTGGTATCTTTGTGTTTCAATTCAGCTTTTGAGTTCCTTCAGGATATATATAAAAGCTGACTTTGACCAATTCATTTTGTTAATATAAATTTGTAGGCCACATTTATGTTTTAATTCTATTTCTATAACTGCACTTAATTCAGTTTAATCATTATTTACCTTTAAGTTGACCATTTTTTTCCTGTATTGTTTCAGTTCTAATGGTAAAAGAAGTCAAAACGTGTTTTTATGAGGGTAGTATCTTGATCAACCAAAGGAATGTCCAAAGTCTCTTTAGATCAGCACAACACATTAGATTCAGCACAACTGTCTACCGTTACAGGTAACTCACTCTCGGAAACTAGGATGTACTCATTGCCTTAAGGAATATGGGGAACAGCTGCTGTTCAGAGATGTATGTTGCTTCTCCGGAGGTCAGAAATCTCAGCAAAACAAAATCTCATTTGTCCATTTACACTGACTTCTCTTATGGTGGTACCATAGACAATAAAGAACCTTTACTCAGTTCAGGTTTTGGTTACAGCCGATTCAATACATCACAGTAAGCTGCCTTTGATGCTTGTCCCTGCAGTTTACATTCATTGGTATTGTTGTGATCTTATCACTTCAACTTATGATTTCTTCCATCAGCTTTAACCAGTGCCATTCACGTTTATGGTAAGATTTGACTTTTCTAGGAAGCAGGAACAAAACCCACAAATGATTCAAAACTATTTCTGTCTTGGAAATCGCAGATAGACACTCGTGCTTGTCACAGGGTATGGCATAAATACAATGTTTTTGGAGCATGCCAGGTTTGCTCTGTGCGTGCGGATCAACTGGATCATAGATGCACAGCATATTGATGCTTCCCAGAGGCAGCAGACTCACTATGCCTATGCTGCAAAGTTAATCTGTACATGCATAGTGAACATGTCTGGAAATCTTGGACATCCCAGCTGGGTGCACAAATATCTCCAGTTCCCAGACAGAAAAAATTTCTCAGCAGAAAAGGGAGGAGATGTCTGAGGAAATCCAGATGCATTCTGGCTCTAGTTAAGATTTAAATGAAAACTAAAAGATCCCAAACCTACCAAAGTCAGTGTGTAGCTACTTTGTCCTTCTTTGGGAAGAAAAAGAAAACTCACTGTATTTAAAAAGTATTACCGTAAATTCTTTTCCTTTTTCCTGACAACATTTTTCTGAGTGGTCTTACAGTTTTCTGTCTGTGCTATTTCCCAGTCACACTGCTCTCTTATTCTGTGCCTTTTCAGAGTCTTTACCAACCATCTTTATCATAGTCTTTTTGAAATTATTTCAATTTGTTCTTTTTTACTTATTATTTAAATGACTTGTTAAAATAATTATTTTTACATTCCTTTGCTTAAATGTTTTGCTAATTTCTTGTTCTGTTTCTTTCAGGAAATGTAAAGAAGGACTTTAGATTTTTTCAGAATTATTATTTAATCTTTCTTATCTTTAAGGATATTGCAACAGTTGATTTGTCAGTCTGAACTTGCTAATAAATTTGAAGGAACTCTCATTAACTTCAGTGGATTTAATTTGGAGTTTCAACTGATGCTGCTACAACATATGTGATACTTGTCTATTCTGCTGTACCCTCTCCCCAGCTATGTCTGGCATAGTTTAACAGCAACCCAACAAAATCACAGATTCCATATCACTCTAAGAGAATTAAAGGAGAAAATCTGGAATTTAGGTTTTCTTTTTGTTGTTGTTGCTTTTTGTTTGTTTGCTTGGGGCTTTTTTGTGGTTTGTTTTTTTTTTTTTTTTTTTGTTGTTGTTGTTGTTTTTTGAGTAAGGACTAAGTGCTGTTTGATAGCTATACAAACATCAATAATTTTGACATTCTTGAGATCTGCTTGGCAATTACAAGGTTGTGCTACTTCTCACCTTGACCATTAAGTCTACCACTTTTTAGTTTGCTGAATCTCTTCTAAAGCAGAAATATTTCCTGCTTCTGAAGTTTACTGTCTCTCTGACAATCTACTGCTTTTTATTAGATTTGCATGAACTTACCCCCAGTTCATTTTTTCAGAAATAATGGGGTTATTTGTAAAAAGGATGAGGTTGTATTGATTTTGAACTTGATCCAAAACTCAGTAATTTTTGAAATCTGAGGTCTCTTTACTCCAAAATTTTACAAGCTTCATGTGTTTCTTTCAGTCCACAAATAGAAACAGCCATAAATAGGTGGAAAACCTTAAGTCAACCAACTAGATATCTGTCAATAGGTAAATCTTTACAGAGATCACATTGTACTTAAATCAGCACATTTCCTCAAGGAAACTATTCACTCCTTTCTCTCTGCTCCTGCAGAGTTCCTGAAAGGATAGCATAAGAAGGAGACAAATTCGTTCTTTTTCTGGTGCTCATTCTCTTGGCTCCATTGCTACTCTTGTGTATTGGCATTTGGAGATCATTTTGTCTCATTCTGTTTAGGGAAAGAGCCTAGCATTACTGCTTCTGGTTTCTTCCCAGTTATCTTTCTGTCAGATTTGACAGAGTGCATCATCAGCATGATAAGTTTGAGAAACTGGAAAACATCTACATATTAAGCTCCTCTAAAACCTACAAGGACATGAAGAAAAAAACAGCTCTCTTTTTGCCTTTATCCAGAAAATAGATGTTTCACCACACCTAATGAAGATGCTAAAAATTATCTTTTATCTTCTTCTTCTTTATCCTCATACTACAGCAGGATAAATAATCTTTTCCATCCATTCTTTGTGAATGTTAAGTCACCAAAGTATTGATGTATGTATGCAAATTTTGTATGTATGAAAGCGTATTGTATTTTTGAATGCATCCAGAACCAGAAAACAAACATATATAAGTACTGTGAGTATTTTCTTAGCAAATTTACATTATTCCTATAGCTATGATGCCTGCTGCCATCACAAAATATTTTCAGATTTTCAACTTTGGATATTTTGATTCTAAGAAGAAGAGTTTTTCGTTATTTAAATAACCATTTGATTTTTTTTTTTTTTTACTTTTCCATCTTTACATCTGCAGTACTCAAACTGCTTATACAGATTTGTCTGTATAGTGATATAAACCCATTTGTGTTAAAAAATATTAGACATATCAACTGAAGTTTCTCTTGCATAAATCTCTTGACTTAGTCTATATCTTTCTATTCACATATAATATCCTTAAAGTCTACAGGGACACCTTAGTACATATTATGCAGATGACTCTGTCATTTATGGAATGGGATCTCTTATTCCCCAGGTGGTTGTAAAACTGCAATCTCATTTTGACAAGAGACAAATTGGTTTAGAGAAAACAAATTATTCTGAAGTCTTTGGAAACCAAAGTGTTGTTGGAGCACAGTAATACAGTAGCATGGCAATTAAATATAGGAGATGATGATTTAATCATTCAAGACCAGAAAAATTAACTTAAATAATGCTTACTGAGTTCAGCTCACCAATTTTTGATTTTGTCCCTCAAAAAATTTAACTGCTGGACAGGAAAGTTTACCAGCTAACAGAAGAGAAAGTGATATATTTCATTTGGTCTTACTTAAGCTTTCTGTTAAGAATGACAACACTCTGCTGTAGTTAATGAGCTACTGTAATGAAAAAAGCAGGACTAGCATAGATTATCCGGATGAAGCAAAGAGCCAAAAGTTTATTACAGAGAATAAACACAAACCTTAAAATAATTATTTGATGTGCATATGTGGACTGATGAACACTTCTTTACTGGTATAATACCTGTTAAGCAACGCTAATGAATCTGTATAGTAACACTGGGTTTTTTTTCTTTTACTGCTTTAAAATTATGTAATAGCTGTCACTGCTCAGAACCATGATATTCTGATGAATATATTCCAAAATTTTAAAAGAAGTCTTGACTAACTTTCCATTTCTCATGAGAGAGACAGTGAGTAAAGAAGGACTTTGATGAAAGCATGTCATGACTTATGTACTTTCTTCTCTAAAAATAACACACTGCGACAACTGCACAATTTGGGGTAGCGACGGGGGGTGATCTACACCAAACATTTCCTTGAATATATTTTTTAAAAAACAGTATTTCTTATTATAATTTAATGTGTATTTAGAGTGCCTCTCACTTGTAGTTACTTTTAACATTCTCTTTATTGCACCTAGTAATTTTGAAGTTTGTTGTTTGTTTTTCGTTCCTTTCACAAACACATTTCATATTACCTATTCCACACTTTCTTCCACCCTAAAAAATTCTACTTTCCTTCCCTTATTTCTCCTTTTTCTATCTGGTCTGTTCTGTATTACAGCTTATCAATATTTGAAAACTCAAAATGCAAGTCTTCCTTTGACAGATTCAAATCCTATGTGCAGTAGCCAGTCTGATTATGGAATAATTCAGGTTGAATTAAGCAGGTAGGAAGGGACTTGAGAAAGTCTCTACTCCAACCTCCTACCCAAATGAGGGCTAACTATGTGATGAGACCAGGTTTCGTAAGGTTTTGCCCAATTGGGTTTTAAGAAGTTGGTCACAATGTTAGAGCCTGACCAGCTTCCATGGACAACCTGTTGCCATTTCTTTACCATCTTCATTTCTCCTTATAGAATCATAGAATC
Source organism: Psittacula echo (assembly GCF_963264785.1). NCBI lineage: Eukaryota > Metazoa > Chordata > Aves > Psittaciformes > Psittacidae > Psittacula > Psittacula echo. The sequence goes on along the minus strand of NC_137736.1, from coordinate 68,965,064 downwards.
ATAGAATAGTTAGGGTTGGAAAGGACCTTGAGATCATCTAGTTTCAACCCCCCTGCCACGGCCAGGGACACCCCACACTAAACCATGTCATCCAAGGCCTCATCCAACATGGCCTTGAACACCGCCAAGGATGGAGAATTCACAGCCTCCCTGGGCAACACATTCCAGTGCCTCACAACCCTCTCAGAAAAGAATTTCTTCCTTATATCCAATCTAAACTTCCCCTGTTTCAGTTTGAACCCATTACCTCTTATCATATCACTACAGTCCCTGATGAAGAGTCCCTCCTCAGCATCCTTGTAGGCCCCCTTCAGATCCTGGAAGGCTGCTATGAGGTCTCCACGCAGCCTTCTCTTCTCCAGGCTGAACAGCCCCAACTTTCTCAGCCTGTCTCCATACAGAAGGTGCTCCAGTCCCCTAATCATCCTCGTGGCCCTCCTCTGGACTTGTTCCAACAGTTCCATGTCCTTTTTATGTTGAAAACACCAGAACTGCACACAATACTCCAAGTGAGGTCTCACGAGAGCAGAGTAGAGGGGCAGGATCACCTCCTTTGACCTGCTGGTCACACTCCTTTTGATGCAGCCCAGGATACAGTTGGCTTTCTGGGCTGTGAGTGCACACTGCCAGCTCATGTTCATTTTTTCATTGACCAACACCCCCAAGTCCTTCTCTGCAGGGCTGCTCTGAATCTCTTCTCTGCCCAACTTGTAGTCGTGCCTGGGATTGCTCTGACCCAGGTGTAGGACCTTGCACTTGGCATGGTTAAACTTCATAAGGTTGGCATCAGCCCACCTCACAAGCGTGTCAAGATCCCTCTGGATGGCATGCCTTCCCTCCAGTGTATCAACTGAACCACACAGCTTGGTGTCATCAGCAAACTTGCTGAGGGCGCACTCAATCCCACTGTCCATGTCACCGACAAAGACGTTGAACAAGACCGGTCCCAACACCGATCCCTGAGGGACACCACTTGTTACCAGTCTCCAGCCAGACATTGAGTCATTGACCACAATTCTTTGCATGCGGCCATTCAGCCAGTTCTTTATCCACCGAGTGGTCCACCCATCAAATTGATGTCTCTCCAATTTAGGGACAAGGATGTCATGTGGGACAGTGTCAAAGGCTTTGCACAAGTCCAGGTAGATGACATCAACTGCTCTGCCCCTGTCCATCAGTTTTGTAGCCCCATCATAGAAGGCCACCAAATTGGTCAGGCAGGATTTCCCCTTAGTGAAGCCATGCTGGCTGTCACCAGCCACCTCCTTGTTTTTCATGTGCCTTAGCATGCCTTCCAGGAGAATCTGCTCCAAGATTTTGCCAGGCACAGAGGTGAGACTGACTGGTCTGTTATTTCAGTGCAATTTTGTCTCCTCTCATCGTGTATTTTTGTGAAAAGCCTAACCCCATCTCTTGATGACCTTCCCATAGGCACTAGAGTGAGTGTGAGATGCCCTCAAAGTTATCTCTGCCGCAAGCTAGACAAGGCCTGCTCCCCCAGCCTTTCCTCACGGGGCTAGCACTCACTTCTGCACCAAATTTGTTCTCCTCTACTGGACTCACTGAAGTTTGTCCTGTCCTTCTAAAACTGGAAGGACACAGTACTCTAAGTGTGAGCTATCACTGTCTTCATGACAGGGCTCGCTACTGGCTTATGTACAGCATCTTTCCCTAGAGCCCTCCTCAGTTTGTCCACGCCAGTCTGTAAGGTTGCGAGAGGTTATTCCTTTTCAGGTGCAGATTTTGTGTTTGTCCTTAAGTAAGAAATATGTGAGAGTTATATAAAAAGTAACAGCAGCAATATACAACGGTGGTGGTGTGGTTGGATCAAACAATCAATCATCCTTTTACCAATTTGAAAACACCATGCAATGTTAGGAATACTATGGCAGCAGTATTGAAGAATCAGCTTCTTCTCACCTTCACCCTCAGGTGATGTTAAGTGATGAAGAAATCATAAAATTCTTCCTTCATTTTTAATTTTTTTTTAAGTATTAAATACAAGTAACAGAAGAGTAGCAGAGTAACAAGCTCATAATTGAGCTTATTCTTTTATGTCCTGATTTCCTCCTCATCTTTTGGTTTTGCAGCTCAAAAATTCATACTTTTGCCACTTTCAAAAAGTTCATGAATGTTTCAACCATAGAGGAATAAGAGAAAAAGGTCTCCAATTAACATTCTTTTAAAGGCAACATTTGCATATATATTTGTAGCAGATTTTTTAATATGTGAATACTGTAGGTACAGAAATTATTCATACATGAGGTCATAAAGAGTTAATCCAGATAAATCAGAAAATTAAGTCTCAATCAAGATATCTTTTTTCCTCTTTAAAAAAATATTCTACATTATAATCTTGTAAGTACAGAGATTGTATCCAGTGAGCTTTATATAGCACTAGGCCACCCAAGAGTTTTCTATAATATCTCTTATAAGTATGGCTTAATATGATAAAAGTCAATTTTCAATACTTGGTCAGAGTTGTCAGGCAACATTATAAAATTAAGAACATTGTAACATTAAAAACAAATATTGCCCATTTTTCTACAAAAGTCATTTAGGTATTGATGGATACAAGTTGCTGTCTTTTCTATCACATTATGCAGATGCATACACTTGAAAATTTATGGCTAGAATTTAAGCAATTTTATTTTGAGTAGCCAAGTACTCAAGTAGCCAACCACTGTCACTTTTTTACTTCATTTCAATGACAATGATGTATAAGTACAGGGTTGAAGCTTGTGTTTTGTTAAGAGATTAATCAGGGCTAGTTAGTTTTATGGGACCTATATTTTGCAAGCTTCCCAAACTATCATTAAAAAAAAAAAAAAAAAAAAGAGAGATTTAAAGAAAAAAAAGTTACAATCTTTTGAATTTTCTTTTGCTTCATGTCTATCTGTCCTACAAGGTGCTAGGAAAACAAGACTTTCTATATTATGCCAGGGAGAAGAAAGCTGGGGAAAGAATATAGTCACTCTTGCAGTACGTTTTGTCTATTTAATAACAGATATATGACTATAGCCCCAGTCCAAGAAGAGGATGCAATAGGAAGGAAATCTGATTTATCAGAAACATCTGTGCCTCATACACAGCAATATTGGGAGAATTAGAAAAAGAGCCCAAAGTTACTCAGAAGACAACCATGTACTAATAGTATGTTCCGCAGATTCCTTGAAGCTGGGAGGCATCATTGTGGTCCAGCAGGGATGAACATCTGTATATATGTAGACTGAGTTGAGCCAACTGAAACTCAAGGGCAGATAATATTATAAATATATGCTGGAATTATTGTTGCCTGTATGGAAGCATCAGATTCTGATAGGGATAAGAAATTTTGGTATCTGTAGCACAGTGTGGGTTTTTGTTACAATTTCTTATCTGAGCAGGAGCTAAGGAAACAAGGTATCTGGAAACGGGAATACTGAATGCAGCTGGCAAGAAGAAGCCACTTGGTTTCTGTTTGCTGATAAGAAACAAGCATTTGGACTTTTTACTAAAAAGATATGCATTTTTCTTCGCATGCTTTAAAGAAATGCAGGAGAGATGTGATACATTTTAAGCCAGTTAAAGAAGTATGGAAAGATCAAAAGAGAAAGTGTTGTCTTTGATACATGTACTGAACTAAAGAAGTACAAATACTATGCCAAACTATATTAGGGTATAAATTATTGTATGAAGTTGAATTTCACAAAGCTGGTTGGTAGTACCACTACATTCCTGAATTCCTGGTTAGGGAAGAAGTAGACAAGGAGAAAATGAAGAAATAAAAAGTTTGACTTTAAAGGACTATAAAGTGTAGAATAGTTTCATCATCCTATGGTTAGCAGCCATCCCATGAGGCTGTTAAAAAAAAAATAAAATCTGTTTATGGGAATAAAAATACATTCACAACAAAACTTGTTTCAGTACTAGAAATGGAATTTTTACTAACATCAGTACTTGACCTTGGGTCTCCCAAGTCTGGGGTCTGTTCTCAAGTCAGTGCAACATCTTTGTAAGAAATAATATTGTCTAGACCACAAGTGGTGGAAAAATCTTCAGTTTTCCAGTTAACTATGTCTAGAAAAAATAATCCTGACAGCTACTTAAGGTGCTTGGACCTGGTAGCCAAAATAATTTATATTTTATTGAAGTCTTCCATGTCTCTTAGTGAAGTTTGCCAAGTGAATTTATTTAGTTAAAATATTCTTTAAGGATACAGACTTTCCCTTTTTGCCTATGTCTCATATAATGTCTGAGGAAGAAGCAAACAGTATACTGTGAGTGAAACCTTTCATTTCAAGTTAGCTTTATACAGAAAAAAAAACCAAACAAAAACAAACAAACAAACAAACAAACAAACAAAAAAAAAAAACAAAAAAAACCCCACCCCAAAACCAGAGAAAGGAACATGTAGACCCAAGAAGAGAAATCAGAAGAAAGTCAATCAACTAGACAAAATAGTACCAAGTTTCATATAAATTCAAATGTTCTTATATAAGGCTAAGACAAGCAAGAAATCAGAAACAGGTAATCTGCCTGAAGAAACAAGTTGGTGTATATAATTCTGTTAGTTTGTTTTCAGCTGGGTATTCAATACTTTCATCTTCTATGGCAGAATATTCTTTGTAGTGAGGGGTTACTTTAGATATTTTTGAAGTTTTCTTCATATTTAAGGATATGAATGAAGGAAAAAAGAAAACCACATCTATTTAATTAAAAAAAAAATTTTGTACAATAAAACTAAAGACAGGTAGATATGAAAAACTGAAATTCCTGTCAGCACTTAATAATGAAAGTAAGCAAGAAACATTTTATATCTGAAATTTCTTGAAATTTATGCTACCTGAAATGCAGTGATTGGAGACATAAGGAATTCACATTGTGAAGACTCACATAAGGTCAGTATTTTCATGAAGGTGAATAAATGTCTCTTAATTCTTTTTATACTATTTGGGAAAGTATGCATATTTCTTAATCCACAAAAAAATATTAAATTTATGCTCACAGCTTGAAGCTGCTAAAGCTTTTTACATTATTTATATTTGTACTTATAAATCACTAAAAGCAACTTCCAGAAAAAATCATACAAAAAGTCATTTCTAATAAGCTATCAGTTGATCTATATTTTCTCATCTAGTGGATAGAGGCACTTGATCCTTTAGGAGAAGAAACTTAAAACTGTTATTTAATAAACAAAACATCTAAGGACAGGCATCAATGCAATATTCACTACATGAATTGCTTATTCTGCAGAAGGAGTGGTAAAATGTTTGCAGCTTACTAAACTCCATATTCTTTGATATAAGAAAGCATGCAGTAGCCATTAAAATTGACATTGTTGAGATCAACTTAAAGTCTACTGTACATTAAAAAAAAAAGGTTTGGAAAAATTGGTAGAAATGACAGAGGGACAAGATAAGGAAGTCACTGCTCTACAATCTGTCTAAGAAGGTAGTAGATTGTATGGGATTTTGTTTTGTTATAATGAACAGTAATAAGAAGAGATTATCATGTGTAAAGGATTATGCTGTGCTGAAAATTTCCACAATTTCCCTTAGGATTTCCAAACATTTATTTCTTTGTTTATAAATAAAATTAATTCTGATAAATAGCCTTTGTTATTTCAGAACGAAGACTTTAAACAACATTCAAAGCCATTAGGTCAAGTTAGGAATTTTTATTCTTTAATTCTTTTTTTTCAGAATTTTATTGAAATATTTTGAGAATTACTAAAGCCTCTGAAGTAATTTCCATTAAAACACAAACATGGAGAGAAGGAGTAGATCAGATCGTATTTATAAAAGATTTTTGCCGACTGTTGGTCTTTCAGCTATTACCTCAACTAGAAAGCTGACATGACCACCCTTCCAAAAAAGACACATCCTGTCTTTCATAATTTTGGAAAAGCATCTGGTCTGGAGTTAACATAGCTGATTTTGAAAAATCAGGAGTCATACAATGATGCAATTTTCTACCATGACCTAAGGCTGAAAGATTACCCACTGTGAGATAATTGCATATGTTGACTATCCAGTACAGCTGGAATTGCTTAATTGGCTCCAAAGACATATATTTTCCTTCCTAGTTACATCTTTGAAACACACTAAATTTTAGAGAAATTCAAATAGTCACACTTTAAGTAGAAAGGGAAATCCAGCTTTTATTTATATTGTCAGAAATACATATTTACATATGTGATGTGATAGTGTTTTGACCTGCCTAAGTAGAAAAAGTAGAAGATAACTTCTAAGTAGAAGTTAAAAACTAATTTTTGGAGCCATAATCATAAAAGTCTAGCAGTATATACCCAGAACTGCCTATTTCTGAATATATATGAGCCAATTTGGTGTCAGAGGCATATACATTGGGACTAATGATGCAGAAGGAAGGAAAGATCACAACTTAAATTTGCATGGTTCTTTGTGGTTCTGGGAGTACATATCTACACTGTGTTTTCACAGGCAATGAAGTTAATGACAGCTGTGGGTTCTAGGCATAGATCGCACACATATAATGCTAACTGCTGAAGGACCTTGCAGTCAGTCTGCAAGGAGAGATCTGCACGTGGCTTCTGTTGGACACCTCCAAATTTTTGTCCCACAAGGAAGAGAACTGCTTTGAGAAAATCAGCCACATGTAGAGTGTGTTATATAAGATTTCAAGTGAAAACTAACTTTGCACTGAAAAGAAACTCTTCAAAGAACCCTGCAGCACACTAAGAAATTAATGCTTCCTTTGTGCAAGTTCATGAATGAGCAAGTAAATATGTTTTTACCCTCTGTACTTTGTACATCCCAGTGTTTAGACACTCCTCTTGGAACATAGTCTCTACTCATGCTCTTTATTCAGACAGCTCCTGAATGCCAAAGCATACCAAAGTGGTTTCTAAAAAATTGAGACAGTTATTAATTCAGATAATATTGATTCTTCTTGTGTGTTCTTTCTTATACTTTATAGGGTTTAAGCTTGGGGGTATTTTGAATTCAATTTCAACAGAAGAAACAGAGATTGCCCTCCTTCCATAGACAGATATTATTTATTTTTTAAATGTGCACATGCTGCCACACCTGAAAGGAAAAAGCAAGCCTTTTGCAGTCTTCAAAAAAAGTATTGATTTCTTATTCTTTCAGTGATGGGTTTGTTCTTAATCTCTAATGGATATAATGAAATGTTCTGCAGGCCTCCATGCGTCAGCTCTGTACAAAAATTGTGTTTCATATGCACCCTAAAGACAGTACTTCTTCCTGACTATTTTCAGGTTCTTGTCCATCATAAGGTTTTTCTTGGTTTAATTTGCAGTGAAGTTTTGAGAAATTTAAGTTTGTACTTATTTTGGGAAGAATAATCCCCAACAGATTGGACTGCATGTGATAAGCTTTCCAACCAAAATAAGCACCATTTGTTTTATGTGTTATGGCTTTTCATGCTCATTTTGAATCTATAGGACTAAATGGTTCTCTGTGTTACTTAAAATTCAGTGATCATTATATTTCATGATAAAATAATCCAAAACAAGAGTAAAGGAATAATGATCTGTATTTAAGAAGGATCTTATTCTTAGCAGTCAGTTTATTATCTTAAAAAGAAAATAATTGTCTTCTAGATTGTCAGAGGTGTTAATTGCAAAAGTATATTTAAATTATTATTGGCACACATTATTGTGGTACATCTGGTAGAAAAAAAAGATGATATCATTCTTAGCCATTTCTGTAGCACATTTTTTTTTTCTTAATTACTCTGTCATTAATCTGAATAGCTAAAGAGTTGGTGTTCATGCCAATAGAAAGGAATCTTGGTTGCTACCCTGGAGAAATTTTTTCCTTTACATGATCCTTTTTACTTAATATCAACATTAGCACCAAATTTAGTTGCACACCACTTAAATATGTGTAACCAGCTGTGAATATATTTTTTTTTTTTGGTATAGTACACGAAAAACTTTTTCCTTTTCTTGAGGTATAGGTGTTAATTGGTATCTCCGTATCTTGCTAATTAAGTTCTAGTAACACGTTTTCCTTCTTCCTTGCTCTGAATTTAATGAGCTCCCTTGTTATAATAATTTATTAGATAATAAGATAAAACACACCAAAAAAAAAAAAAAAAAGCTTTTTAGATGAGCTTTGAACAGGAAGGTTCAATAGATTTTAGAGAGACAACATACAGTATATAATGGTTCAGTATCAGATGCTATTCATGAAGAAAATTATTATATTAACATATAAATGTTTCTAATTGTGCAAGTGTATATTTCACTGTCAGGCAACACTAGACTGATGTATTAAGCGATACATTAGTTCTGTGAAGTGGAGCAGAAACATATAACTAAAATAATTGCCTTAAAAATAACAAGCAGATCTTTTAGACTCATAAGAATATAGGATTGTATGGACTTAAAATGATGTCTAGTACATTCTTTGACCTAAGGTAAGGTCAACTATACAGTCATCTTATACAGATTTTTCCAAGTTGCTCATAAAGAGCTCTGATTTTAGAGATATTACAGCCTCCATAGGCAATTTACCTTTGTACTTCACTATCCCTAAAGTTAGTTTGTTGTTTTGTTTTTTTGTTTTTTTCCGGAGTCAAAACCAATCTCTTAATTTAATTTAATTGCTACTTTCGCTGCCCAATATGAAATAGAGAACTCATTATTTCCTTTCTTCTTTCAGCAATGTTTACATATCTGAAAAAAAGTGCTTCATACCCATCTCTAATTTTCCTTTTTTTTTTTAAATATTAAACCATATATTTGCTTCAATCTTCTGATAGATCATGGTTTAGAAACCTTTGATCTTTCTCCTCTACTCTGTCCCAAATTAATCTCTCTTGATGTTTACATAAAATATTAGAGAAAATTTATTTATTCTTAGTAAATGGCTTACCATGTGTTCCTCCCACATAATTTGCTCTTCTAACAATATTATTCCCTTTTACCTGCTGTCCTGGGTTCAGCAGCAGCAGTCAGTTTTTCTCCTTCTTAGTAGCTGGTGCAGTGCTGTGGTTTTGACTTTCGGCCTGGGAATAATACTGATAAAGCTGATGCTTTCAGTTGCTGGCCAGAATGTTTACCCTGACCAAGGACTTTGTGAGTCTCATGCTCTGCCAGGGAGGAGGAGAAGCCGGGAGGAAGCAGGGACAGGACACCTGACCCAAACTAGCCAAAGAGGTATTCCATACCACAGCACGTCATGCCCAGGATGTAGAACTGAGAGTTCCCGGAAGGGCTAGAATGCTGCGGGGGGCAGGGGGGTGAGGTACCGGTCGGTGAGCGGTTGTATTCTCTTCCTTGTTATTTCCTTTATCATTATTACTATTAGTGGTAGCAGTAGTGATTTGTGTTATACCTTAGTTATTAAACTGTTCTTATCTCAACCCGTGGGAGTTGCATTCTTTTGATTCTCCTCCCCGTCCCTCCAGGAGCGGAGGGAAGAAAGGTGGGGGGGGAAGTGGACTTCGTGGTTCTGATTTACGGCCTGGGCTTAAACCACGACAATGGTGAATGAAAAAACTGAACATAAGCTTTCAATGTGCACTTACAGCCCAGAAAGCCAAACATATCCTGAGCTGTTGTCCTGGGTTCAGCAGTAGCAGTCATTTTTCCTCTTTCATAGTAGCTGGTGCAGCATTGTGTTTTTGACTTTTGGCCTGAGAACAGCGCTGGTAACACCGATGTTTTTAGTTACTGCTCAAATGTTGAGTCTGACCAAGGACTTTCTGTCTCATGCTCTGCCAGGGAAGAGGAGAAGCCAGGAGGAAGCAGAGACAGGACACCTGACCCAAACTAGCCAAAGAGGTATTCCATACCACCGCATGTTATGCCCAGCGTGTAACTGAGAGTTACCTGGAAGGACTGACTCACTGCTCTGTCGGACTTGGAATCAATGGGTGGTATTGTATTCTCTTCCCTTGTTACTTCCTTTATCATTATTATTGGTGACAGCAGTAGTGATTTGTGTTATACCTTAGTTACTGGGCTGTTCTTATCTCAACTCATGGGAGTTACATTCTTTTGATTCTCCTCCCCAACCCTCGGGGAATGGTGGGAAGAAAGTGCTAGGGGGCGGGGAGTGGACTGCGTAGCTGACTTGCCAATAGAGTTTAAACCAGGACAGCTGTACAAACAGTGTAGCCAGCAGATCAAGGAGGGTAATTTTGTCCCTCCAGTCTACTCTGGTGAGTCTCTACCTGAAGTACTGCATCCAGCCCTGGGGTCTCCAGTGCAAGAAAGACCTGCTAATAAAGAAAATTAACTAGAAGAAATGTAGCTTTTTAAAGTGTTCTTTAATATAAAAAAAATAATAATTAAAAACCCCCAAACTTTCAGATGTCTTTTGTGACTCTACCCTTAAGATTTCAGTCCTGAAGTAAATACTATTATTGAGGTATAGTTTTCATACCAGTACTAAAATCCCTGGTTCTAACATTCTGTCCTGGCTTCAGCAGGGGTACTTTTCTTACTACTAGGTGATATAGTACTGTGTTTGGGATTAATATGAGAATAAAGTTGATGATATGGTGATGTTTTAGTGGTTGCTGAGCAGTGCTTACACTGGATCAAGGACTTTTCAGCTTCTCATACTGCCCTGCCACTGAGCAGGCTGGGAGTCTACAAGAGGTGGGGATGAGACACAGCTGAGACAGATGACCTCAACTAGCCAAAGTGGTATTCCATAACATATGGCATCATGCTCAGCAATAAAAAATAGGGGAAAGCAGCCAGAGGACTGCTGCTCAGGAACAGACTGGGCATTGGTTGGTAGTGAGCAGCTCTTTTTCATTAGCATCACTTGTTTTACTTGGGGTTTATTTTTCTCCCTTTTTGTTATTTTCTTTTTCATTTTTTTTCTTCCCCAATTATGAGACCATTCTCATCTCAACCCATGAATCATGAATTTACTTATGTTTACCCTTACAATATTCTCTGTCACCCCAGTGGGGAAAGGGAGTTGGCTGCCAGCTGTGTGTTGCTTGGTTGCCGGCTAGGATTAAACCATGACACATCCCTAACAAAGGTCTTAGTATCCCTAGTTCTGGCAATCACAGCACAGTCTTTTCCATTAAGATGAATTTGTGAGCCAGGACAGTTTTACTGGACAGAAGCTATCGAATAGCAACTTGAAATTATTATTAGATTGAACAGTACTGAATGTTTGCCCTGCAAAATGACCTCTTGTCTGTTGATCACTTCCTGTCCCTACCAGAGGATGTGAATGACCAGAATTCAAAATCCCTACATCCAGATCACATCTACCATTAGCACAGCTTGTGAAAGCAAGTTTTACAGTTCCTTCTAACAGTACTGAAGGAAGGGCAGAGTGTTAATCCTTCCTCTTCTCCCTGACAGGAGACCTGAGTATTGGTAATACTGTAAACCTAAATACATTTACAAAATTATGTATTTCTATTATTTAAGTAACTCAGAATTATAAAGCATGCCTAAGCTCTGCAGATATATATAAAAAATATCACCAGAGTCAGGAATCACTCCTGCAGTATCACCATATCACTGCTTCACTGCACATAAACCTTATTTCCAATTAGTCTGGGCTCCCTGAGAATCAATCGGAGACTGTATAAACATTCTAAACACATACTGTGTATGTCACTTCAAATTTAACACTAACACTTTACTATATTTCTATCAATTATTCCCAGGAAATAGGCCATATTGCACCAAAGTCATGGTTTAACGGTGTTTCATTTTTCTCTCCAACCATCAAATATTTTAAAAATCACACACACAGATCTGCAGATAAACTATTTGTTGTATTTTCTCTTTTTATCTAACAAATTAGAGTATAAAAAATGTAATATTATCAATCTTATTATTAAGGACAAAAAAAAATCTAACATTTTGGTGCCTATTCATGAGCAATGACATGTAAATGACTTTTTTCAAACCTGATTTGCACAGACTGAAATGGCAGGCCAAAAGCTTACTAAGGTTAACTGGTTGCTTTCATTCCACCAAAGTACCACAGGCAACACTGGCTCCCCTAGCAGGACTAAAGGCTTTTTTCCATATAACAAATAAATCCAGGTTGGGTCTTTTTCACGTAATCTTTAAAACTCAAATTATACCTTAATTTTTCCCTTAGAAAGATTGCCTAAGAGAAAATTGAAAGGGGCAAAAATCAGTCTGCTAAGGCTTACAGTCCTATTTATCCCTAATGGCAGAGAACAGCACCTGTAATTTCCCAGGTGTTTTAATCATATTCAGCTCTGGGAGCTGACACCTTGCAGCTCTTAAATCACAGCTCAGTAGATATTGATCTGTATTATTTTCTCAGTCAGAATTCTTGTGTTTGTATACTTCTAATTAAAACTGGATCCCATACAATGATTAACCTGAGCATGCTAGGTATCTTGCTCAAAAGGTGAGGAGGAAGGAATATCATGTAAGCAAGCAATATTTAGTCAGATGTAAAACAAACAAACAAACAAACAAAAAAAAAAAAAAAAAAAAAAAGTCAGATCATTAAAGAAAGGCATCCAAAGATGCTACAGGTTTATGATACAAATATAAAAGTTATAAGAATCAAAATACTTTTTCTCATCCTCTTGGCTGGACTAAAGGAAACTGAAGGAGTTATTTACTTTGGAGGGGTTTTTTTATGTTATAGATATTTACATTATTTACATTACTCTTTACATATAAGGTATATTCCCAAGATCTTTTTCTTGCCTCAAAGCCCATGGAGCTGGCTTTTACATTACTTAGTGAATGAATTTCGGAGGAAATTTCTGCAAACATAGCAAAGTAAACATTTCATATCAAAACTTTGACAGAAAGAATGATATCCCTTTAAAGGTATAGACTGAAATATAAATGGAAATTCTGCTAAAACTACTCTGAGATGCCATTTTTCTGATTTTTTTTTCCCCTGTATTTTAATAACTGGAAAAACGGTGTTGGAGAAGGTCTATCTTTGTGATCCAGTGATGACTTCAGATACAGAATAGTTCAAATATTAAAAAGAAGTTTTTTTAATCCATTCTACTGACTTTTAAAAGTATAATTTTAAAAATATCAGGAATCAACTTACTATTCAGCTTTTTTTTTTGTTTCATTTACATTCATCATATGTCACCCTACTTCTGTATTATTTTGAATTGCTTTCCTCTCTTCTATTCCTAAATATCTGCTAAAGAAGTGTTATTCCAACTCCACAGTTCAATTAATTGTGCAGAAAGATATTAATTTCATACAGGGTCAGTATTCACCTATATTTTGGCTCAGCTTCAAACTACAGAAGGATAAAATACCCCAGGGAATTCAGTGATGAATGGTGACAATAACATTCTGCTCAGTGTTCTTCAGAAAATACTGTTCATCTGGTTCTGGGGTACCCTTTCAAGCCAACCACTGGAAACAGAACCTGTGGTTAGCCTTCACAATAGTAATTGCTCAACATTCTTGGAGATCTGGGAGTTGTTATATTTTTTCAGTTTTCTGTTTTTTTCCCACTCTATATACAGTTTCTGGAGGCACAAATCCAAGGTTTTGAAATCATCTGAGTTCAATAAACTGTTTCTTTCTCAAAACAAATGAGCAAAATACATGTATTTAAATTATTAACTCTCAAAAAACTGATGACAATATTTTTCAATGTTAATTGGTTTTCAGTATAAGAACAAACACAATGAAAAAGGAAAATAAAGGATTAGTACTGTTCATTGTTTTGCATTAGACCTCATCCCATAAAACACTGAAGATGTTTATGAATTCGTATGTAGTTAGATAACTAAAATGTTATCCTTCAAGGCATGAACAACATTTATTTTTACTGAGGGCAAGGCAACTGAAGATGATTATCTACATTGCACTAAACATAGGCTCAGGGACAAAAGTACCACAGTGAATTTCTTTTTATTTTCAGCAATTAGAACAATAATTTGCCCCCATACTAAGTGCCTTAATCTTTCTGCCTACTTTCCTTTTACCCCTTTATATATTTGATGCTAGCAAACAACTTTTTTTACACAGAGTATCATGTATCTTATTAGGAGATGTGACTGAGACCTCGTCTTCAGGATGAGGGAGCTGTTGCATTACATTCCTTTGGGCCAGGCAAGCAAGTCACATTTCTTACTTCCTCAGTAGATAGCCTGTCTCAGAGCTCCTAACTTAGGCACTAGCAACTCAGGACCCCAGTTTAATTATGTATGGATTTTGATATTAACTTCAAAATACTAATTTAAGATGTTATAGCCCAAATGAGTGCTTGATCAGTAGAGAACCTCAGAACTTTACATTGTATTTGGAATTCCCTACATGGAATTCTAGATCGCCATCTTGATAGTGTAGAGAATTTATAAGCCATTACTCAGTAGTTTCTGCCTCTCTCATTAACTGTATGAGAAACCCTTTGACTTAATATAGTGTATTTGAAATGGTGGCTACAGAACCTCAATACATGGATATTGTTTTTCCTAACTTAAGTGGTCTCAATTTTTCTTCAGATATTCAGAAATTAAAAAGAAGACTAAATGTTTAAAATTCTTTGAAGCCTGATGGAATGACTTCTCCAGCCAATGTCTTAAGATTTTCTCATCAGATATGAGAATACATAGAATCATAGAATCGTACAATAGTTAGGGTTGGAAAGGACCTTAAGATCATCTAGTTTCAACCCCCCTGCCATGGCCAGGGACACCCCACACTAAACCATGTCACCCAAGGCCTCATCCAACATGGCCTTAAACACCGCCAAGGATGGAGCATTCACAGCTTCCTTGGGCAACCCGCTCCAGTGCCTCACCACCCTCTCAGTAAAGAATTTCTTCCTTAGATCCAATCCAAACTTCCCCTGTTTAAGTTTGAACCCGTTACCCCTTGTCCTGTCACTACAGTCCCTGATGAAGAGTCCCTCCTCAGCATCCTTGTTGGCCCCCTTCAGATCCTGGAAGGCTGCTATGAGGTCTCCACGCAGCCTTCTCTTCTCCAGGCTGAACAGCCCCAACTTTCTCAGCCTGTCTTCATACGGGAGGTGCTCCAGTCCCCTGATCATCCTCGTGGCCCTCCTCTGGACTTGTTCCAACAGTTCCATGTCCTTTTTATGTTGAGGACACCAGAACTGCACACAATACTCCAAGTGAGGTCTCACAAGAGCAGAGTAGAGGGGCAGGATCACCTCCTTCGACTTGCTGGTTATGCTCCTTTTGATGCAGCCCAGGATACGGTTGGCTTTCTGGGCTGCGAGTGCACACTGACGGCTCATGTTCATTTTCTCATCAACCAACACCCCCAAGTCCTTCTCTGCAGGGCTGCTCTGAATCTCTTCTCTGCCCAACTTGTAGCCGTGCCTGGGATTGCTCCGACCCAAGTGTAGGACCTTGCACTTGGCATGGTTAAACTTCATCAGGTTGGCATCAGCCCACCTCACAAGCATGTTGAGGTCCCTCTGGATGGCATCCCTTCCCTTCGGTGTATCAACCAAACCACACAGCTTGGTGTCATCGGCAAACTTGCTGAGGGCGCACTCAATCCCACTGTCCATGTCACCGACAAAGATGTTGAACAAGACCGGTCCCAACACCGATCCCTGAGGGACACCACTTGTTGCTGGTCTCCAGCCGGACATTGAGCCATTGACCACAGCTCTTTGCGTGCGGCCATCCAGCCAGTTCTTTATTCATCAAGTGGTCCACCCATCAAATTGATGTCTCTCCAATTCAGAGACAAGGATGTCGTGTGGGACAGTGTCGAATGCTTTGCACAAGTCCAGATAGATGACATCAACTGCTCTGCCCCTGTCCATCAGTTTCGTAGCCCCATCATAGAAGGCCACCAAATTGGTCAGGCAGGATTTCCCCTTAGTGAAGCCATGCTGGATCTCACCAACCACCTCCTTGTTTTTCATGTGCCTTAGCATGCATTCCAGGAGAATCTGCTCCAAGATTTTGCCAGGCACAGAGGTGAGACTGACTGGTCTGTAACTGCCCGGGTCATCCATTTTCCCCTTCTTGAAAATGGGGGTTATATTTCCCTTCTTCCAGTCATTGGGAACTTCACCTGACTGCCATGATTTTTCAAATATTGTAGCCAGTGGCTTAGCAACTTCATTTGTCAGCTCCTTCAGGACCCGCGGATGGATGTTGTCAGTTCCCATGGACTTGTGCATGTTTAGGTTTTTAAGATGGTCTCGAACCAGATCCTCTCCTACAGTGGGCCTAGGGTCTTCATTCTCACAGTCCCTGTGTCTGCCTTCCAAGACTTGGGTGGTGCGGTCAGAGACTTTGCCAGTGAAGACCGAGGCAAAGAAGTCATTAAGAATCTCAGCCTTCTCCAAATCCTGGGTAGGCAGTTCTCCCTATATCTTCTGAAGGGGGCCTACATTGTCCCTAGTCTGTCTTTTTCTCGCTATGTACCTATAGAATCCCTTCCTGTTATTGTTAACATCCCTAGCCAAGTTCAATTCTGACTTGGCCTTAGCCTTCCTCACCTGGTCCCTAGCTTCCCGGCCAGCATCCCTGTATTCTTCCCAGGCCGCCTGTCCCTGCTTCCACCGTCTATAAGCCTCTTTTTTCCATTGAATTTTCCTCAGCAGCTTCTTATCCATCCCAGGAGGTCTCCTGGCCCTCCTGCTGCACTTCCTTCCAGTTGGGATGCAACACTCCTGAGCTTGGAGCAGGTGATCCTTGAATAACAACCAACAGTCTTGGGCCCCCCCTGCTCTGTAGGGCTGTATCCCATGGAACCTTACTAAGCAGGTTCCTGAAGAGGCCAAAGTCTGCTCTTTTGAAGTCCAGGGCAGTGAGCTTGCTGCACGCTCTTCTCACTGTCCCAAGGATCTCGAACTCTACCATCTCGTGGTCGCTGCAACCAAGGCTGCCCTGGAGTATCACATTTCCAACCAGCCCTTCCCTGTTGGTGAGCACGAGGTCAAGCATGGCACCTCCCCTTGTCGTCTCCTCTATTACTTGCAGAAGGAAGTTGTCTTCCACACAATCAAGGAACCTCCTGGACTGCTTGTGCCGGGCCGTACCTTCACTCCAACAGATGTCAGGGTGGTTGAAGTCCCCCATGAGAACAAGGGCCTGTGAGCGTGAGGCTGTTCCTATCTGCCTGTAGAGCACTTCATCCACAGATTCGTCTTGATCAGGCGGTCTGTAACAGATCCCCACAGTAACGTCCCCCATCGCTGCTCTCCCTTTAACTCTGACCCACAAGCTCTCCGTCGACTGCTCACCCGTCCCCAGACAGAGTTCCATACTCTCCAGCCTATCCCTAACATAAATAGCAACTCCCCCTCCCTGCCTGCCAGGCCTGTTTTTTCTAAAGAGCCTGTAACCTTCCATTCCAACACTCCAGTCATAGGAGCCATCCCACCATGTTTCTGTGATGCCTATTATATCATACTCCCATAGTCGTGTGCACACATCTCTAATTCCTCTTGTTTGTTCCCCATGCTACGGGCGTTTGTATAGAGGCATCTGAGCTGAGCTCCAAATGAAGCCGGCTCATTGGCTGGAGTGGCTGGAATATCTCTACATTGCTCTGAGCATTTATTATAGGTGCTGGCAACTGACTGACTGTGTTGGGATGAAACAATGCCCCCCTCCCCCAACACATCTAGTTTAAAGCAACCTTGACCAGTCTGACAAGCCTCCTACCAAAACCACTCTTCCTCTTCATTGTCAGATCAGCTCCACCAGCTCCCAGTAGACCTGGCCTTCTAATTTGGGCCCCATGTTCAAGACACCTAAACCCCTGACTATGGCACCACCCTTCTAACCATTTATTAACGTGACCAATCCTCCTAGCCTTTTTAAGGTCCTCCTCTGTATCCTGGAGAATTGATGAAAAGACAATCTGAGGTCCAGAGCCCCTAACCACCTCTCCCAGGGCTCTGTAGTCCTTCTTTATGTTCTCCCGCATACTGCTATAAAAATCGCTAGCACCCACATGGATCACCAGAAGTGGGTAACAGTCCGTGGGTCTCACTACAGCAGGCAGCCTCTCTGCAACATCCCTGATCCGTGTCCCAGGTAGGCAACACACCTCTCTCGAGACCAGGTCAGGCCGACAGATGAGTGCCTTTGTCCCTTTCAAAGTTGAGTCCCCTACCACTATGACCTGCCTCTTTTCCTGGCAGCACCAGTAGTGATCTTCTTTACCGGCGCACCAGACTGTTGTTTCTGGTGCAAGTGCCCTTCCTTCTTAGCCCCCTGCAGGACAGCAAAGCTGTTCTGGGTGGGGACAACAGATTTAGGAGGAACCCCTTGTTTTTAATTGTCCTCTTCCTCTTTTTTTTTGTTGTTTTTTGTTGTTACTATTTCCCAGGTTCCTGGGTTGACAGCCTCCTCCACTCCTCCATGAGCTTCAGGGGACGCCTGAGGCACCTGCACAGTTTGGGCCTGGAGGAGGCAGCCCTGTTTCCTCTCAGCTTCCCTGACATCTTGCAGCCTATTAACAGCATCCCGCAGCTCAGCCACCTGCTGCAGGAGGACCTCCACCAGGGAGCACCGACTGCAGCCCTGCCCATTTGACACCGTTCCCTCAGGAGACCAGTGCAGACACTCTCTACACTCCGAGCTCTGCACTGCAGCCTCCCTTCTCATCGGCTCTGTCTGGGTGCCTACGCTGGCCACCTCCGGGGCAGCCAGAGCAGAGCTCCCAGACCGGGCCCTGGTTGTACGGCGAGTACTCACCATCCCGCTCGCCTGCCCGCGCAAATTGCCACGCAAACTGCCTCGACCCACCCTGTTCGCCGTGCTCCTGGTTGCTCGCTTTCTCAGGGGCAGGTTTTTAATCAGTCACGGCTGGTGCCGTTCCTCATGGCTCTGCCCCCTGTGAGTCAGCTGCTCGCGTCAGCAGCAATATGTCTCAATGCAAACTATAGGAAAGGTATAAAAATATATTAAGATAAAAATGCATTCACTGTAAATAGTCTTACAATAAAAAACATTGGCTTATCTTAAAAGTTTACTTCAAGTCAGATATTTTCAATTTGAAACCATTGCTTCTTTAATTATGCATGACCACACCATCCAAGTCTTGGAAGGCAGATGCAGGGACTATGAGAATGAAGACCTTAGGCTCACAACCTGGTTTAGATCATCTAAAGAACCTGAATGTGCACAAGTCCATGGGAACTGATGAAATCCACACATAGGTCCTGAAGCATCTGATGAATGCGAAGCCACTGTCCATCATATTTGAAAAATCATGGCAGTCAGGTGAAGCTCCTGATGACAGGAAAAAGAAAAATATAACCCACATTTTCAAGAAGGGGAATATGGAAGACCCAGGAAAGCACAGGACAGTCAGTCTCAACTCTGTGCATGGCAAAATCCTGGGTGCCTCATCACCCTCACAGTAAAGAACTTCCTCCTTATATCTAAGCTGAACTTCCCCTGTTTAAGTTTTAACCCGTTACCACTTGTTCTATCACTACAGTCTCTGATGAAGAGTCCCTCTCCAGCATCCTTGTAGGTCCCCTTCAGATACTGAGAGGCTGCTATGAGGTCTCTACAGAGCCTTCTCTTCTTCAGGCTGAACAGCCACAACTTTCTCAAGCCTGCCTTCATACAGTGAAGGTGCTCGAACCCCCTTATCATTCTCATGGCCCTTCTCTGGTCTTGTTCCAACAGCTCCATGTCCCTTTTATTTTGAGACCACCAGAACTGTACACAGTACTCTAAGTGAGGTCTCGTGAGAGCAGAGGGGCTCTGGTGGCTCATGTTCAGTTTCTCATAAACCAACACCCCCAAGTTGTTCTCTGCAGGGCTGTTCTGAATCACTTCACCCAGCCTGTAGCTGTGCCTGGGATTGTCATTACCCAATTGCAGGGCTTTGCACTTGGCCTTGTTGAACTTCATGAGGTTGGCATCAACCCACCTCTTAAGCATGTCAAAGTCCCTTTGTATGGCATCCCTTCCCTCTGGTGTATCAACTGAATCATGCGGCTTATTGTCACATAGCTTGCTGAAGGCTCACTCAATCCCACTGTCAATGTTGCCAACATAGACGTTGAACAGGATCAAAAGCTGTCAAAGTTGACTACTTCATATAATAATTAAAAGAACAATGTCCTGGTTTCAGCTGTAACAGCTATTTTTTTTTCTCTTTCCTAGTAGCACTTCCCATACAAGGATGGGCTGAGAAGGTTGGGGCTGTTCAGCCTGGAGGATACTCCAGTGAGACCTTATTGCAGCATTTTGGTTCTTAAAAGCAGCCTATAGGAGAGATGGAGAGAGATCTTTTAGTGGCACCTGCTGTGATAGGATGAGGAGTGATGGTTCTCAACTAAAAGAGGGGAGATTTGGGCTCGATGTGAGGAAGAAGTTCTTTACAGTGAGGGTGGTAAAACACTGGCACAGGTTGACCAGAGAGGTGGTGGATGTGTCATCTCTTGTGACATTCAAAGCCAGGTTGGATGTGGTTCTGGGCAAAGTGATCTAGATGAAGATGTCTCTGCTCATTGCAGGAGGGATTGGACTAGATGACCTTTGAAGGCTCCTTCCAACCCAAACTATTCTATGAGTATGAGTATGAGAACACTGCTGATAACACACCAATGTTTATTTATTGCTAAGTAGCACTTACCCTGATCAAGGACTTTTCAGTATCTAAGTTTCATAGTATAGTTAGGGTTGAAATGGACCTTAAGATCATCTAGTTCCAACACCCCTGCCATGGCCAGGGACACCTCACACTAAACCATGACACCCAAGGCCTCATCCAACATGGCCTTAAACACAGCCAAGGATGGAGCATTCACAGCTTCCTTGGGCAACCCATTCCAGTGCCTCACCACCCTCACACTAAAAAATTTCTTCCTTATATCCAGTCTAAACTTCCCCTGTTTCAGTTTGAACCCGTTACCCCTTGTCCTGTCACTACGGCCCCTGATGAAAAGTCCATCCCCAGCATCCCTATAGCCCCCTTCAGATCCTGGAAGGCTGCTATGAGGTCTCCACGCAGCCTTTTCTTCTCCAGGCTGAACAGACCCAACTTTCTCAGCCTGTCTTCATACGGGACGTGCTCCAGTCCCCTGATCATCCTCCTCTGGACTTGTTCCAACAGTTCCATGTCCTTTTTATGTTGAGGACACCGGAACTGTACACAATACTCCAAGTGAGGTCTCAGGAGAGCAGAGTAGAGGGGCAGGATCACCTCCTTCGACCTGCTGGTTATGCTTCTTTTGATGCAGCCCAGGATACGGTTGGCTTTCTGGACTGCAAGCACACACTGCTGGCTCATGTTCATTTTTTCATTGACCAACACCCCCAAGTCCTTCTCTGCAGGGCTGCTCTGAATCTCTTCTCTGCCCAACCTGTAGTCGTGCCTGGGATTGCTCTGACCCAGGTGTAGGACCTTGCACTTGGCATGGTTAAACTTCATCAGGTTGGCATCAGCCCACCTTACAAGCGTGTCAAGATCCCTCTGGATGACATTCCTTCCCTCCTGTGTATCAACCGAACCACACAGCTTGGTGTCATCGGCAAACTTGCTGAGGGCGCACTCAATCCCACTGTCCATGTCACCGACAAAGACGTTGAACAAGACCGGTCCCAACACCGATCCCTGAGGGACACCACTTATTACTGGTCTCCAACTGGACATCGAGCCATTGACCACAACTCTTTGCGTGCAGCCATCCAGCCAGTTCTTTATCCATCGGGTGGTCCACCTATCAAATAGATGTCTCTCCAATTTAGAGAAAAGGATGTCATGTGGGACAGTGTCGAATGCTTTGCACAAGTCCAGGTAGATGACATCAACTGCTCTGCCCCTGTCCATCAGTTTCGTAGCCCCATCATGCTCTGCCAGTGAGGGGGGGCACAGTAAGCCAGGAGGAAGCAGAGACAGGACACCTCAGCCAGTGTAGCCAAAGAGGTATTCCATACCACAGTAAGTCATGCCCAGTATATAAACTGTGGGGATTTACCTGGAAGGGCAGATTGCTACTTGGGTCAGGCAAGGTATCAGCCAGCAGGTGGTGAGCAACTGTAGTGTGCATCTCTTGTGTTTATCGGTATTTTTCCTTTTATATTCTCTTCCTTTGTTATTTCCCTTTTCAGTATTATTATTAATAGTAGCAATAGGGTAGTAGTTGTAGTAGTAGTAGTAGCAGCAGTAGTAGTAGTAGTAGTAGTAGCAGTAGTAGTAGTTTTGTATTATACTTAAGTCATTGCACTGTTCTTGTCTTTCTCCTCTTATCTCATTCTTTTGACTCTCCTCCCCATCCTGCCTGGAGGTGGGCTGAACGGGTGGCTGCATGGTTCTGAGTTACTGGCTGGGCTTAAACCACAACAAACAATTCAGCCACAGTATAGTCCAAAACTTTTTCATTGTGAACTGTATGTAGTTGATTATTTTTGTAAGGGAAGGCAATGTACAATGTATGCAATTAACCTGTAAAATAAGAATGCTACTGAGAAGATTCTATTGTATTGCAGTTTTGTCCCAGTAACAAGGATAGCAATTAGTAGTGATGACTATCACTTTGTCTAGTGTAGCTCAACACCTTGATGATGCTTCCTTTAATCCTGCTGGAAACTGTTGATTTTTTAATTGCTTTGGTATGAAACTTTCATGTTTGTGGGAGTTGCAGAGCAATCTGATTCAAGTTAAGTTACTGCACATCATACATCTTTGAGATGTACAGACAGCTGTATTATTAAATGAGACTTTAAGACAATTCATTACAGACAGCATAAAGTTTCCATAGTATATATTACAATTCTCAGCAGAAAATCAGATCAAAGAGCCACACCATCAGAAAATGCTCTATTAAATGATTGTTTATAAGGAGCCTTTTAACTCTGTCTCTGCAACAAGAAATCACATAAGGTTGAATGGCTGTAGAGACATATTGCAGACTAAGTGCAGACAATTTATTTGCTGCAACCCTGCATTCCTGTAATGTTTCTCTGTGTGCCCTTTAGAGTAAAGTGGAAACACAAACAGGAAAATGACTTGCTTTGTGATAAATGAATGTGTCTGAAAACATGAGACAGTGAAAACAGCCAAAATAAGTGATCCAGGCCTGTTCAGCATATGAAAGAAAATGAAAGAGAATTTCTTTATAATGCCAACTTAATCAGAGCTTCAGTCCTGATAGTCACAGAAGCCCATGGTTGAAATGAAGATATCACGCAGTTATTCATGCTTAAGTTATTTGAAGGAAGGAGAGATGCACTTATTCATCATAATGTAGCTTTAGGTTTAGCAGACTTTAAATAAAAAGGTAGTACACATTACTGTGCATCTGATCCACTAGCAGTCCTGCAAAATCCAATATCTCTTCCGACTATATTGATGCTAGTCTTTACTATCATAAAGGTCTTCCTGTTCCCTCATGTCAGCTTTGCTGAAGAGTCAGATTTAATAAAAGAGGGTTAACAGAAGCAATATGGATTATCACTGCAGTGGAGGATCTTGTAAAGCACAATGAGAAGTCTGATCTGCCTTACTGTTTTTATTCTTTAGGTTTTATATTATATTATGTCTTCATCCTTTTCTTTCTACAAATATTTATCTATATGGGTAATTGTTTACTCTTGGATATAAGAATCACACAGTGAATGCATATTCACTTGTCAGCAACTGACATCCAATTATTTTTAAAAGTAAAGTATTACTTCACATTTCTTCTGCCTCTTTGTGTCAAAAATATTGACAGGTAGACTGTGGCCCTACCTATGTGCTTTGATGACCAGGACACCCTGAGAAAATATGGAAGCACAGTGTAGTAGACAGGTGACAAGAGACTGAGCACTCAAAGTAGCTTACATTTCACTATGTTGTACTGAGATGTTAAAGTGACCGTGATGTCCATAATGACAGTTCACAACTTGTGACACAGAACATAGCACAGACCCTTGCTCTGTGACTGATCTTTCCCAGTTATTTCATTGAAACATACCTAAATGAACCTCAGCGTGTTTATGGCAGGTACTATACAGAGCTTTTCGATAGAAGCTTCTTTAATTAACAAATTGGAGGCATTCTGAAACTTCTGTATTGATAACTTGTCTTTCTCAAAGGGCAAAAGTCACTGCCATCCTCAGTGCTTTCAGCCTTGAATGACAGAAGGATTCAATGGTAAGACTACTTGAATTGAATGAACTGGGGCCAAAATCAACTCAGAACTGCAGTTCAAAAGATTATGCCGTGGGACAGATACATAAAGAGACACTACAAGAGTTGGGGGGGGATTTCTAAATTTTAAGGGCATCAGTGGCAGTAAACCATCATACAAACCAGATCTGAAAGTTCATATAGCAGAGCTTGACAATATTCTTTCTTCAAGGTAACAGTGCCAGCATGATCTCCTGTGTATAGTGGCAGTCTTAGAGTAAATCTGACATCCAATACTGAAATTAGGTTTTTCTGAAACTATGGACTGATCAATCATAGCTTTCAAAGTTCTGCAAAATGATAAGGATCAGTGCCAGTAGCTTCCTGAAGCATTTGATAACTAACACAATGAAAGGCACTCATCCTAATTTCTTGAAAAATTTCTTTGGAGGTAACAATAGTTTGTCAGCTCTTGAGCTGCTACTGTTGTTAGATATTAGAAAATCTCTCCACTTGGGAATCACTGAAATTACAGATACACCTGAAATCAGACCTGATTTTCAAATGGAGCTTTTGTACTATAATGGAAACTCTCTGTCTGTAGTTTATATTATAGAAAATGTACACAATAAATTAGCTAAAAACAGCATTAGATTTTTATTTGGTCAAGGGAAGATGCAGGAAGGTGAACATGAGGAAAACTGGGAAGATGTATAATGTCAGTGCT
The DNA here is from genome assembly GCF_963264785.1 of Psittacula echo. Taxonomy (NCBI): domain Eukaryota; kingdom Metazoa; phylum Chordata; class Aves; order Psittaciformes; family Psittacidae; genus Psittacula; species Psittacula echo. The sequence continues at coordinate 68,940,324 of NC_137736.1, read as the reverse complement.
TTGGTGTTTGGCTAAGATAGGATCTCTTTTCCTTTTGGTGTTGTAGCCAGGACATCGTTAACTGTAGTAAACATTGATCTATGACACCAGATATGGATAAGACGGAAGCATATGGAATATGCCTTCCAGTATTAATAGGGACAGAACAGTGTAGAGAGAAACTTATCTGACTGGATGCCTACATATGTGTGTCTACAGGCAAAATTCCCAGGAATTCTAATATATTTGCATATATGTATACACACATCCAAAATCATAATTCATGTTAAAATTATATTTGGTTATTTGAAAAAACAATTTCAAATCATTCACTGAAGGAATATAGTTGTCCCAGAGATGCTTAAAGCAGAAGTAATACACCTAATAAACAAACATCTGATGACATTTTTTGTGCAAAATACCAATGCTTAAATTTCTTGTTGAAATAATTTTATAAACTGACTCTATGAAGTACTCCTGTGGCAATTTGCATTTCTGAAATGTATAGATTGGGTATGTGAAGACAAAACCTACTGATTTTTCTGTTGAAAAACGTATTGATTTAAATATAACTTCCTGTGTTTACTGTTTGGGAATAATGTAGTTTCAATTTAGTGGTCTATATAAACCGTTTCATCTGTTATTTAAGTTCATTGAAATCTTTCTGGAAAGACTGCTTCTTCTATTGTAAGAAGAATACTGAAGCTTAAAGTGGTGCATCTGCGGGCTACACCTGAACTGGCATCTAAAACAAGATAAGGTCCTGTTCAGGTGATTTCACTGATTTACTTCATCAGTAGTGTGCAAAATAAGCACAGTAAGAGTTTACAAGAATCATCTTTCTCCAACATGTCTCTATGTGTTCCTCCTACCACACATGCTCTGCCTGTTACAGCAGCTGTGCTTGGAAGTTGACTTCTCTTTGCTGCAGCATTGTTAGCAGGTTGTCCCAGTTTCAGCATTAACAGATTCAGAGTAAGAGAAGAGGCATTGATCATTCGGACTTGCCTCTCATAATCTTAATATATTTTGTCCCTAAAAATCCAGCCAAAAGTGATCTCCCTACTGTCAAGATGAATCAGCATGGGCTGCTCACACCTTCAAGGAGTCAAGAGTTAAAGTGCCTTACTGTCCTTTTAAATGCTTATCTAGACTTATATGACTCATGTATGCACTGACGCACATGAATGTATATATAAAAATTATTTTGGAATGATGCAAGGTACTGGAGTTGCTGAGATAGTCCTGCTGTTTGCTGCTTAGAGACACTTTTTTAAATATATGCTTCTTGGTTTTGTTTATTTTTCCTTCTGCTTCAGTGCCAAATTTACAAGCAATGATGGGGAGTAATCACTATGCATTGTCACATTATCCCTACATAATTCCCGCATTAAATTGCCACTGATCAAATCCAAGGAAAGCAAAATCCTCCTTTACTTCACTCCCCACTGACTATATATTAGGTACCTTCTTTCTTCACACAAAACACGTAACAAAGGTGTTGTGAAACAGATTATGTACATAAGACATAGAGAATTTTTTTGCTGAAGAGATGCCCCAAGGTTATTACTGTACCAACCTTCTAGTGGGCTCAAGCTCTCCAGCTCTCATCTGAACCTCTCACATCAGATTTTGATACCCATCAAACTGCCTGGTCTTCTGCCAGAAAATACCTAGACAGAGTTTGAGATTTATTTCAGTTCGGGGGCTCATCACAGCCTGCAGGCTAGATGTGGTTGCCCTGTTTCAGAACCTAAATGGCTTGGTAGCATACACCTGACCAGTCAACATCACTTGGCCGCAATGACAGAAACTCTTTAGTAGTCTTTCTATGCTACAGTGAAGAAGGGAGGTATTGCCTTGGCTGCCTGCAGGACCATGGTAGTGTCAAGTATTGTAAGAATAGTCATGGCTTCAGATGACACAGAAGTGGATCACTCATCTCTCCTTTCTGTATGTAAAATCCTTGTCCTACAAGAGAGTTGTATGAAAGCATGGCACTCAGACCACTGACACATTTCACTTCATATGCCTTGTGAAAAAAAAGCAGAGCACTAAAACAGCATTTCTTCTAATAAAGAAATTTCATTGTCCTAGCTGTCCTTTTGGGGTTTAATATGATCAAAACCAAGCTTTAGTGGTGAGCTGACTGTGTAATAAAATTAAGGTTCTTCCCAGTATTTTTCAAATTGAGACATATTTTTCTGACCATGCTCCTCTACAAGATAAAGTGTCTGCAATTCAGGGCAGGAGCGGTGCTGCATGTATTCCACAGTAGTCTGAAAAGCAAATGAAAGGCACAAGCAAGAAGAAATGGAACAGAGAAAAAGGATAGAGAGGCTAAGATAAAACCAATTCATGGAAAGGCAGTCTGTGGGAAGGGACTACAAACTGGATACTTTCAGAGACAGTAAAAATTGAGCAGAGGTCTAAAACTGGTCTTTGGCTGGCTTTTGCTCTGCTCTTAAAGTTGGATAGGAAATGTTTAAAACCACACAATTAATGTAAGCTTAGATGTGGGCATAGGCATATGTCTAACTGTCACTATAGATATCCTGTGAGAATTTGGACATGGTTATCTATTCTTTAGAAGCAGACATTGCTTTGACTGTGGGATCTGATTTTATCTGCATTGCAACTAACTGATGCTTTGCTTGAACATGTGAAATTACTTTAAATAAACAACTGATTTCTGAAATTATTATGTTGTTTATGAAAATGTAAAACCTTTAACAGCGCATTATAGAATAGGAATTAAAATTGTACTTAATTGCAAAAAATAATTTCTATTTGAAATGACTAAAAGGGAAGAATCCTTTTGTTATTGTTGTTCTACGTAAAAAAAAAAAAAACAAAAAACAAAAAACAAAAAACAAACAAACAAAAAAAAAAAAAACAAAAACAAAAACAAAAAAAAAAACCCACAAAACCCCAACATCATCTTGACACATTTATGCAGGTTTTTTTTCCAGTATTTTATGCATTTTGGCAAAACACAACTTAGTATATACCAAGATAGTGAACAAATCTTTTGAAAACAAAGTATATATTATGTTGAAACACTGATGTTTGAGAGATATGTTACTCAAAGGAAACAAAGATCTAATATGTGAAAAGTACATATAACACATGAAAATTATAATAGATTTATGAATGGGATTCTAAGATGTGACATATCAAATAACAGTAAATACTGTGCACATAATTTTGAATACTATGCCTTTGTTCCTGAAAATTTGTGAAACTACTCTGTGATTTCAGGTGAGATAGACTGCTGTGATTAGGACATGAAATCCTAATATTATAATTTCTGAATGAACAGCTGAAAAATAGATTTATCTGGAAAATTAATCTATCTTGTAAGAAAGTGCTTCTACAAGCCATAGCAAGATAATTGATGACTGTTGAGAAAATACTAGCATTTTATAAATTTGTAGTAAAAATACTGCTCTTTCACTGAAAATTGAATACGGCCAATAAAAACTATATCAAATTTAGAAAGCAAAAATGTTATTGTTTTATTTTGCTTGCATAAGTGCTATGATGGAAATATAAATTATAAAGTATATGTAAAATACTTAATTTCAGCTTTTTTTTTTTTGCCTTTTGTAATTCAATCTAAAAATGTTATGACATTTTGAAATTTTGCCATTTTAATAGATGAAACAAAAATTAAAAAATGTGTTTCATTTTATATTTAAATTAGGATGGTTTAACATATTTTCAGATTTAATTTTTAGCTAGAAGAAAGTATATGTTGTACCCATTTCAGTTTCAATATGGTTTTTCATATTTTTCTCTGCTTCGAAACACAGTTAATAGCTATGGCCTCTCATGGCTAAATGCACCCTAGGAACTTTCATATTATGTCTGCTAAAGAGTTCATTTCATGGAGTGGAATATTACTATATTTTCAAGCATTTAAAAAAGATAAATCTTCATATAAACCTGATTATAAGAAATTCTCACTTTTCCTTTCTTCTTTGGCTCATGTTTGTATAAGTCCTTCCACAACATCTTATGTTAGAGATTCACCATATCTTTTTCTCTCTCAAAAGGAACCAGAACTCAGTGAGGAATGAATCCTGCTCTGTGTGAGATGTGCTGGTTCTCTCTACATTCATCTCTTGTGAATGATGCAGAACTGTGACGTCCTCTCTTTGCCCTTCCTGTTTCCCTAATCAGACCATGGAAGAAATAGTTCTAAGCGGTTTCAAAACATTGGCTATAACACATCAGTGGAATTCGTACATTTCTGAATGATGTTTCTCTTTGCTGTATATCAAACATGGAATTCATGCATTTTCAGGACCACTTTTCTTCCTCCTTGGATAATTTTCTAATTTATTGTGCCCTGCGGAGAAGAACTTGGGGGTGTTGGTTGATGAGAAACTGAGCATGAGCCAGCAGTGTTTGCTTGCAGACCAGAAAGCCAACCATATACTGGGCTGCATCAAAAGGAGCATGACTGGCAGGTCGAAGGAAGTGATCCTGCCCCTCTACTCCACTCTCGTGAGACTCCATTTGGAGTACTGTGTACAGTTCTGGTGTCCTCAACATAAGAAGGACATGGAGCTGTTGGAACAAGTCCAGAGGAGGGCCATGAGGATAAGGGAGTTCAAACACCACTGTTTGAAGGCAGGCTTGCAAAAGTTGGGAGCTGGTCAGCCTGGAGAAGGGAAGGCTGTGTAGAGACCTCATAACAGCCTTCCGGGTATCTGAAGAGGACCTACAAGGATGCTGGAGAGGGACTCTGCATCAGAGACTGTAGTGATAGAACAAGGGGTAATGGATTCGATCTTAAACAGGGGAAGTTTAGATTGGATATAAGGAAGAAGTTCTTTAGTGTGAGGGTGGTGAGGCACTGGAATGGGTTGCCCAAGGAAGCTGTGAATGCTCCATCCCTGATGGTGTTCAAGGCCAGGTTGGATGGAGTCTTGGGTGACACGGTATAGGGTGAGATGTCCCTGCCCATGGCAAGGGCTTGGACCTAGATAATCTTAAGGGCCTTTGCAACCCTTTCTATTGTATCATTCTATGATTCTATTATTATATGTAAGTGAAAAGCACAGATGCAGCACAATAAAAATTAAAACTATCAAACACAGGAGAGGAACAAAATGTTAAAATTTATTCTTGGATTCATTCATAGCGTAAGTGCTATTTGACCAAAGTCTCTTTTATGGAACTATGTCAGCTCTTTTCCAATTGTTATATGCTTTGTAAAAAGTATGTTTGATAGTATGTACAATATTTTAGTTAATTGAAAATGTTCTTAATGACATCTACTATGGGGATTTCTCTTATAAAAAAAATATTTATAGTTGGTTCCTCATACTAAGTATTTTCCTTACACTTTCTTCAAAAGAAAAAGAGAATTAAAAAAATCACAGCAAGAAACAAAATGCAAGAAAATTTCTAAGTAGATCTTAACTTTTTACTTCTTTCACCCTTTGGAGGAGCAAAACCAATACCACCTGAACAAATTATCTGATACAGTTTATAAAAGAGTATAATATTGTATCAGAATAATAAAACCTCCTTTCTCCATGATGCACCTGTCCTGGATTTCACTTGTTTGGGTTTTTTGTGTGTGTGCTATAGTAATTGTAGCAGACAATATTCAGAAGCATTAGCTACATCTTATACATTCCCCCTTTCACCACTCCTCACCCCTCACATGTTCAGGCCTTGCATAACCAAGCATAAAAAGACATAAACACCAGTAGCCCACTGATTTAAAAAGACAAATAATTAAAAAAATATATTCACAGATTAATTTTGAAGACTTTAGTAATGCTGGAGTCTCAATATATTTAATATATGAGAAAAAGTGAGAACTACAAAACTACATGTTTTAAAAACTTTACCTAGTTGACAATCTAGTTGTAATTGAAATCATATCTATGTGGTGTGCTATGACTATGTAATATTAGATTAAAAGTATATACTTGAAAAATATTTGTCATATGGTCTCAAATTGTCACATACTGAGAATGACACTGTAGTGTTGTATTTCCTTGACAACACGAGGGTTATTCAAGTGAACAAAATGAAGTCTGATTACATGCCATGTATTTTATTTCTGAAAAACTACACTAATGCCATTAAAATAATGTTGTTAGAAGGAAAAGCTTTTATTCAATGAAGAATGATGCATAATTTGCCTTGAGTAGCAGATAGAAACAATAGAGGACATTTTTCTAATGTGTATGAAATCCACTGAACAAAAATAGTTGTTATGGTCTCTAAAAACATTTAACTTTATAAACGCCTGTTTCTTTAAAAGTTCATTTCTCTTGTACCAATGTTTTTCAAAAAGGAAAGCACAGTACAACTGGGTTCATAGTGCTGCAAGTTGCTGAAAATAGATTTTCCTAAATGGGTTTATATAGACATTTCTATTGATTTACATAAATTTTTATAGTTATTTATTTAGTGGTGATAATTACAACTTTAATGGTAATTCTGGCTTTAAGCCAAACATTAAAAACTTTTTATTCATTTTCTGCTTTGCTGTTTTGGTCTTATCCAACTGATTTACAAGAGCTCCAAAAGTACTTGAAACCACTTTAGAGATGTGAAGACCTTTTAATACATCTTTGCTTACAGAACAAAGCCTCAGAGCAGGATTACCTAACAAATAACCAATCATACCATTTAGGGATAAATAACTGTCTCAAATGGGTGAAAAGCATTCAAGCAGATAGCTTTTAATAAACAAATTTTCTGAAACAAAATCAGTTTCTCATAGCTAATGATTTTTTCTCCAAGAGATTTAGACCTATGTGATTTCTTTCCCCGTACAATTGTGAAACAATACTACAGAGGTGTGTATGAGAAATAAGTACTACCTGGAAACTGCAACTATAATAATGCCTTGATATTCCAAGTAAATGAGGCATGTAACATGATCATAGAAATCATCATGTACAAGTCTGGATTAAAAAAAAATAAAGAAATGACAAGAAGATATTTAAACACAATTATCTTTGTGCCATCTGCCCCATGTTATTAAAACATGAGGGTGTCTGGAAACAGGCAAAGCTCTGTTCTGTGAAGGAAAAATTGACATCGACTCTGAGATCTTATGGTACTTTCAGGATAAAATATAACATTGTGAGGACAAAAACTGATTGTTATTTATTTTGGATGTATGCAGTAAGGTTTTCTTTTTTGTGTTTGTGTCATTCCAAGCACTGGATGCTTTAGATTGCAGTGCAAATGCAGATAATGCTGACAATAACCATCTCCAGTGGATATTCTGTTCTCATAACATTATCTACAGATTTCTTTCTTCTCAAGTTGTTTTTTATGTTAAAGAATAGAATAAGCAATGATAAACCTCCTCCTCTACCCTTTTTTTTTTTTTTTTTGCCATCTCTATATTTATCATAATTTACTTATAGAGACAATACACAAGTGCAGAGAGAGCAATGGCTTAGACTCATACTATCTCATACGATCTCATTTGTGGCTTTAAGCTGACACACTGAGTCAGCCTTATAATCCTAGAAAAGTCTCTAAAACCAATTGACAGCAGTCATCTAAGTCTCTCTCATGGGAGATTTTGAGTAACCTCAGAGTGTTTTTAGCAGCTAGATCATCAGTTGGTAGCTTCAGCTAAATGCCTAAAGCTGACCATAAACTGGAATGAAACCAAGCCATAAATCAGCTTGTCAGGTTTATAATCCAGAAAAATAAAACCATTCTGAAGTTTGTAAACAAAAGAATCATTAAATATTACCTCTTCTTTCCAACAGCAACAAAAATAATCCTGAAAAATTTTTGAAGGATTGTTACGAGTGATACAATGACATAGCAGAAAAGTGTCTCAGGAGTCACATTCCTTACTAATCTTAAAGTCTGTGGAATAACAGAATAAAGTCTGTGCATTACAGAATGACATTTGTCAAGTGGTGAAGAGTATAGATGTCCTTCTATAGGATGGGGCAATGAAGTACTTAAAATTAAGCAAGTAAAATATCTCATCCTAGCAAACAAGAAACATTCGTTATTGATTTTCTATTTTGTGCTGAGTTTACTAATGTAAATAATTTTTTATTTTAGAATTGCAATAGATCACCTGTTAATTGAAGAAACTAATTTTTTTTTTATTTTAGAATTGCAATAAATCACCGATTAATTGAAGAGACCATATAATCTCATAGGGACATTACACTACCTACATCTCCCTATTATGCTTAAGGCATTCCACATGTCCTGAAAACCACCTTTATGTCAGCTTCTGTACTTCACTACACAGAGAAAAATACACTCCCATATTTCAGTAGCTTGCTGTAGTAACTATATGTGATCAGATAAAGGAACAAATTGCAGTCAGTATGTTACTGTGCCCACTTATAATGTCCAACAGGGAAAAAAAATATTTTCTGTGGTGATATCTAGTAACAACATTGAAGCAAAGAAGTCATGTTTAAATGTGTAGCTTTTGTAACAAGAAGTGCAAGGGACTACAACGTGCTACCGGTACCCCACCTGTAAAAATGTGGACCTGTAAATATTTGCATTTGTCATTCTGAAGTGTCATACATGACAGTCCATATAGCCTGGGCTATTCCTTAACAAAGGCCTCCTAATTAGGAGCTCAGATTCCTTAGATTTCCTCTCCAGCCACTGCAAAGTGGCAGGTGACTGGTAAATTGAAGTACTTAATGTCAGAGAGGCCTCTGATTTAAGATCAGTGAATAAACACCTAAAAATAGATTTAAAGAACGACTTAAAGTAAAGGAAGGGGGTTTGTACCTTTCGCCAATGTTATTGCAGTGTGTTCTGGCTTGTGACCACACGCAAGGAGATAATAACATTTTAAATACACTGATCATATCCAAGTTGGCAAATTCAATGTGATTCCTTTTCTATCCTATTCTAGGAAAACTACATTTTTTTTGAAACATTTAAAATAAACTTAGATATTACTCAGTCACAGTCAGGGAGTGGTAGTAAAGCAGAGATTAGGTTATGAAATGTGTATCGTGATCTGTTTTCTCTAACTGTAAATAAACCACCTGTCTTTCAGTAAGCTCTTCAGAAAGGTTTTAGTTCTGGATCTGGACAAGGGGCCATTTTTATTGTAATTTTTATTAATCTCTCTAATTCTTTTCTTCTCAATCAGTTTTGTTTGACAAAATATAGTTTATTTACACTTCAAAAATGTTCAGAATGGAAGTTTAAACTTTTGCATTAGATACTTTGCATATTAGAGACTTATTAATTTGCAGCTGGTGCTTTGATCTACCTAGATACTAGTATAACTGCTCCTTGTCTCCTTTTATTTTCAGGAGTCACCTTCTGCAAATTCTGATGAAGCGTCTGCAGAGATTTAAGTATGATTTAAGTAGAATATATACCGTTAATTGTTTCAAGAAGGAACATAACTCAGCAACATTCTTATCTTATTCACAATTCTCCATAATACAAAAGATTGATTTTTCAATTGTATAATTTATGAGTATAAATACGATATGAGTACAGACAATGCTGATTTGGAAATTTAAATTTAAAGAAAAATCTGTGGGGGTTTATCAGTATACTTTTCTTTCACATTTATTTTTGAGAATAAGAAGAGAGAACAAGGGGAGAGAGAGGAAATAGGCATGTTTAGCCCCAAAAAATAGCAACTCAGTCTCTTTTCTGTATGGGAAAGAATGGAAAAAAGCTACTCATGATCATTTCCCAGACCTAACTCTGTTGTATTCAATTATATTTCCACCTAAGTGAAGAAATAATGAAAGAATCATCATGAGTAAATCATGTTTTGAAGTTCTGTGAGACCTTATAAAAGGACATTATGGGATTCTAACTGTTGTTTACTTGCTTAATAAATGCCCTAGAAATAAGTAGCGGGTGATTTGAAATTTTTCTTATTGCTATTTTGAATTGTTCTTGAAATTTACTAAAAGATCTGTCACTTCTTGTTACTGGTTAGAACATTACAACCACTTACTTCAGCTGAGTAGGATTTATAATTTGACATTCACATGAATTTTGTGAACTTAATAGGGAGAAGTAGGAAACTGGAAATCCAAGACTGAATTAGCTAAATACCACTCTGATGTGCTACCACTTCATACTTATTTTATGTATGTGAAAATCATGTCATAGAATGAAGAACAATGACAAATCTGACCTCAATTCCTGTCTAAGTTATATAGTTATTTTCTTGCAAGGTTTTGTAAAACATAGAAAAAATGATAGAAGAATATACAACTTCTCTATTAAATAGTTTAAAGCTTTTTATAGTATAGACACACAAACCTGTGGAGATACTACTGTAAATTATTAAAATAATGATAGCAGAAACTATATTTCAGGGGGAATTTAGTCCATCAGGGGTATTTGAGAAAAGTTCATTATTATCAGTACCTTGTTGTCTACATTGATATATTATTTTTCTCATCCTTCATGCACAGATAGTGAGAGAAAGAAATTCTGGAAAAAAATGCTATATTGTAAGTGAACATAGTTTTAGGCATTTTCTTGCATAATATGAAATTGTTGGGTGTCAAAAGACCTGCTAAACAAAGAAGATAAGCAGGCCACTTAGGTATATTTAATAGACTGCCAACTAGAGGTGTAGCAAAATGTTACAGTCCACCAGCTTAGTAACACCATGTAGGCAACAATACTCAATGACCCTTAATTAACATTATAAAATAGTTTCACATGGTTTAGAGATTATAATTGCAAGATTTTACAAAGACTAAAGTGAATATAACATACTGTGCATTGCCGTGTATAGCATATATAAGTTAATAAGCTTTAGCAGGAAAAACATTACAAGTTCTAATTATGGAACAATAGCTACTTTTTATGTTAAAGATGAGTGTTCTCTATAGGCCTTTAAATAAAATTTAAAAGTCTATGCTGCTGTTAGAGATTGAGTACTGCAAGAGGTGATCTCCTAATCCAAAAGATAATTGATCAAAAAGTAAAATAATGCTACGTTATGCAAAAGGAAAGAAGTCAGGAAACAGGCTAAAGTGAAAATATTTTTTCTTCCAAGTACCTTCTCAAATGACCGTAGCAATTGTTGACAGAGCCTTCTTATACCTCCACTTTGATGTGTTACTCATACAGTGGCCAATAGAGATATAGGCAAAATGAAGTTAGAAAACTCGGATCCGTGTTCTGTCCAGATGAGAAGAAAACAAGCTCTAACTTTTCTCCCTAAGACATTTAGCACTTATCTTACTTTTTACAAAATAGATGTACTGCCTCAGTACAAATATCATGAGTCTTATAAGGAGCTGCTGAAAGAACTGGAGTTCTTTAGTCCAGAGAAAAAAGATCTCAGGGGAGACCTTATCACTCTCTACAACTACTTGGAAGGAGGTCAGAGAGAGGTGATTGTTTGTCTCTTCTGTAACAAGTGATACAAGAAGAGCAAAAGGCCTCATTTTGCATGAGGGGAGGTTTAGACTGGAAATGAGGAAAAATTTCTTCCTGAAAGGTTTGTCAAGCATTGGAACAGGCTGTAGAGGGAAGTGGTTGAGTTACCATCCCTGTAGGTATTTAAAAGATGTGTAGATGTGGCACTTAGGGACATAATTTAGTGGTGGATTTGGCGCTGCTAGGTTATCAGTGTAGATGTGGCACTTAGGGACATAATTTAGTGGTGGATTTGGCGCTGCTAGGTTATCAGTTAGACTTCAAGATATTTTCCAACCTAAACAACTCTATGATTCGATAATTCTATTATCAAACATTAGTCTGCTCAGAAATTTATTTGCTGTGTCTTAAGAGTTAGGTTATCTAAGGTTTACTAAGAAATACTTTTAAAAGGTAATTCAATTGAAAATGGATGTCTCAAGCTTAATGTATCCCCTTTGTAGGTTCTTGTACTTCTAATACCTGAAGGGGGCCTACAAGACAGCTGAAGAGGGACTTTTTACAAAAAGGTAGATTTAGATTAGATATAAGGAAGTTCTTCACTGTAAGGGTTGTAAGACACTGGAACAGGTTGAACAGAGAAGCTGCAGATGCCTCATCCCTGGAAGGGTTCAAGGCCAGGTTGGATGAGACTTTGAGCAACCTGATCTGGTGGCAGGTGTCTCTGCCCATGACAGGGGGGTTGGAACTAGATAATTTTTAAGGTCCTTTCTAACCCAATCAGTTTTGTGATTCTAAAGAAAGCCTAGAGTGAATAGTTTAGATTTACAGACATAGCTTTTAGATATCACAGGCTAGGCCAAATGAAGATCAATAAGACAATAAAAATAATAATTTTATGAAGTAGTTATTGCAGAAAAATGAATAATATCTGATTCACTATCTGTTTTCTGTTGGATCCATACCAATCTTTTATGTAGCAGCTGGAGATCAGTATGCTTCAGCACTGATTTTTTTCTGCAGTCATTTTGTTTGGGTAACAAATAGATACTTTATGTGTTATATTACTAGTTAATACATTTACAATAATAGCAGGCCTTTTTCTAACAAGTAGTGCTTTTCATCATGATTTTAGCAGTTATACATGTTGTAAGAGTGCCCACAAAGTTATGTTAACAACACTTTATATATGCCTTATGAAACGTGCTAGTCTCATGTATAGTACCTTAAACCCTCCGGTATTTTGCCTCACCATTTCAGTGTTTTAAATTGTATCAACTTGCAGATTATTTCTAGAAGTACCTGTGCAATCATTACAAACATAAGAATTAGCAGTGCTGTAAGATTTAAACTAAAATATACAAGAGTGAAGCTCATGAACAGGAACCTCCCAAGTCTCTTTTCTGAGAGGCTGTAAAACAGCTGTGAGAGACTGCTGGGTCTCTCAGCTGGGCACAAGAGTCTAACATCACAAGAGCAACACCATGCCAAGTCAGATACCTTATTGCTATACAAAACCTGCTCAACTGATTCTATACTTGCCTGTGAAAACAGTCTGGAGCTTGTGTAGATAATTGATTTCTTTTTCTAGTAACTTAATAAGCACTGAATGAGGTCCTATATTTGTTAAATCAGTGCCATCTCTGTTGTATTTCCTCCCATCCTCCTCAGTATAGGCATATTTTTGATATTATTGTAGTCTGGCGCACACATTTTTCTTTTTAGTTTTAATTTCTTTATTCTGTTTGACATAAGAAGAAAAGAATCAACACATATTCAGAGAGATGATGCTTAGCACATATTAAAATTTAAGTATAATGATTTTTCGTGGATCTTCAGTCTGGAAACTTCATATCAGTACAAAAGTGCTGCTAATAAACTTTATTTTTTTTTTAATAATGCTTTAATCAACTGCCTGGAAAATTCTAAATCATAAATGTATTATAAATGTTGGAAGGTTATCTAGATTAAATAATTTCTTCATTAATCTAACCAGTTTTACATTATGGATTTAAAAGTATTATATTTTAGAAGCAAAATATGGTTATAGACTTGTGTACTGTAAGAGATATATAATATTTCTGTCTGGTTTTGTAGATGTTCATATTTGTTAATCACCAATTTTCTTCAGCTTACTCTACAGCCACTATATTAATCCCAGCCCCAGAGCTACCCTTATCCAAAAGAAATCAGTCCATTAATGATGTCTAGAACCAATAGGAGACTGAGCTGAGTGACAATTTCCCTACATGTGCTCTTTACAGCACACATTTATAATGTACTTATAGACAATTTTCTATTTGCCCTGCTTGGGACAAAGGTAAGTGATAGTATGTGATTGTGCAGAAATATTATATCAGAGAGAAAAATTTTGACTAATTTCTTAAACGAAAGTTATTATTTGAATTATTGTTGAAGAAACGTGAAAAGGCAGGAACACTTTTACCCAAGGTCCTTCTGTTTAGTTGCAGAGAATGAGCTGAAATAGCTTGTGTCAATCTATGGAAAAGAGAAGGAATTTTAACATTATGCCTTGCAAATTTCCAGAAGCATAGGAATGTAAAGTACCTCTTCTTAGCCCAAACATATAATTCCATGGGGCTGACCTTCTTTTAAATTTTTCTCTAAAATTATAAATCTGAATAAGCTAGAAATAACTGTGTAATAAATGAAATTTCTGCTAGAAGGGTTCAGGTGTTCCAAAAAGGAAACAGCTGAAATTCTTCTATCCTGCTCTTTCCACTCTTCAAACCTAACTTCTACAATGATAAATAATACAATGATGAATAAACATGACAGAGAGAAAGTAGACATAGTTCTTGAACAGGCAGGTGTGAAAACATCCTTCATATCTGGAATTCACATGAGGTCTGACACTGGTTTTACCATATTAAAAGTCTTTACATACTAGAATAAGTAAATAGTTCATCTGGATAAACCTTTATCCTAAACCATTATTAGACTATATATTTTTTTTATTAATTCTAGCCCATAATTTATTTTTAAATAATAACTTTATCCACTAGTAAGAATTTTAATTCTATTTAATGATCATTTTTAATCAAAAGTTATACATTATTGTGGCAACAGGATCAATATTTCTAGCCAAGAAGGCCAGAGTGCTTAGAGGAGGGTTGCTGGAAAGTTTTTATGTTTTTGAAATATAAACATTATGGCTTCAATATATGCCACAACTGGCCCACTCCCTTCCTTCCTCCCTTCCATCCTCCTTTCCTCTCTCCTTCTTCCTCATTTTCCTTCCTTCTGCGTTTTCGTCTTCCTCCCTTTTTATGCAATGTAGGTAATTTTCCCATTTTACAGAATCACAAAGATACATAATACTTAAAAATAAAAGAACTGGAAAATACAACACTTGTAAAATCTTAGTAGGATGATTTTATTTTCAGACTGTAAATCAAGTGCAATAATTTACATCCTGGTTTTTAAAGCCATGCAAAATATGAGAAGGGCTGTTTTCTCCTCTTTCTTTCCCTTCTCCCAGAGCATGAAATTATGTGAAATGTTGCATAAACTGAAGGGAAATTTTCCATAAAGTGGAGTACGGATAAATATAGAGGTAACTCCAGTTTGTGCTGCACTAGAAACACACAGTTAAGTTCATCATAATCTGGCCAAATATTTAAAAAATTGAACAACTCATATGGTGCCAGGATGTATCTTAATATGCAGTCTTAACTCACATTTTCCTTTCTCGTAGTTCTGCAGTCACTATCTAAATATATGAACGCACTGGCTTTTCCAGACAGAAAACTGTTTCTCTCTTCCTTTTGAGAGTTCACACCTAAGTGTCTCATAAGCATAATAGCTTAATAAACAGACAGGAAATGTTCAAGGAGATATTCACTTTTCTTTCGTACTGTTTGAGCTAACTATCTAAAGAAAAATAAAAAGCTATATGGTAGTCATTGTGGGCAAAATCTTTCCTATTTTCAGATCCTCTTAATAGCCAAAAAAAGAAGGTGAAGATTTATCTATTGTTAATGTGCCCCTTAATAGACTGGATACATCCTGGTCTAACTAAAGAAAACCAATAAACCACAGTTTAGTAGTTCTTAAAAACTTAATTCACCTCTATTACATATAACAATGGATATCTGTAATTTTCTACCTTGTGTACTGGGACCTAATCTGCACTGAAATTTTTAGTCTTGATCTTGATCTCTTCTTGTTTACCATCCTTTTACTGTTATTACTTCCACAGCTTGGCTTCATTTCCTATGAGGCCTAGGAATGCGGTAACTGTGATTCTGAGATTTGTTGATGAATCTATTTATGTCCTAATCTTTGTGAAGCAATCAACCAATATAATTAGGAATCTTTCTTCATTCAGTTACCTAAACGCACTGTCCTTAGTAATTTTTTGTCATGCCTAAATGAACTCATGCCTCTGACAGCAGGATTGCATACAATTTATTTTATTTTTTCAGTCTGTGATGTACAATTTTCTTAAACATGGTTTTTCTGTAATTCTATAGTATCTAAACCAAAATTCAACAGTACAAGCAAATTCATTAATAATCATTACAAAACTTCCAACAATATTTTACAAGTATCTTGTTACCTGTATTGGCCTGAGGTGTGAAACTCCTCATATTCATTATTTGTATTTCTGAATTCATGTGTGTAGGCATAGAAGAAAGAAAACCTTACTGTAGATAAATACAATGCATATCTACAAGGTGTTCAAATGGGAATTTCTGTCTGTGTAACATAAGAGGACTTTGAAAACATATTTACATTTCCACATTAAAGAAACATAGCTGAAGCATACTGAGATTCTTTTTTAAATTTCATACAGTTAACAATAAATTTCTATTTTGAACACTACACAATATTAAGCAGTACTTGTAATCTGTTTCTTCAAAGTATGATATTTTATAATGACATCTCATTGAAAAACACAGTGGTGAGAGAGAAAATAATTTAATAAGAGCATTCAATTAGGAGTAAAATTAAAATCAATATATTACATGCATTTTTTAACTATCAAAGGGACCCTCAGAAAATCCATGAGAACAACTAACTGAAAGTGCCAGGAATCTTTTCTTTGTGAGGTTTGCACACTAAAAATAGCCAGTTATTGGTAAGGTTACCAGAGAAACAGCTTCACAGCCAGGTAAGGAATCAGACTGTATGGTGTCATTTCTTTAATGGATTATATAAAATTAAAATGGAAGATGAATTTACACCAAATTTAATGGGTCTCAAGAAAAAAATAGTGCCATCATTTTTTTTTCCTTTGACCTTTCAGATGACCTGTTTATCAGCAACAACAGCAAAAAAGCTGTTTATATGTTATTTTTATGTTGTTTCCTACTACAATAACACAGACCACTTATTTATCATGAAGCTGGTGCTCTGAAAGACTGGTAATTTTCATCCTACCATATACCATTCAAAAGTGTGCTTTCTCTAATATAACCTCAGGATGATATTGTGCACACCTTGCGTAGCAGTAAATTCACATTTTCCGTCATCCCTTTCTGATAAGTTACAAAACTACCTTTACTGCAATTATAAAATAAAGCAGATTTCATATAGCAGTTATTTAAAAAATAAGATTAAATGTCAAAAGCAAAGAGATAAATGAAAATCCGATCTACAAAAAATTTCCCAGTAGGTAGTCCGTCTGACTTTGTTCATCAAGATTGTTTAACATTTGTTGATTGCCTTCTAATTAAGACATCAGAAAGACAAACTTTTTTACAGGGATTTAGCAGACAACAAAAGCAGCATGACTATTAGCAGGTTATCATCAGGCCAGAGATATGGAGGTGCATGATGGGCAATGAATTATAGTCTGTGAATGAGTTTGAAATTTCTACCTTGTACTGTTCTCTCTACTCTGCTTTCATTAGACTACTGCATCCAGTACAAGAAAGAAATGGACCTGTCAGAGAGGGTCCAGAAGAGAGCCAGAAAAATTGTCACAGGGCTGGAGCACCTCTCCTGTTAAGAAAGGCTGAGAGAGTTGGGGTTGTTCAGCCTGGAGAACAGAAAGCTTCAGGGAGACCTTATTGAGGCCTCTTAATATTTAAAGAGGTCCTATAAGAAAGCCAGAGAGAGACATTTTACCAACAGGAGAAAGGGAAAGAGTTTTAAACTGAAAGAGGGTAGATTTAGATTGTATAGAAGGAAGAAATTTTTTATAATGAGGGTGGTGAGAAACTGGAACAGGTTGCCCAGAAAGGTTGTGGATGCCCTACCATTGGAAGTGTTCAAGGTCAGGTTGAATGGGGCTTTGAGAAACCTGAACTAGTGAAAGACGTCCTTGTCCATGGCAGAGGGGTTGGACTGGGTGATCTTTAAAAGCCCTTTTCAACCCAAAACACCATGATTCTGTGCTTTTAAAACTGATATTAGTAAAAGAACTTTTTATATTCTACTCCTCTTAGACAAATACAGAAACTTAAGTAAATCTGATTAAAGTTTTTATTTATAGTTTGTGAAACTGGTATAAAGAATCTCACACATCTATAAAGTTTTTTTCCCAATGTATTATTAATCTGAACTCTGTGACTTAAGTTTATATTTAAATGGTTCAATATAGATACTCAGTGAAAAATTCTGATGAACTTACGCAAGATGACTTCTTTTTTTCAGTCAGACTTCGTGTAAGTTCAGATTTATGCATATACACACACATACAAAAAAATCCATGTAATAAAGAGCATAACTCATTTCTTATCAACATTTTCTTGAAAAAGAGAAAAATGGTATGGAACAGCTGTTCATTTTGATTCTTTTATCCCTGTAGAAACCAGATCAAATGTTTTAATTACACTTTGCAGTAAGTTGTCTCAATGAAAATGCATTTTGCAATATTTTTATGACCATTTATGATAACTTAATGTCCAGAATTAATTTGCATTTTTATAGTAACATACTGTGCCATGAGATGAAATTATTAATAAAATATAAAGAACTTTTATAACTATTTTTCTAGCAATCAGTGAAAAGACTGATATTTATTTCCACAAGAATAAAACTGCTTCTGGTGTTTTTTTTGTTTGTTTGTTTGTTTAGTTTTTCAGGGTTTTTTTGTACTTCTAATTTTTAGCCCTATTTCCATACTCAAGAATGATGATTAGAGGAAAGTTTAATTGTTAAATTTTGCCTTTAAATTTTGAAAAAAATGTCTCCACATACATAAAAGATAAAACCAGCCATATTGCATTTTATGACTGGTTTGGGTTTTCATAGGAAATTAAGATTATGTCAGTGTGTGCATCTGTGCATCTGTGTAAACTCGTGTTTGTGCACACAATCATCTGTATGGAAAACAGTGAATGCATACATAGAGTGAAAAAGAAAAAAAAAAAGATAAAATAAATTAAAAAAAAAAATAATAAAATAAAATAAATAAACCAGAAAGGTTTATGCTTTGTCCTATTGTATTCCAGTAATTTTGTGGGAATCTTGCTCTCTGAGGGAGTCAGCAATTCTGTCTCACTTATCTGTTAGATATTGAAATAAACTGTTTAATTCCTTCACCTTGTGCTTAACTTGTCCCAGATGCAAGAACAAATCAGCAAACAAAGGCTTTTCCCTGTCACATTCTTACTGATTGTACTCCTGGTTCTCAGAATGTCTTCCAACAATTTCTTCCATGAATTTTAAGAAAAATCTGAAGAGCAGCTGCTAAATCTCATTTGGGTTCAATTAACAATGAACAATGGCAGGACACAGTTTTATACTCGCATTTTTGCTGGTCATTTCTAGAGACAAAAGTCCTAAGGTAAACTGTATTTTGACACTTTGGAAGTTCCTCTGCATGCTAATAAAGCTTTCAGGTAAACTGCCATTCTTAAATAAATAGTATTCAATGTTAGACCTATCCAGAGGACTACAGACACTTGTTTGGTTGGGTGGGTGGGGGCTGGTGGTGGTTTTGACATTTTTTTCCACATATGTACAAATCTCAAGCATTTCCAAAGATATCTGAGAGGTTCAGCTAAAAATTACTGAGAAACCTACAAATACTAATATGCTTGCACGAAAATTGAGGTAGAGTGTAATTTCTCGCTACTCGTGTGGTGAAGGATGGAAGCACTAGTTCCCTCTGAACTAGGGCTGAGACATAGAGCATTCATGGAATGCGGGTCAACAACGATTTATTGCGCAGTTACAATTCCATATATCGGCTGCCCAAGCACCTCCCCAGAGTCAGCTGGTTCCTGTCCCTCCTGGCAACCTCCCGTCACATCATGTGATCTTCCATGCACCAATCCCTACAGTAGAGACGCTTAAATTTCAGCTTTGAATCTATTAGTTTGGGATCTGCTATTACCCCTATGGATACTTTTCCTTATTAAATTTTCTATTTGCCTCCAAGATGGAGTTTAGTTTTGCTAAATCAACACCTTTCTGAGTGTATTATGGAAAATGAAAAAAAAAGTCTACTTCAAATATTGAAGATGGGTTGGAATAAATGCCTATTTGAAATAAATTCTGAGTATCCATTGACTGCAGTATAGCTAAATGATTTTCATTTCTCCAATCTCTTTTTCTTGTGGAGCATACATTAGGTTTGTTTTGCACTAAGATTACAGTATTTGTTAGTTTTAAACCATTGCAACATTAAAAATTAACTTCAGGAGACAGTCTTCCTTCATGTCCTTGATCTCCATTTAAATTACAGGAACAGGCAGCCAAGCACCTAATCATGAGTCTCTTGAGTAAAACACTTCCTTTTCTTCTAAGGAAGAACACAGTCATAATATTGAACTGTTAATCTAAGCATATAGCTGATCCAGGTATGTAATTATTTTTATTTTGTTATTTTTTTTCTCTTTCCAACCATTAAGTATATTTGCTTAGTTTATAGTCTCTTTTATTAAATTGCAGTGTGAATTTTAAAAAACCTGCTTAGTAGCTAAGCATCTAGTTATCATCAAAAACAAAGGTGAGTACTTGTGTGGTTGCTACCTGTCACTGATAACTTTGAATTTTAATTCTCCTTTTGTGTGTGTTCTTATGTGTCTTTTTTTTTTTTTTTTTTTTTTTTTCTGGGTCATTTCAG
This sequence comes from Psittacula echo, assembly GCF_963264785.1. NCBI lineage: Eukaryota > Metazoa > Chordata > Aves > Psittaciformes > Psittacidae > Psittacula > Psittacula echo. The sequence continues at coordinate 68,919,950 of NC_137736.1, read as the reverse complement.
ATAGTTTTGCCTCTTTATTAAAATAACCAACTTTCTCCCCTTTTTTATCATTCCCTTAGAAAAGGAGAATTTATTCTGGGGGCATTGATTATGAACTTTATTTTAATAACAAGATCTTTCATACAGTTTTACTAGTTTGGGGTTTTTTTAAGCGGTGTTTATTTTTTTCTTTGAATGCTTTGCTCTTTGCATCTTTTTTTTTTTTTTTTTTTTTTTTCCTGATCATTTTTAGTGCAAAGTTTCACTAAAAGAGAGAAAAAGTTGTGGTCATGGTTTTCTTGGAAATGGGCTTGTTCCCTCAAACTACCATAAAGCTGTACCAGATTTGCATGTTCACTGAGAAACAACCAGTAGTGATTATCCTTATCCCCTTACACAGTTTGTCCCAGTGATTGTCAAGCATTCGTCAAGAGACAGTTAAACAAAACAGGTCTGCACAAGGACAAAGCAGGAAGCTGGATAATTAAGCAAAACCTGAATAATTATGCTTCATTCATATGCAGTCTCTGAATTCTCTACAGCTCACATATTAATAAACTTCTTTTGTAAAGCAAAAGAGGGCAACGATGTACTTTTTCAACATTTCAGTACTATGGTGAATCTGTGCACATTTGTAATGATATCATTTGAAATCCTGGTGAGGTTCAGTTGCCTGGTAGAAGATCAACTTCTTACCTGCCCCAGTGATATCAGTGCAATGCATCGATAACATCCGTATTTATAAAAGAAACATTGTAATTTGTGAAATTTTTATTCTTGAACCTTAGTTATCATCATCATTACTATAGTTCCAGTCTATTATCTTTCTCCTGGAGTGGCATTCCTTGCTTAAATTCAGTGTCTCCGATAGATGCTTCTTACCAGTATTTCATGCAGAATCCTCTTGATTACTTTTAGTCATGCAGAGCTCTTAATCATAAAAACATTCTCTTTTGACATCTGTTCTTAGAAACTGTAAATGACAGTCACAAGAATGCACACTTGGCTCACTCATTTTCCCGGCAACAACACTAGAATTTCTTTTTTTCATTGCTGCAGGCCATAAATACTGAAAATCCTAATTAAAACACAAAGTTTGACTCTGTTCTCTTCAGGGATTACAGGAACTAAGTGAAAGGAATGTGAACTAAAAAATTACACTGGTCCCAACAAAGACACCCTCAGAGTTTTAAATTGTTAACTTTTTTTTGCTCTGGGATCATGTACCTTGTAAGGGAAATGGTTACTGTGGAAAAACTAATGAATGTAGACATCATTCAAACCAGTTTCACACATAAATGAAGTGTCAATGTGAATAGAATTTCAAACAAAAACATCTAAGCAATTATGCAAAAAGGAAAGAATTATATTTGCTAGATACAAAGACAGCTTTGTTTCCTCTGACTTCATAGAAATAAGCACACTTATGTTTGTGTGTGTATGTAAAGTATGCCTTTACAGTAGTAGTGAGGCTTCACCACTTGAGTGAACAAGGCAAGAAAACTGACACATTTTCCAGAGCTGATGTCAAGAGTTGTAGGTCAAGGTCACGCTGAACATAATACCTTCTACCTATACAAGGAAACATTGTTTGATTGTTGCCTCTCCTTTTATTTATTTATTTTTTTCTCTAGAGAGAGGCAACAAGCTAAAAAGGGGAAAAAGTAGAAAAGTAGCTCTATCTGTCAGAATCTTGCCTGGCTGTAGCTTTCCAGGATTTGGGTCAGGGGTTTGGGTGTCTTAAACATGGGGCCCAAGTTAGAAGGCCAGGTCTACTGGGGGCTGGTGGAGCTGATCTGACAATGAAGAGGAAGAGTGGTTTTGGTAGGAGGCTTGCCAGACTGGTCAAGGTTGCTTTAAACTAGATGTGTTGGGGGAGGGAGGCATTGTTTCATCCCAACACACTCAGTCAGTTGCCAGCACCTATAATAAATGCTCAGAGCAATGCAGAGATATTCCAGCCACTCCAGCCAATGAGCCGGCTTCATTTGGAGCTCAGCTCAGATGCCTCTATACAAACGCCCATAGCATGGGGAACAAACAAGAGGAATTAGAGATGTGTGCACGACTACGGGAGTATGATATAGTAGGCATCACAGAAACATGGTGGGATGGCTCCTATGACTGGAGTGTTGGAATGGAAGGTTACAGGCTCTTTAGAAAAGACAGGCCTGGCAGGCGGGGAGGGGGAGTTGCTATTTATGTTAGGGATAGGCTGGAGAGTATGGAACTCTGTCTGGGGACGGGTGAGCAGTCGACGGAGAGCTCGTGGGTCAAGGTTAAAGGGAGAGCAGCGATGGGAGACATCACTGTGGGGATCTGTTACAGACTGCCTGATCAAGACGAATCTGTGGATGAAGTGCTCTACAGGCAGATAGGAACAGCCTCACGCTCACAGGCCCTTGTCCTCATGGGGGACTTCAGCCACCCTGACATCTGTTGGAGTGAAGGTACGGCCCGGCACAAGCAATCCAGAAGGTTCCTTGATTGTGTGGAAGACAACTTCCTTCTGCAAGTAATAGAGGAGACGACAAGGGGAGGTGCCATGCTTGACCTCGTGCTCACCAACAGGGAAGGGCTGGTTGGAAATGTGATGCTCCAGGGCAGCCCTGGCTGCAGTGACCTCAAGATGGTTGAATTCGAGATCCTTGGGACAGCAAGAAGAGCGTGCAGCAAGCTCACTGCCCTGGACTTCAAGAGAGCAGACTTTAGCCTCTTTAGGAACCTTCTCAGTAAGGTTCCACGGGATACAGCCCTACAGAGCAGGGTGGCCCAAGACTCTTGGTTGTTATTCAAGGATCACCTGCTCCAAGCTCAGGAGTGTTGCATCCCAACTGGAAGGAAGTGCAGCAGGAGGGCCAGGAGACCTCCAGGGATGGATAAGGAGTTGCTCAGGAAAATTCAAAGGAAAAAAGAGGCTTATAAAAGGTGGAAGCAGGGACAGGCGGCCTGGGAAGAATACAGGGATGTTGGCCGGGAAGCTAGGGACCAGGTGAGGAAGGCTAAGGCCAAGTCAGAATTGAACTTGGCTAGGGATGTTAAACATAACAGGAAGGGATTCTATAGGTACGTAGCTAATAAAAGACAGACTAGGGACAACCTAGGCCCCCTTCAGAAGCTATCGGGAGAACTGGCTACCCAGAACATGGAGAAGGCTGAGATTCTTAATGACTTCTTTGCCTCGGTCTTCACTGGCAAAGGCTCTGACCACACCACCCAAGTCTTGGAAGGTGGACGCAGGGACTGTGAGAATGAAGACCCTAGGCCCACTGTAGGAAAGGATCTGGCTCGAGACCATCTTAAAAACCTAAACGTACACAGGTCCATGGGACCTGACGAAATCCATCCGCGGGTTCTGAAGGAGCTGGCGAATGAAGTTGCTAAGCCACTGGCCATCATATTTGAAAATCGTTGCAGTCAGGTGAAGTTCCCGATGACTGGAAGAAGGGAAATATAACCCTCATTTTTAAGAAAGGAAAAATGGATGACCCAGGGAATTACAGACCAGTCAGTCTCACCCCTGTGCCTGGCAAACTCTTGGAGCAGATTCTCCTGGAATGCATGCTAAGGCACATGAAAAACAAGGAGGTGGTTGGTGAGATCCAGCATGGCTTCACTAAGGGGAAATCCTGCCTGACCAATTTGGTGGCCTTCTATGATGGGGCTACGAAACTGATGGACAGGAGCAGTGCTGTTGACATCATCTAGCTGGACTTGTGCAAAACGTTCGACACTGTCACAGTATCACAGTATCACAGTATGTTAGAGATTGGAAGGGACCTTAAAAGATCATCTAGTCCAATCCCCCCACCAAAGCAGGAATACCTAGATAAGGTTGCACAGGAATGTGTCCAGGCGGGTTTTGAATGTCTCCAGAGAAGGAGATTCCACAACCCCCCTGGGCAGCCTGTTCCAGTGTTCCGCATGTCACCCTCACTGAGAAGAAGTTTCTTCTCAAGTTTAAGTGGAACCTCTTGTGTTCCAGTTTGTATCCATTACCCCTTGTCCTATCATAGTTTGCCACTGAGAAGAGCCTGGCTCCATGCTCATGACACTCCCCCTTTATATATTTATATACACTAATAAGGTCACCCCTCAGTCTCCTCTTCTCCAAACTATAGAGACCCAGCTCTCTCAGCCTTTCCTCATAAGGGAGATGCTCCACTCCCTTAATCATCTTAATTGCCCTGGGCTGGACTCTCTCCAGCAGATCCTTGTCCTTCTTGAACTGAGGGGCCCAGAACTGGACACAATATTCCAGATGTGGTCTCACCAGGGCAGAGCAGAGGGGAAGGAGGACCCACATGACATCCTTGTCCCTGACTTGGAGAGACATCAATTTGATGGGTGGACCACTCGGTGGATAAAGAACTGGCTGAATGGCCGCACGCAAAGAGCTGTGGTCAATGGTTCAATGTCCGTCTGGAGACCAGCAACAAGTGGTGTCCCTCAGGGATCGGTGTTGGGACCGGTCTTGTTCAACATCTTTGTCGGTGACATGGACAGTGGGATTGAGTGCGCCCTCAGCAAGTTTGCCGATGACACCAAGCTGTGTGGTTCGGTTGATACGCTGGAGGGTAGGGATGCCATCCAGAGGGCCCTTGACACGCTTGTGAGGTGGGCTGATGCCAACCTTATGAAGTTTAACCATGCCAAGTGCAAGGTCAAGTGCAAGGTCCTACACCTGGGTCGGAGCAATCCCAGGCACAGCTACAGGTTGGGCAGTGAAGAGATTCAGAGCAGCTCTGCAGAGAAGGACGTGGGGGTGTTGGTTGATGAGAAAATGAACATGAGCTGGCAGTGTGAGCTCGCAGTCCAGAAAGCCAACTGTATCCTGGGCTGCATCAAGAGGAGCGTGACCAGCAGGTCAAAGGAGGTGATCCTGCCCCTCTATTCTTCCCTTGTGAGACCTCACTTGGAGTATTGTGTGCAGTTCTGGTGTCCTCAACATAAAAAGGACATGGAACTGTTGGAACAAGTCCAGAGGAGGGCCACGAGGATGATCAGGGGACTGGAGCACGTCCCGTATGAAGACAGGCTGAGAAAGTTGGGTCTGTTCAGCCTGGAGAAGAGAAGGCTGCGTGGAGACCTCATAGCAGCCTTCCAGTATCTGAAGGGGACCTACAAGGATGCTGGGGAGGGACTATTCATTAGGGACTGTAGTGATAGGACAAGGGGTAATGGGTTCAAACTGAAACAGGGGAAGTTTAGATTGAATAGAAGGAAGAAATTCTTTACTGAGAGGGTGGTGAGGCACTGGAATGGGTTGCCCAGGGAGGTTGTGAGTGCTCCATCCTTGGCTGTGTTTAAGGCCATGTTGGATGAGGCCTTGGGTGGCATGGTTTAGTGTGAGGTGTCCCTGCCCGTGGCAGGGGGGTTGGAACTAGGTGATCTTAAGGTCCTTTCCAACCCTAACTATTCTATGATTCCATGGTTCCCCATCGATGGGGAAAACAATCTAACAATGCAACTGGATTAGTCTTACAACAGATGAAAGGAGGAATGATAGCCAGTTTGTTTCATGGGCCATTTTTGCTCCGTCTGTTGTACTAGATTAAAAAACAGTGAAGTAGAGGACTGTGGGATAAAGAACTCTGGAAACAGATAACAAAAGAGATTCTGTCTCTGGTATTGTACCAAAATAAAATCAAATGGAAGAAATTTTCCAAGTGTGCAGAGATTTTCCATGGTACATGGTTTGGCTAGTCATATAGTGTTTTAATAGAACTGAATTGGGCTTTTTGGAGAGGAGAGGGGAGGAGAGGAGAGGAGAGGAGAGGAGAGGAGAGGAGAGGAGAGGAGAGGAGAGGAGAGGAGAGGAGAGGAGAGGAGAGGAGAGGAGAGGAGAGGAGAGGAGAGGAGAGGAGAGGAGAGGAGAGCTGGTCGGAGTCAGGTGATCGGAGCTAGCCCAGCTAGAGCCGGAGCCGGCACACTTCAGCGATCACGAGGTTCAGCAGGGATTAGGAAAATCAGAGGGGACAGCGCAGAGGCATCGCGATTCCCGACATCTCCCGATCCCCGAAGCCCCAGCAGCGCTTGTGAGAGAGCGGCTGACGTGGCGGGGGGCGTTCCCACGGTGACGGCGACCGCACCCCTGCCCCTTGCCTTGAAAGAGCCTCTGAGAGGGCAGCGACTGCCCACCAGGCACAGGGAGGAACAAGCAGGTCGTGTTGTGAACCCTGTTGCTGGTGTCCCAGACTGCTGACCAATATGGCGGCCTCCAGAAAGAGAGCTTGCAGTAAGGAGACTGTAACAACTCAGACAGAAACCCCGTCCCAAACTGTGACTGTTCAGGTCTCTGGCTGCAGGGAGTGCCAGAGCCTGCTGTTGCTGAGGGAGGGAGGCTAGCATTCCACCTATGTGAGGTGTGAGCAGGTAGAAGATCTGCTTAGATTGGTGGCCGAACTTAAGGAGGAGGTCGAGACGCTGAGGACCATCAGGGAGTGTGAAAGGGAGATCGACTGGTGGAGTAACTCCCTGGCGTGCCAGCTGGAACGGTTCCAGGGAGATACCCCCAAAAGGGGATGGACCCCCTGCCTTCTCAGACAGAGGGGGATGGCCCGAGACAGCCCCTGCCCTGTAGCTGTCGCGCAGAGGTAAGGGACCAAAAAGGTGATGAGGGCTGGAAGCAAGTTCCAGTTCGGAGTCGTGGGCAACCCTCCTCCCTTCCTGCCCTGCTTCCCCAGGTGCCCCTCCGTAATAGGTTTGAGGCCCTGGATCTTGATGGAGAGGTAGGTGAGGATGTGATGCAAGGCCAGACTACAAGGTCACATAGGAAAAGGCGGTCGACTTCTCACCTCAAGACTGCCTCTGATAAGAAAGAAAGAAAGGTCATTGTCGTAGGCGATTCCCTTCTGAGAGGAACAGAGGGCCCAATATGCAGAGTTGACCCTCATCACAGGGAAGTGTGCAGTCTGCCTGGAGCCCGGATCAGGGATCTCCCCAGGGCGCTCCCCAACCCGGTGCACCCGATAGACTACTATCCACTGCTGGTCTTCCAGACAGGTGGGGGAGAAGCTGCTTCCCGCAGTCTGAGGGGGATGAAGAAAGACTACAGGGCCTTGGGGCGGATGGTGAAAGAGTCTGGGGCTCAAGTGATCTTCTCCTCACTTCTTCCATCTTCCAGTGATGATGTGGGACTGAATGGGAAAATTCAGTCCGTAAACAATTGGCTACAAGACTGGTGCTTTAGTCAGGGCTTTGGGTTCTTTGATAACAGCTGGTTTTATAAGGCTCCAGTCCGTATGATGGCACGTGGGAAAGGTTTATCTAACAGAGGCAAAAGGATGCTGGGGCATGAATTAGCAGGGCTCATTTGGAGAGCTTTAAACTAGATTCGAAGGGGGATGGGGTTGTAACTGGGCTTGCCCCAGTGGGGCAGCACTCTAGAATTGATGAAGACTGTGAGGCCTCCTATAATCCTAGGGTGGAATCGGTAAGCTCAGCTCCCTCCTTGAAATGCCTGTACACCAATGCGTGCAGCATGGGAAATAAGCAGGAGGAGTTGGAGACCTGTGTTAAGTCAGGAGATTATGATCTGGTGGCAATTACAGAGACGTGGTGGGACAGCTCACATGACTGGAATATAGTCATGGAGGGCTATGTCCTTTTCAGGAAAGACAGGCCAGCCAGGCGGGGTGGTGGGGTTGCTCTTTATGTGCGAGAGCAGCTGCAATGTACTGAGCTCTGTCCAGGAACAGGGGACGAGCGAGTTGAGAGTCTGTGGGTGAGAATTAAGGGGCAGGCTGGCAGGGGTGATACTGTTGTGGGTGTCTGTTACAGGCCACCAGATCAGGGTGAGGAAGTTGACGAGGCCTTCTACAAGCAGCTGAGAGCGACCTCACAGTCACAGGCCGTGGTCGTCGTGGGGGATTTTAACTTCCCTGATGTTTGCTGGAAGGACTACTCAGCAACCCAGCCACAGTCCAGGAGGTTAGTCCAGTGTATGGATGATAACTTCCTCATGCAAATGGTGGATCAGCCAACCAGGAGAGGAGCGCTGCTGGATCTCATCCTCACTAACAAGGAGGGGCTGGTCGACCACGAGATGGTGGAATTCAGGATCTTGGGTGGTAGGACCAGTAGAATAGCAAGTAGAATTGCAACCCTGGACTTTAGCAAGGCAAACTTTGGCCTTTTCAAGCAATTGCTAGGGGAAATCCCATGGGCAAGGCTGCTTGAAGGTAAAGGGGCCCAAGATAGTTGGTTGGCATTCAAGAATTGCTTATTCCGAGCTCAAGAGCAGAGCATCCCGACACGTAGGAAGTCAAGGAAGAGGACCAGGAGACCTGCGTGGCTAAATAAGGAACTGCTGGGTATGCTCAAGTGGAAGAGGAGAGTTTACAGGTCATGGAAGGAGGGGCTGGCCACTTGGGAGGAATATAAGGCTGCTGCTAGAGGATGTAGGAAGGCAGCTAGGATGGCTAAGGCCTCCTTAGAATTAAATCTGGCCAGAGGGGTCAAGGACAGCAGAAGGAGCTTTTTCAAATACATAGCTGATAAAACTAACACCAGAGGCAAGGTAGGCCCACTGGTGAACGGGATGGGTGCCCTGGTGATAGAAGATACAGAAATGGCAGAGTTATTGAATGCCGCCTTTGTCTCTGTCTACTCTGCCGGAGGCAGTCCTGAAGAGCCCTGTACTCCTGAGACCTCAGATGAAGTCAGGTCAACGGAGTAGTTTGCCTTAGTTGATGAGGAATGGGTTAGAGACCAGCTGAGCAATCTGGACATCCATAAATCCATGGGTCCAGATGGGATGCACCCGCGGGTGCTGAGGGAACTGGCGGAAGTCATTGCTAGATCACTCTCCATCACCTTTACCAAGTCTTGGGAAACGGGAGAGGTGCCTGAGGACTGGAGGAAAGCAAATGTCACTCCAGTCTTCAAAAAGGGCAAGAAGGAGGACCCGGGTAACTATAGACCGGTCAGCCTCACCTCCATCCCTGGGAAAGTGATGGAACACCTTATCCTTGATGCCATCTTAAGGCATGTCAAGGATAAAAGGGTTATGAGGGACAGTCAACATGGCTTTACCAAGGGGAAGTCGTGCTTGACCAACCTCATAGCCTTTTATGAGGAAATAACACGATGGATGGATGATGGCAGAGCGGTGGATGTGGTCTACCTTGACTTCAGCAAAGCATTTGACACAGTCTCCCACAGCATCCTCATAGCTAAACTGAGGAAGTGTGGTCTGGATGATCAGGTAGTGAGGTGGACTGCAAACTGGCTGAAGGAGAGAAGCCAGAGAGTTGTAGTCTATGGGGCGGAGTCTAGTTGGAGGCCTGTAACTAGTGGAGTGCCTCAAGGGTCAGTACTGGACCAGTATTATTTAATATATTCATCAGTGATTTAGATGAGGGAATTGAGTGTACTGTCAGCAAGTTTGCTGATGACACTAAGCTGGGAGGAGTGGCTGACACGCCAAAAGGCTGTGCTGCCATCCAGCGAGACCTGGACAGGCTGGAGAGTTGGGCAGGGAGAAACTTGATGAAATATAACAAAGGAAAGTGTAGAGTCCTGCATCTGGGCAGGAACAACCCCAGGTTCCAATATAGGTTGGGGAACGACCTGTTAGAGAGTAGTGTAGGGGAGAGGGACCTGGGGGTCCTAGTGGATGGCAGGATGACCATGAGCCAACACTGTGCCCTTGTGGCCAAGAAGGCCAATGGCATCCTGGGGTGTATTAGAAGGGGGGTGGTCAGTAGGTCGAGAGAGGTCCTCCTTCCCCTCTACCCTGCCCTGGTGAGACCACATCTGGAATATTGTGTCCAGTTCTGGGCCCCTCAGTTCAAGAAGGACAGGGACCTGCTGGAGAGAGTCCAGCACAGAAGGGAGTGAAGCATCTCCCTTATGAGGAAAGGCTGAGGGAGCTGGGTCTCTATAGTTTGGAGAAGAGGAGACTGAGGGGTGACCTTATTAGTGTATATAAATATATAAAGGGGGAGTGTCATGAGCATGGAGCCAGGCTCTTCTCAGTGGCAAACTATGATAGGACAAGGGGTAATGGGTACAAACTGGAACACAAGAGGTTCCACTTAAACTTGAGAAGAAACTTCTTCTCAGTGAGGGTGACATGCGGAACACTGGAACAGGCTGCCCAGGGGGGTTGTGGAATCTCCTTCTCTGGAGACATTCAAAACCCGCCTGGACACATTCCTGTGCAACCTTATCTAGGTATTCCTGCTTTGGTGGGGGGATTGGACTAGATGATCTTTTAAGGTCCCTTCCAATCTCTAACATACTGTGATACTGTGATACTGTGAGAGGAGAGGAGAGTAGAGAGAGGAGAGGAGAGGAGAGGAGAGGAGAGGAGAGGAGAGGAGAGGAGAGGAGAGGAGAGGAGAGGAGAGGAGAGGAGAGGAGAGGAGAGGAGAGGAGAGGAGAGGAGAGGAGAGGAGAGGAGAGGAGAGGAGAAATCAGAGTTAGACCAGACCAGATCAAACCGGACCAGAATGGAAGAGAATAGACCAGAACATAACAGGACAGGAAAGGATAGGCTAGGCTAAGATAGGATCAGATAGAATATAGTAGAATGGAGTTAGGAAAAAAAAAAGGTAAAAAGAAGAAAGGAAATGTTAAAGCATGTTTTCAAGGGCATTGTCCAAATGCCTCTTAAAAAAAAGCTGACAGGCTTGGCACATTGATTACCTCTTCCAGTGCTCTTCTAGTGTTTCACCACCTTTTCAGTGAAAAAAAATGCTTTCTAACATCCAGTGTAAACTTTCCCTGGTTCAGCTTTGAACTGTTAATTGGCTACCTTAAATAATTGTTGTTATTTCCTCCAGGGTAGGTATTCTTGATTTAAAAATAATATAGATGGTTAATAGAATCCAATAACTTTCAACTCCAGTAATGCTTTATATCACAACTACACTTAAAATACCAATGGGAAATAGTATCCAAATGTAGGGAGTTTGACTTTTTTTGAAACATTCAAAGGTTTTACAAGTAATAAGTTTATTTATTATTGCATTTCACCTGTATTTCTTTGGCTAAAACTGGGGAACATTAGTGATCTTTGTTGCAGTCTATTATAATACCCAAAACAAACCTGATATCTTGCTTTCTCTATTATTTGTTGTGTGTTTTAGGTTAACCGCAGTCATAATAAACTTAGTCAAAAATGCAAGACTACTGGTTTGCCTATCAGTTCAGGCATTAACTGCACATCTAATTATTCTAGAATAAAATTATGTTTATTTAGTAAACAGCATTAAGAAGGTTATTCAGATCTGACTTTTTCTTGCAGATACAATTACTAGTTTCTTAAAACAGATTTTATTATTTTTTTCTCTTCTGGGTTGCCCCTGCAATACTGTAGAAAAAAAGTTGTGTTTATTTCAGAAAAATCTAATATCCCAGAAGCATACAGAATTACTATATGTATCCAGCTATCAGTTGCATGTATGTGCAAACTGTTCATTGTGTTCAACAGTATGATCCATTAATGTAACATCTGAATACAAAACCACTGCAAAAAGAAAACCAGTTTTCACTATATCTGTCAAGAGGCCCTTCAATTGGCAACCTGCATTCTCTAGACAGTCATTAGGGAGATAAAAGTATTCCAAAAGGGAGATTCAGCTCTTGAAAGGCCTGAACTATGATTTCCTTTCTACTGAAAATGCTGCTTTGTGGCAGCAAGCCAGCCTGGGTACTCTCAGCAATGTCACAGAGTTAATCACAGTTTATACACTTAGGTGTTCAACTTGTTTCATAAAATGTACTGGGAATCTAAGCCTGTGCTCTATTATTCATTGATTTAATTTATTTAATTTTGAGAATGGAATGGGATGGGATAGGATAGGATAGGATAGGATAGGATACCGTGCGATACGACAGCATGCAATAGGATAGGATAATTAACTTGGAAGAGAACGACAACAATCATTTAGTCCAACTGCCTGACCATTTCGGAGTTGACCTCAAGTTAAAGCATGTTATTAAGGGCATTGTCCAAATGTCTTTTAAACACCAACAGGCACTGGGCATCAACCACCTCTCTAGGAAGCCTGTTCCAGTTTCTCACTCTCCTCTCAGTAAAGAAATGGAACTGTGCACTTCAAAGGCTGTAACATTCATATATTTATAACTTTCCATTTTACAGAGAAGGAATGTGCAGACATAAAATTCAGGGCTCAAATCTACAAAAGGACTTAGCTGTGACATGATTCAGAATTGCTATGTGTTTCTTTTCCTCTGTTTTAGGCAGCTTACTCCCAAAGCAGAATTTAGAGTCAATAAATACCTAGAGGGAGATGAAAAAAAGTTAGGCAATAACTTTTGACTATTATATTAGTCTACTCATGTTAGACTTTTACAAGAGTTGTTATCCATTCAAGAATCTAATTACGCAAATAAATGAGACTATAATTCACAACCCATCACTTCTGAATTAAAGTATGTAAATCATATAATATAATGAACTTTAAAGTGCTGAAAGCAGAAGTGATCAACAAAATAATTGCAGTGCTTGCAATAAAAGCCTTTAAGCTACTGATCTATGGATGATAAGAGGAAAAAGCAAAACTTGTGAATGATAAGTCCAGTCACTGAGACAATTCATTTGAAAAAAAAAAAAAAAAAGCAGTAAAAAATAAAAGAAAAAAATTTAATGATTAATGTAGATTTAGGTTAGAGGTAGACCTACAAAAGTTCCAGCTTATTTTTGGTAGTAAAGTTGGTAACAACACCATGAATATTTTAAAACACAAATCCAGAGCATGAGGTAAGTTAAATAGTTGGATGACAACACTGTTTTTAGTCTTCAGAAGGTTATAAGTAGCTTCAGAAGTTGAGTTAATACAAGGTATCTGGGCAATGAAAGCTAATTAAAATCACTATAGAAAAATGCTAGCTCATGTACAACAGAAAGAACAATTTGAACTTGCACAGGCTGATGGATTCTAAATTAAGTGTATCCATCCTAAAAAGAGTAAAATAGGAAACAAATATAATTTTTAAAAGCTCAGGGGAAACATATGTTCAATGCCCACTGACTGTCAACAAAAGAAAGCAAGTAGTAAAGTATTAAAAAAAGAATAAATTAATTTTTTTTAAATATTATATCAGAAGTATATATTCTTCTTGATATAAATAAAACAAGTACAAAATTCAGAGAACAACAGCAAAAAACCTCCAGGGTTATTTTACTGTATTACTGTAAGGAGATATTAAACACAACGGATCCTATAAACAGATGAACAGTTGATTAAAATTCGTGTAGTGCCTTGATTTTATTAGCATTGTCCAATTTACAGCAACTGAAAACCGCCAAGTTTAAAAAAGAGATGAATACCAGATGACATGACCAAGAAGTATGAAATAAAAAATACTTTAAAAGGAATTATGTGTTCTTGTTTTTGCCTTTCTTTAAAATAATAAAAGACCAAATCCTTCAATTAAAAAGGTAAAAAAACTACCCCCAAACCCTTAGTAACTGTGAAATAAAAACATACAGGTTAGGGGTGAGGCTAAAAGCATTTTATTAGAAATTGATACAGCAAAGTGGTGAGGCATACATTTTATTCTCTGATACCCTATACAGGTTTTGATTTCAGCTTCTGTTATGCTCTTTCCTCTTGATTTGGAGTCTTTGTTTATTCTCATGTCTTTTCCTCATAACTTTTTTAGCATGGCCTACCCTAAAACATATTTTTTTACAATCAACATTAAAATAATTACTGAAATAAGTATGTTGGAAGAAGAAAAATCCGTGCTAGTGCTAAAATAAACAAACAAACAAACAGGCAGAAGACCAAAATAGATTTCAGAGAACATTAATGCATACAGAAGCACCATATTAAACTCCTGGAAAATGTCGTCTTGACTATATCCCTCGAAAGAATTCAGAAGTATTTGATTTTTATGTGTATATAAATTGCTTTCTCTATTCATCTTGAAAAAAAGCACTCTTTAATCTCAAAAAAAAAAAAAAAAAAAAGCCAAGTTATTTGCCTTTAAAATGTGAGGCCATGTTATCTTTTTTTTTGCTTTAAAGAGACAAAACTATCTCCAGGTGAGATTATTTAAGATGGACCTAGTGTTTCATTGTCTAGTGAACAAGTCCTAACAATGTAAGTTGCCAGTTAGTCAGTCAGTCAGACAGGGGAATTAGGAACTTAGTTCTATGTTAAACACCTAAATTCTGTTAGATATCATCTTCCTCTGGACGTCTGCAACGCTACCTGCTTCTGTCTGTTTACTAAGAAAGGCATGCACTTGTAGGATGTAACATCAGTAAACATCCAAAACAGCACATGAAAACACATTATACAAGTGGACAGAGTATAAATCTGCAGGCAATAAATTATCTCGTGTTTCTAAACCAAGTCTTTCTTTCATACATTATTTGTACCTTTCTGTACCTATGATTGTCTCAAATTTACTGGCCTTTTGAGAGAAGAACTGTTTCATTTGTCTAAAGATATTTTACTATGTTTTTAAACAAAATTATTGTTATTTTTCTATTGCTATTTTTATTTATAAAAAAGTATTTATAGACAAAATATGATGTTATATAGAGTCAAAATTCTCTCCTCCAGTCCACATCAGTCAAGGAAAAAAATGCCTGAAATTATACTTCTGCATTTTGAATTGCAGATATACTATAATAATTATATAGAATAAATTTTTCCAGTATTATAGCATTTAGAAATGAAAGAGGATCCAAGTAGGTGTTACAAGAGAATTAATATTAATGGCCCAGTTCCACTTTTGTCTCTGAAAAGTTGGAAGTTATTTAATTGAAATGATACCATGCTACTTTGGAAATCTACAGCCCAAATATAATTAGGTCTGATTTTGGGGCTGTCTTATGTTTTTCTTGAGGTTTTAGGGGGGGTTTTAGTTATATGGTGAAACACTCAGCGGAAAACAGAATACTTTAAGTTTGCTCATGGTAAGAATTTCTCTTTCTCTGGAAATGACACAATTCACCACTCTATATAATGATCTTGAAATCCTTTATTAAGAGAGTTTGTCTTTATCAGAACAGTAAATTTGATCCATGTAAGTTGTTGCAGTTAAAATTTTGTATTATATAATTTTACTAAATAACAAAAGATAAATGAAGCTGAAGTTAGACATTGATAAATTTTCTCTGCTGAAAATGTTTTCACAACAGATGGTCTCTAAATATGTAACTTGCATGAGATATATCCCCTGGTAGCCATTTTTATAATAAAAAAGTTAAGTAAAGAAAAAATAGACATTATAATTATGGACCTTAATCTACTGAGCAGTTAGAATAGAAAGTCCTTTGAATGTAAGCTAAAAAAAGCAGAGAAATGTTAATGATCTATACCTAAGTAGATGACACATGACAAAGAGTAATTGCAGATTTTCCAAGATCCTTCTAAAGTACTACATTATTTTTCTTTGGTATGGCTAAAATGATTATACAACTAAACAAGACTACAATATCTTCTATTTCAGATCTCATTTTTCTTTTTTTTTTTTTTTTAATTAGTTTTGTTCATGTAGGCTTTTCCCTGTATCATATAACAACACTATACATTTATTAACATAGCCAAAAAAAAAATCACGGTACGCACAGAATTAGATTTTTCAGCTGTCTTTAAATATTTAATAAGTGTTTTGTTTCCATTTTGAAAAAAAGTGATGGGGCCCAAAGCTTTGAAGAAGAGATCACATAACCTGTGATAAGGTTTCTGAAGGAGGGAGGACAAAGATGCTTTCAGCATTCCCATGGTTTGGAATATTTTCACTGTTGGCCTCATATTTGTGAACATTTACAAATATTTATTTACTCTCTGGAGAATAAAACTGTCCATGTATCACCCACTCCTACTGTTACATAAATGATTATTCTTTTAGTAGCTCACCTAAAATCAATTGTTTAATCTTTAGGCTTCAAGCCTAAGCCAACCATCTGGCATTGTCTCCAGTTGATGAAGGTGGAAAGAGAAGCTTCTCAAGGCAGGTATTTAAGACTCAAATTCTCAAACACATCTCTCCCTCTCAATCTCTTTCCCTTTCCTCCCCTCCACTCCGTGACCTCAGGAATAGCTTAGAGTCCAGACAGATTCCTGACATAAACAAACTTTGTCTCCTTCTATCCAAGATGTCTTTTGTCAACACTTTGCATGCTCACAATATCTAAGTTCTCTTCTTAGGGCAGAATCAGTTTTGTATTATCCATTTTTCCTGTGCTCAGTAGAACACACGAGAGGTGTGGTTGACCTCCTAGATTTAATAACGTGGTAAGTTACTTTTAGCCACCTCGTTACTCATTGCATTTCATCTATTGATTTAACGTTTCATATTTGGCTCAGTGAAAAGTTGTGGTAAGCTGTCAAATATGGAGATATTATGATGCTTCCTTTGATATGTGCTTTCTAAACAATTATTATAAAATAGAAAGATAACACATTAGCAAGAAAGGCTAACAGAAAACCAGAATAAAAGTCTGAATTTCAGGAAAATATCCTGTGATAATAGGTATGTGTATATGTAATATAGAACTGTTACCTTCTGAAAAACAACTTATAAAAGGAAAAACACCCGCTCCCCCCTTGAGAATTAATATATGTAGCTATTCAGCCATGAATGAAATCAAGGATTTTCCCGGACTTCTTTATTAATACAGAATTAAGGCCTAGTCTACCTCATCTAGAATCAAATTTTTTTTGTCTAATTTCTAGTCAGTGGAAGGTGACTTTTAAAAGCTGTCAGAAGAAAATAATTTTAATCAAACACAGATGCCTTTTTTATTGAGTATGAAGTCTTTGTCAAGGGGCAGCAGTGCATGCAGATGGTAGATCCCTTTGTCAAAAGTAGAACTTGCCACTGTTCCCACTCAGTCTGTGCACTAGGACAAATAGTGCACTCTTGATGTTCTGAATTCTTCATTCAAAGGTATATATATATAAACATGGGGTTTGGGGAACAAATGGGTGAATGGCCCACATGATCACTAGCCTCAGACTATTTTTATGTGTAAATAATAACAGTTAGACACAGAATGATTGGCCAAATCATGTAATGCAGTATTTTGGTTTGGTTTTGTGGCATAGGATAACAGCTACAATATGTCTTCTGTAGCCTGCTTCCTAAACAAACAATACTAGAAGTGAAAATACGTACTGTTCTACTTCTGCTAAATGATGTGCAAACACACCAGATGTATGTCTCAAGTACTAAACTCTAGCTTAGAGAGAAAAGAAACAATAACATATACAAAGCAAGAATGGTGGGATTACCATCCATGTGTCCATTTTAAATATGGAGCTGTCACACATATAAGCAAGTTTAAAATAAGTAATACGAATGAAACTCAAAAGCATATATTAACATAAATCATTAATACTCATCAAAATGTTCACCATATTTGCATGAAAAAACAGATTGAAGCCTAAGGAATTAAAAAATACCAACAGAAACTGTGGAGCAGTATTTTACGTTTATGCTTGTTGCTTTGTGAAATTAGCTTATTCAATCCTTTGTCTACAGATAGTAAAGTACATTCATTTGCAAACATAAAATCCACCAATTACATTTACGTGTTTACCCATCTTTGTTCCGCCTTGCAAATGCCTCTATAACAATTAACACTAAGTTCAAACATGTTGTCATTATTCTTAGGAAGGGCGCTTCTCAGAAAGTGGTCCCATATACTAGTTTCTGAATAATGCAAAGTACAAAAGATTCTAAATTATGGTATTTTCTTAAGTGAGCTTCTAACTTTGCACATGCCTTGAAACTCAGTATTAGATTTTACAGTTTTCCTACTGTTCTTTAAAACCTATGCCCATGTATTATTATTCTTTAAAACCTATGCCCATGTATTATTAATCTCACAATGGAAAGTGCTAAACATATGTGAAAAGTCTATAATGCAATCTTAATCTTCTCTCATTGGTATATCATTTTAACCACAGACATGTGTGGAAAGATGGAAGAAAATCCTGTGTTTCTTGTTGGGTTTTTTTTGTTTCCTCATAATGAGACACTGACATGTGCTATCAATGATATTCAGTAGAGAAACTGGTAAACATTAAAGAGCAATAAGTTCTCTAAGTTTGATATAGCAAGGAGTTTATTTGACAAATATATATCTTTTGCGCCATTTTCTATTTCAGCTCAGGCTGAAATAACACAATGAATTAAAGATACATCACAGTGAAATTTTGCAGGATTATTTTTAACTGTTGGCATTTTTCTGTAAACATAGAATAGGCTTGGTTTGAATGTCTACGTCATACTGGAGGTAATTCAAAAAGTAAAGCTCCTAGTTATTCCATGTTTTGGAAAGCAATCTTCCTGAGGAATGGGTAATGATGAAAATATGTATCAATGACACATAGCAATGGAGAAAGTTTGTTGCAACCCTAGGAGAATGGAAATTTTATAACTAAGATTTTCATATGAGGTATTGAAAGAGGACATCTACTGCCATCAGACTGTGGGGTTTTGAGGTGATAACTGTAAAGATACAAATTTATTCTAGGAGATGAAAGCAAGAAAAGAGGAATCTTCTCATATGTCATATTAATTTGGAGCAATGCACAAGACTGGTACTGTGAAAAAAAATGATGCTGTGGAGAGTCCTTTTTTCAACAACAACAAAAATAACCTAGGGCCTCTATTTTCCTGAGCCTTCTGCTGGTTTTCTGCCGAGAATTTGTTACTACAGGTGTTCATCAGAATAGTTCTAGGAAAGATTTCGGTTAGCAAACAAAATTCCCCTTTCTGCTGCTTGTGTTCAGCTGCAGTTTTGCTACAGAATTTGCCAGAGTTGTGCCTGTCTTTGCTGAAAGAGAGAGAGAGAGAGAGAGAGAGACTGTCAAAGGATATATCTTTTCTTTCGAATTGTTATTCCTTTGGTAACACACAGGGAAAAGAGGTTAATGTTTAATCATTCTCACTAGCACACAGGCACACACATCTGGTTGGTTGGTGCGCTTAATGACTTTCACTTAAGAATGTGATTTAAGAAGTTACTACAAAACATGCAAAAGAAGATGTGACAATTTAGTCTACTGATATTGTGCTGACTGAACATAACCGTATGTTTTTAGACAGTTCTGTTAAATGCATACTTTTACAGAATGGTTGATCAAAAGTAGCTGATGGTTTTAACAGTAGGTAAAGAATACTTACTGATTAATCTCAGACAGCTGTGCCTGTTGTGACATTTTAGCTTCATTTTCCACTTTATTAATGAGCTAGCAGTTCATTTTAATCTCCATTATAGACCTAGTTACAGTGTGAAAAAATGAGTGAGGTCATCCACATTTATGATTCTAAAATAATCAACAGGATAAATTGATGTACATGTATTGATTATGATTGTGCACTAAATAACTGTATTCAATATCACATTTAACCTGTTTACTACAAACAGAAATGCCACCTTCTTGTTTTACTCTTGAATTCCTCATGCCCTGGGGAAAGTGAAGCAAACGGTAACTTACTATAATTCTAGTTAGAGGTCAATTACTCTACAAAAGAGTTTTCCCATTATTCACTTGTTTTAAAATATGCCTAACAAATAAATGTTTCCATGTGTTTATAAATACTGACAACTGTTATCACTGCTAACAGTTGCCCTGGGTTGCAGAGTTAGAGATTTTAGAGTTTAGTGTGTGCTATCAGATTGTAGCACATGCTTTTTTTCTGCTGGTCCTAGAATCACTTTCTACTTGGTCATTCCTCTTTTCATGACCTATGAAGCTAGTTTAAGCAAGTCCTTGATGAAAATTAATTGCACGGATTCCTAAAAAAAAACCCTTTCATGTCTCTATGTTTCTTACAGGGTTGGAGGGGTTTTTTGTCTCTATTTCCAGAAGCTGTTGAAGAAAAGTCTTGCATAGTAAGGAGAAGATTAAAGACAGCTCAGCACTATAATTTTAACAAAATGCCAACACATTTTAAAGACAGCACATATATCATCAATTTATAATTAAAATATAGAGAAATCCTGAATATAAATTGGAAAGTAAAAACATTCAAATGCTCATAACTGCTCTCTAAAAAAATTAACTAAATGTTACTATTACAAACCCTAATTTATTTTTTACCTATTTTCTGAAGTTATTATTTTTATTAAAAGTGATCAATTCAAGTAAAAAAAGGAATAAAGAAGACCACGTTTTTATTTTCTAATCCTATGAAAAATAAATGTATTCACAGAGACAGTCTTTTCTGTATTCTGGCTGTAGCATAAGCAGTCTAATTGTCAACACAAGTTGCAACTCTAATTTTTATTTTCAATGGGACAACCACCTCCCCGCAGTAATTCAGACTCTAAGATAATGAAAAATCCACATGAAAAGAATGTATTTTTATGTTTAATATCTGGGTTTATATTCCATAAGTAATTAATTTAAAAAGACATTTTGTTTGCTATTTTAGTAGACACAAAACAAGATAATTATAAAGGCCTGGCAGACCAATAGAGATATAAATTAAAAAAATTAAAATTAAAGAAAAAAGCAAACAGACATCTAGAGTAGATGATAAAATAGCTACCTCCTTAATGAACCAAATACCAATCAAAAAGATATGAGATCTTCATAGAATTTATAAGGGGATAAAGATAATCCCATGTACTTTGGGCAGTAGATGTGTACATGTGGAATATCAATTAATATACATTTTAAGAAATAAGACATTCACCAATAATATTCTGATTGTCCAGACTAATTATATTGTGTTAATGTTAAAATATTTTAAGATATATGCAGATTAACTTTTGGTCATATTTCTGAACATCTAAGTGTGCTTTCCTACTGAACAATTTGAAAGGTCTTGTGTTATTGACTGTTTTCTCCTAAGAAATGATATGAGCAAGAATATTGCTGCCATGTATATTCTTGCTGGTGGAATGAAACTCCAGATTTTATTCAAATGCACAGTACGTTTTGTTGCACACTTTGGCTTCTTCAGTACTAATGTGGGAAAAAGTACAAGAATTCCATAATAAATGGATACACCTCCCAATATCCTTCCTCACTTCCAAACCTTCCCCTCAGTCCAAACAGATTTCACACAAATAAAATGACAACTAGCCATGAGGCATATCACTGGCTTGTACAATCACATAACCGTATCCCATTCTGAATTAACATTTACAGTTTTGGTCCCTTCTTGAAGCCGCATTGAGCATGCTCCAAAAAATTACTTGTCAAAGGGAAGGTATATGCAATGAATTGTTTCAGTCTTTGGGTGCTGCACTGGCACCATTTTCTTAATGAACTCAGTTTGTCAGGGCAATATGGCTGAATGTAGATTGCAAACTCTATTGGGCAAAGATACAGCAGGATTAAGCCCTTCATATCTAGTACCCATGTAATACTAGCAGAAATCACCATGTAAGGTGTACTAAAGGAAGCCCATAAAGGACAGCAAAAAAAGCATGTACTAATGCCTGTCAAAAGCCAATCAAAAGTGTGATTCATTTCAGCAGAGATGGAAAGAGAAAGAATGGTTTATCTCTTTGTGACTTTTCCATAAATAGCCTCTTTTTTTCATTATTAAATATAATGATATTTTCTGAAAGTTCCATACAGCAAGTGATGCTTATGTATCTCAGGCGTAACCATGAGTATAAATATATTTGTGATTCTTATAATCTCATGATATTTATAGCATGTATGAAACCTCACTGCTCTTACACATTTAAAAAGAAAAATAAATTACTATTTCTTCTTACATGTAAATGTTTTAAAATATATCTTGTTCTGTCTCTCTAGAGCATCCTTATGAACCAAGGAAAAAAAAAAAAAAAAGAAAAAAAAAGTAGAAATATTTAGTCAGATTGGTTTTGTTGAAGTTTCCCCATTTTAGTTTTTTATGGGTTTATTCTGTTTTAGTTTTCATAAGAGTGCCTCAGCCATAGTCCTGCTATTTGAAGTCCATATGAGACACGTTTTGCTTTAAAAGCAAGTTGCTGAAGTCTTTAATGCATAAAATTCACTTCCATTATCACCCTACTGCTTTTAGCAATATTGTGTCTTCTCACTGAAATGTCAGTATCCACCAGTATACCTGATACCACGACAGCTACAAATGCAGTACTTATCTCACATAAATTCTCAGACTAACCCATTTTCATTTGGAAGTACGGTCCCTTTGTGCAGTAGGGGTAGTTACCTTCAATCCGTCACATTTCTCTCTGAGCTAGTTAAGTGGTTTCACCCTGCTTATGTTTGAAGTTCCTTTTGTTCAGTCAGGATGATCCAGGCTGAGCAAACAGACCAATGCCACATTATGAAAACAAAGACCTTGTGGCTAGGGGCGCTGAGAAATGCTACTCCTACAGGATGTCAGTAATTTATAATTACCTTTCCAGCAGCAAGTTCAAAAATCTACTTTGAATGAAAGCTTAAGAAAATGTTTTACTCAGAAAAAATCAACACATATAATTATTTCATAGAAGATTATGAGTAATTGTTCATATACTATTTCTTAACATTGCATGTTAATTGAATCTATGATCACAGGCAATGGAGACTAATGCATTCTGATGTTTAACATGTTCTGATGTTGTAAAATCCAAAGTATGACCAGGTTACAGCATTTTTTGTACATGATAATTGTTTGTGGTGTGTTGACCCTGGCTGGATGCAAAGTTGGAACCTAATCCTATAAATCTACATATTTTCCTAAAACTTTCTAGAGATGGTGAGAAAGGGCTAATACTTGGCAGTAGATTTACTATGACCATCAATAAAATGTGTGACAGATGGAAGTTTGCCTTTCAACTGATTCCCTTATTTCCTTGCATACCCTAGGAAGTCTGCAAAGAAAACCTATTCAGAAGCTTAGTGTCAAGCTTTTGAGCAGATGTTCTTTCTGCCTATACACCTCTCAGCACATATCTCTGGCTTTTTCTCTCCAGTCATCAGCTAAAAGAAAGATATGCAATATCTATACTCCTTTTCCTGCCAGCCATTAAGCTTAAGCCCCATTCTACTCCTTTTCTCCATGGGGAGATGAGCAAAGACTTAGAAAAGCAGCCAAAGGCAATGAATTCCCGGAAGGGGACTAAAGTATCAATACCAAATCAGGAGAAAAAAAAAAAAAAAATGGGAAAAGAAGAACCTAAGGATAAACATATAAAGAAAGAGTGAAGATGGACAACAATTAAGAGGTAATAAAGAAAGATTATTTTCAATGCTGGAGATTATAGGAAACAGAGTTTAAGTAAAAAGCAATCAGAAGTTAGGGAAATAAATACATAGAGTGTAACTATGACCTAGAAACACTTGCATTTTGGACAATTATACTGACAATTGCATAAAGCTACCACTGTGGTAGTAGAATGCAATTACATTTTAATTACATTAAATGCTTGTGTGTTTGCAGGAAGTATTGTTTCTTATCCCAAATCCTTTCAGCCATAAATCCCAGTTTTGCAAAAGGAAATTTGCTCTCAAATACAGATGCAACACCCAATTGTTACAAGTAAGCTTCTGACAGAAAAATTTACTGTAATGAGACAGTTTCTTATTATTTGAAAAGTGTGAGAATCAGGGTTCTGACTCTGGAATCAGAGCAGCTTTTGTGAAGGGATACTTAGTGGCAAAGGGAATGCTTGCACGAGTTCGGGTACCCATCTCATGAGCTCAGGTAAGCCTCACTTAAAAAGTGGAATATGGAGATATTCAGATTAACTCCATCCAGAAATATGGTGTACTGAGAGAAGGTGCTGGCAAAAGATGGGTCAAAGAGCACAACATATGGGGAGGCTAGTTTGAAAATGCTAGTAACAAGGTATTCTAAAGCATCCTTTCTCCAAAGATTTGAGGATCTGTTTAGGCACTTCTACAGGCTCTTGAGCTGGAGAACTCCTGTAAAGCTAGACATCTGTGAGGAACACAGTAGATTGGAAGAGGAGGGAAGCATAGGGAGGGATGTAGGTGGTGTGGGAAGTGTACTTTTATAATGACATGATAATTACCAAAAAAGTGGGAGGCCAACATTCAGTTCTTTCTCCAGCCTGAGGAAATTCAGACTTGCATCTGCAGCAGCTTTAGATAATTCTTTAATCACTAGGCTGAAGAATAATTAGATGACAGGTGCATTTTACATTAATCAATGAAAGACTGAGGCAGCTTACCACCCTCTGTCTCAGTGCTCAGCCCCCCAGAACAACAGTCAGGATTTTTCTTGCTTATGTTCTCTCTGACCACAAAGCCATTCTCCTTTCTATGAAGAAAATGAGTATCTGATAGCAATGGATTTAAAGTTATTGTTCTCTTACTGATGTGTAATTTACTCAAGTGTAGAAACACATCTTGACACTTTCATGGTTTTTAACTAAATCACACTGAAGTCAGGGGGATTAATCATGCACTAGACTGAGTTTCAACATATAATATTTATCTATACAGTTTCCAACCAATGGTAGGGAGGCTATAACTTCAGTTGCAAATGGATTAAGATGAAATGCTTTCAGAAATTTGATACTGATTCCATTTGTGCCAGGCTAATGAGCTCAGCCTTCACAAAGTGGTCTCAGGACATTATTTTTAAGTTAGGAATTCATCTGTCTTGAGCACTATATGGACAGCTTTTGTAAAGGGGTCACAAAGCCCTGTCAAAACAGCACTTTTCATCCTCTCTTTTACAAACCATAAATTGAACAGAGTTCACTCCTAAAAAATCCACAGTCAAAGCTCTCACAGATTGTCATTTAAATATCAGTATATCTGGGGATAGAGTCAAACAATAATTTTCCTCTTTGTCTTCACCTTTTAAAGTGCTCCACTCTATTGCTGGTAAAGTGGCTTGCTTTGTGATGATCTATACTTTTGTTTCTATTTTACCCCCAAAATTATTATTCAAATTACAGGATTTGATTCAATAGGAAGTCATAAGAAAATTTCTTCCATCACTAGCTTTGCCTTTCTTGTAAGGTGTTGATGTGGTAAATGTATCCCATTAGAGGGCTGACAAAATATGATATATTCGAAAGGAAATTAAAATGCCATAGTTAGCATTAGAAAATATTAACCAATTAAATATGAGAAAAAAAAATAATTACTCTGAACCACAAATGAAATAGCATGGGTATGGTTTTCCCAAATGCTTAAGATCTGAACAAGCAGCCCCCATTAAACAACTCTGTGGATACTGGGCTAAATTCCCAGAAAACTTTTTTTAAATTCATTTTTACTCTCTCAGTGTCCTTTTCTGGCATACCAAGTTTTTACTCTCAAGCAGTAACTCTCTTGTTGCTTAACACTTAGTTGGATACTAGAAAGCAATACAGTGTGCTAGGATGAGCCATGCTATTCCTTAGAGTAACTCAGAGACATGAAAGTAATTCAGAATTTCAGTTCTAGACAGAGGTTATTCCACTGCTTTTGATGGCATAAGTGAGGGGTCAAAAAAGTTCTTAATTTTGAACTGTAGGTAAGTTAGTAACTTCTCAGAAGATTATTTCCTCACCATCTGCCAAGCTTTATTTAGGATTTTCTTATTTCCAACTGAATAGTATAATAAACAACTTTAATATAAGTATTTTCAACTTAACAGAATGAGGTAGTTTAAGGTATTTAAACTGACACCGCACAGGAATTCACCTCAAGCATGCTCAGTATGCAGCTCTTAAGAATCAAGTCTTTTCTGTTTATCTCATATAGGCACCCAAAATTGCTAATAGCCTAAAAAAAAAATAAATCTTTGTTTTTTAAGACAGAGAATGCTATCATTCTTAATTTTGTCATGTGTGCTTACGGCTCTTAGCCACCAAATTATTCACTTTCTCCATTTGACATATATATAGGGACACAAAACATAAAAGTATTCCAGTGGTACGAGTCTGAAAAGTGCAAGACTGAGCAAATAAGTAACTCTCTGGATTAAGTATTTTTTTGGTAGTATTATAAATAAATTAAATCAGTAAGTTGGCATTAAAATTCTCAGACTGCCTGCAATCTGTCAAACAAGGTGAAAGTCACAAAGATCTTACAATGCCCACTAATAAAATAAATAGAAAAATGCCAGGAATAGCGTTATAAACCATTCTGTCATACAAAGGCTGTGAACAAGACCAAATGCAGTAACTTGTGGACTTAAGCATGCATTTTGTCTTGGAAAGTTACAAAAGCTATCACAATATTGCAAGCAGGAAGGCATTTAGTTGAATAATTCCCTTGCTCTGTTACTGCACATCTAGAAAATGGTGATTGCATTTATGACCAAAATTCCTTTAAAGTTTATATTTCCACCAAATATATTTCAAGACTGCACTGAAATACAGTAGAGCTCATTTATGCCAGCAAACAAGAAACAGCATCAGACTTTTCCAAACCAGGAACATGGTTCCTAGTGCATGCAGCTGCAGTCACATCTGTTTTGTTAATTGGTTGCACAAAAATCCTCTCCTACCTATACTGTCATTCATAAGCAGCTTCTAAATATTATTTTTGCTTAATTATGTTGCCTTTGTATGGCAGGGGGGTGAATTTTTGTTTTGTGAATCTGTGCCCAAAGTGATAAGATCTTTCTTTTTGTCAGTCATCCTAATTTCCCTGTGGGAAAAAAACTGCATGTCTCAAGTTTGTTTGTTGTCGTATTTTATTTGTTTGTTAGTGAATTTTATGGAAATACTTGAAAACTCATCCAGTCAAGGAGGATTTTCACTCCCGTGTAATCAAAACAAAACAAAACAAAAAAAAACCCAAACAAACAAAAAAACCAAACAAACAAAAAAAAAAAAGCCCTCAAAGAAAAAGTCAGCAAAATATACCAAGAACCACTGGGAGTCATAGACTGCCTATGGCAGAAGATTGTTCCTGGACACACAAGGCAGCTTATTTTTTTCCAGAGAGAATCTTGAGTCCAGCCATTTTAAGGGCTTGAAGAACTCATTGAAGAGTGCAAAAGTGAAACTGAGCTCCCACAAAAGACAGCTTCTATTATTAATACAACTACTAAAACCATTGAAAGTTGAAAAATGATAGACGGAGTGCTAGGCACTATCTTCATGCAAGGCAGATTTGGCAGGCAGTCTATGTTTACTTGAAGGGTAATATATAATTTCATTGTGAAGCTGATTCCTTCTAAGGCTGAAAATAAAATACAATATGAATAACTGTCTGTTAATTGAGCTGTCATATATTTAATGGAAGACGTTTGCTTACTTTTAAGTGCATATATCTCTGCAAGCACGAACTTGGGCTCATGCCTGCTATAGAAGCCATGGGAAAATACAACAATGCTTACATTTAAAATACAGTCCACTTTCTATGAGATCTGTAATACAGGGAGGGCACCGCATAGGACCTGAACCTGAATTAACGTGTCAAAAAATAAAAAGAAGATAACAAAAATGCAGAGAGAGGAAAAGAAAATTTTGAGGAAAAAGGATCTGGAGGAGAAGCCCAAATTGAAAGCAGAGGACAGTAACATGAATAAAAGAGAATATATTTATTCTACTAATAAAAGTACAAAGACCATAGAAAAAATATGATTAGCTTGAAAGGGCTGGAAGCCAAAGAAAAGACATTTTTTTTTTTTTAATTGCGTAAAAAAAAAATAGAAAAAATAATGACACCTGGCTGCCAAAATATATTTTATACACAGATACCTAGAATAAATGGTCCAAGATGGTTCATCTGAATTGCAACTTGACATTACAATCTTTAAGCAACTTTTCATTAGTTTAAACAGCATTTTAATTTCATCCTTCTTGAAACATGCATATGGAATTGGCACATGGAGTTTTCATTGAAGTCCATGTTTTCCTCTATTTTCTGATTACACATGTGGAAGCATATACTTTTGTTGTGACCTGCACTACTGATCCAAATACTTAATGACTTCTTGTCATTATACAGTTCTGCCTAAAATGCACATTACTTGACAGTATTTCATTGTAGCTGCTGTGACCACACTCCTGATCATTCTCCTAACCTGCCATTCTGTCATAGCTGGAATAAGTCTTGTCTTACTACGCATGATCAGCTGCGCATAGTCTTCCAGATGAGGTATCTTACCTAACAGCAGCAATATTTTCAAACTGTATTGTGAATGTAGCTTTGAATGCTTCTTGCTTTCCATACTACATTCTGTCATAGCCTAATATCATTAAATGCATGAAGATCGTTGTTTTTCTCAGGGGAAGGTTTCCAGGGGATGGCATATGGCTTACCAGTGACATTTCTATCTGTACAACTGGAGAGTCTTGTAGATTTTAATGTAAATTTAGTTTCCTCTGCATTTCTTCCAAGTTCATCACATTCTTATGCTATTTTCTATATAAAAAAAGATTCCCAGTCTCAAGTTATAAGATAATGATATTGGTCCCCTCCCTTTCTGTTTGCAACCAGCTTTCTTTTAAGTTCACTCACTAGTTTCTGCCTAAATCCATTTATCACTCACTTAAAAACTTGCCAATTAATCTGCCAGATTGTATCATTCTAAGGATACCTGTAAGGCATTATGCCTTCCTAGAACAGCTCATCAAGAAATCAATTTCCTGTTTCTGACCATATATGCCCCAACCTGGAAGAAAAAGGAAACAGAAGTAAATTATCACAGTTTGTTCTTTCTTGAATTGGGTTGTTTTGTTGTTTGGGGTTTTTTTTGTTGTTGTTGTTTTTTGTTTGTTTTGTTTGTTTTTTTCTTTTGGTTTTTTGGTTTTTTTAATCAATATTACTGTTAGGTTACTAACTCTGAGGGGAATCCAAGGTCCAGCATATCCTGGTGTGTTTGGATACAAATGTGACTGGAACTATGCTTGTTAAACGAAAATTTGGAGTTTATACCTATTGAAAAATCATCAGTGGAAGTGTTACAAATAAACTTCTGTCTACTTTATGTCATGAAAATTTGGTTTCCAAGATCATGACTTCAGCATAAGCATGTATATGAATATAAATGCAAGAAATTAATAAGGAAACCATCCAAATTTCTGGGGTTTATTATTTTCAGATGAATTCTCTCTAGACAAACTATGAATAAATATATATATAAATACAAGGAATATTCACAAAGAAAGAGAAACCGCTTCAGACAAGACGTAAGGCTAGTTATATCTTTTATTTCACTGACATTTGCAATTTTTAGAATATTTCTATCAACATCATAGGTTTTCAGAGGACTGTGGGCAGGTTTCATTTGTAGCTGTTCTTACATGCTTTAAAGGAAATGTGACAAATATGAAATGAAAACAATGAATGTCTACATGGAAAAATATCTTAAAATCTCTTTGAAACCTAGTCCTTCCAAAACTACTGTGATAAAACAGAAGTCAGTTGCAGACAATGTAGCTGTAGTATATAGAATGGGAAAAGAACCAATGGTGATCATGAGGCTCTTAATTTAGAATTTTCAGCTAGGAAGACTGACTACAGTGTTAGGCAGAGAAGAATTCAGTACATAACACTTATGGCATGTCAGGTGCCTCTATAAATATTCGGGGGGGGGGGGGTTTGATTGTTGTTTTTTTTTTTTTAATGTTTTAATCCTCTCATTTAAGTGGCTATAGTTCTGGCACCAAACTTTTTTTTAGGTTGCTGTTCGCCTGTTCATTTTCTAGTATAAACATACATCATCCTCACACCATGGGTATCATTGAGGGTAAAGAATATGAACTATAAGCTATCTTGATATTCTTCTCTTATTCAATATTTGTTGCTACGGATAATATATATTTTCCTGTTTTGGAACGTATCTTCGAGGACTAGTGGCATACCTGTTTTTACAGCGAAGATCAGTGTGTGGTTTATATGGAACGTAGTGCTGTTTCATAAGGGAAAATAATAATAATACAATCATGTAGTGAAAACTTTTAACCTATATGCATGAAGACCTCCATAGTGCCATTTTTTGCTGTGTTCAAACGTAGTCTTTTAAGCATGAACTTACCGATAGGCTATAGAAAGTGGAAGAAGTTCAAATACAAGATGCATTTAAATGCAAAGGTGTATTTATTTTTCTAAAATAAATAAAAAATCAAACTCCAAATTTTAAATTAAAATTGAAATTGAAGTTTAATTTTTAATTTGGATAAAAATTATCAGCTAATATAGGATTCAACAGTACTTAATTCTATGCTTGTCTGATGTTATATTTATTTTAGGAAAATAAATACACCTATGTGTTTAAATATATGGTAAATAATATAATGCTGAGGATACACATCTTTTTGATTTTATAGTAGAACACTTTAAACTTGTTTAGTTCACCTCTGAGTAGAAGAAATTAACAATCAGTCACTGAGTTTTAATAGAGGGAGGTGTGGCAACATAAACTCAAAACACAGTTTGATATTACAAATTACGAGGAACAAAATAAGCAGCTCTATCTGTCATTTTGCTTTGGTTTATTTTTAAATTGCCTGCTTCATCATTTTCTTCACATGGTGAGCATTTGTGACTTAGCCTTTGCCGAGTTTTAAATGAAAATAAAGCTGAAAGAAGAAAAAAACTCTTTTTTTTTTTTTTTTTTTTTTTAAGGGGTTTACTTGCACTCCTCCCCAGGAGGCAACACTCTTGGGCTGAGAAATACTTCTCCAAAGAACTGGGAATTGAATATTCTTAAGCCACTAGAGCACACAATGGCCAACTCTCCAAGGAGCTGTCTTGTTTCCATTATAACTTTCTTTTTATTGTGTGAAATATTTGATTTTGTGTGTGTATGCACGCGTGCCTAAAGAACAAAGCAAAGACAATATAAGTTCAAAGTCTGGCACAGGAGGAGTTTAGCTATGTGTGTGGTTCATGTAGATAAATCATTCCCATTCAGATTATTCATTAAACTAGCTAAAATTATTTTCTTTGGACTGTTGTATTAACACAAGCGGCAGAATGCAGGAAAAAATAATTGAAAGTTTTCTCTTTTCTTCATTATAATGAGTAATTATTATGCAATTAATTTAATTAGAAAGTTAAAATAAAAAATATCTAAAATTAAAGCTGCAAAGAATGACAATCCTTATTTTTTGTGTCTTTTAAAAAATCATTCTTTAATATAGCACATAAAGGAAACTATTAAAAAAATAACATTGTGTTTAACTTTAGTTGTTTTGAATTGTTTAGGTCTAGCACTTTCATATCTTTTTCAGAATGAAGAACTCTTGGCAAAGTTCTGCCACTCAAAAGTTTTTAATAAAACAGTTTTTCAAAATTAATTTTAGATTTGTGAGAGCAGATGGCAAATTCATTTAAATCTATGTCAGAACACATACAAGATGTAAGACTGAATTTCAGAGTGCAGTGTCCTTGCAAAGGAGCAGGGAGGATCTGTCTTTTGCAACCTAATCATATAGTCTCCCAGACTTCATAGTAACAGAGCATTCTCACCTCCCACTGGGGTCAGCAGACAGGGAAGGTATATATCAGTACTCAACATCCATCATCCCATCTTTCGAAGATATTTCACACTGTACCAAAAGGAATCCAGGATTCATGGGGTTACAGAAGTAGTGAGCTTGAAGAGCCTGAATCCATATCATATGATTATGGAGCTTAGGCGAGTGATGGAAGTTCAGCTTTCCAGTTGTTGGTTGTAACAAAGTTTGTGTTTTATATCATAGCAGTTTGACACAGGCTGTAGGGGTCTGGGAGTCCATAACTCTTATTTATGGAATCATACGTGAATGCTTCCTCTCCTTCATACACGATCATTTCTTCCTCCACATTGGTACAACTGGTGCTTCTCAATCACTGCAGCTTTGTCTAATTTATTCCTCTCTGATATCTGTGTGACGACACTTTGATCCCACTGAGGCGAAAGTCATGTTTTGTTAAATATAGCTGGAAACACTCATTTTGAAAAGAATGAACAAGTTAAATACCTACACCCAAAGTAATTATTTGATTTATAGCTGTGATACAAATCTCAGGGCCATCTTACTCAGGATTGCAATCTGCAGTTAGTCACACGAAAATAAATAGGATTTAAAATATGCCTTTGTATTTTGTGCTTTTGCTAAGCTCATGCATTTCCTATGTACATTGTTCTTGCCCTTCTGACCAATATTCGTATGTGCCAAACTCTCCCCAAGAACTGCATTCAGAAAATTCCTAGTTAAGCACAAAAATGTCTTTGTTTCTTTGGCCTAAGTGAATTAGCCAAATTGTCAGAAAACATTTTTTGCAGATCAGAAATAATTTAAATTAAGGCATGAACCATTGGATTATCTCTTCTCTAGTTATTGGCAGCATGGAATAAATGTAAACACTATAAAGGTTGAATTTCAAATATCAATAATTTGTATTATGCAAAAAACAAATCCTAAACACTATAAAGGTTGAATTTCAAATATCAATAATTTGTATTATGCAAAAAACAAATCCTGTTTTGAAAGTTAGATGATGAATATTTGCCCATTATTTTTACTCTATTATATACATAACAGTCTTCACTAAGAGAAATAACAACTGTTTTATAAACAAACAAACAAAAAAGAAAGAAAAATTAAAGAAACTCATAGAGTTTCATTAAGAATCTGAACATGAAAAATACTTTTTTGAGGATCTAAGTTCCACAAGAAAGGAATGGAAAAAAAATACTATTTCCTTTTCTCTATACAGTTGTTATAAAATATTAAAAATACAACACTAAAAACTTTTCATTGTCAATAAAATCATAGCACTTTACTGAAAAGAGAATAAAGTCAGTGTCATGGTCAAGTTATTATAGTTTAACAAGTAGCTGCAGGTGTTTTGAGTTAGTGATAACTGTGTGCTTGCATCACTATCTTAAGCTTGATGAATTTACCTTCAGTGGGGTCTAGGTTGTGTTGAATACTTTCAAAAATTGCTGCAGTTTATGATTGCCCGACTGCAGACCAGCATTTAAATAGCTGCTGTCTATATTCTGCCCCTTCAGCCTCACAGGGTTTCTTTTCACTTAATCTGACTGTGCTAATAAATTTTTCTGTATAAAAGGAAGAATGGACTAATGTAAAAACACATGCCATAGCAGCAGAAAGAGGAGCAGGGTTAAGTGAACATTCATAAATCTTCAGATAATATCCTTCACCACATTGAGCAAGTTTATGTTGCTGATTGTTTCCAATTAAACAGCTGCTATAGGTTGAATCGCACTTGTAGAAACCAAGCATGTTTTTTCAGAAGACATGAGAGAGGAATTTTAGGAGAGAAAGAAGCAGGGCTTGCCCAAGATATGCTTTGGTTTGCCTTAAAGATATGAAGTGTAGAGAAAATAATCTGGGGAGTCTAAAGTATATGTTGTAAATTTCCATCTAATTTTTGACACCTGACTGTTAATGGTAAATTGAATACTTCTCTTAGGACAACCATCTCTTTGAGACAAGGTCTGCTGGATAAGAAGTTGGGTCAAATGTGAGTCACAGCAAAGAAAAATATGGCAGTAGGATAGGTTAATTTCTATTTGGGCTCTAAATGGAAAAAAAAAGCTATTACTCTTGAGCAACATCTTTGTTCTATGAGAAGTGAAATGTATAAACAAAACTAGCAGAGTTATATTTCTTCTAAAAGGTCCTACTAAATTTCTCTTTAAAAGATCAGTCTTCATAATATGAAAGCCATTAAATGGTTGACTTTCGACTTTGATTGACATTGGATCACCTCTTCTATGAAGACAGACTGAAAGAGTTGGAGTAGTTCAGCCTGGAGAAGAGAAGGCTCTGGGGAGACCTAATAGCAGCCTTCCTGTACCTAAAAGGGGCCTACAGGAAAGCTGGAGAGGTGCAGGTTGTGCACTACACTCTACCAAGAGAGTGAGAGCAATTCATACTAATGTAAGCTAAGATCAATCCTTGAAGTTTACAAAACTTCTGACTATGGGTTTCAGAAATACAAAAAGTAAAACTATTACAAGTCTTCAACATGCCCCATGAATACATGACTTCTAAAATATCACATTTCAAATAAAATATACATTCACAACTGCCCCTCTTCAATACAAAACATGAACTTATTTTCATGCAGTATCTTGGTTAAAGATTTTCTTTTTGTAAGGAACCTTTTTATCAGGATAAGCTTATAACAATTTCTATCAACAGATATTATGAGATCCTGGAAATTATTAGCATTTCAAATATTAATCAAATCCAGACATATAGTCAAGGCCTTCATATTAACATTAATACTTGTGACTATGATAGAAAATGCAAAAAGATATTGTAGCTAGCAACATAAAATTATATACTTTGTGTAATTTTTCCTTGTTTATATTTGTTTACATGCCTTATCAACATTTTAAAGGGTAATAGCTTGTTTCAGCAGGAATATAAATACTTATTAGATCAAATGGAAACATAAATAGTATTATCCAAAGAATGCATCACCAGGGTTCCTATTCTTTGATCTTGGTTTCTTAGCTTAAAGCTGCATGAATTCCCACCGCTGCTGGAAAATTTGAACCAAAAAGCAATAATAAAATATAAATTTTATCCTTCCAACATTTCGGTTTTTTATTTATTTAACACTACACAAAAAAAAAAAAAAAAAAAAAGAAAACAGAATGTATGGTTTGTCACATTTTTGCATTGATCCTGCTGTTATGAAAGAGAAAGTTCATTCAGCAAAATGCAAATCTCTGGATTCCTTTTACAGTCTGTAAAAGAAACAGGCATTTTCAAGGAGCACTTCACTTGAGGTTTTTGGACTGCTTTAGCTTTAGATGAAGTGTGCCTTGTAAAAGTATATTTCTTTCAACTCTCTGAAAAGAAAGCCTAAGTTTGGCAGATGTCTAAAATGAGGTAAAATGAATCCCACCCAGGCTTTCTACTGCTTGAAATTGTTCTATCAGACTTCGTTTTTTTAGCACTTTAAAAAGAATGGTGTATTTTCAACACTCGATTCAGTTCTGGCTTCTTTGCTTCTACTCTCACTATTTCATGTATTATTTCATAACAGCAACTCCTTAGTATTACACTGCATTTTTTTTTTCTGCTTGTTACTAATTAAGCAGAAAATCATTCTAATGAAGACTCAAAATGCTTGCATTCATTTACCACATTTGCTATTCTATAACCTTTAAATTTATATAATAGACAGTTGTAAACATGCTAGAAAACTTCTGGCTTGTCCTACAGAAATTAGTCTTGTAGATATCCAGTTTAGTACATATCCAGTTATTTATGGAGTGTAAGAAACAGCTGAACAACAGTAAAAAGACTGAAGTAAAACATGGGTTTAAGTGTGTTCATTTCTTCCTAATTTTAAGCACTTCCTTTACTGTATATAGTCTTAAAAAAGAGCCACTGTGCTGGTTTTGGCTGCGATAGAGTTAATCTTCTTCACAGTAGATGGTGTGGGGCTATCTTTCGGATTTGTGCTCAAAATAGTGTTGATAACCCAGTGATGATTTAGCTGGTGCTGAGCAGTGCTTGCGCAGAGTCAAGGCCTTTTCTGCCTCTCACCCCACCAGTAAGCAGGCTGGGGGTGCACAAGAGGTTTGCTGGGACACAACTGGGACAGCTGGCCCCAACTGACCCCAGGTATATTGCATACTATATGGTGGCTTGCTCAGCATATAAAGCTGGGGGAAAGAAGGAAAGAGGGAGGACATTTGGAATTATGGTGTTTCCCTTCCCAAGCAGCTGATATGTGTAATGAAGCCCTAATATCTTGGAGATGACTGAAACACGGGAAGCAGTGAGTGAATTCTTTGGTTTGTTTTGCTTGTGTGCGTATCTTTTGCTTCCTCTATTAAACTGTCTTTATCTCAACCTATGACTTTTCTCACCTTTACCCTTACAATTTTCCCTCCCATCCCATTGGTGGGGATCTAGGGAGTGGCAGTGTTGTGCTTACCTGCCCACTGGGGTTAATTCACAACTACAAACTGCAGTGAGCTCTGCACTTATTCTTGTACTTCATAATACAGACAGAAACTTGAGCTGGGATCCTTAGTAGCACTTTATAAAAACACCAGTGCCTGAGGTCATATGGTCCCCTGACAGAGTTCAGGTCATTTTTTTTTTT
Organism: Psittacula echo; assembly: GCF_963264785.1. Classification (NCBI taxonomy): domain Eukaryota; kingdom Metazoa; phylum Chordata; class Aves; order Psittaciformes; family Psittacidae; genus Psittacula; species Psittacula echo. The sequence continues at coordinate 68,884,068 of NC_137736.1, read as the reverse complement.
TTCTTTTTACCTTTTTCTTGTGTCCTTCTAAACATAAACCCTTGGAAAAAATGGATAGTGACCTACAAAAAATTAATCTCTCTTATTCACCTGCTAATTTAAATGATAATACCATCAGGAAATAAGCTAGATCACACTGCATTTTCTTTGCAGTTTTTGACCAAATCTGTGAGGATGAATCAAAATATCCTTGACAGTATTGACCATCACAGTTATGACCTTGCTGCAAATTTTGAGCTATCTCTGACTTTTTCCTCTATAATTCTGCTTAGCATTTTTGCTTTAATTCAAGCTCTGTGGTGGAAACCCTCACAAGCTCTATAGGTGTCAGGAATTCAGCAGGTAAGAGGTCAGAGTTCCAAGAAAAACTGTTATATCTTAGAGTGCTCCTTTTCTTTCCAGTACTGCCCATCTTACATGAAACTGGCTTCTGACTTAATTTTCTATTTGCAGGCATTTTTTGCTGGTTTTTTAATTCTGATTGTCAGGAAGCGTTGATCTCCTTTACACTGCATAAACCTACTTTTGCTCATTGATGGTACTGCTCTTCTAAATGCTTCTTGATGTGTTACATTTTTCTTTCAAAGACCTGTCCTCTGCAAAAAGGATCTTCCTGGATGATAATTTTCAGGAAAAGAAGACAGATTGAATTCCATGCTTATCCCCCTGTTTCATGGGGTTTTTTTAATTTTTATTTTTGAGTTTGGAAGCTAACTTCTGCAAAAAGTGCTTTCTTACTTATACTTCAGTTTTGCATTTTACGGAGGCTTTGCTGCTTCTTTCTTTCCCCCTGACTCGCCAGAACTCTCTGAAGTGGTGGAAGCATTTATTCTCTCCAAGGAACAGCACAACATTCATTAGGGAACATGACTCATTCACTGTTACTGCTAGTCTTAAAGACTAACATTCTTTAAAAATTGAAGAAACACTGGTGGTCTCACCTGTAAAAGCAACAACCTGAGTGAGAAACAGCTGTTGAAAAGATATCTTCAGGAAAGCTACACCAAAGAGAGACAATTTCATATCCTTGATGAATGTACTATTTCACTAAACTGCTTTTCTTTTGTGTTTCTTTTGGTTTGGTTTTCAGGTAGGGGGTTTTTGTTTTAGTTTTTTTTTTTGTGGGTTCTTTTTGTGTGTTTTTTTGTTTTTTTTTTTGTAGAAATACTTTCTATTTTCGAAATAAATCTCAAAAAGTAAATCAAATATAACCCAACCTCATGTGAGAAGTGCTGAAGTTGGGTATTATTTCTACGCCTTAACAACAACAAATTAGATTTAATTCAGTAAGAACAGCTTCCTTTGTGGCAACAATTATATATTAAGATGTGGGTAACAGATTAGTCTTTTTTTTTCTGAAATAACATTCCTTTTTTTTCACTTTTTTGAACTAATTATTTATTCTTTCATGCTACTTAGCCATTAATAAAAATATCTCTATCTTTGTGGTAGTTCTAACAACTACTGTTTTCTTTAAGATGTGTCAACTCTAGCAATACTTCAGTTCTTCATGTGTCTATGAGTTGAGCTAATTTTCAAAAATAATTTTAAATATGATATAATCAGTGTATCTAGACTCTATGCTAAGATATCGGGTCCATACTGATTATTTAGCTATTAGCTGCAATTTGTGTCCTTGACTACTATATGAAGTAGTATCTGAGAGTAACAGATGGAGTTTATTGTTATAAGTCTCCAGATGTCTGTGGACAGCTTGGGCGATGCTATTAGCTGGTTGCTCATACTACCAGCACCTTCATTCTTGTATGACATATGAATTGGTTGATATATATTAGTATAACTGCTCTGAATTCTGGACTAGAAACTTTTTGGAGGGAAGGAGAAAGGTAAAGGCAGAGAGTGGAAAGGGTAAGAATATTCAAAGCTAAAAGGCAATAATGGATGCCTTAGACTTCTTAACTTTTACTATAACTTAAATTTCTCTTCATGTCTTTTTTTCCTTTATCAGTTTCCTATCACCCACTGTTGAAATAGATGAATATTTAATTATTAACCTGTGTGCTCAAAGCAACCATAGATAAAGAACCCTTCTAAATAGTAAATGACTCTGTTTCCATGACACTGAAATATTGCTTCCTGCAGAGTCTTTGTCCAGGCAAGTTTTAAGTTACCCAGACACTTTGGCCTCCACACTTTTTTAGCAATCATTTTGATAAAATAACCACACCTCATTGTCAGAAAGTTTACATAGACATTCAAACAAAATATCACTCCTGAACTTTCATTCTTACCATCTTATATCACTGATTCCACTTGAAGTAATTCTTGCCTTATTATTAGTGCATGTGGCCTCCACAAGCTTTACATAGCAATATCCCCTCTTTTCTTTTACAAACTGAAAAGCTAATTATGTGCATAATGCTCAAGTGAATGAATCACTGTTTAATCCCTAAACTTATTTTTTCCTGAAACTCTGGCCAAGAGTCAGTATTTCTGCAGCAGTGTCTGCGTTAGCTGGTAAAGTGCCACAACAAGAATTGACCTGTACAGCAAACCCATTGACGTTGAAGACCTGATGGTCACAATGGATTTTTTCTAAAAGATAACTTCAGAATTACTCTGTGCATGCAGATTTAGAATACTTGAGTTTGGATCCATCTTCCTGTCCAGAGTTATGTGAAAGGAACCCAGCTGTGTGCTCTGATACTGTTCCATTATGCAAAGCAGAGAATTAAGTGGGGATGAAAGATATACTACTTACATGCCCAATATAAAGCAGCAATGTAGATGTAGCTGGTTCCAAAGTACTTAAATTTGCATTCAAACAGTGACTGCAACAAAACTATACATCACAATGAGATCATTTGGTCTATGACTTACTACGTTTGCAGCTCAAAGTGCCCTTATCACAATTCACCATGGTCACTGGAAAGGCCAAACTCCAATTGAAGTTGCTACTCGGTATCCCAAGGGCTTTTTTCATTTTCATTTTTTTGCAGGGTTCCCACTTTATCTAATACTCTTGTTATAGGTTATATATTCTCAAATGTATTCAGTTGCAACTTCTCCATTTTGAATCTCATATAAGGTGTAATTATTTTTAGTAATGGTAAAGATAATTAGCCATTGAAACAATGCACTTAAGGTCATGATAAATTCTCTGAAATGGGAAGCTTTAAAATTGAGAATAGATTTATTTCTTAAATAGAGGGCCTTGCTCATCCTGAAGTTTTATAAGAATCACTAGTTAAAATTCTAAGGTCTGTGTTATGCAGGAGGTCAGATGATCATTATAGCTCCTGCTGGACTTAAAATTTATGGAACTGTGAAACATTTTGATATTTTATGTGCATATTACTAATTCTCTTTCCTTAGAGGTTTTCATAACACCTCCCAAATGAACTTAGTATTATCTCTGAATTTCATTTACATGCTGTAAATTCAGCTGAATATATTGTCATTTGTCAGTGCACTGCTTGCAGTTCTTCAGCAAGTTTCATTGTGTGTGACAGTGTTCATATCCATGCCAATTTAAATTAATTTTGTGAGTAGAATTTCATTTGACACTATGTAAAACATTTTAATAGAAGCTAGATATATCACATCTACTTCATCCCCCTCATCAACTGCTTTTGTCAGTTTACCAAAACAAAGTATTCAAAGTATTCTTTTTTTCTGGAGTGATTTTTACTTTGCAAAGCTATTTCTAATTTTGATCATGGAGCACCAAGTGAGAGGTGATAAATGGTGTTATAGATGTTTTCTTTACAAACTGAAGGCTTTAGAAATGTAAGAGTAGATAAACCTCACACTGATTTGTAAACTTTGAATATATTCATAGTTTCTTCCTACTCATGTCTCACAGCTGACAAAAATACCTACTTCTCTGAGTTTCTAAGATACTCAGTAATAGTCATTGTCCACGAAAGTGGTCAGAGCTGAATTTGTCTAATGAAGTAGTATAAGTGATACATAAATTTTCTTTTAGCTTGTGCACAAATAATTATGGGGCTAATGTCTAATATGGATGCCTTATGAGAATATTTTTAGGCATAAATTCCATCTTTCACTTCCCTGAATTCATAATAAATCAGAGGACTCTGTGATTCTCTGCAAATCTCTCAAGCTCCGAAACTTACTGTATAAAAGTTGCTAAGAATGTATATGTACAAAAATACAAACTCTCACACATGTGCATTCAAAAGAAGAGTAAAAAAAGAAAATAAAGGGATCCATCTGCTAGAAGTTAGACAGCTAAATCTGGACTTTCATCCCTTCACAGTCAAGGAGGGCCAGGTCTGAGAGACATGCTAGCTCAGAAGGACTTTGCTTAAGACTTCATTCTGCCTCATTCAAAGTGGAATAAATAGTTTAAGATAAGGCTTTTAGATCATTCATATCCCATGCCAGTATGTAGCCACATAACAGTTCTTTCTTTGAAAAGTAGATTTTTAAACTGAAAAGGAACATAATGGCAAAAATCTAGGTTTAATAATTTGTTAAAATATCATTTTGGTTTGTTCTGCTCTGGAACTTAAGCATTTTTAAAAAATAAAAATTATGCTCCAAAGCTGAATTGTCATCAGCTGGATAGATTTATAAAATGGACAGCTCATTAATCATTTTCTTTTAATCATGTTTGTGAAAATTTGTAAAATCATTGTCTTTTTGCAGCTATGAAATCTTGCAGCTTATTTGCCTATATAGTTTTTATTACAGAGAGCGTTAGCAGCCTGTTGAGGTGCCAATTATCTGAAATAATCTGTTGCACAAAGGCACTTCTGAAAGCTCATTGAGTAGAATCTGCTAATGGAAATTAATTAACAGAAAGAAATCAAATGTCAGGATAAAACTAGGTGTCAGAGTAACTGCTACTGCTGAACCCAGGACAGGTCCACAGCCCTTATGTTTTTTTGAAAGGACTGGCTTCTTCAGCCTTAGAACAAATACAAGATATTTATTATTTCCTACATACCCATACAAAGATACATGCTTCTCACAATATCAAGCTGTTCTTTGCATGATGTTTTGATAGCAAGCTCAATGAAATATGACAGAATACAAATCAAGTGTTATATTGTTTCAGTTTTACACAAAAACATTGGGTTTCTTTAATTCTGCCAGATACAAAGTTTATATAAAAGCAAGAATAGGTGAAAAAACCTGTTTCATAATATCTTACCTTCCTGTCCTTTCCCTTTGCCTCCTCCCTGATAATTTGTAATGCTTAGATATACTGTATTTACTTCCTTATTTAGTTCACTATTATCTAATAAAGAATGCTGTCTTGTGCTGAAATATGGGATTGTATAAATTATCTCATAAATTATGAGTTGTCATAGATCATAAGCCACCACAAGTAAGCTTTTTTTTTAATTCGAAAATAAGTGAGCCTATATTTCATGTTTTGGCTTAGGTTATTGTGAACTACTCTTTTTTCAAGTAAAATAACTGAACTTTTTAGTTTCTTAAGTAAAATAATTGAATGGACTAAAAAATTATCATACTTTTTTTCTTTTTACCTTATATCTATGTAAGCTCATTTTTGCAGCCTCATAAAATGATTCAGTTACTTACTTTGCTTTTATTTGAGATGTTCTCATTATGTCACTCTGACATCCCAACATAACCTTTTAGCTTCTTGGCCTTATGCATCTCATCTTTTTTTTTGTGTAGTTCCTTTGGTTGCTTCTGCAAGAATTGTTGGTCATGTATCTAATCTCCTGCAGGTCCTGTCCACTCATCAGGCTGTTCAACGTCATACATAAAATTACATAAGTTAACTAGAGAACTTTATTTTAATTTTCTGTTTTTATTTACAGAACAGTAGTCAAAATAAGAATCTGCTTGATGTTAGATTCTCAAACCTTTAATAGTCTGGGCAGAATATAGGAAGTTGTCTTTCTGAAGTAATATTTTCTGTCCAGTTTGTACTTATTTCTGTGAGGCTATTATTATGCATAAGCACAGTTCCAGAAAAAGGTTAAGGAGATATTTTGCCCATCATAGGTTTCTACCAGGTTCAGATCTGTAAATATTCGTATGAATATTCTCTTTGGCTGAAATACCTTCTTGTTAATAGCAATGGGAAAAAACCTACTGATTTCATGGATGTAAGAACACCTCATTTTTGTATAGTTCAATGAAACAGGAAAACACTCTTTATTTGAAAAATTATAGGGTACACTCCTTACTACAAAAGCAGCTATAAGGTGTAAAACCTTGCTGATGATGTCCGCTGGTACATTTTGGTCCGACATATCTCTCTTCTGTGTTTTCATCCTGTGGTTTTCCTAGACCAAAGAGAGCTGAGGGATAAATAAGGGTTTCAGTTACTGCAATAGGTCCAAGCTTCCTTGGAATTCACAGTTTTAGTATTTAAAATTAGAAATATTTTGTTAGCAATTGTGTGCCTCCTGTGACAAAATACCCATCTGTTTTAGCATTTATTTGTGACATGAGACTAAACTTTACATCTCAAAATAGACAAAAGTGATTTTTCTCCCACTCTCTTCTACTTCCTTACCAGAAATGTTGAGGGTAAATGTTTTCAAAGCAAAAGAAAGACATTAGCATAGCTGCTCTTGCAAATCCTGGTCTATGTATCTGCAGCCATATGCAAATTATAGTGAGAAAGGATAGTCTCAAAATTAGCTGCGTGATCTGAAGATCTGTAGATCTCTGCTCACACTGACATTCCTATTCACATAATTGGCATTAGAACTTGCAAGATATTACTGAGTAACAGCAGAGTAGGTCATTTCTGTGAGGTTGTTTTCTCCTTGAAGAAAAAAAAAATAAATGAAGTCCAAAAGAATACTACTGTATAAGGGGTAATAATATATGCAGTCCTGATAACTGTCATGGATTCAGTGTCGGAAGAAAGGGAAAGTAAATGATGGTAGGTGCTGAAGATTTTTATCATTTACAACCAACTTTACTGTTTATTAAAACATTATTAACAGGTTGTGAAATGCCTGTATAAGTTTAAAGGTATTGGTAATCATGTAATTCAGTAAAACTATACTATTAAATATAGATTTTTATGGAAGAAAATTCAGTGACATCTGTAAGTTTCACAAGGTGATAGTTAGCTATAATTTAACTATAAAATGCTGGTTGCAAACATTTGTAGACCTCTGAAGCATATGAAAATGGCCACCTCTACATTACACAGTGTCATTAAACTTGAGGATCAGTGTGTCCGTACAGAAGGACTATGCCCAATGAGCTGTTTTATGCAAAATCAGCCAAACTTAACTGACATATCTTCAAGGGAGAAACACAAAAATACAAAGAATGCCGTACGTACCCACAAATGAGCATGCAGGTTACGGTTTATGCGTAAGAATGCAGTTTGTTGTTTTCTTGATTACATTTAGCTTTGGGACTTGCTTTTTCAGTTTGTTGGGGTTTTTTAGTCAGTTGGTTTGGTTTTTTTTTGTTTAGTTTGGTTTGTTTGGGGTTTTTTTAAGTTGTTTGATAATCAGTTTGAGATAAAAACTGAGCAGAGAGGAAGTCTAGTAATTTTTATACTCTTATAAATCTTTTTTCTGAATTGGCTCAGTGCATGTTTTTTGGTATTTTTTCTTTTTTTTTTTTTTGGTTGTGTTTTTTTTGTTTGTTTCTTTGGTTGGTTTTGGTTTTTTTTTAATGAGATTTACTTTGTAAACAACATTTCATTTTAAATGGAAACCGTTTGTCAGCTAGTTCTGCAGGGTCTTTTCCAATTAACTCCTTAAAGAAGGCCTCAGACCTTCCAAACCAATTCTGGAAAAGCTTTCTCAGTAGAATTTTCCTTGGAGTACAGTTTGTTGACTTCCACCTTAAAATCCTTCCTGTAAAAAGTATTTTCTTTCCCTATACCAGCTCTGTTAGTAGATGACCAGTACCTGCGAGTTGCTGCACTCTCAGAGTTTCAAGCTCTGCGCTACGAAGATGCCTAAGAATTAATCACGTAATATGACCAATCTCTTACAACAGTTTAATCCAGTTTTGTTATCAGAGTATACAGATACCTTCAGATCACTTTTGGCATCCCAGTTAAAACTGCATTATTAGAACTACCTCTATATAGCAAGAATCCCAAAATGGATAACTAAGTTAAGTGGAAATAGCTGGAACCCTTTGTACTTTTGTCGTGGTTTAAGCCCAGGCCGTAAATCAGAACCACGCAGTCCACTTCCCCCCCCACCTTTCTTCCCTCCGCTCCTGGAGGGACGGGGAGGAGAATCAAAAGAATGCAGCTCCCACGGGTTGAGATAAGAACAGTTTAATAACTAAGGTATAACACAAATCACTACTGCTACCACTAATAGTAATAATGATAAAGGAAATAACAAGGAAGAGAATACAACCGCTCACCAACCGGTACCTCACCCCCACCCTGTCATGATCCAGCCCTTCCGGGCACTCTCAGTTCTACATCCTCGGGCATGACGTGCTGTGGTATGGAATACCTCTTTGGCTAGTTTGGGTCAGGCGTCCTGTCCCTGCTTCCTCCCGGCCCCTCCTCCTCCCTGGCAGAGCATGAGACTCACAAAGTCTTTGGTCAGTCTAAACATCAGTTGTTATCAGCTTTGTTCCGAGGCTGAAAGTCAAAAACACAGTGCTGCAACAGCTACTAAAAAGGAGAAAAACTGACTGCTACTGCTGAACCCAGGACAACTTTCTGTGCTCAAGTTAACCCATTTGTGGAGAGATTTCTACTAATATAAGAATGGGAATGAAGGGATAAGCCGTAGCCTAGTCTAGAAAGGTATCATCTCATGAACTTGAGCTGAAGTGATGCCTCAGTGTGAGGAATAGGTTTGTCAGCAGACTATAAGATAGTATGAACAGTGAAGCATGCAGACAACCTGAGGTACTGTCCTACCTGCTAGACACCTAAACTTCATTTCCAAAGTGGATTTCTTCAGAGCTGTTTGAGAAACATAGGGCTTAGTCCTGTGAAGAGGCACTTTTTTTCAAAACCCTGGGATTTCCCTGTTCATGTTCTGATTGCAGTCAGAAGTGGCAATGCTACTAATCCTCTGACACAGATGTCAGCAGACATAAGATCAAGTCAAGGTCATCCACATATTAGCTGGAGGAGCAAGGCAAACAGCACAACAAGCAGTCAGGAGGACTGAAATTATTTACTTGCAAAGGCAAGGAGAAAAGCTCAAAAAAGAAGCTGTGAAAGAGTGACTACAATCTTCATTCTGCTGCTGAAACAGAGCCTCTCCTCCCCCAACCCAACCCCTCAGTTTTGGCTGGCCCCAGGATTAGGAGTAAGCTGCTCGCAATAAGAGCTTCTATTGGAAACAGAAGTTCCATGTGCTGAGAGTTTATAGGACTGGACCTGTAATTTGCTCAATTACTAGTGTAAAGAAAACTATAGGGAACCTGAGTAACAGCAGCTCCTAACCAAGCACATTTGCACTTCATCTGAAAGCCGGAATGATTTATCAGGATCACACCCCCTCCCTCTTCAGGATCTAAAGCAATTTGTGTAGCTTAAATCAACTATTAAATGTATAACTAGAAGATAAAATCACAAACCCAGATCTAATTGGTATAGCTTAAATTAAGTTTTACATTTATTCTTGGGAGATAAAATTTGGATAGAATAACTATTACAACAGAATTAAGGAAAAGAAAATAGATATGGTGTGGGACCTATGGTAACTTTTATTTAAAACACATGTCTGATAGAGGCAGGAGTCTGCAGAAACCATCAGATACTACTGCACTGTAATCCCCATTTGCCAGAGCAATACTATTCTGAGTGCTGAATGGAAAATATTAAATCTTATATGTGATGCCGATTTTGGAAAAAATGTAAAGACACAGAAACATCATTCAACAATGCATGCAGCTTATGTGTAGAGAGTACTACAAGAATAGTGTCCCAAGGAAGATTTTTTTTTAAAAAGTTTTATATAAGGGTTTGAAAGGTAAAGTCTAATAGAAGCAAAACAGCTGGGACAGATAAACTGGTGAAGCTAAATACAGAATACTGATGTCTGAGGAGACTGAAAATAAAAAGAAAATAAAAGACGAAATTGCAACTTAAACAGTACAGTCTGGTTTTATTTCCAGTATAATAGACATTGCCCTAGGTTCTTCATGTTCTCATCCTTGGTATTTCCTTTTCATCTCCTTCAAAAAATTTATAATAGGAAATACTGAATCATGTTTGTGCATCAAGTATTCTTGTTGGAAAGTTCAACAATTCTTTTCAATACATGTGATTTGTTAGTTTTAGAATTAAAGAATAATTTAGATTTATAGGGACTTCTGGACATCACCAGGTATAGTGCTGACTGAAAGGAAGACATACTTCAGAATAAATTATGTTAGTCTAGTCAAATATTTAATTTCTTCAAAGAGACAGCCTCTCTGAACAAGCTGATTACAACTCATTCGACTGCTTCACCAGTAACACTGGATTTTTTGTCACATATCAAAAAGGAAATTCCTTTGTTGCCTCTTGTGTCCATTGTTTTCCATTTTTTCAGTGTGCAATTCTGAGAAAAGTTCAGCTTTGACTTCTCTATGACCACTGATTCCATAGTTGAAGACCTTGATAAGGTACCTTCTCTTAGCCTTTTCTGTCACATTTTAGTGCAAATTCTATTACATCGTAAACGTAAAAACATTTCGTTGCTCAGAATTTGCAGAAGACCTGAAGGAGAGTAGAGTTATAACAAGCAAGGAGGCAATAAAATTTGATGCAGTAATTTTCATTAACTTACTTTTCCTTGGTTTGTAATAATGATAATAATTTTCTAGTACTTCAGGTATTCTCCATTCTGCTTTCCAGCATAATTTAGACCAGAGGGATTTCCAAAAGGCAATTTTAATGGTACCTTTCTCTCTTTCCACAGAGAGAGTTTTAGATAACCAGAATATTCTCCATATGAAATGGAGGTATACTACAGGCAGGTAAAGTCAACTGAGATTAACCCTAGTTTTAGGATTAGCCTTTGCCACCCTTATTTCCATTAAGAGGTTTCCAAAAAAGGCTTGTAGTAGAGGAAAATGTAATATCCTGAGGTAAGGCAAATAACTACAGCAATTCTTGTGAATGAAAGCCACTTGCTACATAGCATCTCTAGCAGTTTATCACCAGGACAAAGAAATAAACCTTAGGTGTTATGCATTCTACTTTGAAATTCTGTGTCACTGGAGGCATAGTTAGTATCACTTGTATCACCTTCTCCAATGCAGCTTTACTTGCAATTCAGTTGCAATGCAAAAACATAATGCCATTGCTGCTGTTGCTTTTTGTAACACTGAAACTTTATCTGTCAAAAAATAGCCTTTAAAAGCCACAGTTCTAGACAAAAACCTAACTTTTAATGTCTTTTTCATCTCCCTTTAATGTCTTTGCTTGACAAACCGTCACTACTCCCTAACAGATATTGTATACCCATACAGCCATTACTCATCTTCAAGTCCCTGTACCTGTACATAGGAACATTAAAATCACTTGTCCCATTTGGTTTAACTCCTATACTTTTTTTCTTAAAAGGCTGTGGCAACACAGTCAAAGGGATGCACTGAAAAACTTCTTTAAAAGACATTATGTATGCACTGCAAATTAGCTCCTGTAAAAAGAGAGGATTATAAACAATCCTACACCTACATATGCAGTGGTTCATATAAATCCCATTGAACTGAGATTGTTTTCTCTCAGGACTGGAAACAGCGGATGCACTTTTTGAAACAAAACGACAACAAAATTCAACAAACCAAAAACAAGAAAGCAAAAAAAAAAAAAAAAAAAAATCCCACCAAAACCAACCCCCTTTTTTTCATTTTCAAACTTGCTGGCCACTCTTTTCTTTCTTGTCCTGGAGTCTTCATCTGCCTGATGGCAAATAGACAAGCTGAAAGAAGTAATGCCCCCAGTTCAGTTACTCTCTACAAATTCAGTTACTCTCTACAAATTCAGTTTCCCAGCTAAATACTTTAGCTATAGCACAAGCAATTCATAGATTGAGCCAGTGTACGCTAAAGTACATAGGATATGGCAAAAGAAATTATGTACTGATTAGCTGATGCAAGTTAGTTCTGTGAGTTCAGCAGAGAGGTATGCATTAGCGTTAGCAATGCTAATATTGCTAAAACTATGTATTTTTCTTTTTCCCTGTGTTACCCACAAAGATAAAATATATGCTACTTGAGTCAAGGTTCTTCATACGCTCTCTTTTTAATTTTCCTCATTTCCTTAACTCTTATTCGATTGTAAAACTTTTATTTCAATATCTGTAATTCTTCTGAAGTACTAGTATAAATTGGGATATCACAATATACAGAAGGTAATATTCCCATTTTCCCCTCACTTGACCAAGGAATGATTCAAATTGAGCTTAAATGCACACCTAAGAAATAATATTATTTCAGATGCATCTGTTCAAAAGTTTTTTAAAAAATGATAAATAACGACTAATCCTCCCCAGAAATACAGCTGGGTGTATTGTTTTAGTAATTAGTATTAGGAGATGTAGCCAGGTAGTGTTTCATCACCTTTGTCATCAATATGATCTATCCTTTGTGTTGAAGATTTAATAGGTTCTATGGAATATTGTATTGATTTTTTTTCTAATTGCTTCTTTATAATAGCCATCAGTTACTTAGTCTTCCAATTATGTTTTCATATTTCAAGGACTTATAAACAAGATACTATTGTAGAATTTTTCACATAATTTGAATTATTATTTGCTTGAGGAAATTTCTAAATCTTTTCCCTTTATTTTCTTGTTAAATAGCAAATCAATTCCTTTACTTTTCTTAACTGTAAAACTAAATAAATAGCAAGAGGTCTGTGTAATATCTTGACTTTTCAATATAGAGAAGTATTTCTCTTGAATTCTGATTGCATCAGCACTGCTGTAGAAAAACTATACTTCAGGACAGCAATTTCACTGGAATTAAAATTCGTACCGAGTTAAAGTGAAATGGGGAAAAAGTTGAGTATGGGATTTTTCAGTCATGGGGAGAAAAAAGAGAGAAAAGTACTAGGAATGTAACACAAAGAAAAGCTATTAGAAAACAGAAAATTAAAGCAATCAAAACATCTGTGCTTCATCTTACCTGACCCCTGGATATTAAAGCCCTGATAGTACTGAAAAATGCAATTAAGAGATTAAAAGCTATCTAAATAGCAGTCTGCTATTATATCTAAAAGAAATTTAGAAAATTCAGAATTAATCTGTGTCTCTATATGTCATTGCTTATATTTTGTAACACTTATTCTTCTTCCTCCTTTAGTACTCCTAAATATTATCACATTTTATTTCTTACTGAGAACTTACAGCTATAAACTTTGTTAACAGAAAACAAGACAAGGCATTGTAAAACATAACTGTCAGCAAAATCAAACCAGTACAATATTGATTTTTTTTTAAAGGTAAAGAAATTTCTTTATTATTGTTCTCTTTATATAGTAATCAAAAAATTGAGATATCTTCTAAAGAGCAGACTTTTCTCTCTTTTTTTTTTTTTTTTAATACCAAAAAAAAAGAAAAGAAGGTATTTATTATAATAAAATAACAGGACTAATATTAAAAGAATAAAAAACAATTATGGAAAAATCATATATTAAACTATAATAAACAATTAAGTCTTTTGCAGAACTACTGGAAATTGCTTGACGTATTGATAGAAGAAGGAGGTGATGAGCATTGCAGAATGAGATGTATTTGGATTCTATTACAGAATTAGATACATTTTATAATAGCTTATTTGCAAAGGGTATTTAGGTGAAATACTCCCTAAAATGACTTGCAATCCTGATGTCTTTCAAATGATTAAATTAATTTTATTCTATCCACATCATTCACAGAATATGGACACAATTTGTCCTTGTAGAATGATTCATTGATTTGTATCAAGTATTCTTAATTTATCCTTCATAATTCATTCACCAGTAATTCAAACTTGCTTGGAACAGAAACTGAAAGTTTGTAAACAGGAGCATAATATCCTGTAAATCATAAGTCTGGGAGAAAGCCTTCAGTTAGGTATTTCTAAGATCTGCTCTGTCTCATTCCAGTAGAGTTCCAGTCAGTGACTGTTTCCACTCTGGCCCTCTGAAGGGGAAATCAAGGCTTGACTCAGATCTGACACAGGTAGTGTGGTGATAAACTTACTTACTCTCACAGTTTTTAATCATATCACGTAAATATAAACATTTCCTTAGTGGTTCATTTTGCCTTTTACTGAAAAGACTAATATGACTTCTTCAATATCTGAATGAAAGACCAGCTATTCAGCTGTCAAGCCCATTATTCCTTTTGATGTGGCTCAGCTGTGACAATTCATGCTAATGATTTGTCACTATAGAGGCAAAGCTGAAAGTAAAAATCCATCCCATATTAAGAATGTATAAGTATATACATGTATACACACATTCCCATGTATATGTTTCTATATACTTAGAGCTACAAATATGCATGAATAAACATGTATATTTACATATGTATACCTTTAGATGCATTTGAAAGGATCATTCAAAGCAAGTGGAACATTTAAAGATGTATTCAGTAATCCTACTAAGTACTAGAAAATAAAAAAAAAATCTCCAAAAGGCTTTACTGTTTGCACATTATAGATTATAGAATCATAGAATCATAGAATAGTTAGTGTTGGAAAAATCTTAAGATCATTATGCTTAGCCTTCAATGCACAGGGCGCTGTGGAAACCTCTGTCTAGCAGGTAAAGCAGATTGATCAGCTGTGATGCTATGACTTCAGACTGAATGTAGTATCATAAAACTCTGGTTAGCAGATGGCTTTGAAAGGCCATTTAAAGAGCTTATAAACTGAATAGACTGTGGACTATCTGGCTGGAAATGTACAATACAGAGGTGCGCTAAAACCCCACCCTGATGGTAAGGTTTTATGTGAAAACTAAATTAGTCAAACAGTCAGAGTTGAGCCATAACCTTGGCTAGCAAAAGGGACCAAATGGCTAAACATAGACAAGTGGCCTTGGGCATTTTAGAAATAGCCTGCATTGTGTATAACTGCTGTTGGCAAAAATGCAGCCAGAGTCCAGGCTTGTAGGCAAGCATATCAGGTCATGATCTGGTAACCAGAATTTTCTGTGGAGGGCTGGTTTCAGCAAGAACTGAAGAGACCTTTCTGCTTACTTTGGTATTAAGGTATTGCTGAAGCAGGAGAGGTGAGGAGACCTTTGAATAACTTCTATATAATTCAGAAAGCAGAGGTTTCTGCTTTCAGTTTTTCCCAAGACTGAAAGTGTTCAAATCTTCATAATGTCTCTCTCAAATGTCCATGTGAACCTGATGAGGTCTTCTGTTAGTCTGCTGTTTCTAGCTTTAGAAGTGTTTTTATTTTGAAGTTTTATTTGAAGTTACAAAAAAATTATCTATAAACCACAATTTTCCCCCAAATACCTTCTATTTTTTTCCTTCACAATCTATTTTGTCTGCATATGTGTTTGCCATGGTTTTGAACCTATGTCCAAGATTGGTTTTATTTCCCATTTTAGACATTCATTGCCTTTAAAAATGTCTTTGAAGAATGAACTCTAATCCAGATCTCTATATATAAAATGTATAGCTACTGTGTGGAAGACAATATGACAAATAGTCATCAGTCTGGAGTAAATAGCAGTGGGTTGGGATTTATGTTCTAATGGAAACCTACAACTACCTAGGACTAGCGTATTCAGGCTTTTGAAGGTCTGGCATTCTGACTTTCTCTAAGTCCTGGCTAGGGAAAAGGAGCTTGTAACACATACTTTTGTACTGCTGTAGGAGTGCCTAGAAGCTAGACTCTACACGGTGTAATATCTCAGTGTCTAAACACTTTATTTAATCTAGCATTTACAGTCCTCCTCTGCCTCTCCCAGTTGTGATTTTGAATTGATCTCCCATTTGACAAGAAAATATTCTAGTTTGTAAGGAGCCATGTTTTTGCAAATAATCTTTTTTGTTTTTTCCTTCTTTTTAGCACCACACCTCTTCCAGGGTTACTGGGTACATAAGAAGACATTTACCCTTTTATTTATTCTTTCTTGTTTTAGGAAGGATTTTAAGAAAGCTCTTCTTTCTCTCTCTGCTCAGAATAAAAATCAATGGCAGAAACAAGAAAAATCCCTGTCTACTATATACTAATTCTTTTGCAGCTTTCAGCATTTTCATGTATAAGGTATTACTTATCACCAGATCAACTGGCTAGTGTATGTGCTGTCTAACACCCAATAGATAATACTTTCAGGCATCTCTGCAGGATTTCTGGATGTGTTTTCAGATTATTAACAGCAAGCTTCAGTATGTCGAAGTATCATGGACTCATAGCTACTGTGAATGTACTGCAATGTATGCTGAGCAGATAGTCTGGTGTATTCTGGCACTGAATTTACTATGCTCACATTGCATAGAAATACAGTTCTGCCCAGAAACCTTGGGAATAAATCTGGAATAACTACCTTAATTTCAAATGTTAGAAAGTATTTCTCAGGCTGCATTTTCTTCCTGGGCTGAACCCCAGGGCTGGGCTAAGTACTGGGTCCTAACAGTAATAACCAAAGGCTGAGGACACAATGGATAACATTGCAGAGATACCCTGCTTCACAAATAAGTGCAGCATGTTAATCCCAGAATTAATTTGGCTACATTGCTTCTGGTATCTAAGCTAACTTGACTAACTCTGTGTTAGTCTCTGTGATGTGATACAGATGTATCCTGAATATGGTAAGCTGCAGAAACACAATTTAAAGACTTCTGTTACATTATGAATCCACTGAGAGACAAAAAATGCAGAAACAGATTACTGTTGTATTCTTTTTCCCTGAAGTTCTGTCTAAACATGTATGAGTACACACATTGCAAGATTCAGAATTGCATAGGAAAATATTTAAGAACATAAGTCCAAAATTAAGGTTACAACTATCAGAAACCAAAGAAGGTGCCACAAGCTTCCTCATTTCAAAACTAATTTTGGATTCAGTTCCCTACATCCTTGTCCCTTCCTGAAAGTATTTTCCAGAACAATCTATAATTTTCTTAAGGAATTGTCAAAATTTCAACATACTGTCCAGTAACCTGTCCAGATATCTCAAATGTCTATTGAAATTCAGTGGAATTTATAGAGAAGCTTCAAAAGCATTCCTCAACCAAACCTGCTGGAGTTAAATAAAACCAAACAAATTCTGATGTTCTTAGACATAAGTTTTGGTCAGCTTTCTACCTTGAGATCTAAATAAGTAAATGTTCTAAAATGATCTAAATGATCTAAATACAGTAGGCGTTTCAGATAGTATTTGTGGACTGTAGTTTTCCACTAGAAAATAAATGCAGCTGATGTGTTCTCTATTAATTTCCCATATAACATGCTGATCCTAGACTACTGTATTATGTTGTCTCTTAATTTTTTGTACTATTTCATACTGTGAGTTTTAATGGGTTTTCAGAACGTTCCTTTTTCTTTCCCTGCTAAGCAGAATTTGTATTTACTGAAAGGTTTGTTTATGGGTTTTTCCTTCAGTGTTTCCAGCTGTGTCATAGTTTAGTAAATTATACCAAAGGTCATTAATATTTTTTGTTTGTTTGTTATCTGCTGTAAGTCTACAGACATTTAGTCTTAATATTTATTTTTGAAAGCCTGTTTTCCCTTCTTTATTTCCCGCTGTGCATGTGAGCAACTGAATAATATTCAGATGAAAGCTGTTGAAATAATGGAAGAGGGTTGTTCTACTTTTAAACTGTCAGTCTGAAAGTCTCATTTATAACTCTGGCAATGTTCTGTGAACTTGAATAATCCCTAATAAACAGATACCTTCCACTATAGCATCGTCAATATTCTAAATGTCAGTAAACATTGTCTTTTTTATTAATCATCTGCCAGAAATGCTTTTAAAATTTAGCAATGAAGTTTAATTCTATTTTTTAGTAAAGTCTTTGATGATCCCTGTGTATGATCAACACAAAAGCAGAGACAATACAGACTAAAAATTATCAACACTGCAAATATGCCACAGGAAATCATTGTAAGGATAATTAGGGAGACCATTAGATAGAAAAAGAAGGAGAAAAAAAGTCGGGCTTGTTAATGTGATCTTTTTGTATTGCTTATCACTGTTATTAAAATGTATTTTTTGAACTGAAAACAAATGTAAGAGGGAAAAGATGTTCTCTTTCTGCTCTGCTTGCAGTCTGTATCTCTGAAGTGAGCAAATTCCCAAGTGGTGTTTACAACAGCCCACCTACAGAGCAGCAGAAGATCTAAATTTAAGAATGTAAGCCACTCAAGCTTCTCATTATATCAACATATAGTCTGATAAATAAGTAAATCTTTAAACTAAGTCAGAATACAGGAACAAATTTACCCATGGCTTGCAGTGCCCAGGCTAGGTGCTCTACTACCCTGATATTTAGATGGGGCAGTACTTCTTATTACTGATTTAAGTTAAAAGAAACTAGCTTTATCTGGCTTCTCTGAAGACCTCAACTTCTTAGATGTGCTCCCAGAATAAACACTACTTTTAACAGAAATTTAATTTTTGGGGTCTCTCTGAGATCATGCAGTAGCCATTAAAAAGCTCAGCTATTTTACAACTGTGAATGCTCAGAACTATCTCAGAGAAACATGGGCAGTTGTAGAATGGGATATAAAACATCAGTAATGTCAGAATTTTCAGCATTTCTAGGTTTAGGTAGGTGCTAGGAAAAGATTTCCATGGTGGAGTATTAAAAATATATTTCAGTGATGTCCTACACTGATAAAGCAATCAAAAAAATTAGTACTGTGCTAAATCTGTTCTTTATTGATGTCTTTTTGAGACTGAGACATGTATAAATCATCTTAAACTGACTTTTCAGATTTTATCTTTGTGGAGTCAAGTAAGTCTGCTTACAAATTACAAAAATTCTAACTTAAACCAAACATAAATTCTAGGATTTTTTTTTCCTTTTATAAAACCTTCTGTAAAGAAAGACTCATACTATATGCCAATCCAATATAATTTCAATCAATTTCAACAAGAATTTTTTTCATTCATCTCCTAAATTTTCTTTGTTTTCTTCAAAAAAAAAAACCAAAAAAAAACCAACCAAATGAGAGTATTTTAATTATTATTAAATTAAATCAATTTGTCATAATTTTAACATAGTGTCCAATAACCTGTCCAGATATGTCAAATATCTATTGATATTCAGTGGAATTTATATGGGAGCTTCAAAAGCATCCCTCAACCAAACCTGCAGTTAAAAAAAACCCAAACAAATTCTGATGCTCTTAGTAGAACAGCAGAGGGAACTAACAGTAAAACAAACAACTGTTTGAGCACAGGAAAGATGTTTGAGATACCACCAAAATACATTTATTTCAAAGAACTTTTTTATGATACAGATTGGCAACTATCTGCTGCCTAAGGAATACCAGAATAAATAGAGTATTTCAGGATTTGAAGTCAGATTGTTTTTATGTGTTTCTCAATTCCACTTCAGTTGTTGTAAATCTAACTAAAATCACTGCAACAGCAACTCAAAAAAGAAAACAGTATAGCCAGCATTTTGTCACACCACAGCCAAATTACAATACCAACATCATGTACAAATACAATGTGTGTGTACAAATACAAGCACATTAAGCTTAGAAGAAAGTCTGTGAAGGGAGGGAACTTCTGCAAAAAATGATGGTCAGAGTTCCATCCTAGGATTCAGGAGTAAGCTTATTTATTTATTTATTTATAAAATGCTTTTTAAATCATTATGTTTCTGCCCCTCTTTAATACATCAAATAGAAAAACAAAACATTTCTTACAAATGAGAAAAAATACTAGATGCACATCTAGTTCCCATGACTGTTGGTAGCCCATGTCATTGGGTCCTGTTGGCTTGGCATGACCTGTGGACACTTTTGTAGAAAGTTCCAAGCTAGACATCTTTCCTTTTTAAGAACATATTTTGGTTTGTACAGATATAACAGATATAATGGGATTTTGCTCCAAGTGAAGCAGGCAAGATATACAATTTAACACAGCCATGTAAAATCAAATTATACCTTAAGTAAAAAAAAAAAAAAAAAAAGGCAAATTAATTTCAGATTATTAAAAAATATATATTTATTTGCTTGATATATAACTGTGTCATAATCATAAAATAGAACTAAAAAAGATTACTAATAAATAATATTATGTTAGGAGTCCTTAACTTCCATTTAAAGCCTCAGTTTAATATCTCCCTGTTTAAAAACAAGAATGTATTGCACATAGATGAATTATGTAAAAAGATTCTTATAACTCTTTCTTAGCAACATCACCCTGAAATTCATCTCATTTACTGTGCAAATATATCATACAAATGCATATTACACTCCTATTTTTATACTATTATTATTATTGTGATAATTTTTGTGCATCAGAATATAATTAAGCTCTTATTGAGATGCATGTTTTAAATTTATGGCTGTTACAAGGGTTTAAATCCTTGCCTTAATTTGAATTGCATAGCCTCTAGTTCATTTATATTTTTCAAAGAATTTAGTTTATAAAGTCTATAGTAACCTAATATGATATGCGTAGAAAATAAATTTGTTCATTGAAGTAGAATTTTCTGCTGAGTTAAGCCCTTTATTTTTCACTGAGTTAACCTTCTATTAAAATAAAACATTTGAAAACCATCCAGCAATTCTGTAAGGCCCACATCAAATCTATTCAGAGAGCTCAATGCTAGAAAACCCTAATCAAAACAAAACTAAAAGCCATGGTCCTGTATTGTTTCTTGTTAGATGTCTAATATTTAAACAGTGCAACTGATATTGAATCTACTTAAGGGTAACTCTGAGCATTTCATCACATAGTTTAGAGATGACAGATACACTGTAGCAAGTGCTACAAGAAAGGAACATACACAAAAGAGATACAGTTGCAAATTTGCTTTTTAATGTATTTAACAGTATTTGCATTTTTTTATTGAAAGAAAAACAAAGATGGAAAAAAAGATTAACTTACAAATTCATAAACAAAATGTAGATAAGCTAGATTTTTATATTTTGTTTTGCTTTTAAATAGATTGCTTCCAAAGGTCCAAATTCCTCTTACCTAATTTACATACATAAATTTAACCTCTTACTTCTGAGTTTAGTCACCCTAGAAACATGCATTGCCCATGTGGAAAAATAGGTGTCTTCATTAAACTGAGATATATATGATCCCCTGGAAGTACTTGCTTATATGTACTAGATTCATTTTTAAATGAAAAGATGATAAAATCTTTAGGCATATCATGTAACTGCTGAAGATTAGGAGAATAAATGTGTCCCTAGTGAAGTTTCTGGTGTAATTGTTACATGTCTACCAGCACGCATTAAACGCAAATTGTACCTGTGAAGGAGTGTTTGCTAGTACCAGTTTATTGCTCATAACATTTAAAATATTATAAGAACTGTAAAAAGAAATCAGTATCCAATGAAACAGTTTTTCAGGAAATTTTCTCTTGTCTAAGCAACAAGTATCTAGGACAACAAACATGTTTTCAGAACTTTGCTGAACTCTTACTGAACTCTTCAATGATTATAGATAAGGAAGAGGGAACAGGTTTCAGTCCCAGCTGTACATGGGCTGGAAGGCACTTTTAGAACTGCATATGGGAACCGAGGACCTTGATTCTGAGAGAAATTACATTTCAGACACTGGTACAGCTTTTTTTTGTATCTAATTACTGTGGCTTCATAGCTAGTATTTATTGCATTCCAATGTCACCCAAACCTCAAATAACTAAAAGAAGAAAGAGAGAGGGGAAAGGAGACTGTTGTTTTTCTTGGGAGAAGGGATGCTGTGGGTGGGGATGAGGGTGTGGGGGTGTATGTGTGTGTTTCTTGCTCTAGCAGGATCTGAAGTGTCTTGAACATGCCTCTGAAAGCTCCTAATGAGCTGTCCTGGTTCTGCAATTTGACCTTTGCAAAGGCAAGGCCTACTGTTCTGCAGAGTGACACTTTGTTGATGGAAACCCCAAAAAGGCCTGTACATGGAATTTTAGAATTCAGGATTAAATTTGCACCCCCTAAAGATTTCAGAAAGATCAGATGGAATTCTGTATTGTTAATGCATTTCTGAATGACACTATTTTTATGGCTCATCCATCTCTCTGTTTTCAAAATAAGTTTTGTTTTTCTCCTCATAACTCAGTTGCAGCCTGTGGGATTAGTTAAGGCTTGAGTTACAAAATCTTCCACCTGTCTTAACCTGTTTCCAGGCACTGTATTAATACAAATAATAAGTAATAATAAGAAAAAGCAGCAAAGCTGAGTTAGGCTGAAAACTTTTAAAATTAAAATAATACCACAAGTAGCATGAATTTAAAAACAAAGCAAAACTATACTATATTAAATCTCTTATTGATTTCAAACAAAATTATGATCACAGTTGATTCATATAGCAACTCTGTGCATCAGAGGAGGGGACTAGTCTTCCATCTGCTTCTGGAACAGAGAGCTGGAAGAAGGTGTAGACACCTTATAAATTTATCTTTAGAAAATCTAAAGTTTGTTTCTTTTCCTTCTGATTCAGAGCCCTTCAAGAAAATGTAGTTAACATAGCATGTTCCATTGTTTCTGTTATTGGCTTTGGAATTTTTGCTTGGAGTTTTAAGAAAACTTAAGATTTTTCAGTTGAAGAATACACAAGAATTTGAGTAATTTTAGAGAAAATTTAAAAATTTAAGTATATTTTGTTGTACTATGGATTTTGTCTTAAATTCTAATTTAGACTTTTTAATTATCTTATGGTTCTAGTTCATATACTTACAGCTGTTTTCATACTTTTAATAGACCTTCTGCAGAAAAAGAGAGAAAAATTGATAATAAAGAGGAATTAAATATTTTATTCAGAAGTTACCTAGCATAGGAAGATTCACATCCATGAAGTTAACTTCAAAGCTTCTGCTCCTAAGCTAAACTTCTGTTTATGGCTCTTGAAACATGTGTTTTGAAATGCGTACATCCTGCCTTCCTTCTCAACTACTTTCATTATCAGTGTGGTACTTAGTTCATAGAATCGTAGAATCATAGAGTAGTTTGGGTTGGAAAGGACCTTCAAAGGTCATCTAGTCCAACTCTCCTGCAATGAGCAGAGACATGTTCAACTAGATCAGCTGTGGGCTGGAGTTAAACCACGATAGTCTAATAAGGGATTTGAAATGAGTGCAAGTATTGCCAAACACAAGCTTGCAGGTGTGGTCATCCTGGAGACATTTAAATAACCATTGACCTATAGTTGACCCAAAAAAAAAAAAAGTCAAAACAAGCAAACACTAAAAAAAAAACCCCAAAACCTACAACAAAGAAATAAACACAAAGCAAATAAATAATATCAATTTTAAAAAAAAGGACAAAATATTAAAATATATTTACCCAGAGCAAAAAGGCACAGATTAACATAGGCATATAACATTATTGGCCTGTATACGTTTTTGAAGAAATATGCAGTACCAGGGGCATACAATATTACTACTGATCCCAGGTCTGTGGGAAAGAAAAATGTTTGTGGAAATTGATAAACCAAAAGTCTTGACCTTTCCAGTCTTTCACAGAATCACAGAATGTTTGAGGTTGGATGGGACCTCTGGAGCCCATATTATCCAATCTCCCTGCTCAAGGACTACCTAAAGCCATTCCTAGGACAGCATCTAAACAGATCTTAGTATCTCTAAGGGTGAAGACTCCATAAACTCCCTGGGCAACTTTTTCCAGTGTTCAGTCACCCTCACAGTAAAAGTGTTTCCTGATGTTTAGAGGGACCCTCCTGTGTTTCAATTCGTGCTCATTGTCTCTTGGGCACCACTCAAAAGAGCCTGGCTCCATCATTTTTGAACACTTCCTTCTGGTTTTTGTATACATTAATAAGATCTCCCCGCCTTCCCCCCACCAATTCTTCTCTTCTCCAGCTGAATAGTCCCAGCTTTCCGAGCCTTTCTTTATAAGTTAAGTGCTCCAGTCTCTTTCTGCAATGAGTCCACAGATTAGGAACAATTTTTTTGTTAAGGAATGAATTATGTATATGCTTCATGTAGTATTTTAAAGTACTTTTGACCACTTAGATGATTTAGATCATCAATATAAAGAAAATCCACTCCAGCAAGTATCTTAAAAAGAAACAAACAAAAAAAAATTAATCATCCTTTATATTGCAGGTCTCTCACTTATAAGTGGCAAATCTGTCACCATCTAAGATAAATTTCTTATTTTTATAAAAGAAATAATATTTTAAATCTGACTTCATGAGGTCTCATACTTTTAAAACACAATAGCACTCAACAGACAGGTAATTCTGTCTTGCAAGAATGGAACAATGGACAAATGCTAGAATTAATCTGAACTTCATTCAGAGCTGGGCTTCTTTGGCATCCTGCCTGAACAACTATCAGACTTTACGCTAACACTGTGAAATCTCACTTCCACTGGCAAAAACCCTACTAGCCTCAGTAGGGTCATCATTTCATCCATCAGTTGTTGTTTCATTGTTTAGAGCTTTTGTTTTGTTTTGTTTTGTTTTGGATTGGGGCTTTTTTTCACAGAAGTTGAATTTCATACTTCTCATTTGCTGTATCTATAGGTATTGCTTACATCTGAAATCAGTCATTTTTTATTAACATCTTCAAAACTGGGAATTCTAAGTTAGAAGTTAAAGTTTTTGAAAACAAGGCTGTAACATTCTCTTCCTCAGTATATTTAAAAAAACCCCCAACAAACCAACCCTCAGACATAGTATTGCACTCTACTTTGGAAAAGTTGGTATATTAAGGAAAATGTAGTATAATGACTTTTTTATACACTTGGTACAATGGAATTTTTGCATAGTCATCTGGGTTATGTCATGAAAAGTAATTAATATAAACATTTTCTTCTCTTCTGCTTTAAAAATATCTTTTGGACTTTCATCTTCTTTAGAAATCCTGTGATAACAAATGAAAGAATTTAATGGAATATGCTAGTGCAGATTTCTCCCTGAGAAATAAGTTAAAAAATTGTGTATGTGATGATCAGGACATTGGGGGAAAAAGGTGGCAAAATCAATTCTAACAAATCCCACTCTCCCTTGTAAATGTGTAAGTATACAAACTAGCTAATATCACAGCTTTTTTGGTACAATATGGCCTTCCAGTACTGTTTATACATTGATCACAAAGGATACTTACACAACATTTTTTTTCAGAAAAATTAATGTGCCTGGCTTACACAGACTCCAAGGTGAATCAAAGAAAACATGCATATAGACTAAGCTGCCCAGATGGCCCATCAACAGTTAATTAAGTGGCAAACACAGAAGCAACTCTGATGCTGCCAACAAAACTGCCTGCAGAGTCTGTCATGGGCTCAAATTTATATTGCTGGAGGAAACTCTGCAGATTGGCATCAATCTCTTGTGATGCTCATCTGAAAAGCAGACAAAGTAAATTTCACAAGCTACATATGAAAATGAGAACAAGAGTGTCCTGGGTTCAGCAGCAGCAGTCAGTTTTTCTTCTTCTTAGTAGCTGGTGCAGCGCTGTGGTTTTGACTTTCGGCCTGGGAATAATACTGATAAAGCCAATGTTTTCAGTTGCTGGTCAGAATGTTTACCCTGACCAAGGACTTTGTGAGTCTCATGCTCTGCCAGGGAGGAGGAGAAGCCGGGAGGAAACGGAGACAGGACACCTGACCCAGACTGGCCAAGGAGGTGTTCCATACCATAGCACGTCATGCCCGGGATGTAGAACTGAGAGTCGCCCAGAAGGGCTGGAACGCTGTGGGGTGGGGGCGAAGTACCGACCAGTGAGCGGTTGTATTCTCTTCCCTTGTTATTTCCTTTATCATTATTATTGGTGGTAGCAGTAGTGATTTGTGTTATACCTTAGTTACTAAACTGTTCTTATCTCAACCCGTGGGAGTTGCATTCTTTCAATTCTCCTCCCTGTCCCTCCAGAAGGGGGAAGAAAGGGTTGGGGGGGGGAAGTAGACCGTGTGGTTCTGATTTACGGCCTGGGCTTAAACCTCGACAGTTCTTTTTGGCACCCAACATGGGGCACGAAGGGTTGAGATGACGACAGATCTGACTGGAGCGTGTCTAATCGTATTTGTGATAAGCATTCAGTGTTTTGGATTAATAGTCACTCGTCACAATGCTGATTTATTGGCTCTCAAAGTTGTTGTTTTTGATCTCACAGTTTCAATATGCCATAGCTTACTTAGAGCCGATATTTGCTGTGTTAGTGGTTTTTAAGTGTGGGCCTTGGGCTAAGGTTCTTGTCTCATTGTATTTTATGGTAATGGCTTGTAATACTGGCGGGCTCCAGCAGCAGGGTGGGATGGACATGGCTGTGGACTTGTATCTGGCTGTCCCTCTGCTCTTCAGCATCCTGGCCCTCATCCTCGCCTCCATCCTCGTGAGGCTGTGGAGAGCCGAGGGGGAGCGGCCCCGGGAGCTGGCAGTGGCCGAAACGGCCCAGGAGAGCTGGCCCGGGGACCAAGCGGTGGCAGGAGTGGGGCCGGAGGTCGGGAAGGAGGCAGCTGCCGAGCAGCGGGAGGAGGCGGCGGAGGACCCAAGCGCCGCGGCCGAGCCCAGCCCCGCGGCGGCCGAGAGCATTCCCCAGGAGCCGCCCACGGAGCCCTGTCAGCCCAAGCCCCAGGAGGATGCAGGAGACCCCGCAGCATTTCCCAGCAAGGCAGAGGAGGAAGATCTGGACTCAGAAAAAGGGAAGCTGGTGGTGAGAGAGCCGGCAAGTACAGCAGCATCATTTGAGAGTTCTGAAGGTTTTGAATGGCCTTTGGGTACCATTGGGACCTGCCTGCTGATTGTGATGGGGATCACCATGTTGGCACACACACAGAGTGTGTTTTACCCACAACCATTTTGCCTGATCCCGAGAGTTAAGCAGAGTCAGGTTTGGGTCTTGTCTGGGTTTAGACAACGATATAGGGGGACCAAGAGGTTTTCCCCAAGGCTGGACAGTCATGAGTGTCATGGTGTGTGGGACAGTATGGGCGAGTATCTAGTCCACTGGGCCCCTCCAGTGCTTTGGAAGCATCAGAGATGGAAGGCAGCTGTACGGAGTCCCCAACGACAAGTTGCAGAAACTGCTGAAGGGGAGGGTGAATTATTTTGAGCCTGATGGGCCCGTGACACTTCAGGCCATCAGGGCAGAGATGCAACACAGGATGGACTCATGATAGAGGGGTGGACTTATATTGAAAATGTGGGATCTGAGCATGATGTGAATGGTACGGAATAAGGGGTGGATACTGTCCTGGGTTCAGCAGCAGCAGTCAGTTTTTCTTCTTAGTAGCTGGTGCAACGCTGTGGTTTTAACTTTCGGCCTGGGAATAATACTGATAAAGCCAATGTTTTCAGTTGCTGGTCAGAATGTTTACCCTGACCAAGGACTTTGTGAGTCTCATGCTCTGCCAGGGAGGAGGAGAAGCTGGGAGGAAGCAGGGACAGGACACCTGACCCAAACTAGCCAAAGAGGTATTCCATACCATAGCACGTCATGCCCGGGATGTAGAACTGTGAGTCGCCCAGAAGGGCTGGAACGCTGTGGGATGGGGGCGAGGTACCAGTTGGTGAGCGGTTGTATTCTCTTCCCTTGTTATTTCCTTTATCATTGTTATTGGTGGTAGCAGTAGTGATTTGTGTTATACCTTAGTTACTAAACTGTTCTTATCTCAACCCGTGGGAGTTGCATTCTTTCAATTCTCCTCCCTGTCCCTCCAGAAGGGGGAAGAAAGGGTTGGGGGGGGGAAGTAGACCGTGTGGTTCTGATTTACGGCCTGGGCTTAAACCACAACAAAGAGTAAGGGAAATGCTGTCTGAACATATTGCTATTAATGGGATGAGTTTGTCATGCCTGTGCTCTCAAGACTAGAGCAGTAGTGACCAAAGGGGACTTGCAGCTGTTACTGGCTCTCCATGTAAAACAATGTGGTAATCTTAAAGTCTCCATCCATTTCTTGTTCTCATATTAAAAGAAGCTGGTATTCGCATCAGACTTGCAGTCACAGAGCTGAATGAACATATGAACTCTGCTACCTACCCATTCCTTGGGACAGTTTTTCTAGTGAAAAAGTAGTAGAGTTACATGTGAAGATTTTACCTTTGCAGCCAGCACTGAGACACAATTCCAATCCCTAGCGCTGTCAAACAAACACTAAGCTGTGTCTTCTCTATTCCTCTGCTCTTGCAATTATTGATTTTTGTTGAATTCTGCATTCTTTGCTCACCCCTACTTTACCCATTGTCATTTAAATTGTTACCCTTCTTGATACAATCCGTATCCACAGAAGGAAATTGTCTGCATTTCTTGAGGGTCCTTAGCTGCTTAAACCTTTAGAATGGTGTTCTAATATTTGTTATTAAAAGTGATCAAAGTGTGTTTTTGGAGGGTAGAAGGAATTTTTGAATATATGTTTCAGATAAATTTTAATTATTTTCAATATTTTTCTCTGAAAATATGCCTGCTTTTTCCAAGTTATGTAATTTCATTGCCAATAAGAAATCTGAAAAAAATAGATTGTGAATAGATTGCCACACTTCCAGATGTAAATCTACTCCTTTGTTAATTTAGTGCAATTATCAGATTTGCACTTTGGCTCAGATTCATGGATAAAACCACTATAATTGTTTAAGTGAGTGAGAAGACATAGGAATTGGTCAATAAGTGAATTAGGGATTCCTCCTTTGAAATTTGTTTCACATAAAAGAGAAGTAATTATGAATATTTTAAAAACAAGAACTCTTTAAACTTCTTTAAATATTAATGTAGCAAAGAGACAACATTAAATATCAGTTAGGAACACATAATATTTCAAGTATTAAGATGTGAAAGTGCATGAAAACCAAGCCAAAACCATTGATAATATATAGCTTTTCATTTCTTGTATTCTGCCGTTTAATTTCTTGCATATTCAATCATATATTACTTATCTTTTTTCTTGATTTCTTCCCTAGAAACGGCTTGTTTCTCAAGGATCTTTTTTCTGTTATGTAATCTTACAGAAATTAGTTAGAAAGACCTAAAAAAGACGGAAGCCTGAGACCAAATCAGCCTTTCAATTAAGTTATTATGGAGTCACTGGAAAAATATACAAAACAGGCCATACTTCTTTCAAAACCAAAAAAAGTAAAACAGATTAAACCACTTAATTTTAGTTATTAATTTGAATGACAGAATCAGTTCAAGATTCTAATCTGGTAAAATGGAAAACCATGAATGGTCAGTATTCCCAGAAGCATGCCAAGGTATGCAAAAATCAGCTGGTGTCCCACTGCAGTGGAGGTATGCTCAGCAGGGGCTCAAATGGATACTGTTCTTCTTGAGTTAGAAAAATATGCTTCCACTCTTTCTACTGCTGCTGTGTCTGGGGGAACTCATGTAGGCAATGCACATGCTCTCAAGAAACCACAGCACTGGCTAAGATACTAAAAAACCCCAAATATGCCCCAGAACAGCATCAAAAAATAAACTTCCATTGAAAGTGTAGCTGCGCATTGAGTTTCAACTGTTTCCAAAAAGCAACTTTTCATATATGACACTTTTTCAACTTCAGCTTGGAGGAAACAGGGAAAGCTATTTGCTCAAATTGCAATAAAAGATTGTGAATACTCACAAACCTGGATCCTATATTGGCACATCTGTACTTAGTTTCCATCTGCAAGTTCTGCAGCCAATGTATTCTACTGGTAGCTGCCAAAATAAAATAATTAAAAAAAAACTTTAAGAGGGAGGCCACTGATACTATTAGACACCATAGATCATTCTGCATTACTTTTTTTTTTCTTCCTTGTTTTAGTTCCCTGTGAAAGAGTAACAAACAATTGCAGGACTTATATACAGATCTACACTCTGTATTTATTTTCTCCAACGCCAAACACCACAGTTATTACGGTTTGGGGTAAAAAAAAAAAAAAAAAAAAAAAAAAAAGAAAGAAAATGAAGACCCTTTTTTTTTAGATAAAATTGCTTTTGTCTGATAAAACCTAATTCAAGTAGAATATGAATTACTAGAGGGAAGGTGCTGGCACAGAGATTGGCACAGACAATAATCAGGCTCAGCTAATACAGATCAAAACTTGAACTGTGCAGAAAAATATCTTTTTCAGTCCTGACCATGCCACATATCCAAGTACAAACAACGAATTGTCTTTTAAAAGTTAAACTAATACTAAATTTAATTTGATATATAAAATTTTATTTTATTTTTACTGTTTCGGTTGAGAGGGTAGTTTGGGGGTTTGTTTTGGGGTTTTGTTCTGTTTGGTTTGGTTATTTTATTTTTTTTTTAGAAAAGCTTCCAAAACAGAGAGAATAACTAATTTATTAGTAAAATCATTCATTTGGAAACTGAATGGTAAAAAGAGCAGAAATGTTTACAATGACTAGATACATGGCTTTATTTAATACTCAGGAAGCACCTCTGATTATTTTGTTTTGTTTTTTTTTTGAAAGTTGATTGCTGTTTTAGATGGATGAATGTCGCAGTTTAAACCCTGTCAGCAAGTCAGCCATGCAGTCCACTCCCTCACTCATCCCCCCCTCCCCCCCGCCCCTCCCCGGAGGGACGGGGAGGAGAATTGAAAGAATGTAACTCCCATGGGTTCAGATAAGAGCAGTCCAGTAACTAAGGTATAACACAAACCACTACTTCTACCACCAATAATAATAATGATAAGGGAAATAACAAGGGAAGAGAATACAATACCACCCGTCAATACCAAGCCTGACCGAGCAGTGAGTCAGCCCTTCTGAGTAACTCTGAGTTACATCCTGGGCATGACGTGTTGCGGTATGGAATACCTCTTTGGCTAGTTTGGGTCAGGTGTCCTCTCTCTGCTTCCTCCTGGCTTCCCCTCCTCCCTGGCAAAGCATGAGACTCAGAAAGTCCTTGGTCAGAGTAAACCTTTTAGCAGCAACTAAAAACATCTGTGTTATCAGTGCTGTTCCTAGGTTGAATGTCAAAAACACAGTGCTGCACCAGCTACTAAGAAGGAGAAAAATGACTGCTACTGCTGA
This sequence comes from Psittacula echo, assembly GCF_963264785.1. NCBI lineage: Eukaryota > Metazoa > Chordata > Aves > Psittaciformes > Psittacidae > Psittacula > Psittacula echo. The sequence goes on along the minus strand of NC_137736.1, from coordinate 68,853,103 downwards.
ACCCAGGACAATGAAATATTAGTGAGAATTTTTGTTTGTTTGCTTACATTTATGTTTATGCACCTTTAATTAAAATAAAACGGTTTTTAATATGCCATTTTCAATGGTGTTAAAAATGTTTGTTCCTTGTAGATTTTTGATAGTGCTTTTGCATATAATTCAATTCTTAGGAGATTACGCAACTCTCCAATTAATTTTAGAAACTTCTTTAAATCCCCCAGTTTCAATTAAACCCCTTGAAGTATATGGATGCATACTATGTTGATTGCTTTCATACTTTGTCTTATCATTTTTCTGTCATGTGCTTAATTTTGCACCTTAATATTATCAAGGCAGTAATGATCAGCACAGAGCATAATAGGAACCAAGAAACAGCTCTTCACTCAGCAGTGAGAATTTTAAACAGAAAGGGAATTGGGATGTTTGTAATATCGTCCTTGTTTATGTAGTAGTTCATCATTTCAACACTGTTTTGTTTGCTAACTCATGTAAGATATGGATGCATCAATAACCGATGTATCATGAATTCAGCATGTTTCCTTGAATGTCAGAATATATTGTCACTGACCTGAGAAGAAATAAGTTTTGTAGTTCCTCTTGAAACCCCAATACAATTCTGATAAGATGTGAGTAACGTATGGTGACTGGTGCAGCAATGTACAAAGGCAAATAAACCCTTCACTTCTGGTCTGCACAATATACAGCAAATGAAGCCATTTCTTTGGCTTGCTGCACTGTAGAGTATTCAGAGAGCAATTTCCGTGGCCTGAATTGTGGTGGTTGAGAGGGGCAGTGGTGACTTCGCTGTTTCTTTCTTTCCATATGCTTGGCAAAAAGCTTCAAAAGGACACGTCTGACAACACTATATATAAAATGAAATCAGAATATAAAGGAGATGTAAGAGGGAAATTGAAGATAGATGAAAGAGGAGTGAAGTTATTACTGTAGAAAAAGAGAAAGGTGGAAGTCTTGGGTATCTGCTACTAAAAAAAAAAATATCAGTTTTAGAAGTTCAGACCCTCGTTTGAATTGCTCCCCCATGTGTCAGCTGATGGGGGGCTGTCAATATGCTGTAATGCTACGCAGCTCCCACTTCTTGTTCTGCAACTTAATGCTATCAGTAGGCCAGAAGCATGCTTGGAAGCTGTATGAGAGGGCATGACCCACACTCAGATCCTTTACTCACCTCTCACAAGTTGACTGTTGCTTACCTCACTTTTTGATCCAAACACCTTTGCAGAAACAAATGCTGTCTGCCTCTTATATTGCTTCAGGTATCAGTAACACTATGGAGTTCAAACAAGGGTTTTCTAATAAGATATTTCTTTCCTCCTCATCAAGTTAAATTTATGGTTCAAGAGAAAATGGTGTTTGTGTCAAACTGAAGACATGGGGATGTAGGAATCATTGGCATTCTTATCTTAATCTAACTTTTATTCCCAAATTGGATTCTGAGACATATTCTCCTTTGTTTTTGTAGAGATAATGTGTTTGGGTTTTTTATTTTTCTGAGGTTATTTCTTTTTATTTGTCTGCTGCCTAATGCAAATACATCAAATTCTTAGCAGAGGATGTCTGTGAATAAAACAAAGGTCTAAATGCTAATATGAATAATGAAATTTCTATGGTGGCACACAGAGGAAAGAGTAGAAATTGCATAAGGAAATTAATTATATTTCATTAAAAATCTCCCTACAGAACAGATATTACTAAAGGTATTTTCTAAAATGTACTAATATATATTTTAATTTATAAACAAAAAGCTTAAAATGCCAGTGTTATATTCAGGTGTATATAAAAAGTGTATATCTGGAAGCACTCTTTATTGTACAAAGTCATCTAGCTGCAAAGGAGGATAAAAATATTATTTAGAAAATGAACAACACATAAAGAATTTGTTTACTTTCAGGTGCAGAACAATCCTGGCTTTATCTTAATGTCAGATGTATCTACACTGCTTTCTCTAATTGCTGACATACAAGTCCAGGTGTGTAAGTCCTTTAAATGAAAAAAAAAAAAAAATCTATAAAATATATATATAAAAATATAAAAATATATATAAATATAAATTTATATGAAATATAAAGCATAAAAATAAAAATAATAAAAAGAAATAGAAAGAACCACAACACAACACAACACCACAACAACACAACACAACGAAACAACACAACAAAGGCAAAGGCAAAGGCAAAGGCAAAGGCAAAGGCAAAGGCAAAGGCAAAGGCAAAGGCAAGGGCAAGGGCAAGGGCAAAGGCAAAGGCAAGGGAGGAGAAGGGAAGGGAAGGGAAGGGAAGGGAAGGGAAGGGAAGGGAAGGGAAGGGAAGGGAAGGGAAGGGAAGGGAAGGGAAGGGAAGGGAAGGGAAGGGAAGGGAAGGGAAGGGAAGGGAAGGGAAGGGAAGGGAAGGGAAGGGAAGGGAAGAGAGGGGAGGAGAGGGGAGGAGAGGGGAGGAGAGGGGAGGAGAGGGGAGGAGAGGGGAGGAGAGGGGAGGAGAGGAAAGGAGAGGAAAGGAAAGGAAAGGAAAGGAAAGGAAAGGAAAGGAAAGGAAAGGAAAGGAAAGGAAAGGAAAGGAAAGGAAAGGAAAGAAAAGAAAAGAAAAGAAAAGAAAAGAAAAGAAAAGAAAAGAAAAGAAAAGAAAAGAAAAGAAAAGAAAAGAAAAGAAAAGAAAAGAAAAGAAAAGAAAAGAAAAGAAAAGGAAAGAAAAGGAAAAGAGAAAAGGAAAGGAAAGGAAAGGAAAGGAAAGGAAAGGAAAGGAAAGGAAAGGAAAGGAAAGGAAAGGAAAGGAAAGGAAAGGAAAGGAAAGGAAAGGAAAGGAAAGGAAAGAAAAAAAAGAAAAGAAAAGAAAAGAAAAGAAAAGAAAAGAAAAGAAAAGAAAAGAAAAGAAAAGAAAAGAAAAGAAAAGGAAAGGAAAAGAGGAAAGGAAAGGAAAAGAGGAAAGGAAAGGAAAGAAAAGAAAAAAAGAAAAGAAAAAAGAAAAGAAAAGAAAAGAAAAGAAAAGAAAAGAAAAGAAAAGAAAAAAGAAAAGAAAAGAAAAGAAAAGAAAAGAAAAGAAAAGAAAAGAAAAGAAAAGAAAAGAAAAGAAAAGAAAAGAAAAGGAAAAGAGAAAAGGAAAGGAAAAGAGAAAAGAAAAGGAAAAGAGAAAAGGAAAGGAAAGAAAAGAAAAAAAGAAAAGAAAAAAGAAAAGAAAAGAAAAGAAAAGAAAAGAAAAGAAAAAATAAAAGAAAAGAAAAGAAAAGAAAAGAAAAGAAAAGAAAAGAAAAGAAAAGAAAAGAAAAGAAAAGAAAAGAAAAGAAAAGAAAAGAAAAGAAAAGAAAAGAAAAGAAAAGAAAAGAAAAGAAAAGGAAAGAAAAGGAAAAGAGAAAAGGAAAGGAAAGGAAAGGAAAGGAAAGGAAAGGAAAGGAAAGGAAAGGAAAGGAAAGGAAAGGAAAGGAAAGGAAAGGAAAGGAAAGGAAAGGAAAGAAAAAAAAGAAAAGAAAAGAAAAGAAAAGAAAAGAAAAGAAAAGAAAAGAAAAGAAAAGAAAAGAAGAAAACAAAAGAGAAAAGAAAAGAAAAGAAAAGAAAAGAAAAGAAAAGAAAAGAAGAGAAAAGAAGAGAAAAGAAAAGAAAAGAAAAGAAAAGAAAAGAAAAGAAAAGAAAAGGAAAGGAAAGAAAAGAAAAGAAAAGAAAGAAAAGAAAAATAAAGCACTTTCCAATGTGAACATCCAAATCTGTAGTTTACTGATTTACCTTGAGAGCAGTTTTGTGGGATTTAGTCTACTGCTCTGTGGATTGAGCTGAAAGATATGAGCCAGCAGTGTGCTCTTGCAGCCCAGAAAGCCAACTGTATCCTGTGCTGCATCAACAGGAGCATGACCAGCAGGTCGAAGGAGGTGATCCTGCCCCTCTACTCTGCTCTCATGAGACCTCACTTGGAGTGTTGTGTACAGTTCTGGTGTCCTCAACATAAAAAGGACATAGAACTGTTGGAACAAGTCCAGAGGAGGGCCACAAGGATGATCAGGGGACTGGAACACCTCCTGTATGAAGACAGGCTGAGAAAGTTGGGTCTGTTCAGCCTGGAGAAGAGAAGGCTGCATGGAGACCTCATAGCAGCCTTCCAGGATCTGAAGGGGGCCTACAAGGATGCTGGGGATGGACTCTTCATTAGGGACTGTAGTGATATGATAAGAGGTAATGGGTTCAAACTGAAACAGGGGAAGTTTAGATTGGATAGAAGGAAGAAATTCTTTACTGAGAGGGTGGTGAGGCACTGGAATGGGTTGCCCAGGGAGGTTGTGAATGCTCCATCTTTAGTGGATGCTCAAAGCCATGTTGGATGAGGCCTTGGTGTCATGGTTTAGTGTGAGGTGTCCCTGGCCATGGCAGGGGGGTTGGAACTAGATGATCTTAATGTCCTTTCCAACCCTAACTATTCTATGATTCTATATTTACATGAAAATCTAGCATAAGATTGTACTTTCATGTTTGGGGTTGGGGGGTTTTAATATTAAAATATTTATTTATACATTATCCACTTAGACATTCTCTATCTTGCAATTTCAGTTACTCTTTTGAGTGGGAATGAAATTGAGAACTGGAACTGAGAGAAGAAAATTAAAACATTTTGTGCAGTTTTGTAAGCAAAACCTTCTCTTCTTTGCTCTTTCCCAGGGTATGAGGAAGAGAAAAACTTGAGTACAGTGGGATGACAGCCAGTCTGGAATGAGAAAAGAAATGGAGATAAGGATAAGGAATCAGGGTGGAAGTGCAGATGGCGCCTGGGAATGAGGGAGGGGAAGCCTGGGAATTTAAATCTAAGAGGGAATTCATGAAGGAAACAGTGAAGTAGCTGGAGAGGGAAGAGAGCCTGCCTTGGATAAGGATTTGCTTGCTGTAGAGATTAGAATGGTACAACTGGGAGTTATGTGCAGAAAATCTTGAAATAAGTGAATCTGACATTGTGATAGTAGGCACAATGATAAATGAGACTATATTAACAAAGACAAGGATGCAGGCAATACTACTCTAGCTCAAGCTCAGCAAGTTACAAGCCATCAGCCAAGATGAAGCAATTATCTGTATCATTTGTCAGGTAAAACAAAAGCTCATTTTAATAATACTTTTCAGTCTTACCTTGATACTTTTATATAAATACATTTAATTTAATTATTTAAAAATATTCTACAAAGTATTTAGCTATAATTAATCAGGATTTGTCAGAAAAAAATGTTTTGTTCTATTGTTCGAATAGTTTTACCTCTATTTCTATGTTTCAAGAGGGGAAAAGTACACATCAAAACTGTGAATACATAAACTGTGCTTGCTTCCAATTCACTTCCACAAACTTGTAAATTTTGTCCATTTCTCAGTAAAATATTAAAAAACCTCAATAAAAATTACTGTAATGAATATCTGTATGTCTTTTCAACAAAATTGAAATGTATTTTTATCTTTTGGGGCCCTTTTTATTTTAGTGTTCTTCAAGTTTAGCTTTGCTAAATATTAGGAAGAGCTTTATAAAGTTACTCCTTTATTTTACAAGATGTTGGTCACAGAAATGTGTTGTTTAAAACTAGTCTTAAAGGATCTGATTGATCATGAGCTCATTCAAGACAAAACATCAGCAAGTAAAGAGTCCTACCGACTTCAATATAATTGTGAGCTTGAAGTTAAAGCTCATACTTAAGTACTTGGTGGAGCAGTTTCATAATCTTCAGAATATTGCTAACTAAAAGCCAAAAGTACTTTAGCACTGACTAACTTTATTGAGGTCAGTTAGATGAAAAAAAAAAGGAACTACCTTGTGAAAGGGAAATGTTTGGGTACTAATTCTTTTCCACTAGCTTCTGGATTTTGTTTCAGGATCAAAAGGCATCACTAGCTTTTCATTCAGCTATGTGTGTATATAACATGATTCATATTTCTATACTTTGCCTAAGCTGCTAACAATAGAAAATTCAGTCTGGGACCTCTTCAGTTAATATTCACTGAACAGTCTTTAAAAGGTCTAACTGATAAGAGCCTTGGTTTCATTAACAGCTTATTCTCCTTAATGCATTCTCCTAGTTTTAAAGAACAATGATATTTTATACCTATTTTTATTGCTGGTATTTCTTGGGTTTTTGATGTTTTGGTAATCAGGACAACAACAAATTATGATCAAGCCAGTACAGATCAGTCATTGGTTAGTCTGATCCCTGAGGCTTTTTTTAATACTTTACAGTGTATGCAGACAGATGATGTATAGAAGAAGGCAGAGTGGAAGTTATGGCAGATCTGGAAGCTTGAGAATTAGTTCTAGACTAGAGAAAATTAACCTTCATCAATAAATTAAATCATTAAAATAAAATAAAAATTAAAAACTACTTTTTATTTACAGCCTGATGTAGTGCATCTCAAATCCAGGTTTTCAAAAAGCTTTCACTGTTAGGAAGCTGAGGTTCTCAAGTTCTCAATTACAATTTTAATTATAATTAAAAAAATATTCTTTATATCATGCAACCAGTGATAATGCATATTTTTTTATTTCAAGCTGGAATAATAGAAAAGATGGCCAGTATCACAACTTGTACCTTTTACAGTTTGTTTTATTGAGAGTGAAATACATTTGGTCTTTTATATTTCCCCTCTCTCTTTTGTATTCAAAATGCATTTAGAAAATTACACATCTGAACAGTGGAGCCTGTTCCAGGAATGACTCGCTTCTTTGCATTGCACCTCTCCCAGGTAAATTACCTTTAACAGCATTAAAAATGAGAACTGGTTTGACAAGTTGTGAGCATGTAAACTTGCAAGCCTATTAAGAATCTAACTTACTTACTACTTCTTAAGGAAATGGGCACTGTTTTCTACTACTTCAAATGGCATATTCTTCACAATATATTCTTTAAAGGAAATATACTGCAATCTCATAAAATGCCTTTTGGTCAAACCTGGACCAGGGGCTGGAAAAGAATAATTATTCACAGGCAGGCATACTTCAAGGTGTAGGATATCTATGTACTTCAAGGTAAGATACCAAAACAGGAGCATAGGCCTGAAGTCAGAACACAGTGCTTTGAAATGGGTAGTTTCTACTGAACGCTGATTCTCAGAAGGCTAGGTTACAGAAACTCTTTTAATGTTCACTTGGAATTATTTGTGCTTCTTTTACAAAACTCATTTTCACAGTGATCGTAATCACTTTGAAAATATTAATATACTAATATTCCCACTCCAGATATCCGTACCTCTGTCCAAGAAGAACTCAATAGAGTAGCCATTTTGCCAATATGCCTCACTGGCAATAAATAATAAAGTTTATGAACTGAAAAATCTGGATTCATAATCATAACATTTTTCAGTTTATTCCTCACACTAGGTGAATACCAACAATAATTTTTCTAAAAGGTTTTGAGTTCAATGATCTTTAAAAAAAGGGAATATCATTTAGCTTCAAGATTTCTTTTTGCATAATTCAACATTTCACCAAATATAAATACTGTAAAAATAACACCTCTCCAGAAAAATAAGGTATAGACCGATTTCTTCCCTGAGAATCTTTTCATCTATGTCAGGATTTGGGGTCCTTGGATAAGGTTCAGCCCATGCTCAAGTTTATTGTGAGGCTTAGGGTAAGAGTTGGGAGAGAGATAAAGCCTGCACCTCCAGTTGGTATGGGGCTGCCAAGTGGATGATTATGCTGCAGAAAGATTTATCCCCTAAGAATATTTTCATGTGGGCCATGTGTGGTGCCCACAGTCAAGTGAGGAACTAGTTCACTGGTTTTGCAAGCAAATGCTGCAGGGTGATGCAGACAAAAGACATCTTAAAATCTGAAAAACAGGTGGAAGGAATCCTGCTTGTATCCCTATAGATGAGGGAATGCTGTGAGGACAACATTATGGGGGAAGCTTTTGCCCTTTCCCTAGGAAGTCCAGAGAGCTGAATGCCTACCTGAAGTGCCTGTAGGCTGATGCACACAGCGTAAGGATCATGCAGGAGTTAGACACTTGCATACGTCTGCAGGGCTATGGTCTCACTGAGTCACAGAGACATGGTGTAATAGCTCAGAAAAGCATTGCAATGGACAGATACAAGCTTTTTAGGAGGCATGGACAGGAAGATGAGGAGAAGGAACTGTTCTTTATGTGAGAAATAAGCAGGACTGCCTAGAATTCTGCCTAGGAATAGATAATGAGTCAGTTGAGAATTTACAGATGAAGATTAGGGCAGATCAGGGCAGTCAATATCGTGGTAGGTGTTTGGCGCAGACAGCCTGATTAGGAAGAAGTAGATGAATATTTTTCAAACAACTGTTAGAACCCTTATATTTTCAGATCATGGTCCTCACTGGGGACTTGAACGACCCTGATATCTGCAAGTAGGACAATACAGCAATGAGGAGATTTCTGGAATGAAAGAGAACTTCCTGACACCCGCAGTTTGAGGAGCCAGTGAGGGGAGGCATTCTCCTGAACCTGATTCTTAGGAAAAAAAAAAAAATCCAAAACCAAAAACCACCTGCTTTGAAGAATCTCATGGGATGTAGTTCTACACGATCAACCTGACAACCTTATATAATAAGAAAAACTGGCTCCATGGGTGCCGAGAGAGCAGTGGATGGTTTTTGTTTTGACTTTAGAAAATACTGTTGACACTTTCTCTGATGATAACCTCATAAACAAACTGAGGACGTATAGATTAGATAAACAGACAGTGAGGTGTACTGAAAAGTGGCTAAATGGCTTGCCCAAAGTGTTCTGATCAGTGGTACAAAGTCTATGTGCAGGAGAGTCACAGGTTCAGTACTAGGGTCAATACTACTTAACATTGATGACCTGGGTGATAGTGTGGACAGAACCCTCACCAAGCTTGCAAATAATGCAAAACTGGGAAAAGTTGCTGATACACCAGAGGGTTGCACTGCCATCCAGAGGGACCTTAACAGACTCAAGGAGTTGCCTAATAGGAAGCTCATGAAATTCAGCAAGGAGCGCAAAATCCTGTGGCTGGTGTGGAACAGCCCCATGCTGGGGCAGACTGTCTGGAAAATGGCTTTGCAGAGAAAGATATGGTTGTGCTGGTAGACAAATAAAATTGAACATGAGCAGGAATGTGTCCTTGTGGCAAATAGGCCACTATCATCATGTGTTGCATAGGTGCATTAGAATATAAGTTGCCCAGGGAGGTTGGAGGTTGTGGAGTCCTTGTCCTAGGAGAGATTAAAAGCGCAATTGAATAAGGTCCTGAGCAACAAGCTTAATTTAACACTGTACTGAGCAGGGGGGATGGACTAAATAATCTCCAGGGATCCTTTCTAACCTCAAGAATTCTGTGATTCTGCCCTTGGATAAAAGCCAGCATCAGCCTTGGGTTATATTTAACCTTGGGCTGGGGCTAGTATTGATATATTGACAAAACATGGAGCTCTAGATGGAGTGAGACTGCTAAAAGAAAGCGAAGGCCACAGAAAGATTTCTCCTGTATTAAATCATTCAGGTGGGTCTCAGCTGGAGGTCATTGGCTAAACTTCAGGCCACCCCTAGAGTTAGGATCAGGAGAAATACAAAGCCTGTAGCTCTACATGTTGTGTGGCTTGGAAAGGTCTGCCAAGGGAAAGACTGTGGTGGAGAAAGATTTCTTGCCTGAGTACTCTGTAATGTGGTTCATGGATGGGGGTCCTTGGCTAAGGCTCAGCCCATGCCTAGATTTGGGGTTACGGTTGGAAGAGAGACAAAGCCCATAGCTCCTGCTGGTGAGGGACTGCAAAGATATTGCCAAAATAATCAGTATGTTGCAGTTGCATGTTGCAGCTGGGTCAATACGTTGCATGTTTCAGTGCTCTTTGGGCTGTACTGGGACTGCCAATGAAACTTGTCACATCAAGGTGTAGTTCTACAGTTCAAGTTACAGCCTGAAGACAGACTGATCATGCATATCCATTTTTCATGAGCCTCCTAACTGGTTCCCAGCAAAAGGAGTAGGCTGAAAAGAAACTTCTCCCCTCAGTACGTTTTCATCTGGGCAATGACTGAAGGTCCAGAAACTGAGAGCCAATTTTACTTTTTGTTAAGTTTAAGTCTGTGGTTGAGAGAAAAAATATTTTTTACTTGATGAATGGCTTTCAAGAGCCTTCTTGCAGGATTGTTTCCCCCTTCTTAAAGTAAGAATTCTGAGATACACTTCAGATTTACTGTCATGAAATGATAAATAGTTAAGAAAGGCTGACAGCCAATAAGATGTCGCCATCACCATGCAATTCTGACCAACACAGAAGATATCTGACATACTCCTCTACCAGGGACAATGTTATAGATAAAATTAGCTACAAATGGAATATGTACTACATTAATATACTTAACCCTAATTTGCAACAAGAATCAACCTGCTCTTGGCTGTTTTGTGTTGATAGTACTTTCTTTTTCTCTACTGAATAAATGTCAAGATAAACAGAAGTCATTAGCATGTGTTAAAACTGTAAAGGATTTCTGATCAACAGAATCTGAATGTATTTTAATGCAATTAATAAATGAGCAATGACTTTGGATTAGTGATAGGACAAACAGGTTATTAAAAAGTTTTGGTAGTCAGGTATTTGCAGTTAAATAGCTAATAGAAGTACTGGAGTAGGCACACTGCTGTGTTTCTGAAATGCCTCACAAAGTTTGGAATTTGTAAGCCAATTTAGTTTAAGTGGTCACCAAATTTTGAAAAAATGGAAGCCATAAGCATTATGTGTAAATTTCTTGCAAGATTATATCAATAAAAAGTAAAAATAAATATGCCAGTATCATGTGTATGGATGATTAAGAAATTAGAGCATGTATGTTAGTCTTTTCCAGAAAATCAGAAATTATATGGTTCTTGCAAGTCTTTACTAGAAAAGTTTATGTGATATTTAGCATTTAAACTAACATTATCATGTAGCCTAGATAAATTTTGTATTTTTTTTTTTTTTTTTGTAATTTGCCACAGGCTTATGTTCCCTTACAAGCAATGCCATTAATTCTTGTAAATAGTGGTCCTACAATTTAGCATGATGGTTCATGTCTACTCCTTGAAGAAATACACAGTTATAACTTCTACTAATTCTCAAGTACATAGAAATTAATGATTAGAAAAGAAGGAAACTTGAAATACTGGATACTGACAGAAACATGGGAAATCTTTGGTAGTTTTACAAAATAATTTTTAAAAGTCTTCCTGAAGTTGCTTTTGAAAAAGTGAGAAGAAATAAGGCATCTTAATGAAAGCCAAGGATACTTTTGCTGCAGTATCACATTTTTACTTACAAAACTTCTATTGCATCATTTCTCAATTTGAAGTAGAAGGTGACCAGCTATTTAAACAGTCAGGATCAAACCAATCTCTACTGTAAATATGTTAGCAGGAACTCCCCCTAACATAAATACATTTTTAAGAGGAATATAAATAAAGAGTTCTCATGCATAATAGCTATTCATAGTAACATTTCAGTAATTTTTTAGAGATATTTTTTACTTTTTTTTCTAACAGCCAAAAAAATGGTTGGTTTGAAATATTTCTGCTGCTTATTTTTATTCTTTGGAAAAAATTATCTATTCAACATGGCAGATCCATTAAAACCCAAATTAAATAATTGCTCCAGATTTATCCCACAAGCTTTAGAGATATAATATGAAGAATGAAGGGCTTTTACAGCTGGCTATTTCAGTCAACTAAGGTCTTAATTGCTCTCAGGAGGCAACCTTCTTTCCATTAACTTTAGGATAAGCCTAGAATGATTAAGAACTTAACATAGGATCCTCAGCTAAGTGCCTATACTTAGGTAGGATGAATCCTTAATTTTAGCTTTTTAATCCTCTCTACTTGAACTGAAAAAGGGAAGGGAGAATAGATTACATTTATTAGAAAAGAATTGTCATATCCACCTTCAGTCTCCCTTGTAGATGGGATATTCACCTCAGACACAATTTCCTGAGGCAATGTGAAAGATAAGAACTTAACTCTGCCGTCTCCTATCTATGTTTTATTTAGAGTTGCAGTGAATCATTCAGGCTTTTAAGGTACCTTTCTTACTGCTTCTTAGAGTTGTTGAGTGATTCTTCCAGGCAGTGCAATAGACAAATACCATTCATTCTGGGTTGCAGTAGCAACTGTAACTATGGCAAAGGGATTTGGATGCTTTTGTTGACCACTGAAATACCATTCTTGTTCCACTTTTTTAATGTGCTAGCTTTTAACTAAACTATAGGGTATCTGGGATATAGTTCTATCAATCCTCCCTTATACTGTTCAGTTTTTCCCTTACATAATTAAACATCTGCTAAAGCTCTAGCAGGAGATAAGTTATTCCATTTCAAAATTACTTTAACTTATAGTGAGAATGATGTTCTGCCAAGAAGTGGAAAATCATTTCGGTCCCACTGTACTATTGAGGTATCTAGATCAACACATGTCAACTCTCAGGTGCATGTGCTTAAAGATTTTTTTCACTAGTTTTAGGGGACTAATCAAGACATAAGACGAGAATGAAAACCTTAAAATTTTCCACATTTGGAAAGGAAAGCTAAATCCCAGGATTCTGTAATCTTATGTTTATTTTCTCTGAACATGAAATCATTTTTACTTTTGTAAACACTACCTCCTGTTACTAAGAACAATATAACCTGAAAAGCATATTGCAGTATAATACAAAGAAATAAAGAAAACAGGTAATTTTTCTGCTTGATTTTCCTTGACTGTCAGCAGATTCAGTAATGCACAGGAAAAAACAAAGAAAAAAATTTTTTTAAGGACTCTAAAATTCTGAATATAAGCAATTTGAGAATTGCCAGGCAAGGTTATGTGTTTCACCTCAGAGATGAAGATCAATGCTATGAGGTCAAGTGACACATTCACTTTACACATATTAATAATTTCATGATAAAGGACAGCAACACACAGGGAAAATAAATGCCAGATCATAATTAATATTTCTTACTGAATCAACATGCATATTCCAACAAATTTTAGCAAAGATTAAAGAGCAGAAATCTGAACAACAGTTGTTATACAAGAAAAGATCAAATCTTTTTTCTGAAGTGTCTTTCTTCATAAAAAGAGAAATTAAGAAAAACCACCAACTCAGAGTATTTAATGATTGCATGTTATCCACTTCCCATGTAATTGCCCATGTAAGTGCCCATGCAGAGATGCTGCTTTTGAAGTGGATACCACAGTGTTATTTAATGGAACTCCATAGCAATCTATTAGAATTCTAATAGATTCTAATAGAATCTGTTAGTAATGGCAAATATTGCCATACAGCTCCCTTCACCAAAGTTTAATCCGAATTGAGTCATAGTAAATTTAATTGATGTATAAAAGATTGTAACTTATAATAGGTCCTTCATCCTTCTAATAGATTTTTCTCCCTGAGTTTATATCTGCAGTTCAAGTACAAGCAGCACTGTGGTAACAGCTCACCACAGGAATATAACCAAGGTTAAAAATACAAAAAAAAAAAACAAACCAAAACAACAAAACAAAAGCAAATAAAAACCTTACAAGATGATTTGCAGTAATTTTAAAATCAACTTCCCCATTCTCTTTATCTACAGTGTGGTGACCAAAATAACTTCGGTTATTTCTCCATTTCTAATGTAAATATTTTTCAGAAATCAAAATAAGTTGATAAAATACGGCTCATGAAAGTTAAATACATTAATATGATACCATTAATACAGGGTTTAATGAACTCAAATCAATTGGGAAAGAAAAAAGGTTCTTTCTGCTTTTTTTTTTGTTTAATGGTAGGTTCTTTCTGCTTTTTCTTTGTTTAATGGTATTGTTTTTAAAGTTTTAATTTTAATTAAATAACAACAGTCTCTCAAATATCTATTATTACTTGAGGCAGAAAAAATGCCACACGGAAAAATTTCAAAGCTCTATGAATATTTTTTAAAAAAATTCTCTTCTCTGTAGCTAAAACCAGTAAGCAACACCTACTATATATGTACTGCAGTTAATGACAAAGGAGTGATTTCAAACATTTCTTCAAATACAGTGAATTGTTATACTTCATATTTTTAAAAATCTACTAGCCACACACTCATTCAATTTCTTTATACTTTACATCAACTGTATTTAAAAAGCGCTATGAGCATGCAGATTTGTTAATAATTATTTATAAGTAATTATATTGAGATCTTATCATGAACTTCAGTGTTTAGCTCCAAGCATTTTCCTTCCAATATTATACAGAGCGCAGTGAAAAAAAAAATCAAATAAATTATGGATAAATACAGACATTATTCAGTGCAGTAAAAATAAGATAGCATCAACAGAAAAAAAATTAGTCTTACATACAGGTTAAATAAGAATATTCTATAAATCCAAACAGAGGTACACATCAAAGCCTACGTCAGCCAATTTTGCATTTATATAGGCACTTATATGCACACTTGAATATGTGTGCAATAAAACAACGCAGACCTGTTTTTTGACTATCATAGAGATATGATTTTGCATGTATGATATGGATTAAAATCATCAATTTCAATAAGATTCTATTGTCTATAATAGACATAAGATTCTATTGTCTATAAGGAGAAGTAGAATGTGATAAAGAAAGTACTAGACTATACCCGACTTGAGCAGTAGGCACAATTCACCTATTGTCTTGGTTTAAGGAAAGCTTCTAATGTGTTGCAGGCACTGAGTTGTTCTGTTTGACTCAAACTGAACAACTTCTGCTTATGGCTAGAAACAGAATTTCGCGCACCAAAGGAACTTCAAGGCCTGTGAGTCTCTAAAATTGCTCTTTACTGTACATAAAATTTTTAGTGTTTGCAGGATGGAGGCCTTGATGAGGATGGAGACCTCATAGCAGCTTTCCAGTATCTGAAGGGGGCCTACAAGGATGCTGGGGAGGGACTCTTCATCAGGGACTGTAGTGACAGGACAAGGGGTAAAGGGTTCAAACTTAAACAGGGGAAGTTTAGATTGGATAGAAGGAAGAAATTCTTTATTGTGAGGGTGGTGAGGCACTGGAATGGGTTGCCCAGGGAGATTGTGAATGCTCCATCCTTGCAAGTGTTCAAGGCCAGGTTGGATGAAGCCTTGGGTGGCATGGTTTAGTGTGAGGTGTCCCTGCCCATGGCAGGGGTGCTGGAACTTGATGATCTTAAGGTCCTTTCCAACCCTAACTATTCTATGATTCTATGATAATTAATGAATAAGCAATAATATAGCAACAGAGGAGTATTAAAGCAAAAAGTTAATTGACCCTGTGCTAGGTAGTTTATATACCACTATTCTATTTCTGGTATGATGACTACTTCACTAAATTTTCAATTTTCTTTGTATAATCAAATTAGATCTGAAATTCAATGACTGGTTGTTTTAATGCTATTGTTTTATGCCAACAAACAGGATGAA
This sequence comes from Psittacula echo, assembly GCF_963264785.1. NCBI lineage: Eukaryota > Metazoa > Chordata > Aves > Psittaciformes > Psittacidae > Psittacula > Psittacula echo. The sequence goes on along the minus strand of NC_137736.1, from coordinate 68,837,742 downwards.
CCCTCTCATTTTTCTCTATGTTATTTTGAATTTTGACATTAAATGATATGTGATGTGTCCTGATGATACAGATCCAAAAGTCTCTATGGGTCAACTATTTTGTTACCAGTTAAGAATTATTAGATTTACAAGATTGCACAGAAAAAAAAAATAATTTACTAGAATAATAACAGTGGTAATGTATGCAGAAACAGGCAATACAGAGGTTTTCTTAAAAATACGTGCTACAGTTTGCTTCAGAGGTCATTCTTGCCTCAAGAGCTATTCAGAAAGTGAGATTTAATTTACCCTAATTTTATAGAATAATGTCTGTGACTTTAAAAAAGCAGTTTTGTTGATTTTTGTTTCTGAAACACAGACAACAACAATATTTTTTTTATTGATGATATTTCCAGATACTCCCATATTCGGCTTTCTTTAGAAATTATTAACGTGACCACATTTTTAAATTCGGACCTAAAGGTTTTATATCAGCTGATTTAAGTCATGGATCATTGATCCTTTTGGCTTGGTGACTGACTTTTGCCAGTATCACAAGTAGACAATATAGTAATATTGATGCTACAGTCTCTTTATGCTATTATTAAAAGGGTAATTGGTGCATGTGAGCTTACTTCAATTACCATTCCAGCTGCTTGTCAGTGTCATTTGTGTTAGGACAGCTGAGCCTCACATTTAATTCCAAGCTCTAATCAGACTTTTATTTGGTGTTTTCCTTGTAATCAGCAATTGGCTCGCTTATCATAAAATACTCTGTGAACTTGTTTATTATTTTCTTACTAAAAATTATCTCCCTAGGCATGTGTCTGTATAAATAAGGCATTCTAATGCTGCCCAAGTTTGTAAATTTGACTTAGGTAACATTCTCATGACACGAAGAAGATAGCCAAGTTGATACAGCATATTATGTTCCAGTTAAATCCACACTACATAATGAGAAACATCACAGTGTTCCTAAACTACTGCCTTTCTCTAGAACCTGTTACTATAGTACCAGAATAACATTACAGCTGACAGCTTTCAACCTCTGTGCCACACCTGCCAACAAAATTCTGGCTCAAAACTCTATAGAAATATTTTAGATCACTTATTAATGTGTGCTTAATTAATTTTAGTGAATTGTTTATTAAAAACGGGAATAAAATACAGAGGCAGGTACAGCAAAACTAGAAATATAAAATATAGATAATAATAGATAAAATATGCCATATCATATATAGCAAAAAATATTTTTCAATAAATCTTACAGGCCTACATTTTTACAGAGGTGATGTCAAATTCAATATATAGCCTAAGTAATCTTTTTTTAGTATTTTCCAAAACAACAAATAAAATTAATATTGGAAAAAACAGATTTACTGCTCAGAATTCCATCTCAACTGCAGCACTTGCCTCATTCCACCTTTAGAGAACAGTTTTCTAAAGAGAACATTAAATTAGAAATTCAGGAGAAAAATGAGAAACTCTTTGATTAGCAGAACTAATGAAGTTTGATTCTCTGTAGATTTGTTTTGTGGATGATTGACATGAGTGCCTGGTAAAGTGTGAAATCTGACTGGAGGTTTACCAGTTCGGGAATATCTGTAGGTTTTCATTCTGTTTCTCCCTCTTATGTATATGAATAGAAATGAAGGAACAAAGTAAATGCATGAAATAACTTCACTAAGAACCTTATACCTCTCTATAGTTTAATAATAATTGAATGGAAGTGGCTGGGGAGAGCCAAGGTCGTATTTTGGTTGCTTGCAGGAAACTTAGGCAGTTAACTTTAATTCCAGTGCTTAGCATCTCCAGCAAAACTCAGGGTATTTGTCTAAGTAGCAGCTCTTGTTCCTCAAGCTGTTGTTACAGACTGGTAACTCTTACCTCAGAGAAAATGTCACGTATATCAGTCTCATCCACACTGCATTAGTCAAAATCTCCAGACCCCATGTGATACCTTGGTGGCCCAAAGACAGGATTAATTATCATCATTATAGTTGGCACTTCTTTTTAATTGTGCTAAAATTAAATCTCTGATCAAATGCTCTGAAAAAATATAGGTCTCTGTCACAGTCCACTTACTTAGTTCTTTCTACAAGTAGAGCGCTGCAGGTATGAGCTACATTTGGAAATCTTGGGAGACTGGCAATAAAAATCACAGGTTTTCATTAAAAATGATAATTCAGTTTTAAAACTCTACTGAAGAAAGCTGTCTGCATTATAAAGAATACTCTTGACCCCCTTTCAGTGGAATACAGCACAAGAATGACTAACCTGGTATAATAAATAACAATATCCGTGACAAAGAAGAAAGAACTATTATTGATGTATACAACATATTAGACTTTGTTAGGTTATATGTCTGTCATTTTTTACACAGTACAGATATAAAGAGAATAAGACTTTTCTTCAAAGAATGTAAGACTGGAATAGCTGGGTAGAACAAACAAGTAAATAGAAGAAACTAGACAGGGTAGATAAGATTGTGAAGAAAACCACCACAAACAATAGAATGTTTAATTACAGTCCAACTGATCAGTCAGGTCTGGGCAAATGATATACAAATAATTCATTTATCTGACTGAATAATCAAGTCTTCATTCTTAAATTGTCAACATTTGCCTAAAAAAACCCAGCACTTAGATTCACCTAAAATATTAAAATGAAACAAATTGAGAAATATTTTTTCCATTTTTAGAAATTATTAATTTTAATTTAGATTAATTTCAAAAAAAATATTACCACTTTAAGAGAAAAAAAGTGTGAATGGAAGGAATGATTAGGAACAACTTATTCTTGTCTCTTTTCTTCTTCTACATATATCTTTTTTTTTTTTTTTCTGGAAAATACTGCTTTGCTTAGACCTGAATGTGCAAGCATTTACAGTCACTGACATACTGATTTTTATTTCAGTAAATAGTATATCTGGGAAGAGATGAGAGAAAGAATCATCAAGAAATGTACATTACCTGCCTAATTACTATCAAATTATCCAAGCTTTTGAAAGGAGAAAGGGTGGCTTTATTGGATATTCTGTTGTGCAGTTTTCCTCAGATTAAAGGTTGAACTTGGTGTGAAAACATTTGTGGAAATAAAAAATAAGTAGGGCAACCAAACTGACATAATTTATAAATAAAAGTAGTAAAGCATTGATACAGTAAAATAACACAATAGAAGGTTTGGATGGTGATGACTGCTACTTTGTGTTTGTTACAGCAAAACTGGTGGAACTGGCACAGATATTTATATAAGTTTATGATAAGAGAACATGTAAGCATGTGTAGCCTAGTGAAATCAATTAATCTATTTATAGTTTTTAAGAGGAACAAATGCTTCCTAGGTAATTTTAGCTCCCAAAGGACCTATAAAAAACATTCCGAGTAAACAAATCCAGAGATCAAAATATAGAAGAAGTTGTCTTGTTCAACTTTATGGACAGGGGCAGAGCAGCTGACGTCATCTACCTAGACTTGTACAAAGCTTTCGACACTGTCCCACACGACATTCTTGTCTCTAAATTGGAGAGACATCAATTTGATGGGTGGACCACTCGGTGGATAAAGAACTGGCTGGATGGCCGCATGCAAAGAGTTGTGGTCAATGGCTCGATGTCCAGCTGGAGACCAGTAACGAGTGGTGCCCCTCAGGGATCGGTGTTGGGACCGGTCTTGTTCAACATCTTTGTCAGTGACATGGACAATGAGATTGAGTGCACCCTCAGCAAGTTTGCTGATGACACCAAGCTGTGTGGTTCAGTTGATTACGCTGGAGGGTAGGGATGCCATCCAGAGGCACCTTGACACACTTGTGAGGTGGGCTGATGCCAACCTGATGAAGTTTAACCATGCCAAGTGCAAGGAGTCGGAGCACCTGGGTCAGAGCAATCCCAGGCACAGCTACAGGTTGGGCAGAGAAGAGATTCAGAGCAGCCCTGCGGAGAAGGACTTGGGGGTGTTGGTCAATGAAAAAATGAACATGAGCTGGCAGTGTGCGCTCGCAGCCCAGAAAGCCAACCGTATCCTGGACTGCATCAACAGGAGCATGACCAGCAGGTCAAAGGAGGTGATCCTGCCCCTCTACTCTGCTCTCGTGAGACCTCACTTGGAGTATTGTGTACAGTTCTGGTGTCCTCAACATAAAAAGGACATGGAACTGTTGGAACAAGTCCAGAGGAGGGCCACGAGGACGATCAGGGGACTGGAGCACCTCCTGTGTGAAGACAGGCTGAGAAAGTTGGGTCTGTTCAGCCTGGAGAAGAGAAGGCTGTGTGGAGACCTCATAGCAGCCTTCCAGTATCTGAAGGGGGCCTATAAGGATGCTGAGGAGGGACTCTTCATTAGGGACTGTAGTGATATGATAAGAGGTAATGGGTTCAAACTGAAACAGGGGAAGTTTAGATTGGATAGAAGGAAGAAATTCTTTACTGTGAGGGTGGTGAGGCACTGGAATGGGTTGCCCAGGGAGGTTGTGAATGCTCCATCCCTGATGGTGATCAAGGCCAGGTTGGATGAGGCCTTGGGTGGCATGGTTTAGTGTGGGGTGTCCCTGCCCATGGCAGGGGTGTTGGAACTAGATGATCTTAAAGTCTTGTCTAACCCTAACTATTCTGTGATTCTATGTTCTCCAGAGATTTCCATTCTGTTAATTTTAAATCAGTAATCATACTATTCTTTTTTTTTTTACAGTTTTGCTAGCACGATTAGTGAAAAAGGCAAATTCTTCACATTCTTCTGTTTATGACATGTATTAATGAAAGCTATGGGCCTTGAAATGATTTCATTAGAAAGGTAACACAAATGGATGTATATGCACTCAGAATATTTAGTGTCAAACATCAGTTAATTGAAACATGAGTACTACTTGTGACTTAGATACAGTTGCATGCTATTTAGAACACTGTTTTGTATCTCGTATTGACTGTGTCACATAAACTTTTTTCCTATTAACTAGTAATTAGAAATAAGGGAGCACAGTGAATGAAATTCAGCTATAAATTACAGGCCAGCATGTCTTCTGATGCTATTTGGTAGTCGATGTACCAATACTGCAGAGTAACCTTATCACAGATCACACAGGGGTACCAAAAAGTTTGTACTGATAGAAGCAATATTTTTACTTAGAAAAAAAAAAAAAAAAAAAAAAAAAAAAAAGATGGGAGATATGTTACTCTCATTCAGCTTCGCTTGGGTGGTGTGCAGGAAAGTGTGTACCAACCTAGGACACATTAGGGTGGAACATGGGTTTAGGTACAGCCACAGCTGGTCAAAGCAAAAGGTTGAAGCAGCATATGCTCTAGAAAGCAGATGAGAAATATAACTCACATATAACCACAATATAACCACATTTTCAGAAACTATTTCTAATGCTTCCATTTGCTTAGAAAAAAAAAGGATGGGAATACTCAGGATACATGAAGTATACCCAAGATAGAAATGTATGTGGCCATTCTTCTTCAGCAATAAAGTTATGCATTTCTGCTATGATAATAGATTTAAGGTGTAGTTTGCATTGGCTAAAACTTTAAGAAACCTACAGACAGTACAATAGTGCTGAAAAGTTAGAAGTTGACAGTAAATTTCCGTTCTATGGATCAGTCTTGGACAGAGGCAGGTGGATGACACATTTCATATTATCAAACTCTACTCACAAGGTATCCTAAAGAATCAACACACAGGTACAGAATTTTGCAAAAAAAAAGATAACAGGGAAATACACTAATCTTTTCTTAAATGTCATTTCTAATCTATGCTGATTATTTTTGTACACATTTCTTTTTCATCTGGCTTACTTTGTTATTCTGAGGTATGTCTTAAATATTTTAGAACTGTGAGGTGAAGGAATAACAGATGTTTTTTGTGCAGTGGTAGAGAAGTAAAAGTTTATAGACAGATTATTGGAAAGATTGATAGAATTCCTTTTTTACCTTCCATGAAAAATACAGCAGGAACCAAAATAGAAGTATAATGCACGTTACAATACTCACTCTATGGCAAAGCCTGAAATCCCAGATCCCTTAATCATCTATCAAACATCTGCCTTGTGAATGAAAGATTATTAATAGAACTAGTATTTGAATGTTGTTACATGATGATGAAGGATCCAAAGATGGACAGAAATCAAAAGAACAGAAATGGTCCTTACTAAAATTCAAATTATATTGTAATATTTGACTAAAAATATGCTTCAATCAGCCCTCAACTACTTGCTGTACAGATTATGATTTATTGGTCATCTTCTTACCTAGAAAATAATTGTCAAAAATAAGATGATGATGAAAAGAATCAAAGAAATTAAAGCTTTGTAATGAAAATTGATATTGGCTAAAGAACTTGAACTAATAATTAAAACATAGAAAAGTAATTTAACTGAAAAGGGAAAGCATAGAAAGAAAAAAGCAAAATGAGGCAAGTGGAACGAGCTACAGAAAACTAACTGGCAGGATTTAAATAAAGAAATATCATTTCAAGAAAATAGAAGCTTTTTCTTTTTCTTAGCCTTCGGAGTGAGGTCAAGAGCAAAAGGAAAAAACAGTATGAATAAATGGCAAAGAAAAACTTAGATACCTCTTCAGAAGAGTAACTCCTTGAAGCACAAACACCTGAGCAGCTGAAATAGATTAAAATATGTATAATTACATTTTTCTTCTTCAAGAGTGTAAACAAATATAATTATACTTGTCTTTTGTATGACTTTGAAAAGATAACCAAATGAAGAAAAAAGGAGACTATGCATAAGAGATGACGTAAAATGAGGAAGACTATGAGCTTAGCTTCTATAGAAGGACTAAAATATTACAACAAACTTCTTTCGAGCCTTGTGGCTATTTTAGATGTTTGCATGATTCAAAAATTTCAAAATTGGATCATGTTTGTCTAATTGTTATGTGTTTAGATTTTAAAATAATATTGGCTTCTACCCTCCTTTATGGCTGTGACAACAGATTTTAATAAAGAACATTGAATTTATTTGAACTGATTTCTCAAATTCTCTAAAGAAACAAAAAAAAATGTAGGAATTTAACAAAAAAATAAGTTAATCCTCTTTTGTACTTTAACCATGTTATTTAAGTGTATTTGGCCTTTTGACATTGTATTTTCTTTCTTTTTTTTTAAGGATCTACATTAATATTGTGTTAAATTTCTAGTACAATATCAGAAAATCATGAAATTATGTAAAGTAATAATCTAAAATCATGACTTAGACTAAAGCTTTCAGCTGCAATTAATGACCTTAAAAGATGACCTTAGATTTTGCTGCTGAAAACAAAAAATTAAGTATTCAAACATAAAAAAACAACAGCAAGGAGCACATGAATGTATGCTAAATCCTACTTTGTCAGGTTTTTTTGCGGTTTTCTTAATGATGCAGGCACCTTTTCTAAATGACATGTTACAAAGTCAGAAAAAAAAAAAAAAATGCAGTTCAGAACACAAGGCAAAGTGGGATTACCTGTTCTGTCACTAGCTTTGCGCAGCTGCAAAGTATCCGATAATTTCACTGTCAGACAAGTAGTGATGAAAATGGAAATAAGGAATGGTGGAAAGGGGAGGAAAAAGGTGTAGTTACAGTTTACCCTTATGTACTCACTACTGCACCTTCAAAAAAAATAGCTAAGTTAGCATTTCATGTGGACCAGAAATAAGTTAATTTAAAGAACGAAAACTGGAATTCTAGGGTATGAGATAGAAACAATCAGAAAAACAAATTTCTTTCTTTCTGTTGAAAAATCTATTTCTTTTTACTTTTGAGGAATGAATGTAAGTTTGAAAAAACAAAACATGAAAAAACTTATAAAATTATTATATTCCAAATAAAATCGATGAATAGTGCCTTTTTTGTTTCCATAACAGAATATTGAACCCATAATATTCATTATTATGTTATACCTATCATGACACATAATATAAAATTAACCTTCAGCATGAGCTGTTAATAATGTTACTTTATTTTAAATCAAATAATATAAATTGTAATAAAATATTAATGTATAAAAAAATAAAGATTAAAAAATTCAAAATTGAATTTTTGTCTTACCAAAATGAAACCTTTGTGTATTGTCAAGTGTATATCTTTAGGTGAATAAAATTTTTGCTCAACACTGGTTATAATTGTAGCCAAATTATTTAATCATGCTATATGATATAGTACAATTACACCTGAGACTAAAACATAGTATTGGTCTTAAGGAATAGTTTAGCTCTTCAAGTTATTTTTAAAGTTAGGGCAAAAATCAGGCAGAAGGAAAGGCAAGCAGACACATTCCAGACACATTTCATATCTGTTAAGGGGGTCCGTAATAAAATACAAAATATGACTAAAAGAAGGCATAATGCTATAGTTTCCACTACTGCAAGAAGTCCATGGCAGAACTTGATTTTTTTTTATTTCTAACCTTCTACCTCAGGTGTTTTAAGACAAACACTTCCAACCCATCACACTGTAAAATAAATGAGCAAAAGTAGCTCTTACATTATGAACATAATTCCAATGCTTTTTCTCTTTTAAATATATGTTTTGAAGGTGACCAACTCCAGCTTTGTTAGCTCTGAACGTCTTTTCAGAGATAGATTCCTGCTTTTAACCTCTTGAAGTGAAAAAGTGAAACAAACTGAAGAAATCCTTCCAAGCAGTTTTTCTTCTAGTATTTATTTGTACTTTAAAAAATCTATTCAAGTCTAGACTGGGTAGATAAAAAAAACCTTCTATCAATATTGAAGAGATATCAAAAGTGGCAGGGAGACAATAGGTGGCATTCTAAATTAACACAGATATGATAATAATAGGAGCATGTTCCATATTTCAAACACCATAAAAATAATCCAAAGACAGTGCATGAAGGTCAGAGGGTTTTTTTCCATTGTTTTGGGTTATTTTTTATGATACATGAAACAGAACACCTGCCCACCTGTGGTCATTAAAAACATAATGGCACATGCTGCAAACATTGTACTGAAAATGTGCAAATATATTCTAACTACATGTCTACTGCAGTTTTGTTTAGACAAGTTTGTTCGTTTAATTACTTCTTTCTCTTTGACTGCTAATTAATGGTCATGTAAAATTTGAGATGTCTGCCTTTCCTTGTTCAGTAATAACAACATTATGTACAACATTATTTATCCATTAATTGGAATGGGGTTTTATGGTAAATAATACTTAGTAAGCTAATTATTTTTCAAAGTTCTTAAAGGTGCTTTTTTAAGGAAGAACCAGTTTACCCAGAAATTTTCAGTATCCTTTCAGCTTTGAAAATTAAAATTTGGCTCTCACTGCAATGGCAACAATGATTTATGGTCAATAAACCATACACCCATTTAAATACTGGACAACATTTGCACATCACACAACTATGTCTCAGATTTGCACAACAGCACCTCAGATTTGCACAACAGCATCTCAGAGGTAGTCTAATGAGTGAAATAACATAAAAGGCTGACCTGAAAACTACTGTCTGAAGCATACTTAGCCTTACCAAGTAGTGTTAACACTTCATTTTCAAGACTTCTACTTTCAGATAATTGCTCTAATGTTATTCTAACTTTTCAGAATGAACATATGAAATAATAGATATTTTAAAGAATCTGCCAGCCTGAAACTACACACCATTGGCTCCAAAATAAGATTCCTTCAAACCTCTAAAATCAGCTTCAGTTCAGCCTACAAATGGCTGCAATTTATCTCTCCCCTTTGCTTTCCTTTGATGACTGAAACATGAATCATGGGTACTCATCATATTGCACTTGGGAATGAAAAACTGTTCCTGGATTGATAAAATAATTACATGAAAACCTAGCAGCTTTGAAGCAAAAGTAATGGATGGAAATACTTCATGGAACTATAATGTTACTGTGCTTAATGTTACCGCACAGATTTCTGTAATATTACAAACTCAACAGGATATTTTAGAAATAAACTTGCAACACTGAGAAAAAAAAAAACACCAACAACAAAAAACTGTTAGTTTTCTAACATCAAAATGGCATCAAGTTTATGTATGGATTCAATTTTAAGGAAATCAATATATGTAATTCCACTGATTTCAAGGGCTCAATAAGAATTTGCTCCAGCAGAGCAGAGGATTTTGCCTTATAATTTCTATGACTCAAAATCTAAATTCCAGAGAAAAGCAGTTATATTTGGTATATTCTTAGGGAAAAAAACCCAACAAAATACTATATATATATGTATATATGGCAAAGAGTCGTTCTGTTGAAGGAGGATTTTCCCACATTTTTCCTTCTGTTCCTCTTTTCTTGTATGATCAAGAACTCGCTGTCATAGAATCATAGAATCATAGAATAGTTAGGGTTAGACAAGACTTTAAGATCATCTAGTTCCAACACCCCTGCCATGGCCAGGGACTCCCCACACTAAACCATGCCACCCAAGGCTTCGTCCAACCTGGCCTTGAACACCGCCAGGGATGGAGCATTCACAACCTCCCTGGGCAACCCATTCCAGTGCCTCACCACCCTCACAGTAAAGGATTTCTTCCTTATATCCAATCTAAACTTCCCCTGTTTAAGTTTGAACCCGTTACCCCTTGTCCTGTCACTACAGTCCCTAATGAAGAGTCCCTCCCCAGCATCCTTGTAGGCCCCCTTCAGATACTGGAAGGCTGCTATGAGGTCTCCACGTAGCCTTCTCTTCTCCAGGCTGAACAGACCCAACTTTCTCAGCCTCTCTTCATACAGGAGGTGTTCCAGTCCCCTGATCATCCTTATGGCCCTCCTCTGGACTTGTTCCAACAGTTCTATGTCCTTTTTATGTTGAGGACAACAGAACTGTACACAACACTCCAAGTGAGGTCTCACGAGAGCAGAGTAGAGGGGCAGGATCACCTCCTTCGACCTGCTGGTCACACTTCTCTTGATGCAGCCCAGGATACAGTTGGCTTTCTGGGAGGTGAGCGCACACTGCCAGCTCATGTTCATTTTTTCATTGACCAACACCCCCAAGTCCTTCTCCGCAGGGCTGCTCTGAATCTCTTCTCTGCCCAACCTGTAGCTGTGCCTGGGATTGCTCCGACCCAGGTGCTCTGACCCCTTGCACTTGGCATGGTTAAACTTCATCAGGTTGGCATCAGCCCACCTCACAAGCGTGTTGAGGTCCCTCTGGATGGCATCCCTTCCCTCCAGCGTATCAACCGAACCACACAGCTTGGTGTCATCAGCAAACTTGCTGAGGGTGCACTCAATCCCACTGTCCATGTCACCGACAAAGATGTTGAACAAGACCGGTCCCAACACTGATCCCTGAGGGGCACCACTCGTTACCGGTCCCCAGCCGGACATCGAGCCATTGACCACAACTCTTTGCATGCGGCCATCCAGCCAGTTCTTTATCCATCGGGTGGACCACCCATCAAATTGATGTCTCTCCAATTCAGAGACAAGGATGTCATGTGGGACAGTGTCGAAGGCTTTGCACAAATCCAGATAGATGACGTCAACTGCTCTGCCCCTGTCCATCAGTTTCATAGCCCCATCATAGAAGGCCACCAAATTGGTCAGGCAGGATTTCCCTTTAGTGAAGCCATGCTGGCTGTCACCAACCACCTCCTTGTTTTTCATGTGCCTTAGCATGCCTTCCAGGAGAATCTGCTCCAAGGTTTTCCTAGGCACTGAGGTGAGACTGACTGGTCTGTAATTGCCCGGGTCATCCATTTTCCCCTTCTTGAAAATGGGGGTTATATTTCCCTTCTTCCAGTTGTTGGGAACTTCACCTGACTGCCATGATTTTTCAAATATGATGGCCAGTGGCTTAGCAACTTCATTTGCCAGCTCCTTCAGGACCCGCGGATGGATGTCATCAGGTCCCATGGACTTGTGTACGTTTAGGTTTTTAAGATGGTCTTGAGCCAGATCCTCTCCTACAGTGGGCCTAAGGTCTTCATTCTCACAGTCCCTGCGTTCACCTTCCAAGACTTGGGTGGTGCAGTCAGAGCCTTTGCCAGTGAAAGCCGAGGCAAAGAAGTCATTAAGAACCTCAGCCTTCTCCGAATCCTGGGTAGCCAGTACACCCGATAGCTTCTGAAGGGGGCCTACGTTGTCCCTAGTCTGTTTTTTTCTCGCTACGTACCTATAGAATCCCTTCCTGTTATCCTTAACATCCCTAGCCAAGTTCAATTCTAACTGGGCCTTAGCCTTCCTCACCTGGTCCCTAGCTTCCCGGCCAACATCCCTGTATTCTTCCCAGGCCACCTGTCCCTGCTTCCACCTTCTATAAGCCTCTTTTTTCCTTTGAATTTTCCTCAGCAGCTCCTTATCCATCCCTGGAGGTCTCCTGGCCCTCCTGCTGCACTTCCTTCTAGTTGGGATGCAACACTCCTGAGCTTGGAGCAGGGGATCCTTGAATAACAACCAAGAGTCTTGGGCTCCCCTGCCCTCTAGGGCTGTATCCCATGGAACCTTACTAAGCAGGTTGCCGAAGAGGCCAAAGTCTGCTCTCTTGAAGTCCAGGGCAGTGAGCTTGCTGCACGCTCTTCTCACTGTCTCGAGGATCTCGAATTGAACCATCTCGTGGTCGCTGCAACCAAGGCTGCCCTGGAGCATCACATTTCCAACCAGCCCTTTCCTGTTGGTAAGCATGAGGTCAAGTATGGCACCTCTCCTTGTTGGCTCCTCTATTACTTGCAAAAGGAAGTTGTCTTCCACACAATTGAGGAACCTTCTTGATTGTTTGTGCTGGGCCGTACCTTCACTCCAACAGATGTCAGGGTGGTTGAAGTCTCCCATGAGAACAAGGGCCTGTGAGCGTGAGGCTGTTTCTATCGCTTGAGGCTGTTTCTATCTGCCTATAGAGCACTTCATCCACAGATTCCTCTTGATCAGGCGGTCTGTAACAGATCCCCACAGTAATGTCTCCCATCGCTGTTCTCCCTTTAACCCTGACCCACAAACTCTCTGTCGACTTCTCACCCGTCCCCAGAGTTCAATACTCTCCAGCTTATCCTTAACATAAATAGCAAAGCCCTCAGTGATATGATTTAGTGGTGGTCTTAGTGGTGGTTTAGTGGTGGTCTTGGCAGTCCTGGGGTAATGGTTGTACTTGATTACTCTAAAAGTCTTCTCCAACCCGGCTGGTTCTATGATTCTATGATTTTATGATTTTATTTATCAACACCATTTTTCATTTGGCTTCCTTAGTTGTCAATATGAAACTATATGTTTACAGGCAAGGTAGAAGACAAATGTACAAAACAAATTATGCATATATTTATTTTGTATTGAAAATGGCTGTACTTCTGTTGTTAGTGACTGCTGCTGCAGCTAAGGTGTGAGCAGGTATGTTTTGTTTCTGTAATAGCACATGAAGTAAATTTAACATAATTACTGCACTGACAGTCATAGCTACAGTCCTGATCTCACCTGACAACTAAAATTGTTCCTGTCGCCACCAGCAAAATTAAAGCTCACACAGGAACACACAAATAAAAATAAATCCTGTAAAATACATTTTCTGAACATGCCTGGGCCATTAAACAAGCTTCTGAGATATCAACTCTTATCTTAGAGATTTTTCTTTCAAGGTCAGGCTCCAGGCATGTTAAGAGTATTTAGAAATCATGCCTGTTACTGTCTGTTTTATATGCTCTCTGTGAAGAAAATAAAGGGCTCTCAAGTTGTTCATCCAGTATTCTATGAAAGGGCACAAAATTGAAAAACTGTGAGAACATGAGCCTTGATATAAATTTGAAGCAAGAAATATACCAGACAACTTCTTTCTTTGTAGAAACCAGTTGAGGAAATATTTGTTCCATTCCATTTAAATATACCCTCAAGCAACCTAGAATATCACCAAAAAAAAAAAAAAAAAAATTCCTAGAATATAAAGATTCATCACAAAGAGCCACTGTGCTGAGACTTTGATACCTGCATATGTTCAGAAAACTATGCAGCCTTTTATCAATCTTTTATCAATTAATTCTTCGTAATACACAGAACACAGGCGGACATTCTGAAGAAGAACCAAAATATCTGGATGTGGTTATGCAAGGGTAAAAAGTAGAAGATGGTAAGAATGTTTTCACTAAATTGGTCTTAAAAAGGTATAAGGAAGGCATTGAAGGAATAAAACACCTGCAACTTAGATTCAAGAAATAATCTTTGAAAAAAATAGCAGCCATGTACTAACTGCCTCTGTACCATCTAATAAAGGACTTGGGCTAAAGGCTGAGGTATTTTGCAGTGTCTCCCTTTTGAGTATTTGGCACCAAAGTTGAATTCTGTGTTAGACATCGGGGCTCCACAAAGCAAGAACAGCTCTGAAAGGCACCTACAACAGCTGGTGGAGAGGAAAGTTCAACTATTCTGGAAGCAGAGCAGGATGACATGTCAGTGTCCAGAGGTTCAACTTTCTGGGTTATCTTGCCTTCTTGAGCCAAAACAGTTCAGATTCACATCATTAATTTCTTAAGAGATTTTCCTAAAAGCCAGAGGGAAAGTAACTGAAATAAGAGCTTCACCTTCCCCCCTTCCTTGGTGAAGTTTTCCCATGGCGAGACAAAATAATTATTTACCAGTTCAAGATTGTTCCTTGTCTTTGATCTTAACTTTTTCCTTACAGTGATGTCAGGGATCAGAGGCAGTATCTCTGAACACAACTGCAGACATTTCTACAACTAAAGACAGCATCTGTATGATACATTGGAAATAAGACTGTACCAGTTCTCTGCGCAAAATGCATGCATTAGAAGGGTGGGTAATACGCTATATTCAGGATAGAAGGAATTCAGAAAGGCAAATGTCTGGTAATTTGCTTTACTAACCATTAAAGGAAAATGCCAGTGCTGGTTACCCTGAGGAATGGACCCAACCCTTTGAGATTTTTAATTAGAATTAAAAAAACCCAGAAAAGTGGATTTACAATAATCCTTTGAAAGTTGAGCATTTCATGGTCATGTGATTATGTTAGAGAATGTGGACTGCTTCAGTTTTTGCAATTTTGCCAGCAATCATTTTAATAGCCTTGGGCTTTTCTCATAGTTACTAATCTATATGATAATATCTTTATTATTAGATTATGATAACTGAAGTAATGCAAGGAAATTATTTGTTCTAGTCTGGGTCGGTTTTTTTGTGAATCTCAAATTATTTATTATGAATAAATGTATTGGTGAAGAATGGTGTCTATGGAAAGCAGAGAGGTGAACATGCTGCTGATGTTCATATCCAAGTCACTTTGAAACAGAATATAAGTTAAATCCAAGGACGCTGAGCGAGCAAAAATACTGAATGAAGCACAGTGGTGATGGAATAAAGGTAATTAAAAAAAAAATTAATTCTCTCCCATAGATAACCACAGACTTTTTTTCTAGCAAAGGCCATGTATACACACTGGGAATCTTCTCTACAAAGCTTTTACAGTAACTACCTGAAAAATACTTTGCATAAAGCAAGTATGGTGATATTTAAATTTAGATGTGCAATAAGGGTGCTCTAGAGAGGTGTTAGAGGAGGTTTTGTCTTAGGTGACAATTTATAGTTGGAGTTGCATCTCCAAAGCACAATTCAGGTATAAGATTGAATCAGTTTATGGTTTTGTTAACTAATTCCCACTGATTATTAGGTTTACAATGTAGGTGCCAAAGTAGATACATCATATTGGAAGATTTAAGACCAGCACACACAAACACAAGTATAATAAATAACTGCTCAGCATTTGTCTTTCAGTATTACTCAAGTCAATTGACTTTGAGTGTGTCTGTATCAACGTTTTTCTTCAGAATGGGGTTGAATTTTTGAAGTGGATCTCCCAAATGTCCTGACTTACCCTGCTTTTGCTCAGTCTTGCATTGAGAAGCAACCTTGGAGTGTGAGTGTTAGGCTTCTTTTTCTATGAAACAAATTCAGAAGATATCTCTGGGATGTATCTAGTTCACTTCAAGCACTGATAGATGACCAGTCCATTGGTCCAGGGTGTAGCAAATCCAAAAGACATCAAATACAGATGTTGGGAGCTTGGCAGAAATTCTACAGATCCACTGCTGCAAATCTGTGCCATGATAACTAGCAAAGCAGACTGCGTAACTTAAATAATTTCTAGATATCTGCTCTGGTCATTGTGAACCATTGTCTTCAGCACTTTTTTAATTCTTTATTTTAGGTTAGCTTGTCTTCTAGTGTTGGGATGTCCTAACCTTATGTACTAACTGTAGGTAAGGAAATGCAAATTTACATGCCGAAGCCTGGGCTGATATTTTCCTGTTTCTCTTTGAATCTTGCCTGGATAATGGAAAAAAACCAGATTATAATCTGATAAATAGTTAATTTTATATATATATATATAAAAATTAGTGTATATAAATATATAAAGGGGGAGTGTCACGAGGATGGAGCCAGGCTCTTCTCAGTGGCAAACAATGATAGGACAAGGGGTAATGGGTATAAACTGGAACACAAGAGGTTCACTTAAACTTGAGAAGAAACTTCTTCTCAGTGAGGGTGACGGAACACTGGAACAGGCTGCCCAGGGAGGTTGTGGAGTCTCCTTCTCTGGAGACATTCAAAACCCGCCTGGACACATTCCTATGTAACCTTATTTAGGTGTTCCTGCTCTGGCAGGGGGATTGGACTAGATGATCTTTTGAGGTCCCTTCCAATCTCTAACATACTGTGATACTGTGAAATAACTATAATATTTTTGATCGCGTTAAGACATCTTCCTATGCATACAGTCTCAAGCCTGGAATAGGTATGACTTTCTTCATTCTATGGTTGGAAATGTGATGCTCCAGGGCAGCCTTGGTTGCAGCGACCATGAGATGGTTCAATTCGAGATCCTCGAGACAGTGAGAAGAGCGTGCAGCAAGCTCACTGCCCTGGACTTCAAGAGAGCAGACTTTGGCCTCTTCGGCAACCTGCTTAGTAAGGTTCCATGGGATACAGCCCTAGAGGGCAGGGGAGCCCAAGACTCTTGGTTGTTATTCAAGGATCCCCTGCTCCAAGCTCAGGAGTGTTGCATCCCAACTAGAAGGAAGTGCAGCAGGAGGGCCAGGAGACCTCCAGGGATGGATAAGGAGCTGCTGAGGAAAATTCAAAGGAAAAAAGAGGCTTATAGAAGGTGGAAGCAGGGACAGGTGGCCTGGGAAGAATACAGGGATGTTGGCCGGGAAGCTAGGGACCAGGTGAGGAAGGCTAAGGCCCAGTTAGAATTGAACTTGGCTAGGGATGTTAAGGATAACAGGAAGGGATTCTATAGGTACGTAGCGAGAAAAAAACAGACTAGGGACAACGTAGGCCCCCTTCAGAAGCTATCGGGTGTACTGGCTACCCAGGATTCGGAGAAGGCTGAGGTTCTTAATGACTTCTTTGCCTCGGCTTTCACTGGCAAAGGCTCTGACTGCACCACCCAAGTCTTGGAAGGTGAACGCAGGGACTGTGAGAATGAAGACCCTAGGCCCACTGTAGGAGAGGATCTGGCTCAAGACCATCTTAAAAACCTAAACGTACACAAGTCCATGGGACCTGATGACATCCATCCGCGGGTCCTGAAGGAGCTGGCAAATGAAGTTGCTAAGCCACTGGCCATCATATTTGAAAAATCATGGCAGTCAGGTGAAGTTCCCAACAACTGGAAGAAGGGAAATATAACCCCCATTTTCAAGAAGGGGAAAATGGATGACCCGGGCAATTACAGACCAGTCAGTCTCACCTCAGTGCCTAGGAAAATCTTGGAGCAGATTCTCCTGGAAGGCATGCTAAGGCACATGAAAAACAAGGAGGTGGTTGGTGACAGCCAGCATGGCTTCACTAAGGGGAAATCCTGCCTGACCAATTTGGTGGCCTTCTATGATGGGGCTATGAAACTGATGGACAGGGGCAGAGCAGTTGACGTCATCTATCTGGATTTGTGCAAAGCCTTCGACACTGTCCCACATGACATCCTTGTCTCTAAATTGGAGAGACATCAATTTGATGGGTGGTCCACCCGATGGATAAAGAACTGGCTGGATGGCCGCATGCAAAGAGTTGTGGTCAATGGCTCGATGTCCGGCTGGGGACCGGTAACGAGTGGTGCCCCTCAGGGATCAGTGTTGGGACCGGTCTTGTTCAACATCTTTGTCGGTGACATGGACAGTGGGATTGAGTGCGCCCTCAGCAAGTTTGCTGATGACACCAAGCTGTGTGGTTCGGTTGATACGCTGGAGGGAAGGGATGCCATCCAGAGGGACCTCAACACGCTTGTGAGGTGGGCTGATGCCAACCTGATGAAGTTTAACCATGCCAAGTGCAAGGGGTCAGAGCACCTGGGTCGGAGCAATCCCAGGCACAGCTACAGGTTGGGCAGAGAAGAGATTCAGAGCAGCCCTGCGGAGAAGGACTTGGGGGTGTTGGTCGTTGAGAAAATGAACATGAGCTGGCAGTGTGCATTCACAGCCCACAAAGCCAACTGTATCCTGGGCTGCATCAAGAGAAGTGTGACCAGCAGGTCGAAGGAGGTGATCCTGCCTCTCTACTCTGCTCTCGTGAGACCTCACTTGGAGTGTTGTGTACAGTTCTGGTGTCCTCAACATAAAAAGGACATGGAACTATTGGAACAAGTCCAGAGGAGGGCCACGAGGATGATCAAGGGGCTGGAGCACCTCCCGTATGGAGACAGGCTGAGAAAGTTGGGTCTGTTCAGCCTGGAGAAGAGAAGGCTACGTGGAGACCTCATAGCAGCCTTCCAGTATCTGCAGGGGGCCTACAAGGATGCTGGGGAGGGACTCTTCATCAGGGACTGTAGTGACAGGACGAGGGGTAACGGGTTCAAACTGAAACAGGGGAAGTTTAGATTGAATAGAAGGAAGAAATTCTTTACTGAGAGGGTGGTGAGGCACTGGAATGGGTTGCCCAGGGAGGTTGTGAATGCTCCATCCCTGGCGGTGTTCAAGGCCAGGTTGGACGAAGCCTTGGGTGGCATGGTTTAGTGTGGGGTGTCCCTGCCCATGGGAGGGGTGTTGGAACTAGATGATCTTAAGGTCCTTTCCGACCCTAACTATTCTATGATTCTATGATTCTCATCTACACGGGTTTTGAACATATGCAAAGTAATAAGAACTTATGTGAAAGAAAAGAAATATTGCAAACAGCAGGTAGCAGATAACATCTGTGCACTGTCTCATATGGTTATGATAGTTAATATAGAGACAAAAAAGTCATGAGGCAAAATCAAGCAAGAGACTATTGTAGTCATTAGGTCTGAACATAGTAGTATAGAGCCAGTAAGATCCACCTGGGATTCTCCACAACGTTAGCACATCATAGGAACAATTGTAAACTCTTTTTCAAAAATACTGTTTCTGAGAATCCTGAATGGAGAAGTCTTGGAGAAGAACATTAAAAAAAAAAAGTGATAAGAATTTCAGTGGTACATTTTCTATATGCATTTAACATCTGGTAAACTGTTGTAGAAATTTTTAGTGTAATTTAATGTATCATGAACTGCATAAAAATACAGACAGAGACAGTAGGAGCAATCTGATAGAGCTCATTGAGCCAAAATTATTTCATACTATCACCATCCGGAATGAATCCTGATGATTTTATAAGTAATAGAATCAGGCCTTTCATTTATTTAATGATTTTAATCATAAAAGATATCAACCTTAACAGAAAAAGAAAATATCTCACCCCAGTCTTCTTTTTTTTTTTTTTTTTCCTTCTGATAAAAGGGAAAAGGCTGGTGAAATGAACTTTCATTTTACTTGGAAAGGGGATTAGATTAGATGAGTGTAAAAGAAAAGCCATTCCACAAACCCTAGTTCTCCTAGCCCATAGCTTATAGCGAGTATGAAGCCTTGGAACTCAGTTCTAACTGACATTAGATTTAAATTTCTACCACAAATCTTATTATCATTCGTATAAGCGATCTCCATGTTTTTGGCCATGTTTAGTAACACTCAGGTTGCTGCCAGGCCTATAGACCAGTAGATAAAGCATTTGTTCCAGACTAAAAATCCTGCTTTCAAAGCGCTGAAGTGACTTCAGTTCAACCTACTACAGTCAGTGCCTGATGTTTGCAAAATTTCAAGAATGAGCAATAAAATATTAATATGTCTCTCCTTATCACTTTAGCACAAAAAAAAAGTTGTTTGGGGATGATCTATGGCAACCTACCTGAAAAGAGAAATCATCAGCTCTTTTGCCAAGTCTGAGCTGGTTGAAAATTCACACCCCTGATCTCCTCCTAATGCCACCAACTAATCCCTTAGCAAAAAAGAGGAACATAAATTAGCAAAATCCAGGGGTTTATACCTTCCTCCTGTCACTATTGCTAAATCAAATTTCAGATCACTACAGAAAATATGAAGGAAATCAACAATAACCAACTCACTATAATTGTGTTCCATAGAAAAATAGCACAAAAATCAGATTTTTTTAAATCTTTTATTTTTTAACTGATCATTGGCCACTGGTGTCAAGGAACAAAGAACATCTTTGGTTATTTACTTACCAAAAGAAATATTTCTTTGACTTTATTGCTTAATATGATAAATTTACTTTAAGCACCTATGCTGATACATTGCAAGGAAACTGTATGGTAAACGAATGGAAAAGCTGTTCTGTGGTCAGGATCTATCTTGTGTGGTCTTGCAGAACACACAAAAAAATCAGAGGATATGACCTACTGGACCGTGGACCTATTGTGTCCATGGATCTATTATCTCACTGGCAATTTGGGGAAGAAATTATGAAGAATTACTCTAGTACACTACCTTTTATTTAGTCAACAATTTGACAAAAAGAAATATTAAAAATAATAATTTAATTACATTTCTGAAGGTGCATATGCAGAAAGACATATTTTATTAAAAGAAGAAGAAGAAGGGATATCAACATTAAAATATTAACGTTTCCATTGTCATAAATCAGAGTAAGTAGAAGATAATAAGCTTCTGCTAACAAAAAGATAGTATACTGTGTGGCAGCATTTGTCTTTCGATTACTTGATGTCAGACAAGATACAAAGGGAGTAGTTACAAGAAAATCAAGTGAACACTTGTGTGTGAAAGGTATAACTGAAAAGCTGAAGTCTGTGCCTGATTCTTAAAGAGATCTGATAAGAGTAATGCTAGACAGAAGGATGACTAAGAGGAGTCTAGGGATAAGCAGGATTTCAGGCTTTGGAATTACCCAAGCTATGGTCAATAAGAGAAACTAGATTTGAAAATAAATAGCTTTTTTTTGAATATATGTCTTTCTGGGCAACCAATGGGTATCTTAAATTTGTATAACTGGTTATCATTCCTGTGTGTTCAGTAACAGCTAGTATAGTAGGTAGGGTGTCTTGTAGGATTTTTTGGCTTCACATTCAGGACAAGTTTCTGAAGCCAGACACACTGGCTCCATAACCCAAAGTTGAATGCATACATGCATACACACGGTGACAGTACATTTTGTTAAAAAAAAAAAAAAAGTCAAAAATAAAGAACAATATTTTCCTCGGAAGTGCAGCACCAAAAAAAGACTTCCCATCATGCAAGATACAAACCTACAGTTTCTAACTGCTAAATTCTGCTGCCAATCATTTCAAATGCACATCAAAAGCAGAACAGGTATAATACTTCATGGCAGCTTGTCAGCATTCCAAGGCTGTCTCAGTAATACCTGTAAAAGTTGCGCTTAGGCTGGTTTTGTAACCTGCAGAGATTGAAAACAAAATATGCAAGAAAGGAATTTTTCCTCCTTTCCTTTTTTAAGTGTTATCTAATTTTAACATAAAATAAAAATTAAAATACTTTGCTGCAACAGTGAAATGTGCATATACCTTACACAAAAATGAATGGTAAAATAAAGAATAAAAAATAAAATGAGCAGTTCATGAATTAGAAGAGCAGTAGGACATTACCTTAGATGTAATCCTGTGTACACTTCATATATTTGCTTTCTTTTTTGTTTGTTTGTTTGTTTGGTTGGTTGGTTTTTACAATCTATTTAGCTTTCTACCTGGACACCTTTTTTTTCTTGCAAAGAAGATAGCAACCCATCCATCCACCACAAAAAAAAAAATATCACAAAAAAATACCAGAACTGAATGAAAGACAAGTCTAATAGAAATCTAAGATGAGCAAGTGTGGTATATTGTATGCATGTGGCAAAGTTCCCCCAATTAAGAATATCCTAGCATAACTGACTCATAATTTTAACTTTCAACTGCTAGGTGATGATTCTGAACCTGTGTATAATGGTCATAATCACTGTTCATATGTTAAGTATCCTCATTTTCTACAGAATACAGAGACTGTTTTCTACCACAGATTAACTGCTTTGTACAGAAGCATCCAAGCAAAACTAGACACTTGATATGATGTGATGCAATATGACACATGCATTTTCTCTGTAAATAAGAATGAATAAAAGTCTTTGAGGCCACTTTTCCTCATTTAAATTAGCTGTTAGAAATGGCCAAGTTTTATTTATATTTACCGCTTGCTGTTCTCCTTTTTGCTTTCCAGCCTTTTTTTTTTTTTTTTTTTTTTTTTTTTTGCCTACATAGCCAACATCTCACTTTTAAGGTGAAATCTGTAGTTCTCTTTCACTATGTACCTGCTACTTTTTTTTTAGTAGCCTTCCAAAACTGTAACATTATCCAAATTATCTGAAGTTATCTTTGCTGACTTTGGTGGTTTTCAAACTACTATCTAGCAAACACTTCACTTTTCCTTCAATACATTCTGGGGACAGTTTCACAAAGATGTAAATGGAGGGTAAACAGTCTTATCACCATGACAGCATCATTCACCATGGGAATAAGAGCTAAACCAATCTGTGCTAATGCTTAATGATAATGTTTAAGTATAAAGTTACTTTAGACATCTCATAATTTTGATATGCCACACATATATTCAGTTAAACTCTAATAAGCTAAACTGAGTTTTATTATCTTGGCCATGGTTAGCAGCACAGATTTCCAAACAGTTCTGGTTTCATAAAGAAGTGTCTATTCCAAAGGAATACTTACATTTCTTATATCCCAAGTAAAAAGAAGCAGTCACAATTGTGATATTTTTCTCCAAGGAACAAAAAAACCCTCAAATCCTCAAAATATTAACTTTAAAACTCTAAAACAATTGATTTCAACCATATTAAAATATTTTCTCTAAATAATAAAAAATAAAAATTCAAATATAGACAGACAAAAAATATTAGTGCTAATATGAAACAAAAATGAGATATATACTTTAGTATGTCAAAATTTTTCAATGTAAAAGCCTATAAAACCCCACCATTTTGTAAAAAAAATCAATTTCAATAATTTTTGACTAATGAAAAGATATTATCTTGCAAAAGTTTTCAACTAGTTTTACCAGGAATGTTCTACGTGTCAGAATTGAGTGTGACTTTTTTTTTTTTAAGTAGTACCTTATTATCTATCTAAAAACATCAAAGTGACATAATGAAAATACAATAATTTTGTATAATGGAACATCAGATGTTCAACCTTTTTATCGAGAATATAACAACAAAAATGTATTTGTTTCAGCTTTCTGAGGTGTGTTACTGGAGATCAGATTTTCGTAAATAAACACTTTAGATCACCTCTAAGAAAGAGGGAGACAAACAATACAAAAATGTCATTACAATTCCACAAGAATATGAGATATTCAGTTGTTTGGTTAATAACAGAAGAAATCCATTCTTAGCCTTCTCTTTTCCCCAGCTGCCATGCTCCAGGTGTTTCCTTTGCTTCTATTTTGTGCATATTATCTCTGAGTTTTCTTAAACCCATTTTCATTTGCCAATATTTTAAGTAGAGTGTCAGCTATCACTTATGTTAATGACAGGTAAATATGGCAATTAAAATCATAATATCAATATCTCCAGCAGAAAGAACATACTTTAAAGTTCTGCAGGAAACCTGAGCAGTAATTGCTAGTTCTTCTTAATGCAAGAGCTCTCATTCTCTGTAAGATATACCTTGCCTCTGTCAAGTTATAGTATTTGTGTGCTGCTGAAAACTTTTTCAGTATAGAAATAGCAATACAATATATGTTTCTTGCTGACATAAGTAATTTCTTTTTTTTCAGGGACTAATGAATAATAATACAACAAAACCACTTTCTATCTAAATTAGTTGCACCTACAGGAAAAGAATCTTCTAGTATAATTGTAAAAGTGAAGCTTTACTTTTTTTCCCTATCTTAGGGGTTTTTTTTGTTATGTTATAGTTTTTATATATTTTTAATAAGCTCAGGATTTTAGTAATAGAAATGAGATGGCCAATTCTCACTATGTGTATGAATATACGATGTAAATTAGGTGAGCTGTACTGAAGAAGTAAAGAGTATTTTTATTTTGTCTCTCTTGTCTCTTCATCGTTAATAAACTGGAGAAATAAATAGAGTTTATTTTTTAAATCCTGGTCTTCTAAATGTATTTAGAAAAATAAATATTCATTGTAGACCCAAAAAAGAGACAGGTTCATGCTACCATGTATATCAATATTCAGTATATGTCTAGAGAAAAGTGTAAACATTCTTTAACTTTAAACTCTTTAAATTGAATTGCAAACAGAACCATAACTTTACCTTTTCAAAACTTGAAAAAAAAGAAGACTAAAAATAATTCTTCAGAAATAATTTTAAGAAGTTATTTAAAAATACATTCACAAGCTTCTGGTCTAAATTTCTTAAAGTACATTCTGTTCCTTACAAATTTGACTCTCCAGTCTTCGACCAGTTAATTATTTTTAAATTGTTTTTGCTGAGATGTGTGCTAAATAATTTTTCAGATCACTATAATCCAAACAGAAAACTGGGTTTACTTTGTCTACTTGATTGTCTTCATCACCAATGTATATTTCATCATCAAGGATTACAGCTGAAATGCAATAAAACTCTATTCTCAAATAAAAGGTCAGGGTGCTTATATGGTTTCATTTTTACTGAAAGTTCAGGATGAGACTCAGCTGACCAGAACTTTTTTATTTCTTCTGTGCTTTCTTCTAGTTTCTACTGAGGACAAATCAAAACAAAAACAAAACCAGAAACAAAACCAAAAACAAACCCGTAAACTCATAGTTTCAAGGAATAGCGGCATGCATGGCTTCAGTAGGTCTTGTAATATGGCTGGTAGTGGAACAAGACTGAGAAGCTCAACACAAGTGCACTTGTCTTGCAAGTTAGTCACATTCAGCGTCTGCACAGAAAGCTAATGGAGAATGTTTATCTCGCAATTGCTAAGGTCTATATCTGAAGTAGTCATTCTAAGTGATCTGTTTAGCCACTTCGTCCATGAAAAGGAGAATTGTGAAGACACATAAATGCTGCATTTTAAAGACAAGTACATCAATAACTCACTTCGTTATTGTTCATCTTTCTGATCAACTTGGCCTTAGAACCAAAGGGATTTATATACAACCCAAGACTTTCAGAACACTGTTTTGTACAGGGGGTTTAATCCAAGAAAAACACATAGTCATAACTTGTTGCCTCCTTTATTCTTTATATTTGTTCATCCTCCTGTGGCAATGATATTTTTGTCTTATTGACGAGGGAGGGGGGGCTGGGGAAGGGAGCAGGAGTAGGATGGTGTTTCTTGGTTTGGTTGGGTTATTTTTTAGCATCTAATTGTTTATCTCACATTTTCTGTCTAGAACAATGTAATTAGTTTTCTATTACCTGCAAGACTTACCATTTTTAAGGGTGATTTTTTTCTTTTATTCCACAACACATTGGCATTGCTGCACCTTATGATGTAAATTTAGCAAGCATGCTGACAGAATTGAGTTGAAATTTATTGGAAAGATTCTGAAAAGCACACTATGCACAAAATTTCAGTCATACAGTGAAATCTTCACCAACGCACAAATGTACACTCAATTTTCACCACATTGTGATATCAACATATCAAATAGAAAAAAAAAATTATTTGCTAGGCAGTACTTTATGGTGTCAGTCCTGTTGTGATTGACTGAATCAATATAGTGCTCCACGTCTATTTTTCACAGTGCCAATTTTACTTGGAGAGTATAATGTACATTAAAAGCAATCTCATATATTCTTTGTTGGGATTGGTTTTGCCCAATGTTTTTCCCTGCAGACTTCTTTAAAAGATACTAAATAGTACTGGAAGATGCCTCAATAGCATTCAAAACATATTTAGGGTTATTTAATAGCCTATCTAGCTATTAGCAATCTTTTCTGCTCTATTGTTGCTAATACTCTTCACTGTATATAATGCAGATGAATTAACTAGAGAAGACAAAACCTGAATAGGAGCCAGAGACTTGACAACTGAGGCCCACATCTGGGTAAATTTGCAGGAAACGATTTGGTACAAACACAGCACACACAAAAAGAAAAAAGCTGGGGTTTTTTTTGTTTTTTTGTTTTTTTTTTTTTTTTGCTTGTTTCCACTTAAATCTAGGGGCACATTAGTAGCAATAAGTGGTTTTTTATTTGTTTTTTTCTGTGTAGGCGTTTTAATGTTTCACAGGTGGCCTGGAAAAGGATCTCTGAGTAGCCTCAGGGCTATCCTCACCTTGCAAATATTGAGCAGTCTTAGACTAGGATTCCAGCAGGGACAAACACTAAGAATGTCTCTCATTAGGCTCTCTCAGGTATAGCTCCTAAAGATGTTCAGAGATTACGCTTAAAGTTTATCTAACAAAAAAAGGAGACACAAAAGATTTAGATAAACAAAAGAGCATCTGTTGGATAAAAAGCATCATACAAAACCTACAGTATACTGCAATCATAATACTGTAAAGAAAGTCTCCTAAGCCTTTTTGCATATGAACAATCATAAAAAATCATCAGACAAGTTGACAACCTACCTCATTTACTAGAAGAATTCCTGAACAATAACCACCTGATCACGAGATCAGATGAAAAGAAAATGAAATTACTTACTGGTCGTAAGAAATAACAAGCTATGCTAAACCCCACAATAAGTGAAATCATAGAATCATAGAATCATAGAATCATAGAATCATAGAATAGTTAGGGTTGGAAAGGACCTTAAGATCATCTAGTTCCAACACCCCTGCCATGCGCACGGACACCTCACACTAAACCATGCCACCCAAGGCCTCATCCAACCTGGCCTTGAACACCACTAAAGATGGAGCATTCACAACCTCCCTGGGCAACCCATTCCAGTGCCTCACCACCCTCACAGTAAAGAATTACTTCCTTATATCCAATCTAAACTTCCCCTGTTTCAGTTTGAACTCATTACATCTTATCATATCACTACAGTCCCTAAAGAAGAGTCCCTCCCCAACATCCTTGTAGGCCCCCTTCAGATACTGGAAGGCTGCTATGAGGTCTCCACGCAGCCTTCTCTTCTCCAGGCTCAACAGACCCAACTTTCTCAGCCTCTCTTCATACAGGAGGTGCTCCAGCCCCTTGATCACCCTCGTGGCCCTCCTCTGGACTTGTTCCAATAGTTCCATGTCCTTTTTATGTTGAGGACACCAGAACTGCACACAATACTCCAAGTGAGGTCTCACGAGAGCAGAGTAGAGGGGCAGGATCATCTCCTTCGACCTGCTGGTCACGCTCCTTTTGATGCAGTCCAGGATACGGTTGGCTTTCTGGGCTGTGAGCGCACACTGCCAGCTCATGTTCATTTTTTCATTGACCAACACCCCCAAGTCCTTCTCCGCAGGGCTGCTCTGAATCTCTTCTCTGCCCAACTTGTAGCTGTGCCTGGGATTGCTCCGACCCAGGTGCTCTGACCCCTTGCACTTGGCATGGTTAAACTTCATCAAGTTGGCATCAGCCCACCTCACAAGCGTGTCGAGGTCCCTCTGGATGGCATCCCTTCCCTCCAGCGTATCAACTGAACCACACAGCTTGGTGTCATCGGCAAACTTGCTGAGGGTGCACTCAATCCCACTGTCCATGTCACCGACAAAGACGTTGAACAAAACCGGTCCCAACACCGATCCCTGAGGGACACCACTTGTTACCGGTCTCCAGCCGAACATCGAGCCATTGACCACAACTCTTTGCATGCGGCCATCCAGCCAGTTCTTTATCCATCGGGTGGTCCACCCATCAAATTGATGTCTCTCCAATTTAGAGACAAGGATGTCATGTGGGACAGTGTCGAACGCTTTGCACAAATCCAGATAGACGACGTCAACTGCTCTGCCCCTGTCCATCAGTTCTGTAGCCCCATCATAGAAGGCCACCAAATTGGTCAGGCAGGATTTCCCCTTAGTGAAGCCATGCTGGCTGTCACCAACCACCTCCTTGTTTTTCATGTGCCTTAGCATGCCTTCCAGGAGAATCTGCTCCAAGATTTTCCGAGGCACTGAGGTGAGACTGATTGGTCTGTAATTGCCCAGGTCATCCATTTTCCCCTTCTTGAAAATGGGGGTTATATTTCCCTGCTTCCAGTTGTCGGGAACTTCACCTGACTGCCATGATTTTTCAAATATGATGGCCAGTGGCTTAGCAACTTCATTCGCCAGCTCCTTCAGGACCCGCGGATGGATGTCATCAGGTCCCATGGACTTGTGTACGTTTAGGTTTTTAAAATGGTCTCGAGCCAGATCCTCTCCTACAGTGGGCCTAGGGTCTTCATTCTCACAGTCCCTGCGTTCGCCTTCGCATGTCTGTTCACACTTCAAGAAAACCCTAAAATTAGTCCTCTTGAAAACCCAGTAAAACTGTAAAAAGTGTTCTGATAAACCTTCAAGACAGCAGACTACTAGGGGTTGCTCAGATCTGCTTGACTAGTTTAAGCACAAAAAACCAAGCCCAGATACAGGAATTCCTTCTTCTTACATATATGTTCATATCATCATTCTGTATTCTGTATGTAAAATGGGACAAATATCTTCCTCTTCTGGTGTCAAAATTAATACCTACCTCAGTCACTTCTTTGATCTTATACTAAGCTCTTACCTGAATCTGTTCTTTTGTATCAAGCAAGCTCAGTGAAATATTCTTCTCAAGAAAAGTGACATTAAAATAGCAAGAAGGGAAAGAAGACTTCTTAATCTACATTATTGTATGCCTCTTGGATATTCTTAATTTTGTAAAATTGTCTTCTAGACTATGATTTCTCCTGGAATAAAAAGGTATCACTTAAAACAAGCATATCTCAGTGCTAAACCCAGCCAGAAGGAATACGTAATATATTCAAATTAAACATTTCTGTTCCTTAGAAATATTTCCTTTTATGAAAACATCCAGTGATTTTATTGTCACACAACCATATGAGGGTCTAATACAGCTTCTGGTAGAGTACAAAAGTAAATAAATATTACATACGCTTTGATAACTTTTGTACTGAATCTTTCTAACTTTCTGTAAATCCTATATTTTTCATTTCATTTTCCTGGATAAAAGAAAAATTGATAAATGGTTAAACATTATGGAACATTTTTTACAATATACTTGTTTATAAATATTTGATTATATGTTTTAAAGCCAAATTTTTGTATGTACCTCACTATCAAATTGGAATTAAACAAGAAATTCAGTGCAATCAAAGAAATCAAAATGTTAAAGCAGAGCAGTGGTTGACTTCAATCATTGTAGTTTGGTGCCGGTTTTATGCTAATTGCTCTTTAGAGGAGGAAGCTGATCTCAAAGTACTACTGATCAAGGCAGCTGAGACCAGGTTTATGGTTTTATGAAAGACTGGTGTGGAACAGACAGTCAGAATACACAATTCTGTTAATTGTTTGTGGAACCACATTTCAGCTCTCGAGTGGAGTGAGACAGTATTTCTCCACTGATGTTCATTTTAGACTGTGTCTTTTTGGAGCAAAGCCTGCCAACTCACAAACTGTGCCAAACCTCAGTGTAGTTCTGCAAAGACTTTATCGCTCAAAGAAATGAAACCAACTAACTTAGTGTTTATTACATCCCTTTGATTAGAATGGTTGTTGTTGTTGTCCTCAACAAGCATTGATTTGTGTACCCAGAGGTGCAAAGTCAGGGACTAAAAGACAATTATACACAACTCCCATTTAAATAGTAAAATTAAATGAATGTAACAAATTAAATTACTGATCTGTTGAAAGAACATTAACATTATTCAGCGATTCCGGGCCAAATTCAACTTCTGTTCATATAAAATATCCTCTTAACTATGTCTTGTGTGGAACAAAACATCTGTAAAAGCAGGTGCCACTGCTAACTCAAAAATCTAAAAGATACTAAATAGGAAAAGCATTCATACTAATTTTATACTCATTCTGAATATTTTAAGTACTATTATTTCCTGCTGTTGCACCTTTTTAAAAGTGAAAATTCCTTAGCTATCACTTCATCACTTTTCATCCTCTAGATGTCCTTAAGGGCAAATTCTATTCTTCATGAGATTTGCTAATTTCTGCAGGTTTAAAATTTGAACTGCTAAACTGCACAGCTCAAAGCTTACATTAAGTATATTTTGACAGATTCCTTAAACAGTTTATGATTAATAAACATACACCGGAATGTGACTATAAGCTTTTTTTTTATTTTTTTTTATTTTTTTTAGCATAACAAAGGTAAATATTTAAAGTGACAGCAAAACTTTGGTCTGTCTTGCACATAGAAGAGATATATTCCATAAGGCCACTGAGATCAAAATCCCTAGAGACACTGAATCTCTGCAACACTTTCCACTCTGTACTTAAGTTTTATATGTACTGTAACCTAATAAGATCATAGAATAACAGAATCATAGAATGGTTTGGCTTGGAAGGGACCTTGATCATGTAGTCCAACCCCCTCTGTCATAGGCAGGGACACTTCCACTAGAAGTTGGAAAACTCCAGTTTGCTCAAAGACCCACCCAAACTGGCCTTGAATACTTCCAGGGATGAGGCAGCCACCACTTCTCTGGGCAACCTCTTCCAGGGCCTCACCACCCTCACAGTAAAGAATATCTTTCTTATATCTAATCTAAAGCTACTTTGTTTCAGTTTAAAGCCCTTGTCTTTTGCTGTCACTACATGCCCTTGTAAAAAGTCTCTCTCAGCTTTCTTGTAGTCCCCTTTTTGGTACTGGAATATTTTCACATTAAACCAACTAACTTCCTTGTAGCAAACTTTGAGAAATAGCTGAGGTCTTTCCCTCATGGCTAGATCAAGAAACCATTGCTAATATGTTTTTTCAGCATGACATGGGAAAAAAGTATTTGAAATAAAGTTCTATGGGGAAAAGGAATGCGAGACGGAGGGTTTCCAGCTGCCCTAAACAGCCCAAGTGAATAGATTTCCAGTGGTAGATCTTTCTTTGTCTGTTCTCTCAGTGTTCTCTTGTTTAAATATCTGGACCTGGGTGTCCTATACTCTAAGGAAGTGCTCTGTCCAGCCCAGTGTGTACCTATTTTTTTCTACAAAGATGCTGTGGGACTTTCCCAGTCTCAGTTGATTGGTAGCTCTCAGTCATATACTCATCCTACTAAGTTTATTTCTCCTGAAAAGAACTCTTTTACACAACTCTTCATAAGACCACTCTAAACCCCACTCAATAATCTCTAACTGCAAAGAAGTATTGCTAGACTGGTCCTATAAAAAACATTTTGAGCTCTTATACACCATGGAAAAGAATCCAAATTCTGTTTCATTTCAGCATGTTGAACCATACCCCAACTTCTTAAAAGGAAGGTATGATGCAACAAGCAAGACAGAAAACCAGTCCTCATCTAGCTGTGCAATTTACACAGGCCTGTTTTACCAGCCTGTCTGTCATTCTAGTCTCACTTACCCACACAAGTCCTAGGTTCATTCATGACCCAACTCTTTTTCCGAACCAATGAATATCAGTCAGACGTGTAGTGACCTCACTGCCACCTAGCTTCCCAGTAACTTCTAAGTTCATCTTCATTCAGCTTGTGAACTGACAGCTAACAAACAAGGCTTGTCAGCAACAGGTGCTCTCCTAGCTCAGAGCAGCAACCTTCTTGCTCCTCTTCTTACTGTCATCTAGACTAGCTTCTGCTTCTTATCCAGTTCAAATGAAGTTTCAATTGCTCACACCTCTTACTTACAGTGGGTTTGTAGCAATTTGACTTTCAAGTGCAAAATCAATGTTCTAGGTGACTCTGACTGCAATTGAGTACTATGAGCTACTACACCACGACTGTACTGGATTACTATATCTGCTCAAATGTGTATTTTCAATAACAGATTTTTAAATATATTCTAATACATAATATTGAAATATTTGTGAGAACTGCTGCGCTTCCAAGTTTCTAAAGCATGTACAATATAGGAATGGCAAACTTAGTAAAGCAGTTTAGTTATACAGCCATTATTGTTGTCCTCAAAAGTAGTTTTTGCTTTACACATGTTGCCAGTGTCAACATAAAAGATGAAAAAACACTCTTGTCATTATGCCTCATGGTACTCAGGACACTGAGGAGATCTGGTTTTAAGTGACAGCTTCAAATCAGGCAAAAAAAAAAAAAAAAAGAAGAAAATCTGAAATGAGACAACCACGTACCAGGCAAGCGTGATGAAGTTATGGTACTGATGAAGTGATACATGCACCTGCCCTGCTACATGGCAAAACTTTTCAGAATCCCACTAGCATTTTAGCTCAGCAGTTTCAGTGGCTTCATGCATGCCAAATGGTAGAAAATTACATTTCTGAGAGGATTCAGTGGCAGGAGCTTGGTCCATGACATTGTCTAGAAATATGTGGAACAACTGTGAAGGTCTTCATGATCCCAAAAATTTAGACATCTTGGGGAGTGTTTCTGGGAAGAGTGCTCAGAATCTTTCCACAAACACCTTTTCTTGAGACAAAGACCAAACCAGCCAAATCAGTTGTGACAGGTGTACAGATGACATGAGGGAAGAGGGGTCCCAAAAATACTTGCTTGTAAATCAGACTGCTTGAAAAGGAGTCAGACTTATACTCAGAGCTGTACACTGTTCCCCACTCTAATCCCTGGGACACAATGGGGGCATGCTGCTCTAGATGCAAGTCAAACAGCAAAGCTAATTTAGCCTTTTCGGTTTTTCGGTTGATTGGTTGATTTGATATGTTTTAATACATTCATTATTCTATTCCTAGTACATTTAATTTTATCTTTCATCATCTTTCTTTACAATTCTTGTTTATATTATCCTCAGTACTTCCTACATCTCTGCCACGTATCAAATTTACCACAGTATCTTTTTCTCCCCCTGCACAGCCTGAGACATAGAAATGGAAACTTTGGCAAGTAGAGAGAAGAGGAGGGAAGGGAAGGGAAGGGAAGGGAAGGGAAGGGAAGGGAAGGGAAGGGAAGGGAAGGGAAGGGAAGGGAAGGGAAGGGAAGGGAAGGGAAGGGAAGGGAAGGGAAGGGAAGGGAAGGGAAGGGAAGGGAAGGGAAGGGTGTGCTGTAGTGAGATATATTTATTATAACTCTCTTACAGACTTGTTTTAAATGTCATTTTAAATTTCAACTGTTTGTTTATATTGGCCATCTGTTGTTACAAAAATTCATTAGCTGTTTTGATTTTTTTTTCCTTCTAGCTTTGAAAGAAAATCAATACCGAAAAAAAGGAATTGTTGACTAACTCAAAAATATCCAGAAGTGTTTATATTTTGAAAGAAAAAGCTCAGTTAGTAAAATCTCTGCAACCTGGACAGTTAACACAAAGCACCAGTACTATTTTTAGAATAATTTTACCTTACTATGGAAAATAGTTCAGTGCATTTTTATAAAGTCCTTTAGTTTCCATGGCAAATGGGGTCATTATTTTTGTTGAAACTGATGGGTTTTACTTGGTACTTTCGAAATGCTTTTCATATGATGCCAACATGACGCACAGAAACAAATGCACCAGAGGTATATTGTTAATAGCTACTAGTTCTTAAAGTGAAATATGCACAAGGTCAATATGACCTTGAATTAAGGCCATTGAAAACAGTGAATGATAGATTGTAGACAAATGACTGGCATTCTTAGCTAGAAACAATGGAAAGGCTTTGATTATTAACCAATTTGTTAAAAAAATGGAGAAAAAAGGTAGATTTAACCCTGAGAAGCTATCCAATGCCTCAAAAATTCTTTTATAACAAATGAACAAATTAATAAAGCAAACCGTGCTAAAGTTTTATCAGCTGCCTTGCTCACAGTTTATATAAAAAGCTAAAATTTCAGTGTTCTTAACATACTATTTTATTTTTTTTTTTTGGTTCCTTCGTGATCTTTCCCTATGTTCAATTATTTTGTGAGACATAATCCCAACCATCTAGCTACATTCATATCTAGAATATTATTAGAATGAAGTAATAATTATTACAGAAAACACTGGAACATCAGGAGGGCCAAAAATGTGGACATTTTATACAGGTTTAACTAAAATAAGAAAATAAACTTGATCCTAAAAATGATCCTCCATCCTTTTTCTTTGACACCTAACATGCCTCTTTTTATGGGACTGTCATAAGGAAATTAAGTTCAATAAATAAATGGTTTTGCACAGCCTGATCCAAAACATGCAAATTTGGAGTGTTATACCTTCTGTAATACCTTAAATGGTTGTTTAAAAATGCTATAAAAAATTGAGCTGTGCTTTTTTAAATTAGACACAACGTTCCTGTGGGTGCTTTGTTAGCACG
Source organism: Psittacula echo (assembly GCF_963264785.1). NCBI lineage: Eukaryota > Metazoa > Chordata > Aves > Psittaciformes > Psittacidae > Psittacula > Psittacula echo. The sequence continues at coordinate 68,803,262 of NC_137736.1, read as the reverse complement.
CCTTCAGCTGGTCTAAATCAATATGATAGTTCCACTAATGGAAATGGAACTGTGACAACTTTTATCAGCTCATTCCCATGCTCCTCCTCCAAGTGTTGTCTTAAAAACTGCACATATTGAAGTGTCTGGTAATACTGAGAGAATCGGTGTCGTTTGGCATTAACCGAGTCATGAATTTCTGCTTGAAGGAAATAGAAAAGCTATCTTCCGCACTCTTTCCACTGCGTTCCCTAAGCCCAATATAGAGAGCTTTTGAGTAGCTAGTGGGAGGCTTGCTGAATGGAAATGACTCCTTTCTCCACACATCCTACATCTCTATCCTTTCTGCTACTGTTTAAGCTGTACAAAAATTCTTCATCTGGCTCTTGAGAATGCCAGCACTTAAAATGAGCAGTGTTTGATATCACAAGAGTAAATGGGACTGGAATCAGGCCTATATATGTTTGTATTGAAAATGACATGTATAGAAACTGAGTGCACTTATTTCTATTTGTGTTTCTGCAGGGAAACCAGAGAATGTAATAGTAGTGCAAATATATCTGCTTAACAAACAGATCTCTACATGAGTGGTGACGGTGTTTAATAAGCTTACAGAGAACAATGCAAACTCTTTGGAGAAAAATGTCAGCTCATTTTTCTTAGTCTTATTCAAATGCTCAAAACTGCAGTTGGATGTTGAGCCAAGGAGATCAAAAGAGGCAGGGCCTGCTATCAGTGATACAGATATTAGGGGCAATGACCCATTTCTCCCTTTTGTCCAGTTTTGAGTATCCCATTTATTACACAGTTTCGACAAGCAATGGAATACTATGAAATCTATCTCACCAACCTCAGAACACATTGCCTTTCCTGTTAAACAATCTAGACCTGCCCTGAATAAAATGCATTCCTTTGCATATAGTTGCAGTGCTTGCACAGTGTGTTTACCGTATCAAGCTACCCTTGTCCAGCTGACCTGAATGTAAGACAGTGTAACACATGTAACGAGAGAATTAAATAAGCGAACAGAACAAAATGGAAACAAATTATATGTGTTTGAGTATTTCCCTAAATTAGAAGATACTGTTTCTTTATGTCCACTTTTTTTTAAGTTTTATTCTAGTTCCCTAAAGTGCCCCGATAGGTACTGTCTGAAGTGTTACAATGTTTCTTTGTGATCTCAAAGCCTAAAACACCCAACATACAGAGAAGACAAAACAAACAAATAAAAAAAAACACGACACAAAACTCTACAAAACTGTAATACTGTGACTAAAAAAACCAGAAGTGATTATATCAGTATAAAGTACATGGTTTTATGAATAGTAGGAAATTTTGTGTTTACAAACTGCTACTGTAACACAAATATTTTTCAAAACCTTCACTTCACAGTTCAGTAGTAATAAAACAAGTACAGACAGGAATCACAACAAAGAATAAGTCCTGTAGGTGAAAAACTGGGCTTATTTTCCATCTGCTCAGCTCATTCAGCTAGCTTACAAAGCATCTAACATTCCCAAATTTAGAGCAAAGGAAATAAATGCAAAATAAGAGATTGGAACTCCCCTTGTAGCAACAACCCACATATGCACTAGATGATCCCTAATCAAATACTAATGGTATTTTGTCTTTCAGACTCCACCTACTTATTTTATTGGCAAGATGTTTTGGAGCAAAAAAGTATTTTCAAATTACTTTTTTTTTTTTTTTTTTTTTGCAATATATATGGATTTTTATATTTAGTATTTTTATCTACCAATTTACTTTTTAATAAGTTTTAAGTTTAAATTTAGAATACTCTTCCCTAGTGGTTAGCAGCATGTCCTGAATTATATTCACTTGAAAGACAATGAAGATTTTGTGAATGAGCAAGAAAGTTTACATTCCAATCTGCATTGTGCATATAAGGAGCAGCACGTACTAAAGTAGAACATGACCATACAAAAGCCACTATACTACAAAAAGAATGTTTTAAAACCTTCCCTTCCCAAGTATTTGACAACTTTCAACTTTGTTTTGTTTCAAAAATTTCTTTCAGCTAGCAGAAAAAAAGAAAAAAAAAATGCTCTGAATGAAACAGTTGCAACAGGAAAATGTCATTCTGAAAAAAACATTCTTAAGCCAAAGGAAAGGTACTAGTCACCATCTAAACCAAAAAGCCTTATACAAGGCGACTCTGGGCCTGTCAGAAGGGAGACCAGTGTGCATTAGAAAGAGAAACACTTGAAAAAACCATGGGCAGTAACAGAAAAATCATGGAAGCTCCAACTACTGACTAACAAGGAATCAAGAATGGTTCTGAGAAAAAAATTGTGTCTCAGGGGTTCTCTAGAGCAAACCATTCTTCTTGATTGAGGCTTCCTGTGTTAATAATTAGTTTTCATGTACCTTATTTCTAAATGAGCAGGCCAAATCAAAACATCTGGCCTCATTATCAATACTGTTTCCTAATGACTAAGGAGTGCCATGAACACTGATTGATTACAGGTACCAAAGTGTATCAGCCCATTGCAGAGTCCTATTTAACCTTGGCCACTGAACGAGCATTTGCCATGGGCTTAGTCTGCGTGAAACCCCAGCTCTGAACAGAGGTCCAGCAGCATTCTGCCTTTATACCCGAGACACAGCCAGAGGCACATACCTGAGATTAAAACTTTTTGCCTTCATTTTGTCTTGAAAGCTTGTACCCATGCTCCAGGCACTTGTTTCTATTCAGTACTGACTCTTCAGTTGAATTCTCCATCTCCATCCAAAGTTTAAATATAGTCTTTCTAAAATACCACTGAAGGTGTGAGTCTTTTGAAGTTGCATGCCTGAGAAGCAGTACTGAACAAATTATTATCATTTATATAAAATACAATTAAATATGAAAATCAAATATATTTGAATCTTCTTTGTGTTCCGACCTTTTTGTCACTGAATGCTCAGCAGACCTTCCTGTATTCACATAGGAAGGATGTGTGTAGTTCATGCTTTCTGGTTTGATTAGTTTGGCTATTAAAGTATATTATCCCTCTTCTCAGTGTCTTTGTCTCCTCCTTCCCCTCCTTGCATATCTACCCTTAATAACAGTGATCCTTCGTCATCTATAGCAAGATCTCCGTCTTACCCTGGGCACTCCACTCTCCATCTCATTTCAGAAAAAAAGAAGAAATCTAATCTCCCAGGCTGAGCAAACCCATTGCCCAAGGCAATTCACTTAGATGAGTGAACAAGTACAAGTGACTACTGCTGTCCCAGCCTCTCAACATATGATGGATACACAAATGGAAAGGTATTTCATGATGCAGCGGTGTGCCAAATGATGATTTTATAGCATCAACCAGAATTTGTAAAGCAGAATTTTAAAAGCAAATGTTTATAAAACTATCACACAGGCAAATACCAAGCAATCAGGAGTTTTCATAACAGCAAACTGGAGCTTCAGCTTCTACTGTCCTTCACATAACTTATGTAAGCAGACAGACACAGTAACATAAGCTTTACAATCAAAGATAACCCTTACCTCAGTCCTTCAGCAGGCATTGCACAGGTATGAAATAAGTGAAAATTGGATAATTAGACTATAGAAATTGAAGGGAGCTCTGTTACTCATTTTGATTAAAACTCTTTCTCTACATCTTCCAAACAGCACAAACTAAAGCACAGCTGATAAAGCCAAAGTGTTTAATAATTCTGTTTCAGATGAAGGGTCATATTAACACCAGTTGAGCAATTTGCAGTCATTTTAAGCAGAAGCCTAAAAGGAATGACAAGCAAACTGAAAACTTACTCATGCTACCTTGGCTTACACCACTTACCAATTTAGTCACATCAGACTTTACAGTTTAAGAAGTCAATTAATGCAGCTGGCATGAACAAAAAGTTTTACATATACTTAACTTTCAAACTTTATGTAATGATAAATTGTATCAATATTTTCCTTTTGATAAATCTAATAGAGGAAAAAAAAAAACAAACAACCTCCTTAGGTTAAGATAATTTTATTTTTCTCTTATCAGCTAAAGCAGTCATACTTCAGGTTTCCGCTTTCCAGTTTTCCTAACAGTAGGAGGGAATTTCCTCCAAGGCCTTATCAGCTTGAACCACAACCCCTACACTGATTTCTGGTTCACTGACAAATTGCACTCCTTTAATCTCCATCTGGGAAAGTTTTAATGAAGGCACATTTAGAAATTATACCACACATGACAACTTCTATACATACCTAAAAATATGAAGCCCTAATCTTATTAAACGGCAGACTACAGTTTCCACTGCAAGTGAAGAGACAGCTCCCATTCCAACATCTGAACTCCCTTTCACTCAGGCTAATGTGGCTTGTTTCCTCTGCTTATCTTTTTATTTACTTAGGCAAGAAAAAGATAAACCTGGTTTTAAAATTATTTGCTATTCTCAGAGCATTATCAGAAAGGGTAGAAGAATTATTCATTGTAAAGAGTGAAACAGTGTAAGCTAAACATCACTCGCTAAACACTGCAGTAATGTAAATGACAGTTATTTTACTAGTAAATCCAAAATTCTCAGCAGGAAATACAGGTGTCACGACTGCTTGATAGGTGTTTCTGACTATACCTGCACATATGGGGGCAGGTAGCTGCACAGTTTGTCTGCCTGTGCACTGCCTGGCCCCTGTGCCACAGAGCTTCTGCACGGCGTGTGGCTCACAGCGGGAGCAGGGGCACTGGGGACAGGTCCAGTCTTCTAGCTACCCTTATCTTCCTTGTCCTTACAGCAGCAGCAACTTCTACCATACACATCCCACTTCTTCCTGAGGAAGAAGCGCCAGTGGCCACTTCCATAATGTTATTTTTCTAGGGCCCAGGAACAGGTAAAATAGATAGGAGATCTGTAGTAATTTTGTCATTTCCTACCATTCTCCATCTTTTAGGGTGGCTGCCTGCTTTTCCAAGCAGACCCAACCTTATATGTGATTAACTGGTTATGTGTAGACGTCCCTGGGCTCAAAATAAAGAATAGGCATCAGAAGTCTCACACACGTATCTGCTCATTTCTCCTGTCCTATGGTTCCTGGCCACCAAACATTGGCAGCTCTGTGGTGCCAGTCTTTTCCACTCCTTGCCGTGCATTCAGCTTCTGTGTTATGCCTACTGGATGGGTCTGGCTTGCAGGTTTGTGAAGGTAGTGTGTCACACAACAGCCATATTTGTAAAAGCAGCAGAGGCCACAACAAAAGGCATCTCCACCAGCAGCAGTGACCTTGCATCCCATAACCTTCCCTATCACATGAATAATACACACCTGGTACGTAACTCCACAGTGCACCAAAAGCTGTACACTGGATTCTCATAAAATCACGATCTGTGAAAAAATCTGTCCTGTCTGTTTTGAGGAAGACATTTGTCGTATCCTAACACTCTCGTTATCCTTCTCCTGGAAAAGAAAAAAAAAATAAAAAATGTGGTGCTACAGTGTTATCTTTGTGGTGTCCTGAGCACACGTTGATTCACAAGTCTCTTTGCCTCCCAAACAATGCTTGTGTTGCTATCTTAGCCTTGGTCTTCACAACCAGTGTAGATTAAAATATAATTGTTGCATTACTTGATCCTCAAAACTATTTTGAAACATGAATCCTTTTATATTTTATAATGGTTCCTTTAGATAACTGGTTACAATGATTGCAAATTTAATAATGTCCATTTTCAGGACTAAAATGCTTACCAAGTGTATCGCAAGAGACAGTCAGTATATCTCTACTATGTGACATGTTTTGCCAAGATTTGAAAAATGCAAAACTTCATATGTTCATATATTCGCATAAGGTTTATTTTCATTATTTATCCAGCTGTGTTTAAAATCACAAAAAAAGAAGGCCTGCAGGCCCCTCATTTCATAGTGTTTTAGATACCAGTTCCAACTGCACCTTAATTTCCCTCCATCAGGTTTTTCTACATTGTTTTAAGACTTCTAAACATCTGTTGTCATTTACAGAGCAATTATGCGTAAGTGCCATTACCATCTCATTGATGTAAAGCAAAGATGTGTAACAACATATTTAAAAACATAGGAAGAATGGCATCTTCTCCCTTTCTTATAAGATTGTGGAATTAATATTGTGGGATTTTTACTTCAATTTTTGAAAATATTTTGTATTGCGCTTGAGCAGGCTGAACTGAAATGGTAAGTTTTTCTAGAGGGTAGGCTGACACGCTCTCCCACAGATGAAAATAGCAGTGTCTGGGCCTTGCTGAAGTGAATACTTGGTGGGTATGTAGATACATTCTGCAACTTCAGTTCTACTCACATTGTTATTTAAACTGAAAAAGTTCAAATACATTTGCTGGTTTCATTGCATGTCATGCTTCATTCATGTTTACCTCACTGCAGGAAAGTTCTTGAAATGGCAGGGGATTTGTTAATGATTTAAAGAAACGTAACAAGAACAAACAGAAGCAGTAAAAAACACTAACAAATTGGTGCTGTCACATATTCATCATTGGATACATAGCAACTACAATAAATACTTGCTTCTGCACACAAGTATAGCAGCTAAATTGCCTACCAAAATGTTAATATATTTCCCAATAGTAAAAATAAATATTAAAATGGTGCTTTAGAAAATTGCCTATCTCCTCAAATATTCAAAGGAAAGATCTTGTATCAGCTTTTATGGTAGAGCCTCGGTCACTTGTTACCATCTTGCCAGACAGCAGTAATATGAAGTGCTGCATTATCAGGATAATATAATCTCATACTGCCAGGCAAAAGCTATTCAAGAATCTGTGACTTTTCGCTCCAGAAATCAGGATATCCTGTTGATCAGTGAAAGATGATGTAGTAAGTTCTCCTATGTGAAATAAGCTTAAGCTTTGAAGAAAGGTATAAATAAATTACATCTGACTGAGGAAAAAAAATAAATCATAAAAGACTTAATAGAGACTGGAAAGCTTTGTTATGAACCATAGTGGGGTAACAAAATTCTCTTCCTAAATAAGAAGAATTCATAATGACAATGTGTTTGTGAATACTTTACGTCCTAACAGAAATGGGAACTATTTATTTTACCGGCAGTTCTTTCCTTGTATGTAGCGTGGTAAGGCTGGACCACTCTGGACATTTTTCTTCTATATGACAGAAAATAAATTCATGTTCCTCATTTGAGCATTTATCTTAACTAAGAAGAACAGTTAAGCTGAAGCTCATCTCAGTCTTTCTTCAGTTTAATCATGACAGAATCTCTGTGTATCTGAGGTAATGAAATGCAGAGAGGAATTAAACTACAATTGAAACTTATGGTTATGGCTTAGATCTGAGCTTGGCGGAACAGAAACCGCTGAAGATGATCTTTTGAAAGGTACAGGGTTTTGGATTAAAATGTGTTATCTCCAAGTAAACTGGAAAAGGAAGTGGGTCTAGTCTAGTGTTTCAAGGTTTAGGTACTTTAAATGCCTAAGAAAAGTATATATAGGGCATCTGCAAATTTGCATTTATGGAAAACTGACTAAACAAACACATTGAAAAAGAGAGAAGATAGAGAGGAGATGCTGAATAATCTAGGAGGAGATAAAACAAAAGAAATGAATCCTATAACATCTTAAAATATTATTTAAAGAAAAACCAACTCATAGTGTTCTGAAGTTAAAGAAAGAACTGTAACAGGAAGCGCAGAATCTTTGTAATGGTAAAAGCAAGAAAGTCTTATATGTAGTCACCAAAGGCTATATTTAAGCCACCTTTATTCATGCAAAATTTTTATAGTACATGCCAACTTTTCAAATCTGATTTTCCAACTGTTAAGGAACTGAAAACAAAATTTTTAGGGTTTTATCATATTCAATATTTCACATTCTCTGAAAAGTAGTAATGAGCTTAAAGTTCAAAAGTCATTTGATAGCCCTGTTTGAAATACTACAAATAAAGAAATTATCAGGAAGAATCAACAATCATTTTGGACAATGCAGAATTTGATGAGATCCAGAATTAAGAAGAGCCTGAAGTAATCTGCCTCATTCTTTTCCTTATTTCTGAAGTACCAAATGTAGAAGACTAAAAAAACCCACACAATTTTTATTAAGATATAATCTGGACTTGCTTCAGAAGAGAAAATAAAAAATTCCTAAGTAAAAAGGAAAGAAATAAAAAAAAAACAGTATAAACCAATCTTTTCACAATTGTGTCTTTTTAAAGCACATTCTTTCACTCAGATTTACTAAAATTCATCCCAATGGCTTACTAGTTTGAAGAAAACTCTGTTATCCCCCCTGTAGTTCCCAAGTTTTATGTTCCATCATTTTGGAAACATGATGCTGCAGCCTTTCTCCTGTCTGAGGCTTCAGTGTCTCTTCACTTGCCTGTCCCGCCTTGCAGATTAGGACAGTTCCTCCCTTCAACACACTAGGCAGCTTCTAAGAGCAGGAGACATCCCACCTCCCTCCCTCAACATGCTACTACTGTTTCCACTTCCTCTTTTCATAATGAGTCATATTACTCATAATAATAAACGTAAGACCAACAAAGAAAATGAACTGCCCATCACATAAAAAATCAAATTGTATGGCTTGCATGGCCTTTTCTCAGTCTGTCAGATATTTTACAAAGCATATATCTCCAGACATAGCATACTACACATCCTTACAGAATTCTAGTGGTGTGGGATGGTGCTTTTCACTACTGAGTCAGTGACACATTCTTCCTTCAGCCTGTTTGCTGAGACACATGAAGCTATAACATGCAGAGGGTACATCTGTTTCACTCTCACAGTGTTTTGCATCCCCAAATTCTCCAGTGTTGATACAGTTTTCCAGGAATTACATATTTTGAATTTGCTAAGAAAATTCTCTGTGGAATCAATCACAGTCTATTCAGTAGGTATATTGAGTCAATCTGTAATTAAACTTTAATTAATCGATACTGCACATTTGCAAAATTATTTTCAGCTGAATAACAAATGTCTTCCTACAAAAAATGCATTGCTGTGTTGACCCCATAGACAGGGAAGGTGAATACAGTGTAAGGACCCAATGAACCATGAGAAGATTTCAGCATAAAGCAAAGCAACAACCTTTACTGAATCCAGAAATAATTTTGCCATTACCTTCCAAATAGCCAAGCTATTACTCCAAGCTTTGGCATCCCCAGACTTACTTTCCAGAAACTGAAACATGCTGCCTTTCACCAACAGCTGATCAGTTGTATTATATATGCCCCATTCTGTAAATTTCCGCCACATGGTTCATGTACTTTTGATTTTATCTGGATCTACAGGTGCATTCCTGGCATCCAGCTTGCGATAGATCATCAAAGAATGTCAAACTGCCACATGCAGCACCTCACTTAGATGTGTCTGCAGTCTTGGAAGCTTGACTACCCTACATTCTCCTACAACTGGACCTTGAGCTTGTTTGGAGGTTCTAGCAGGGGAGTCCAGCTAAGGTATACCTGTGACTGATGAACAGTACCGCCTGTATCAGGTAAGGTTGTCCTCTTCTACCAAGCATGCAGTTTGGGAGGAATGCACGTGGAGCGGTGAGGGAGGAAGAGGACACCTGCCTAGCCAGCCAGGTCAGCTGAATCAAGCCTGGCGATCATTGGGGTGACAGATGTCTCAGCCAGATCGCCCTCACATCCAAAAGAATGGCAAACTGCCATGTGCAGCGTCTCACTTGGTGCGTTGGCTGGGAAACGAACCCAGGTCAATGCTTGGAAGGCAGCTATGCTCACCACTATACCACCAACATTGTATTCATGCCACATGCTGATATTTCTATCCATGCTGTAAAGTATAACTGGGATTTTATTTTAGAAATACCTTTCAGGGAATTTTAATTTCTAATATTATTGCCAAAAAAATCTCTTTTTTTTTTTTTTTTTTTTTTTTAAATGCAGTTTTATTGCTAAGAAAAGAATTATATTTATTAAAAGATCATCTTTTAAAAATCTGGTTCTCACCATGTTTCAGGTCCTGCAAGTTAATGATGTAATCTCAGATAATTTTAAATCAGATTTATTTATTTGTTAATCTCAAACGACTTCTGAAGAAGGATTAGCTACATTGAAGTTTGAAATTTTAATATCTAGCACCTTTTGATATGTGACAGAAAAGCTAGACAGACTTTTCATCAAAACTACACATATATTTTCAGATCCATAACATATAGCTCTAAATTATATCAAATTTCATGGAAACAAAACATAAGTATATATAACTCATAGAGTGATCAAGTAGAAACATGAAAAAGGATATGTTTTTAATTACTTTATCATATATTCTTGATATGAAGTAGAAGCAAACACATATTTAATTTTGTAAATAATAAATACCATCATATTTTTTATTATAGATTTTGAAACCTTTACAAAGTCACATTTACTTCTGGAAGAATGACTCAAAGGGGGACTTTAGTCAGTGGCTGAGAATACATTGACAATCAAGCCCAATGCTTGCATATCTGAATTCAAAACGTCTTTATACCTGAAACACTGACTTCATTAAACATTTCTTCACAGTGCATGGAGGCCAGGGACAGAGGTTGAACTCAGTTTTCAATCTAGTGGACACTGCAGCCTCTGCAACACTCAGAACCTCTTTGTGTATATAAAGGAAATGCTTGGATTGCTGCAATATTCTTGCTGTTTCAGTCATTAAACAATATTTGTATAGCTGAAGGAAGAGCTATTATTTCTTCTGGCAAACAAAGGCAATCTATATTTATTTGCTTTCTTCCTTCTTTAGAAGAGAACTGTAATGGTTCTTGGCCATAAAATTAATGATTTCTCTCTTTTTATGCTTCCTTTGCTGTCACTCTTGCACATCTTCTGAATAAGTTAAGACTTATAACTAATTTAGTCTTCTCACAATTTAGTGAGTTCTTATAAACCCTAATGCTGAAAAATTTACCTCTTTATTCTCTATGCCTCACTTATGTAGAACCATGGTATATTTTGATTTTGCTTTCTGCAAAGCAGCTGTTGAAGGCCATAGCACATGAATCATTACATTATTAGTAATCATATTGCCCCTATTAGATAGTTGCATGCATTCCTGTATGGTAATTCATCTGTCTCTACTGCGAGAGCAAATGTAATGTCATTTACCAGTTCTGAGTGATAGCTGGAATAAAGCAAATACAATAGAGACAGGGGACTGGATATTGTTTGAGAGGCAATTGACTAGGTATCACCTCACAACTCGCTTTTCGTATGCTATTGTTTGTTGTTGTAGAAGGGCTGATCAAGTGAGCTCAAATTGAAGTCTTCATATGGCTGAAAGATATACATCTTATGTCTGCAACCTGAAGAAAGAGAAACTCTACAATGTATAAGGGATCTTCCCACAACCTTGATGCCTACCAAATTCTTCTTTGATTTGTAGACATAGTCCTAACCTCAAAACTGTACTTCAATTTCTTACCTCGAATCTAAAGGTTGGCAGCCCAAACTGACATATCTTTTTATGTATCAGAAAAAATTCAGTCAGTAGCTTCTGTAACTGTTCTCTGATTCATCTCTTGTCCCAATTTTAACCCTTTTTTTAAAAAAAACCCTTATTCTTCCTAGGTAACTTTGACTATCTCTTGGGTTCCTTAGTTTCTTGTTGTCTTATGGAAGAAACACTTGTGTTATACAACTTTTCATTATTAAATAAATAAACACCTGTGTTTCATCATCATATATAACATCATATGCCAACTACAGATCAGGAAATATGAAAAAATAAAGTACTTTGTGGTCCACTGCATGTTCCAGTTAAAAGCATGTATCTGTTTTTATTGAAGGAAATAGTGTTTATGATTGTGTGACCCCAATCCAGCAAAACTCTTTAAAATAATATGAAATACAAAATAGGCCCATTAAAAAAAATTGGGCTAAATATGTATTTAAAGTTCCATACATACATAGATACATTTTGGGGTGTGGGAAGGTAAGATGCTTGCTTAAAGGGCTCTTTCTGAGCCATGATAATTTTTACTGTTCCTGAGGCAAAATCAGTCTTACTTCTTAAGTAGTTTTGAAATGTCTTCTTTTTCTGCTGGAATATAATGACAATAAATACAAAAGCAAATGGCAGTAAGAAAGAAAGAAGCCAGTATAAGCTGCAGTGCAACAAGTTTACTCTGAAAACAATCAAATGTTTTTTTTATTTTGCAAGGGATACGAATTGTTAATATCATTTATAACTTCATGCTGGTAGCTTTGCAAAACAAAGAGGCTTAATACAAAAGACTCCAAGATGCCAACTTTAAAATGATGGTAATCTTGTCTATATCTTGATACTAGTTCAGTAGGAAAATCCCTTATGGATGATGGCTTTGGCGGAACAATGACACAATAATTTGTAGTAAGACACATATTTGGTTTGAGAGAAAATAATGTCTGCATAACAGGTAATGAGATTAATCTAGAACAGAGAGAGTTCTTTAAAATAAAAATAAATCAAAATGTCACCCTGAAGTGTCAGTGGAAATTCAGGGAGTGCAGATTTACAGTGGATTCCTTGTCAAAAGCAGCTTTTAAATTCAAATAGCTTGAGGATTAATAAGGTCTGAGACAACAAGTTGTGACTATATCCATGTAGTTTATATACTGCCAGAGTTTTAAGCTGACAGTAATGTCTTTGGGCTAGGGTGGGGATCTTTCAGCAGATACAGCTAAATCATACTTGTTAAATGAGTTTATAAATCACACAACCAGCATGACTGAGCTGAAGGCTTCATTTGTGTTTCAGCTTTTTTTGACATTTTGAAGGTGGAGTGAAAGAAAAACTGGTTATCTAACAGTGTGGAGGTCTGCAATTTATAACAAAAGCTCTTATATCTGCATCTTTTTACAATGTAGCAGCGGAAGATTAAAGCATACACAAATAATTAAAACCAAACAGTATGGTTAAAACAGCTGATTGAGTCACAGTCATATGTATAGACAACTGATATAGCTCCCACAGTTGTTCACTTCCTCACAAATGGAATCAAAGGAGACAAAATATCATTCTATGTGATGGAATAATGGTTCTGCTGTGACAGTACTTAAATCAATCAGATGAATTTAAAAGAGAGCTAATTCACATATGCTCCCTTCTTTTTTTGTTGATTAAATTTATTTCAGAACTTCATTAATAATGACTTATCAGAATCATCCTAAATTTAATACCATGTGCATTATCTCTTTTTCTCCTAAAAAGATCACAGAGTTTTTTGGTAAGAAAATCAATTGTTTAACTCTATGCAATGTCAACTTATGTGTTCAAATAAAAAATATGTATTGCCTTATTTCTTTCTGTAATTATGAATCTTATTCTTTACTTTTGTGACTATTTAGGTAAAATTCTTTCAGGCAGTAAAAAATTCGTTACCAAATAACCACATATATTAAAAGTCTGAACGTGCTTGATGATAGAGTTTTGAACAATAAATATCCAAGTTACACTAACATTTTTAACACTAACACTTTTCAATGCCTAATAAGTTATATAAAAATGAATTAAAAATTAAGTAATCTGTCATTATCTTTTTAAAACCATTCCCAGTTCTTTAGCATGCTTTAAAGAGACTTCTTTACGTACTGTACCAGTACTGAGCCTTCTAGTTATAAGTACCTGATATGAAAACACAAGCTCCAAACACATATATGCTTTAGGTTTAGGGAGTTTTGTTTGTAAATGCCATTCTTGTAGATAGATACTATTTTTGTACATAAAAATTTTTGTATTCATGTTAAAAAGAAACCTTTACATAACCAATAATTTCTATTAAAAATCTTTATATACCAGAAAGCAGAATATTCAAAAATCTTCATACAAAATTTTACGTTTGCATAAAAAGGAAACATCATGGATGATTTTTTTCTTCACATCACAAAATAAACTTTTGGAATGTGACTTTCATAGCTAAATTAGATGATCATATGTTATTTCATTGGAGGGAATGACTAACTTCTACAGGTTTTTTTGAAAAGTTTCAACCTGAACTTACCAAATATGTTCCCTGATGTATATGTTCCTTGGTTATTTTACTGCTATTAATGGCAATTACCCTATTTAAAAAAAATGGAGTGCAGAAAGTAGATTAATGCATATGGAATACACAATTTATCTTGAGGGATGCTGGCTGTTTCAAAAACTTATGGCAGCTGTACTCCGTGGTCTGTGGAAAACTCAGTCTGGATTTGGGAGGTAGTGCAACATGAAGAGGTATCTGGTGTGTCTGCATACCTGAGTTGCCTCCCAATGGAAAACAAATTATAGGGAGAGAGAGAAGACATCCCAACACCCAAGTGTCATCCCACAATGCAGTCAGAACTTGGCCATAGCACACATAGCCCAAACCAGGGTGGAGAAATGTTCTCCAACTCCCCCTTTTAACTATATCCTTGGAATGTCAAAAAATGTAATAAATATTAGCTACCTTGGAATTTTTTGCTGAGAAGTTAGCCAGATGCATATTGCTGCAGTAGACTGGAATTCTGGCCTTAGGAAATAAGAAAAGATTATTATCTTTTAAAGTGGTAGTACTTACTGATTCACTTTTCTAATTTTTACCATTGATTGGCCCATGTAGAAGTCTCAGTGTTCATATCAAAGTTTAATTAACAGATGTTATAATGTCATTTAGAAAAACATGACTATTAGTGGGAAAAATTATTTTTTCCCTTTGTTTGCATATTCCAGCACTTATTTCAGCATTGCCATTTTCTAAATGACAGAGGATTTTTTAAAATGGGAGGATAAGGGCACATGTACAAAGAGGAAGCTGTTGGTTTTCCTCCTTCTATCTGTAGATTGACAAGAAAAGGAAAAGTTTTCACTTCAAAACCAATGTATTTGGAGTTTTCTGAGTTAAATGAGCCTTTTCAGATTTTCAGGGGATCAAAGAAGATTAAGCAGAAGTACCTGGCATCTTGTAGACTGCATGACACAAGAGTCTGTAGACCTCTCTAACAAAAACTTGATTGCCTAACCAAGAAATATGCACAACAACCTAACTTCCAGAGATGATAGAAATCTGGGAGTCTCTAGGAAGCTATTGCCATTCCTCTGCCATAACAGTCTTTAGTTCTAGGCTTTGCAAATTGTTTCAACCTCTTTGGTACTTTCAGGTTTGTATCTATATTCTGCCTGAGAAATCTGAGAAAATGACAGGAAATATTGATGCCTAATATTTCTTTGAAAAGGATCATGGTAGAAGTGACTAACAAACAAACATCTTTTCAAGACAGTTGGCTCACTTGTGGAAGAAATTCACTAAAAGAAAAAGAAAATTCAAAAAAGCAGCAAGAACATTCTGGAAAAAAAAAAGCAGAAGGGGCTGGCAGTGTTCCCTTTGAAGTATTAAAAACAGGTGGAGATTCACTAAGACAAAGATATTATTAAATTATCCTGTTGGTTAATAGGTTTGAAAAAAATCCAAAGAAACAGAGGGAGGTAGTATTATGGCCAGTCTTTAAAAAGAGTGACATTATGGAATATAAGCATAATTGCGGCATCTCTTTCCTCATTATGGCTTATAAACCTCCAACTGTTATATCAGTTTACTCCTCAGATAGAACAGACAGGAAGAGAATAAAATGCACACTGGATCAAGTGCTTGCCATTAGGCATTCAGCCAAATACAAGGCTATCACTGTATCATAAATACAAAACCAATCCCAATAATTTAAGTGCATAAGATATGAGGTTAGGTGATGGAAGTCCGACTGCATAAAAAAACCTCTCAGAAGGCTATTTTTAAGAGGTTCAGTTTTGTGGCCAACTAGGAAAGATGGAAAGATTACATTGAACAAAATCTAAGAGTTCTTAATACAAATGACCAACAACAAGGCCTTGGCAAAAACTGTGAGAGCAGCCACAGATGTCTGTGGCTGATACAACCATGTAACATGAGGAATATAAAAAGCAGGTAATACATAATATGCATTTAGTCATCATACCATGCCTGCATACAGCATGGCACAAACACAAGGCACATTTCAGGCTATTATGGATACCCACTGCAAACTTAGTAATTGGACTCATATGAAAATATGAACATCACAATAAAACTGATTTCCTGCATTCTCTCTTTTCCAATCAATGCTCTGCTGTTTAATATGATGATGAAAGCACCACCTAAGGTTTTCCATCAGTTGGGGAACTTGTCAAATGTCATTCCTATGTGAGTAAAAGATAAACTAGCACAGCTACCTTGCCCAATCTGTCATTTTCTATGAAATTGTTCTCAGAGTAAACTGTGCTTAATCTTCAACACATCCACTGAAAAGCTGAATCTCACGATAAACCAAGCTAGATTATTCAAGCTAACTGAACAATGAAGTACTCTGAATATTGCAGTTATTTTAAAGAATATTTGACATGCATGGAAATGTTGCTTTAAGTACAGAAAGCATGTGTTCTGAGCTGTCGGTTCCTTCTTGTGACATGCCACGTCCAATTGATTTGCTTGATGATTCTATCTCATTGGCATAAAAGTCTTTAAAATACTTACAAATATAAAATAGATCAGATGTAAAATTTTGGCAGTATACTTTCAGCATAAAAATATCATCAAATGGAAATTATTATTCTCTTTCTTAATTTGACAACCTGTTATGGTTTTCTTTAATACTTCAAATCAAATTCTAAACAGCTTTAGGGATCAGCTGTAGTGTTATGTAAGTCAGTAACACTATAAAAAATTTTGCATGATTAGGGCCAGTTACATTCCAAAACCAGATCATGATTGCTATTTTTTTCCCCTCCTTAACATAAAATGGATTGCAGTCTGGATTAATGCAATAGGCTTAAAACCAGCTACTGTCTCATTCATTATTTGTAAACCACTTGACTTCCTGGGCATGGGGAAAAAAATACTTAGTAAAGCCTTTTGGGCAGTTTGAGGAGTGTTAGTTTGCTTCTTTGATTTATTAGCTGCTTAAATTTGTTAATATTTTCCATCACTGTCATTTGCAGTTATAACTCAGGTGATTCTATAGAGCACCTGGAGCTTGTAAAATACCCTTGAACAAACAAACGTATGTATGATTTCTACTTGAAACAGTAAACAATCATTATTTCTATCATCCATCAATTTACAAACTGCAATTATTACATTTACAGAGACATTTGCTGACATGCTAGTGGCACCAAGGAAAGCCATTTCCAGTAGAACTTTCAAATGAACCTCAGGTATGGACAAATAAGATCAATTTCCAGTGGGATATCAATGCTCATTAAGTCTCTACTGTTAAACTAAATCTGTTACACCACTCCAACCATTTCAATCTAGAAGCTGCTGGAAGATTTCCCTTCTACTTTTACATGAAAACACATGCTACAGAAGGAAATTGAAGAAAAATTAGATTATTTGTGAGAATTATTGACTAATGTCAAGAAAGCTGAATGACACTCCCAAGAAATTATGTCTGATTTGGCATAGACCACTGTCATTTGTTTTTTTAGACCAACAGTTGTCTGTCATTGGTAGACCAACAGTAGATAAATTCTTTCCTTTTTTAGGTTTAGAAAACCAGGATTTGTTCTTTAAAGGTCTGTACCATCAGTCAGTACTGCAATTTATATATTGTATATCCTTCAGGACTATATCAAAAAGGCCTTATCCAACTTCTGATTAAGCTAACTTTACAAAAATGGATATGTAGACACAATTAGTTTTCGTGCTTTCCATGTGTATATTCTTCTCTTAGTTCCCTCAATGTTCTTGAAAAAATATTCACTTGCACATTTGGGGAGAAGAAAGTTCAAATCCAATCAGGTCAGAAGTAAAGGAGAACCAAAAATCAACACACATCTCAAAATTTTCTGTATCACAGAGGCCAGGGACCTTGCCACTTGTAATATGTAGTTTCAGCATGGGAACATGCTTAATCTACAACCATTAGATGCAGCAGTGTATTTCCAGTGTCTTTCAACACAATTGTCTTTTTTCTCATTATAATTCGGAGAAGGACTGTGCTCAAAAGCATGATGTTTCCAATATATTACTCTATATATCTTTTTTATCCAACAATTGTGTTCTAAATCCTGCAAAGCTTCTATTTTCTCAGTCAACAGCAATGCATGCCACAACCTAAGTACCAATCAAGTGAAATACTTATATATTCATATATTCTTCATTTTTATCAGTTTTGAATTTTCCTTGGTTTGCTCAGTTGAAATGTGTTAAAACACAGCAGCTCTGGTCTGTCATCTCCTTTTTTTTACGTATATATTCCTTTGCCATGATATCATTCTGTTTCTCAAACTGGAAAATCATCAAATATTTAGGTTTTGTCCAAAAGTGTGCTTCTCTTCATACATCATGAACTGTAAAACTCAATTTGCAATTGATATTTTACCTCTCTGATTTTGTCTTCTCATTTCTGTATGGAAAATCTTTGTCTAAAAGCCACTGATAGTCCATCTAAATTGGCTCTGCAATTCAGTTCAATAATTCATTTTCTATAAACCTAGCCTAGACTTACAATTGTCAGTTTCAGAACTTGCCTGAATCTTTTCACCTGTCTAGTTCCCTCTACTGGGAGGGAACTACTCCCACTTCTGATCTCCCTATCATCATTAGTAGAATTATTTTTTTTCTAAGGAACTATTCCAGCTCAGACAATGTAATCTCTCTCTATTAAAAAAACCTATGTGGTGGGCTGGGAGCTGCTTTGAAAGGGTCTTTGACCACCTTTTTCTGTATTTTCACTCTAAGAGGGTGTGCAATATCAGGGATATTCATTCATACTGGTTGCTGATATTTGGAACCCATTCAAACCTAAAAAGTCAAAACTTCACATGGCTCCAAGTCAAACCTGGTTATCATGCTACTATTGGCTTTTCAGCCTATGCTTGGCAAAAAGGCAAAGTCAATGATTTAATTTAAATAAGATCCTAAGTATGTGTTTAAGTATTAAGCCAGGCAAATGCCACAACATCATGAATTATGTACTGAGAAGTTTGCAGAGCTTTAACTCTTTGATCACCTTTCTCCACATAATTGTGCCAATGTAAACTAAAGACTGCATTCCTGTATTGTTTCTCTTTGCTTTCAGTAACACAATAACAAAATATTTCCACTTAGTTTTTAACACATTCAGCCACAAGCCAGAGTTTAATTTATATGCCATAATCAGGACATGGTACTAACTGGTCTACTGTTTAAACTGTTTATCAAAAGATAGAGATCCTGTCTATTAGTATTTTCCAAATTGCGTAGGTCTAAACTTACCGTTATAATGTGTGAGTCTCATGACATCCCAAAAACCCCTTCACAGTTTCAGATAAGCTTGTTTACACATCTTCACAATTCTTTGAAAGTTTTTCCAGCTCATTGCCAGATGCAAATCAGTGTGTTGAATTACATCTCTAAAGTGGTGTCTCCAATAATCATCCAATCTCCCTTGTGAAATTGTCACATATAGGAGGGTTAAAGAAAGAATTAATGGGAATATTTGGGACCTTGCCTTGACTTGCTTTAATTTGCCTTGCCTTTTTCCTCTCCTTTGCTCTCTATTTTTTTCTCTTTTGTTTTTTCCTTTTTCTAACTTTTTTCCTCTCCTCTACCTCTTCCTTTCCCTCTCCCTCTCCCTCTCCTCCCTCTCCCTCTCCTTCTGCCTTTCCCTTTCCCTCTCTCTCCTCTCCTCTCCTCTCCTCTCCTCTCCTCTCCTCTCCTCTCCTCTCCTCTCCTCTCCTCTCCTCTCCTCTCCTCTCCTCTCCTCTCCTCTCCTCTCCTCTCCTCTCCTTTTAGGGACAGTAGTTTAAAATTGGAAATACAAGGTGTCATTGACAATTTTTTTCTGCCAGCACTGTGGGAAAAAAGAAAAAAAAAAACCAAAAACCAAAACCAAGCCGAGTTATAAAAATACAAATGTTAAAACAATGACAAGTGTATTTTACACTAAAAAAAAAAAAAAAAAAAAAAATCATCTTAACAATGATTCAGCTATACACAGAGCTTTAGACGAGGTTAAATCAAATTGGTGAAAAAAAAAGAAAACCCTAGTTTTGAGAGAACGTATATTATTTCCACTCATAAACTGGTCTAGCAGTGTTCATAGCTGGCACATGTTATTTGACATTGGGATGGAAATATACTTCTGCTTTTTTTATACCACCGTTTCTCATACACTTTACCACTCTATGCCATATGAGGGGAAAAAATTTAAATGACCTTGGTTTTAAAAAAAGCATCACTAACAAAAATCAAAGCTATTATATTTATGGTGCAGTTTATCATACTCGTAAAATGGAGGCTGATCCAAGTGACTAACTTTAGATGAAGTTTTGTTTGAATAGGATGAGGGTGACAGGATCTAAAAACTTTGGGATCTTATATCCAAGTGAATATGCCATATTAGGAAATCCTTTGTTGAATTATGCTTAGAATAGTATTAGAATGTGATCCTTTGTTATGGACATATTTGAGTTAAGTGACTCCATAATATACTGTGGCTCATGAATGCAAAATAAGTGAATTTTAAAACTGCCACAGAATGTGAGAGCTGTAGTTCATTGTTCAGTTGTTTAGACAGTGGGGTGTGTAAAGTCATGATTCTGAGTCATGCATTTTCCTACCTGACTCAAACAATCTGATAGATAAGCAACTATGTTTCTCTGGGCAACAGTAAGTATGTGGGTTGTATTTAGAAGAGTAGAGCAATTTTCTAGAAAACCTGCCTTCAGTTTTAGTGCTTAAGCTCAAAATAACAATTCAATATATTATATTGTGAAGCTCACAATGCAGTAGCCCTCCATTTAAAATAAGTAAACTTCTCAAGAGATGATTTGATGTTGAAAGTAACTCCAAAATACTCATGTATCTTATTCTATTAAAAAACAAATAAAAAACCCCAAAACAAATACCACACACAAAAAAAAAGAAAGAAAACCAACAAATAAACAAACAAGAAAAAAAAATTAAAAAACCGCCAAACCAACCAAAACATTAGACACAGATCACAAGAAAAATTGTGCTCTGCTGTGCTAGAATCTGTTCTTTTAGCAGTAGGAACAAGAATACAAGTCAAACTGCAAAAGCTGAGGAGGAATCTGGCAAAGAATTGACTACAAGTTGCAACATCTGTGAACTACTGAGTTACTGTTATACTCTTTCTCACCTATCTTTTTATATTTCAAATAATCTGTGTGAACATTTGCATGCATGTTGCATAATTGGGTTGCATAATAGGTTTCATAATTTTATAAGGTACAAAAATCAGTTCTGAAATTATTGTGTGGATTTCCTTTTTTAAATAAAAGGTAGAAGTACACAAAGAACCATAGACCCTAATTCATTATGCTGTGCCCCCTAATGTGAAAAGAAACCCCTTCTATCTAATCCTTATCATAACTGCTTAACCATATTAACAACCTACTGGGTTGTTCCATGAACTTACTAATAGTCAGAATTTGCTCTAACATCAATCTTAATTCACATTTTTACCTCATATTTCCATGCTAACCAGTATTTTTTTCTTCTTCATATTTTCGTCTGCACTGCTGTATGGAAATATGACTGTTCTTACATGCATTGAAGACATTATCTACCTGTGTCAAACTAGCCCCTCTTTTGACCTCCTCTTGCATTGTACAGTCTTCACTTACCTTGTAGGGTATGTTCTCTGCGTTTGTTTCCTTCAGAATTCTGCTGTATGAAGCAGAAACCAAAATACTAAAATTTCTTTATCTTTCACACAAATATGCTTCTTAATGCACCTCTTGGTGTTCTTTTCATGGAGCCACAATCATTATTCACAGGTATCCTGTGATAAACTAAAAAAAATGAAAGGTTTGCTCTTATAGTTTTTCACCTTAGTCTAGTTTATACACAATACCCTTGTAATTAATCCTTAAATTCATGATCTACTTTGTATTATTATATTTCATTCCAATTCCAATTTTCACTCTCTTAGCACCATCCCATGTATAACCTACATTGATATTCCAGCATGCAATCATGTCATCAGCACATTTTTATTACTTGTTCCAATGTCATTAATGAAATGAAAATATTAAGATTGAGCCCAAGAACAATCTGTGGGGGATTCTCTCTACCCTTTTCAGTGCCATTTATCTTCCACACTCAGTTTCTTAGATTGTTTTTTATTTCTTTTTGCCTATCTATCTCATTATGTAGCACCAATACACTTCCTTTACAGAACTTCAGGTACAGAATTTATTTTGCCTAGAAAATGATTCAGAAACACCTGTATACTTCATTTTCATATTTTAGGTCAGAAAACTTCATCTCATTTTTAGTTTCTGTTCAGTTTTCCTCTTTATATTGATTAAAATGTGCTCTTCGATTCTTTCTCAAGTATCTCTTCATAGCATCTACCTTTTCCTCTCTTTCAGGTTGTTTTCCTGCACTCGTAGAACTGCCCAGCAATTCTGTGACCTTCCTGGTAAGTAGTAGTGTTGAGAAAACAGACATGAAATCTCCTGTTCATCTCTTTTATGACTTTAAATCTCCACTTCCACTTCACAATTGTTTTGACCATACTTATAATCTGTATATCTGCCTCAGTTTTATAAGCTAATACACCATGCATTTAAAAATAATATTTTTGCCATTAATATCTTAACCTTAGTTAAGATATTGAGTTGTTACTTAACCTTAATTAAGATAATATGCCCTTAGAATCCTTCTATTGTTTGGTTTATCATCAGTGTTTCATCATTACCCATTGTTGCCTCTAGTGGGCGTGGCGACCTGGTTCAGGAACGGTGCAACGGCCCACCCCTGGCCGACTGGACCATTAGCTCACAGACACCAATGTGGTGGACGGCAAATGGCGTTTATTGGCACGTGACATGGCATTATATACCCGAGATACGTGACGTCACCTCCATCCGCTTACATCATAAACTAAACGCTATTGGCTATCAGAAGAGGGGCTCTATCTTTCCGTACAGCGCGGTATCTTCCGGTCACCAGACCCTGGCTACCGACAACCCATGACAATCTTTTCAGTGCTTACCTTTCACACATAGCTGTGCTAATACTAATTATTTCATCTTCAGTAAGATTAAATAATAAAAATTATACAATTATAATATAAAATAATAAATAATTAAAAAGAATTAATAAATTATTTAAAAACTAAGAATTGCTACCAACACTAAGTTAAGTGAAATATCCCCATTTTCTAATATGTTAACTAGCTTATTTATGACAGGCAGGACACTCAAGTAAATGAATGATCAATGAAAAAAATGACAGAAGCTTTTTGACACTGAATTTATAGGACTGTCTTCCTATTTTGTAAGTGCACACCTGGCAGCAGAGAAAGTCATAGAATCATAGAATAGTTAGGGTTGGAACCTTAAGATCATCAAGTTCCAACCCCCCTGCCATGAGCAGGGACACCTCATGCTAAACCATGTCACCCAAGGCTCTGCCCAACCCAGTCTTGAAAGTCTTCCTTACACTGCTAGAAATCACAGGCTTTCCCATCTTGGAAGTCACCATCCTATGCTCATTCAAGGGAGTTTCCTGTCTATACCTCCTCACATGTAACAGTAGCAAAAGAAACCTTTGGCTTCTGAAGTATCTCTATTAAGATCCTGTTTATCTACTTCTTCCCCAGTTCCTTCACCCAGTGACACAGCTCCTCAGCCACAGCTGGGGCTGACATTTCCCTTCCCCCATCTTATTACCAAGTCTGACAGCTTGACACCTGGATTTCTGTGTCCTCTCTTAGGAGGTTAATCTGGATCTCTGTCCACCCTGTGTACCACCAACTCTGTGTGACTGGGTAAATCCTACACAATCTTGATGGGTGTCTCAAGGCCTTTTTGCACCTCCTTTTCCACCAGCTGTCACATTAACTGTTGAGTCAGTCCCTCTCCCTGTTCTCCTGAGGGACACTGCAGCTAAACAGAAGTAATCTAGGGGCTCACAAGCCACGTTCTCTAAACTGAAAGCAGTTTAAGCTGAACACGTAAACCATACCCAATCAAGAGACAACAAACAGAAGCAAAAGCCCAGCTTTGTGAATAACAACAAAATGCGTCATTAATTGTCAAATTCAAGTTGCTTTATAGGGAATTTTTGATGTATCTGAATTCTTTCAGTGCAAAATTTTCTTCTTCATGTACAAAGTTCTTCTGCACTTTGATTTCTATGATCTATCATCACACCAAGGTTTATGTATCAGTCTAACATGTAATCCTGATTTGGCAAATAAGTATTTTTAGCTCTCAAAAAGTTTATATTCCAATTTTATTCAGAATACCTTCATATAAAAAAATTAATTACAATTCCTTTGTAACTAAACTTTGATATACAACAATAGATATTTAAGTAGGTACGTCCTCAGTAAAAAATATGTTTTAAACAAAATCCCACATAACTGTTTTCAGTTCCCCAGAAACAGAGCACATGAAGCCAAATGTATCAGAAGACTTGTATCACACGTAAGAGACTTTGATAAATTGTATATACATCAGAAAACCCCTAAAATTTTAGCCTTAAATTAAACAGAGGAAGATAAACATACTGAAAAGATTAAGAGACTAAATATTTTATTTAAAGGATCAATATCAGTAATAACATAAAGGACTTCAAATGCTCTTAGAAAAAGGAAAGAAATATTTCTTTTCTACTGGGTTTACTACTCAGTTTTCTGAATATAAAAGCCTTCACATACTGCCCAAAGAGTAAATGGAGACGGTAATGCATCTTATTCCAGACAGTCCAGAATCAGCACATTTCTACCTCATTGAAATATGCTAGAAAAGCTGGATTCGAAACATAAAGATAGTTCTCCATCATATTTGCCCATGTCTGTTTGCTTCTTTTAGCTATTAGAATCATGCATTCATTATTTGGATTAGGCCTGCAAAAGAAAAAAAACAAATAGTCTGAAGCCAGAAGATGAAAAGCCAGGGTCTATATGATTGAATTTACTTGTAAAATGGATTCAACTTTACTTTCATCTGCTTTCAAAGACTGCAACTGCAATACTAACATATTGTATGCTTTCGTATTGTGTAATAAGCTATCCATATTACATAAGTGAATAAAGATAAGAATATAAAAAACAAATATGGAGGTTTTAGTCATGAAATAGGCTCTCAGGGATCTCAGTTTATGGGAGCTCCAGTTTTGCCCTAAAAGATACTTCTGCAGGTAAAATTTTTTAAGGTTTTTCAAAGAGTTGTTTATTTTACTATGGGGAGATCAAAGACAAAAGATGCTTTTGAGAGATGACTTTGACAGCTAATTCGTAGTGTAGGGAGAACGTTGACTTCTTTGTGGAGGAAAGATTTTAGAAAGTGTGATAGGACCTTTGAGAGAAAAAGTGCCTTTCTGAAACTTTCTGGAGACAGAAGAGGTCTTTAAACCATTGATTATGAATGAACTGCAGTTCTTTAGTTACACAGGGAAACCAGTGACTAGCCTTCCAGTATCTGAAGGGGGCCTACAAGGATGCTGGGGAGGGGCTATTCATCAGGGACTGTAGTGACAGGACAAGGGGTAACGGGTTCAAACTGAAACAGGGGAAGTTTAGATTGGATATAAGGAAGAAATTCTTTACTGTGAGGGTGCTGAGGCACTGGAATGGGTTGCCCAGGGAGGTTGTGAATGCTCCATCCTTGGAGGTGTTCAAGGCCAGGTTGGATGAGGCCTTGGGTGGCATGGTTTAGTGTGGGGTGTCCCTGGCCATGGCAGGGGTGTTGGAACTAGATGATCTCAAGGTCCTTTTCAACCCTAACTATTCTATGATTCTATGATTATTCATCTTTGATATGGTATTTGTATTACTTTCTACAAATTACCTTTTATTCATTAATTCTCATTTTCATTAGCTGAAGGATGAGTAACAATATGCTTCATGTAAACACTATGAATTTCATGTAGAACTTCCTATGAAAAATCTTTAATTTTTTTGAGCTATTTCATAAAAATTTACATAAATCTGATTCCAGAGAAGGCTTATGTAATCTCATGAAATCACGTAGGAAAACCACTAGTCAAACTAAAGGAATAGTATTTCAAATATATAAGCGGTACCACCCAAATTAGAGGAAGGAATGTGTAAAAAACATGCAAAACAAATATTTGTCTACAGCAAGACTAACTCTGTGTGCTGTCCCAAGAAACCATTTATGTGCAATCTGGCAGCCCCATGAGCTGATGCTATAACTACGTAAGTGCCTTACAATATTTCTTTAGCAATTCACATGCTGTTTGAGAAAGTTGTACCCTATGGTAAATTACCCTGGAAGCAGCATAAAATAGTTCACTTTCCCTACCTTTCAGAGTTAAATTATTTACCAAAGCAAAGCTAAAATCCAACAAACCAGAATGCAGTCATAAAATGCATACAGGTACTAAATTCAATACTAATTGTCACTGAACAGTAAACTTGATAGATGCATAAGCTGTGAGGTAACTGGGCAGGAAGAAGCATACTTTTTATGTATTTAAACTATATATTTACTTTTTTTTCAATAAGACATCTTCTTATAAGACAAATTTTATTTGTGCTCTCTTTATGGAGTCGTGAAAGACTATTGATTCTATTTATTCCATGAAAAATTGATTAGAACTATTGAAGAAATCTGACCTATTCAAATTTAGACTGGGATTAAAGGCTTCAGCTTCAGATCGATATCATCTAATTATTTACCTTTTGTTTCCTTCTACTTTCCTTTTCCTCCCTTATGCCATTTTTCCAAATCTTTTTGTTACTACATAAACTAAGAAAAAAGGAAAAAATCTTTGACTAAATGCTTAAATGCCATTTTGTAACCTTTGTGTGATTTACAACTTAAATGAGTACTGAACAATCTTAAATATCAATTTATGATGGGATATGTTTCATCCGTATTTTCCTTTCTAATGGATGTCTAAAAGAAGCCTTTTTTCTATTTTCCTTTTTTTTTTTTTTTTTTCCCCTTTCCCTGAGAAACTAGCAGTTCTAGTTTCTTCATTAAGTAACTTAGTAATCAGGAGGGCATTGTTTTTAAACAGTCATTAAATATTATGTCTGGTTAGCATAGCAGTAATGGAAATGACAAATGCTCAGCTACTAACAAACAAAGCCAATCTTATCAATAATTTGAAAACACAAACTGCTTTCAGAAAAGAATTCTTCTGTAGGCACTTCTTTGCACAAAGCCAACAGCTTTTCAGTCATGCTATTCTCCTTCTCTCCTTCTTAGTATTAGAGGAGGTTTTGCAAAACTAAAATTAAAAACTTAACTTTGCAATTTTTTTTTACTGTAGAAACTGAAAAAACGTCCGTTGTTCTATTAAGGTCACAGTGTCAAATCTTCTTCTTTGAAGAGGTTGCTGAGCATCTTGCCCCTTAATAAACTCTAATTAGCAGCTTGTTATTCTTTCTCTTCATGGATAGAGAAAGCAGTTCCTTTGGAGTCCTCCTTCTGTCTTTCAGATCAGGCACAATTAATAGCAATAACATGTGCCTTCTCCCTGGGAGAAAAATAAAGTGATGTCTGATGTATTGCCCTTAATAAGGTCCATTATTTTCCTTAATGACACTGGCAACAAAATTACTTAAATAATGGTCCTGGAACATTAGGATGTGATCACGAGTATGAAGAAGGGTAAGGCCATTCTTCATAAAGAATTCAGTATCAGTGTTTGGATCTGAAGGTACTTAAAATACCAACTGTAAGAAATGCATTTAGAGTTTTTAGACATTGGGTTTTTCTTTCATAAACTGGGAACTTAATTCAAAATTTCAGACAAGACAACTTTCAGAAGCTTATGAGTCACCTACCTAAGATATTAATGACAAGTCTAATATAGTGATAGTATTTAGTATAAAGCTGACAAACTACTTCCAGTAGATGGGTAAAATTTCAAAGTGATTACACACATAGAAAGGAAATATATCTTCTGTAGGGTCTTGCTTAAAGATGCATAAATCTTCCTGTATGCCAACGATCTGTATGGAAACTTATAGAAATGACAGGTGCAAAGAAATTTTCTGCTACAAGGAAAAATATTTGTGTTTTAAGAGTAAGAACTCCACAGAATAAGAAACCAATTTATCTCAGAACAGAAATTCATGAATATGATAGTTTCAGCTCACTCTACCCAGAAGCAGTACTACTGCTATATGCCTAGATAAACAGATTAAAATAGGTGTCCTAAGTCCTTCCTGATAGCGGTGCCTTTTCCTAAGTCTTCAGAATTTGGAAAATCACTCCCAATGAGGTACCATCAATCAGGCTGCTCAATAGTGAGTGACTATTGCACATACACTTATGTGGGGGTCATATAAGGAAGGTAAATGTTGTTTAGCAAAGCAAAACAATACATTGCTTTTTTACCAGGCTGACTGATATTTTGCTATTTATACAGCCTTTTATTCCACACTGTCCTTGGTTCAGCTGTAGCACTCACCTGTTTCCCTGCCTTGAATCATTATTCTCTTTTAAACACATCTAGTTCTATTTTCTGTAAATAGTTTTGTTGTTATCATAGGCCTACCTTCACTGTGGCATTTAATTACTTGCAAACGCCATTTATGGCTGCATATATAATCCTTAACCATTAATATTATCCCTTAACTAAAGCCAACAACATCCAATGTGTCAGCTGGCATATTTGACCCTCCTTAATGGTATAATTCACCAAAATCAGTAAGACTGAAATTAAAGTTTTCAGTGCCATCTAGAAATACCTTCATGTCACTGGAATTCCTTCTGTTGATGCTAAAAGTTCTTCAAGAAAAAAAAATAATATTGCTAATCCTAGAATCAAGCCCTATGTATAATATTATGATTTTAACTCAAGAAGAATCATACCTTCTTCTGTTCTAAAATCAAGGATGACTCAATTGGAGGAAGGTCACAGTGCACTTTAAGAAGGATTTGTCTTTTGTACTAAATCATAGCCCTGTGTTGTTTTGTTTTGCACTCTGTTCCTGAAAAATCAGTTGAATAGATGACTTCATATGTTAGAAAACCTCATGTTGAAAGCTGAACAAAACTAAAGAGGTGTATTACAGTTAAAGGGAGACTAAGGGAAAACAAGTGATAAAAAGTAACGGTTCTACAGAGTTACACAATCAGCAGTGTTTCTACCTTGTAAAATCAGTCAGGTGTGAATCTAATCTTTATTTTGCAGAAACAGGTTTTATCTTCTACTTGGGGAATGTGTAGATCTCTCTCTCTCTCTCTCTCACTCTCTTTCTCTCTCCCTCTCTCTCTCTCTCTCCCTCTTTCTCTCTCTCTCTCTTTCTCTACCTACCTAAACAAGCCAGAAACACTGCTAGAGGAGTAACATCACCGTTCTTCTTTCCTTCTTTAAGTCACATAGGAGTGTTATTCTGTCTTTCCCACAGAGAAACAGCCAGGAGGACTGTCATACAGAGTGAAGCACTTCAAGAAAATAGGAGAAAGTCTTCCGTTTCTATTCTCCAAAGCGAATCCATAAATATGACGATGTACTGGGTTTTCTAATGAGATACTGAGTGAGCCAAGGGCAGACAGGTGTCCTTTGAGAATGGCAAGGCACACAAAAATCATCAAATTTGTAATACCCATGATGATACTGGCAAAAGGATATTTCTTGACTACTGAGTACGATCTGCAGTATAACTCATGTTAGTGGAACTAAGCATGAACTAAACAAGTGTTAAAGTACCAAAGAAATTCTACCATTAAACCTTAATACTTGAAGTCCTAAGAGTTGTGTAGCAGGCAAGTAAGAGCTTTAAACAACGTGGGTTAACAATAGTTATCAAATAAGACCTTTAACAGTGTTCATTCATATGTGGCCTCTTCAGACCTAGCTCCAGGTCTGAAGACTTCCAAAAACCTCACAAAAGTACACTGTCCAGAACTTTTCAGTGGTCCCACCATACTGATTCACAACATATTGCTTCCAGTAAATAATTCTGAATGAGTTGCAAGAGGCAACTCCTGGAATTAAAATTCTAGGGCTGAACATAGGGCAGTTTATTTTCAAGATTATTCATCCCAGATTGAATCCAGATACAGATAAAATTTCAGAACAGGAAGACAAAACTCCATGTGAAAAATCATCAAAAGGACAGGAAACATTTTGAGGTTTTCCAGTATTTCCATTTCTCATTATTCAGAGTAGGATATCGACATCCAGATCAGAAAGTGGCAAAAAGCCTCATATTTATTTTTCTTAGAATCATAGGATAGTTAGGGCTGGAAAGGACCTAAAGACCATCAAGTTCCGACACCCCTGCCATGGGCAAGGACATCTCACACTAAACCATGATACCCAAGGCTCTGTCCAACCTGGCCTTGAACACCGCCAGGGATGGAGCATTCGCCACTTCCTTGGGCAACCCATTCCAGTGCCTCACCACCTCACCACTTTTTTCTCAGTAAAGAATTTCTTCCTTATATCCAATCTAAACTTCCCCTGTTTAAGTTTTAACTCATTATCCCTTGTCCTCTCACTACAGTCCCTGATGAATAGTCCCTCCCCAGCATCCTTGTAGGCCCCCTTCACATACTGGAAGGCTGCTATGAGGTCTCCATGCCTTCTCCAGGCTGAACAGCGTCAACTTTATCAGCCTGTCTTCATACGGGAGGTGCTCCAGTCCCCTGATCATCCTCGTGGCCTCCTTCAGATACTGGAAGGCTGCTATGAGGTCTCCACGCAGCCTTCTCTTCTCCAGGCTCAACAGCCCCACTTTCTCAGCTTATCTTCATATAAGAGGTGCTCCAGTCCCCTGATCGTCCTCATGGCCCTCCTCTGGACTTGTTCCAACAGTTCCATGTCCTTTTTATGTTGAGGACACCAGAACTGCACACAATACTCCAAGTGAGGTCTCACGAGAGCAGAGTAGAGGGGCAGGATCACCTCCTTTGACCTGCTGGTCACGCTCCTCTTGATGCAGCCCAGGATACGGTTGGCTTTCTGGGCTGTGAACGCACACTGCCAGCTCATGTTCATTTTCTCATCAATCAACACCCCCACGTCCTTCTCCACAAGGCTGCTCTGAATCTCTTCTCTGCCCAACCTGTAGCTGTGCCTGGGATTGCTCCGACCCAGGTGCTCCGACCCCTTGCACTTGGTATGGTTAAACTTCATCAGGTTGGCATCAGCCCACCTCACAAGCGTGTCGAGGTCCCTCTGGATGGCATCCCTTCCCTCCAGCGTATCAACCGAATCACACAGCTTGGTGTCATCGGCAAACTTGCTGAGGGTGCACTCAATCCCACTGTCCATGTCACCGACAAAGACGTTGAACAAGACCGGTCCCAACACCGATCCCTGAGGGACACCACTCGTTACCGGTCTCCAGCCGGACACTGAGCCTTTGACCACAACAATTTGCGTGCGGCCATCCAGCCATTTCTTTATCCACCGAGTGGTCCACCCATCAAATTGATGTCTCTCCAATTTAGAGACAAGGATGTCGTGTGGGACAGTGTCAAAGGCTTTGCACAAGTCCAGGTAGATGACATCAACTGCTCTGCCCCTGTCCATCAGATTCGTAGCCCCATCATAGAAGGGCACCAAATTGGTCAGGCAGGATTTCCCTTTAGTGAAGCCATGCTGGCTGTCACCAACCACCTCCTTGTTTTTCATGTGCCTTAGCATGTCTTCCAGGAGAATCTGCTCCAAGATTTTCCTAGGCACTGAGGTGAGACTGACTGGTCTGTAATTGCCCGGGTCATCCATTTTCCCCTTCTTGAAAATGGGGGTTATATTTCCCTTCTTCCAGTCGTCGGGAACTTCACCTGACTGCCATGATTTTTCAAATATGATGGCCAGTGGCTTAGCAACTTCATTCGCCAGCTCCTTCAGGACCCGCAGATGGATTTCATCAGGTCCCATGGACTTGTGCACATTCAGGTTCTTAAGATA
Organism: Psittacula echo; assembly: GCF_963264785.1. Lineage (NCBI taxonomy): Eukaryota > Metazoa > Chordata > Aves > Psittaciformes > Psittacidae > Psittacula > Psittacula echo. Next base: position 68,771,514 of record NC_137736.1, on the reverse strand, counting down.
GCCTCGAATAGACCCTGTCCTACAGTGGGCCTAGGGTCTTCATTCTCACATTCCCTGCGTTCACCTTCCAAGACTTGAGTGGTGTAGTCAGAGCCTTTGCCAGTGAAAGCCAAGGCAAAGAAGTTATTAAGAACCTCAGCCTTCTCCAAATCCAGCGTAGCCAGTTCTCCTGATTGATAGCTTCAGGAAGGGGCCCATGTTATCCCTAGTCTGTCTTTTATTTGCAAGCCATCATCATCATCATCATCACCTATAACATCCCATCCTGTTATCTTTCACATCCCTAGCCAATTTTAATTCTAACTAGGCCTTAGCTTTCCTAACCTGGTCCCTAGCTTCCCGGACAAAGCTGCTTCTAACAAGACTGGCTCTGCATTATCCCTTGGTGCAGCCCTATGCCTGGAAATGCAATCAAAATCTTACTAATTGCTAAATATTAACTATAATATGAATTAGTAGCCAATTTTCTCTGTTAGCATATATTTTATATTATGCTAGAAAATATGCTAACAGAAGAAAAAAATTATTTTTTATACAAAATTTTATATTAATTATGTTACATCCCATAATGCACTATATTCTTTACATTCATTGCATGTTCATTTCACTAGGTCTTGGAAGTCCATAGATTATATTCTCACAACAAACAATTTATAGTCGACAGCTTCTATTCAAATTCTGATACATTCAGTTATTTTTACTGTATATCTAAATCTGATGGAATATTCTGTTTGTTAGAAGAAGCCACACTTAATATTCATGCTAAAATTAGAGATTTATGTGTGATTTAAGAGTTCAAGTCTTGCTTTTAGAGAATGTTCCTTATTAGACATTTGTGTTTGCATATTCTTAGCAGTATTTGCACAATAAATAAGAACAGTTGCAAGAAGCAAACACAAAAAAATATGTAGATTAGGTAAAGAAAGTTACTTTTATTCAAATATATAATAGTTTATTAACTATTTTATTGATTATTTTGAAGTACTTATTTAGCATTGGTTTTGGAACAGGAAGAGTATACAGTTTTTCCAACACCTTTAAGGAAGCATTGTTTCCTTAAATAAGTTTGATTAAACTCTTACAAAGTTTTGCCTAGCAAATGCTGTTAAGCTTATTCATGTCTTTTTTATAAAGCAGAAAGAAAGGGTATTTTTAAAATAAAAATTAACACATAATAAATTTTATTAGCCTTACTTGTAGTGCATCCTTATCCAAATGCCAAATTTACTGATATATTCTCATAGGTAGTTATTTCAATATAAACTTGATCTAGAATTTCACCGAAAAACTACAAAAAAGGAAATCTGAAATTATTAATTTGTACACAATAAACCTTCAGCATAATATCATTATGGATTATATTTTCTTTATTCAACCAAGAAATTTTAGTAGATGAAATCATGTCTGAGAAAATGTCACAGTAGTCAGGAAAGATTCTTTGGCCACTTAAAATCACTCTTTGAGGAGATACCACTATTACTAGCATCACCAGTAACAGAAAATTTAATTGTCTAAGCATGTGCAAAGAATATTTGTCTTACTTTGAAGTAAAAATTAAAAAAAAAAAAAAAGAAGGAAAGAAAAACAAACAGAAAATAAAATGCTTGTTAAACTCCAAAGAGCACATAGTATGTGGTAGTGGATTAGGAAGGAACAGTCTTTTTTGATAAACTCCCTGTGGTGTAGCTGGTGGGAAAAGACTTACACAAAGCAAGTAGAAAATTACCAACATCTATCACAGTGAGAATAAAATGTAACAAAAGCCTGTAAAAGCTGTCAGAAAGAACAAACAATTCTTGATCCATAGTAGTTAAAAGAAGTCTGTAAACAAAGCAGGTTTTATTTTCATTTCAAACAGTCCTGTGATCAGATTGAAGTGAGATAGCAGCAGCTTAAATAGAGTTAACAAGCCAGGTACTTCAAACTCGATAAAATGCTACTGTACAGAATGGTGTGGCAGTTTGTTTTTAATGAAAGTCAGCTTTCTGGCTAAAAAAAAATTGTGTTATCAGAACTTCCATAACAACATTTGAAATTCCACAAATAAGGAATTGTTAACACTGATGAGGGACAAGCAACATATTTTAGGTTAAAACTTCGGTGTTTGAGGAGACTATAAGCTTACTTTGTCTGGTTAGTTTTGTCCCCATTATTTTGCAGATGACAGTAATCATTTTTATTTGAAATTTGTTAAAAATGGATGCCAGATTCCTGAAGTTTTGTGTACAAATACTTAAGGATTGTCTCAAATTACAATTGCTTTCAGTCAATAATAACTGTTAAGCTTTCTCATCTGTTACTGAATTATCACACAGGAAAAAATCATCCTTTGCTTTTTCACTGTCAATGATATTTCAGCTATCCAAGTCACACTGGCAGTTTATAACCATAGGCTGAAGTATAAACTGCACACATATGAGATACTTAATTTTATTGATTTCCAGTTTCAATGGTACATAAATATTTATCACTTTAGGAAGTCACATTTCCAGGCAGAAAGAATCATAAAATGGTTTGGGTTGGAAGGGGTTGGAAGATTATCTAACTCCAGTTACACTGCCATGAAAAAATAATGTTTGTAGAAACATGTAATCTAGAGAGAAGAGTTAAGAGAACATATAAACTAGGCTGAATGACATGGCTATCATGACCCTGCCTTATGTACCAGGCTTATCACCATGAATTTTATTTCAAAGTCTCACTAACATTCTACCTTCTGGTCTGTTACACCCTACTGTATGCAACACATATTTAAGTGAAAAGATCCTAAAAAGATCTTAAAAAAAGGGTGGTGAGACACTGGAATGGGTTGCCCAGGGAAGCTGCAAATGCTCCATCCCTGGCGGAGTTCAAGACTAGGCTGGACAGAGCCTTGGGTGGCATGGTTTACAGTGAGATGTCCCTGCCCATGGCAGGGGGGTTGGAACTAGATGATCTTAAGGTCCTTTCCAACCCTAACTATTCTATGATTCTATAAAGTGGTGGAATCAAAGTCCCTGGAAGTGTTCAAAAACCAAGTAGATGCAGCCCTTAGTGACATGGATTAGTAGTGGACGTGGCAGTCATCGGATGACAATTGGACTTGATGAGCTTACAGGTCTTTTCCAACCTAGATTCTATGATTCTATGATAAGAACCTTGGACCACTGAGATACTGAGGGTTAATTATTTAACTGCCGCTAAGTGCTGACACTACATGAATAAAATTACTATTTCAAGCTCTTTTTCTTAAAGAATCAATTTTGTTACTCTTATCACAGTATTATTTTTTTTTCTATGCTTTGTGCATTTCATTATTCATGAAAAGTTGTCTCCATCATGTCCATGTGTGGGCTATTGTAATATACTCATATATATCTACAAGTGCCATAGAAGACCCTGTGAGATAATCAATAAATCTGTTGAGAATAGCTTCAACAGCATACAACAGAGACATAGGTCAACAACTGAACTAAGAAAAGAGAGTAAACCATTGGAGAATATTCATGGAAGTGACAGAAACAATCCTATGTAAGGCATGGTGCAAGAATTTTTTTTTTTAAGGGAAGGGACTAAGCAAGCAAGTTTAATTCTAGCATTCCCTAATATTTGATAGTGCTCCAAAACAGTATTTTCAGTACAGAATATAATGTCTTTTGACATGTATAAACATTCTTATGATTAGTAGTCATAGGGTTTATTTATTGCTATGAATAGTGTAAAATCCAATTTGGTTTCATATTGTTCAATTCCCAAGTATCTTTTGTGCAAAGGTAATCTTGGAAATCTGTAAGTATTAGGGGCTCAGTTGAAATAGCCTGCCTTGGCAAACTCACTGAAACTTATCTGTCAAGCACAGCAAAAGCCTTGTAAAATGCTCCTCTGCTGTAGGCCACAGAATGGAGCTATAATAAACTAACCCATAAAAAGTCACGTAAACATTATAACCTGGTTTTACTAGCCTTTTAAGTGCCAGGAGCAATTGATCTTATATGGCTTGGGTCTTTCCAGCTTCCAAGTCTCCATGATCACCTAGGATCCTGCATGGGTGTTCAACTGCCTCTGGCTTTGGAAACTAAAATAGAAACAGATAAAGTGATATCAGCTATTTAGTTATTCACTCTAGGCAGATGTTTGGTATTTCCATCAGAAAACATTTAAAAATTAAGTACCTATGGAAATCAACTGACCATTTCTCTATTGTTAATCAAAATAAATGTCCATGCGATCTCGAGCTGTTTCCCTAAATTGCTGCAACTGTCATATTGGCACAAAAATGTGGGGAACGGAAAAAAAAGTTTTAAATTTACTGTAAGAGTTGTCCTCACCTTCAGACTCTCTGGTAACAATAGCTTCCTTAAGGTTCAACATTGCTATTTGTTTTGAGAAAAATGCTGCAAACCTCAGTCCTCAAGGGAAGCTGAAGTTCACTTCAATGTACTTCAATGGGATTTTTTGCCTGAGTAATAGCTAAAGGATTTAGCTAACTTCATGAACAAACAACATGAATTTTACAGCTTTTGATTTCTGCCAAATACTTACCCCATTAAATTGCTGTGGGAAATCAGCCATACGATTAAAACTTATTTTATGCCTTCAATAATGTTAATGAAGCAATTGTGGCTTTCAGAATTTTATATATGTGTGTGTATATGTATGTGTCTATTTTGCCGTCACTTCAGCAGCTGCTGTTGGCTTCACACAGCATCTCTTAAATACATAGATGATGTAGTGATGGAGGTGTACATGACTCTGACGGTCATTAAGCATCATTAAAAAAAAAAATCCTCCCCTATACAGATGGTTGCCATAACATGCACAAATTTGCTACTTATTAAGAAGTGTACCCTATTCCTTCCATTCTGGGGCTAAAAAAAAAAAAAAAAAAAGAAAAAAAAAAAAGAGAGAAAAAAATAATATAAGTTATGAGTAGTAATAAATAGTGTTGAGAATTTCAACTGGTTTCCAGACAGCTACTTTCCCAGCAAGGTCTTGATGCCAAATCTGAACATAGCATAATTTTTACATGTCAGTGTCTGGATCTGGATCTCAATGTAGAAACTTAGATCTACTGGGGTTTTTCAGTGCATTTTTCATTTTTGAATCCTTATATCAGAAAGCCCTTTGGATGAACAAGTTTTCTACTTCAGTAGGAACTCTCATGTAGATAGCTGGCAAAAAGTTCTCAAAATAATCAAATTCTTTTCTTGCTGTAAAAATGCAGGTCGTCAGGGAAAACTGTTCAAAATTCTAGTTTTGGTTTTTGACAGAAAGATACAGGCAAGATTTTGGCCAAGGATTTTGGTTCTGAGATGCAACCACAGACAATTGAAAAATTCTGAATTCTGTTTTGGGATGTAGTAGTCACTTTCTAGGTACCTACCTTGGAGACCCAAGTTTAGAAAGAATGGCCTGAACTTAAGAAGGGCTGAATATGCTTCTCTGCTCATAGCCAGAGTTCTAGTGGTCACGTCTGGATCTCAATACTCATCTTTGGAACATTTACATTTTCAGTACTCTACCACTTTAAGGGCTTCACAACCCTGAATTGAGTGGCTAGGGCTGATGAGGGAAAGTACAATGACATTTGGGTACCTAAGATGGGAATTTGCAGGAAGTGGATTCCAAAACACAGATTGACATAAGCAAAACATAAATGATGTTTGAACAAGAAATTCCCTAGGAATTCCTCTAGGGATGAAAAATGGGAACTCAAATTTCCCCACAAGAAAAGGAAGATCTTGACTGTAACGCTTCCAGATTTAACAGTTGGGTAAGTATCACTCTTAGGTAAAAAAACCTAGTACTATTTCTGATCAGGTTTTGTAAGAGTTAAAATTTGCTTTGAGCCCAACTCCTAGATCAAGCCCTGCAGGTAATTCTTGTAGGAGAATCATCACTTAAAGCATTGCAAAAGGCACTGAACTTTCCAGCCCTCCTGGTATTTCAGTGATTATGTGCATGACCTCCTCCAGTAACTATGGCCATCAAAATTAACCACTGGAAATTTAGGAATGAGAGTGACTGTCAGAGGTATATAAAAATACTGGAAGTGAGAAGAAACATTCATTCATACAAATCTCTCTCTCTCCAGTACATAACAACCAGTTCTAAAATTTTATTTTGCATTTATGAGCTCCCACTTACATATTTCTATCAGGTAAAGTCTGGGGTGTTCTTTCATTGCCTTTTTACAGAAATGTAATTCTCTGATACTACTTGAATTTGGGAAGTACCAACACAGCAAAATAAATTATTATTCTTCCTTTTTTCCAGCTTTTTAACCAGCTCATGTAGTGTTTACAGAGTCAGAATAATTTTCAGTCTGAATAATTTTCTTCTTACAAAAAAAGTTGCAATGTTTTCACTTTGTGGAAATTGCTTCACTGGAGCAGAGACAGAAGTGTTAGCAAACTCCTGTTCAAATTTAGATTGTTCCTGAAAACAGAACTTGATATTTAAATCCGAACAGTATGCGGACATCTTGGGCTAGTTGGTGTGAAATTTTATTTGTGCTGTTAAGCCTTAGAAGTGTGAGAGAAACATGAGATGAACAATAGCCATTGAACTCCAGTTTTACAGTATCCCTCAGAAATTAAATGACAATGATTTTGTTCTATGGACTCAATGTACCTTTGAGAGCCATATATCTGGGCACTATACCTAAAAACTGTACTTGACTTTTTGATTTTTACTTTTTTTCCTTTCATTGTACTGCTTTTTAGGCACAGTGTTTAGAAGCAAGAAAGCTGGAACAGAACTCTATCTTGGTTTCAGTAGTTACATTCAGACACTTGCAAAATATGTTTTTCACATTGAGGTCTTTTTTGTAACATAATAGAAAAACCTCCAACAACTTTTTTTATGCCAAAGCCTTCTTCAAAATTGCCCTGTACTTACATTTATAAAGTTGTCCTAAACATATAAGTACCTTCCCCACAACAAATACTTGCAAAATACATTAATAATTACGTAAGTTTAAGCAAGAAGCTCTCAAAAGACATTCATAATGTCAAGCAAGTTTGAACTAATCAAAAAATAACTTCTAAACAGGATCCCAGTCATCTACCTCTGGAGAAATTAGCACCAGACAGAAGAATGGCATTCCACCAGTTTTTGACAACAGATCTCTATGCCAGCATTTCTGAACAGATCAGTTGTTTGTTCCTTTGTACTAGCTTAACGCAATTCTCGTACATGCCCTCATCTCCAGAACATCAGAGAATTTGTATAGCCAAAATAAACACAATTTTGGTGTCAAAACACTTCACATTTCCCAGCCAGAAGCACTACGGGAACTTTCCACTTAAAGATTCTGAAGTCATGCGTGGGTGAGCTTCAAAGCAAGTCCATCGTATCAAGAAATAAATTTACTGTGGAAACTGCTGGATTTTTTTTTAATCTACTTTCATATTCCGCTAACGTTAATCTCCCTCAGCTGCTTAATTCAAATCAATACTCCAGGCGTTTGAAAAAAGCCTGTCACTCCTTTGCTGTGTTAGCTGCATATGTTATACTCTTACACTTGAATAAAGAGTTTTACCTGGATGACCTGAAAACTTGTGACAAAACCAGCATCATGATGAACACTGATTTCTATTATAAAATGGCTTCATTTGCCCATGACTGAATCATTGAAATCATTGAAATGAAACAACAAGGTTACTGGAAGTGTGGCTAGACGGTATTGCCAGTATGTCAAACAGTATCAGGATATTACAGCCAAGAACAAAACTTTGGAAATGTAATATGGCAATGCAGAGTTTCATGTCCTAACCACATAGAAACACAGTATCCTATCTTATTTCAAACATACCACTTTACTAATATCTATTCTTGATATTCAAAATTATATTTATTCCTTTTAGAAATATCGTACTTTTTCAGGTTTCGGTTCACAAATTACCAGAACTACAGATGTTGATATTTTGTTTGTTATTTGCATATATCATATCTTCATCATTTGCATTTTCCTCATGCTACTCCTCCTTAGTTATACTCGTACAATAGAATATATCTCTATCCTTATCCTTTATGCCCTATCTAAAATTTAGTTTACATAAAGTGCACTTCTGTAAAATTTTCCAAACTCCTTGGACATTCAGTGATGAACATTGTATTCAGAATTCTCCCTTCTACCAGATTTCCTCAATTTTCTTTTAAAGCAAATGTCTTCATTCTAGAGCTAAGAGTCTTTGCTAAATTTCTTCTGGAATCTTTCTGTTGACCCCACTTGCTTCTGCAGTATAAAGATGCTCTAAGCAATCATTTACACTAAAGACATTTGCAGTAGTGCAAACTGCAGTATGCCTTATAGTTTCATTTTAATACAGTTTGGTTCTTATTCTTTTTTAATCATGTTAGTAACTTTAATTTTGATGTTTGATTATTGTAAGAATAGTTTAAAGATTTCAGTTAGTTATCATATTTAATTTCATTTTTCGATACTGGTAAAATATCATTAATCATCTTTAGAAAGATGCTGCTAGGAACTTTGTGTGGCAAGCAAAACCTTTGAATTGTTAAGGAACAAATCCGAGATTTCAAACCATGATAAAATTCAGTTTAGCAAGATTAGTAAAAGCTTCCTAATCTGACTATGTAGATGAGTCAGCAGATTAACCATTTCATCTACGGGAAAGTCCCAGTGCTTGGTAACTCCTTATAGATGTGTTAATTAGTGGTCAACTATAACGAGCTCATTATTGGCAACATGTATGTGGAGAACATTTTTTTGCCTCCAGCTGCACTTATACTAGTTTCCAATACATTTCCAAGGAACTATGACAAGTGCAAGGTCCTACACCTGGGTCGGAGCAATCCCAGGCACAGCTACAGGTTGGGCAGAGAAGAGATTCAGAGCAGCCCTATGGAGAAGGACTTAGGGGTGTTGGTCATTGAGAAAATGAACATGAGCCGGCAGTGTGCGTTCACAGCCCACAAAGCCAACTGTATCCTGGGCTGCATCAAAAGGAGCATTACCAGGAGGTCGAAGGAGGTGATCCTGCCTCTCTACTCTGCTCTCGTGAGACCTCACTTGGAGTATTGTGTGCAATTCTGGTGTCCTCAACATAAAAAGGACATGAACTGCTGGAACAAGTCCAGAGGAGGGCCACGAGGATGATCAGGGGACTGGAGCACCTCCCGTATGAAGAGAGGCTGAGAAAGTTGGGTCTGTTCAGCCTGGAGAAGAGAAGGCTGTGTGGAGACCTCATAGCAGCCTTCCAGTATCTGAAGGGGGCCTACAAGGATGCTGGGGAGGGACTCTTCATCAGGGACTGTAGTGAGAGGACAAGGGGTAACGGGTTCAAACTGAAACAGGGGAAGTTTAGATTGGATATAAGGAAGAAATTCTTTACTGTGAGGGTAGTGAGGCACTGGAATGGTTTGCCCAGGGAGGTTGTGAATGCTCCATCTTTAGCGGTGTTCAAGGCCAGGTTGGATGAGGCCTTGGGTGACATGGTTTAGTGTGAGGTGTCCCTGCCCATGGCAGGGGTGTTGGAACTAGATGATCTTAAGGTCCTTTCCAACCATAACTATTCTATGATTCTATGATTCTACGAATAAGAGCCCTCGGGCAAAACACTTGATTTAGATTCCTGCTAACTTTCACCTGTTCCTAAGCATGTGAAAAATCTGCATTAGTTTTAATAGGAGTTAAGTTTTTCCAGGTACAGAAGAATAGTTTCCTTTAAGGCATGCACATAATTGCTATACATGGTAACTAACAGTGAAATAACAGTTCCCTTGTAGACAAGTAAACTACTGTTTTCTTTAGTACAAAAATAGCAGCTCTGATGGTCTCATTGGGTACCACTCTTTCACCCCATGATTTGTTTGCTGTTTTGAAATTTTCGTTTGAAACCTTCTCATGTTAGTTCTCTCTGTGGTTTCTTCTCACAGATATCTCAATAACTCTCCATAGAGATGCCCTGTGGAGTCTTGCATTTGCTTAAAGTATTTCATAGCTTAAATTCTGCCCTTCTCTTTTAATTTATAAAAAAAAATGGAAACAAACAAGCAAACAATAAAAAAAATCCCCACCCCTCAACACTCCCCAAAACTAGAACATCTTGTAGCAGAGCTATTTTGAGCTAAGTGAAATTAACTTACATGGCAACCAAGACGCAATATGGTTAATGTCAAACAGTTCAAATATATGCTTCACTTCAAAAAGAACAGAGGAAACTTCTTTTTCTCCTATAGTAACCCTAATTTTTTTAATAAGAAGAACAGATTCTTCATAACTAACCATTTGTACTTCTCCATTTCCTTCTCTCTTTTTTTGAAGAAACTTCCCATGTGATTGTGCTGGTAAGGCCTACATTGTCAAGAACTGTAGACTGTTACTTATGTATGCTTTACAAATGTGTATTTATAAAATTGATTAAAATCCTGATTAAATTTAGGCTGCTGATTTTTGCCTTTGTACAAACTAAAACTATATATATGCATATATAAGATATATTGTACTATGCTGTACACTGCATGGTCAAGCCAAATGTTTACTTGAGGAGGGTATATATGTATGTGTTTCTAAATACACACACACACATATACCTGTATCTACTTATGTACAATAGCTGTAAGGTTGAAAAAGCTCCATATAGAATAATATCTGAAAATAATTTAAATTATATTCCTGTTTACACATACTTTCACCTAAGGCTAGCTGAAGTATAAAAGACAGACCATCTAAACTGCTTAAGGCTATTTCTATAATAAACAGAGCAGAGAAATACAAGGTCATTGCTCATTTCCAAAATACAGATTAAGTCACCTTTCATGCAGACCACACTATAATAAATACATGAGATTCTCAACCTAATTTTAAAATATTTGGGTTTTTTTTCACTGATTTTCCTCACAATGCAGTTCACCAAATTACATAAATTTCTTATGAACAGGCCCTTCACCATTTGAGATATAGTTACTTAAAATAGCAAGATCATGGGCCTCAGGCAGGCTAAATATATTCAGGATGATTATTGAATGATTAATCTACATTATTTTTGTTGTAATTTTGCATCATTGCTGAGTATGGTACAATTCAAAACATAGAGTTCAGACTTCAAGTTTCTGAATACCTTCCACTTCTTGTGAAGTAAAAGAAATTGAGAAAATTTAACACACGGCAGCATTTTTGCACCTGAAATTAAGCTATCATGATCTGAACCTGAATATACATATATGTTTCATTTATATGCCTAATGATCCAATATCTGTTTTCAGTTTAAATATATAAAAAAGTGTGAACCTGAATTACTTCTTTAAAGGTCAACTAAGTAAAAGTGATTTCCTGTTTCATACACCAGCTCCCTACACTACTGCACACATTGACACCCACAGGCCATTTGTAGGTTCTCTGCATTATTTAACTATTCCTGCACGTGAATGCAAATTGCTTTTTTTCCTACTGTATCCTACGGAGTTCTCCATCTGGCTGTACTGAAGTTCTTCACAGGTACTGTACTTGAGTTCTGCAAAGGTGCCTTCCATCATCGTATCAAAATCAGACTGAAATATAGCATATTGTCTTAATTCCAGCTTTCTACTTGTGTGCTTAGTCTTTGAAGGACAGACTAAATGTACCATTCTCTCCAAAGTTACAGGCAGCTTCAGAGTAAAAGTTCTTTCTAGGTACAAATATTTTTCTCTTTTTGTTTTGTTGCCCTAAATGTCTTTTCTGGTAGTCTTCTGTATCTGCCAAAATACACTTTTCAATACTGCATTCTTTAATGGTGTTACAGTATGCATGTATAAAACCAGTACAGGTAGTCTTTGTTTATCTGATACTTTATGCCCAAGGAGATGTGCTCATGTTAAGGATTCATATATTGCTATGACACCTCAAGACAATTGCTCTCAGAGTTTAAGATATTCACTTACTTAATGCGGATACAGGAAAACTATCTGAAATTAGCTGCTTGAAGACGGATGATGCTTAGAACTGCATAATATGCTTACCTTCAGGTGAACTCTAAAATATTTGAAGATCTATGCTGTCAGGTTTGGATTTTTTTTTTTTTTTTTAAATACAGTGGAAATTAGATTTGCACTAGAGGTTTTGACTGCTGTGATATCTGACTTTTCTGAAGAACAGACTTATTTTGTGATCTGAGAACATTTGAAAGCTTAATTCACTTGCATTTAGTTCAATGAATGAAATTCCATTAATTTCAAGTTGCAGAATCAGCATCCAGATAAATAGCAACGCTAATGCAAGTCTTGTACTGCTAATTCCTGGTACTTATAAACCCTGCATTTAGATTTTTATTTTGAAAGAACAGTAAGCCAGTTTACTCAGTAATGACAGTATTCTGTTTTCAAAACTCCTTTAGAAATAGCTCATTTGCAAATTGAGCTCAAAGGAACAATGTTCCTCTTCCTGTCCCCAAATTCAACTGCAGGTGGTCAATGAAGCCCATAGCTAGAAATGTTCACAGCATGACTTATCCTCATACTGACTGACACCATGATATGGAGTCCCTCTGAGAGTCTTTTATATTAGGAGATAGTCAGAAAGTACCACTCTCAAAGTCACAAGTGTCAGTTTCACCTCCTGGTCATATCACTGCCTCCAAAGCCAAACTACAGGTTGACTAAATACGTTAGAGATAATCATAAGATGCTACAGCATGATTCTAATTTAAAGAAGTCAATTAACGAATGTAATCTAGATTCAGCCTTGAAACTGTGCTTAGTATTTCTAGCACTGCTCAGAAGTATGAGGCTCTTGTTTCTAGAGTATAGACTGCATTCTTCCTAATCTCCTCTTTCCATTCTTTTTTCTTATCCACTTCATTACTCTACCTCCATCTTCTTCTTTCCTTAATATAGCAGTGGAATTGCTGCATTGTAAAGGGATAACAGTAGCTCATTCATATTTACTGCCTGCTGAGTGCTCTCCCTCCTTCAGGCTTTTATTTTAACTTAGATGCCTCATTTACAGACTGTTAACAAGTATTTGTGTATGGCAGTTAGCTACAAAGATTTACAGGACTGTTCTTATTTTTGGTTTGCATTCACTACTGAAAACTTATTTAACAACCAGTTACCAGTCTAGATTTTTAATACTTTGGTCATGGTGTCTCACCTCTCCAGTTCTCATGTCTGGTACCACCAACAGTTCTGCTACCCTCTCCTGGATACTTGTAATAGAGACTTAAGTGGAAATCATCACCCAAGGGGAAAAAAAAAAAAAAGAAAAAAATCAGTCTATTGAAAAGTAGTGAATTGTTTTTCATAGATGGAAAGTATAATGTTGAGACTTAATTTTTTTTTTTCAGGCTGCACTGAGTTAAAACTTTGAAAGCATGAAATGTAAGGCCATTTAAGGCATACTGCTCTTATATATTTAAAAGTGACCCATAGCAAAGTCCATTAGGCTGGTGTGTGGGCAACAAGTCTTCCTCCTTTGTATTAATTCAGACCACATTGCTGAACAAGGATCCTTTGTATTAGAGATAAGGTCTCTTGCTGGTGAAGGGATACCTCCTGGTTCTTCTTGGTGGAACTATTTCGCTATGTAGAACTAGGTGTCTGGCTGATCGTAAGTAAGCACTCTGCTTGAGTAAGTTACTGCAATATTTAAACTGTGGGTTTGAATCTACCACCACAGCTATGAAGAGATATCTATGATTTTCCAGCAAATACCTTCCCTGCTGTATTATACTGGAGTATGTAAGTGTTTATTTCTCTTACAATAAGCAATCTAATCTTGTCAAAACGGATAAGTTTTTATGAAAATGCTTGTATCAGCTGCTTTCTCTTTATTTTTTCCCCTTTCCCCAGAGAAAAAATAAAAAACACAAACCAAACAAAAACCACACATATTTGGCCATTAAGAGTGCAATCAGTTTTAATAATAAGTGCTAATCTCATCAGTGCATACCATTAGGGAAACATAATCACAAGTACCAGTCCATCATTTATATAACTCATTATACATCTTGCATCAGAAAGGTTAGTCTCAAGTGTCTGGCATACTCAAGACCTGAATGCTGGTTTGTAATGAACTGCAGAACACAACTTTAGATTCAACTCCATCATTCCTTTTTACCCTGGAATGTTTAAATTTAGGTATTCCTTTAGTTCCAGCAGTAGAAGCTGAATTTTAGCTATAACTAATCCCTGCTGGTGACCCTTGTGAATCAGGTGTAAATAGCCATGATTTGTTACACTTGACCTCTGACTACAGGTGAAATTTTTGGAATGTCTAGAGAAAAATCCTTTGAGCCATATTTTAATTATGTTCACATGGAGGAGGAAAAGTATAGACAAATAAATAAATAAATAACAGATGAACTCTCTTTAAAACCCCAAAACTCCACAAACTGTCTTGTATTAGTGTGTTGAAAATAAGATTGAAGATTGCACTTACTCATGACCTCAAATGCATATCAATGGCATAATTTTTATAGCAGAAAGGAACACAAAATGCAAGTGCAAAATCACTTTTAAAGGTGCATGTATTAATTATGATTTTTTAGCACATCATTCTTCAGTGGCAAACAAAAATTGGTGATTAGAACTGGTTAAATAGACAGCATCAAGGAAACAGTTGCAGATCCTTCATCGCCAGCTGATCTAGAGCAACATTTTACAGAAGTGTGAGCTTTTTACTCCTTCTAACAATAAAGAAAGTGCAGATCTTTCTTTTCTTAATCACTATAAAGAATTAAAGCACAGTAATGAAAGATCTAAGAATGATTCACTGATAAGATCCTTAGGTCAGCCCTCAAAAGTTGAGTTGAGACCATTCTTTCTCTTTCAGAGACATGGAGCATGTCTGAAAGAAATCATGAGGGGGTGAAATCAATTATCTAAATTTAGACAGCGAGCTTCCCCAGGTACATTTGAGTGACCAGCAAAGCAATATTTCAGCTTCACAGTTGCTGTGGTTTAAGGCAAGCCAGTAACTCAGATCCATGCAGCCGCTTGCTTGTTCCCCACCCTCTTTTTTCCCTTCCCCCTCCACTCCCTGAGGTATGGGGGAAGAGAATTGAAAGAATGTAAACCTCACAGGTTGAGATAAGAACAGTCAGGTAACTAAGGTATAACACCAAACCACTACTGCTACCACCAATAATAATAATAATAATGATAAGGGAAATAACACGTGAAGAGAATATAAAACCAAAAAGGGGAAAAGGAAAACAAACACAAGTGAAGCACAATGCAACTGCTCACCATCCATCGACCAAAACCCAGCACAACCCGAGCAGCAATCTGGTCCTTCTAGGTAATTCCTGCAATTTATATACTGGGCATGACATGCTGTGGTATAGAATATCCATTTGGCTAGTTTGGGTCAGGTGTCCCGTCTTTGCTTCCTCCCAGCTTCCTATGCCCCTCCTCAGTGGCAGAGCACGAGACTGAAAAAGTCCTTGATTGGAGTAAACATCAGTGTGTTATCAGCATTGTTCTCAGATTAAAGTTGAAAACACAGCACTGCACCTGCTACTAACAAGGAGAAAAATGACTGCTACTGCTGAACCCAGGACAACAGTAAAGACAACGGAAGGAGATTAAGTGATTTTGAAGCCATTAAAATGAATTAAATGTTATCTGCTTATATTTAGATATGTACGTGTGATGGTTAGTCCTTCTAAGGATCCTACCACCACTGATAACTGTAAAATGAAGCACCTTATGAGAGCAGCTTCACTAGACATTTGGTTAGGTGTCTGCATTTATCATCCTGTATCTGAGATAAATTTACCTGGATCTTGTCCTTTCCTTTTGGTCTCATTACAGCAGCTTGAAGTCATGCTAAAATAGCAAGCTCCCTACTAGCTATTATTTTATGTATTGCATGCTAAGGTACCTAAACCACCTTAGACAGTGGTGAGGGAGCCTGCATACTGCCTTTGAGGATTCTGGTTTTAGTTTGGGTTATGGTTTGGTTTTGGCTTTTTTTCCTGCAAAAGCTCCAGACATTCATTTATGAACTGGAGTCTTAAACCTGAGAGGTCATATAAACAGCTAATGGAAAGAAGAAAAGAGCTAATTCTTGGAAAAGGATAATGACCTTAAACCTTGACTAGGGGACTACTTGACGAAAGATTATTGCAGAGGCTGAAAATTTGTTTGTCTTGCAGGAACTACTGTAAAAGTTCATGTAAGACAATTTAATAAAAAGTTTATAACTATTAAATCGCTTACCCAAAGGGTCATTGTGCAGAAAACTGTTGGAGACTAGAATACTAACAAAAAAAAAAGTGATCACTGGGTGCTTGCTTCGTTCTATGACTTGCTCCTAAGCATCCACTTTTGGAGAATGAATGCTACAGTGTTTTGTCATCCTTATAATATTGTATATTAGTTAGCATTTTCTCTAAATACTAAACTACTGTGCTGCATCATAAGGCTTCACTAGAGTAGTCTTTTATGCATTTCCATAGAAGCAGTAGTTTGGCAGCATATATCTATTCTCTTCTTACACATAGTAAAAAATCCTGTCTGTCCTGTACTCTTATTTTTGAGGAGCTGTTCCTCACAGTAAACTATATATCCTGTCCTTGGATACAAAAGGATACTGTACCTGCATGTTTTATCAGAAAAACCCAAGCACAACTAAACAAAACCCACAAACAAACAAACAAACAAAGAACCCCAAGCAAACCAGGAAATACTGGTTTTGAAAGGCAGAATAGAAATTTAAAGAGAAAGGAAATTTAATCAGATAATTCTGCATCCACATATGAAAGACCCCTTCACTATCCTGTAATCTCCCTTGCTTTCCTAAAATTTACTTACAGATTTTCAGCTAAAAAAGCAATTTCTATTTACAGGAGTAGCAAAAGAAATTTAAATAAGTTAGGCTTAAAATAAATATGTGAGCTTTCATATATCTCACTGGAACACATGTTAAAATACATCCTCTAAAGAGTGAGAGGTAAAGAATTTGCTTTAAAATTAATCCAAAATGAAGAAATTTCTTCATCT
Source organism: Psittacula echo (assembly GCF_963264785.1). Taxonomy (NCBI): domain Eukaryota; kingdom Metazoa; phylum Chordata; class Aves; order Psittaciformes; family Psittacidae; genus Psittacula; species Psittacula echo. The sequence continues at coordinate 68,754,585 of NC_137736.1, read as the reverse complement.
GACAGGCATAGATTTTAAAGGTTAAAGGTCTGAACCTGCATCACTTGCATGTTCAAAGACCTCCATGACCTCTGAGTATGCAGTAACAATGATATACTCAATTTTTCTTGTTACCTCAAGTTACCAAAGGATTTTCAAAATACTGCCCCATTTACTGGGAGGCAAAATGAAGCATGAGTTACTTCAGTACAAACCTAGACCTTTTTGTTGATCCTGTCTCCTTTTCAGTAGAAAATGTCTAAATAAATGAAACACTATCTCTTGGAAGCCAGTTTGCTTTATACAATGTTAATAAAATTACATCCTTATATTTTCTAAATATATCACAGGCAATCACTGCATCAGAACAACATGTTCTTTTTGCTATGATACAAAGGCTGTGTTCAGATTGACAAAATCGTTCTTCTACATACACACCATTTGGAAACAAATGCAACCACAAGCTATGTTACTCAAACAACTACCTTAAGAAATCAGAGCACATTTAATGTTGCCTTTTTACAAATACTTGGTTGTCAATCCTAGCATTGCCTTTATTTATATTCCTGTACTCAACCTATGAGTGACTAATTGATTCAAATGAAGGAAAATTTCAAATTCATCTAATGTTGGCACAGTGTTTTATATGTAAGTCTCTCTCTAACACTTATTATACAATTATATATGCTTAGTTCTGAGAAACACTGCAAAAAATATTTGTGATTCCCAAAGTACAGCTACAGGGAGTGTGTAGGAGTGCTAATTGCGTGACATGAAGGGAAAAATTCCATAAATTCATAAAATGCTCTCTTTTGCACAGTGCACACTTTGAAATCAAGGCAGATATACAAACATGAACAAGTCCAGCACTTGCTGGCAGAGTGCCAGTCATCTCTCTCAGATAAAGAGCAGTGCATGTTTCAGTAGTGGCTGAAAACACCAGTGACAGATTTCTCCTTATGGTTAGGTACTGGCTGTGAAGGGTGGTTTCACCATAAAGTATTACATTTACATTCACCTTATGTTCCACCTAAACACAAACAATGTTGAACTTGGAAAGAAAAAAAGGCACAACTTTTGCCACGAAGATTTGAATGGGATTCCAGAAGTTCTATTTGTTCCACTTTGCTGAGCTTGCAGACATTTTCCTAACATCTAATAGCCATTTCTCTGAAATGAGAGGAGAAAAATAAACATTATTAAAGAAAAAAAAAAAAGGAAAAAGAAGAAAGAATCTAAAACCTGCTGTTGGTGTGTCAGAAGCCTGTTTATAAAGTGTATGCATGACATTGCTCATAAGAGATCAAGCACTCTGCACTTTATCGTGCAGTCTAAGGCTAACCAACACATCATAGGACAGGAGGAATAACTTGAATGTTCTTAGTTTTGAGGTGAAAAAAAAATCCAAAATTCGTAGGTAGGTTTATCTTTAATCTACTAGTTTCAATCACAAAGGTGTTTGTGATTTACTGCTGTTGAGAATATCATGTACTGTGTCTATTAACAAGGACTTGTGTGCTCATTCAAATTCACAAATACAGATTCAGTGTATTGCTGTACTGCTTTCAATACCTGCATTTGATTGAAAAGCTGTGTGACGTTTATTTTATGAAACTCAACACAAAGCCCTCACAGTGAATACCTTACAGTTCTGTCTTTTCTCTTATCAGCAGGAACTCAACCTGGTCACCTTTGTTAAGCAATGTCCAATAGAATCATGATATTGTACCTGTATGGTATTGAGGTCAAGTGGCACAGTAAGCACTCACATCTCTTAATATCCAAGTACTATGAAAGCTTTTAATTTGGACATTCCTGTACAGCTAATATTCATGGCTGTCTGGTCCTATTTTATTTTTACTGCTGTAATGACCTTTAACAAGAAAGAAATAACTTCAGATTTGATGCAGGTGGAGGTAGTTAACAAGATGTTGACCTAGCCATGCGTTTGAGTCAAAGCAACACAAAGACGGGAAAATGTTCTGCTAAGGAAAACATTATCTATAGCTATGGGTTATTTTAGCTGAGGTAGCTAATATCCTGAATTGTTTATATAATCCTATTATTTCCTTTGTAATATAGAGTATAGTGTCTTTTGATTAGCTGATAAAGTTACAATAAAAATGGATGGTGTTTCACTCTCTTTAAATGTCTGCATTCGCTTTGACTTCTGAGTGTAGCCCAAGAAAACATACCATTTAGGGATCAGATAGGCATATTTATAAAACATAAAAATGGGAAAATATTAGCAATTCATCTACACATAACACGGTGAAATACTGATATACAATCAACTGTATAATTAAAAACAACATCTGATCTTTTGCCATGTCACGGATACTATGCAAGACAGAAAGTGCTTTGAGAATATTAAGCTGTGTTATCAAAATTTGTTCACTTTCTTCACAGTCTTTTCTTTAAGAAATTTTGATCCTGAGTGAGGATACTAATGCATACCTCAATATTTTAGTCATAAAGCTTTTTTTAAGCTAGATATTCATAGGGATGCAGAAAGCCTTACTGTGGCAAGATGTCTAAACTGCTACAAGTTTAACAAATTAACAAAAGTTACAAAGGACTTCAAAAAGCCATTCAAAGGCTGAAGAGAATTTACTCCTACTGATAGTAAACTAAATAGTTAATCATCAAGCTTCTACTATCACAGCAGTTGTCAGCATTTTAATTTATTTAAGACTCCATGAATAAATAAGGGAAAAGCATGTCCTATATTAGTTAAATAAAGATGGAAAATTCACATACTTAAAAGAAGAGCTACTGCAAAGAAAGATTATACTTCCAAAAAATTTATATCCATAATTATCCATACTAAATGTCTTTGTAACACTTCCAAGACAAAATGCAGTTCAAATACTAAATTTAAGCCCTTACCCCCTTGCCACACTCCAGATTAAAAAGTAGCTAGAAGAGAATTGCTTTATTTTTTATTTATTTTTCATTTGGCAGCATACCTTTTCCCTTGGCAGCTCCAATCCCAAATTCAGCTCTACTGTTTATTTCCCTTCCACAACCACCATAAACTTAATCACAAATTTAAGCCTCAGATAACCCTTAGCCAAAGATCTCCAAACATATACCAAAGGAAAAAGATCTGAAGGGAAAACTCTTTCTACTTCTTTTGACAGACCCTTTGCAGCCTGACATAAATGGGCTGGCTTATAGCCCTTCAAGTGATGTTTCAGGATTTGTCACTCTTTCAAACTTGGCCCTAAATGATAAACCATTGACTTTGGTTGAACCTTAGGCAAGTGCCTGCAAACCAAGAAAATAGTTTTCAGAGGATAAACTTCTTTGTTACACAAACTTTCCCTTTGTAGCCCCACACCAGCTGGAATTTCAGTCTCTATTTCTTATCCAATCCTAAACCCAAAATTCACCTTTGGCCTCAAGCTGGTTACTAGCCATGGCCCATATAAAAAAGTCCTTAGTGAAGAAACCTACCTTCAGTGTAACTGTCCTTTGTTTCTTTGACCCTCAACTCCCACTAGAGGTCTAAGGATTTGTGTGTAACCATAACCTTAATCCCAGTTTTAACCTTGACCGTGAGCTTACTCTTAGCCAAGGCCTCCCTGTCATGGCACAGACTTCAGGAAAAAAATCTTTTTGCTACCTTTCCCTTGCTTTAGTAGCTTCTTGACAGCACAGATAAAACTGCAGCACACCCTAGGCATTAACCTATGTTTTGACTCAGCCTTTGCCAAGGACCTGCAGATGTGGCCCAGACTACAGTGTGGTCCAGAAAAATACCTTCTTTCAGCCTACCTTTTCCCTTGCTTCTCCTTGTGCCACCATACTCCAATTGGATGTTCAGACTTTGTCTCTCCTCCGTGTTCAGCCTGAACTCTAATTCTTATTGCAGACTGGACTGAGCTAAAGACCTGCAGATATGACCCAGATCAGCAGATTAACCCATCCTTTTAAATGATCTTTTCAATTGCTTATGGGTTCAGTCACAACTGGGACTGCTTCCGCCTTAGCAGAAAAGAAATATTTCCTCAGAAAGATTTCCATTAACTTGCCCAAGCAAACCTATTTTCAATCTGAGCTTATTTTAGAATGAAAAGTTCTTTTCCACCAGAAGGAAACTAAATCTCCCTCTGGAATGTACCTCTAGACAAAAGTAGAGCAAATTCTTATTTTCATAATGATCCAAGAATCAATAAAACACACAAATGAATCACTGAATATCAGACACATGTCTGCAAAAGCTGCCTTTCAATTTGTAGAAAAAAATTCTCTCTCCCTAAATATACTGCAAAATATGCTTGCTCCCCCTTTGCAGTAAAATCTGTAAGAAGGCATGCTAGGGTCCTGAGAGGCCTGAGGAACTTCCTGTCCTGACCTTCTGGGGTCTTCCCACACTATGTTCATGGTCCAAGGCTCCATTTCAACCCAGGCTGGAGCCATCAGTCCTTGTTTCAGGAACACCATAGCAGTTCCAGTCTTCAGTCATACATCTATCTCTCCCTTATGGGGTCTTGCTGCAGGGACCTAGCCCTGGCTAATTACTCTCCAAAAGTGTCAGGGATGACCCTGATACTGGCCCTCAGCTTTGCCACTGTCTTCAGGCCCTGCAGGATGATGGCTGTTGGATGGGCATGGCCAGCTTAGGGTCCCCCTAGTACGCAACTCCCTAGCCCAAGGAATCAGCTGGCTCTCACTGCTTCCTGATAAGACATGGGGATGAATTCTGATGGAAGTGGTATGTTTCCTTTGTATGCAACCCTTATTGTGCTTGACATGCACTTTGTGCAGTATCGGGCATCCTTATTCAGTGAGAATTTTAGATAGGCAGTGAAGTAAGAATCAAATCCCTTTTACGTAACTTGCACATTTCTGCTATTATATAATTGTAAATCTTTACTAAATCAAGTCTATGCAGGGAAAGGCAACATAAACAAACCCATGCAACAAACTATGAAATTGCTAACTTCTGCCCCGCAGCTGAACTACACATACTAAATATGAGAATTTACCAAATATATAGTTATTGATAAAGCTCAAAAGAAAATGTGGTATGACTTCATTTGCAAGAACACGTGATGAAAGTAAAGAACAGAAATTCTGAACCGCAGTAAAGCAATTCAACGCAAATAGGGGGCTTGGAACTAGATGATCTTAAGGTCTTTTCCAACCCTAACTATTCTATGATTCTACGATTCTATGAACATAGCATTACTTTCTGCCAAAATAGTCAGACATGCCTACTTGCAGTGTACCAAATAATCATTATAAAAAATAATAAAAAAAGAAAATAGTTACTAAACTAACAAATTAAAGTTTTTTTATTTATTTTGAAGTCATAAATCTTACAAAATATTCAAAAATAATAAGCAAGCTAATTTCATACAGGCATTTATCATGGAAGAGTAAGTAAAGGTTGCATTACCTATGTAAATAGTATCTTGCACTGAATTTTAGTATCACTTCCCCAAAGAATTACACATGCTTACCTGCTTCTATCCTGGAAGGGACAGAGGTTTTCTGTTTTGATCAGTGTCCTGGTTTTGGCTTGGATAGTTAATTTTATTACCAGTAGCTGGTTCAGTACTGTGTTTCAGCTTTATTCTGAGAACAATGCTGATAACACACCAATGTTTTCAGTTGTTGCTAAGTGGTGCTTACCCTTATCAAGGACTTTCCAGTCTCTCATGCTCTGCCATTGAGGAGGGGCACAAGAAACCCAGGAGAAAGCAGAGACAGGACACCTGACCCAAACTAGCCAAAGGGGCATTACATACCACGGCACGTCATTCCTTGTATATAAACAGGGCTATTTACCCAGAAGGGACCGATCACTGCTCGGGGATGGGCTGGATATCAGTCAGAGTAGCGAGCAATTGTATTGTACATCATTGTTGTTTATTGGGTTTTTTCCTTTTCCTTTTCAGATTTATATTCTCTTCTTTGGTTATTTCCCTTATCATTATTATTAGTAGTAGTATTATATTGTACTTTAGTTATTAAACTTCTTATCTCAACTTGTGGGTTTTATTATCCTCCCCATCTCACTCACGGAGGAGGGAAGGGGAGGGGTGAGTGAGGGGCTGCGTGATACTTAGTTGCTGTCTGGGTTTAAACCACAACAATAAGCAAATTAGTGTGTTTCAAACTGTATGTATACACTGTATGTATAAACTGTATATATACACTCTAGCAGCATCTTTTCCAACCGTTCAGTCACAGAATTAAGGGAAGATATAGGTAGTTCAGAGGGCTTTAGACCCTTGCTCTTCTGCTTTGTGTGTTGTGATGCAGTTGTGGTTAAGGTTTGGTTTCAGACTCAGGAACAGAGTGCACAGGTAGATGAAGGACCTAAAATTGTGCATATAATCCATGATAAGAAATTAAAATTACTCTGTAGAGTCTTGTGGAACTATCAGACTATATCTCCCGATAGCTTCCGGAGGGAGCCTATGTTGTCCCTAGTCTGTCTTTTATTCACTACGTACCTATAGAATCCCTTCCTGTTATCCTTAACATCCCTAGCCAAGTTTAAGTCTAACTGGGCCTTAGCTTTCCTAACCTGGTCCCTAGCTTCCCAGACAACATCCCTGTATTCTTCCCAGGCTGCTTGTCCTTGCTTCCACCTTTTATAAGCCTCTTTTTTCCTTTGAATTACAATGTACATTTCCAGTACAAAGTAATATCCTTGCCATAGCTTAACAATTCTTTCACAAGCAATGCACTTTGATTTTTTTTTTGAGGTTGTGGGGGGGGAAAAAAAAGCACACTGTTTCTTTTTCCAGATTCCATCAAGTAAATCTGTAAGTAGGCTGGTAACAATGCAGCTATTACATAGAATATTAGGCCAAATTAGATTTAGATGTCTAAAGGAGAGTGCAAGCTCCTAATGCACGATGCAAAGTTGAGGCTAAGCTTGTTGATGGTACTCTTCATGGTTTGCAAAATGTATATTTCCCTAAGGAAATGTAAAAGACATAAAGAGAACTTTCCCAGCTCTGTGCATTTCTGAATATTTGTATCAGCACACTGCAACATCCATGTTAACAACTCAGATATTCATTATTCTCTAGGTAGCATGTGTCCCTCTCTGCCTAGAGTGCAAGTTGACATGAGATGGTTACAGCTGACAGCTAATGGTCAAATGGTGACCATCATACAAAAACACATCTAGAAGTACTCTGAAAAACTGATAAACTGGGTCTTCTAAATAGGTCACATCAAAACCAATTTCTAGAAGATAAAAGAGAACACTTTGACCTCTGAAAATGGCTATTATTTTGTCAGATCAAAACTCCTTCCTCAAGTAATTTTGGCTATGCAATTGTTCAGAAATCTGTCCCCTATATTTTATTAATAAGAAAAAAAAAAGTTTTTTCCTCTTTCAAATCCCTTTATAGCCAGGTAAGAGCAAAATGATTTTCATTCAAGTTTTTTAAAGATAGAAACAGCATGGGAGATGTTAACTTTTACAAATGGAGACATTGAGTTTTCTAGTGCTCACTAACACATTTGCCTGTGGTACTGTAACACCAATAAACTTCCATGCCTAGCAAATCTCTCTGCCTCTGTACTTCACATTGTCTTTCTAAACACACACAACATCTTCTTTTTCTGGTCTCTGGGAGCGTGTAGAACAAGCCCTTTAACCCTGGCTTCCCAGGAATCCATGACTTACCTACAAAAAATCAAGGTCTTTGAGGCCTTAAATGTTTGGTTTTTTGTTGTTTTTTTTTTTTTTAGATCTCTGAGTGAATTAAGGGGGGTTTGTTTACCCTTTATATAATTAAGCTTGTGCAAGGGGGCCAAAAAGGAACCATCATTTTCATTGTTGAAATGAAAACAGGGCTTGACACTTGTCATCACCAGCCCTGTTCTGAGTTTGGTTTTAGAAGGTTAGTCAGCACAGAGGGTCAAAGCAAGTAGCTCGAAAGAGGCACTGTCAGCAACTGGAAATACATTTGCATGAAGCTCCCACCACACTATCCACATAGGGAAAGAAGCTCTATTTGATAATTCTTGTATTCACCTAATTGGTACTTTTTGATGTAAGAACATCAAAATTTATCTCTAAATGAGTGTCATCCACATTCGGATGAAAGTGAGGCAGTCTGCAAATTGCTGTACTATCTCTCTCTCACAGGTTTATATCTACCTCATTACCTCCCTTTTCCCCTTCTAATTAAAACATGTGAGACACTTTAAAACAGTCTATTTATAATATGACAAAGTTGCTTTCAAAGTAATTTTCTTTTATTTAGTGTTTGATCCCTGATTTCATGCGCTTTTCCTCCATCTGGCAGTTGTCACTAAGGCAGATGGCCACCAGCTGGGAGGGCAAAGTAAGTATCTCCCTCTAGATCCACTGCCAGAGCTGCTCAGTAAATGCAATGTGAAGGAAAACTGTGTCATTCTATTACCCATGCAATGAGCTCACTTACTGACTTGTCACCACTTCAGATCCTGATGGTGAAATTCCACTCTCAATCTGGAAGCCAGAAGAGGGCTTTATTTATTGCGTCGGGGGAGATCTTTTCCTTTATTTTTTTTTTATTTCCTTCCTTTCTGCTTCTCCTGTGTCTTTAGCCCCTCTCAAGGCCTGCGACTCTGAACGCCACATCTGCTGCTACTGGTTTTGTAAATAAACACTTCGGCTGATTTTCTACATCTTCATGCTTAGCTCTAGTCAGTGACCTGTCTATAAATAGGCGTGAATAAAAAGAATCCTGAATTTCTAGTGTCCTTAGCAAAGTTAATGAGACCTGAGTGAGTCTGCTGCCTTGGTAAGCTCAGCCTACTCTTTTAATTAGCACACTAATTCAGAAGGAAATGGTAGATATATCACTTATAATGTGTAATGAATAAATGTTGAAGGAAACAACACTGTAGGTGATTTAGTCTGGCTAAGCAGGAGGGGATGAAAATAAAGAAAGTAAAAACCTCACAGGTTAAGACTTCCCTTTAATTTTACATTTTAATTCACTTCAGAAAAAATTGGAAGTACTCAAAAATCTGAAATTTTCTAATGCTGGAGTCACTATACCGGTAGGGAATGGTAACCCACCATAATATCTAACCTTTGGAAGATAAATGAGGAAGGACTACTTAAAAATACAGAAACAAATGCAGGTTTCACAGACACTTGAAGAACTTCTTAAGAGCAGGAATTTTCATTCTTATACAGATGCTTGGAGCAGGTAGAAAAGCTTAAAAATAGAGCTGGTTACAAAATTTTTTTTCTGTTTAACAAAATTTTTCAAGTTATCAACAATTTATGCCATGTTGAAAATATGTATGCATTATTTGTAAACCAAAGCTGGGAGACTTTAAAATTAAATTATTTCATATTGCCATATTTTTATTTTAAAATGTAACTTACCTTGATTTGACTGCAAAAATAAGCTCAGACAAGAAGAATGCAAGAGGTTTATTGTTATTTTACTTAGAAAGCATTGATAGAAAATGTGACCATTGTTAGTGGTTTATTTAAAAATAAAATGAAAACTGATTAACTGAAACCAAACCCTTTCCAGGAAATATTTTAGTTTTTGAAAAACCTGCATTTTGAAATAATCAATTTAATTTAAAAGTTTTGCTAGCGTAGTGTTGTCTGGCACACGAGTAAATATTGTTCAGTGAAGTGGTATTAACTGGACTCAAACTCTTCTACCTGCATAAGAAAGAATGACATGTAAATGTGAATGAAAGTAAAAGTGGTCATAAGCTACATACCACTCATTAGCCATTAGAATTAAAAATCATTTGGTTAAGTGCCTTAAGATATAAGGGAATAATCAAGGTTTCAGGTAACTTTGCATATGTTATTTATTCAAATGTGTTTGAACCTATGAACCACTAAATACACAGTTTACATCATTCTCCGTTTCCAGAAGTGAGTATGCTTTATTCTGTGTTTACTTTGGCTTATAATATAGCAAAAAATAACTCCGTAGCCAATTTTCTATGATCTCATCTATAAAAAAAAAGTGGACTTTTTGACTCGCATGGTTACTCTTCCAATACTAAAGCTCATTATATCTTTAGACAAAGATATATATATATATAATTTTTATTCTGCAGACTATGAAACAAATACCTTTCTCAGTTTTGCCTATGCAATTGCTATTGAAGTTGAAAAGAAAATAAATACGTAGCTCAAAGAAGATTGCTCATCTGACTTGCACTGTAGAAGACTTAAATTACTAAATATTAAATCTATGTAGCAATTAAGGATTTCAGGATAAATTGTTTTCTAACAAGAGGGTGACATTGTGAGGCATCCCTGCCCATGGCAAAGGGGTTGGATCTAGATAATCTTAAGGTCCTTTCCAACCTAAATCATTCTATGATTCTATGGTCCTAAGAGCAGATTGACTTACAGTACAGCAGAAGAAAGGTTCCTAATTTGCTGCACACTGTTTTAATACCACAAATAAGTTTCAATATTTCTCATATCTCATATTTCCGGCATTGCAATGACTTTGTCTGAACTGTATTTTTTTTCGGTAGATTTAATTTTAATTATTATGAGGCACATATTTTAAACAGTCACTTTATTTGTTTACATTTTTTAACATAATTTTTTCTATTATAAGGGTTGTTAAAATTAAACTTTCTGCAAGTGTATTTGGCCAGCTGCCTTTCTTTTTCATATGTAAAAGCAAAGCAGTGGCTGAGATTACTTTTTCTTATGCTTTTTGTTCTTCAGAACAAAGCTCAATGGCTCTTACATTAAGAAACCTATGACTCTGCATTGTTGAATTACACTATTGGTTAGAGAAGCCAGGATAAATTTACAATGGAGGAAGCAGCAATATAATTTACAAAGGAAAGTGGATTAATCCCAGCTAAGTGGTCTACACATTGTAACTGAGAATGTCTGAAGATGGTTAAAGCATCAAGAGACTCTGGTATAACGCCATTCAGCCTGTCAGCCAAAAGCTGGTTATGCTGAGGTTTTACCACAAGTTGCCAAAATAAATATCATGCTGTGTAGTTTGTGGGCTTTGGTATTCCTAAAACAAAGAAATCCCAAACTTTATGGATATGTTATGTTACAAGAGGTAGAAAGAGATGGTTGTTTAAATTACTAATTTGCCAATGTTGTTTGGAAATTACAAACCCCTTATTATTTATTTATTTTTTTAAATAAAAACATACATAAACACTTAGAAATGTCAATTGAAAAAGACTGACAAGGGGCTTTCTGAGTCTATCAAGGTGCTAGCCTTCTACCTACCAATTATATGCAAATATGGGTACACTACTGGAAAAGCTAGAGAGGCTAGAATTACTTTTCCGATTTTCAAATGCATGTCATAAACTATAGGAAATCTACAGACAGAAAAAGGGGACTGTTGGCCAGCATTAATGTAACACAGCATATATGATCTTCCTTACCAATTAGCTCAGTAGATTTTTGACTTTTGGACAGCTTAAGGCTTATATTCACCATTTTTTATTTCAGAATATCAGAGACTGCAAAGAGAATAAGCTTGTATTTTCTAATCATAGAAGATAGCAGGATGTGCTAGCAGTAGTTTGAAAGCAGCAGTGCTTAGTGCACTGCTTGGTATCCTCAACGGTCTATCATTACGCTTTTTTTCATTACATGGCAGCAGGAGGTGTTACTGAAGTATATAAAATTAGGAAAACTCCAAAAATGGAAAAATCAAAATTTACTTGAAAAAGTAATATAAAATGTTTCTCAAGTCGCACTATAAATTCACACTGGCAGGTCACAACTGTGTTAAGTATCATTTGCAACTTCTGAAAGTTCAAAAAATTATGTAAAACATCATTTTAACATTTGTCAGCAGGAAATGTATTGGAGCTTTTCTCCCTTGCTGTAAAGTGGGTTACAGTTTTACATGTAATATACCTCTAGCAGTTGTGAGGAAAAAAGTAGTTACTCCTACTACCTGCATTAGCAGTGCTAGGGTAAGTCACCTTTCAGAATTATAGCGAAGGTACAAGAGGAAAAAAAATCAGAGAAATGTGAAGATAAAACAGCTTCTGCAGCATCTGTTGCCAGCTAAACCATAGATTTGTGATACTACAGTGAATTTAGTAAGCTATACCAATCTAAACTTTTGACATGAAGAGACTTAAACCTTTTAGTGTTTAAACAAACAAACAAACCAACCAACCAAAGGAATGTTAGTTTTGCTACATTTTTTTTTTCCCCACTACTGTGGAGATTAAGATATGAATGTGTTTTAGAAAGTAGTTTTGGAAATCGAGCTCACTATTTAGGCAAATCTGTAGGATCTACAGCTCTTAAAATCTTGTAGAAAACCATAGACACAGGAAGCTGTGTGCAAGGCCTGTTTCTGTCAGTACTTGAGTGTCAGCACTGAGCCTATAAGGCAACTCTACTGTCACTTAGAAGGACAACACTTGGGGAATTCAAGAGAGGGCTGGATGATAAAGGTAATGCTGTCCTCTGACGAAGTGTGCTGGTAGCCAATGCATGCATAAGTCATATCATAAGGAAATGATTGTATCAAAACACAGACTCTATCAAGATGAAAAATTGCTGTTGCCTGCAACTGGGTTCCTAGAAAGGTTTTTGCAGGATGTGAAAGGGAAAAATATTCATAAAATCAAATTCATTATTGTGGGCTGTAAATAAGTTTATTTAAATGTCCTTCTGCATATTTCCCAGGACTTCTTGTTCCCTGGTTTTCTTCAGTGTGGCCTTGTTTTAAGCACAGAAATGCCTGAAATGAGATGGAAATGTTCTCTCTATTCACTGCATTTATTTTCAGTTTGAAGCCAGGATTAGTTTTCAAACACTAAAATATATTGAAGATTTCCACTGACTTATTGGGACATATTCCAAGGTTAGCAATGTAAAATAGGAGAAAGAGGTGGGAATATGAAGGTTTTGAGATATATATACCGTTTAATATTAATGACAAATGATACATTATTTACAGAAGCTGGCAAATGAATTTGCTAAGCCACTGTCCATCATGTTTGAAAAATCATGGCAGTCACATGATGTTCCTGATAACTAGGAAAAGGGAAATATAAACCCCATTTTCAGGAAGGGGAAAATGGATGACCCGGGCAATTACAGACCAGTCAGTCTCACCTCTGTACCTGGCAAAATCTTGGAGCAGATTCTCCTGGAAGACATGCTAAGGCACATGAAAAGTAACAAGGTGCTTGATGACAGCCAGCATGGCTTCACTAAGGGGAAATCCTGCCTGACCAATTTGGTGGCCTTCTATGATGGGGCTACAGAACTGATGGACAGGGGGAGAGCAGTTGACGTTATCTATCTGGACTTGTGCAAAGCATTTGATACTGTCCCACACGACATCCTTGTCTCTAAATTGGAGAGACATCAATTAGATGGACCACTTGGTGGATAAAGAACTGGCTGGCTGGCTGCACGCAAAGAGTTGTGGTCAATGGCTCGATGTCCGGCTGGAGACCGGTAACGAGTGGTGTCCCTCAGGGATCAGTGTTGAGACCGGTCTTATTCAACATCTTTGTCAGTAACATGGACAGTGGGATTGAGTGCGCCCTCAGCAAGTTTGCCGATGACACCAAGCTGTGTGGTTTGGTTGATACGCTGGAGGGAAGGGATGCCATCCAGAGAGACCTTGACATGCTTGTGAGGTGGGCTGATGCCAAACTGATGAAGTTTAACCCTGCCAAGTGCAAGGTCTTACACCTGGGTCAGAGCAATCCCAGGCACAGCTACAGGTTGGGCAGAGAAGAGATTCAGAGCAGCCCTGCGGAGAAGGACTTGGGGGTGTTGGTCAATGAGAAAATGAACATGAGCTGGCAGTGTGCGCTCGCAGCCCAGAAAGCCAACCGTATCCTGGGCTGCATCAAGAGGAGCGTGACCAGCAGGTCAAAGGAGGTGATCCTGCCTCTCTACTCTGCTCTCGTGAGACCTCACTTGGAGTATTGTGTGCAGTTCTGGTGTCCTCAACATAAAAAGGACATGGAACTGTTGGAACAAGTCCAGAGGAGGGCCACGAAGATGATCAGGGGACTGGAGCACCTCTTATATGAAGATAAGCTGAGAAAGTTGGGGCTGTTGAGCCTGGAGAAGAGAAGGCTGCGTGGAGACCTCATAGCAGCCTTCCAGTATGTGAAGGGGGCCTACAAGGATGCTGGGGAGGGACTATTCATCAGGGACTGTAGTGACAGGACAAGGGGTAACGGGTTAAAAGTTAAACAGGGGAAGTTTAGATTGAATAGAAGGAAGAAATTCTTTTCTGAGAGGGTGGTGAGGCACTGGAATGGGTTGCCCAGGGAAGTTGTGAATGCTCCATCCCTGGCGGTGTTCAAGGCCAGGCTGGATGGAGCCTTGGGTGACATGGTTTAGTGTGAGATGTCCCTGCCCATGGCAGGGGGGTTGGAACTAGATGATCTTAAGGTCCTTTCCAACCATAACTATTCTATGATTCTATGAAGCAGTTGTCAGTCAGATTCAGACATGCTGTTCCATTGCTGAAAGGAGAATATTTATATGCCTCATGGTAGTATTATTCCACTTTATTCATAGTTATGACTGAAGTTCTTGAAGATTCATCAGATGGATTTATCTTGTTTTAAACTCAGTAAGCCACCCAGCTGCTTTCTCACTCCCCCCACTCCTTCCTCCCCCCCTGCTCCCAGAGGGATGGGGAAGAGAATTGAAAGAATGTAACTCCCACAGGTTGAGATAAGAACAGCCCAGTAACTAAGGTATAACACAAAACCACTATTGCTACCACCAATAATAATAATGATAAGAGAAATAACAAGGAAGAGAATACAACCGCTCACCACCTGCAGACCAATACCCAGCCCAACTGAGCAGTGATCTTGCTTTTCCAGGTAACTACCCCCAGTTTATATAGTGGGCATGACGTGCCGTGGTATGGAATATCTTTTTGGTTAGTTTGGGTCAGGTGTCCTGTCTCTGCTTCCTCCCGCCTTCCCCTCCTTCCTGGTAGAGCATGAGACTTAGAAGGTCCTTGGTCAGAGTAAACATTACTGAGCAGCAACTAAAAACATTGCTGTTATCAGTGCTGTTCCCAGGCTGAAAGTCAAAAACACAGCACTGCACCAGCTACTAAGAAGGAGAAAAATGACTGCTACTGCTGAACCCAGGACAGGATTGTACTGTAATTCTTTTCTGACCACCCAGCAAATCATATGCATTTCAGAGTAAGCAAGCAGCACAAAGGCGAAGGAACTTAATGGAACTCTTGATGAGGGTGGACTATTATTATTTTGTGGCCACCCAAGTGTGCCATGTGCATTACAGGATAAGGAATCTCATGCCCTAATAGTGAAGCAAAAAGAATTGATTGCACAAGGAGATAACATTGTTATTCAAAGACAAGCATTCTGAAACAGTTCTATTTTTTATGCATAAATAAAGATTTTTATTTTCAATGTAATTGCTAGATCACTATTAATGCAGAAGATGAGGAAAGTATAAAGAAGTGGACTGGAGGAGGATGCATTCAGAAATTTTGCAAAAACTATTATTGATAATGTCATGGGAATGTACATGAGCATGACATATATTTATCTATAACTCGGAGCATGTATTCCTTGTTTCTTTTTGAAGATAGCAGGATCTTATGAATACATTTCCAACTGCAACTGTATATTCTTGATACCTTGTGGATTGGAAATAGAGTCTGATTCTAGCTGCCAAATCATAAAAGTTCACATTGTTCTTTAGATAACAACTAAGAATGATCTGAAAATGTACAACTAAAATTGTAGCCTTGAACCTTTCCCTTGTTCTGCCTCCCTCTCCCTCTGTGTCCATACTTTGCAATTAAGGAAAAAGAGTGAAATGGGGTGATGCAGAAATATGATGGGGCAGTCAGAAGCACCATCAAATTCCTAGTATGCCCACTGTAACATGAATCCAAGCAGCACAACAATGCATTATTTGTGTGCTACTTCTTTCAACACCCTTTACTATGAAATCTTGATCTTACCTAAGCATACATATAGGTTACAAAAAGAACTGATGGGAGAGAACAGCCTAACGGCAGCCATTATACATCTCACAGCTTATCCAGAAGCAAGCTATAACTGGAAGCAATAAGTGCAAAAGAGTTGAAATGAAGTTACAGTATCTTGCAGCTGAACATGCAATTTTCATATATCCCAGCCTTCCTTGACCCTCTCTCTTTGACACCTTGTATTTTCAGAAAGTATAAAATGGTGATGATAGTCATTGTCAGAACACGTGAGTACGAAAGAAATCCCTGAGCCATGGACCACTGGTAGCTTGCAATTTAATGGATTTCCTCTCCGCTCTGTAATTCTACACTGGGAAGCAAAGGGAAGTCTGAGTGTTCCAAACACGAGAAAAAAATATCAGGGCTGTCTATGCCTTACTCTGTCCTTTGGCTGCTGGAAAAAATCCAATTTTTATCCACTAAACCAGATAAGAGCTTTTTTACACTTTACCTTAAAATATTTGGAGAGAGACTTTCCATATTTTTTTAGCAGATGAATGACAATTATATGTCTTTCCCTCAATAAAAGCTTATCCACTAAATGTCCAGTACAGCACAAATATCATACAGGAATAAACTGAGCAATCTCTCTTAAATTACCAAGGCTCCCTCAGCATATTCACTTGTGTCCTACAACTTAATTCTCCAGAGTCTGATTGCTGCATAAGTCAGAAAAGCAGGGTTGATGATTGAATGCTAAAAGGGGATGACATGTAATACCTTATTAGGCATTCAAGAGGGGGTTATTTCCTTTAAGAATTTCAATTAGCTGCTAAAGAACAGGAAGCTGCTGAAGCTACCATGAGAAAGAAGCTGAAGATGCAATTTGCAGCTGGTCAACAGGTAAGAGGCAATTTTCATCCTATTATGCTGTGTTCTGCAGGAGACAGATTGGGCTAGTGTGCAGGAAAATGCTTTACTAGCACTTTAGCAAAGACCTATCAGTCTCTAGAGCTCATGGTTTTGTCTGAAAAGCTAAATGAGGGCTTTGCAGTCCAGATAATAGGGGTATGGGGGAACTTAAACAGTGTTGTGTTTCTTGCTCAAGTCAGCAAATAAAAAAAAAAAAAACTAAAAAGAGATAAATCATATGTGTTCACCACTGAAGTCCAAAAACAGTATATGCTTTTGATGGTTAAGCTTAAAAGATATCTACACATAGATAGCTATGCCACACAAATATTAAAAATAATACTCTATTAGAAATCAGTGATGTCTTGCAAACATTTCATCCTGTAAAATGAAGTTTTTGTCAACAACTTCTTTCCCCATGCATGTATGCATATTTAATCATAGCTTTCATTTTCCTATGTTCAGAATTCACAGAAGAGAATAAGGAACTGGTCCTTCCTTTCACTGGGAGAAAAAAATATGTCCCAAAGTACTGTGCTTATTAATAGATCCACATTGACTGAAAGATGATAGCTCTAATTAACAGCAACAAGGGACTGTTGGCTTTAAGCAGAAGTAGTGAAGAGTTCTGATTTGAGATCACTCAAACATCGTGTAGATAATTCTTGGCATTTTTTCTACTGATTTCCAAAGTGTTTTTATTGCAGAGTACTCTATGGAGAGTTCTTGCCAATTTACTTCACGGCAATTTGTTTCTTCTTTTCCTTGTTATTTTGCTTTACACTTCTAGACACTGCTTATATTGTTTTCATCTTCTATCCCGTGTTCTAGCATACAATTGCTCTTCTTTGTAGGCTTAGTCTTCATACAGTTATTGTACTGCTTCTTGTCTCCTGAGTTAAAGCTCTCATATGTCAGTGGTCTTGCTTGTTGTTTTACCACTTAGGAAAGGGTCAGCATAGCTTGTAGGCATACCTTAGGGATGGGACACTTAATAGCTCCTGTGGGGTTGGACATCTATTTTTACAAGGCTGTACCAAGAACAATAGAAGTAGGAAAAAAATCGCAAAGGAACAGCCTGCTACTTCAACTCTCAACCAATGAACAGTGAATGTGAATAGTCCTCAAATCTGAGCATATTTGGTGTTGCTAAGAAACAGGGAAGAGGGCCAGTAAGCTCCTATTGTTTCAGAGAATATATGCATGGCAGGTAAAAATGAAGATCCTTCCTTATCCTGGCCTGGAGTTCTGATCTCTTTCCACACACATCAGTTTCCAGGTGACAAAGCACTGACTGAAACTGAGATCTCCTGGAACAGGGATCCTGAGGAAAATTTGTCCAATCTATGGTCCAACTTTTGAAGATTTTAGATAAAAGCAAGGAGTAAAACAAAACTAGGAATAAATTTTGTAATATCTCGTGGTGTAAAGCCTGTTCCTGAGAAAAGTCCTATCATCTAAAATAATTTTAAGCATCCCTTGATCCCCATGACAGCATATATATATGCATCCATGTGTAGGTGTCAGGCTGATGCAATCTGAAATCACTTTGTGCCTCTCACTTTCACCAGTGTTCATATTTCACATGACGAAAGAATAGCTTCAGTTTGATTTTAAAGGTGTGCTTATTAACAGACATATCTTTCTGATCAGCCTGCGCTGGTTGCATTGTCTTGGGCTCTCACCACATCATAGCGGATGCCTGTATTAGTGTCATGTGGTAAATCCAGATACAGGATGAAGGAAGAAAAAATGATTCCTATCTGAGAAGTGCTCCTGATGTTTACCCAAGAAGCTTGGGGTGATCCATCCAGGGGCAGCTAAGTGCTGAGAGTCTATGAGAATCCTGACTTCCCACTCCCACTAAATGAAGAGCCCAGTGTGAGCCAAGGAGCCCTACCTTTCACATGGATGGTATCTGTCAGAGGCAGCTGTAGGGAGGGACACTCATTTCAGCCAGTACTAAGTACCCTGAAAGGTTCTCATAAGCTAAAAATTTTGATTTTAACCACAATATGAGTGTCAGGTACTATGCATCAATAAAAGCAACCTTGAAATTATTCCTATAAAACCATACATTTATCTAATGTTTGTATTTTGAATGTCATAGACAGGAATGGATACATTCATTATTGTCATCTACATTCTTAAGTCTCACCTGCATTTTTTGCTCTGTAAATATTGGATGAAATTACTTAAAAGGAAACCTTGAGCTTTAAACACATGTATAAACCACCCACTTATACTACTAAAGTGAAAGAGACACTATTTGAGTGGCTTAGCACATAAGAGTGAGTTCACTCACCAGACATATATATGTTCTTGTAGTTTTGCAGGGGGTTACCAAGGCCAGCTGTGTTCCAAATAAATTTGCTGACCTAAGTGAACTTCCTATCAACAAAATTCCCCCAGGCTCCCATTATTTCTTGTCAACAATTAATCAACAGCTGCTAAAAAGTTATGAGTGTGCTTGCAATTTTCAGTAAAACTGTCTTCTGAAATGTACAAGGAGGCTTTTCCTCCTAACTCTGGTGTGAATTTTCTGATTGATTTTTTAAACCAATTACCCTTCTGAACTCCCATGTCTCCTGTCTTTGGCAGAAAGGATTCCAGGCTTTACCATGACAGGCATGGATAGCTTTCGCTGATGCCTATAAATTCAGTCTTCCAAAGGAGTGACCTCTACTGCAGAAAGATGCTAATATTTGTCAGAATTCTAGCATGCATAAACAGGATGTGGTTACTCCTTTTGAAGTCATGTAAATATTCAAGTTTTCTGTTGGGAATCAGTATTATTTTGTATCTCTACTCGTGGCAGTCAGAGAGAGAGTCCTGTTTGTGCAAACACCCTTACTCAAAGTGGTGCTTTAAGGGTCTCCATTCCACAAGGGTATGTTGGGCAAAGCTCAGTGAACAGTGTGGAGTCGTCCTTGCTGGAGTCCCTTTAAGAACCGGGGGGGGAGAGCTCACTTCTATTCCTTTTTCTCTTCCTGAACCCATAGGAAAGTCTTGCTTTATCCTTGCGGGCAAAACGGATTGTACATACACACAGAGATGACACTGTACCAAACTATGCTGAAGACCTGATGATAATGTTCCCAAAACTGTTTAAAATAAGAACTTTGGAGCTTTGAAGTCTAGGACATTTCACCTTTTTTGCATCAACTACTGGACAACTGAAGCAGGAAATAAAATATGCAGCAAGAAAATCACTGAGACACTCCAAACACTTAGAATAAACCCTACCAGATCTTCTGGACTGGTTTTGGAAGGAAAAGCAAGTTATTCTAGAGATTCATTTGTGGAAGAAAAAAAGAGTTAATCCCACTATGCCAGTGTGACTTCACCTACAAAGAATATCTCATTTGTCCAAACATTTGCAGGATCAGGCCTTGTGCATTGCTCTCAGTGACTGACAATTACATCATGTTCTTTTGACTTTCCTTCTGTTCAAATAACCTAAAACACAATGCATTTTTTTATGACCCAGGTCGCCTTTTGTTTTCCCACAGAGACCAAAAACAACATTCAACAAATTTGACTGATAAAAGATTTTTATCTTACATGGGAAAGCAGTGCTGTTTCTCTAAGCCACACATAATATATTAGTAATAATGGTATTCCACTTCAAACAAATTACAAACTAATGTTAGTGTTCTTAACAATGTTGTACTAAATAATAACTCCCCACAGGCCAATTTGCATACAAAATGTAACATTTAAAGCCAACTTACAATTAGCACTTTGTTATGGAAGTCTGTGGATTGTAATTTACTGAAACAAAGTTATACTTGCTGCAAGGAATTTTAATTTATGAAAAATTACCCATTTAGAATTGCTGTCACAGTGGACCAACTTATATTAAAATGATGGGTACCTAATAAATACATTAATTCTTAATGCAATGAATGACAAAATGAAACAAAGTAAATGTAGGATTAATGATTGTACCTCTTTGTAAATAAAGAATGTAAGCCAACAACTCTTTCCCTCTTAACTGATGATGGCACATAGAGCAATATGTGTGTGAGAGGAGGAGGCAAGGAGTGGAGTCTGAGAGGAGAGGAAATTAATGAAGGGGAAAAGGAAAAGCAAGGAGGGATGCACAGAACAGAAAGAACAAAGAAAAACACAGGATGTTAATGAACTGAAAATTAGTTTACAAGTAAACTTGAAAAATCTAGCTCAGCCAAGATGAATCACACTAGTACTTCATTTCCCTTGGGTGAATACCATAAATCACCTGACAATGATAGTGAAAGCTCTCAATCCCACAGATTTTATTTGAAGGGAAGGAATATTAATTATCTGATTGTACTTATAATACAGAACATAAAAATATAGACATTCTGATGCAAAAAAAAAAATTTCCTAACTAGTCTCCTGAATTCATGTTTAAAAACTTGAGGTTTGTTGTTCATGTTAGTTTGAGGGGATCTGGCCCTCAGGGCCATCTGGTGGATCATCCATTTAAAAATAAAAGGTCAGAAGAGTGCCTAAAAAATCAGATCAAAGTCTGTTTCACAGGCACTCAGTCAGACCTGGGCAGGGGGAGAGGGTGTCACATGCATCTGTGTACTGGGTTCATGTGACTAGCTACAGAAGTGTGCTGTCATCATCACATCTGCTTGCACGGTGGAGAAAGGCCTTGCCAACCAAGCCTGTGACTTTTCACCAGCTCCAGGTCAGAACATCACCTGCAGTGCCACCACTGATACTGGGAAGGAGAAGGCAGGGACCAAACAAACAAAACTCATGCAAGATACAAGAGGCCACTATGTGTCTGTAATATTTACACAGTGGACATGTCCACTGTAGATGTTTCAAAACTGCTTGGGTAATCTAGTCTCTTCAGGGAACAGAGCCATTCCCACATAATTTATGTGACTAATCACAACAACTACATAAGTTCAGCCTTTTCACATCTGAAGGAATCACTGGCAACTCTGCTTGTGACAGTCCATTGAGCTAAAAATAATGTGGAAAGTTATCTCCCCATGGATATCCTGTGAGAAAAGATAGTCTAAATTTAAGATAAATCATTCTTTGAGGTTATTTACCCACCTCTAGTTAAATCTGATATATCCCTTCATCTATAACAAAATTCTGGACAGTATAAACTCAAATTAGGTCATAGCTTGCATTTGGTAGCATGATACTATGGCAACAGTGGGAAGCACTGGTTGATAGAAAAATGAAATGAAGAATGTAGTAAACACCCAGTAAGCAACATAAATTCACTTATCCTTAAAGAAACACAGACACATATTTCACACACTTGGAAGCTTCCCATTCTGATGGAGACCAGGGTGAACTTTGCCCTCAAGATTATAAGGAGAGCTCTGAGGATCAAAATGAGCCTGGGAGTAAGTAGTCACCACTTCATTGTTCCCTCTGTTTTTTCACCAGCACAAAGTTTTGCTATGGTTCTATGAATATCTTTTTACTAAGAATTGTTTCTTTTCTTTAGACATTATATCACTATGTGCTTTTACAAAACAATGACGTATTCCGATGGTCAAGATTCGTCTTTCAAGGCTTCAAAAATTCTAATAGTAGAACAAAATGCTTTAAAAATAACTGTGAAGGATGTGGAAAAAGAAAAAAAAGACAAAATGTATCAGATTAGCTAAACCCTTCTTTTTATTTTTAGCTTTCGTTTGCTTCTTAAAAAACAGCCTTGTTGTTTTATTCAACTCATCTAATTCAGATTCTGGATCCAGCCTAGTCTGACTCCCTGTTTGACTTTATGTATAATGGATGTTCTCATGTAACATGTTGAAATTGTTTACTAGAACATAAATTTAAACAATCAAAAGCTCTTAACACAGTATAAAAAGCAAGACTACAGAAGACTATCCATTGAGTATGTAGCTGGTAGAAGACAATTCACAAAAAAATAAATACCTCTATTACAATATTTTCCCTCATTTTTTAATTCAGAGAATTGCCAGCATGCTCAAAACTGCCCATCCTGGTAGTCAAACATAGGTGGTGTGTTCCAAGGGCATGTTTTTTTTTCTAGTTTAGAGGATAATTTTGACAAGCACCTGCTCTTCACTCTCAATCTGTAACATGACAGATAAGGTGAGTTTTTCTGGTCTTCCTGAAAACAGAAGCAATACATGTCCTGTTGGCCAAATGCTTTACCTTCACCTAAGGAGCTGCTATTTTTCTGTCATCATTTCTTTTTTTGTGCTTGATGTGGCACTCCCGTGATTTGAGCTCTTATGATAAACAGCATTTTACTGAATCTCATTTTAAAATAGTTTCCAGGAGATATTAAATGTTGCAGTTGCAATCAGCAAACAACAAATAAATGGAAATAAAAACCTGCTCAATAGAACTTGAATAAGCTTACCCTACTTTCCATGAATTCTTTATGTCCATTTCATTTGAAATTTTGTATTTTTCTATTCTGTCAAATGATGTAAAGGAAGGTGAAACTTTCTTTCATAAATAAAACCATCATAACCAATCACTGAGAGGATGACTTCTTAGGAACTATCAATAAATGATAGTGGCAGCATGCCTTTCAAATGCCTAATGCTTTATACCCAGGAGATTTTATTGAACGTACAGCACTGCATGATCTAATAGTAAACAGCCATAGCTATAAATGGTTAGGAACATTCTCTACACTGACCAAATCAATTTTCTCCAGCTTCACCTCTGAAACCAATATGAAACTAATCACCAAAAACTTCTTAGCAATTTCTGGAAAATAAAGTTGTGATTCAGATCTCTACTGGAAAACTAAAAGGCAGGGGTGATTATTTTACTACATGAGGCTACCTGGCAGTTTTATAGTGGTACTATCCAATAAACACATACTGATCCTTTACCTAGCAGTGATTCTTGCATTGATTCTTTTTGTCTTATTCTCCAAAAGCTAAGAAGATTAAAGAAAATTAATAAAGCATCATCTCAGCATTTCATCTGATGTAAATCAATGTGAGTGACTTCTGCAAACCTGTGTCCACTTAACCCGGCTGTATATATGACAGTTTTATTAAATAGAAAGGCTGAGATGTAATTTAGTGAAACACATTGAAATAAGACATTTTAACAGAATACAAATAAGAATAGACCCTTTTATCTCAAAATCACAAAAAGGTTCATCTAACAACATAGTTAATTGAGACCCCACTTCAGAAAAGTATTTACCTTAGTGATTAATTTTAAATCTAAAAAACATTATTATGAATACCTTAGAGCTGAAAGGAAATTATAATGCTAATGGGGAAAGAGAATGGAAGTAGAATATTATTTTAAGTCAAAATTCATTCAGTGGCATATGCCAAAATCCAAATTATTTGTACTTGTACAAGTAGCACTTCACTTGACTGATAAAAATGGTAGATTCTTATCTTGCTTCAAACAAGTAAAACATACCCAAACTACAGCTTTCCTTGTCAATAACAGTGGTTTTAGTAGATGAAAATTAAAATGATTTGACTGTGTATCCATTCTGAATCACCATGTGGTAGCAAGATTGAAACACTGGGGACTTTTAAAGTTACAGATAATATTAATGTATTCATGTAAATCATACAAGGACACTGCTATTTTCTAGTTGAAAATGATGCATTCTTGCCTTTCAATAGTTTTAGTAGGCATATAATTCAACTTTATTTATAAACAAAATGGGTTTAATGGGTATATGTATACACTCAGAATATGTCTCAAAGGTTGTTCTTTTGCACCTGTGATTGATGGTTTCCTTCCCTTTGTTAATACATGAGGTTTCTAAAAGAATATTTTTTCTTGAAGGCACAGATGTTATATCACAGAGAATTTTGTTTCATATTATAAATAATTCAAGTGTAAAGAAAAATTTCAGGGAGAAATTTCCTGTTTATATACATTTATCTTCAGCAATTATCTTTGAAGAGAAACCTATTAAAAAAAAAAAAAAAAAAAGAGCTGCATATATAGGTAATACTGACAAGTTTTAGTCATTTGTTTCTAAATGTTTGACCAATACAAAAACTAATCTTTAAGTTAACGTTCTCTTTCTCCTCCCTATTCCTTGCCTCAGGTGTACCTCTCTACTTTTGAAACAGCTATTAATCTTTTCTATTCAGACTAAATGTTCATCTCATATTTTAACTTTGTGCAGTGTTGATTAAGTACACAGACCAAAAGAATATGTCCAATTTCCACAGTTTTAACTAAGAGGTAGCAACTGGAATGTCTGACAGTACGTTCCTGATATAATATTTCATTAACTGTTGGAAAGTTTCATAGAAACATTTGGGTTGGAAAGAGTTCTCCTGTCCTATCTCTTGTTACATGGAAGAAGAGACCAACACCTACCCTGCTACAACCTTTCAGGTAGTTGCAGAGAGCAATAAGGTCTCTCCTGAGCCTCCTTTCCTCCAGGCTAAACAATCCCAGTTCTCTCAGCCTCTCCTCATAAGACTTGTGATCTAGAGCCTTCACCACTTCATTCCCCCTCTTTGGACACACTTCAACACCTCAGTGTCTTGTAGTGAGGAACCTCAAACAGAACACAGTATCTGAGGTGCAGCTTCACCAGTGCCAAGTACACGGGGACAATCACTGCCCTAGCCCTGCTGGCCACAATATTGCTTATAAAAGCCAGGGTTCTGTTGACCTTCTTGGCTACCTGAGCACAAGCTGGCTCATGTTCAGCAGTTGTTGATCTACACCCCGAGGTTCTTTTGTGCCAGGTAGCTTTCCAGCCACTCTTCCCCAGGCCTGTAGCGTTGCATGGGGTTGTTGTGAGCCAAGTGCAGGACTCGGCACTTGGTTCTGTTGAACCTCATACAATTGGCTTCAGACCATCGATCTAGCCTGTCCAGATCCTTCTGTAGAGCCTTCCTACTCTCTTACCCCTCAAGCACATCAACACTCCTGCCCAATTTGGTGCCTGCAAACTGCTTCCCAAGGGACTCTGTCAATCAGTCTCCTAAACAGGCCAAAGTCTGTCTTCTGGAAGTCTAAGGTAGAAGTTCTGCTGAATCCCCTTCTTAGTTCTCCAAGAATCAATAACTATAATTTTGTGATTGCTATGCCCAAGATGGCCTCCAACCATATAATAACCCACAAGTTCTTCTTGGTGCAATGGGAGCCTTCACTAGTTGGCTCACTCACCAGCTGTGTCAAGAAGTTATCTTCCACACACTCCAGGAACCTCCTAGACTGTTTTCTCTCTGCTGTATTGTATTTCCAGCAGACATCTGGTAAGTTGAGAACAAAAGCTAAAGATTGTGAGACTTCTCCTAGATGCATGTAGAGTATTTTGCCTGTCTCTTCAGATAAGGTAAGACAAGAACTGTATGTCTAAGTATTAAAATATCCATCATATTAAGTATATACTTCTCAATGAACAGAACAGTATTTCCTAGGATACAACTATTTATCAATTAAGGAAGGAAAGTATCAGAAGTACCAAGTGATAGATTATTAGTGCCATTAGATTTTGTTACAGAATTAATTTGGCTGCCCCTAAATGATGACTTTGAGATTATGTAGTAGTGAACAGAGACAAAATTATTAAAACTAGTGGGAGGTCAAGCAGAAAAGGTCTGATTCTCAAAGTAAAATCTTGTTAAAATTCCAGTGATAAAAAGCTTTGGTTTCTCCAGTCTTTAAAAAAGTTAGATCAAGCCTTTTTCTATTAGAAAAGCAGTCTTCCAGGATGAACATTTGACATTATATCTTTTTAATTTGTTTTTTTAATCAAGGCTAGTATGACAGTTCAGTGTGGTCTGCCCTCTGTAAAAGAAGTGCAATCAGGTTAAGCCTGTAAATGCTTTGGAGACATTTCTACCAAAGGCTTGGGTTTGCTGGGTTTGGTTTCTTGTCTGTTGGTTTTTGTTGTTGTTTTTTTTCTTTTTTGTCTTGGCTCTTCCAGTTTTAAAAATTATTTCACATCTAACTCACCTTCGATTCAGGGTCAAGAATTCAGATAATATTCCAAAGGAATTAATTATTAACTGTCAATAAAGGTCCTTCCTAAGCTTTAAATTGTACTGCAGTTCATTTCAGAGGAATAATAGAAAAAGAAAAACTCTTTATTGTCCGAGAAAAGAAGGGTTTCTTTGTCTGCTTATTAAATGTTGAGAATCAACAGAGCAGTTTTTCTAAACTAAGTTTCTGAAGATTAAATAGGAAAATATATATAACTAATATTTAATGCATGTTATAATGCCTCAAATCGTGCAATTTCCTTGGCAAACAGAGAAAGCTGTGCTCAGACAAAGCTTAAGCATTTTTAGTTTTGGTACAGTGAGAACCCTCACTTCTGTTTTGGGCACTACCTCTCACAGAAGCAAAAGTAATTTTATATGTCTGTGTTTGCAAGCTTTTGCTTTTGCTTCCTAACTTGATTCACATTGTTGTGAAGAAGCAGTCACCATAGACCTTCATGAGGCAGAAAGGGATGGGTTCTTTCTTTCCTGCTGATATTCAGCAAGAGATTTTTTCCACAAGTCTGTGTAAGAGAATAGCCCTTTATTTATTTAAATTTCAATTGAAGCTCTTCAGAAACTGGTTTGGGTTTTTTTTTAGTTGCTTACTTAGAGACTACAGGTGACCATCAGTAGTTATGTGTGTTAAAGATCAAGGAGGAAAGAAGAGAAAACACTAAATCAAAAATTTAAAAATTGCGTGAATGTAGTGTCATTGATTTAACATGCCATTGACAGAGCTTGTCTGTAACAACTTCTTTGTGGAGAAACTGTTTCCTCGCCAGATTTGAGGGGGAACACATATCAAGGAATGACTAATATGTCAGTGCAGTGGTTTATCACTTCAAGCTCTATTTTCTTCAGAGGTATTTTATTTGCAATAAATATATAGATATATTGATATTCAGTAACTATGAGTTATTTCAGTATGAAGGGGTCCTTAAATGAAAACTTTGATTTCTATCTTTTTTTTTGTAATCTACTGGTATTCTTGAATGTAAACATCACCTTTGTAATATCTAATTTCCTTAGATAACTTTTCTAATACCTAAACCTTTCTAATATCTAAACTTAAACTATTGTTTATGAATCTACCCTTTGGAAAATACACATAACAATAAGTGGAATTTCCTCATTCTGTTAGAAAGCAAATTAATGACTGTATCTAAATGAAGTTAGATAATTCACCAAAATGCTCACATCTCATTTATAAGTATTTCTCATATGCTCAGAGATAAGTCGCATGTTGCAGTTATGCATTCTTTTCCAATTTGCAAGTGCAGACCTTTATAAGAAATTTTCTGAAAATATTGATACAAAGCAAGAGTAATACAACAATAAATGTTCATTAAATTGGATGTATGAAGAAAAAGAGACTGCTGCTCATATTTCTTTCAAATCAATTTTTTACCTACCTGTGGAATGCTTCAGTAGAACCCTTAATATGTATATAGGCTATTACATGAAAAAACAATTCTCAAAGGCTATCTTTAGTGTAGAAAGACCAATGAAGAGTAGGAGAGAAGATATCTTAGATGATGATCGTAGCATGAGAGCAGCAACCTAGCCTGGAGGATTTGAACCAGCTTCTGGAGTAGTCTTAAGGAAGTACAGTAGAGCTAACGTGGGTGAGTTATTCCCTGAGACTCATCTCAAAAATTATTTTGCACTTGTTTTAAAATGTACTTTTTAAAAACGAATGATAAACAATTTTTATGCTACAGTATGTGAAGTAGTGAGCAACTTAGGATGATGATGGGAACATTTTCGACTTATTTTCTTTTATGCCTTGAAGTAAACTAGCTGTAAGACACAATGGTATATATACAAATGGGAATTTGCACCTCATTAAGCCTTAAATTGTGCTAGGTATCTGACTGCAAAGCTATTGTAAAAAGAGAAACTGGGGGAGAAAAAATCTCCTCAGTGAAATATACTCATCAACTTTTTAAACTTTATTGCAAAAACAGTGTAAGAATACTCAGATCTAATACTAGAAAATCCTCAAGAATTTTTAGAAGAATACAAGCAATTAAAAGAAATTTAATCAGAAAACAGCAATACAACTGTGGGATAAGCAGCTGAAAAAAAATGTATAGTTTATGAACAATGATATTTAGAAACTGGAAGACTAGGAAGGAATAACGGAAATTTAAATGATGTGGCAAAATGAGGGCAACATATCCAGCAAAGAAAGGACAAGAGACCTTTGAAAGAATATACAGGATAACTAGAAGGAAGTGAAGCAGGAGGGCCAGGAGACCTCCTGGGATGGATAAGGAGCTGCTGAGGAAAATTCAAAGGGAAAAAGAGGCTTATAAAAGGTGGAAGCAAGGACAGGCGGCCTGGGAAGAATACAGGGATGTTGGCCAGGAAGCTAGGGACCTGGTTAGGAAAGCTAAGGCCCAGTTAGAATTAAACTTGGCTAGGGATGTTAAGGATAAGAAGAAGGGATTCTATAGGTACATAGAGAATAAAAGACAGACTAGGGACAACACAGGCCCCCTCCGGAAGCTATCGGGAGAACTGGCTACACAGGATTTGGAGAAGGCTGAGGTTCTTAATGACTTCTCTGCCTCAGTCTTCACTGGCAAACGCTCTGACCACACCACCCAAATCTTGGGAGGTGGACGCAGGGACTGTGAGAATGATGACTCTAGGCCTTCTACCACTGTAGAAGAGGCTTTAGTTCGAGATCATCTTAAAAACCTAAACGTACACAAGTCCATGGGACCTGATGACATCCATCTGCGGGTCCTAAAGGAGCTGACAAATGAAGTTGCTAAGCCACTGGCCATCATATTTGAAAAATCACGGCAGTCAGGTGAAGTTCCCGATGACTGGAAAAAGGGAAATATAACCCTCATTTTCAAGAAGGGGAAAATGAATGACCCAGGCAATTACAGACCAGTCAGCCTCACCTCTGTACCTGGCAAAATCTTGGAGCAGATTCTCCTGGAAGAAATGCTAAGGCACATGAAAAGTAACAAGGTGCTTGATGACAGCCAGCATGGCTTCACTAAGGGGAAATCCTGCCTGACCAATTTGGTGCCCTTCTATGATGGGGCTACAGAACTGATGAACAAGGGTAGAGCAGTTGATGTCATCTACCTGGACTTGTGCAAAGCATTTGATACTGTCCCACACGACATCCTTGTCTCTAAATTGGAGAGACATCAATTTGATGGGTGGTCCACCCGATGGATAAAGAACTGGCTGGCTGGCTGCACGCAAAGAGTTGTGGTCAATGGCTCGATGTCCAGCTGGAGACCGGTAACAAGTGGTGTCCCTCAGGGATCGGTGTTGGGACCGGTCTTGTTCAACATCTTTGTCAGTGACATGGACAGTGGGATTGAGTGCACCCTCTGCGAGTTTGCTGATGACACCAGGCTGTGTGGTTCAGTTGATATGCTGGAGGAAGGGATGCCATCCAGAGGGACCTCAACACGCTTGTGAGGTGGGCTGATGCCAACCTGATGAAGTTTAACCATGGCAAGTGCAAGGTCCTACACCTGGGTCGAAGCAATCCCAGGCACAGCTACAGGTTGGGCAAAGAAGAGATTCAGAGCAGCCCTGCAGAGAAGGACTTGGGGGTGTTGGTCAATGAGAAAATGAACATGAGCTGGCAGTGTGCGCTCACAGCCCAGAAAGCCAACCGTATCCTGGGCTGCATCAAAAGGAGCGTGACCAGCAGGTCGAAGGAGGTGATCCTGCCCCTCTATTCTGCTCTTGTGAGACCTCACTTGGAGTATTGTGTGCAATTCTGGTGTCCTCAACATAAAAAGGACATGGAACTGTTGGAACAAGTCCAGAGGAGGGCCACGAGGATGATCAAGGGGCTGGAGCACCTCCCATATGAAGATAGGCTGAGAAAGTTGGGGCTGTTCAGCCTGGAGAAGAGAAGACTGTGTGGAGACCTCATAGCAGCCTTCCGGTATCTGAAGGGGGCCTACAAGGATGCTGGGGAGGGACTCTTCATCAGGGACTGTAGTGACAGGACAAGGGGTAACGGGTTCAAACTGAAACAGGGGAAGTTTAGATTGGATCTAAGGAAGAAATTCTTTACTGTGAGGGTGGTGAGGCACTGGAATGGGTTGCCCAGGGAGGTTGTGAATGCTCCATCCCTGGCGGTGTTCAAGGCCAGGTTGGATGGAGCCTTGGGTGACATGGTTTAGTGTGAGGTGTCCCTGCCCATGGCAGGGGGGTTGGAACTAGATGATCTTAAGGTCCTTTCCAACCCTAACTATTCTATGATTCTATGATTCCATATATAGTACCTGGACATGTGACTGCTGGAGCTCTATTCTTACTTGACCAGCAAACTGACCAACACACATATTTAAAATCAAAATCAGCTCAATATCAGTGTGGCTGCTACTGCTTTTCAGAGAATCTGGGAACAGCTGTCTGCTAAGACTGAATCTAAATCCACATGGGGCTCATGCAGAAGATTTCTATGGTCAGCTCCTTGAGGAGGTAAACAAGAGAAAGAACATCTTTCAATAAATAATATATATCATCATTATACTATAAGGTAAAGAGTCTAAACCTGTTATTCAGCAGTATAAGATTCACATTTATTAGAGAATGACTCACAAAAAACTGTCTCCACAGAAGACTCTACACATTCACAGGCTAAAGAAACCACCAGGGAAGTACTTTGCAGAACTGAACCAAATTAAATGCAAAGAAAGACATTTCCCACAGCTGGCCATTTATAATCATCATCATATTACCTTTTTTCTCCTAGCTGATGTGCACATTTCTCTAGCTTACTTTCAATAGACAGCTCTACTCTGAGTAAGGAACAAAATTTTTAGATTAGATAATACTTAAGAGGAACATTCTGTTAGAAAAAGCATTTTTATCCTACTCAACTTCTCCTATTTCTCTGCCTCTGAAAATTCCACGGGTAAGACAAACCAATTTAGAAACTGTTTTAAAAATTTAGTCCTCAAAAATAAAATCAGACGATAGAGTCATAAAGATTAAAGTATTGTTGAATTATTGTCATTAAATAAAAACCTGCTAAAAAAAAATATTTGAAAGGGTTGAAATAACTTCCCCCACTTTTTCATACATCATACTGTTCTGTAACAGTGGTGGAAGATGCATCTTTTGCAATCTCCCACAGAAAACTATTGCTTTCCTTCAAGAAGTCTTACAGAAACTGAACTGTTAAACTCCACTGAGAAAGGTAAGAAAGGCAGCTATAGTCTCAGGTTCACCAATACCTTAGCTTGCATTTCTTCAGCTTGTATTTGAAAATAGAAATGTACTGTAAGTTCTCAGCAGTATTTACTGGGTTCAGAGACAATTGGTGACCCACCACTCATGACTACAGGTTTGTGTTTGTTTTTTTGTTTGTTTTTTTCCTTTTTTTTTTTTTGTTCCCCACATCATCTGACTTGCTTTTCTCTCATCATTGAATATATAGTTGTGAAAATCAACAGACATTACCTACAACACCAATTAAGCAGTTAAGCAATTACCGACATAAGAACAGTTTTTATAAAAGGATGTTAATGTCCACATAAACCTTGTTCTGTCATTGTTCCCAGTTTCTGCCAGTGATCTTCAGTAAATTATAAATGAACAGGTAAATGATTGCTAATACCAGAAACCCATTCAATGCTGCCAAAAGAGGTGGGGTGGAGGAAGTAATTTTACAAACATACTGACGGTCCCCTAATGGCCTGTTTCTGAAAAGAAAGTGCGTCTTGAACCTCCTGGTACTTCAAAGAAAACTGTTGTGCAAATTCCATGAAGGACACCAGTGTAAAAAAAGTGCACTAAAAAAAAAAAAAAAGAAGCTGTCTGTAGCATACCCACTAACCAGCCATGCCCACTTGCAGAACTTGGCAGTAAATAAGAAGACAATAATTTTTTTCTGGAAAACATACAAATGTCACATGAGTTGCATTCAAATGTATAAACTTAAGTTTGCAAATCTTAAGCATTTTTTCTCTGTATAACGAATAGCTGGAGATGAGGCACCTTTAAGCAAGTAATTTATCCCATCTTGAGACAAGCCTGTAATGAAGGTGAGGTAAATCCTCTTCGTTAGTTATATATTTTTCTCTATTGATATAAAGACAGGATTTGCTCAGATATGTGTGTTTTGTTTTCTTCAGTTATAAGGAGGTGAATCTGATTTCATGTTATATTTTCAGCTGTCCTGACATAGTTTGAAAAGTAAATTGGAAACTGGTCTTTATAATTGTAATGCATTGTCTAAATTAAATGATAAGAATTTGTTCACATCCATTTAAAAGAAAATTAACATTTTTATATACATTTTAACATTTTATTATAAAAAAATGGAAGAATGGATGAAGAATTCCTAGCTTTTCCCACTACTACCGTAGCTCTGTGTTTCTGACAGAATGGGGAAGGGGCTGGCTTTCAAAACTTAAGGACCCTCACTTGAAGTATTAAATGCAGCCTTCAAAAGTCACACTACCCATTTTGCAGATAATATTGTGTCAAGTTCTGGGCCCCTCAGTTCAAGAAGGACAGGGAATTGCTTGAAAGAGTCCAGCACAGAGCCACAAAGATGATTAGGGGAGTGGAACATCTTCCTTATGAGGAGAGGCTGAGGGAGCTGGGTCTCTTTAGCTTGGAGGAGACTGAGGGGTGACCTCATCAATGTTTACCAATATGTAAAGGGTGAGTGTCAGGATGATGGAGCTAGGCTTTTCTCAGTGATGTCCAGTGACAGGACAAGGGGTAATGGGTGTAAACTGGAGCATAAGAGGTTCCATGTGAACATCAGGAAAAACTTCTTTACTGTGAGAGTGACAGAGCACTGGAACAGGTTGCCCAGGGGGGTTATGGAGTCTCCTACGCTGGAGATATTCAAGGCCCGGCTGGACAAGTTCTTTGTGATGTACTCTAGGTTACCCTGCTCTTGCAGGGGGGTTGGACTAGATGATCTTTTGAGGTCCCTTCCAACCCTCGGGATTCTGTGATTCTGTGATTCTGTGATATTTTCTAATTGTAAGTAATTTACTGAAATCTGAATAACAATTTTAAAGTTAAATGTAAATTAAGATTGGACTTCACAAATAATTTGCAATTATGCTGCTTATCTCATTAACACACAGATAATTTTATTTTATATTTACACACTTTTGATTCTAAATATTAGCCCAGAATTATCATAAAATTTTAAAATGTTTAGTATAATTATAGATTCAATAACATTTTCCTTTATGAGCCTTCTTTGTATGTGCATTACTGTTCAAATTTTAAATATATTATCAATTTGTATTTTCAGTTTATCTTTGGAAGAATGTAGAATACAAGAAATTTTATATCCAAAATTATACAGTCTCTTTCTCTTTTCTGTCTTTCAGTGATTGAAGTGCTAAATAAGTGAGTTTACCCTTTCTTAGAGAAATATGTAGATATACAGTAAATCAATAACATACCACAGGAATGAGGTAACCCGGTATATAGAGGTGACCTTTCCTCCCACTTGTACTTAAAATTAGTATAATACAAGCTAGTGAAAGAGTACGTAAATTCAGACTAGTCTGTCATAATGACAGTTTGAATAGGAGGAAGTCAGGTGACCAACCTTACAATTTCCACTTGCCTGGTTGGTGCACATGGTCGTACAGATTCTGATTGACAACAAATTCAAAATTGTTTTCAAAATGTTTTTCCAAGATGTTAGTGATGATTCACATGGAGCTACAGCATGTTGCCACTATCCTTTATCTAGTGTAAGCTGTTAAAGCTTTTTGCAGAGGAGACTAAAAGAAAGGCCATTGTCTCCACAATGCTTCTTTGAAGTGAACAGCTACTGCTCATGTACTTCTCTAGGTGGGAGGAATAATCTGAAGGAGTGCAGATTTTCTCAGCACCCTAAGCCTTTCCCAGCTGGCTTGTGCTTCGCATTGTCAGATGAGATCAAAAGGGAACACAGTGTCAGACACAGAATAGTGACAGCATTAGTAGTTACACTTCTGTGCTTTTTTTTTTTCAGACGAATTGAAATAAAGCAAGAACATCACCCTTTGCCATATATTTGCTGAAAATAAAACTGGGAACAAAGATATTTAGGATCCACGGAGATTTTGCTGGAAAATCACCAAAACTCCCAGTTTTCATGCTGCAGAAGAGCATGACACTAGGCAGACGAGTAATGTGTCCCCATGCCAGAAAGAACATGTGCAATAGAAAGGGATGCCTGGCTCTCCCATCCTTCCTCCAAATACAGGAAATTTTCATTATACAGAAGACTTAGAGTAACACTAACACATGTCAGTCAGCCCATGAAGGGCAACAGTTACTGTCTTCGAAACAGAAATCTGAGCTGCCCTTTTGTATTGCATAAGTACTTAAAATTATTTGCTGAGCTGAGCTGCCTATCAGCTGATCAACCAATTAAGCAATGAATACCAGCTCTTTTAAGTGAAGGGTGCAAGTGTGTCAGCTGTGGAGCAGCTTGGGTGGTCTGAAGATAGTAACAGCTATGTGAAGAGTAGACATGGTAAGCAGAAACACTGCACCCAAGTAAATAGGTGACCTGGTGAAACACTTGCACATAAAGTATAATTAAAGGGATTCAGGAAGCACTGGAGTGAGAATACGTAGCAAACAGGGAAATACCAGCTTTTTATACTGTTTCAGAAGGATGGAGACTATGAGTGAGACTGCTTTTGCAGTTTCAACACTGCAAATAGAGATGTGCAATCTAACGGCCATTTGGTGAGTACTTAACAATATTAATCTCATACAGTTCCTGTACAACCAGTAATAAAGTATCTTCTCAAGCAGTACTTCCACTAAAGATTCTGTGCCACCTCCCTCAGTGGCTATTAGAAGTGTATTAATGTTCGGGCTGCAGCTCTTACGAGTCTGAAAGTGTTATTAATGGCTGTCTCTACTCACACATTGCATATAGCTGTGCAAGTCTGCTGCACTTAATCACACACTTTGTTATCTTCTTAGCCCTCTTTTTCATGCTGTGAATAAGGCACTGCAAGTGTATTTGTAATTAGGGAAACTTAACTTCCTTTCTTTCAACTTTCTAAGTCACATCTCATATTGGATCTGTGATATACTTGGTGCTGCCTAGATAAGGAGCAAAACACATGATTGTAAGGGAGCTCCTCCCTTTAATTATTTTCCCAGTGGCACTATTTCTGACTGAAAAATACAGAGAAGTGCTCATATTATGAGAAACATTGGGTTTCCTTTCTTTGAATTCCCAGGGACTTAATAACCACTTCTCCTTCATTCCTCTCTCCCTTCCACTAGAATTCTCCCCAGCTCCATTGATTTCCTTCATGAATTCTTCAGTGGAAGAGTACCGCAGAGGGCCACAGTAAGAACGAGGTAAAACACTGTCAAATAACTGTACAAGTACTTGAGCCCTCTGGCTCAAGAGGCTGCAGGTTGTTTCATCAGTAAGTCATGGTGGATGTGAAGGAAGGGGTGGGGGAGAGGGGAGTGAAAAAGAAGGGGAAAAGACAGCAAACAAAGTGCCCCAAATGTCTCACTACAGTTCTGGAAATGGATTCAAGCTTTCTAACTGCTGTTTCCCAGGCTTTAAATGAGTTAAGTGTATACATATTATAATGAAATATTTAAATGTGTATGTATGAAATAGATATAGAGGTATGCAGTTATATAACTATGTATGTAGTTTCTTGTCCTCTATAATTATTCTTGCCAGTTCTCTTTTTTCCTTTTGATTTTCCCTCCACTGAGGTAAAGACAGAAGAACTAGGGAAGACAATTATTTAAAATAAATAAATAAAGCAGTGTTTTATGCTCTCTATGTCTATTATAATGAGTTAGTCCAAACCTTCTAGGAGTTTACAAGTTACTGAAAACATACAAGCGGTAGCTGATAAAAGTTTTTATTCAGTTTGAAGCAGAAAACTCTGTATTTGGGATGATAAGAAATGAATTTCCTTTCCCAGGAAAATTTAAAAACCTGGCAGGGCTGGAAGCGTGTTTGTTTATTTTCCTTCAATGTTTTCATGAACTCAAGACCTATCAATCTGAATTTTTTTAGGTTATTTATTATATATGATAATACTTAAAAGAAAACATTCTGATCCCCAAAGACCACAGTGTTTTTGTTACTTAAGAGTCAAATCTTCACTCTGTAAATTAGAAAACAGAATTAATCTGGACCACCTATTTAAAGAAGAAAAAAAAAGTCTGCTTTACTTAAAGGGGAAAAAGGGTGTCACTTCCAAAATGCAGCTTGACAGAGTATGCTGCCACCTTGCTGATAGATTTACTAAGTTTTGTTTGTTTGTCTAACAAAGCTGCTATGTTTCTGTCCTGGGTTCAGCAGTAGCAGTCATTTTTTCTCCTTCTCAGTAGCTGGTGCAGCGCTGTGTTTTTGACTTTCGGCCTGGGAACAGTGCTGATAACACTGATGTTTTTAGTTACTGCTCAAATGTTTAGCCTGACCAAGGACTTTGTGAGTCTCATGCTCTGTCAGAGAGGAGGGGAAGCCGTGAGGAAGCAGAGACAGGACACGTGACCCAAACTAGCCAAAGAGGTATTCCATACCACAGCATGTCATGCCCAGGATGTAACTGAGAGTTACCCAGAAGGGCTGGTTCACTGCTCGGTTGGGCTGGGTATCGACAGGTGGTATTGTATTCTCTTCCCTTGTTATTTCCCTTATCATTATTATTGGTGGTAGCAGTAGTGGTTTTCTGTTATACCTTAGTTACTGGGCTGTTCATATCTCAAACCGTGGAAGTTACATTCTTTCGATTCTCCTCCCCGTCCCTTTGGGAGTGGGGAGGGGGGGGAAGAAAGGGGAGGGAGTGAGTGAGAGGCCTGTGTGGCTGA
Source organism: Psittacula echo (assembly GCF_963264785.1). Lineage (NCBI taxonomy): Eukaryota > Metazoa > Chordata > Aves > Psittaciformes > Psittacidae > Psittacula > Psittacula echo. The sequence goes on along the minus strand of NC_137736.1, from coordinate 68,717,009 downwards.
CTTACGGCCTGGGCTTAAACCATGACAGTTTCCATGAAAACTTACATTTTAAATATATTGTCATTTCGGAAAGGAAAAAAAAAAAAAAAGGAAACTTCCAATTGCTTTGGGTCTAGATGAAAGCAAATCAAATGAAATTCAAATGAGCATCTCATTTTTTAGGTGTTTAACTGAGCCTCTGAGCCTTTTGAGACTTACTTGTTAGTAAGTAAAAGACTGTCATGAGTTGAAAGGAAAAGAAATCAATAAATTATTAAGAAAAGCACAACTGGATTCCTTTCCGGTTTCTTACAGGGTATTTTCCCACTAAACTAATAATTCGTTTGTCTTTGCCTTGCATTATTTTGATAGCAAATGAGAACACTTTCCAGAAAATGTAAATTAAAACCAACAACAGCATAAAAGAATCCTTTAAAGATTTACATTTAAGGCTCAGTTTGATATAATCGATACCAAAAATAAAATTCATGCTAACACCCACATTTTGTATTTCAATTTTTAAGCACACTGCCTTTTCATGTTTAAGTTTTTGAGCTCCCTTTCTTTGTTATACATAAATGTATATGAATGGTATAAAGGCTAACATGAAAAAAACAGCCTTTATTGGCACGAGCAGAGCTTGCAAAAACTTTCAGATCTGATTGCTACAAGTTAGGCTTCTAAATTCAAGATCAATCTCTTGAAGTGTTAAGCATCTGCAATTCCCCATTGGCCTCATTTTTAGAATTTGGATCACTTTTATTGACATAGCTAAATGTGGGTTTAAAAGCAGGATTTTAAGGAAAGTACTACTGGTTTGCTCTCTTTCCTGCCTTCTTCCTTTCTTCTCTTTCTCCCTTCCTTCCTTCCTTTCCTGCACACGCACACACACATATGTATATTCAAGGTTTTAAAAGCTAAGTTACAATTCCAGGATGACCCAGCACTTTGTCCAATACTGTGAATTACTTGTAAGATAGGTAGACCTAGATATCACTAGAATGAGATTCAAATTGGCAAAAGACAGAATAATATTACACTGTATGTACAACAGAATAAAGTTTAATTAACATTGATATTAATTTCTAACACTCCGGTTCTTTTCCTATCTACCCTACCTAATGAATAATGAAGTTTTCAACAGTGCCAGTCTGCTCACTCACTAAAGGAGAAGGAGGAAGTCACGGATAATCAACAAGAGAGAATTTCTTGATAAAATAGTGCAGTCTGCAAGACAGAGTCTGCAGGCTGCCATTTTATGCCCGCTGTCTGCACAACAATTAGCAACACTGTAGAATAAAAAACAGTATGAAAGTCTAATTCCTTTTCATTACTGAGACTTTAAAGTGATAGATGGCAGATAAGAACAGTTATATAGATAAGAAAAGCAAAAAAGTCATGTTTGGTTTATGGATTAAGGACACAAGAAAAAAATTGTGTCTTGGACATAATATAAAATCAAAGCTTGCTTATGTTCACCTTCCCTTCACTGAAAGGAATCTATTCATGGAAGTTCAAACATTTTTCTGCTGAACACTTAGCTAATTTAATTCAGTAGAAAAACTCCAATTAACCTCAGGGCAATCTGATCTGACCTCTTGGCTGGCCACTATTCTGAGCCTGTTTGTTTATTAATCTGGCAGATTTAAGATATTTCTGAATCCATTATATTAAGATAATTATAATAGTTACTTATATTAGAGAAAGACAATTATACTTAATTTGATGGATGTCACCATTCTTTCAGGCATTCGTAAGGAAGATTAAGCTGCTTCCTGTACAGTTACTTGCATGGCTACCTGAGCACGATACCGCTATTGCGCACATATAGCACTTCTTAAGCTATTCATCACTTTTCCTGAGTACAAATTTATTTAAAATGCACATATCAGTATCAATAAGTGAAAGGAACCAGATGTTTGATGTGTCTCTCATTGCACTGACAGGCGCAACACACAGCGCTAAAGACCCCTACTGCTTCCTCCAGGATCACAGCTTTTGGGTGTCCATAAACATAGTTTGATTGAAGGCCATACAAAAGAGCGGCATGGCCTTTGGCCTTCTTATGACGTGGTGGTTTTGGTAAGCTTTGTCTGAGATAAGCCATTGTACAACAGTCTCTTAACTTGCACAAGCCTAATATCCCTGACATCAATACAGGCTTCAGATAAATCTCTTCCAGATAGGAAAATGAAATAGCATATTATTAAGAAAATGGTTTGGGATTTTTTTTTTGTTTGTTTTATATATTCATCAAAACAAGGCATCTCAAATAGATTATACATTAGTTAGAGACTGACTAGAAAGAGATCTGGAAATTCTTTTTATAGACAGATGTACTTAGCAAGACTTGCTTTAAGATAAAAATTCCCAAGCATACATTTCTTAAACATATGTTCGTAAAACCAGTATTTCCTAAATATTGCCTCTATACTACTTCCTGAATTTTAGTAGCACAGCCCTTTTTTCTCTTTCTCTTCCCTACTTAGAAAATAAATGTAGCCATGCTGTGTCAGACCAAGGATCATCTAACTCAGTATGCTTTCTCTAGCAATGGCCATAAGCAAATACCTAAGGAGAAATATGAACAAACTAAGCATGCACAATATTTCCAGAATTCTCCCAGCCTCTAAACATTTTCAGTTCAGTGTATTTGCTGAACTGCCTCTGGTTTTTATATAATTAGTAACTTTAAATGATGTTATCTTCTACAGACTTGTTTCATCTCATGCCTGTATAAGCTTCCACTTTCAAGGACATCATCTGAAAACAAATTTCACAAGTTTCCTATTTTTTTCTTCTTTTTGAGTCCAGGTTCTACTAATTTCATCAAAATTTATTTTTTTCTTTGAAAGAGGGAAAGAATTAACAATCTACTTCCTCCTTAACATTCATTATTTTATAGACTTCTTTCATATTTCCCCTAAGTCACGTCTTTTCTGGGCTTGATAACTACTAGTGTATTTACTCATTTTTTATATGAAAGTGAGCTAGCTAACTTTTACTCCACTTTTAAATTTTCCCTCCAACTGTTTTCTTTAAGTCTTCTTGTTCAACCCCCGTCTCCATAATACCTCTTATTACACTTTCACTCCTTATCTTTTCAGCTACCATTCTAAATTAAGCATGCATTTTCTTGCTGTAGTTTTTGTTCACCTCTTTCTTTTCACAAGGACTCCCACTTTTCAGATTTTTCTCCCATTACACTGCTGGCACACCCCTTCATCACATACTCATCTCGCACTCCTACAAGCTGCAAGTACATTTCTTCCTACCTGCTGCTTCTAGCATTTCTCCACCGTCCAGGGAAGGAGATATAGGAAATGGAAATCTCTGTGAAACTCAGCAACTTCTTGATTTGAGCTGTAGAAGCTGCGGTAGTTGATACTTCTTCTCCCTGTCATAAACTTGAAAAGAATGTTGCAAAGATGAAAGCATAGGTGGTGGGATTAATTTCATCAGACACTAGACATCTATGCAGACATCTATTACACTTATGTAGTTATGTGGACCGGTTATTTATAATCACTGGAGAGAAAATATAGATGGTCTACTTAAACATCTCTCATATAGATGGTTGTCTGTGAGATACACCCTATAGCATGTAAAAGGAAGGATACCCTGATTTCCCCCAGTTTCTGTACCACATCAGCAAAACTACAGATACTTCAACAGACAAAATGACAACTTTTTCTTACCTTGCTCTGGTAGATTTCTGCATGTAGAAAATAACTTGTGATTCAGTGTCTGTCTTCTTGCTTGTCAGCCCTAACTGCACTTACGTTACATAAAGACTCCAGTCTATGACAAGAGGTTTCTGCCTTCTTGCATGCTTGTCTTAGTAGTTATTGTTATTAGAAGCAACAAAAAAAGCTATCAGGTTTTCCAGTTGCAGAAGTAGGGAACTTGCACAGAGATTATCACAACTATTTGTCACAGGAATAAGATCTCTGTTTTCTAGTGACCACTTTTCTCTTTGCTTCCATGCTCTCTAATCACTAATTAGTCACCACTGAAATTGTCAAGTTATTAATTTCCCAGGTGACACACAGGAAAATATCAAGGAGTTTCCAAAGGTATTTTGTGTGTATTATACTGTTAACAGGGTGGGGCTTGGCTTTGAGAGTTCAGAATTCTTTATGCAGGTAGTAGAAGTAGGTAGAATAATGCTACCTTTATGCAGGTATTAGAAGTAGGTAGCCCACCTCTAGGGGAGCTGAAATGACACTTTCTCTCCTATAACATTAACATAATTAGTATGCAATTGTAATATTTCTTTCTAGTGGAGCAGCTGAAGCAATGGTTCAAGTAGAACAGAGAAAGTGATTCTGTAGTTCAAATGCTGTTGCTGTGTACTTCTGTACTAAAAATTCATTATCTGTTCTTTCTAAAATGTTATTCCTTCATTAGCAGAAAAATCTTGACATATACAAGTAATGTTTGCTTTCTGAAATATATATGCTCAAAAACAACTGTAATTAACTGGATTATGCAATCTGTCCACTTACATGATTACTGCTGAATATCTAGCTAATATTACGCCCACTGTTACAAATAATTTAATAGATTTAGTAATTTTAGGGATTTAAATTCATATTGGAGGAGTGTTTCTGTGTAGTAATGGTGCTAAGGCAGCTATGGAGGTCTTATTGATACAGGTTCTTGTGTGCCTAAAGCTTTTTTATGTTTTCCACCATTATCAGTTGATCTATTAAAAAGATATTCTCTTTTCTCTAAAACCTTCCCTCTTTATGACTATCCATAACATGCTGATTTCAGAAAAAGAAGTTAGCTCACGCTAGTTACTGTCACAGTAACATAATATCAGGGTGGGACATGATCCACCTGACAGAAGGGCACATTGCTGAGGTAAACCTAGGAACTTTTCCTTCAGTTATAGATTTTAAAAACTCTGTAGTATTTTTTTTTTCTGGAACTAAAAGGCAGTCCTGATAGCTGTCATACTCTGCTTCTCCAAAAAACAGGTGGTGGCTAGATTCTGGAAGCCTCTGCAGCTATGAATTGCTCCTACTCAGTATTCACTGACAGCTCCGCTGAGATGCTGGGAGGAAAACTGTATCTTTTTCCCATGCTCACATCAAGATACAACTGAGATAATACTCTGTGTGTAGGAATGAAAGTGGAGAAAAAGAAAACAGAAATGCCAGTGAAGAGAAAAGGTGGAAAACCCCTGCTGAGAAGTATGCCATTACAAACAAATGGAGGCAGACTGCGGAAAAAAGTAACAGAAAAGCATAAACTCTGCATTGTTTGGTGGAACTGTATTTCAGAAAGTCCCAAAGCTGTTAACTGCTTTCTCACCTAACAAATGTTATTTCTAAAAGACTAAGTTATTTTCTCTAGTCTCTCTTCCCTCTCCAAAAGACTACCATAAGGCAATAACCATTGAACTGAAGCTAAGTCAAGTAACAAAAATTCAGCCCACCACCAGTTGAAATGAGTGTATAAATCCAAGTTAATCACACCTCATTACTACTGTAAGTTATATATTCATCACATTCTCTATATTTTTTTTCTCCTTGGATTTGTCTGGTTCCATGGGTTTACGTGGATTCTATACTCCTTATCCAGGAACTGTGTATATTAAAATCTGAATCAAAGAAAATATTTTTTCTGTGTCCGCAGTTTTTTGTCAATGTGTGACTCTGAACCTAACAATAATACAATGCCTATAATGCAAAAGTATTAGGACTTGTAGTATTCAGGCTGCACACATCTACAATGTATATTCATTAACTTAAAAGAATGGTCTTGGTACCTTTCATAGTCAGTAAAGAGAAACAGAAGTCTAATGTAATGACCATTTGATCTGTTTAGAGGTATATACAAGGATGAAATTATTTGTGCTTTTGAAGGATTTACTACTCTGCATTTCATTACAGGAAGCCTAGATGATTAGCCTTCAATGTAGATAACTATAGACATTTAAAATTCGGTAGTCTGAACCCTACATCTTAAATATGCTGCAGCCTTGAGTGACAGCAAGCACGTAACAGCAGCATCAGGAGGCAGCCAGGAATATCTCTTTTGTTGTTGTTGGGGCTGCTTTGAAGGCAGTGCCACACCTCCTGGCCATAGATCAGTGGCTTGCATAAGCACATGCTGTAGCTGTCGAGTAAGTCCCCAGCCATCTAGAAACTATCATAATGATCAGTCCAAACTAAATGCTTGGATGGCATATAAAAGTAAAACAAAATTGATGAAACCTCTTGCCTTTTAAGTAAATTAGCATATTTCTCTTAAATTCACACGACAGATTTTCATTCCATTCTCTTCTTTTTTTTCTTGAACCTCCTTCACTGATTGATGCTTCACTATTTTCATTATACCTACATTCTGAAGTTGCCAACAATAAGAATAATCTCTCAGTATCACAATGAGAACTATATGTCAGTAAAGCATGGCAGTTAATTGCTGTTTGAAATCTCAGACATCTGTTTTCTTACAATTGTTTTACAATACCATATGGGAACAAAACCCACAAGATTGAAATCACTTATCCAAAATGGCAGGTAAAGCTGCAGAATAGGTAGGCATGTCAAATATCTTTCTTTTAAATAGAGGCAGGTCACAGTCATGAAATCAAATGGGGGGGAAAAAAAAAAAAAAAAAAAAGCCTTCAGGATCAAAGCCCATGATTGGCTGGACATTCATAGCCCCATGACCCCACATAGGTTGCACTGTGGAAGTTAGGTCTGAGGTCATGTGATGCTACAGTACAACAGTTTTACACACACAAAAAAAAAAGGGGGGGGAGGGGCAAGCAAAAGTACACATCTATGAAACTTTTCTAAGACAAAAGAGGTTGAAAGAAAAGACTTTGGGGATATGCAAATATCAGCAATAAAATGCTGAAGTAGGTACCATTAGGATGAATATGGATTAAGAATAGCTTCCACTCTGTTAACAGCATCTGAATCATTTGATGCTGGATAGATTCAAACAGCTTTCAATTTACATGATAACTTTTCAAAGTGTTTCAAAGCTTCTTATTGCCCTTCAAATTTTTCCTAAACAAATAACAGTAAATGCAATCTGCCAGTACCTATTATAAGCTTTCTTTATGCTATCTAACTGTAAAGGAAAATATAGTCAGCAGGAATCTAGAATGAAGTAGCTCTTAAACATATCTAGTGGAACCATTTTTCAAAAAGGAGAAATATAAACTTCTAAATATACGTTTAAGCAAGGCAATTAGTTTGATGACTCCTATTTTTTTCCTAAATCAAGCAACCCTAGAAGCATAGTTCTGATTTTAAGAAATCTTTTAGCTTGGCCATGAGTAATCAATTTTCCCCTTCTTGAAAATGGGAGTTATATTTCCCTTTTTCCAGTTGTCAGGAACTTCACCTGACTGCCATGATTTTTCAAATATGATGGCCAGTGGCTTAACAACTTCAATCGCCAGCTCCTTCAGGACCCGCAGATGGATTTCATCAGGTCCCATAGACTTGTGTATGTTCAGGTTTTTAAGACGGTTTCAAGCCAGATCCTCTCCTACAGTGGGCCTAGGGTCTTCATTCTCACAGTCCCTGCGTTCACCTTCCAAGACTTGGGTGGTGTGGTCAGAGCGTTTGCCAGTGAAGACTGAGGCAAAGAAGTCATTAAGAACCTCAGCCTTCTCCAAATCCTGTGTAGCCAGTTCTCCCGATAGCTTCTGGAGGGGGCCTACGTTGTCCCTAGTCTGTCTTTTATTTGCTACGTACCTATAGAATCCCTTCCTGTTATCCTTAACATCCCTAGCCAAGTTTAATTCTAACTGGGCCTTAGCTTTCCTAACCTGGTCCCTAGCTTCCCAGACAACACCTCTGTATTCTTCCCAGGCCTCCTGTCCCTGCTTCCACCTTCTATAAGCCTCTTCTTTCCTTTGAATTTTCCTGAGCAGCTCCTTATCCATCCCAGGAGGTCTCCTGGCCCTCCTGCTGCACTTCCTTCTAGTTGGGATGCAACACTCCTGAGCTTGGAGCAGGTGATCCTTGAATAACAACCAACAGTCTTGGGCCACCCTGCCCTCTAGGGCTATATCCCATGGAACCTTACTAAGCAGGTTCCTGAAGAGGCCAAAGTCTGCTCTCTTGAAGTCCAGGGCAGTAAGCTTGCTGCACACTCTTCTCACTGTCCTGAGGATCTCAAATTCGACCATCTCATGATCACTGCAACCAAGGCTGCCCTGGAGCACCACATTTCAAACAAGCCCTTCCCTGTTGGTGAGCACAAGGTCAAGCATGGCATCTCTCTTTGTCAGCTCCTCTATTACTTGCAGAAGGATGTTGTCTTACACACAGCTGAGGAATCTCCTGGATTGCTTGTGCCGGGCCGTACCATCGCTGCAACAGATGTCAGGGTGGTTGAAGTCTCCCACGAGAACAAGGGCCTGCGAGCGTGAGGCTGTTCCTATCTGTCTGTAGAGTGCTTCATCTGCAGATTCCTCTTGATCAGGCAGTCTGTAACAGATCCCCACAGTGATGTCTCCCATCATGGTTCTTCCTTTAACCCTGATCCACAAACTCTCTGTCGACTGCTCACCTGTCCCCAGACAGAGTTCCATACTCTCCAGCCTATCCCTAACATAAATAGCAACTCCCCCTCCCTGCCAGGCCTGTCTTTTCTAAAGAGCCTGTAACCTTCCATTCCACCACTCCAGTCACAGGAGCCATCCCACCATGTTTCTGTGATGCCTACTATATCATACCCCCGTAGATGTGCACACAACTCTAACTCCTCTTGTTTGTTCCCCATGCTACAGCCATTTATATAGAGGCATCTGAGCCGAGCTCCAAATGAAGCTCCAGAGCCCCTAACCACCTCTCCCAGGGCTCTGTAGTCCTTCTTTATGCTCTCCAGGCTACTGCTATCTATATCACTAGCACCCACATGGATCACTAGAAGTGGGTAACAGTCAGAGGCACTTACTAGAGCAGGCAGCCTCTCTGCAACATTCTTGATCCGTGCCCCAGGCAGGCAACACACCTCCCTCGAGACTGGGTCAGGCCAACAGATGAGTGCCTCTGTCTCTTTCAAAGTACAGTCTCCTATTACTATGACCCACCGCTTTTTCCTCGCAGCACCAGTAGAGATTTTCTTTGCCAGTGCATCAGCCCGTTGTTCCTGGTGGAAGTGTTTCCTCATCAGCCCCCTGCAGGACAGCAAAGCGGTTCTGGGTGGGGGCAACAGATTCAGGAGGAAGCCCCTTGCTTTTAATCATCCTCTTCCTCCTTTTTTTGTTGTTTTTTGTTGTTACTATTTTCCAGGTTCCTGGGTTAACAGCCTCCTTCTCTCCTCCATGAGCTGCAGGGGACGCTTGAGGCCCCTGCACAAATCGGACCTGGAGCAAACAGTCCTACTTCCCCTCAGCTTCCCTAACATCTTGCAGTCTATTAGTAGCATCCCGCAGCTCAGCCACCTGCTGCAGTAGGACCTCCACCAGGGAGCACCAAGTGCAGCCCTGCCCATTGGGCACCCTCGCCTCACAAGACCAGTGCAGGCACTCTCTACCCTCCGAGCTCTGCACTGCAGCCTCCCCTCTCATTGCTCTGTCTGGGTGCCTACGCTGGCCACCGCCGGGGCAGCCAGAGGAGAGCTCTCACATCAGGCCCTGGTCATACGACGGGTGCTCGCCTGCCCTTGCAAACTGCCACAACCCGATCCGCCGTAGTCGCTCACGCTCCCAGGGAAAGGTTTTTAACCAGTCAGGGCTGGTGCCGCTCCTCCTGGCTCCGCCCCTGTGAGTCAGCTGCTCGCGTCAGCTGAGCTGCCTGCTCCTGGGCAAGGCGTGGCAAGGACTTGGTGCTCCCTCAACTGCAGATGATCCTGCAGTTTCTGCTAGAATCACAGGAGGGGAAAAATACATCTAAAAGCATTAGGTGTTTGAAGTCCATCAGTCAGCTCAATTGAACTGAAGGGGCTTAAGGAGTTTGTTAGGAGCAGTATGCCAATAATTCTAATTAACAGAAACACAGTAAATTTCAGCTTTTATCAAAGAGAAAAAGAAAAAGAGGAAAAAAGAAAAATAAAAAGTAAAAAAATAGAAAGAGAAAAAGAAAAAGATAAAAAAAAGGAAAAAGAAGGAGAAAGAGAAAAAAAAGAAAAAAAGAAACAATAGCATGCATGACTTACTGATTTAATAAAAAAGAATATTCAAAATGTTTTCTTGTTTATCTTATATGTAATCTGAGACAGCTCTTTCAGCTTCCTTGGTGGAAGAAGACAAATCAACCTCTGGAAAGATCTTTACCTTCCCATTTACAGTGTAAGGTACCTATTCAGCTCAGATTTGACATCTAAACATTTCAGAAGCCTAACAGTACAAGATCTGGTTGATCTGTGGGTTGACCTGTTGGTCTTTGCTTTCTGCAGTCATTCAGCTGGTTATCTGGGCTGTTAACATATAAATTGGCATCATATGCCAGAGCCTCAGAGAAAATGGTGAGTAATGGGAGCAGCACACAGTGAGAAAGATGTATGAGACCGAGCAGGGAGGAGTAGAATTATTTAAAATAAACAGCAGGAGTAAAGGCAAAAGGAAAGCTTTTAGAAAAGTAGATTTCCTAATGCATTAGAAATAGATAAAGCACTGAGGAGGCAAAGCTGTGCATGAAGTCTTCCTGCAGCGCATCAAGTGTATGCTGAGAAATGCTAATATGTTAAAGCTACATTCCTCTGGCTTCCTAGTAAAAAACTCTATGTGGTAATCTTTAATTATTATGACCACTTCCTGGGTCCTTTGGTTAGATTGTAGCTGCAATTTCCATGGGAGCTGGAGGGAGCTTCCTCTGTAAAGCCTCTGTAAGTACTGAGTAAAGAGCTCAGAACTGGCCTTTCAATGTCATTGAGATAATATCCACTTGTAAGGAAAGAAGTTCCTCTTCAATAAAGAAAAGTGATATTATTTCCTTGTGTATTTTCAACAGCCCTTTACAGATACTTCTTGCTTTTATTTTTAAAGTTATTTTTATGCAAAGATCTCACTGGGTAAGAAATAATTTATCTGCATGCTCCAAATAAGGAGGATAAGACAAACATGGACTAAATGACTTTCCTCAACTCATTAGCGACAGAGAAGCAAGCCTTTAGTCTTCATTCTTCTCTGTCAGAAATAATTCTGCTTTGAGTTCAGAGAGAGAATCCTCTCTCCTCAGAGAAAGGACTTCTAGAAAAGCCAGAATCAGCTGTACCAGTTATGGTAGGGTATGATATGCATACAGCAGTAGACAGTGAGCTGTGATTCAGCTGTAGCACTATAACAACAACCAGAATTGCATAAAATTTAAATCAAATCCAGGGCACAATTAAATTATGCCCCATCCTTTTCCCATTTCTCTCACAATTATATTTTACAGTACAGAAATACAAAGACCACTGATTTCTCCAAAGAGCCTCTCTAACCAGAGGCTGAAATCCACAAGGGTCTTCATTGTCCCTTCCCTATTTTCTTGATGTTTTGGTAGCGTGTCTTGATCAGGCTACCCTTGAATCAATATATGAAATTGGAATATCAGTACATGATATTTCAGATTCTCTGATGTCAGATTTCTTCATATCAGAGAAGGATCAGTGACAAAATTTGAGCTCTAGGAAAAGATAAAAACCGTTTCAAAAAAAAATATAAAAACAAAAAGATGATGGTCACAATCCACAGCAATGCTAATGACAATGGTGGCATTGCTGGCAGCAATAATTTAGGCAAAGGATTAACTGGAAAGTGAAAATGACCTTGACAGATGGAGATTTGGTAAGACGTACCTTGGATACGATTCTTCCAAGTGATAATTGTGGCCAATCAATCTGTGACAAATGGATAATTAGAAATTATACTGGCACCTCCAAATACATGCAGACACAACCTGTTGAACCAAGTTGCTGAGCATATGCCAAATAAACTACATGGCCATTTAGGAATGCCTATGGGATTTTCCCCGTTGCTTCCTGCTGTGTATTTTATTTCTACCATAACATCAAGACCCACTTCTTCTACAGACTATTATCCTGAGATTTTGAAAAGAAGAAGACCACAGCAAATTAAAAAATGTTGTAAAACTGGGACTTCTGTGACCTCAGTCCACAGAGTAAGGTTTTTGCATATATGTTACTGCACTATTAGTTACTTATTGCCAGTGTAGAATATGTGCATTTATGCCAATTGCAGAGTGACTAGCAAAACTCTAACTCACTCTTAATTCTTCAAGTCTGCATTTTTAACTATTATTTGGCCTAAAATAAGGAAAGATTACTTAGGCCTAAAATAGAAATGGAGTGTGCATGAGAAGAAGCCCAGTATGGAGCATCATAGTATTATCTGGAAATAATGATCTAGACTTCTGGAGCTTAACGCAGTGACCACTTACATGTTTTATACCTCTTAAATTAAAACAGATTGCCAAGATCAGAATTTTGAAATGGTCCTGGATTCTACCTAAATCCTGTCTACACTGTTAATTTGTATTGCTGCTTTTAATCTACAATCATTGCACAGTGACATAATCATTCTTAATTTGTTGGAATAACACACAAAGCATCTGATTTTTGTCCTACTGGTCTGGTATTTGATACCTCTTAGGCAGCTGCTACAGCTCAGAAAAAAAGTTTTCCTTTCCTTGTTCAGTCAGGCTTTTAAGACCTCTAAAATATGGATCCAGACTTCAACTCAAGTGCTACTCTGGCCTGGATTTGAGAACCAAGGTCAAACTTCCCCCATCTTTTCTACAACAAAGGAAAAGATGACTGACTCTATCTTGCATACCTTCATCACTGCAAAACCAGACATTAATAATATGAGCTGATTTAGTGGTTGGTTGGGCACTTTTACCAATAATATAGTATTTTTAAATTTCACTTATAGAGGGGTGGCTTTTCAGGAGTTTTGGATTTAATATGTTGATGTAAATATTGTTAGATTAAGGTCAAAACTGCTTTAGGAGAGTTTTTTCAATATCACATTTGCTCACTTCATAAATATAGCGTAATGAAAAAAGTCTTTAGAGAGAAAAAATGTGAATGACATAGAGGGGAGTAATTTAATATCATGTTAACTCATTCTATATGATACCAGTTAATACTGCATCATGACAAAGACATGGTGTAAAGTATTCCCATATGATTTTATAACCATTAATACAAGAATTCCATATTTTATAACATCAACAAACCAGATGAACCTCCTCCATGCAAAGTACAGAACAGTGAAAAGAACAAATGTCTTGTGAGAAGTGGAAATAAGAACAATGTGTCTGAGTTTAAACAGTGGAAATAGGTTGCGGACATAGCGCATGAAGTAATCATTTCTGCAGTGGGGTTCTGCTCTTCCTGCATTTCGTTTATAAGCATGTCACGGCACACAATCCAGGCATTTCAGAAAAAAATGCCCAGTTTATTTGATGTGTAGAACAAGTCAGATCTGAACACAAAGAAGCCTTAAAAAAAAAAAGCCATTTAAAGATGGAGTATTTATTAGAATAAAAAAGAGAAATATATTTCATTTAAAATATATAGTGTTTCTAGTCTGAAAGTTTTCTCCCTGTGAGCCTCAGATGGCGTTCTCAAAACAGTGTGATATCTGAAACATAATCAAGGGCATACCAAACCTTTTGAGGATAAATAATTGTGCCAATACCCTAAATATTCTCCATATGTCATAGCTTTTTTTTTTTTTTTTTTTTTTTTGCCAACATAAATATCTATCTAAAATTGGCATTCAAACAGAAAGGCAAAAAGCTGCTCAGAGTACGCTAGGATGGAAACTTAAATGAGCCTATATTAAATAAGAGCACAAGTAGAAGAATCTCCAAATGCAAACATGCCTGTACCAAAGACGGAAATCAGAACCCTGATAAAACTACTAGGAAAATCACAGGCAGTATTCAGAGGGTCAGGGGCTCACACTTGTTTCAGAGCTTGTCTTTTTTTAAGCCTCAGTCAAGATCTTACCAAAGTTGAGAGAAAAATTATTTAAGGACTATTTAATTGGGACTGAATATAAACCACAAAAACAAAGAAAAAAGATATTTCTCTTTAATTAGCTAAAATTTGAAACTAGCAATTTATCATATTTCATGAGATCTAAAATTTTTGCATCTCTCAACGTTATTCTGCCATTGTCTTTAACACGCCTGATTTTGTGTCTTGCCCTGAGTTTTGGATCAGATGTCTCAAGCTGTATCAAAACAAATGGACTCACGTACCTAAGATAGTACATTGGCAAACTGTTATTAGTTTCCCACCCTCATTCCTTCCTGCACTACCTCTTTGTGAGTTGAGGTATCTATGAGATATGCTGCAAGGCACTACACTGTTTGATTTTAGGGTTTCCCAGTTATCTCCAGTCCTGTTTCTATCCTTTTGAGTCAGCCTATACCTCCTGTTACAGACTAATCAAGATACAGATAGTAGGCATTCACTTTCCTAAATTATTTCCTGTTATCAAGCTAAATGAGACAGATCTATAGGAACTAACCTTGCAAAATGAATCTGCTTTCTGATGCTTTTTTATTTACAAAGCAAGGCCTGAGGAAGTTCTTACCTTGTACTTAGAAGCCCTATCAAGAAAGCCTAAAATTTAATACTTTCTGAATTGTATGTCCATTTTACATCAAACAGTCTTTGGACGAAAGAAGGAAACAATTTATAGAGCAGTCACCAGAATCTGTTATGTTGCAGACTGATATTACTTTTTTCTTATTCCCCTCTTCCACTATAATAGCATGTTGTTTGGCTCTCAACAGAAAAGATTAAACAAGAAATGTTGAGAGTGTGTACTTCTTTTCCAGGAATGCAGTTAAACCTACAATGGTGGTAGGTACGATTGGGAGGACAGCTACAGGTTTCTGGATGGCCATACAACTAATATGTAATAATTATCCTCTTTGATTGCACGAAGGTTAAATGGAAATTTCCTTGAAGTTAAGAGTTACAAGACATTGAAGGTTACTAAAGGTATAACAATCACTTCTGGACCAGTAAGTTTGTGAGCCAGAAATGGTTGGATACGTGGACAGAATAGGCAGAAAATATCACTATTTGATTTATTCTTGCACTTTCCCCTAAGTATTCACTTTTGGTCAGTATCAGATGCAGAATATAATGTCAGCTGGATGATTTGTTTATTCTTTCTTGTAGTATGATACAACACAGGCAAAAGAAACAACACAGTTCTCCCACAAAATAATTCAAAGGTGGGAGACAACAGATCCTGCTCAGACTGCTAATCTCGCAGTGGGGCAGGGGTTGTCATAAAGCTGTCATAAAAGTCGTGTTATGTTTGCCTCGTTACCTTCTGTAACTGTTTTATCACTTAACTGGAGATGTACCCAGGTTCAGCATTGGACTGCTTTAGCGCAGCTTGCAAAGACCCTGCGCTGGGTAAAATATACAGTTGGTGGCAGCACTATCACCGACTATGCTGTAACTAAAGAGAGAGCCCTGTGTACCGCTTGGAAGAATAAATGGAGTTGTGTACCATGGAAGAAAGGATTGTAGGGCCTGAAATTCCCGAGCCACATAGGGCATAAGTTTCAGACATGTTTGCCTCAGGCTAATGCCAAGTATGGCTCCAACCACATGTAACCACAAGAGTACTGCTGAGATTCTCTACAGATGTTGGGAACACTGGCATCGAGTGAGAGGTTTGCTCTCCATTCCACCTGAATGCCTAACAGATACAGGGGAGTATTTTGACACCTTAAATTGTAGGTGCTAGTGTTCTTTGTGAGAATACATTTCTTTGCAAAACAGGGACCTCTAAGTCAAGATATCAGTAACACTTTCTTCTGTCCGCACTACCTTGGGACGTACTGTTAAGTTCCTTATCCAGTTACTAGCATCTGTTTAAAAGTCCATCCAGTTCTGATTTACCTCCAGTTCCCACAGTAATGGAGGACTTATCCCTCAGAAGTCTTACACTTCTTTTTCTCAAACACCTTTATTCCCCTGACTTTTCTTCCTAGCCCCAAACCCTGACAGCCAGCCCTAAGTGTCTTACCTGAGTACAAATGAATTGCCCACTTCCCATTACACGATAACTGGGCTTTACACTATCACTGGTTGCATGCATCTGGATTTTTGATTAGGTTTTCCCACAGTAAAGAAGATTCTCACCAGTCAGGTCAAACTAGTTGATGACTAAACAGCTCAAGTTACTGACCTGACCTGATGCTAACCTTCAGAAAAAACACTTTTATTCTCACTCTCAGAAACCCCAGTCGGGTGTAGATTGTTTATTTAAAAGGATAATTAAATGTATGAATGAACTTCACCCAGCTTGTGTTCATTTTTTACAGTCTTCTGGTGTATTATGAAGAAAGTAGTAATAAAACAATTTTCATATTGGAAAGAAATAGTGCTTTAATGTGCCTTCTACACTAACAAACAAATAATAAGACCTGCTTGTTAAAACTGACACTTTGTCCTTTAGCTGTGATGCTTACTAAAATACAAATACAAAAAAAAAAATACAGTACAACACTGAGTTCAGGATGTAATGCCAAGATTAATCAGGAATACTTTAACTTCTCTTCTTTAATGAGCTTTTTTAACATGTCTGTGAATTTCCTGGGACAAATATATAGTCCCACTAGACTTCAGAGCCATACATATTTCGTGACTAATATGAAAGTAAACAAATACATATAGTTTGACAATTAAAAAGGAGAATTTGCATATAAGATGAGGAAAGGATTTTTCTAACTGAGGCTAGGAATGAAACTAAGCATATGGCAAAAATCCATATTTTTCTCACAGACAGTGTTAGATCCATAAGCCAAACCAATTTCTTTTCTAAAGGAAAAGACAAAAATATGTTCCTAAATTTGTTTTATGCAGCATTTAAGCTACATTTTTATAACTAATAATGTGTAAACTTGGAATAATATATATAAATTGGATACTTATGAACATCACGATTGTGGGTAAAACAATATTTCATATTTATGACTAATCAGTAGCCTCTTTCCAGCATCTCACCGTTCCACTGGGGACTGAGAGATTTCTTTCCAAGACAACCACTGCACAAGCATTCTGTTTTTTCAACTTGAAGTACAATGCACTGTTTTGTTTTCATATGACAAGTTAACACACTCCTAAAAAGAAAATAAAGTACATGACATAACAAGCTTCAGTCTTTCCTCTTTGGAAATAAAATCTTCCACTGTACCATTTTGTAGTGATTAGAATAACAAGCAGACAATTGGTTGATGGTACAAACATACCATTTTCCATTTGTCATACCAGAGTTTTCATTTAGTGTGAGTCTTAGTGTTATTTAAATATTATAATAAGTGTTACAGAAGCCAAAGCCAGAGGATCCATTAGGTGAACTGCTCTAACCTCCTCTGTGTTGCAAACTTTTAAACAACATCCAAAACCTTCTGTAATGATACCTTAAAATGAACACATTACAGTCCTGAGGAAACTAGGCTTTTGTCTTAATCTAAATTTAATTCCATTGACTTGTTTTGTGCTAATTGCTGATATGTTCTTCAGTGTGAAAAACACGGGAAGTTGTAAAATGTCCCACCAGTGGGTAATACTACAGAAAAGTCTCTTTTCAGTTACTGTTTAGTATTTGTATCATAGGATTTTCAGTTTAAACAACGTGTATGTGCTTTTGAAGTAAAGCTTACACAGACATAAAACACAAATGCAAACTGCCATTGAATGACTGCCATAAGAACACCCTTTCTATAACAGCCTGCTGCTCAGATACCTCACTAAGTTTTGATTTGAAACTGTTCAGCTGCATATCTCTAGTTCCCCAGGGTACTAGGTAATAGGCTATTTTGGACACAGATGTTCCTCTAAACCACTGTGCTATAACACACTCAAGATTCATGGATCTACTGAGAAGGACCGCAAGAGAGTGAGCATAGCTGTATGATTAAGGATAGTTAAGAAATGTGGTTTGAATCTACAAACCCAGGGGAGGGCTTCCCACTTCATATATAATGGCTTTGATCAGCAATAAATCTTTCCTTTTAAAGGGGACTCATTACACATCCAATTTCTGAAGCAAGTCTACCTTCAGGATAGGATTTTAGACTGTACAGTCAGGCTGAACAGAGGTACGGAAGGTGACCTGGAAGTGGCTGTATATGCTCAACACAGGAACTTATTCCTTTGTATGTAAGGTTTAACATCTCTTGGAGACTACCTTTGAAGCCAAATCAAATACAGCAATGAATTGCAAAGTGCAACTGAAACTTTAATGTGCTTCAGATGATTGAAAAAACCCACAAATGAAACAAACACTCCTCTGGCCAACACAAAGTGCACTTACTTGAAAAATCCCTGAATATCTTACAAATAATAATTACAATTTTATCATTTTTTCTACAAGATGCCTCTTACAAAACTTATTAAAATATTAATAACATTATATTAGGGCATTTTGTCTATATTACCAGATCAGAAGTGTGCCTGAGTTCTTATGTCAGGTTGTACATCATGTCCTGAGACATAGCTGGCTAATGTGAAACCAGTTCCCTTATAAATTTCTCATCATCTGACTTCCTATCACTACTTCTGGTTTTCCATGAGGCATCCAGCAGAGGGAATATAAGCACCTACATGAGATATTGTGATATCTACATAATATATCTATTTGATATATGTATATATCAATACAACATATGAGTTGGCATCGTGCATTCAGAGCCCAGAAAGCCAACCATATCCCGGGCTGCATCAACAGGAGCATGACCAGCAGGTCGAAGGAGGTGATCCTGCCTCTCTACTCTGCTCTCCTGAGACCCCACTTGGAGTATTGTGTGCAGTTCTGGTGTCCTCAACATAAAAAGGACATGGAACTGTTGGAACAAGTCCAGGGGAGGGCCACGAGGATGATCAGGGGACTGGAGCACCTCCCGTATGAAGATAAGCTGAGAAAGTGGGGCTGTTGAGCCTGGAGAAGAGAAGGCTGCGTGGAGACCTCATAGCAGCCTTCCAGTATCTGAAGGGGGCCTACAAGGATTCTGGGGAGGGACTATTCATCAGGGATTGTAGTGATTGGACAAGGCGTAAGGAGTTTAAACTTAAATAGGGGAAGTTTAGATTGGATATAAGGAACAAGTTCTTTACTGTGAGGGTGGTGAGGTGCTGGAATGGGTTGCCCAAAGAAGTGGTAAATGCTCCATCCCTGGCGGTGTTCAAGGCCAGGTTGAACAGAGCCTTGAGTGACATGGTTTAGTGTGAGGTGTCCCTGCCCATGGCAGGGGGGTTGGAACTAGATGATCTTAAGGTCCTTTCCAACCCTAACTATTCTATGATTCTATAATTCTATGATTCTATGATTCTATGAGCCTGTGTGACCACAGTCGTGAACTAGACAGCTGAGGACAAGAGGAAACTCTGAGGACTGCCCTCACAAGGACAAAGATTGACAAACAACAAAAAAGAAAATTGAGTTTAGAAAGATTAATTTTTAATATATTCCCCTCAAGCATTCAAATTTTAAGTTAACATGTACTACTAATAGCAAGCAAAATGTGAAGCCCTTATATGGCTGTGGTAAGGTGCTGCTGCATACATTAATGATGCTACTCACTAGAGTAGAATTACTTACCATTTTGTCAGACCCAGGCACTAAATTTGAGAGCTTTGCAAGCTGTTTCTGGACAATTCATGAGAAGAAACAACAGTAAAATGTGTGTTAAATAAATTGTTTGCTGTGACTTATTTGTCCAGTCCTCATTTTAAGCCTAAGTTCAGCATATTGTCAGCACTTTCGTAATACATAGCTTCCTTGAATAAAAGGCTTTTATTGGAGTTTCACCTGCTCTTGTTGCATAGGCACACCTGGTAAGCTTCTAGACAAATATCCTAAATACTAAAAAAAACGATATGAAGTTCAAGTCAGCTGAATGCCAAAGCCTTAAAAAGTCACTTCTCAACAAAAATGTCTTAAAATAGTAAATACTCTGGTGCACAAATACAACATTCAAATAGACCTAAGAGGAATCTCTCTGTAATCAGAGTTAACACATAAGCCTTTGACATGAGCCTGAATATGCTTTCTCTCTCTCTCTTAAATTTTTGTGTCTAGAACTGCAGGTCTGAAGTTTTGTTTCCAAATTTGTTCTCATAACAAAACATCTGCAATTAAAGGTTTTCATCTTAGCAGTGCAGGAAGTTACTGTCTGGGCTATGTTTCTGAATTTTGTTCTGTTCATTTCCTCATTTTAAAGCAAAATGTTTTGACTTCCCATGCCACCTGCAGAGTTTTTCGTACATATCTAACTGTCTCTGAATCTCTTTCCCACATACAGAACAAGCTGTATCCATTATCCTTCAGGTTGGGTGTACCTCAGTGAGAACAGGTTCCACTGCTTTATCTTTTCTGTAGGTAAGGGGAATACCCACAAAGGGGAAAATTTGGTTAACAAGTTGTTACTACTCTCCCTACTGAAAAGAAAACCCAAAACAAACCACCCTAGGTAAAACTCTCAAAAATAAAGTGAATTTGTAGGTTTATCAACATATATGTCTGCATATTTAGTAGAAACACATTTCTCAGAGAAAAATAACACAGGGAAAATGTTAGAACAAAAGAACTTTGCTGAAGATTTAAGTGGAAATTCTGGTCAAAATTAATGAGACAATCAAGGAAGTAAGAGTTTTTCTCGCCCATTTCTCAGATGAGGATTGGCTGAAGAGATGAGATGAAAATCATATTTAAACCTTGACAATGCCAATAAGACCAACAGATTTCTCCATCATGTTTAGTTAGTGAGTGTAGTTATCAGGTCAATGAATCAGATTCAGACTATTTTTGTTGGGAATCTTTCAGATAGTATTCTTATTCCATTCTGATTCAATAATAATATTTGACAATTGTGGTGCATTTGAAATAATTCTAAAAGTAAATTAAACTTGCCAAATGTAGAGCTTTACCTCCTTATCCAAGTTACATGCTCTATCATATGTATTTTGTGTCAAGAAATTAAAAAGCAATAATGACGAAGAGCTGTGGTTTGCTTATTTTCTTTGGGAGGATTATCAAGGAAGTGAGCACTGGTTTATGCAATTCTCAGGCAGGCAGGAATCTGATTTTACATCAACTGGAGAATTGCCAGCATAAAACTTGTAGGATGGAGTCCAAAGTGGTTTTTTTCCAGAGCAATATGCAGTACTTAGATTAGTCTGGCTTCAGTCTTGCCAACAGTTACTTCTATGACTACCTTCACATACTTGATTTCAGTAGGACTCTTCACAGGTGTTAAGTTAAGCATGTGTAACACAGTTTACAGGGTCAGTGACCATAGAGCTCTGGAAAATACATAGCTATGTGTCAAAAATGCATAGCTATGTGTCAAAAAATTAAAGATATGTTTAAAAGCAAAATTATATTTAAAAATACACTGAAAAATGTGTTTGGTGTCTTGTTTCATGTCCTTTTCTATTACTTTAAAAAGTATCAATTTTTGTCTATATTAACTACTTAAGAGTGGTTCTGAAGACAGTATTGGCATTTAAGATATGAATGCATATTAAATATATATATACATACATAACAACTATATTTTCCTTAATTTGATCAAGATTAAAATAAAGTCTTTATTTCCGTGCAGTAAGTCTATGGCTTCTTCACTGACTTTCACACTACCAACCTAGTAAAGAATGCATCTTTAAAAGAAATATACATATGTTTTTCATACACTTCACAGTCTCCACACTTACTTAAAATAAATAGCTTATGAAATACATGCAGATAACCTTTTTCTTTCCTCAGTATTTATTGTTATTTTGCCAGCTTCAAAGCAGGAATTGCAGGCACTTTAGTAAATGTAGTAAGAACAAATGTCTGAACTCACTCTGTTTTCTATATGTTTTGGTTTGCTTTACTGAACTGCTGTTTTGTAACTGCTCACTGTGTGCTCTCCAAATGAATAACAGTCCAGCATCTCTTAAAGCAACCGAGTACTCTGTCTCTTTGTTTTTTAAGTAGAAACATCCTCTAAATATCAAAGCCACATTCACTGAAGGCTTTTTCTCTGCAGGTTTTTTCCTACAACTATGTACATAACATAAACTCGGAAAATACAAAGTGTAATAAACTCCTTGCCAGGACATCATGTGAGTGAGAGTGTATCTTTGCCCTTACACTGAGAACAGACCCTCCATAGCTTGCCCCAAATTACTTCTCCCTTGATTGTGCAGATCAAGGACTTATTTGGATGATATGGCAGTTCCTCCCCTGCCCCATATATCTAGATTTCCTAGTGAAATGCACAAAGGGCTGGTAATCACCCAAGTCTTATCCCACTATGAAACTGGGATGCAGCCAGAAGGTGCATCTGGATGCAGCCCTCCTGTGTTCTGTCATCAAGACGTGACTAAGTCATTTAGTGTGGTCTGTGCCAGATAGACTACCATATGCTTCAGTTCCCTGGAACACATCTCTTTTTTTTAATGCCTGGAACGTATATCCAGAGGGAATTCAAAGATTTTTGACGTTTGTTCAGGATTTCTGGATGTCTGGCAACCTAATCAGAGCAGTAGTGGAGAAAATCTGGACATATCCACTCCACATGCGTGTGTCAACTTCACAGTGCATTTGCAATGAGGCCAACCAATCCACTATGCATGTGCTGCACAGATGGCCTGTGCATACACTGTAAATATGATGTAAAAATTACTGAGAAGCACATGCACAGTTAGTCTGTAGCTTCCTGGAAGCCTCAGGCTCTTGGCATTTACCCTTAATATGTAAATGCATGGCAAACCTGTTTGGGAAATCCTCCTCAGCATGATAGGAGGATATTCAGGAGCATATGAAACATGAATCCAAACAGCAGAGTTACATCTTTACATCCTGGAAATGGTGCATGACTTTGTGTGGGTGAGGAATACCTAGCACACTGACATACATATGCCTCCCTGATTACTACATGGCAGCACAATGTCTCCTAGCTTTTGGAAAAGCTCAAAAGAAGCCACTGGACTATGGTTCTTGCTATGCCAAAGTAAGTGATGCGACAATGTGCAAGCATAACCAAGACTACAACATGGGCAATTTAACCCAAAGGGTTCTTCAAGTTGCAGCAAAACCAGCTGCTTCGTCAGCTAGCTTGCTCTGTTCTTGTTGAAAGAGAAAATAAATCATCACTCTCTTTTCACACACAGCAGACAAACAAGCATCCACAGTGAATAGTTTGGGGAAAACAGCTAGTGTCAAAAAGAGGCACCCTTAGGGAATGGGCTGCAGCTCAAGGCTGGAAGAGTCAGAGGTATATGTAAAAGGAAGTTGGGGAGGAAGGAAGAAGGAGCTGAACAAAAGACTTGAGAGACCCTGTTCTGTAAATAAACTGAAAACTGCTTCCAAGATATCAGAAATATTCTATGATGCAGTAGTACTATGTAATTGTTAAATGGTCAATTGGGAGAAATGTTATAACCTCATAAGAGGACAAGTTAAGTTAATCGCAGGCTGTTAGCTAGCCTGTAATCAGGTTTAAAGCAAGTCTTGCGCATCATAGGAGGCAACACAATGGATACATATCTAACTTCAGTGAAGGGCATTAAGCCAAAAAAACCTGTTTGCACAATGGTAGTTTTCTGTTGAACCCTTCTGAGAATTAGAATAATTTTCATGTAATCAAAAATACACTTAGCAAGGGATTTAACAATAAAAGATGTTATACTTCATTGCAGAAATCAAATACGTTGTCCTAAATATATTCTGTATTAGTGTGTATAACATATGTGAATATATATTCACAAGTCCCTATGCCCTAAATAATTATTTGCTTAAATACATTACTTGAAAAAGAAATTGAATAGGATGGGATTATTTTGTCACTACTTGTATTTAATGATGTGTTTGCTATTTCTCTTCTGGCTAAAACCCAGTACACAGATTGTGACAATTGGATGATTTTATTGGATGGGTTTGATATTTATTTTATTTAATTTCTTTTTTTTTTAACACAGCAGAGAATTTGGGCCCAATTTTCTGGTATTATTGCCAAAACTGTATCTGGGAAAGAGATGCATGCCAGGATTGTGGTCCTATATTGACAAAATAGCATTGGAACTTGTGAGCAGGTAAGTGCCAATGCAAACTAATAATTAGCAGTTTAATTAATCTCTCTTCACATTTCCACAGAGATATAACCATGAAGCAATATTCCATTACTTTTAGGAGCTGCAGATTACATTAGAGTATCTCTTGGTTTAAGATCTTCATGAATTAAAGCTTCTCTGCTAGCTGCTAATATCTAGGGGAATTTTCTTGCCTTTTCCACCACCATCCTGAGCCAGAATACCCTCAGATCCACAGAAAATATCTCAAAACATAGTAGGAGATGGCTAAACACCAAAGGGTTTGCCTGTTGTGTTTAATTATGGTTCTAATAGTTTAGTTGCTCTTCTAAACACTATGAGTACATCACCAAAGATCTTTTACACTGGCAAGCCTGCAGTGAAAGGCCCTTCACAAGATTTCCAGTAGTTACTTTAGAAACAGGCCTAAATCCAAGACAGTGAAATCTGATGCCTGTGCTTCACAGATTGGATTAAATTCTTAAATTTTTGTTCAGTCCAGGGTAAAAAAAAAAAAAAAAAAAAAAAAAATTGAATTATCATAGCCTTGCATTTTTATACCTCTGCTCCTGCTACTGGCTAATATAAACAAGCCTAAAAGTATGCAACAATTTTTTTATTAGTCTAACTTACATTTAGGTTAAATCTAGTTTATGCTAGATTAAAAAAAAGTAAAAAGAAAAAAAGAAAATATGTTGCAACCTCTCCAGTTAAGACATAAGTACCTGGAACCTAAAGAAAATGTGATGTGATCCACTCAGAATTTCTGTGCAGTTTTGAAAAAATTAATTAACCTCTCTGTAGCCTAGTTTCTGCTAAATTTAAATGGGAGTACTATACTTTCTGCTTTCAAAGACAGAGAAACACATTGTATTGTAAAATCATCCTATGATGCAAGATGACATAGTCATTTAGATATTAGAATTCTTGTTAAACATATATGTTCTATTGATCTAGGTAGAGTGGATGTAAAATCAGTATATAT
The DNA here is from genome assembly GCF_963264785.1 of Psittacula echo. NCBI lineage: Eukaryota > Metazoa > Chordata > Aves > Psittaciformes > Psittacidae > Psittacula > Psittacula echo. Next base: position 68,691,997 of record NC_137736.1, on the reverse strand, counting down.
TTACAGGGTAATAAAATATAGAATTATGAAATCTATTTCTATTCTTTTTGATGAGGGAGAGAAGAGAATCTTGCTTTTTTTCATTAAAAACAAACGAAATTCGCTGAAGGGAAAAAAACCCCAAACCCCAGACTTTCAAAGAACAGTTCAGTTTCAACTTGAGCTAATACAAACAAGGAAATTTGCAATTGAAGTTGACTTTCAATATCTATGCCCAACAGGGTGCCTCTTGAATCACTTCCTTAATGTGCCCCTCTTGTTTCTTGGAGGGCAGCTGGCCCGTGAATTTCCTTATTATTAGTTTATGTCCCACTGCTAATTCTCTTATTCTATTATGAAGATTTTAGCTATTACATTTAATTTCCTCTTTTCATGGTGCAGGAATGACCCCAGAAGGATAAACTACCCCCTACCATGCAGACACACTGAGACTCAGTTATCTTCTGATGAGCTCATGTGGCATTGGCCTATTGACAGTTAACGTGGAAAAGACAGATTCATTACAGCTCAGGTTTTAGTTACTGACCCTTTCAAATCTTTTGAAGCAAAAGATCTGAAAGATGTGAAATATCTGAAATTTTTTACCCTCAGCAAGACACTTGCAGGAAAAAAAAATTGGTCTTTTTTTTTGCATACTTAAAGTATTTATTGTCAGATACAAAAATGTTTAGTCCAGTACTTTTTATAAAAATATTCCACTTGTTTTGCATTCAAATCCTGAACCTAGTATCTTTGCTTTATTCACCATGTACTTTAACAGTGACCCATATTTTAGTTGAATTGGCTGAACTACTGAGTGGCCACAGCCTCAGAGGTCTCCTTGACTCTGTTTTTATGCACCTTGCAGTAAAACAGAGATTAAGGTGTTCATTTAGTCCTCTGTCATTACAATATTCAAGCTTGCCAAAGGATTACCTGAGGTGCTAGGTCAGTCAGTTATTAACAAAAGTCAACGGCATGGGCAGTCACACTTACATGGTGAAGCAAAGTCCGTTCCTTGCAGGAAAGGCACACACAAACGTGGGCCAGGACACAGTGAGGTCTCCCTGCACACTTTCCTGTGAAGGGGAACATTGTTTCTGCTCAGAGAGGCCTGACTCTTTCCTCACTTTGATGCTTCCTTGCTATTTATTGAAGTTGAAAGCTCAATAGAAAAGTCTGATAAGTAACACACTATCAAGAGTGCCTTTAAATGATTTTGAAACTTTCCAAGGCAGTCAGTTCTTTCAACACTGCAGTAGCTCAGAGAGAACTACCTCCATGAGTATGTGAAGTAGCAAAACCTACAAATCAAAAAGAGTATTCAGGTAATAGGGATGAGATGGTGCAAGATTTAGCTTAGACCTTACTGGCTTGGACTGGGTAGTGACTCAAGACCAGATGAAGCCTTTGCAAGTGCTTGAAATTGAAACAAAAAATTATCCCTGCTCATTCTATGGCATTGTCATCCGTAATTCTCATGGTTTCATAGTAGTAATGATGAAAGCTTAGCTTCCAGTGTAAAAGAGCTTGTCTGCTTTGCACTGCCACTGGAAATACCATTAGCATTTGAGCCTAGTAATCCCACCTCACAAAGTAGATTGGTTTTGATGTGCCTTGCTGTTTCATTTCAATAAGCTAGCTAAATATATAGTGCAAAGAGGCAAAGAAGCGATGAGGGAGAATGAGTTTATAGCCTTGTAGTTAGGGGTTTTTTAGACAGGATCTGGGCATTGCTCCAATTAATATCTGATTTATTTTCTGCAAAGCATGAGCTTTTAGCAGAAGAGTGCGAAAGAGACCTTTCTTTCTTAAGGGGTATTTATTATCTTAAAAGGGTTAAAGCATCTAACTGCCAAATGAGATACTGAGACATAAACCCTATTTCAGACAGAAAATAGAAATTTCAGCATGAATATCTTTCATCCTGGATCTCATGATTACTGAAGGACTAGAAGAGCCAGGGGGACTCCACTAATACCTCAATTTTTCTTCCACTAAAAAAAGACCGCCACACATCTATGCATATAGAAAATGGCACTCAGCTGTAGCTGGTGTCTTCTGAATTTCATGTTGGCTACCCTAGATTACTTCATATTTCACTACAGATTTTGTGATTCAGGTTCTCAACAGTTTGATTTGTAACATATCCTGAGTATAGGGCAAAGTATGATTCCTTGCTCTAGGAATCATATCTAGGAATCTAGTTAGGTAGCAGGATATCTTACAATTAGTCATATTAATAACAAAATCCTTTTGTGACTTTAGTCCAAAGGATTATTCTCACATTTAAGAGATATTTCAGCTGGCTATCTTAAAGGATTTAAATAACTACTGTTTATAAAAATGGGACTAAAGAAATCCAAATTTAATTGATTTCTACTAACTTCTCAATGTGCCAAGGCAGTATATTTTCGTGTCATGCAAATCTTATTCTTTTAAAAAAGAAAAGAGGTTTTTCTGGAGTCTATGTTTACTTACATCTTTATATAGTGTACAACCCTAATGATTCTATGATTTTATAAGAAGTAATCCTGTGATGAGGTACTTTATGATAGTGGAACAGGAAGACATACATTTTTAGCAGAATACTTACAGAGAACATGATATTTCCATGAGGGGAAAGTTTTGCATGAAATGAGTTAGCTGTGATGTATTTTAATCTTAATAAGATCAAATTAGTAGTCTTTTCTCCAATATTTGACAGCATTTTGCTCACTTGAGACCTACATGTGGACTAAACTCTTCCTTCCCCCAACTTTGGTATAGTCTTTGCTAACTAATGTTCTCTTTCAGTCTTTAACTTGCTCCCCTAGCATACCTTATAAGTATTCCTCCATATTGACTACTTTTCAGAAAGCTGACATTTCTTCTTTATAAAACTATTTTAATATACATGTAGTATCTTTCACCCAGTAATACCAATAATTACTTTGAATTTGAACTTTACACATGGCTAAAACCGTAGTTTAATATTACACTGAGGCATCTTCCAGTCTGTAGAAAATTAATCTTCTCTGTGCTTACAGTTTTATAATCTCCAATCTCATAGTTCAAGAACTATGTAAGCTGGAGCTAGATCATATAAGTATGTATATATATTTGTATATTTACGAACAATGTTGTAGATCGGTATATAAAATATGCATAATACATTTGCCTTAAATATTCTGGCTTTCTGAACCTACGGAGAAATATTTTATTATAAAAAAAGTTCTATTTATTCCATAGTCATCAGTAGTTTCAAGACTAAGTGCATAGATATGTAAAAGATAATTTTCTACAAGATTCAGAACTTTTGTGGTTACTGTAAATAAAACACAATGGGGAGAGAAGCAAGGTTGAACATATCAACGTTTACATAAGTTCTCCAAAAGGCTTAAACATATCTTGAGCAATTTAAGTAATTAGATTCTGCACCATACATATATAATATAAATTCTAGTTAATGATAGTAGAAAGAAAAAGGAGGAAATGTCAGATATTTGATGTTTACTTCTCATTAGCTCTATTTTTGCTCTTGCAAAACTGAATTCTGAGGATGAAGTATTAAATGTAAGACATTAAATTAATACACAGCTTAAATTCAGCTTTTAAGAATGACTCATTACAGTTTCCCCACAAAATTCTCAGTGCTGGCATCCTATCACAAAATGGAGAAAGAAACTGTCAAATTCATACTAACATACATTGTCCTTTTGGTACAAGGAAGAAGGTCACATTAAGGGAATCATAATGTTTTAATAGTTACTGCCAGGCTAGGTCTTGCTCAGTGTGCTTGTAGACTCATCTAGATGGCTTTTAAGTCACTGAAGAAAGGCCATTTATTTCTGCCTTGACAGTTGTATCTGACAGAGGATGCTTGCTTTGTTGTACTTTAAAGTACTACATCAAATAGAGGGACAGGAGTCGCTGCAGAGGCAGCAGGAGAGAGTTAATCTGTACTACAAACTATCTGCCTCCATAGAGAATCAGAATTCACTTCATTTAATGAAAATATACTCTCTTCCATAAGGTCATTTCCTACTCAAACTGTTCCATGATTCTATGAGATGCTCCTGTTTGAACTCCTTGATGTTCCCCCTTCCTATCTTTCCTTTCACAAAAAAAAAAAAAGAAAAAAAAAAAAAAAACCAACAAAAATTAAAAAAAAAAAAAAAAAAAAAAACAAAACCTGCTTATGATAAGTGATCTGTGAGAAGGACTATCCATTCCAGAGTTCTATATGCATAAACAAACATTTTTTGCAGATTTAGCTTCTGGCTTCCAGGCCTCACACCATAGTATTCTTTTGTCATATGATCATGAAAAGCTTGTGAAACAACATCTCTGTAATACTTCAAAGAGCTAGAATCTGTGTGGCCCATTTCTACCTTTCCTCACATTACTGGCTGTGGATTTGCTGGTATGTACTACTAGCCAGAATCTGGCCTCAAATCTAAAGCTCTGCTTTAGTATGTAACCTATATAGTCGCATGGGACTCTGAGTGTTAATGTGTCAGCCGCAGAGGGGGAACACTTAGAGATTCTTAGAAGCATTTATTCAGAGACCTCTTATTTCTGTGGATTTAAACATAAATTAATATATTTTTAAAATGAAAAGGAAAAAAAAAAACCTAAAGAGCAATAAAAATTTCTCCAAATTCTTCATCATCTGAATGTGTCAGGAAGCAAGGTACAAAGAAGGGCTTGAACAAAAGTGTTATCATGGTATTGTATAATTACACATGAAAAAATCATAGCACAGCAAGTCAGAAATTTTACTTGTTAATTCAGATGAAACCTGACAGCTCAGTGAAAACCTGAAGATGAATAAATACTCCAAGATCAATACCTAAATCCATTACAGAGAGTTCACAGAACTGCAGCTCAGCAGAGAGCTTTCTATGTTCCCACTCCTGCACAGCTTCTTGTCTCATAGATCATGCCAGCTTCAAGATTGACTGCCTGTTCCTCTTCAGGAAACACCCTCCCTTTCACTAAAATGCACCACAGGAACAACACAAAGTCTAGCCTCCAGCTGCTGTAAAAAGAAGGGGTCTGTCCTCTTACTGAGTCTACTTCCTTCACCACAAATTGCAGATGAAACTCTGGGTAGTAGGTTTTGCTCATGTGCAAGTTACAGCAACTTTCCAGGACAGAACAAATCTAACAAATGGAGTAAGCTTACAGAAGGAAGGCTTTGGCAAAAGAAGTCGTGAGGTTACGTCTATGGAATGATGCACAGAAATGCATCTGCTCTACTGGTACCTAGGGCTGGTCACATACACAGCTATGCTTCAGCACTGGAGAGTGTGTTGCTCTGGCTTGTGATAACAAAGAGAGAAAAGCCATGTGAAAGTCTCCAGAGACTATCTGGTAAATCTGTATCTCTGTGTGATGCTTCGGGTACCCCGAGTCCCACAGGCCTTATCAGCTCACATTCAGTGCTGTCCCAGTGCTCTTACAAGGACCTACAAATCACGAAGATTGGGGGGCCTCCAGGTGTGCAACACATCCATGTCAGTGAAATTTCCTATCTGTGGAGGCATGTCCTGAATTTTTCTCCCACTTGTTTCATCTTAACAGCTCTTTGATCCAGAGGTAACTACAAATCTGAAAAAGAAAAAAAAAAATCCTACACTTTGGGAAGGTTTTGATACAGATCCAGAATTTCTGCCCTGAAGCAGATCATTTGTACTGTTCTTCAGCAGTCTTGGGTGATCAAATCACTGTTTCTTCTGATCCAGAGGTGCAAATATATATGTTTATGGCTGAAATTTAGGGTAGAACTTGCACGCAAACAAATCTTATTTACATATTGATTCCTCAAAAACTCAAAAATTTTTCCTTTGGAAATAATCCAGTTTCATGTAATACATAATGCAAGGAGAAGGGAAAAACAAAACAAAACCACACCACACCACACCACACCAAAAAAAGCCTAAAACAACTATTCTAATACTTTGCTGGCCCAACAGAAAGCAGCTTAAACATTTTAGAAGTGGGATACCAGACCTCCAGCACAATAGTGCAATGGGCAAATGCCAGAACTGCACTAAGAAATCCTAAATGCAACCAGTCTGTGAGTAACCTGAGAAAGTCCATAATATACTTCTTACAACTGGAAGTCACTTGTTTTCACACCCGGGAGAAAACAAAAACAAAAACAAAACCAAAACCATAGTTATGATCTTAAGAGCTAAATGGTAAATGGCTATGATGCTTCTTTTTTGTCTTTGTTTTCAGTTCCTCATTTACATTCATAACCACAGAAAATGATGGTATGATGTAAAGCTGAGAGTTTGAATCTCAGGATTTGTATATTAAGCTTTGGATGGCATGGCTGGTTGTTTTTTTTTTTTTTTACAGGGAAACTAGACCCACTTATTTGTGCCCCAAGTTATATTTCAGTGACTAGAAGCAGTGTCCTAGAAATACATAAACTCAGTTATCACCACGGACTTTGTTCTTAGGGATGTTTAGTTGATACAGGTCTCTTTATGGTCTCTGTAGTGTTGCACAGGACCTATTGTAGCCTTAACCAGACCTAGAACATATCAAAAGAGGAAAGGGAGAAAAGGGTAACACTGTATGCCATGATATCTGTGAATATATTTCACAAAACTCTTAACAACCAAATAGATATTCAAACAAAAAGGGTGAAGATGAACATAAGGATTTAACCATGTGGTGAGTGTCTGAACTAATGGAAGGCATAACCCTAAATCCTAGCATTTACCTTTAGGAGTCTCATCAGCTTGCCAAGAGCACAGAAACTTCTAAGAACTTTTCTATTTTAGAGACACTGTATGTTCTATGGCATCAGTAGAATTAAACCTTAGCATATACATAAATTTTAAGAGGAGTGGGTCCTAGGACCATAGTTCTAAGCCTTATGGCATAATGCTGGGGCAGCAGTGCCATCTGGCTGATTTTCAACTAGACTGGATGCTTTTCCTATGAATGTGCCAGTTGGCAATACAGGGGCACGAGTTAATCTAAGCACATTCAGCAGCTACATGTCTTAAGGTGGCTGGTTCTTTTGGACATCAAAGGTAGTAGTGTTGATTGGACCTAGGAATAAAACATACATGAAAGAGTTTGGTAATGTTCTTTGCACATTTACATTTTGGGGGGAATTTGCTTTTTTCTCATTATACTTTTAATTCAGTCTCTGGGAGAAAGGCAAGAATGTTAAAACCACATAGGTCTGCCTAGCTCGCCAGTTGCACTATTTCTTCATGCTCCCGGAGTGCAAAGATTCAGTTCCTATCTTTTTTTGCTGACTTCAACAGGAATAGAAATAAGGCCTAGGGTCACGGTTTCCTTGTTGATTTTTTCCTCATATTTTACATTTGAACTAATTTTGAGATAAACTTTGCCCTCTGAGGAAGCAATTACAGATAACACTAAAACCAACATAAATTAAAACCTGATCATATTTATGATGTCACCAGCTTGTGAATTATACTCCCCATGTGAAATGGTTTTTTCTGCTTAGTTTTAGAAGGGTCACTGCTATGTATATGCTTATATGTATAAACAGAAATACTGGTACATCAAACGCAATCATTCTTCTTTGTAGAGTGATTTTTTTTGTCTATACAGTACTGGTAATGAATAACCTCAACCAGGAAATAAGTTTTCTTGGCACCCAATTCGCCTCTGTGTTTGGATCCATTAGTAAAAAGTTCTTATATGCATTCTGTCTTTTTTTTTTTTTTTTAAGAAATCACAAAATCATTTTTATACCCATAGTAATGTTTATCCTTTGGAATAAATCTACAAAACAAGACAAAAAAGCCACACATTTAGGAACTACCTTTTCAAGATCTGAAGAAATTTAAACATGAAACAAAGAAACAAATCTTCTTTATATAGATGAAAATACTTTTCCTAGAATTAACAAAAGATACAAAAGAAAAAGAAAAAAAAAAAGAAATAGATATATATGTAGCAGGAATGCTTGATTTTATTTTGTTTATAAAAGAAATATTTACCTCTGCTTGACAAACTGAGACAGTGAACATGAGAAATCGAGGAATAGTAGAAAGCAGATATAGGAAAGATCTGGAGGTCATTCTTAGCCATCCCAAATGCAAGATAGTTCTCTACAGTATGCTCCCGAGAATTTGGTTCAGTCTGATTTTAAGTAAATCAGCTGAAACCATTTTGTACAACCTCTCTAAGGAGACTATTCCACTGTTAAATAAATATGCTTGTGATTCTCAGACACAGAAGTTATTCAAGCATTAGTATTAAAAATTAGAGTCAAAGGGAAAATAAATTGAATAAAATGTTATGTATAGTTTTTGTTTACTACCCAGATTTGGTTAGATTTAACAAAACATAATGAATGTGCATGCAAACTCTCAGCAGCATGTCTGACAAGACCTAATTGAAGATTTGGGGCTGAAGCAAAATAGTCTTGTCAAGGAGTGTAGATTTTGAAAGAAATGGATTTATGAGTAGAAATTTCTGAAAACATTTTCATATATTTAGACATCTCTTTTCCCAAAGGAGGAAGAGAAAGTATGACTGTCACTCATCTCTCCCACAGAGTCCAGAGACCTTTCTTTTCCCCCCCTAGAAAAATAAAGATGTGCATTTCCCTAGGGTTAGGTAACATGTAATCACTATGATATGAAATCAAATCCTAATTAAGGTTAATTGGTTGTCATCTTAAAGATAAATTCATTGCATACAGTAAATTCTAGCTACCATACTACCTCTCAGGCATACTTTGTTGCCTTAATGCATAGGAACCTTGGCTTTTTGCAGTGTTTTATGAAATTCTACCCAAGATAGTACAGTTTTTTCCAAAGAAGTGATTCCAAAACTTGCAGCCCTAGGCATATAAACAGTAATAGCTAAGTGCCCACTAGATCTCTCACATGAGCCTGAGTAAGGACTGTGCCTCAGGGTATTCCCACTCACCATGACTGTGGGTTTGTAGAGGCAAATCACATCAAGCATATCACTCACCCAGCTGGAAGGGGTGAGAGACTGAGGTGGCCAGGAAATCATGGGCAAATTTGTGGGTAAGCACCCCACACCACACACCTGACTTGTTAGGTGCAGGGAGGAGGCAGGAAACCATCATGGGGTCTGGACTTATCAGGCTGTGTACCTTGCCTGCCTGCATGGATCACATGTGGGAAGGATGAAGCTTTCCAGATGCTTCAGGTGGGTTGGGCATTCTGAATACTTGCCAGCTGGGAGTCCCATGCTTATTTGGTGCAAAGGAAAGATCCAAAGGGGGAAGAGGAGAGGCCACAGACTGTTCTACCTGCTGGCAAGCAGCCAGGGCGATGTTGTCCCATGGGCAGGATCAACTGCAACCCCTCAGCTTAGAAAATCTCCTAAAAGGAGGAGCAGGGAGCCTCTGCTAGGGCTTTCCCAGCTTTTTCTCCAAGTCAGATAAGGTTTTGGCTGATACTGCTTTCTTCTACCTGGAGCTGGCTGTGAGCAGCCGGCTAAAATCTCACCCTGCTAGCAGTGGATCGCCCATGCAGAACAGCCTCCTCTTACACCCATACCTAATAAAAAGGCTATGACTGAAATACAGCATCTTGAAGCTATTTTCTCCCTTTCTGGAGGAATTCTCCATCAGTTGTTTTGGACAATTTAAAAATTGTCTGCAGCGCAGTTGTAAGGCTGAAAATCTGGCCCAAAATATCAGCTTATTTTGTCTTTAGCACGTTTCTAATTTGTCAGTGCAGACTGGTCTTACTCACAAGGGGGGAAAGCTATTTTTGTGCTGTTGCCAAGATACTACTGGCACTAGCAGACTGATCAGATAGCAGCTGTCAATAGCTGTGACAATGCAACACGATGATTCAAAGAAGGGAATTTAAATGGTGTATAACTAACAGTGGTACAAAGCCTTCCGGACATATTTGCCACGTGCAAATCTCCTACTCCTGCCTGGAAGCTGGGTAAGTCAGTCCCACTCCTTCACAAAGCTAGCAAAGGGAACAACCTGGAGCTATCATTCACAAACCCCATCACAGAACCTATACTTCATACCTAATGTAGATTTCCTTAGAAAGGTACAGTATAGCTTGAAGGCAACTATAAAGATGGATTTGAGGAGCACTGTACTACCAGAAAGAATGATGGTACAAACAAGCTACGTTCAAAAGGCTTTGAGAGCATAAGTGAATGCAGAAACACAGAAGCGGTAGTCATACTTTATGCAAACTAAATACTTTAAGGGAAAGCTTAACAAACACAAACCAGAAACATTTCACAAAAGCAAGATTCTTTACGTTTGTTGCCTGCTCTTCAACAGTAAAATCTAATAATGCCTTATGCTGTCTTCAAAAACTCTTCCAGAATAGCAATATTCAGTATAAAATGCTGCACTTAAAAAATGCTTCCAATATAAAAGAGACATAGTGGGAAAAGGAGTCTGGATTTGTTTGGTCTTTGCACAAAAACTGAAGAATAAGCATTGGGGAAAAATAATGCAATTTACATTCAGTAATAAAAATGTTTTTAACAGAATGTGTACACACTTTGCATTTATATGTCTGTAGCTTGGCATACACAATGTAAAGAAATAATTTACCAATGATACTAGCTGTTACATTAGTGATTCTGTGCCCACATAAAAATGTAAAATGTGTCTCCTGATTGTGAGCTGTATACACTTAAAATGTAAAATCCCTGTCCAATAAAAATGCTCCAAAGTCACCTTGCAAAATGGAGAGTACAAAATTAAACTAAACACTACACTAACAGATTTTTAATCAGAAACTTTTTTCTAGGTATAATTAGTGTAATACTTTTAAAATATAATCACAAAAAAAATTCAGTTGTGTTTCTCTATGTGTACGTATATAAGTCCATGTGTTTATACATATATAAGTATGTATGCTGCATGTACAGACATACAGACTCATATAATAGACATTAGGATCAGTATGATACTATTCCTGAAATGTGTATCTTTTTCTTCCTCTAATGCTCCAAATACCACTAAGCAAGATATGATTCCTGTACTTTGTAGCTTTTCAGTGTCAAGGGAAGTTTAAAGTATAAGCAAAAGAAAATATATAGCATTTTGTTTACAAAGCACCCCTGTAGACTGCTGTCAAATGAGATAAATAAGGATCCTGAATGGCTCTGGGATGACAGTGAAATTTGGATCAAGTACTAGAGTCGGGAAACTCCTTTCTGCCAAATGAAGAATCCCTTAGACAAGTCTAGATTTGGAAGGCCCTGAACTTGCCAGACAGTTCAAAATTCTTCGGGTGCCATTTCAGTATATTTGTGCAAAATCATGATTTTTTGCCTCTTTTTCTCTGTCGGTCTTCAAGACAGGCCAGAATTCACAGGCAGCAATATTGGGTATTTGGTAATTGCAGAGCTTTCCTTTAGTAAGATTTTTCATCTATATCATCCCTTCTACTTAATAAAGCAAGGGTAAAGATTATGTTACTGTATTGGGTTTGGGTGGCAAGGTTTGTGGGGGGAGGAAGGAGGAGCTGAGGGGCTGGTTTCTGTGAGAAGATATTATAGATGCCTCATGTCAGACAGAGCAAGCGCCAGATAACTCCAAGACAGAGCTGCTGCTGGCCAAAGAAACCAGGCCAACCAGGTCTGCTGGTAGTGCTTCTGTGACACCGTATGTCAGAAAGGGTAAATCCACTGTACAACTGAGTGAAAGGAGTGAGAAGACAAGAAAGAAAGAGCCCTGCAGACAACAAGGTCAGTGAAGCAGGAGGGGAAGTGCCAGAGCAGAGGTTTCCCTGCAGCCCATGGTGCAGACCATGTTGATGCAGGCTGTGCCCCCACAGCTCATGGAGGTCCACAGTAGAACAGATATCCATCTGCAATCCATGGAGGATCCTGCATTGGAGCAGGTGGATGTGCCCTGAAGGAAGTTCCAGCCCATGGTGAGCCCATGCAGGAGCAGTTTTTCTGGAAGAACCTATGACCTTGGGGGGATTCATGCTGGAGAAGTCTGTTTCCAAAAGACTGTACCCTGTGGAAAAAGAACCATCCTGGAGCAGTTCTTGAATAACTAGAGCCTGTGGAAAGGACCGTCATTGAAGAAGTTCATGAAGGGCTGTATATCATGGGGAGACCCCATGCTGGAACAGGGGAAGGGGTTGTTAGTTTTTGTTCTTATTCCTCACTATCCTACCATTTTGTAATTATTTGCCAATAAATTAAATTATTTGCCCAGAATGTTTTTCCTGTGACTGGAATTAGTAAGTGATTTCCCTGTCATTATCTCAACCGCCTTTCATTATATTTTTTCCCTGTGTCCTGTTGAGAAGGGGGGGATAGAACAGGCTGATGGACACCTGGCAGCCAGCCGAAGTCACCACAGTACAGTTACTAAATTTGCCAAAATTTCAAAATATAAGAACAACATTTGTACCGATTCCATAGTGCAGGTGGGACAACAAAAAACTATTGAATCATATGATTCCTGGAGCATTTTGGTTTGTTTTGTTGCTTTACTGCTCTGCACAAGCGCCTAGCAAAATGCTGCAAGGCAATCTCCAATGAAATCAGCATCTGACATGGTGGAAACTTTTACACTTGGATCGATTCCTAAGCAAATAGGAAAATTCTGATGATACCTGCTCAGAGAGGTTCTCAAAGACCTAGGGAAAAAAAAGAAAAACAAAAAAAGAGAGATAATTTAGACAACCATCAGATCAGAAATAACAAATTTGCTCTCCTAGCACTCATCCTGCAAACCAGTTATTTTTGCATTCATTTTGAACATGAAAAATGTTTGATCACTTATCTTAAGTTAACCATAGACTTGGCTTTATAAACTTATTTAGTAGCAAATGGGAATGTACACTAGTTCCTGATATCTCATTAGTACTTGTTGGCAAGTATCAAGAAAAAGCAGAATTAGCAATATAAAGCATCACAGAACAACATTTGAATGTTATTTCTTAAAAACTGAAGCTGTACAGGTAAAACCAGAAATCCTTATTCCTGTTACTTTGGATTGGTTTTTTTTAAGTTAAATTTCCTTTATAAACTAGAAATTACCTTATTTTAAGGTGTTTATTAAGAAATAATGATCAGCCAAAGGATCCTCAGATGGCCATTAATCTGCAGGACATTCCCTTAAATCTTTGTTTTCTTTGCTCGTAACTATGCCAGCATAGAATCTTCTATTGGAATACATCTGGATGAAAATAGAGGAGACAGGTAGGACAAAAGACCTTCAAATTGAAGTTATAAGGCTGAACAGATGAAAATGCCTTGGGTTTATGAAAAAGTTTAGAATATGACATTCCAAAATTCTGACTCAGGTTCACATGTTTCAGGTGTGCCAGAAACCACCCTTGCCTTCAATTTCCCACTGGGAAAAGGTAACAATAATATTTACTCATGTCATATGTCTGTCAGAAGGAAATCTCACATATTAAGTGTCAAGAATGGAGGCCAGCGTCATATTTTTCAGCTTTTAATACCACCCCATTGTCATGGTTTAAACCCAGCTGGCAACCCAGAACCATGCAACCTCTTACTCACTCTCCTCTCCCGCCACATCCCCCCGCTCCCAGAGGGATGGGGAGGAGAATCAAAAGAATGTAACTCCCATGGGCTGAGATAAGAACAGTCCAGTAACTAAGATATAACACAAATCACTACTGCTGCCACCAATAATAATAATGTTTATGTATAATATATATATATTTTATTTTATGTTATTTTGTTATAGCTTCATGATATCTATATAGTAAACTTTTGCAAACTGAGTTTTTGCATGGTGGTACTTGCTTGAATCACATTAATTTAACTCACTGTTTTCACAAGCACCGGTAGTTAGTGCTCTTACCAAAACATCTTAGCCTTTGATGCTGCTGTAATATTCTCTAACCTTGTTCTTGTATCACACCCTATAACGTCTTTTTTGTTTTGAAAGTCAAGGGTTTATTTCCACTGAAACAAGGCATCCTCTGACGTCAATAGACTGAAGTTTAGGAGAACAAAATAGAAATTGCCTAATGGTAGTAGGAGAAAAACAAAACAAAACAAAACAAAAAACTAGAAATGAGAGACTTATGAATGACATCTTCCTACAGAAGAGGAAAAGATAAAGACCTGAAATAATAGTAACCAGATGATTACTCATTAACTGCCCTGTCATCAGTTCAAGACTTTCCAAGTCTTTCTATCAACAGATGGACAATTACACTGGTTGTTTTCCTCCATGCACACTTTGAAGTTCTGTTTCACTCCTTGTATATGCTTTTTACGTTGGTTTTGGAAAACAGCACTACTTCTGAATGAAAACATTAACACTTTTATTCAAATTAAATCATAGAAACAAAGAACAGTTGAGATTGGAGGAAAACTCTGAAGGTCTTCTGGTCCAAACTCACTCCTCAGACAGGGCTCCCTAAAGCCAGTTGGACAGGACCATGTCTAGACAGCTTTTGACTATCTCCAAGGATGGAGACAACTTTCCTGGACAACCTGTGCCAGTGCTTGGTCTCTCTCACAGTGAATAAGTGTTCCTTGATGTTCAGACAGAACATCCTGTTTTGGTTTGTGCTGATTGCCTCTGGTCCTGTCAGTGGGCACCACTCAGAAGAGCCTAGCTCAATTATTTTAGCACCTTTCCTTCAGGTATTTATACACATTGATAAAATCCTCCTGAGACTTCTCCAAGCTGAACAGTCCCAGTTCTCACAGCCTTCCCTCAGAAGAGATGCTACAGTTCCTCAGTAATCTTCATGACTCTTCACTGGATTCTGTCTAGTATGTCCTCTGAGAGCCCAGGACTGGACACTGCACTCCAGTTGTGGCCTCACCAATGATGAATAAAGGGGAAAGATCACCTCCTTCAACTTGGTGACAATGCTCTGGTTAATGCAGCCCAGGAAGATGTTGGCCTTTTTTGCCACAAGGGCATATTGCTGGCTCAAATGTTCAAATGGTGTCCACTGTGAACCCCAAGGCCTTTTTTATCAAGCTATTTTCCAGCTGGTTGACCCCTAGCATGTACTGATGTATGGGGCTGTTCCTCCAAAGGTGCAGTACTTTGCACTTCCCCTTGTTGAACTCTGATGTTCCTGTCAGCCAATTTCTCCAGTCTATCAGGGTCAATTTGTATAGCAGCAAAGCTGCCCACAACAAACCCACAAAATCACTGTGGCACAAACGTGAAGTTTCTCATCTTGCAATACAAAACCACCATCTGTCAAAAAATGTTAGTAAAAGCTGTTTACCAAAA
This sequence comes from Psittacula echo, assembly GCF_963264785.1. Classification (NCBI taxonomy): domain Eukaryota; kingdom Metazoa; phylum Chordata; class Aves; order Psittaciformes; family Psittacidae; genus Psittacula; species Psittacula echo. The sequence goes on along the minus strand of NC_137736.1, from coordinate 68,676,813 downwards.
TTTCTACCCAATGAACAGGACAAAAAGATAAGTAGGAATGTAGGTCATCAAAGAAAGCTTATTTTTTTCATCAGTAAATCACATTTTCTCTGAACTAGTATCAATCAAGAAAAGCATCAATGTTTCGCAGTAAGGCAATTTAGTAGGAATTTATGAATACTGGGAAGTGGCAAATTAGAGTAGATAGATACTATGTTGTTCAGCCTGACTAGTTATATTGCCAGCTGAATATGACTATATTAATTATGGGTATTTTACTTTTTTTGTAACATAGTGTTTCATGCCTTTACGCAAAAAACTGTAGTAATAGATAAAATGCAGCCTTGAAACCATGACTGCATAGGGTCTCATCTTGCCTGTTAACATAAGAAGGATGCTATCAACTCAGTGAAAAGACCTTAACTCAATGAAAAAGCCTCCCTTAACGTGGGAGGTTAATTTGGAATTTGTGATTGACTTCTTGTGTAGATGCCCATATTCTCAGTTCTGAAGTGTGTAATTTGGAAAGAAGACCCTTATTTTAGAGTCAGAGGATGTGATTCATCTCATTTAGCTTCAGACATCTACAGCTGAGATGTTTATAATCAAACGAGTCATCTTTATATTCAAATAGAAAGATAGAGACGCCCAGAGGATGTGATTTATATGCCCCATTTTAAATTTCTACCTTTAGAATAAGATGAATCATATAGTAGAAATGAAACTGATTATTAAAGGAAGTCTAAGTAAGTGATTCAGTGTGAATATCTAAAGTTCTGTGGGATTAACTTTCTCAGGAGGTTGAAAACAGTTAATTTGCAATCACTGTTTTATATCCTACCTCAGCCTGAATTAATTTTCTATGTAGATCAGACTTAAATGTACCAGTGCCCACTGCTATATCATTGCTTCCACTTTCTATTGCCTCCTTTTCTCCAAAAAAGTGCTGGCAAATCTTAATCCTACCAAATATCAAATAAGATCATTATCTTCAGTGATACACTTTCAAAATTTTCACATACTTGCATATGTGATGCCAGGCCATGCTTATTTCTCACACAGATCACAGCCTTCAATGACCAGGCTTTTCTGAGTAAATAGTTCATAGCATATTTCAGGTAACCTAGATGAAAGCTGGTCCTTTTCCAGGAAATTTCTACTAAATATATATTTGCAGAAATCATTCTCTGATGCACAACATTATTCCCTCATTTTCCATTGCAGTTTATCTTGCAGCTTGTCCCACTGATATACTGAATACTAAACCTGATAGTATCTAACAGTACCTCATGCTTGATTTCCTTAGTGTAAGAGCAATTTGCAGTAAAGTATTTTACTGAATAGTAAAAAGGAACCTTATCACACAGCTCCTTGCAGACAGATACTCGAGAACTGGTTAGTGTACTCAAAACCTGTGATGGGAAGGAAGATACAAAGTCTAGACTACTGAACAATCTATTTCAGGTAATTCAGCAAACCAGCAACTCACATCGAGGAGAGAACTTTTCAGGCAATAACAGGAATTCAGTTGCAGGCCTAATTTTGAAGATTAGCAGGGAGTTGGCTGAACAGAATCAATATCCAGTGTGGTTTGCCTGGGATCACGAGAGGAACTCCTCGAGGTTGTCACAGCAGGACTGCATTCTAGAAAGAAGAATTTTAGATTGGGTGGTACTTTCAGGAGAGACTACTGTTCAAAATGAATCACTAATAAATCTGTGCCTTTGCTTGATATCTAGTGAAACAAGGAGAACCAATGCACATAGCTGTGACATACTGCTATAAAGATGGTCACATCCTGACAGATTGGAGGGCTAATGCCTCACTGATGAAGACTCCTGATTTCTGAAGAAAGCCTGTTACGAAAAAGTCCCCCGTGTCTTATCCCCAAATCGCTTAGTCTGTCAGTCTATCAGGTTTCATTGGTTGAAATAGTATTCTAAAGTTAAATTGGACAAGGATGTCTTATTCCATGCCCCATTAGCTAACACAATTGCAATTTAAAGGAAGATGCACCAAGTAAAATTTTACATTTCTCCCAAGTCAGCATCAAAAAAAGCCAGGTTTTAGCTCTTTATATAGCTGTATTCTCCTTGCTGAAAGCAACAAAATTACTACATATTTGTTTACAATAATGAATGTGAAATAATTCTTAGCTCCATGGCTTCACTCTTCTATCGCAATTTAAATGGCATTTTTAAAAGACAGTGTTCCATTCAGGCTTTTGATAATTTTACCTTAAGCCATTCCTAGACTTTTGGCTGGTTTTCTACTAAAGCAATAGTTACATATAACTACATATAACGTAACTGCACTAAAAAGGAGATATTAGTTTTACAGAGGCAGGTTTTAAAAGAGTCTAACCACATGAAATACTGAGCCGTTTCGAGTTCAGGAGAGTACAGTCAAAATGTCAAAAAAAATTTAATTTAGATTGAGCAATTGTGACTTTCCTCACATTCACAGAAAAGGTTGTGCATCCCCTGTCTTTTGCTGCACAGGACTGGTTATTAACCTATAGGAAGGCACATGCCTCCAGTGTGTTTCAAGCTGGAGTCAAGCAAGGGTCTGCTTGACTCATGTATGACAAATCATTCTAGGTACTTACATATGTGTTAGTTTTGTTAAAGAGAAAATAAATCCAGATATTTGATGCTTTCCTTAACAAAGATGGAATGGAGTTCAATAGTGCTTCCATTTTGAAAAATCACTTTTCTGGTGGGACTGTCCAAATTCAGTTTACAAATTTTAATCAAGATCTTAATCAAGATAGTGGTGGAATTGTCATCTGAGATAGACAGATTTTTTTTAAAACTTAGTCACTCTAATGATAAAAAATATAAAAATATTCAGAGACAATAAAAATAAAATAAATGTTTTCAATCTTAAACTATAAGTTTCATAGCTGAAGAGGCCTTAAAACAGTTATGCCAAGGAAAATTAGCATCCACTATCATCCAAAGATATAATTGTTGATGCAAATTAAGATTTTTATTTCCAAGTTTAATCTATATTTAATTGTTGGAAGTTAGAATGATAAATTTATGGAAACAGACTATAACTTGTTTAGTGTAGCTTCTCATACTCCCATTATTGCAGTCACTGCCTTTGGTTCTCAGTAAACCATGGGTCTGAGACAGCACTGTTATTCCTGCAGCAAAACCCAACCTTTTACTGTATTGCTTGCTTAGACCCAGTGCTTGTGATCTCAGCATGAATCACACATTATAAAGTGTTTTTTCTTAAAACTTACCTTCTGAAGTTTAGAAATTGCCTGAAAATCCCAGGCAGCCAACTAAGGGGTATGAAATTTTAGTACAAAGAAGTTTTTAAATATGCAGGTTTTTCACCTCTGCAGTACACAAAGTGGTCTACTAAGAGCAATGGCTCTGAAACTTCACTGATAATTTGCACCCTGGTTTTCTGGTTTTTTGAGCTCCCTGTTAATTCTGAAGGCTCCTCATTCAATATACACCCAGGTTCTTTGGCTGCCATGTTGCTCAGAGTGTATCTCCTTGGCTGACTGCTTTTCTAGATTACTTGTTACCTGAGCACTCAGTTTTCTTCAATGGCAATCCTTAAAGCTGAACTGGCAGAGAAAGACCTGATACTATTAAACACAAGAGAATAGGCACTTACAGAAGCCTAGCTGCAAAATTCCCTGTCAGGGAACGAAGCCATACAGTGATGAAGGCAATCAAGCAAGCTGGCAGAAAGCCAGGGTATTTTTCCCCATCAGAAATCTGCCGAGTTTTGACAAATGTTTTCTCGATTTCAGCATGCTTCGATTCAGTCAATCTGAGCTTCCTGAATTAAAAAGTGTCCCACCAGAAAATGTCCAATCATTTCTGAAAGAAAGATAACAATTTTGCTCATTAATAGAACTTAAGCTTTGTGGATTTAATTTTAAAACCAATACACTCTTCTATAAAAATAATTTATGAGTCATAGCAGTTTTACTTAGTTGCGGTTCTCTGGGAAGGGTAACTGAACTCAGTAGTGCTCTTCTAATTCATTGCCTGGCAGGACTTTGAATTCCCCTTTAAGGCATATTCCCATCTGAGATTATTTTTGCTGGAGAATCATGCAATAGTTTCATGCGGATTATGCATCTTGCATTCTTTAAGTGGTAATGACAGTCTTTCCTCATTTATCAGGATTCCTGCTTTTCCAGGTTGATTGGGGTTTTTTTTGTGGAGGGTGGGGAAGGTGTTTGTATTACTATTTTGGTGGTATTAATGCCCACAACAGTTTCTCTAAGTTTGTGAAAGAGGAATTTTTGAGGAAAGAATTCTTTTGGGGTTAAGAGAGATTTTCAAAGGGGTTGCATATATATTTTAGTCTTTATCAATAAAGGAGAACACTAAAAAAACCTAGTTGAAACATTTGCCATCAGCTTTCCCACTGTTGTCACACATCTGTTTACACTGGCACCTGAAGTTATTTATACCACTTCAGGCTGTGATCTTCTCAGATCGCAGAAGCTAAGTAGGATCAGAGCCACTCTGTGTTTAGCTGAAAGAAGTCCAAGGAAAACCTCAGGTAGCATAGAGTGGGATGGAGGAGGCATCTTTCCCTCTGATTCAAGTGGAGCCAGTTCTGTTGCCAGAGGCAACGTATCAGCAGCACAGGGCCAAGAGCTTCTGTGTGATTAAGCCACACTCAGTGCAGAAGCAGAAGATCTAAGGTGGAAACATTCCTAGATGAAGCCATACAAACAGTCTGTTTTTCCAATTGGTTTTATTATTCCATTTATTATTATCTGCTTTTCTACCTTCTGTAAAATTAGTCCCATATGCCTGACCTAAAGCTCCTGTGATCTATGCATATCCTCTGTTTTCTGTTGGGATATTTTTATAATTACTTTTGCCAGTGTTTAAAGTGAGAAAATTCTTTTGAATCCTCTGCACAGCCATTCCACTCTTTGCATGGATTTCAGTTGCTTTCGCTGCTGCTCAATGCAGAGAAATCCGATATACCCCCACAGGTTTAAGTACAATCCGAATTAAGCTTGATCATATCTCACAAGCTCTTCATTATTCTTGAAGAAATCTCTCATGTACCAATAGAGAGGCTGTTCTAATCATGTTTCAATGCCTTCAGTCGATGTTTTTTTGTGAAACCTTCCTCCTGCTGTCTTCTACTCACTATGCTTTCTTACATCTCTGTGCACGAGTAGTTTAAGACACTGTATATATTGGACATTTGCTTAATTTTTAAAATAATTTTACCTAATCAAAACAATTGCCCTTGTGAGGAGCTTGCATGATCTTGAATGATCCCGTGTGAAGTGAAGTTCTTTGAAATGGCAACTCAAATACTTGTAGCTCCATATTGTTCTTCATCCTCAGGATATTATTGCCCATTAACATGATTTTTACCACAGCTTTATTTGAGCCATCATGAAAAGCAATTCTAATGTCATATTTTGATTATGAAAAAGGCAACTCCACTTTCTTAAGATGCATATTTCTTTCTAGTAACTGCCAGGGGCGGGTATCTATCATCAAAGAACAAGTATGTTCCATTAATACCTTGGGAATTCTTGAAATAAGCTGAAGTGAAACTTGCTCAAACTCTAATAAAATTTATATTTTTCTCACTGTATGAAAAGTCCAGTTCATGTATAAGTAGCTCAGTTACAGAAAAATTGTAGCTTTTATCTTCTCTGTAAAGGCTGATAACTGAGTCACTGATATAATTCTTGCAGTACACATTTTATTCCCTTTAGCAGTGAGTGTTTGCCTTGAATCACATTTATTTCAAATCCTTACTCCAGCAAGTGAGCAGTTTTCCAGGCCTTTCATAAGCATATACTTAGTAAGAAGTATATAGGCACTGTGTCACAAAAACAATTTTTACCAACTTCTATCAGGAATTTTATTTTACCTAGTGTGGTTTCCCCATTCTCAGAAAAATCCATCACCAGTGACCCTTACCTATACACAGGTTGAAAATATTATCTGGTCTAGCAGCAACTTAAAAGTCAGACTCCTTCATCTACTAAACCATCAGCAAGTAACTTACAGAAACTTAATATTTTTCACACTTTTAACAGCTGCATCATATAGGTGGCTCACAGTCCTATGAGATAATCAGAATTTTCTTTATACATTTGCAAATAATTTGCAATTCATTGTGAAACTGCTTTTACGAGTGTCAGAATATCTGACTATACCTTTTTGGTACTATAAAATGCATTATATTACTACATTAATCAAGCATATATGCTATTTTATTATTCATGATGTCTCTGTCACAGTCAAATTTCATTAGCACTGTCCCATAAATTATTTGAGAATTATCTTCCTCTGGTTCATCCTGGAAGAATGTCCCTCCCATCTTAGATTTTTCTTGTCATCATTACCTGTTGCTACTGTTGCTACAGTAAGAGCCATACTTACCTTACAGGTACTTTACAGACTCTGTCCTCTCCATCTTTTGTAAGTGGGATTATATTGAACATTTCACTAAAGTCTTTGAGCAGTCCCATCTAAACTAAACCAACTGGGTTTGGACCAGATGATGCCAGAGGTCCTTTCCAGTCTTGATTATTATATGCTTTTATGGGTCTTTGTCTGGATTGGCAAGACCCCTTATATCTCTCTGCTCTAAAAGAAAAAGAATTATTTAATAGACTAAGTTAGCATAACATGGTCTGTTTGCCTAAATAAACTGCCATTTTGTTCCATTTTTGTTCTCCTCCATGTCTTGTCTTGAAAATATGACATGCAGCCTGGTATATATATAGTCAGACAGCATCCAGATGACTGTTATTTTATCTGGTTTATGCTGCATTGCACCCTGTGGACTAAAACCAATTCTCCTTCTAGGGATGAATTAAAAACTAAAGAAGCTAACGGACTAACTAACTAAAAAAATACCTAATATTATTCTTGATAATATTTTCACTTAATGGTCATTCAACTTTATTAGGTTCACCTTTTGTTAATAGTTACTTTAATTTGGGTTTATCTTCAAGATGTAAGTTCTTGTTATCTTTTTAGTCTGTTAAGATGAAGATTTCTTCAGTATTTGGCATTTTTTTTTGATGGGAAGATAGCAGTAGACAAGACACAAGTCATGTGTTTATATTCTTTTTATTCACTTACGCGTTTGAATTCTTTCTACTCTTTCCAGGAATTTTTCCCTTAAATTATGTCTATATTCTTTGCATTTTTCAAAATAATTTTAAATGAGGATATGACATAAAAGCAGCATCTGATTGATCAACGGCATATTCAGAGCTCTACAAAATTTTAATCATATGGGTAGTCATTGTTCTGTTTTTCAATTTTACTTTTACAGCAGTTCCACTTGCCCTTCAACAGATTTACAAATTCCTGCATGTTCCTATTTTTCATCATATGAATGAGAAGCAAGTAAGTAAGATTCAAACAGCTCTCTCTTGAAAAGATAACTACTTAATAAGACAAGGTAAAATTAATTTTAGAAGTACATTCCTCACATATTGCAGGTTGACTGGCCTATTGAGCAATTATCTTTTCAGTGGTTTCTCTTAGGACAGTAATTTCAGTCCTAAGTACTGAAAAGGATGGGTTATGCCAATAAGCCTTAATATGAGAGGGAATTTTCCCTGCCTCAGGTTCTGATTGGAATGCAAGATATATTCACAGTGACAGCTATACATTTACTGAACATGTTTCAAACTAGTTGCTGGAAGCAGAGCAATCAGTTTTGTCCACTCTGTGCAAACGTTTCAGCTTACCAATATATAGCGTCTGTTTGAAAATGAGCTTCTGTACTAAATGCATCTGTACATGTACTACAATCAATATTTTCTTAAAACTGGGAACAATAAAACTGTTGTGGCACTCAGGTTGTATCTCTTATCTAAATTTAGTATTAAGTTTTATTTATGTCACTTTAGCCTTGCATTTTCTTGCTGTTACTATCAGTGTTTTGAAATGAATAGTTAAGACAATGTTACCATGAATGTTGTTTATCCTTGATGAATATGAGTTATTCTTCATCCTTTTTGACCTTCTTTCACAGAAATTCTCTAGTTATTTAGAGGCTGTTCTCTACATAATTTAGTCAGAACAGAGAAATCTGTATTTAAAAATAAGACAGGCATTTCACTAAAAAATATTTTCATCTACAAGTTTGGCTTGAGATATCTTTGTCCAGAGGACCTTTCAATCCCTTTATTTTCTATTTCAGTCCTCTTACTTGCTTCAATTTCACACTCAAAAAAAAAAAAAAAATCACATGTACAAAAATACCAAATTAAAATGAATGTAGTTCACTAAACAACAATTAAGCCAGTCCAGTAATACGAAGACTCACAGGACTTTGTATTCCAACCTCCACAAATAATTTTGGAATGTGTATAGGTTTCAGAATTATATTGCTGTAAGGAGAGGCAAAATGAGCTTCAGTTTTTAGGACTTCTCATAACTGAACTCTTGCAATGGTTTCACTTAGATGGTAAAAAAAAAAAAAAAAAAAAAAAAAAAGCACACTTCCTTTAACAAGATATTATTGTCCAGTAATGCTAGGGCAAGAAGGAGGACCCAGGAACTGCAGACAACCAATTAACTTTAACTCACTTTTAGTCCCTGGGAAAGTTATGGAGCAAATATTCCTGGTAACTGTGTCCAAACACATGGACAATAAGAAGGTGACTTGGAACAGTCAGAAAGACTTCAGGTAAATCATGCCTGATCAACCTGGTTGTCTTCTACAATGTCATGGCACTTTGGAGAGGGGAAGAGTAGTGGATGTTGCACGCCTTGGTTTAGTAAGGCATTTGACACTGTAACCCACAAAATGCCTATGGCCAAATTGGTAATAAACACCACCCAAACCTCTTTAAAGGAACCAAAGCTATTTTAAAAATATTGTCCAAACACAGTGCATGTGAAAATCAGGTCTTAAAATATGTTTCGTGAAATTTACAAATGATGGCAGAGATGCCATTCTACCTCAAAAAAGTATGGTGAACTCCACATTCTTTCATTAATGTTTATATATGGTTAAAATATTGGAAGCCATATGAACATTTCAATAGTAAAATATTCAAAAGTATGCAAAACTCCTCACTTAAACCTAGTTCTTGAAAATTACATTTAATATTATTGCAGACATCAGAAATACTTTCCAATCAACTTTCTTCTCCTGATGTAGATAGATGTTTTGCTGATATGATTGACCTCCAGGGCCACTTAATGCAGCTAGATGGTGGAAAAACAATTTGATCCTTTGCCTTGTAGGGCAAAGTTTAGTTTGATAAAAACCTCTACAATTACAGGATTCATCAAAAATAAAATACACAAAAAAAAATTCAACGATGGATTACATTTAAGAACGATACAGATTAGTAAATTGATTCACCCTGTAATGTTATTAATTTGAAACACTTGTTTCTTAAGTAACACTTAACATTTTACTCTACTTGGTTTTGAAGTATATCCTGAAGCACTTGGATTTATTCTCTGCAGACAAGCAGTACTTGGGTCCAATTTAACTTGGTGCAAACAAATACTTGGACAGGTATAAGGATATTTACACCACTGTATCAGTCAGTGGAAAATGAAGAGTCCCTGTGCTATTTGTGATCCTTTTCCATCAACTACAGGATTTCTAAAAGATGTCAGAGGTTTAGAATTCTTTTTCTTTCTTTTTTTTTTTTTTTTTTTTTTTTTTTATAATATCATTAGCATACTGAATGAAAATATAATCTGCTTTCTGGATTACCCAGGTCTTATTTGGTGTCCATAGTGAACTCGTCTGGTCATCACATATGAGAATAATAATATAAACCCTGGCCATTACTGCAGGGGAAAAAAAAATGCCTGGAATATTTACTTCTTCCTTGTGTGAGCATATTTATATCACACTCAGATATTTCAAATCATTTAGCTTTCTAAGATTGATAACTAATCCATGCTCATTACACTCTCCCAATCTGTAATAACAGTGAATCTGCAAAAGAGCTATCATGCTTTGTTTCGCTGGTTATTTCACAATAATATCCGTCTCTAGACAAGCATTATTACTTTAACAGATTTTCATTTTTGAATAACAACCAGTAGGCTTTGAAGTAATTATTCAATAATATGTTTTCTCTGAGCAGTTTGATGTGACCAAGATTCCTTTGAGCATCTTCTTTTAGTCAGAAATTCAAACTCCTAATAACATCGGACTGGAGTTATTGCTAGTGATTTTTACAAAAGCTTTGATTCCCAAAGGTACTGTAAATACTAAAAGAATCGACTAACATAGTTTTGTTCCAAAAATGGTAAGATGTGAAATAAAATCAGGTTCACAACTGATTACCATTTGAATCTAGTCAATAATAGATCTTTCTGTTACATGGCCATGTATGGCAGACATAAATTGCAATATTGGCAACATTTCCATTTAGTATCTTGAAGTCAGAAATTATTTTGTAAAATGTAATAATTGAAGTACAATGCTAGAATTCAAGAGCATTTAATACCAGTGTTCTCAAAAGGGCATGTTTTAGAAATTTTGATCATACTGCAATCTGCTCAAAGCTGTTAAAGTATGGATAATTTCGTTCAATTTTCCAGTAGGTTTCTGCCTTGAATAAGTAAATAGTGGGTAATGGTTTGTGTCAAAGTCCTTGTAACACTCCATTAAACATAAAGCATGACAATCTGATCAGATGTCTCTTTTATAGTCAGAAACTGACTTGTGACTTTGGGAGTTACTCAGCTGCATCAGGTCACATCAGAAGTCTAGTCTTTTCATCTTCTAAAAATCCCTTATGGCTTTACATCTGACAAATTTTGAATCATAGCATCATGACCTCACTTTTAAAACCTCATTTGATATAGTCCAAGCACTGTCACTGACTGGAAAGTAGAACAGTCTTCTGCTGGGGACTGTATAAAAGTCCCTTTCTCTCTTTTTTCACTTTTTTTTTTTTTTTTTTTTTTTAGTGCTTTAGATTTAGATCATATTCTTAAGCTTCAAATATTTCATTTACATGAAAAGAAATTAGACTTCAGAATTATCAAGAGTCTTGATAAAAATACACACAAAACCAAAGGAATCCAGACTTAGAAGAGGATTATTTCTCCATTCAAACATTAGTATTTCATTAAGATAAAAGTTTAAACACAAACAAACCCTCATTTAAATAACTTAAAATACAGAAGGAGAGATTCTCTGTGTTGTGACAGACTTCAGTAGAGTCTGCCTATGTAAAGTCTTTGTAATGCTGTGCATTTAATGTAACATTCAAAATCTAAACCATGTGTACTCCCCAGCTGAAACAGAGTCATATATCTTTCAGAAACTGTTTGCTCATTTTTTTTTTTCCTGCAAGGTAATCTTACTTATCTGAAGTGCCACATTAAAAGAAAGGTTAGGACACAGTAAGTCAGGGAAAGAGTAAAGACACAAAGGACAGAATATGAGAACATCAAGGAAAGATGGAGAGAGAAAAAAATATTAAAAAAAGCTTGTTTCTAATGTTCAGCAGAAGCAGGAGGTCAATGGAACCTCTTTAATAGCCAAGGACCAGTCCTAGATGATTCTGAAGAGAACCATTGGCAAAGACAGGTGAAATAAAACTTTATGCCTTCAAATTATGGCTTTGCACCTTTGGTATACTGAAGTTTCACAGTTTGTAACCAAACCTTTGCTTTTTTCCTGAGACAGAGAGGGACTTGAACCATGCCCCCTTCCTGGCTAATATTATAGAAGACATGGTCTATCACTCCTGGAAGGCAGGAACTATGAAAGTGATTTGATTGTATTATAAACAGCATTTCTGTAAACCTATTAATGTGTAATTTCAGATATCTAATATCTAATTAGATGCCTAAATTTATACAAGAATATATGACTGCTTTATATCAGTTCATCTAATAGAGTATGTCATCCCTCACTTGAAGCCATTCCTTCTCTCATTCTTGGAACAGCATAGCTACAGAAGCAGAAATGAAGAATATGTAAAAGAAGTGAGGTCTAGCTATTGGCATAATCTCGTAGTGTATTATATGACAGTCTTTCTTAAAAGAAAGACCCTGATTCTAGTATAAGTTTTATACAGGGGTTTATTTGTATGGCCTTGTTAGTGAAATCATAGTTCCTTTTCTACTGTTCCCTACATTAACAATGGATTTTTTTGTGCAACATTCTTAAAAGGGTTTGTGGCAGAACTATTATGTCAGTGTCACCACTGCTACTCTTCTGCAATGGTAAATATAGATTACGTTTCAGTAGTGTGTTTAATTTGAAACTGTAACTTGCAAGTGGTTTCCAAGTTATCCTGGTTTATTCTATGAAGTCTGTATTTCTGGAACACCCATGTACAGGAGTGTGCCCTTACCTCTGTCTCATGCAGCTGGAGGTGCTGTACAAAGTAGCACTGATATAGAACAAGAACACATTTTAACCAATTAGAGAGAATAATAACACTCCCAGTTAATCCAAATTAGCTTCTTAAATCCCTTCCATGGAATAAGAACCATTAATAATATTAAACTTCACTAAAAAAAACACTACCTTTTTCCTGGTGGAATGTGAAAATTTAGTAGAAACATGGTTCATGATCCTGACTTAAGGCTCTGATATGAACTGAAAAAAATTAAAGGAAGTGTAGTCTAAATTGGAGCCTTTTAAAACATTCACAAAATAGTGAAGCCTATTGTTCTCATGGGATTTCAAACTCTTATGCTTAATATCCAATAGATTGCAAAGCCAAACTCTAGACCAAATATTTGGCGTAACTTAAGTTTTGCCCATTATCCTTTCTTCTTGCTGGCTGAAAAAAAAATCTTGGTGTAATTGTACCCTGGAGAAAAACAGTTTCTTACAAAGCACAAAGCCAGGTGCAGGAGGTCTTTTATTACAAACAAACACCCTTAAACTGAGGCCTGTGACCTATTTAGGACTTATCCAGTCATAAAATAGATACCAAACCACTGAGATACCGAGTATGGTTAATATTTAATGAATTGTTCTAATGAATATAAAAAAAAAAAAAAAAGATATTTTATTTAATTCTCAGCAGACTTTTTGTTAGTAAAGCCATAAAGAAATTGAAAAAGAGCAAAAAACCAAAAAAAAAAAAAAAACAAAACAGGAAAATAATATTTTACAGTACAGAAAGCAAACATTTATGAATCTTTTGGGACATTATTGATATGAAATAGCACAACTCTTAGGCAGTATGTTTTCTTATTATCACCATGTTTTCTTACTATCATCATACTGTGAGGGAAGTTGTCTTAGAAAGTTTATTTACATTTTGTTTAGCAAAGGAAGAAATAGATATATTTTTTCCCCAGAATTCAGCATACTTTTTGAACTAAACCAATATAAATGCAAACAGGATGGATATGAAAAGGGAAAGTCTAAACACCTCAGGGATTTAATACTGATTTCATGCTAAAAGACTCTTTGACCCCTCTCCAGAAGTGAGCACAATAGCTGTCCTTTAGCATAGTCTTTATTATGTTACATGATGGCTCCCTTGCACAGGAATTAATTTCATCCTTTATACCTTGAAATCAAGAAGGAGGTTCATGAACTATGCATTCATCTCCATGACCTTCAGTCATTATGGTAGGATGGTCAGAAGACAAAATATATGTTAATCCACCAAAAAAAAAAGGCTTAGTCAAATAGTTGCAGAAAATTAACAACTCGGTTTCATTATTAACAGGTTTTTTAGCAGTGTCAGGTTTTATGCCTTTAACGTAAACTGCAATTCTTTTGCTGTGGCCCTGTAACATGTTCAGCATTCTTCTTATTCTTCCTGTATGTTTAAATGCATTCACTACAGGCCATTATTACATTTGGGTTTAATAGAACTGTTGTATTGAGCGTAAGTGGCAAGGTTCTGATAGTGGGGGTTGGGCTGGAAAGGTGGTTTCTGTACTAAGACACCAGTTGGACAGAGCCAGTTTCAGCCAGTTCGAAGATGAATGCACCATGAGCTAAAGCTGAACCCACGGTAACACGCTTCAGAAAGGGTAAAAATGCTGTGTAAGCTGTAAAAGGAGTAAGAAAAATGTGGGAGAAACAAACCTAAAGACAACAAGGTCAGTGAAGAAGGTGGAGAAGGAAGCGCTCCAATCACCAGAGCAGATTCCCCTGCAGCCCACGGTGAAGATCATGGTGAAGCAAGCTGTCACCCAGTCCATGGAAGACTGCAGTAGAGCATTATTGACACTGAGGCCTGTGGAGGATCCTGCACCAGAGTATGTGGATGTGTCCTGAAGAAAACCGCAGACCATGGTGAGCCCATGGTGGAGCAGGCTTCTGACAGGACCTGAATCCTATGGAGAGGAGCTCATATAGGAGCAGGATTGCTGGCAGAAACTGTGACCCTGCAGGGGACCCACGCTGAAGCCGTCTGTTCCTGAAGGACCGTACCTTATGTAAAGGACCTACATTGGAGGTCTGTAAAAGACTGTACCTTGTGGGAGGGACCCCATGCTGGAACAGGGGGATAGCATGAGGAGGAGGAATAGCAGAGATGAAGTGTTATGAACTAACCCAATTCCATATTCCCCTGTGCCATTTTTGGGCAGGAGGTAGAAGAGTTAGGAGTGAAGATGATCCTGGGAAGAAGAAACAGGTGGTAGAAAGGTATTTTTAGCTTTGTTCTAATTTCTAACTGTCTTTATATTTTCCCTAAATCAAGATTGTTTTGCCATGACAATAACTGGTGAATGATCTCCCTGTCTTTAGGTCAGCCCCTGGGCTTCTTCATTGTATTTTCTTCTCTTGTCCTGCTGAGGAGGGGTCATGAGAGAAGGACTTGAGTGAGCATCTAGTGGCCAGTCAAGATTGAGACATCACAACCCCTTGTGGTACCCAATGCTGGTCAAGTAGACTCAATACAACTGTGAAAATGAAAGATAAGCAATTTCATAGGGCTGCATTACTCAAAGTTCATTGATAACTAGTATAATGAGTAATTTCTAGTTACAGCAGAAGATTTTCATGTGAGTGATAAATGCATAAGTGGATAAATGCCTTAACAGAGAGCTTATAGCAAAAAAGAGAAAAAATGTGCCCTTTAATTTATAAAAGCTTGATACATTTTATCATGAACCAGAACTGTAGGAGGCCATTCTGTATAGAAGACTCCCCTCTCAAATGCTGATGAAATGCTTTCATAGAGGAAAGTTTCTACACATGAATGAAAATTAATTCTAATGTGTTTGGCTTATCATCAGATTGTAAAAGATTTTGCTTCAATCCTAGAACCTGCAGCCAAAAACATTTGAGAATCACCTGCCAGACTAGAGCAGACAGAAGAGTGCAGTGGACAGGATAAAGGACAAACAAGGAGATGGAAGCAGCATAAAGTCAGAAGTTATTGTCTGAACACCTGCTTCTGGAAACTCTGGGGTGCTTGTGCACTTGAAGATGGAAAGCAACGAGGTCTGAAAATAGGCTGGAAAGAGGTCATACTCATCCTCTTTACAGTTTTGTGGGGTTTTTTTTCCACTTTTCAATTGTTTCCACTTGTGGAAAGAAAAGGAAGAAGCAAGTGGGAGGATTTGAAAAGAAAAAGGTCTGATCTAGAAAATGCAATTTTCAATTTACTATCACATTTTAATACATTTAAGGCTGGCTCAGTCATGCTTTGCTCATAAACATCTCCATCTGTCTTAAAACAAAGAAATGGAAGAAGTAACATTAAAGTGACCTGGAATGACTGAATTATAGAAAAGAATAACACACTCTTCAAAGCCAGGATCTGAACACCTCAAAATTTCCAAATAAAGATAATAATTTCTGTGCACCTTAGTCCCTCACCCAGCAGAAAAAGTGTTTATCAGTGGAATATTCTGTCATTTATTGTGTGTATCACCAAATTGCTCTGCAATAATTTACTGAGATTTGTCTAGCATAGTAATTATGTCTTTAGTTAGGCTTACTGTTTGCTTCAATATTTTTTTAATTTAGGATAATAATCAATGGTACAAAGCTGTTGCCTGAGACCATGTCCCCATGCCAATAGCATGCAAAATTATCTAGTAAATGAAAATAACCAACAACAACTGTCAAGCTCCACAGTGTATTTCAAATTAATCTCTGCAAGAAAAGTCAGGCTTCATATTAATAACAACAATAGCTGTAATATATATTTTTCCTTTTCTTTTTTCTCAGCAAAATGTAAAAGTGACAACACATGGTCTGAAATGCCAGTTAGTACAGACAGCAGAAAATCTCTTTGGAGAGAAAGATAAAACAGCTTTCTATTGCTTATTTGTGCTGCACTGTAAGAGCAATACAGTAGCTAATGTACATACCCATTATATTGTCTAAGACACAAATGTGCGCTCAGTAGCAGGAAATCCCTGCCCAACTGATAAGAAAGGAAAACTACTCCACAGTACTCAAAAAAATTGTGAGGTTAAAATTGGATTATTATTCAGCCTGCTGTAGTTTTGAAAAGACTATTTTATTTTTAACCCTTAGAGAAATAATTCCAATCAGATTTTACTTTTAGACTGACTAACATTTTCTACTTTTTAAGGAATGGTGACCTTTTTAAAAGTTATTATTAGAAAAGAGGACAGCTTTTTATTTTCTCTGAAACACCCATTTTTGAAATATTTAAAACAATTCTGTACATATATATTTTAAATATATATAATGAAAAAATATTTTTCTTAACCCTCTGGAAACAAATAGAACAAGTCAGTAAAGTTAATAGAGTCAAATCAAAGATAAGTTCATATTAATGGGCTTTTAGGTTTGGAATATGTTTCATTTAATGAAATTGCCACTATGATTGTCAGTAGTGAATGAATTATAAATAGAAGATATATTCCCTATGTGGCCTGGTGGTTGGAATTCAGTTCCATGGATCAAATCAAATTAATTTGATACTGTTATTTCAATATAAAGCAATACTCTGTAACACAAAATCACCACACACAAAGCGTGAAAAACCTTCCCTATGTGCTAAAGAACGCCAAAAATCAAAAAGACAGGGACAGATTTATTTTCTGTCTTCAGCAAAGTCAGAAAAATACCTAAAGTAATATAAATTAGATAGTTAAAACAGTTTATGGGCCAAAAGGAAGTTAAATGAGAGTGTGAATATAAATCACACATGGAATTTTTGGTGAAATTAATGAAGTAGGCCAATTGCTTTTCTCAGTTATAACTTTCAGGGTTCCTCATTTTGCTGTTTGTACTGATTTAGAATCCACTACAGAATGGAATTCAGAATGGAAGAAAGTTACTCTACAGGAATACTTCTAAGTGTAGAAGTTAAGTTGAACTTGACACTGGGTATATTCCATGAGGTTTTGGAAAAAATGTGTCATATAGAAGATAAAATACAGGGTTTGGGTTGTTTTATTTTTTTTGTAGGTATACAGGTGATAAAACATATGGTTCCTCTTATTCGCAGAATGTAATCATTACAGAAGTACTTTTAATTCATGTTCTGTAATCTAACTAAAGTAACCGGGGTAAATGCCAAATGATCACTTTGTTCTACAGCTATGCTTCTACTTTTAAAATGTTGCTTGCTTTTGAAATAACATCTATAGTTACATGCACAACTAGTAACTCTTGAGTAACTATGGAGCATTACAAAAAGTTGAAGCATGATTTCCTTAGGGTTACATCATGTTAATAGCCACAAAGTTATTCATCTTGGCTAAGTAATATGAGACTCTGTGGTCAGAAAGATTCAATCAGCATGGACTTTTATGATTAATACTGTCACGTCATCTTTAAATCCAGCTACTCATCTATTCATCTGTCCATCCCAGAACAAAAGGATAGGAGCCTTTAGGGAAGCATTGTTACCTACTGCCCCGAGGTACTTTTAGATCATTTTTCCCCTCAAGTACCAGTGTTAAAGTTTAAAGTGAGAGTTTTTTAAGTTCTATAGAATAGCGAAAAGCTTTTTCTTGCTAGGATTGGGTTTTGGGTTGGTTTTCGGTCTTTTTTTGAGTAGAAGTTCACTTCAGTGAAGGTGCCTAGCTCACTTAGCACCTTTAAAATACAGTGCATATAACCTAAAATTACTGACAAGGAACAATAGATGCAAACACTATCTTTAGTATGAAAAAAATAGCATTTACACTATGCTTCCTGCTCATAAATACCAAAAAGTTGATTTTGAGCAGAAATGCTGGACAATAATCCAAGAAAATGTGCTAGCTTTACCTTAGATCCAAGACCCATTAGGTGGTTCATTGGAGTTGTACTATGCTTTTTAAAGCATCCTGCTGCATTACAGGAGCTTCATGCGATTTGGAGACTTTTGGCCTTAAGGATCACATCCAGGAGCCAGTATGTTCTATAATCCCAGTAATAAGAAAGTTTCCATATAATTCTTGGATATTTTTGCTCACCTATTTTTACACAACATTTTTACACTGGGCAACCAACTATGAGCTTCTGTATTTATCTGCCAACACATTTGGAAGGGTTTCCATGTCTTAAACATGCCTAAGCCTTATGCCTTGCTCTCTGAGAATAAAAGTAAGTACTGAGCTAGAAGGATGCATTTCTTAGCACACTGTATCAACTTGCATGCATATGGACAGGTTTCCAGAACACCAGGGAACTATACAGAGCCCTCATTTGCACTGTAATATTTGGGGTGCAGAAACAAGGTATAAACGCAGTTTTCTCATATGTAGGAACATATTCATGAAGTTTGGCTAGTGATAGCTACAACATGAAATGCTAATCTCCAGGCTTGCATATGAAAAGTAGGGATATAGCAACAGCTAAGTGAGAAGGGTGCTTGGTGAGGGAGCTGTAAGCAGTGACGAGTTACTGCTTGTCAATAAACCAGCAATGAGCATTCTGCCTCTGAAAGGTGATCTAAGATAACTGCAAGGAGATAACTGCAAGGAGATAACAGGTATAAAATATTTCAGCTCCCTTCCCTGTTATCATTGATCTGAGCTTGCTTGCTAAAGCCTGAGTAAAGCCTGTGCCTGACCTAGTCAGCACTTAAACATGTACCCACTCCCTGGCCAAGCCCTGTGTCTTGCCTTTGCTGGCACAAGCCACACTCTGTGCAGTTCACGCTTCTTCCAATTAAGCTTGACTCCCACCTCAGTTGTTCCCCCTGTGGGGCTGGTGTGCCTCTTCTCATACTCCTGTTACAGGGCAAGCTGTGTTTTACATTCCTTTGTAATTTGTCTTGCACCTCACCCTCAGGTCATAAGGCTTGCATTATTTCTTACAAGAGAGAAAAATTTTGTTTGATCATACACAAACTGGACTTCTGCATTGCAGTTTTCTTATTGTGGCAAAATAGACAGTCCCAGCTCTTACAGACGACTCTGATGAAAACTTCTCATGGGCCTTTCATTAAACTAATCCCAAACCAGATTCTTTAGAACAAGTACTCTCTACATTTAGCCAAACAGAAACAATGTGCACAGAAGGGTTGAAATAACAAACCTGCATGTGTTTTTTTTGAAATTTATTCTTTGTTTGCAAGTATGTGTGGGTTTATCTTTGCCCACTTGCACCCAGATCTGTGTAGCAGCAGGCACACAATGCTGCCGCACTGTCTCAATGCCTTCCCTTTCAGAGTGGGAGCTGCATGTTTTTAGGGTTGTGACTAAGCCAGACAACCTGGGTGAGCACATCACAGAAACCAGTGCCAAAATAGGGACAGGAATGGACCAAGTTCCCACCCCTATCTATAAATACATGCATGTTATTACACTCAGCTTCTTTTTGTTTCCACCTTCCTCTTTAGAAATAATCTTTAACTGTGAAGTGTCCCTGCAGTCCTAAATTCTGCCCAAGGCCTTGCTGCCCTATAAAATACATCATTACCTTCATTACAGTTGATCGGATAGCATTATCCACAAGTATACACCTACATATGTGAAGGATTTTCGGTATGCTCTTTAAAAAATGCGGCTGTCATGTCTTTGTATTTTTTCATTTCCTTTGATTTTTCCATAAGAGTCTCTTTTGATTTAATTCCATACCATCTACAGGATAATATGAAAAAGGAAAATTATTAAGCATATTATCTTTGTACAACACAGTACTGAGATATCCTTCATTTTCCACGTCTCCTGCACCTTAGTGAAACAGCTGAGCAGATCTATTTGATAACCATCCTAAAGAGGCTGGGCTACAAACTCTGTTTTGGATGGTAAATTTGTACATCTAAAAGTAAAATGGTTTTTTGGAGTACCTTCTTGTCAACAATTCAGTTTTCATAATATATTAGACATCAGCTTCAAAATGTTAAGGTTTCCAGATCAAAGTTTCATATTCCATCTTGTGACGTCGTTGCCCCAAACCCTTCTTTCAACAAGCCCATGTTTCATTCCAAGCACATCTAATTGCAACTGCATGTCTCTAGGTAAAATGAGCCCACAGAATTTCATGGTTTTCTCCTGATTTTTTCATTTTTTCCAAAGGATTTTTTGTCAAAGCTCATGTATTTAACAGTACTTTTTCCAAATGCAGGGATGAATGGATGCATGTGCATGCATGCATGCATGTTAAGGGTCTGAGCAGCTTCTTTTGATTCTGTTTCCCCAAATTCAAGTACATCATATTGCATAATACCTTTGTCCCTAATTTCTCATGAACAGCATACAGCAGGTTACCTTTCATGGTCACAGACCACTTATTCCAAGTTAACCAATGCACCTGATGCTTTCTCTGTGGAAATGGGTGGAGATCCTGCTTGCTCTGAGTCGTCAGTTTACAGGCACTGGGATTACGACCTGAGGATAAGGGCTTTCACTTTTGCCTGTAATGGAGGGAGAGGATGTTGACCTTCCCTCCGCTTGTGTTTCCCTATCACCTCATGCATTTTCACTCATACCCTCAGCCGCATTCCTGCAGCCAGCTGTCTATGCTTTTAGTGAGGAAAGGACCAGATTTCTGGCTCATTAATATAATATAACTTCCAAGAAAAATACCAAAAGGTATGTCTTTTGATATCTTCACTGAGCGTATTCCTGACCTTTACTGGGTGTGTGCAGAAATGTGCCCTTCAGACAGCAGATGTGGCTTCATGTTTGGAACTTTCAGCTGCATTTTATATCCTCTCAGTATCTGATATTTTGTTTCCCCATATGAGATCATACCAGAGTTCCAGCAGCTCCTGTACACCAACCCTCTTAAATGTCTCTCCCATGCACACTGCTTTGCCATCCCCTTCATGTCGAGATGTTTTGAAACTCCCCAAATGAAACCTTAAAATAAGCAGCTGCTTGTAGTTGTTTGATGAGAAGAGTAACTTATCAAAAAATCATAGATCTCAGAGGAACTAGCAGTGTACCTTTCTGGCAGAAGATGTATCATATTGCTAACTCCATTAATCTGAAACCCCAAAGCCATTCTGGCTGGGAACACAGTGGGTCCTCAGAACATGCTTTTAGACATCAGTTGACAAATTCTTCCCAGCTAAAACTTCATGAGTGTTTCTGTGAGTGTTCTTCACTTCATCTCCTTGCCTGTGCTTCTGGAGTAATCCACAAATGTTTTCTGCCATTACCCTGAGCTGTTCTCACTTAGGAACTCATGAGCTTCCTTTTCAGATTAAATCAATATGCCTCCACTTTCAAAAATGCTCTTTTAGGGCTCTCTGAGGTGAGATTTACCAAGAAGAGGCACATATTTACTTTAGCTCATTTTTAAGTGTTTAATTATCATAGAATAACCCATAAAACCTCAATCCATCAGTTTCAATCTTTTTTGTCATCTCTCATTTTCAACCCAAATTTACTTAAGCATATGAAATCCTGGTACTGGTCCCATTATCTTAGCTGACCTGGACTTCCAAATTTAATCTTGTTATCAAATAAATCTCACATGAGATTTCCTTGTATCCAAGGCCATGGGATGCTGAGTGCAGTCAATGTGCTCTGAGCACACTTAATGCTAAAACCAAGCATCTGTGCACAAAATATGGAATATACATTCCTTTACATTTAAACATGTGTCTTCTGTTAAAGCCTTAGGCTTAAAGCATTCTTCCAGGAAACAGTAAGTGAATTCACTATTCAGTTTCATCTCTTACATTCAATAACCCAGCCTATAAAATAAGGCTAGGCTGAGGCCAAGTTCATCATTTCCTGAAAAAGCCATAGCACTGATCATTCAGGCATGCAGAACTCGAAAGGATCAGATAGACAGGACAAGAACCAGGCTGAGCAGCCTCTGAGAGGGGTATTCTCAGAACCTAGTGGAGGAAGAAAATATGGATTGATGGACTTGGGATGTATTTCCAAAGGCGGTGCACATAGAAGTAAGCAAATATAAGGTAAAATACATCCAGAGTCCTCCA
This sequence comes from Psittacula echo, assembly GCF_963264785.1. Classification (NCBI taxonomy): domain Eukaryota; kingdom Metazoa; phylum Chordata; class Aves; order Psittaciformes; family Psittacidae; genus Psittacula; species Psittacula echo. The sequence continues at coordinate 68,654,567 of NC_137736.1, read as the reverse complement.
TTCCTTCAGCTCTGCCAATTCAACATCATATAGCATCTATGCAGGACCTACTGTAGCCCATTTGACATTATTCATTCTTGTAGTTTTTGTTCCTGAACTTTGATGCTTACTTTTTATTGTCTCTGCTTTGCTTGATTGAAAAGCCTCAAATACTCCAGCTCTTCCATTTAGTCCTTCTCTCTGCAACTTGTTTTTTAAAATGTTTCAGACTGATCTGAATAAATTTTTAATAAGGGACATTTCTGAAGTGATTGAGATTATTTTGATATTCTTCCTGACCACATAAGTTTCATACTTAAATTTTTCACGTCATAAGATATAAACCATATTCCCAAGAGAGCTAAGGAAGCATTCATTGTTTGTCGTTCACATGCAGGTCCTAATGTTTTCAAGCCCCACCACTCCAGTGAAGAATGGATTAAGACTGGGAAAGGCCTCTGATGGATAAACAAATGCAATACTGTCTCCTTCCTAATGCCCTCTTACTAGCTCCAGTGCTGCCGCTGATCACATGTTGAATCCTGACATGGAGACACCCCTGAACTGCTTAGGAGCCTCAGGGATTGGCTATCTTGTAAAGTAATAACTTGACTCAGTTCCCTTCAGGAATTGCTGCTGGAAAACTAAGTTCAACCTCATTAATTTTCTTTTAAAAATATGGTGTACAGTTCTACACCTCATCAGCTGAATATAGCACAAAGGCATAAATCTGTTTTTCAACATCTTCAGGCTCAAACACAGTTTTCATATCTCTGTCAACTGGGTAATTTTAAAGAGATGTTTATAATCATTTGTATTGCATGATCTTTTCTCCTCCACTCTTCCTTTCTCAAGGAACACAACAACCCTGGCTTTGTCTTTAGTAGACATTATTTTCACTTTTGTTGTAATCAATCACTGCAAAATGTCATTGTCAGAATCCTACTACTGCCACCAACAAGCATAGGTGTAGTCAGCTGTATTTTAAACACCTTGTTGTATGGGTCTAAGTTGGTGAATCAGCTACCTTTGTCACTATCAAAGGTGAAACCTTCCATTTGAAGGGGTATATATAAGAAATGGGTCAATGTCAAATAACAAACTAGCATAAAAAACAGAAAAGACAAAAATATATGAAAAAAGTATCAAAATGAAAACTACTTGTCAGCCTTATAGGAAAGGCCTGGAGAAGACCAAATTCAAGACTTTCCATAGAGATCACAACACCCTTCAACTTCAAGTCTGTTACATCACTATTGCAATATTGGTCAACTAGAGTTTAAAGCCATAAATGTCCCCTGGGGAAAAAAAAAAATAAAAAAAGGAATGGAAAAGGAAGGGAAGGGAAGGGAAGGGAAGGGAAGGGAAGGGAAGGGAAGGGAAGGGAAGGGAAGGGAAGGGAAGGGAAGGGAAGGGAAGGGAAGGGAAGGGAAGGGAAGGGAAGGGAAGGGAAGGGAAGGGAAGGGAAGGAAGAGGAGAGGAGAGGAGAGGAGAGGAGAGGAGAGGAGAGGAGAGGAGAGGAGAGGAGAGGAGAAGGAAAAAAGCAAAGAAAAGAAAAGTAAGAAAAGAAAAAAAAAAGAAAAGAAAAGAAAAGAAAAGAAAAGAAAAGAAAAGAAAAGAAAAGAAAAGAAAAGAGAAAAGAAGGAAAGGAAAGGAAAGGAAAGGAAAGGAAAGGAAAGGAAAGGAAAGGAAAGGAAAGGAAAGGAAAGGAAAGGAAAGGAAAGGAAAGGAAAGGAAAAGAAAAGAGAAAAGAAAAGAAAATAAAAGAAAAGAAAAGAAAAGAAAAGAAAAGAAAAGAAAAGAAAAGAGAAAAGGAGAAAAGAAAAGAAAAGAAAAGAAAAGAAAAGAAAAGAAAAGAAAAGAAAAGAAAAGAAAAGATCCACAGTAACTCTGAAAGATACATTATTCCCCACACCATTAAAAATTCCAATTCCACCCTTCCTCTTTTGTTTGTCCAACACAGTTATTGGAGTTACAACACTGCAGTACACAGCTTTGTAGCATCCCTACATCACACAGGAAAGGAATGTCATCCTTTAAACTGTGTAAATTAGAAGCAGATTAGACAGCTGTACAGCTAAAATGATTTAGAATCCATTTAGATCCTTTTTTACTTCTTAAAAATTTTTCATATATATTGGGGTAAAAATTAGGGATCTGCCTTCTGCAGTGAGAAGACCTATCAAATGTAGAGAAAGAAAAAAAAAAGAAAAGCAGAAAAGAAGAAATTAAACAAGAGAGGAGGAAGGAGAAGGAAGGTGAGAAAGAAAGAGAAAAAGAAGGAAAGAAGAACACTTTATTGCATCTGTAATATGGAGAATTGAGAACTCTGTCTTGCTGCCCCTGTGTTTGATATAGATATCATATTAAGCAAAAGGAAGAAAAGCAGGATAAACATGCAAAAGTTTAAAGCTGCAAGGACAGAGGGCTAAGAAGGATCAAGAGGCCATCATTAATCTTCTGAAAGCATGACTTTCACATCCAGCAGCATAAAGACTTCCTGAGAATATTGAACTTTCTTATTACATAATATGAGAGAAAGAGCTAAACCAGCATAAAGTGAACACAATGGTATTAAGGTAGATATTATCAGAAATTAGTACAATACAATTTCAAAGAGATTTATGACAGCTGTACAGTTTTGCAGTGGTTAAATAAAAGACTTTTTTGCACAAAACTGGCTGTCACCTTTGGTAAGTGGAAACACATGTGTTTTGATTCCACTGCATATAACAGAGGCATTTTGTCCTGAAATTTAAAAAGCACACCCAATACATCAGTAATCAACCTGCATCTAATGCTGCATATAGATCTATGGCAGGTGTGGAAGCTTATGTGGAATCATATAGGCATGTGAACACATCCCATTTCAGCTGTAACTTAAAATTTTATGGAGTCACGTAACTCAAGTTATTTATGACGAACTCTTCACTATATTTCTCTGTTTGCATGACTCACATTTCTGAATGCCACCTCCAAGCTCTCTTACTTGCTACCCTACCCCCACCCCTGAGCTTCACCAGCCTTTTGGCTTATGGTGCAATGCAGAGTACAAAGGAAAAAAACTACAAAGACCAAGACAGGATATAGAAAGAAAAAAACCCGAGAGTGAACACAAGGGCTAACCTCTGCTTGTTAGCTCCGCTCTGCAATAAGAGTGGCTAATCTGCAGTAAAGTTCCTTAAAACCTAGATTTCTGATGGAAGACTCACTAGATGGTGAGAAACTGCAAACAAGCAACTGACTTTGTCTTTGGCTGAAGGGAGAATTTTAATGTTGGCAACAGGCGACTGACAAGTCTCCCAGTCATCTAACCTGCCAGCCTGGATGTCTTCACTTCCTTCTCTTTATCTTGAACCCCTGAAGTAGGACGAAAGCCAGACAGAATCGTTTTGCTAGTTACCACTAACCTACAATGGTTTTTTTATGTTCTTCTTTGACTTTTGCATCATTCATTTTACTTCTGATTTGATTTCAGGGTTGGCTTTTTTTGGTGAGGGTCTTTTTTGAGAAGGTAAGGGGATGATTAATCCTCAAGACTAGCAGAATTCTTTTCTATGTTAAGTTTAGTTTAACTTTTTTATCTATTCAGACATAGCCTCTCTGAATCACAGGATGTACTTTGCTGCCTATTTCTGCAATGGCTGCATCAAATCTATTCACTTTAACATGGATCTGCCTTTAATATAAAACATCTCATGTACAAGAGGACAATCACTGTCATTAAAATTTTCACAATCTAAAAGCTATAAATGTTCAAATAACAATTCCTCTAGCATGCAACAGATAAAAAACGTGCTTTGATTTACTTCTTAACACGTTGCTGAAGTCATCTCTTTGAAAGCTTTACAGCATGATTATTTCCCAGCAGCAGGATATGCAAAACCTAATTGAAACAATTAAGGTGACATCCAATTGCTTCAATTGCATTTTGAGGATATCAGTTTGTATTGATATATCTCTATAAGAACAACATTAAAATGTGTGTTGTTCTGTCACCCTCTGGCCAAATTACAATCTTACAGGTAAAGATTAAAATTACCTTCCAAAAACTGGAGTTCAATCTGGGTAGGGGAAAAGAACTGTCTGTGCCTATATTCACTAAATAACCAGAATCATACCCTGCAAAATAAACCCAGTTATCCAGGACATGAAATGCTGCCTCTTGGTTGTGTATCATTTCTGATGGTGGCTATCTGTTATAATGGAAAAAGCATCAGTGATGCATCAAGATCTGTCTGGCAAGGCACTGTGAGGTTCTCAATCACTCAGTCTCTGCAAAGTGATAGCGGTTGCAGTTCATGTTTTTTTTCTACAGAAACTTCAATGCAGTGAAAATGTCAGGTTAGAGCAGCTGAAAAATCTCCATCTATTTATTCCAAACTGAATATAAGACAAAAGTCACAGCACAGAATAGACTGCCTCTGATACAGTAGATGTGTTTCTGTCATTCAGAGATGCTATCAATGCCTTTATTTCTTTTTCAAGTAATGCAGTACCATCTCGATCAAAATCAGAATCATTGTGTGAGTCCCACAAACCTGTGCCAACCTGAAAATTTTCCACCATGAATCAGTCTGTGTTGCCTCTCCCTTTGGCTACAGCCAGTGCAGAAAGCTTTCTCTGGCATGGTGTGACACCATTACACCCAGTCTTCAGTGCTGTCCAGCCTGGTCTGTCCTCAGTGCCTGTCCCTTTCTCTCTCTGGGCTTCAGAGATAAGTTGAGACACATGTTTAGCAAAAGGGTGAGGCAAACAATGGGAGGGAATAGAAAAAAAGAGGCTGATGGTAGCTCAGGATAAGAAATGCTGTTACTTAGATTATTCTGGTCACTGTTATCTGATTTTAAGCCATTTTAAGGTTTAGAAATAGCAACATATGCAGAAGCTTTTTTTCAGTTAATAATGGTAAATATAGATACAGGAGGGTAAGCAGGGAGGACTGCTGTTCACTACATCAGTAGTGAACTATGGACTAAATCTCCATTTTTTTCAAGTGACACTCCCCTGATAAATGTGCATTGTAAATGTGAAGCTTTTCTGTTTTCAAGCAGGCCACTGTTACTTACAGAAAGCTTTTTTCATTGCTTTTCATTAACTGGCTGGTATTGCTTTTCCTTTTTCTTCAAAAAGTCTTCTTAAAAAAAAGGTTTATCTCCCCTCTTCCCCACCCTAATTAATAATACTTTGTAGTGCCTTCATTTAGAGGCCAGAACAATTTTTTATATAGCCTTAAGGAGAGGGAGGAGACAATAAATCAACATTAATGGTTCATTTGTAGCCAGCCCCTGATATATGAAATTATATTCTAGAAGTGAATTTTTCTTTAAAAGAAAATATTCAAAGCTTCTATAACCCCTAAAGTGTTCATTGTGTTCACGTTTTGTATTCATCCAACTCCCAAATGTAACCTACTAAAAAGAACTACTCAACATTCTGATATTTCACCTTGTTTATGTTAGGTGGCTGAGAAAAGGCGTACTAATTTATAGAAAGAAGATTATACTTACAAACAGTTCATAAACATTTTCACCTTCTTTCTTAAGTTGAAGAGGTGGAGAGGAGGAGGGGAACTGGCACTGTCAAAGTTGCACAAGTGATCACGAGTTGTTATATTTATCAAAATCCAACTGAAAAGAAAGACCATGGTGCTGATGCAGTAAGCCACCTCAAACAGCCCTTATGCAGGTTCAAAAGGAGGTGGTATATTCAGGAGCAGAAATTATGAATTCATCCCATCACTCCATTGCATAGCACCTGCAGGGTCAGGCTACAGCTATTGCACACCCCCAGAGACAGTACCAATTCAATTCTAGACTGCACCTTAAGAAGGATGCTGCCAGATGTGCACAACTTTAGTCAAAATGTATCACTGGCAATTGTAACGTCAAATTTTGCTCTTGATGACGTCAACGTGCCCTGTTGTTCCTACAGGAGTCTTCTGTGCCTCACCCTAACTGAACAAATTAGGATACACTGCAATACAGTGTGAAATGGCTGTGACTTAAATGATCTTTTTAAATGAGTGTTACTTAGGAATCGGATGAACCTAATTCAAAGTGGAGAACTCCACACAGAATGGGTCCAAATTTTTGCTTAAATAAAACATCAAAATAAAAGTTAATTTGCAATTAAATACTATAGAACACTTAGAAAAGCAATTATTATTAGCTAGAAGGAGAACTTACAGGAAGATCGCCAACATTTTTTTTACCAATAATACAGCTGAAAATGGTTCATTCTAAAATTTCCTATGGTGTTTTCTTTGAATATTACATACTCTAAATTTGCTCCTTTTGAAAACGCTGAACACTTTAATATTTTAATTTAGTCTTCTTTCATATAGGGTAATTACAACAAAAAAGTACCTACAGTTGACTGCACTGCAAATTATTTATTTAAAATTTGTTTACAAGCTATGATTAAAGATTAAAGTCTTCCCTTCATAAGCAGAGGAAAGGATGCTACCTGAAAAAGAAGGAATAGCAGATACTTTCTGATAATAATATAGCAGAATTTATGTAGCAAATAATTTTAGTGTCAACTGGGTCATACTTTTTATAAGAGACATTTTTGACAACATTAATTATAATAGATTTTATCAGATAATTCCAGTGTTTTGTATTATTTTAAAATAGTAAGGAAATTCTTCATAGATGTGTTCATGTATTAGGAAAGCAAAAAGCTTTATCAGAAATCCTGTATTTTTTAAAGAAAATACTAGCTTAATAGCTTTTTCACTTGAATCACTCTGAAATCTTAAATCCATTTATAAAATGCCAAATGGAATTGTAAAGGAAGCATTAAGGATCACTGGCTAATTCTAACACTACATGAATTTTCATACAATTTGCAAAGATGTGAGTCAGTATAAAATGTTGTGAATGATTTCAATGAATCATGCAGTGTATCTCCTCTGAGAAGACAATGAGATGAAGTAGTTGGTACAAAAAGCGATCAGGAAATCCGCTGAGTATTCTCTTCTTCACAAAGTCTCATGGTTCCTTCTGAATCAAAATAGCACAGAATGCAGGCTGAGCATCCTTGTAATGTTTAATTTGCAAAATGCTGCACTGGTGTGATAAAAATAAATAAATGAGGGCCTACATTTCCAAAAACCTGAATCCACTAAATTACCCATATTATCTAGAGTTGTAAGCAGAAGGAAAAGCATAAACAGTACTTTCTAAGGTAGGATTTGAGCATATCCCAACACATTCAAAAGGATTACATATAAGCACAGGATAGGTGCCCAGACCTCTTTTCTGGATTGAACAGAACCTACTTAGGCAGGTATCCAGGTAGACCTGGATCAGGCCAGGAAAAGCTTCCAGATAACTTTATCTACCTGCTTAGTCTCTTTGCTACAGTGAAAGGAAACTGTGCACAGGTATATTATACCTGTTTGTTTAAACGTCATGCCCCCAGTCATTCACTGCAATTCAGAACAGTTTCTCCCACCAAGAAAAACCCTGGAGGCAGTTACCATTTGTGGCTGCACACAGCTATCTAGGTCAGCTAGCATTTGTGCCTGGTTTTGTAAGTTCTGGCCAGTCAGAAGTAAAGCTCAGGCTTTCCAGATGAGGTACTGGCACTGTGTTTTGTCTTGTGTGGGCATGTAAAGAAAGCCATATTGACATATAACTTGAGTGAGATTTTCACACTCAAATCAGTCAGAGTAGCCAAGCTTCTGCAGAAAACTAATAAACCCTCAAGCAACTCCAGAATCCCTCCAGCTACTTTGCTGACCTTCTCAGTGTCCAAAATTCCCACCAGAGTTTTTTTCAAGAACTCAGACAACTCCTTGCAATCTGCCTATATTAGCAAAGGAAACAATTGAGCAGGGTAACAGAAACACAAGCTAGAACTGAAGTTGGAGCCAAAGATGCAGTCCTAGTGACCACCTTGCGTGGAGGAGAGGACAAGCTGAGCACAGTGAGCACAGAGTAAGATTTCTACCAGCTGTTTCTAGCACATCGCTTGCAAGACATGGATTGGTGTGACAATTTACATCAGCTGAACCCAAAAGTGGAATCCAGTGGCCTAAATACAAGCACTTACCGCAAAAGTAACCATGAAGTACCCTGCCTGCTCTCCAGAAAGATTTGGGTGAGCTACAGGCCTTCTCTGCCATATCTTCTAGCCTCATGTGGATGTCTCAGGAACCCTACAGCATCAAACATCTGCATCTAGGCCACTGAATTCCCTGGCATGTTTCGCAGTAATGTTTTCCTATGAACTTTTCATTTTGATAGATTTTGTGAGCATTTGAACACTTGTTTTAAAAGACCATTGAAAAGTCTTGCTGGATATTTACTGTCCAAGGAAATTGTAAAATGCACTTTCTTTTCAGAAACATAGCTGTTGCTCTCATACAACTTCCTCATTTGAACAGTTGCTTCAAGTGGAAAAAAAAAATGCTAACTTTATCATAAGGATTGTGATTCCACCAGGAGAGTTAGTGACACCATGAACATATGCTACATCACTTGAGTACTCCCCCTCCCTTGCTGCTGCAACACCCGAGATTTTAAAATAGCTTTCAAAAGCAGATTTCGATGAAGATGGGGACTACATTCCCTCTACTTCCAGCTTTGAAAATGAAGCACATTAGAGAACGAGGGTGCTGAGCCAAAGCTGCTGTTACCAGGTCATTAATTCAGAAAGGGTTTTTTTTGTGGTGGCTGTTAAATATGGCATAGCAAACCCTAAGGCTCCATGTGCTCTAGCCTTACACACATACTCCTGTGCCATCTGCAACACCCACACACATCCTGTGCTATCTCTCCAGTATCCTACATCATACATCTCCTGGAGGAATCATACCTAGCAAGTCAAACATTCACCGTTAGGGAGACTGGGCTGCTCCAGTGATAATGCTGTGAGTCATGGCTTTCTCTGTGACTGAATCATTTGAACAGCTGCAACAATCAGAGACCAATATCCCTCTTTGGAATAGGTAGATTTCTGCTGTTTCACAGTGAAGCTCGATGTTTTTCACTGTGTAGATTGCTTTGAGAGGTATGCAGGAAAGGAGAGATTGGTTCTACTCATACATTTGGCTTTTCTAAGAGCAGCAGTATCCAGTGAGAGTAGGAAGGTCCAACTCTTACTCTTCATCATTTACTATACCAGCTGGCTGAAGCCATTCCCAAAAACTGCACATTTGAACAGCCAGGTTAAGAAAGGATGGAATTAACAACCCAAGTGGATTTTTAAAACAATGCAGTAAGCCGTATCTAAGTCCTGCCAAATTAAGCACAATGTCTCTGGTTCTGACAGCCCATTGTACATTTTACACTGGAAGTACTGGCCAATTGCCATATTAAGAATAGGAAAAGATGGAACATTGAAAATGCATTAAAATTATCTTAGGTCTGATTGTCCTCCAATCTAAGGAAAGAAAATGTTTTGGCAATCTAGTCTTATAGATTAGCCAAGAGGTTCCCTGGGAGCTCAGATTTGCCTTGGACCCTTTTGTCACCTATGAAACATCTCAGTGGCTCCAGGGCTTTAGCAGGTGGGTTGCTTTTGAAAGGTACAAGTTGAAATTTACCAGGTACCCCAGGACATGTCTAGCAGTTCAAGTGGATTAGATATATGATACTAAGGTGTCTGACAGCACAATTTTAATTACAATGGGGCATTTTCTGCTTAAGATCAACCACTGTCTGATATGTACATGAAGATAAAAAAATACACATAGACTTATATGTATTTTGTATATATACATAGATATAAAATAAACACACACATGAAAGTCTGGTTTCTGTTTTACAAACTATAAAACAACACATACATGGGCAAGCCTTGATTAAGAGCCTGGGTAGCACACTAGAATTACAAAGGTTTTTAGGTAAAAAGCATATTGAACATTCCTGAAGTAAATTCCCCTCCAAACCAAACTTGCACTGATGTAATGTCAGCAGAGTCATTTGTAGGGTGCAAAAGCAAGAGGGAAGCATGGCTTGCTTTCTTTGCCTAAGTAAAGCTAAGTATAGCAAATCTTAAATAACTTTGGTTAGATCTCTGCTGCCACAGAGGATAGATACAGAGGCAGCAGAGAAAAGGTACATTGCATTCAAAACTGGCATCCACCTCACCCTTTACCAACACGCTTTTTATATATCTTATATGCCTATATGTATGGATTTTTCTTTCCATTCTTACGCTAGATGCAGCAGATCCTGATGCCCATGATACTGTTTTTTACAGATTTTTATAAACTGTAATCACACTTATAAAAACAAAGCTACCATAACATGTTCAGCCCCTTAATGAAAATAGTTTCAAGGTTCATTTAGGGTTCCTCAGCAATGTAAATAATACCAAGTGTTGCCATCCTTTAACAGCAAAATAATTTAGTGGTAAAATTTAGCTGTGTGTCAGTCATAGAGCAGCTCCAGGAAGCATCAGCCATCACTCACCAAGCTTTCCCTTCTGCTTCACTTGCATCAGGCAACAATGCCCATTTTTCATTGAGTAAATACAGCCTGATCAGACAAGTGAAGAAGAAAGGAGGAATCGGCTCTCTCCTTCTCATTTTGTCCCTCACAGGGAGAGCCACCTGCTACCTGCATGGGTAGAAGCATGCACAACAAAGGTTAAATTTCAAGTGCTGGTGCCACTGTCTCCCCTTAGTAGCAGAGACCTTGTTCAGGCTCTGCATCTGGGCTTGTCCTGGAAGGGCTGTGCCAGGGGAACTAGCTGCTCAGGTGATATCAGGCAATCAGATGCTGCTATCACTAATGTGAAGCTCCCCAGACATGCTTTTTGGCAGATGATGGATTTGTACTCCCTCCACTAACATGCTGCTCCAGGCAATCATTTATTTTGCTTGTGCCTTATGTTGGTCCTGCACAATCTTATGGTTGGGATTCGTTCCTTTGCTCAGCTACTGTCTACTATGAGATAGCCTGGAGTTGTATCCTCTATGTGCAGTCTTGTTACTTCCATGGTGATGTGTACTTCATCTAGATTTAGCACCAAGATAATTGGGAGTATTTAGGCATTATAATAGAAATAAATCATGCTGTACATCCTGTTCTTTCTCCACCACCTACAGCAAACAAACAAGACAACAGGCTTCTCAGAAGGAGGAAAGAGAATATTCTTATCCCTTGCTATTCAAGTGGTTTCATTTGCTGTAATGTAATGAAAGATTAACCGGGCTAGCAAGGCAACAAATTCATTATCTGTAGCTTCGTAGCTAGAAATGAAATTACAGTCCTGGAGTCACTTCTTATCTTGCAAAGTGCTCATTGTATATTTTGCCCCAAATCTGTTTTATGCAATTTCAAATGGAAGAAGGCAACTGTGTCCTGAGAGCAGCAAGATGACACTCATCACCCTCTCTCTCTCCATGCTAGTCTATGAGAAGGGCAGCATCTTTTCTGGGACACCTCACTATTCTTATAAGCTATACACTACGGTAACCATTCTAGAAATTTAAAACAAAAAATACACTGGGCATAATTGAGCTTTTCAGTATCTAAGTGCCATTTAAGAATCTAGGTCCATGTCATTTTCTTCTTCAAAAAACACAGTACAATTTAGTACAAAAAGACATTGTATTCTTCACAGTCAAAAAAAGTCTTAAATCTGTTTCAATTAATAGGAAAGTAAAAAAAAAAAAAAATAACATTGGCATTGTCTAATACTTGTTACACAGACAGCAAAGACATTTTTTTTTTAAAATTTTGATAATACGATACTGAGCCCAGTAGCCATATAATAATACTGTAAATATAGGATAATCAACAATCTGAGTAGAATGTAACCCCGGGATAATTATGCACTTCTCTATATCTTTAAAACAAAGCCTTATCCTCACATCTAAAAAGTTGAAGTTACATGGTAATTATTCTTTGAATTACTTTGTAACTGGTAGTATAATTATCAAGTAATCTGCATGAAAATAATTAAGTATTTACATAGTCTTTGCAACGTAATTACAGAGTAGTTGGCTGATTATGCAGTGTGTGCCTTGTAAAAGAAAGTGATACCAAAAAGACAAAAAAAAACCTATAAAAATACTTGCCATTTCAAGTAAAATGACTTGAATTTGAAAAAGAATTTCTCTGTAATTTACATGAGCATGTGTCTCTGTACACATATATACCTCCGTGTACATAAGAAGGTGGAAAACAATAGATTCAAATGGAGATAGAAGTCTACAAATCATGGCAGCAGTCAGTTTCCTGGGTGGAAGAAACTGGTAGAGTCAATCATTTTCCAAGTCATAAACTTCTCTCACAAGACAATAAGAATTTCTTCCCTAATTTACAACTGCACTTGCCTCTCCATCTCACAAGCCCATCTGCAGTCAGAGGTGCTTAATAAGTTGGTAGAAACAAAATGAGGATACAATGATTGTTTAAAAACAATTAGTCTGGCTGACTTTCACTCTGATTAAGTGTCAGCTGAAAAAAATGAATTTACAGTATACCTTTTGTTTTAATTTTAAAGACATTATGAATTATTTTTTATTATTTTTTTAAAGAAAAAAATTTGCTAATAGCAATATTTCGCTTTTGTTATGAGTGAAGCAGCCCGATAGTTGATTTTGATCCCTGTTATACATCTGCACCTTCTGCTCTGGCTGCTCAGTTCTAGTCATATCCAATTATCAGATGCAGATACTGCAACAATGGAGATTATTTCTTAAGTAGAAAGCCATTATTTGGTAATCATTAGCATTAAAATAGCAATATAGGGTGAACAGAATGCAAGTGCTCAAAACATTATATATATGGTCAGAAAGTAAATTATAAATGAAGAGGAGCTAGAACATTCTCTGAATAGTGGGCAACAAGCAAGTACCACCAGCAGAAAAAAATCTAAGAGTAGTATTTCATATTTATGTTTTTTTCAACAAAGCAAACAATCATTATTTTTACACTTCTTCCTTATTGTTTTGTTCTAGGTAGCTTTAGCTTCTGTTTTTCTAGGCCTATCCCATCTATGTCCATCAGTGTTATGAAATCATTAAGAAGTTTTTTCCTGTGGATATATATGTCCACACACCATTTATGACGTTCTAGGCTGACCTTCTACAAAGTAGAGATCAGCTCATTCTTGTATCCACTCTAAACTGCTGTGTCAGAGAGCTCTCCTTTAGATGAGCAGCTGTTTCTCTTCTTTTTAATTTGTTTCCTTGGTCTTTACTCAGGGAATTCCCTACCATTCTTAAAATCAAATAGCCTACATGAAATATTGAATACAAAATTGAATAAGGATTTCTGTCTATGGTTTTTTTCAGTGGGGTTGTTTTTGGTGGTTTTTTGTTGGTTTTTTTTTTTTTACCCAGTGAATAATATAATCTGATGTGAACTATATAAACTAGTTTTTAAAATTAATGTATAAATCTCCCACTCATTTCATTATTTTGAATGTCTGGACTATTCCCTGATGAAATATTCCAGCAAAAATACACGATTAAAAATTCAGCCAATAGCAAACCCATGCTTGATGCACTTCAGATGTCTAGAATGAACTTTTCATGCTCAAACAAAAATACATCTCAAGTTGACTACGTATGAGAGTTTGTTTTCCTTCAGTGTTCAACTTAGCTTAATTTCACATATAGTCTAAGGGCAGCCAATAGGACTGACACTCAGGTCATTTTTTATTCATAATAATATGGAGTTTGAGTGCAACGGGATGCATCTATCTTTTTCAAAACTTACCTCGCATCAAAACTGTGGTCCGTATGTGGGTCAGAATCTCATCTACTCCTTATTATTTGAGGAAAACAAAGAGAGAATGAAGGTCTGAATCTACTTACCTATTAGTGTTAAATTGACTGATTTAATGGAAAAGAGTTAACCAAGTAGCTTAAAAATTCTGCCCATAGCTATCAAATGCCTTATCTTATCAGTGGAAGCAAAAGGGATACTAGAATAATTAGTAGGCTTATATTTTCTTTATTGGTTGAAAAGCATCAGGAAGCACACAGCTACCTTAAGAAGCAAATTTTGTTATAAATATCTGAAATGGATCTGAACATTATTACCTTGATGTGTTGTCAAAAAAATAAAGTCCACAGCAAATACCAGTGTCTGCTAGGTTGTAGGTAAAAAAATAAAGGCTTACTTGAGAAAAAAAAAAAAAAAAAAAAAAAAAAAAAAAAAAAAAAAAAAAAAAAACCAAGAAGGAATAACCATAGGTCAGATTAAGCTGAAGCATTTGTAGAGGAACTGAACTCAATACCAAGTTTCACATATGATCAGAGAGAGAATGGGACACATCAACTCCTTTGTACTACGAAGTCTCCACTTCCCATAACTAACATAAGGTTGATTAGAGATTCTCCAAAATACAGGGAGGCTTTTTTGACATTCCAGGGTGTCACCATCATGAACCTAGAAAGAAGACTCATTAATGACAGCTATAAAACTTTATAAAAGTGTGATTCAGAAGCTATGGAAACCCAAAAAACAAACAAAACTTTGTCAAATAGATAAAAATCAGATCATGTGAGTTAAGTTAGCTGGTGACACTAAAGAGTTAACAATACCAACATGAAAAAAAGATTCCAATTCACAGCATGATCTGTATTTTAAGCTCCAGACAGCCTTGAAATATGTTTGTACAAGTTTAAGCCATCAAGTTCCACTTCTGCTAGACAGGAGTTTTTAAGAGCTATTTCTCCTTGGTTCAACTGATTACATGATAAACAGTGCTTAAGCTAGGACCAGCCACTGTCTCATTCTCCAGCCTACACTAGGGAACCCAAGGCTCTCAACTCCTACAGATTTTTATTCCATTGTGTTTCTTTTTTTTTAATTTACATTTCTCTGTTAATTTCTGAATTACTGTGGTTAGTTAATGGAAGCCAGAGCTCTTAACAGGTAGCAGGTTATGTTTGGCAAGTTCTTGCATGCTGCATAGCAGGATAAATTGGCCTGTTACTCTCCAGGACAAGCCTGAATGGAGACTCCACAGGAGCGCAATTGGAGTTAAGAGCTCTGAATGCTCATCTATGGCAAATGGCAGTAGTCTGACCCTGCAGGACTTGTTCCCTCTTGCAGCAAAGTGTGATAAAACAAATGCCTCTCTGATTAGAGGAATTAGTGTTGCCTCGTCTCTTGTGTGGCTGTGTCTCAGTCCTGTGAGCCAAGTACACTGCATCAGGTGCAGACATACTGTAACTGTGAGCCAAGACCTTAAAGAGTCTAGCAGACTTTTTCCCACCTGCCCTTTATATTTCACTAGCTCCCAAGTTATATGACAGGAGTTGCTGCTTATCCACACAGTTTCTCTCCAATTTAGAAGGGGGCTGCTCTGTCCTTTGAGGATCCACACTCACTGTGACTGGATGATTGTGAGTAAAAGAGCTGTTTCAGACTGACACACAGACAAGGCAGGCAGCTGCAGTCTCCCATGCCCTTTGTTTGAAAGGAGCACTTCAAACACTGAGAAAGTTTTCATCACCAGGGAATCTCTAAGAAGCTCTAACTCACCTGGAAGGTTTTTTTCTTCAATCGGATCACCTAGAATGTCTCCCTCCTCTGCCAGTCATTATTTTCACAAAAAAATTTTCAAATGCAATTATCTCAAAGATTACAGCTTTCCACCCAATCAGACAGCAGGCTGGAGAATTTCCATAAGAAATCAGCCTAAAGAGCACTAGAGTTGAATAGGCTTTTATTGGATGTGTCTGAGTAAATATGGTTCAAGTGGTTTCTGGAACGTAAAATCCTTCTCTGGATCAAGGCATGGTAATTGACTGCTTATTAGCAATCATTAATACTGGATCAGGTTTCATAACTACAGTGCTCATCAGTTTTCACACTGAGTTTATATGCATTTATTTGTGCTACACCTATGCATTGAGAAGCTCATCTAAAGCCAAATATTGAAGCTAGGTTGTATTCTTTTTTTTTCCTTTTTCTTTTTCTTTTTTTTTTTTTTTAACATGATTTATTTGTACACCTTCACAATGCATGTTTTTAAAGGCTAGCTGAGTCATGTACAGGATATTACAAGCCATATTCAGTCTTGCTGGAAAACAAGGACAACACCAAAGATCTATCCGCTTAAGCCAAGAAATTCAACAGTCTCTAGTCTTTGGATATAGTGTGTGTACTGTTAATCTCAAATCCTAGAATTAAAGAACAAGTTTTGGTTCAGTCTTTCAGTTTCCCTAAAAGCAAGTTAGCCCAGGTAAGTGAATGCAGTTGTCCTTTTTAGGCTCTTCTCCACTCACTTCACCCCACCCTACACTACCCCACCCAGCACCTGGCTCATGTTCCTGGATGCTGTGTCTTTCAATATGCATGTGTATTCACAGTCATATAGAAGACTTGGATAGTAAGATAAGAAACTCAGGGAGCTTAACAAGCTCTGACACCATCATCAGTGTGACGTAAATGTTGTGCCCCAAAATTTTTAAAAAGTTAGAAAACTGCTGGAAAGTTCACACTCCACTAGGAATTCAAACTTTCCTGTTTCTTTTGCTTTTGTAAGAGAAATTCAGCAAACATAAAGCATCTTTGACAAATAATGATGAGTTGCATCTCCCTGCTAGGGCATAGCCAAGAACTACTGACTTTCTCCAGTCTCATTTAATCTTCAGGAAATATCATGCACCTTAAATATCATAGTTTAATTAAAATCATTTTCTGAAGTGCATTAAGCTAAAAAAGGAGCTTAACAATCATATCTAAGGCACTGAAACTGTGAAGCTGAACAAAGGAAGAAAAGACTAATGAAAGACTGGGAGTGAATAAAGAAAATGACAGAAATGGCTCATGTTCAGCCCTGGACAGGGTGTGATACTTAAAATAAACAAAAGTGCCACAAAAGAATTCCTACCTGCATGCATTTCCAATAGCTGACTCTGCTGATACTTGCTATTTTGTAAGCACTGGCTTTCTGAACTCACTGATAACACTGAGCTAGTAATTTTGCACAGAAGGGTGAGATACAGGCATTTCCAGCCATAAACTTCTTCTGAAAGATTTATGGAGGTATTGCATTTTATTGCAATCTTACATTTATGATTTAACCATACAATGTCCACTGCTATTACTGTTATGTAACAGGCTGGTGGCTTTTCTTCAGTGAGCTCACCCTGCTAACAGGTGTTGATCCTGCTGGGAGATGTAAAGTGACAACTCACTGCAGCAGATGGGGCTTCTGAACTCCATCCTGCTTGTACCAGAGGTGTGAGAGCCACTCTTGAACACAGGCATTGATCTCTTCTCAGAGAGACACAACCCAGTCTCTGGAGAGTGGCTGACCTAGAATGTCTCTTATTTTGGTAATAATGCTTGGGAATAAAGCAATTCACCAAAAATTGAACGCAGGCAAGCTGTTCTGAATCAGGCTTAAAAACCTGATTGTTTATATATTGTATATTTGTATTTGTATACCCTATCCCTCCCTCAGAGGGATTGTCAGGATTAGGTCTACCTAGCAGACCAGTATAAATCCACTATCTGGTTTTGCTTGCTGTGCATGTCATTCACAAAGTCATTGTCTGTCGCTGGTTAGCTTTCAAGTCATTATCTTTACTTTGCATTACAAGTGCAGATTAACCAGATCTTTCCAGTAGTTTAATTTGAGACATGCATTAGAATTTGCTCTTATCCAGTGTCATTAGGATAGCATATTAAAAAAATGCTCCACCTGTTCCCTTCTTATTTACTCCTAATAGTTTATTTGAATGATACAGCTACCTCCAATATTATGTCCAACAGTGAAGTACTTTGTAATAATTAATACACGAGACCAGACATTGTGGATGAAAGATAGTTTTTCCAAACTATTAGTAAGTCAGAGACAGTGATAAGTGCTAAACTGGTGCAAGACCCCCCTAATCTTAAGATCACGAGTGGACTTTGACTATGTTTTCAAAAAAAAAATTTAGCCCTTTTTTTTAAGGTCACAAGCACTTCTGACAACATCCCTGCACTAGTCATTTCAGTCTGTCCCCTCTCTAATAATATGTTTTATTGTCTCCTTTCTGAGGCAGATCATACTTTCTCCAAAATTATCCACTCCCTGGCTTTAATAAAATTATTTCATTAAGTCCATGAAAACTTACAAAAATCTTAGAAGAAATAAAACTGGAGTAGAGGTAACACTAATTAAAAGGCATAAGTCTCCAGATACAGAGACAGAAGAGGTTATGTTGGTGTGTTCATCAAGTAGCAGTCTGATGTTAACGATTTACACTTGCTATTGTCTTTTTCTTTCTTTTTTCTTCTGTCTTTGCATGCTGTTATTGAGCATCAAAAGTAGCTTGCAAGTTCCCAGCAAAGAGGAAAAAGTATCAATTCTCAATTTTAATTTGAGAAGCACAAGCAATGCGTTAGCAACTTCACAAAAGCATCCTAAGTTACATAGAAAAGATCGAAAAACTGCCAGGAGATCTGACTGGGGAGTCTTTGAAGCAGTTCAGCTTCTACATATATTCATCACTAAGCTTATCGTATGTCTTTTGTGGACTACTCCAACTTGTTAAAGAGTCTCTCATAAGGCCTGTCTGCACTTTATACTGGATTTTCTTAAACCCATAACAAATGAGAACTCTTACAAAAAAGTGTAAAACTGCTCATGAAAACTTAGGAGGGGAGGGAAGAGAGAGAGAGAGGGAGAAATATAACTCTGATTATCTTAAGCACTGAAGATGTTTCAGAAATTTCTGCTTGTTTAGAAAATAGGCTGCTGGTTTGTATTTGCTGCTGCTGCTGAAATGCAGCATTTCAGTGAAATTTGTGGCTGAAATTTAAGATTTGGAAAGCTTTAGGCACCTTGGAATGAATGTGAATATGCATCTTTAAACTACAAGATCCTGTAATAATTCCTCCTATGAAAATGTACAGCACAGACCCAAGAAGAGAAAACATCACTGTTTAGTTAGTTGTATGAACACAAACTTCTTGATTTGTGGCCAGTGTTCTGACAACATGAAGCTGAAGTAGGATTTGCGCTGATAGCATTGCTGAACTCAATTCTGAATAAACAATGTTATTGCTAACAACAATGTTAACAATAATAGCAATAATAAGGCTGTTGCTTAGCTCTTTCTGTTCATGAAAGAAAGCAGGGTCAGCATAAACCAGGATGCAAGTCTGTCCTGGGTTTAGCAGTAGCAGGTTTTTTTTTTCTCCTTCTTTGTAGCTGGTGCAGCTCTGTGTTTTTGACTTTCGGCCTGAGAACAGAGCTGATAACACTGATGTATCACAGTATCACAGTATGTTAGAGATTGGAAGGGACCTCAAAAGATCATCTAGTCCAATCCCCCTGCCGGAGCAGGAACACCTAGATAAGGTTACACAGGAATGTGTCCAGGCAGGTTTTGAATGTCTCCAGAGAAGGAGACTCCACAACCTCCCTGGGCAGCCTGTTCCAGTGTTCCGTCACCCTCACTGAGAAGAAGTTTCTTCTCAAGTTTAAGTGGAACCTCTTGTGTTCCAGTTTGTACCCATTACCCCTTGTCCTATCATTGTTTGCCACTGAGAAGAGCCTGGCTCCATCCTCGTGACACTCCCCCTTTATAAATTTACATACACTAAGAAGGTCACCCCTCAGTCTCCTCTTCTCCAAACTATAGAGACCCAGCTCCCTCAGCCTTTCCTCATAAGGGAGATGCTCCACTCCCTTAATCATCTTAGTTGCCCTGCGCTGGACTCTCTCCAGCAGGTCCCTGTCCTTCTTGAACTGAGGGGCCCAGAACTGGACACAATATTCCAGATGTGGTCTCACCAGGGCAGGGTAGAGGGGAAGGAGGACCTCTCTCGACCTACTGACCACCCCCCTTCTAATACACCCCAGGATACCATTGGCCTTCTTGGCCACAAGGGCACAGTGTTGGCTCATGGTCATCCTGCCGTCCACTAGGACCCCCAGGTCCCTCTCCCCTACACTGCTCTCTAACATGTGTTCCCCAACCTATACTGGAACCTGGGGTTGTTCCTGCCCAGATGCAGGACTCTACACTTTCCCTTGTTATATTTCATCAAGTTACTCCCTGCCCAACTCTCCAGCCTGTCCAGGTCTCACTGGATGGCAGCACAGCCTTCTGGCGTGTCAGCCACTCCTCCCAGCTTAGTGTCATCAGCAAACTTGCTGACAGTACACTCAATTCCCTCATCTAAATCATTGATGAATATATTAAATAATACTGGTCCCAATACTGACCCTTGAGGCACTCCACTAGATACAGGCCTCCAACTAGACTCCGCCCCATAGACTACAACTCTCTGGCTTCTCTCCTTCAGCCAGTTCACAGTCCACCTCACTACCTGATCATCCAGGCCACACTTCCTCAGTTTAGCTATGAGGATGCTGTGGGAGACTGTGTCAAATGCTTTGCTGAAGTCAAGGTAGACCACATCCACCGCTCTGCCATCATCCATCCACCGTGTTATTTCCTCATAAAAGGCTATGAGGTTGGTCAAGCACGACTTCCCCTTGGTAAAGCCATGTTGACTGCCCCTCATAACCCTCTTATCCTTGACATGCCTTAAGATGGCATCAAGGATAAGGTGTTCCATCACTTTCCCAGGGATGGAGGTGAGGCTGACCGGTCTATAGTTACCCGGGTCCTCCTTCTTGCCCTTTTTGAAGACTGGAGTGACATTTGCTTTCCTCCAGTCCTCAGGCACCTCTCCCGTTTCCCAAGACTTGGTAAAGACAATGGAGAGTGGTCTAGCAATGACTTCCGCCAGTTCCCTCAGCACCCGCGGGTGCATCCCATCTGGACCCATGGATTTATGGATGTCCAGATTGCTCAACCGGTCTCTAACTCATTCCTCATCGACTAAGGCAAACTACTCCACTGACCTGACTTCATCTGAGGTCTCAGGAGTACAGGGCTCTTCAGGACTGCCTCCGGCAGAGTAGACAGAGAAAAAGAAGGCATTCAATAACTCTGCCATCTCTGTATCTTCTGTCACCAGGGCACCCATCCCGTTCACCAGTGGGCCAACCTTGCCTCTGGTGTTAGTTTTATCAGCTATGTATTTGAAAAAGCTCTTTCTGTTGTCCTTGACCCCTCTGGCCAGATTTAATTCTAAGGAGGCCTTAGCCATCCTAGCTGCCTTCCTACATCCTCTAGCAGCAGCCTTATATTCCTCCCAAGTGGCCAGCCCCTCCTTCCATGACCTGTAAACTCTCCTCTTCCACTTGAGCATACCCAGCAGTTCCTTATTTAGCCACGCGGGTCTCCTGGTCCTCTTCCTTGACTTCCTACGTGTCGGGATGCTCTGCTCTTGACCTCGGAATAAGCAATCCTTGAATGCCAACCAACTATCTTGGGCCCCTTTACCTTCAAGCAGCCTTGCCCATGGGATTTCCCCTAGCAATTGCTTGAAAAGGCCAAAGTTTGCCCTGCTAAAGTCCAGGGTTGCAATTCTACTTGCTATTCTACTGGCCCTACCACCCAAGATCCTGAATTCCACCATCTCGTGGTCGCTGCAACCAAGGCAGCCCTCAACCTTTACTGCTTCGACCAGACCCTCCTTGTTAGTGAGGATGAGATCCAGCAGCACTCCTCTCCTGGTTGGCTCATCCACCATTTGCATGAGGAAGTTATCATCCATACACTGGAGGAACCTCCTGGACTGTGGCTGGGTTGCTGTGTAGTCCTTCCAGCAAACATCAGGGAAGTTAAAATCCCCCACGGCAACCACGGCCTGTGACTGTGAGGCCGCTCTTTGTTTGGTCTGACAAAGGACTTTGTGAGTCTCATGCTCTGTCAGGGAGGAGGGGAAGTTGGGAGGAAGCAGAGACAGGACATCTGATCCAAAATAGCCGAAGAGGTATTCCATACCAGAGCACGTCATGACCAGGATGTAACTGAGAATTACCCAGAAGGTCACTCTCTGCTCAGTCGGGCTTGTTTTTGGCAGGTGGTATCATATTCTCTTCCCTTGTTATTTCCCTTATCGTTATTATTATTGGTGGTAGCAGCAGTGATTTGTGTTATACCTTAGTTACTGGACTGTTTTTATCTCAACCCATGGGAGTTACATTCTTTCGATTCTCCTCCCCATCCCTCCAGGAGTGGGGGGGGGGGGGGAGTAGAAACTTGCTGACTTGCAGACTGGCTTAAACCACAACAAAGTCCTATATCCTCATTTTCCCAAGCATGGATGGGGGACAGTCTTACTGCATATTCTTGCTGTTCACTGTATGCAAAGAAAAAAAAAAGTGAAGTTAATAAATCATAAACTGCCCTAAATATCTTTTTTTAGCAACTGGGTTGGTTTTAGTAGGACAAGGCACATACACAGTTAGGAGACAATCCAGCAGGGGAGCAGTGAAGATGTCTTTAACTGTGTGCACTCTTCATTCTGTCACTGACCAGTTGCTCTCACCACAATGTTATCCCTTATTGCACTGATGCATTACATTCTGAAGAATATATTGTAGTATTATGTCAATACAGCACATTCCTTCAAGCTCAGTGCATTGTTTTGGTAAATAAAGTACATATAGTCTCTCCCCTTTTCCATTTGTGCTCATACTGATTTTTTATCGATTCTTTAGAATTACCAATCATACATCATTGCAGTCACTCAATCTACAAAACACATTTTGAGATAAAAAACTAAAATTGAAACTAAACCAATTTCGAATAACCTTCTTGTCACCTACAATGAATTAAACATTTTTTAACTTTTAGTGGATTGATTTATGACAAACCAGACTGTTCAGCATGTGACTTACTTTATCAGAGTCCCCAGAGTAAAGCTCATTTTATTTTGTGTTAAAAAAGCAAAGCAGATGTTACATAGCTATCAATGCAAAACACCTCACTTACGAAAAAAAAGAAAAAAAAAGGAAAGATGATTACAGATTATGCCATTGACATGAAAAAAAACAAAATCAAAAAAAAACAAAATCAAAAAAAAAAAAAAAAAAAAGAAAAAAAAAAGAAAAAACCCCAAAACACTTAAACGCTTGCAAGTTCTGCAGCTTTTTAGAATTCAATGTACATAAATATTCTGGGTCTATAGTAAGCTTTCTCAAACTCATCCTATTTGAATGGTTTAAACTCTGCAAAACCCAAAGACTTTCTACTTGGGAAAGGACTGTAGAACAAGAACTCAAATATTCCAAAGGACAACACCTGGAAATTTGTAAGGGCTAAAGATTAAAAAAGAGAGGTACGAAGATGGCAATACTGAAAATACTTAACAGAAAGCCATCATTCCATAAACAGAGTATTCTAAGCAATACATAATACTCCAAAACCAGTCATAATGCTGGTCAATGCCAGCCACAGAATATGTTCTTAAATCTGGGAGTCCAAAAGGCCTCCCAGTCATAGATTATATTGCCACATTGTCCTATGATTTGATGGATAACTGCAGTTATCAGCTGGATAACACATTTGCAGCCTGGTGGAGGCCTTGGCCAGGGCAAACAGAAAGCCTGGCTTTTTGACTGAAGGAAAGGCTTCAGAGACCAAAAAAGCAACAGGATTCTTGGGACAAGAAGCAAAACAAACAAAACAACAGAGGCAGGAATGAGATCAAAAGGTCTAAATAGAAGTACAAGATGAGACAAGAACAGACGTCTGGACAGCAGCCACATTTCTGGAAAACATTTCTTAGCAGGCAGTGGAGACTCTACCCAGATTTATATGATGAAGTCAGTGTCACAGCTGCAGAGTCAGAGACAGAATAAATGGGGAGTGGGGAGCTAGGTTATGGGAGGCAGAGAGACAAAGAGATTGTGCCATGTTGTGTGATATAGTTGTAGGCAGCCAGATGTACAATCCATTTGATTCAAGCAAGAGCTGCAGGCATCTGTCAAATCGACACCTCCCCCATGGAGATTCCTCCTATCTGGCTGACGAATGGCTTCTGAGTTGCCAAATGTATTTGTTCGTCAGTAGAAGAGCAGCACCAAAAGCCATTCCTTATTAACCTCAACCGATTTGATCAAAAACCCATTTCGTGGGTAGAATAATCTGGACCACAAATCATTTTTCTTCCCAGATATCCAGTGTTCCTTTTCTCCGTCACCTTAGTATCAGAGCAGTAGACTTCCTAACTAAATCTGAATAACCCTGAATAAAATCAAATTCTGAGGCAACTGGGCAAAATATAATTTCTCAAAATCAGCAGAAATGTGGTGTGAAGTGTTTTTTAATGTTAGAGAACGCAGTGGAACAGGCTGCTTATTCCTGATCTGCAAGGGATAATTTCATGCCCTCATCTATTACAACTTCTCTGCGGCTGTTACCATGGAGAATATGGAGAATAATTTCACAACATGATTCCTACATAGATACCCAGAGAGTCAAAATGATAATGAACAATAAGTCAGACACTAACACTGAATATTTGACACATCATGCTGGTTACCAGACATATCATATGTAAGACCTGTACATGGACTGTCTTTGTATATTTGACCCTGCTGTTTAAAAGACATTGATAAAAACAGTGTAATTTAAGGTGGTCAAGATAACAAATCCACAACATTTGTATCCTTCCTGGGAATCAAGTGTGTATAATCCACCAGACTATTTGATCATTTTTTATTATTGTAAGGAGCAAAAGAGATAATGCCTACTTGTTCAATCTGAAAATTAGAAGACATAATACAGGTTTAACTCTAAGAATATATCCCAAAATACATTTGGAGCAATTTTCCTTAAAAAGGACCATCATTCAAGGGATTGCAGTTCATCGCTTCCGTAAGTCCTCCAACAGTGACGATATTCTTTCAGCAACCTCACATGTTCCTGATCATTCGTATCAGAAGCTTTAGTGTCATTCACTGCTCTTACTTTTTGGGGATTAACCTGATTTCAATGAGATGAGCTTGTGCTCTGCAAGCTTAGAACACAGATCCTGAAACATATTTCAGGACCAGTGTAACTTCAGTCCATAACTACAAAACCCTGAAGTGTCACAGCATTTTTTTTCACCATGATTTCTACAGAGGACAAGTTTTTATAATAGGCATTCACTAGTAAATGGGTCAGAAGTATGTTTATCTCCCTGAGCTGTTCAAGCTTTCCAAACGAGAGAATTTGATAATTTGAGTTTCTAAATGAGGCTTCCTCTCCTTGGTAGCTGAGCTAAGAAAGCCTATCGACATGCGGTACGCTTTCAAAGAGTCACATGGTGGTTTAACTGTGTATTTTTCATGTACTTATTCAAGAGCAAAGGCCTGCCTCCACATTTGCAGTCGACAAGCATGTGGTAAAAGCAAGAAGTAAACACGTATGTACATACTCATACATATAATTTATTTTTCTTTTTTATTCCTTTATATGTTATGTCAGAATTTCTTCAGTTTACGTCCACTGGCTGCAGAGGAAGAAATTCTTTCTCAAGAAAAGGATCTGATCTGGGGAGGTAATGTCTTGAGGGTGTTCCCTACCCACTCCTAGACAATTTTGTGAGTAATCTAAAATTAAAATGACTGTTACTTAAGGTATCTAACAACACATTTCCACACACATATGCCACATTGCCACAGACATATGCCAGGGGCCACATATTCCATGATTATAGATAGGCCCCTTCAACATACACCCTAATACTTTTTAAATGAGACTTTGTATGAATATTAAGGGGTTTTAGCTTTAGTTTGCTAAGAGAAAGACTACTTTAAAACAAGTACATTTTACAAATAGGTAAGAATGAGAGCTACTCCCATTATAGCAAAATTTTTGTGTTAGTAAATTAAATATAATTTATATTCCTTGTTCCTCAGCTTACGTAAATGAAAATGTTCGTGTAATACTTACTAAATACAAAGCCATTTTTACCTAATTTTTAGAATCTGGAAATCAAAGCTGGCACTTACATCAAGATCTGGAAGCCTTATTAAATGAATTGTTTACATTGAAAAACATTCTATACTTTAATATGTAAAAGTATGTAAAACTTCTATATGTTCTGTGACCCTTTTTATTAGAAGTGTATATTGTTTATGTGGGAGATCAAAAGCCTTTCAAAATGTGTTCTTATGTTTATCCACATGATTTGTCCTCTTGAGTCCAGCAGAGAATTAGAGTTTAGTTATCTTTTAGAGCCAATCTTTAGGAATTTACATTTGCTCTAAAACTCTCAGCCAAAACATTTCATATCTCTAACCATTAAACGTATTCTGTGGGTTAAGAATTTCCGGACCAAGTTTTCCATTCTGGCTTTCTTCTAATAAATTCAGGCTTCTAAGCCATATTTGTGTAAGTATTTAACATATACATGTTAAAACAACAACAAATAATTAGAAGAAAAGATTTGGAAAAGCCTTCTGATTAAATGTTTGACCAACTGCTCAGCCAGATCAATTAGCTGGACAAAATAGATATATTAAGAAAGAAAAAAAGAAGAAAAAAAAAGGGAGAAAAAGCCCACCAAAATCAATGAACTCTAAAATGACAGTAAAAATTTTTAAAAATTTGCAACAAAATAGGTAGCTCTATTTGCTTAGTGTTCTTTTTCATGCAAGCTGAAGGTAAGTCACTAGTATGCAGTCCTCTGAAGACTAGTGAGCAGTGTTGTTTCAAAACAGATCTGAGTGAAATCAGAATATATCCCATAATATATTAGTGTTTACCACAGTGGCAGATGTTCCTACTCACGATCAGTCAGATTTGCAGCACAGGCTTTGAGTTACATCCAAGTTTGGGCCAGGAGGAATGCAAGGAGGTGCGTGTTGTTATCCCACCCTCTAGCCCACAACTTCCTCAGGAAAAAAAAATATATATCAAAACCCCCCTCACATTATGATTAAAACAAAGAGATAGCCCTCCATTTGTTGTGTTCATCTGCTTCATCATTATTTTATTAATTGAAATGTCGGCAGGTAAATTCTGTGCTTCTCACCTTCTTCTAGATGAGATGACTATAGAAATTAAAGTTTGTAAGAACTGTTATTACCCATGTTCAAATAAGCATTAAGGTATATCTTCAAATTATTGGCTTTATAGGCATAGTGTGCTAAAACCAGTAAGAGTTCAGATAGCACTGCAGTTTAGAAAAGTTTCTGAACTTAAGTTCACCTGTGATAGCAAACTTTGTGTGTTCTTTATCCACAGGAAGTATAAGGTAATTTTGAGTTAACCCAGGGTTGAAGAAAGTCAAGCTAATAAACTGCTTTGCTAAGTTAAACTACTTTAAACTACTTAAACTCTAAGCTAAGATAAACTACTCTCAGACTTAGAGTGTGCTTTTGAAAAGCCTGTGTCAGTCATGCTTTTGAGATCTAAGAACATATCCAAGAACTCCAATTATAATATTTCATTTTACAAAACAAACATTAACAAATAAATTGAAGAAACAGGTAAGATCTTCTTGGTACGCAAAACAAAATTTAAAACGTGTTAACAAGATTTTAGGCATCAAATGTGTGGTGTATCAGAGTTATTTATTTTCTAAATGCCAAAGGGTGCCTATATGCAAGGGTGGTATACACCTTGACAGCTAATTAAACTTACAATCCATGTAGGAATAGCATCATGTCACAGTGTAATTAGTTTACCAGCTAGTGATTTAGAATAGCAGATCCTATAATGATCCCATACATAATTTCTGTTGTAAGCAAAAGACAGCAAACATGATCTATTTTCTCTAAATTGTATGAACACATCTTATACAGTAAAAATCAATATAATCGCACGAATAGCATCTACCAGCTCTGAGTAGTCATCAACATCCAGTCATTTTAGATGCTGCTTGCACACAGAACACTGCCCATTCCTGACTCAAATGACACTGAACCTATAGGCCTTGCAAGACTGCAAAAACATGCATGTGCTTAAGCAGAGGACCAGTGAGAGAGTAAGCCACAGTTAACACACTCAAGGCTAAGACCTATATTACCGTTCGCTATCACATACACATTTACATTCCTTCCTCTCCAATTTGTTTCATCTCTCCCTTTCAGCTGATTAACTCACCCTTAACATCTTTATTTTGGCTCTACCACACACTGGAAAAGAAACTACTCATTTTACAGCTGCTGAGGAAGATTAAAATGTTTAGAGAAAGAATATGAAATTAACAAGTTTTTTGAGTTAATTACTAAGGATTTTTGCCCTGAAGAAAACTATCAACTCTGTTTCTGTTTCACATGGGATAATAAAACACACAGTAACTTAACCTCCAAGTTAGTCTATCTTGGATTATAATTTGAGTCTTTAATGATTGAAGTAGTTAAAGGAAGTAGCTATTAACCTATTATTTACTTTACATGCTGAGTGCATTTTGGAAAAATTCTTCACCATATGATTATGTTTACCAAAATACAAAAATTATAGATGGCGTTTCCATGTTTCCACAATTATATTCAGTTTAATATCAAGCTTTCAAGAAGGGTTATATATTCTCCTCAAAATGAGATTTGCTCCTTGAGATCTTAAGTTGGAGACACAATCAGCCTTTGCTAATACTAGTGCACACCTTCATGAAAGCAGTTTAATGAGTGTTTAATTTATTTGATTTTAAGGGGATTAAAAGGAGAAATTCTCATATGACTAAGTATAGTGACATTCGTTAGTTGTCACCCCAATACTGCTGCTTCTTCCAAGAAAACAAGCTTGCACTTCGGGAATGGTGTGTACAGTCAGAACATCTCTGTCTTGTGGTTGTTTAGAAATTTAGAAAATTCCAGCTAACTAGACACTAAAGAAGGAAAAAGATACATGCCAAACCACTGCTGAATCATGTCAAATAGTAAATCACTGACTCCAAGACTCTCATCTTAACTGCAAAATAAAAAATTATTGGGAATTATTGCACAAAATTACATGGTAGGCTGCATGTATTTTGAAAGCAGGAGTAATGAAAGAAAGTAGGGGGAGGACAGGAGTGAGGGAAATGAGAAGAGAGAGGGCTGCACGTCACACATCATGGTTTGAGGCACAAAGCAAGTTTCTGAAAAACACTGTTACTGCTGCAGCCTAGTTTTTTCTCCACACCATAGAATCATAGAATCATAGAATAGTTTGGGTTGGAAAGGACCTTAGATCATCAAGCTCCACCCCCATTCCCATGTGCAGGGACACCTGACATTAGACCATGTCACCCAAGGCTCCGTCCAATCTGGCCTTGAACACCGCCAGGGATGGAGCATTCACAACTTCCCTGGGCAAACCATTCCAGTGCCTCACCACCCTCTCAGTAAAGAATTTAAGTTTGTTGCTCAGTTTCTCTAGTCTTCCCTTTTTACCAGAAAAACAATATTTTCTCTTTTGCTTCTTGTTCACTTTATTTGTTTAAGGACAAGATTTAAGCAACCAAGTGAAAAATATCCTCACTAGAAGCAGAATTAGGATCAAAACAAGTACAAGGTAGGAAAAGAGGGGGATACAGATGTGTGTTTGCTTACTTTGTGTTTTTAAGATTGCATACAATGAATCAATTTATTAATATGAAATTTGATGAATTATCCTTGCTGAGGGTTAGTGTGAAAACGAAAGGTTTAAGTGTGTTCAAAAAGGGATTCAACAAATTCACAAAGCATAAAGTGATCCAGCTCAAAAAGTGTCTAACTAATTAATTACTGGAAGATGACTAACTATTTCTGGGGAAAGATCACACTATATGTAGTCTTCTTTTTTATCCTTTCTCTGTGCTTCTTCTGTTACTGGATTAGAAGAACTTTTAGTCATCTCCAGTAGTACATAGTTTTCAGTGTAGGGTTGTATGTATATGTTTGCGTATGTGTACATGTGCTTGTACGTATAAAAGCTATATATCCTTTATGAAGCCACATCACTTTGAAGTGAAAGTTGATGCTATATTATTAATATCGTGGTGTATTATCATTATATTATCATTACATTCTTTTTCTATATGTGTTGTTTTGGGTTTTTTTCTCTGTGATACTCCACTACTTGGCATAAATGTTCCACAGAATTTGTCATTGATAAAGAAAAGGATCAAAGGGAAATGGAGTTGTATAGTATCAAGAGGACCAGGAGTTGTGCTGGCTTTTCTATGAAACATCCATTACCCCAGTCACCCCTGCACATATGGATAGACATATGGATAGACATTAGCTTCATCTTACATTTCTCATCAGAGAGGGTGCGGGGGCAACGTAACAGCTCTGGCTTGTCTGATGTCATCTACAGGCTTAAGCAGATACTCAAATGCAGATCCACGGCAAAAGGCTAAAAGCTAAAATGTGAGGTTCCCAGATTTTGTTTTGGTTTGGTTTTTATAGTTTAAATTGTCATCTTTCCTGGCAATGAGCTAAATATGCAGATGTACTGAAAAACTTACGAATATTGTCTCGATACTCAAGTGCAGAGTGCCATGGTGCCTGGAATCACAGAAGAAGCAGCAATCCTCTGTAACTGCTTTAGGGGTTGCATTGGCTCCTCTCTCCTTCCATGCAAAGGCAACTCTGCAATTTCTGCAAGATGTAATGAGCCCATTTTCTCCATTAATGGCTCACAGAAGAACTTACAACCACTCATGTGCCCATACATATGTGTACACACATAAGCATCAGGAAATGCTGAACTGCCACAGTTTAGCCTCCCAATGTTATTTACTTTCTTGTTACTTACAGGCTTTTCTATGTATTTCTTCCAAACTGATCAAATAGTTGTTGTTTGACTCTAATCACAATAATTTATGAAAGTTATTTTTAAAAATAGAAAATGCAATTTAGCTTTGTATTCAAGAAAATTACTTTTAGACATGTTCTTGGAAAAAGGTATTTCCTATGTGGCCTGGTTTTCCTACTCAAAGTGAAAAATTCTTTAGCACAGTTCAAACATTTTTATAGGAAAAATAGTAATTCATTGCCACTAGCAAAACTCTGAAAACATTCTAGTAAGTGGTTGATAACCTCAGGCACTTTCAGAAGAAATAAAGAGACAGCAGAAACTCCTTCCTTCATTCCTGTTCCACTCCCCCACACCACCATTCCTCCTTCTGCCAACAGCAGCCAGCAAATGCAAAGTATGATAGTACCTACAACAAAAGTTTTCTGTTTTCCAAAAATATTAGTTTATCTCTGTCAACTTGTGTATCTGTCATAATGTTGCCATTTAGCTTGTTAAATGAGCTCTGTATTCTGAACATACCTCGGTGTGCCTAAACTTTGCTCAGTGTTTTGACTGAGAATGTTCCATTTCTACATTCCTGTTGCTTGAAGTTGTCAAAGGAGAAACTTAACTCTGCCACTAAACAAAGACCTTTTGATATTTTTTTCTAAGCTGCTGCTGAGTGATTTTTGCATGTTTACCATTAAACAAACCTACACGAACTGTATCAGCATTGTAAAGCTTCATGGTAAGACACAGTGTAATGACAGGGGAGGAAAAATTGTCAACTGGAAGAATACAACCATTTTCTCATCCTTTCAGTCACCTGCATGTTCATTATAATGACACACAAAACCCAAGATATTTCAGTGTGTTGATATTTCTCCTTCTTTCTTTTTTTTTGGTCAAGTTTTTTTTCCACAAATTCAGCACATTTTTTTACTGTGCTAAAAAACAAAAAGTGGAAAAAAATTATAAACATTTTGTGAATGTCATTTATAAGTAAAAATAATCACGCCTTCTTATGTCATGATAACAGATCTAGAAAAGGACTCATTATGCAAATAATGTTCTTCATCTTTTATGGCTACTAGAAAATTACTGTTGGAGGGAAAAAACCAAAGATTAAATTACCTTAGCTGTTTAAAAGTTTAGTCAATTCCATCATATGTTCTTGGCAACCAAAGACAGGATATGGCTATACTAAACAAGGTAAACTGAACATGAGTGGTACTTAAAGTAGAGCTCTGGTAACAGAAAACATCTTCTAAGCAGTTTCATTAGGATTTTTTTGCCTTTTTCATCAAAATTTTCCTCAAAAAAATTTGGAGATTCATCTTACGATTATTTGCCACTTCCAGCACTTGAAATATAACAACAAAAAGGCCTGGTTTAGTAAAAAATTGTCAGAATTTTTTTTTCTTTATTCCAGGGAACCATTCACTGTCTGGAAAAAAAAAATCATTTTACTTTAAAGCAGATATATGTTAATTTTTTTTTTTTTCAGATGGCCCTGGATGACTTCCAAATCTTTATTCAATTTTTAACCTTTTACTTCTCCACCCCCATAATTACTATAATGCTTTTATTACCATAGTTGGTGTCAGTGACCTACTTCATAGTTTAATATGGCAAAGACACTTACTTTTAAATCAGTCTTCTTTGACTAACCCAGAAATGAGACATCCAGACTGAAGTACTATGAATCCCATAATAGACCATTTTAATTTCTCTTGATAAATTCAAACTTTTCACTACAGAAATGTAAATCTCCTGAGCACTTCCTGCTCTTTACTTTGAATCAGATTAAACCTGTTCTGTAGTAATGTAGGTTAGTTTCCAGTTGAGACAAAGGTATCTTAGATTTATACAGTTCTTGAAACATTGGCTCATTTACCTTTATATTTCCCAGAAAGCTAGTCTTTTCTATCAAGTCACTTTGTAGACTGGAAAGCAATAATCCTAGTCAACAAATTAAGAACTTCACAATTGTTTTTTCCACTAACTTGTAACACAGGCATACATTGTGATATATAAGAAATCTTAAGAATAAAAACCTCACGTAGTTTATACAATTTGAAACATTCTAACAAAGAAATACAAGTTCTTTCCTAATATTTCAGTCCCACACTGAGAGCAATTACTGTTAACAGCTTTGTTTTTCATAAAATGGAAGTAATTACCTCCTTGCTTTACAATGTACAAATAAAAATCATAGCCTGCATTCTCTATTTTATATTCGGGTCATATCCAAGATGATACTTAAGCATTAAAATATAACTTACGCAGAAATTAGATGTCTAAATTTTGTAGTAAATTTAAAAATATATATATTTGAAAGCCCTAAACAAAACAAACCCTATGTCTCCTATATCATTCAAGCTCCTGAATTTTCTAGCAAAATCTTTGGAGAAGATACTGACATTGTGCTAAGAGACCACCTCTGCCTACAACCTACATGAACACCAGCCTCCTGCCAGCAGCTGGGCAGAAGCTTCCCCACAACCCTGGTCATTCTTCCTAGCCTGCATAACAATTTACATATGAAACACCCTGCTTGCTGGAGGTGAAATTCCCTTTCCTAATCATAAAGAGAACTTAAGACATTCATTGCAGGGACCTGAAGGGTGGGTTCAACTGGAAGCAACCAGGTCAAAACACAGTGAACACTGTCTTCTGAAAGGAAGGGAATGGTAATGTTTTATAGATGTATTGTACACAAGATAAGACTCTTGGTTGGGTTTGGGTTTTTTTTTCTGAAATAAAATGTAAGAAATTTCTTAACAATTAAGCAAAATGTGCAAACAACAAAACAAACCAAAAAATCACTGTATTTTTCTAGAGAAGTCGCTGCCAATTTTAGCAAACCCTGTTTATCTATGTTTGCTTTGCAAAGGATTTATGTTTATTAGCTTTATGCTTATTACTGGAGAGGAAAATACATTTCAAAAGAGAAGAAAACACAAGCCCTCATGCAAAAATATTAATCTTCACCTTGTCAGTGATGAGAGACTGTTTTGTTTCATTTATTCCCACCTTTAGAAATCTGTGCAAGTCTACTCTTGTTTACAGCCCTGAATTCATTGTTTTCTACTTACCTCTTGCTTCTTACTCGCTTCCCAAACCTCTTCCTAAATGTCAGTGCTGAACTAAGCTTTTCTGGTGTTTGGAGATTTTATTCCTATTACTTGTCTTACTATGAAGTCCTGGATTCCCAGAAGTCAGTGGCAAATTTCACATCAAGTTCAGCAGGATTTTCACCCTGGCTGTTTCCATCTCTTCATCTACCAACTAATATTCTGCCTTTTTCTGAAAACTCTTTTCAAAATCACAATTTTTGTATTTGAATCTTTTTCACAGTGCCTCAGTTTCCTCTTTTGTAATATGATAACTTTCTTTCTCATTATGACACCTTGACAGCTGATACAGTAAAAACAAACATGATTTGAAATGGGCCACCAGGTACCCAAGAAATATGATCATTCCATGCTTGGGGTAGTCCTAGATTGCATCAGGACTGAGATAAACCAGGACTTAGGCTGAAACACTGTGATCATTTTTTCCATAGTTCAGCCCAAATCTATTGGTTTATTCCTTTACACAACTGTGCAATCTTTAAGAAAAAAAAGGTATTTATATTTTTATTAAAGACAATACCTTAATCCTAATGTCACAAAAATAGTAGGGGTAAATCACATTATTAAAAATATATATTTTTTATATATATATGTGATATGTATTTATAATGTAATATGTAAAATTAGTTCTTAAAAAAATCCTTTTAGTCTATCTCTTTTTCTCCAGTGCGGAACAAATTATGACAGTGGATCTCTAGAATGAAGATTAAAATACCTCTCTATAGCTCTAATGAGTTCTGACCTGCAGTGCAGTTTTGAAGTGCTTGGTTATTAGTTACCAGCAGCTTTGCTTCTCCTTCAAAGCGAAGTTATCAAAACATACATAGAGTTAGAAAGTTGTCAGGTCCTGACAACTGGTCTTGGTCCCATAGCTTGCTAGTTAATTTACATACATTTTGGCAAAAGAAATCTGATGAGAAATTAAATAAATGATTATGCTCTCATAATATATAAATCAATTCCATTCTTTATTAGAAACCTTTTACAAAGAGTATTAGATAATTAAGCTGTTATATAGTAACTCATGCATATCAAATATCTCAGCCAAGAAGGTTAATTGAAGCTCCCTCTTCATCATTGTAAATGTCTTCAAACTGCTTTGACTGGGTCAAGTTGAAACAAAATAGGTAGGCTCTAATAAATGCTCTGAACAAACTAATGACATAAAAAAACCTACAAGGAATAATATATTTCTCTCCATATTTCTGATTTTTAAGAGTATGTTATGATATTAAAATCTTTTTTTTTTCCCTTAACTTGGCTTCTAATATCAAATTGAAGAGGAACTTTTCATTAGGGACTGTAGTGATAGAGAAACGGGTAATGGGATCAGACTTAAACAGGGGAAGTTTAGGTTAGATATCAGAAGAAGCTCTTTATTGTGAGGTTGGTGAGGCACTGGAACAGGTTTTCCAAGGAAGCTGTGAGTGCTCCATCCCTGGCAATTCAAGGACAGGTTGAACAGAATCTTAGGTGACATGTGGTGGCCTTGCCCATAGCAGGGGTATTGGAACTGGATGATATCAAGGTCCTTTCCAACTCAAGCCATTCTATGATTCTATGAAATAGTGTGTCCATTTAAAAATGAAAAAAAAAAAACCAGTTTGTCTCAATAGGTAGCATTATTGAATAAGAACTTCCTACCAGGCGTCGAACTGTATAGATACGCTGTTTGCTTAGAATAGAATCATAGAATAGTTAGGCTTGGAAAGAACCTTAAGATCACCTAGTTCCAACCCCCCTGCCATGGGCAGGGACACCTCACACTAAATCATGTCACCCAAGGCTCCGTCCAACCTGGCCTTGAACACCACCAAGGATGGAGCATTCACAACTTCCCTGGGCAACCCATTCCAGTGCCTCACCACCCTCTCAGTAAAGAATTTCTTCCTTCGATCCAATCTAAACTTCCCCTGTTTAACCCATTACCCCTTGTCCTATCACTACAGTCCCTAGTGAAGAGTTCCATCCCCAGCATCCTTGTAGACCCCCCTTCGGATACTGGAAGGCTGCTATGAGGTCTCCACGCAGCCTTCTCTTCTCCAGGCTGAACAGCCCCAACTTTCTCAGCCTATCTTCTAAGAGTTTCTTATATGAAGCTGGAGAATAATTACAGTTTTTCCCAGCACAAAAATGCTGCAAGCAAATAGGTTGTTAATTCAGCATAGAATCATAGAATAGTTGGGGTTGGAAAGGACCTTAAGATCATCTAATTCAAACCCTCCTGCCATGAGCAGGGACACCCCACCCTAAACCATGTCACCCAAGGCCTCGTCTAACCTGATCTTGAACACCACCAAGGATGGAGCATTCACAACCTCCCTGGGCAACCCATTCCAGGGCCTCACCACCCTCTCAGTAAAGAATTTCTTCCTTAGATCCAATCTGAACCTCCCCTGTTTAAGTTTGAACCCGTTACCCCTTGTCCTGTCACTACAGTCCCTGATGAATAGTCCCTCCCCAGCATCCCTGTAGGCCCCCTTCAGATACTGGAAGACTGCTATGAGGTCTCCACACAGCCTTTTCTTCTCCAGGCTCAACAGCCCCAACTTTCTCAGCCTGTCTCCATACAGGAGGTGCTCCAGTGCCCTGATCATCCTCGTGGCCCTCCTCTGGACTTGTTCCAACAGTTCCATGTCCTTTTGATGTTGAGGACACCAGAACTGCACACAATACTCCAAGTGAGGTCTCACGAGAGCAGAGTAGAGGGGCAGGATCACCTCCTTCGACCTGCTGGTCACGTTCCTCTTGATGCAGCCCAGGATACGGTTGGCTTTCTGGGCTGCGAGCGCACACTGCCGGCTCATGTTCATTTTCTCATCGACCAACACCCCCAAGTCCTTCTCCGCAGGGCTGCTCTGAATCTCTTCTCTTCCCAACCTGTAGCTGTGCCTGGGATTGCTCTGACCCAGGTGTAGGACCTTGCACTTGGCATGGTTAAACTTCATCAGGTTGGCATCAGCCCACCTTACAAGCGTGTCAAGGTCCCTCTGGATGGCATCCCTTCCCTCCGGCGTATCAACCAAACCACACAGCTTGGTGTCATCAGTAAACTTGCTGAGGGCGCACTCAATCCCACTGTCCATGTCACCGACAAAGATGTTGAACAAAACCGGTCCCAACACCGATCCCTGAGGGACAACACTCATTACTGGTCTCCAGCCGGACATTGAGCCATTGACCACAACTCTTTGCGTGCATTCATCCAGCCGGTTCTTTATCCACCAAGTGGTCTACCCATCAAATTGATGTCTCTCCAATTCAGGGACAAGGATGTCATGTGGGACACTGTCGACCTCTTTGCACAAGTCCAGGTAGATGACATCAACTGCTCTGCCCCTGTCCATCAGTAGCACTATCATAGAAGGCCACCAAATTGGTCAGGCAGGATTTCCCCTTAGTGAAGCCATGATGGCTGTCACCAACCACCTCCTTGTTTTTCGTGTGCCTTAGCATGCCTTCCAGGAGAATCTGCTCCAAGAGTTTGCCAGGCACAGAGGTGAGACTGACTGGTCTATAATTTCACTGGTCATCCATTTTCCCCTTCTTGAAAATGGGGACTATATTTCCCTTTTTCCAGTCGTCAGGAACTTCACCTGACTGCCATGATTTTTCAAATATGATGGCCAGTGGCTTAGCACCTTCATTCGCCAGCTCCTTTAGGACCCACAGATGGATTTCATCAGGTCCCATGGACTTGTGTATGTTTAGGTTATTAAGATGGTCTCGAACCAGATCCTCTCCTACAGTGGGCCTAAGATCTTCATTCTCACAGTCCCTGCGTTCGCCTTCCAAGACTTGGGTGGTGCGGTCACAGCATTTGCCAGTGAAGACTGAGGCAGCCTTCTCCAAATCCAGGGTAGCCAGTTCTCCCAATAGCTTCCGGAGGGGGCCTATGTTGTCCCTAGTCTGTCTTTTATTAGCTACGTACCTATAGAATCCCTTCCTAACATCTTTAACATCCCTAAGCAAGTTTAATTCTAACTGGGCCTTAGCTTTCCTAACCTGGTCCCTAGCTTCCCAGACAACACCTCTGTATTCTTTGCAGGCCTCCTGTCCTTGCTTCCACTTTTTATAAGCCTCTTTTTTCCTTTGAATTTTCCTGAGCAGCTCCTTATCCATCCCAGGAGGTCTCCTGGCCCTCCTGCTGCACTTCCTTCTAGTTGGGATGCAACACTCCTGAGCTTGGAGCAGAGGATCCTTAAATATCA
The DNA here is from genome assembly GCF_963264785.1 of Psittacula echo. NCBI lineage: Eukaryota > Metazoa > Chordata > Aves > Psittaciformes > Psittacidae > Psittacula > Psittacula echo. The sequence continues at coordinate 68,616,756 of NC_137736.1, read as the reverse complement.
ACCAACAGTCTTGGGGCCCCCTGCCCTCTAGGGCATTCCCATGGAACCTTACTAAGCAGGTTCCTGAAGAGGCCAAAGTCTGCTCTCTTGAAGTCCAGGGCAGTGAGCTTGCTGCACGCTCTTCTCACTGTCTCGAGGATCTCGAATTTGATCATCTCATAATCACTGCAACGAAGGCTGCCCTGGAGCGCCACATGTCAAACGAGCCCTTCCCTGTTGGTGAGCACAAGGTCAAGCATGTCACCTCTCCTTGTTGTCTCCTCTGTTACTTGCAGAAGGAAGTTGTCTTCCACACAATCGAGGAACCTCCTGGATTGCTTGTGCTGGGCTGTACCATCACTCCAACAGATATCAGGGTGGTTGAAATCCCCCATGAGAAGAAGGGCCTGCAAGCCTGAGGCTGTTCCTATCTGTCTGTAGAGTACTTCATCCACAGATCCCTCTTGATCAGGCGGTCTGCAACAGATCCCCACAGTGATGTCTCCCATTGCTGCTCTCCCTTTAACCCTGATCCACAAACTCTCTGTCGACTGCTCACCCGTCCCCAGACAGAGTTCCATACTCTCCAGCCTATCCCTAACATAAATAGCAACTCCCCCTCCCCGCCTGCTGGCCCTGTCTTTTCTAAAGAGCCTGTAACCTTCCATTCCAACACTCCAGTCATAGGAGCCATCCCACCATGTTTCTGTGATGCCTACTATATCATACCCCCGTAGACGTGCACACATCTTTAATTCCTCTTGTTTGTTCCCCATGCTACGGGCGTTTGTATAGAGGCATCTGAGCTGAGCTCCAAATGAAACCGGCTCATTGGCTGGAGTGGCTGGAATATCTCTGCATTGCTCCAAGCATTTATTATAGGTTCTGGCAAATGACTGGGTGTGTTGGGATGGAATGGTGCCCTCTTCCCCCAACACATCTAGTTTAAAGCATCCTTGACCAGTCTGGTAAGCCTCCTACCAAAACTGCTCTTCCCCTTCATTGTCAGATCAGCTCCACCAGCCCCCAGTAGACCTGGCCTACTAAATTGAGTCCCGTGTTCAAGATACCCAAACCCCTGACTATGGCACCACCCTTCTAACCATTTATTAACCTGGCCAATCCTCCTAGCCTTTTTAGGGTCCTCTCCTGTATCCTGGAGAATTGACCAAAAGGCAATCTGAGCTCCAGAGCCCCTAACTACCTCTCCCAGGGCTCTGTACTCCTTCTTTATGTTCTCCAGGCTACTGCTATCTATATCACTAGCACCCCCTTGGATCACTAGAAGTGGGTAATAGTCAGTGGCACTTACTAGAGCAGGCAGCCTCTCTGCCACATCCCTGATCCGTGCCCCAGGCAGGCACCACACCTCCCTTGAGACTGGGTCAGGCCAACAGGTGGGTGCCTATGTTCCTTTCAAAGTAGAGTCCCCTACTACTACAACCTGCTGCTTTTTCCTGACAATAATTAATTTAGATACAGTTTCATCAGTGTGTATTATTTTCTTGTGTTTGTCTCACCTTACAGTGTAAGTTATTGACTAAATACATATATAAGTTGGGCACCATTTAAAGTTACCTCAGTGGAGACAGATCTTAGTGTTCGTACAAGCTACAATCTCAGGAGTCAGCTAACTTGGAGTAACTTCCAAAACTGTGGTAAGAGAAATTGAAAGCAAGACTTTTAATTAACATTATGTTACCGCACAGTAGCAGCTCTCAAGCATTGACCTAGACAACAACCACTGAATATACACCACCCATTTTACTTGCATTTTTGCTTTACTTATATTGTGGTGGGTAGACAACAAGGAAAGATTTTATGGTTTTGGCTTGGGGGAGGTGGGGTGCTGGTGTTGCTTTTTTAGTTTTAATTTAATTTGGATTACTCTCTTGCAATCTGCTAATTTAAAACATACATATCCTACAGAACTCACTTCTGTTAACTTCAGGTCTTCTCTAATTGTGTTGCTTTATTTCATGGGTTCCCAGCCCTTCCCCTAGAAAAACTCCTCTTTATTCTTTTTTTTGCATAATGGTGTAAAAGAATCCCTAACTAGTGAACCATGATACAGTCTTTCACTACAACCAGTTTCTGATGGAGAAAGCTCTAAATAATTGTCAAAGCATAATGAACATTGCTACTAAATGTTAACTAAAAGCCTCATTGGAAAAATTGAAAGGCCTTAATTCAGACAACAGTTTCTCTTTATCTCCTGTATTTCCTGGTTCTAATTCCTCTTTTTTTATTTATTAGTGAAATAATTTGCATGAAAGAAGCATCTTTGTTTCTTCATCACTCATTTCCTTTTTCTCATTTAGGGTATCATTCTGCTTCATTGAAAACAATGGCAATTTTTCTGGTTGACTTCAGGAGAGAAGGTCTGATAGTGACAAATGCTCTCTGTCTCCAGGCCCTGTTGAAGTCAGCCACCAGGTAACAGCCCTCGGAATCCTTTTGGATCAGAACCCCTGAAGTGCAATCTCCTTTGTGCAACTTACTGATTTGCTATTGCAGAAACGCTGACTGCTTCATCAGGGATTATGACTTTATGCAAAGAGTAAACAGCAAGATTAGGTGGATTTCTAAGTCCACCCCTTCCACAACCCTCCCTTTTCATGCAAATAGCTCTAACTATACCAAATAGCAAAAGAAAGCAGAAAATGCATGTTACAGAAAAGCAGGGTACCGAGAAGCAATTTCCACACACTGCTGGCAGTTCAAAATTTGACCAACAAGGAATTGTATATCCATCATTAACTGCTCCAGAATAGGCAGCAAAATATGAACCATCACATCTTCGTGGTAGCAAAATACCTTTTGTATCAGAATATCGGGTGAGGGGAGGAATCCTAATTGTAAATGAAAGCATTCTTTCACTCTGTTACAAAGTGTTTTGTGAAAATACATTTCTGTCATGTCATAGGCTGGGTACATTACAAACCAGTCATTGCCAAGGGATGGTTTTTTTGTGAGTTTTGTTTATGAGGATTTTATTTGTTCATCAGTAGAGCTTTAAAATTTGTGCATGTGTGTGTGTCTGTAAATTAATCCAACAAGGCCAGAAAGTGGAATTTTGATTGGAAGTTCCTGTCAAAGTCTGTCTGAGTGATGGTTGTGCTTCTCATCAGTGTAATCTGAAATCCCTGTTTTCATTGGTTCGATATAAGTCATTGTCACATACACAGCACCTTCTCTTTCCTGGGCACATGTAGCATAGAAAGATTCTCCACAAGCCTTTTACATTCTGCTACACTTGATATATAGGCTGATGCTTACAAATTATCCAGTTAGAATCTTCCTCAGAAACACCTGTATTTTGTAGTATAGCTCAGAATTTACTGCTTGTCAGGCAAGCATATGACCCACTATACAGTGTCAATCAAGGCCTAAAGCCTTTTACTTAGAGCCTTCAAGCTGTTTTTTCACACTGTTAGAGGAAGTCTGACATCTCATAAAATTTAGAAATGAATTTTCACCTCAGGAGAAGAACAGACTGAAAATACCAGTAATTAAGCAAAAGATAATGTACTGTGTGTCAGGTCCAGACATGAATGAAGGTATTTACAGAATGTCTCAGGGAAAGCAATGTTCTAGCAACAGATAAGAGTTACTTGTTCTTTATTCTTTCTAATGCAAGCATCCTTTCTGTTTTTCCCTCATGCAAAGCTTCAAATCTTATATCTGAAGTACATGTGTTATTAGATATGTCTTTCAAAACAAAACTGTTTACTAATTTACACTTACAACCTACTAAAAACAGCTAAAAGGATGCTAAAACATCTGATATTTCTAGGCAGCACATGAGAGTCACCTGTGCATGGGAATGCTGGGTAACTAATCAAATTGCATTCAAATTGATATGTCCAATATATCAAATGGCCACAAAATTGTTTAGGCAAATCTTATTTTGTTATTGCCTTAAAGTAAATGTAGACTATGCTACCTTTAAAAATGAATAACAGCTTCCAGAACCAAAATAACCTTATTAAAAAAAACATATATTCATGAAGAGTCTGTCACAGGAAAATGTTTGCATTACTTGAACACTGCAATTTCGTCCTTTGTCATGCTATCTCCTTCCCACATTTCCTGAAAAAATGTGTTGGAATCTTCATTTCCTGAAGTAGGGTTAAGCGTTCAGTGAAATGATTACCACATCTTCCTCCCTGCCGGGAAGATTCCATCACAATTTGGGGAATATTAAAATGATGAAAGCAGAACAGATATAAATAATGTACAGATGTTTATGTAAATTATTTTAGGTTTAAGCAATTGATCTCTAAAGGAGAAAAGCAGAGTACAGAACCAGTAAATCCATCTCCATGTCATTACAATACCTCTGCTCCTCCATGTGGTACTTTTTAATTGTAATACATATACTGTAATGTTGTGCATGCTGTGTTTTGTCATGTACACCCTCCAGGTGAACACTGCCCATGTGACAGAAGTTTTTCCTGCATAACAAAATGCATTTCTTCAAGTCAGTCTTCAAATCACAACAGATTGCACAGTTAAATATAAAACTGCAGAGCTGACATTGCTGTGATTCATTCTATCAGGTCATTTGTTACTGGTACATGGACAAATACAGAAGAAAATAAAGTCACCTGCAGACTGTCATAAATTCCAATACTACTGAGTTCTCCAGATATCTGTTTAAAAGTATTGACATGCATTTATTACTTGGATTCTCCCAGTCAATAACATAAGAATCTTCCTAATTATATATTCAGCAACACAATAAAAATAGTAAGAGTGAATTTTCCATGGAAAATTAGTGATTTAAAAATTTAATTAAATTTTTTTTCAAAATTCTGATTTCCAAAATTAGCAAACAATAAAGCTGTCAAATTAATTTTAAATAATATCTATAATTAACAGCTGGCTTAAGTCTACTCTGTTTTGTCATAATAGACTTGAACATTTTTGTTTCCATGTTTTTCTCCTCAATGATGATGTCAAACTGTGTGCTAGGAAGAGAAAGTGTATAATATACTCTCTGTATTTACTAGTAAAAGGAGAAATGGAGGAAGAAATTAACAGAAAAGGACTTCAGATCATTCCTCCCAAACATCCCACATTTTGCTGCTGAATGCTTTAGTCAATTTTCATGTGTTACAAAATTTAATTAATTCAATTATTGGAGAAAACAAAATCTGTGCTGGTAGTCATTTTAAGTTGACATAAAGAAAGTCAGTGAGAAAACACTAAGATACATTTAATATAGTTGAAGTGCAAGATATTCATGCCCAGATGGAGTCACTACAGAGAAAAAGATTCCAAAAAAGTGATGGGATAGATGTCGTGGATAGAAGAATATTCCTTTGGAAACTCATCAAATTCAGGTGTCATTAAGAGACTCATTGAAGTTTAGTAGGGAAAAATTAGGTGTGATCCACTCCCCACCTTGCAGTCAGTATTCACTGAAACCTTTTCTACTATTCTATGATAAGTATTAATGCCTCTTTCAGGATTAACACAATCTTGCCCTCCATAACTTAGTTGATTTTCTTCACATAACATGCTTCTGGCATTTCTCTTTTAAATTTCCAACCATGCAAGAATGGAAGCAGGATCTAAGAAACAGATGATCAAAGAACAATTTCTTTTTTCTCTTACGTGGTAGCGGGGAAGATCAAGTCTGTTCAGAAGGACAGCAGAAGAAAGCTAAAAAGGGAGTTGAGAATTTTTATCTCAGAGAAAAGAGAGCTGGCTTCTTTATAAATCTCAGAATTATCTCATCATTATTACTAGGGTAGGGATGAAGTTCTCAAATATTCATGACATGGTACCTTTTATAAAGTCCATACTTGGATGCTTAACTCCCATGGAAAGTTAAATTTAGTGGGAGATACTGATGGGAGCTGAGTTCCAACAGAGCCTCTTGAAGTTAAACCATCAGCTGCCAACTATTTGTCTTGTTTTCAGTGAAGCTCTAAATAGCACACAGTAACATGCTTAGATCTGTAGCCATAGATAACACATTTTTCTCCCAAAGTGAAAATACACCTTCTTAGTTCAGGAAGTTTCAGAGAGAAGGACAATAATTTTAATTTTTCAATGGCATAGCAAAGTCAAAGCATTCAATCTATCTCAGTCTTACTAATCTTCTATTGAACTACTCCTAAATCCAAAAGGTCTGCTTAACAAAAAAAAAAGGAAAAAGAAAAAAGGCTGAGAAAGTTGTAACAACTTCAAAGGGGTTAAGAGCTCAAAGTATTAACATCATTTGAATATAAGCCTTTCTATAACTATCTATAGACATACTAGTATAACACATCCAGATAATCATTAAAGATCATTACATACTTAGTCTCAAAATTTCTTAAACAATAAGCATCGTTAAAACTTTTGTAGCAGAGGAAATATTAATATAAAAATCAAGCCAAACAGAAATGTTTTATCTTCTTAGGATATTCCTGCTCATTCATTTTATAAAAGATGATCAGAAATTCCTGAGGCCCCTCCAACAAGGATATGGTCCTGTTGGAGAGTGTCCAGAGGGCCATGAAGATGATCAGAGGGCTGGAGCACCTCTCTGATGAAGACAGTCTGAGAGAGTTTGACTTTTTCAGCCTCGAGAAAAGAAAACTCCAGGGTATTTTATAGCAGCCTGCCAGTACATAAAGTGGCCTACAGGACAACTGAAGACGGACTTTTTACAAGAGCATGTAGTGACAAGATAAAGGGGAATGGATTTAAACTGGAAGGAGATTTAGACGAGCTAAAAGGAAGAAGTTCTTTACTATGAGGCTGCTGAGACACTGGCACAGGCTGCCCAGAGAAGTTGTGGATGCCCAATCTCTGAATGTGTTCAAGGCCAGGTTGGATAGCGCTTTGAGCAACCTCATTTAGAAGAAGGTGTCCTTGTCTACGGCAGGGGATTTGGAAGTAGATGATCTTTAAGGTCCCTTCCAATCCAAACTATTCTAGGATTCTATGATAACTTTCTGCAAGAATTTAATTTTAACTTTCATAAAAATCAACAGCTTTTAGATGCATAACCTTAATTTCACCTTCTTCTGATTAAGTGTGACCTCAGAAATATTTAATGTAGACAAAACAGGAAAGAGGAAGTATTTGTTCTCTAAAGCACAGATCTCAATACACCTGTATAATTCTCTGTTGAAAGTCAGAAGTTTTTATTTTTAGTAAATGGGGTTCAAATGTTGTAACCAGAAATTACATCACCCCAAAATGATTACTTTCTTTCTCTTTATCTTGTGTACTTCGTTATCTGCTCTTAGAGCTTCATATTTTGAAGCATTATTTTTTGTTCCCATCTTCCCTTTCCATATACCTGGTAAAGTTCATATGCCATAGAACATTTAGCATGCGCTATGTTTACAGTCCAGCTTATGTCCTGTAATCTGGATGTCTTCTGTGCACTTAGATACTTTTTCTCCTCCACTAGAATATATTCTTTGTTTCCTTAATTGCTGAAAATTAAGTCTTTATATAAAAATAAAGGAAAATTTTTTATCCTATCTTGTGTATTTCTGCAAGCTCTGAAAGAGCTGTGAGTGACAAACGTGTTCTTCTTATAACCTGTCTGTGATTTGCTTATGCTGAGTCAAATCCTTCATTTTTTTCTTTTTTTATTTCAAGTAGTACAACCCTTGTTTATTAAACAAGCAGAACCAGAACCGAATAACGAAAATCACATGTATTTCTCAATGTTACATGGGGTTTTGTCTTTTGAGAGGTAAATATTGAGTATCATGAGAAGATAGCTATTCAAATAATTGCTCTTCCACAGCACCATGTAAGAAAGGATCACAGGACAAAAAGCAAAAAAAAAATATTTTAGTGTCGTACTGACAGAGACATCAGTTTTGCTCTTACTAATAAGACACAATGTTCTTCAGCCATTGTTCTACATAAAATAGTTGCCAAATCCATTCTTTTGGATACTTGACAGAATTTTGTGACACGTGAACTAAGACTTATATATTGGGTTTAAGACTGTATATGTATTTTTAGATTCATAAGAGAAAATCACATCAGATTTTAATCATTTAGATAGCTGCATAAACCTATGGTGCAAAAGCTTCTTTCAAAGCTGAAAGGAGCAAACATTAATATCATACAACTTACATAACAATAAATATATACATTTTAATATGCATATAAATATTACATCAGAGATTGGTGGTATGGAACCAAAGAAGTAAAAAAAACCCCAAACCTTTGTCAGAAAACATTCCAAATTTGTACTGAAAGACTATTGGACTTTATAAGGACAGCAACAATTTTTAAAAAGCTGTCTTTAAGAGCTGTCTAGAAACCCTCCATTGCCATAAAGAGAGATGGGCATTCCTAAGGAAAGGCTCAGGACAGCACCCTGACTGAAGAGCCCACCATTTCCTTGGAGCACTCTCTCTGCTCACTCTCCATACAAGAGGCCTGACAAGATTGGCATTATCAGGCTAAAGCAAGTGCTTAACAATATTCCTCCAATATGTCACTCTGCTGCAATAAAGCATATCTACCTCAAGTAAAGCTCACAAGCACTAAATTCAAGTAGTTCTAACATTTTAAAATGTCAAGATTTTGGAAGTCACTTTTTCACTTAAGAAAAACTGGGTTTCAAGTTCAATAATTTCTCCTTTTCTGAAACTGTAATATAAGGTACCCAAACTTATTACCATAACCAAAGTGTACCGCAGCAAAGATTTCAGGCAAAAAGTACAGCTTGGTATGACTTAAACCAGTGGTTCAAAGACCATGGAAACTCTTTGGAGAGGCCTATCATATTCTCTACTGCCATCTTTAATATTCTTTATCTGAAGGCATTGATTATGTAGGAAAAGTAGACAAGTAATGTTGTTGTTACACATGGAAGTCAAAGAAAATCAAAGCAATATCATCTTTGAGATTAAGGTAATTGCAAGGAATAAAACTTCCTCTCTAGGAGAGGACCCAGTTATACTCAACAGAATCTTGTTAAGATACTAGCTTTTCTAAAAAGAGCTAGTGTTATTTGACATAACTCTTTGCATTATTCTCTGTGGCCAGATTAATGATATAGGACATGAAGTGAAAATGATGAAGACTGTCTTTATGTCAGTGTTAAGTATTCTTTTTAGCATTTTTTTATTTTCTTGGGTTTCTGGAGAAAAAAAAAAAAAAGAAAAGAAGAAAAGTATGTGTATATATGTTATATATATACACACATACTTAATAGAGATGAAAATTAAAGTGGCACTATGTAGAGACCAGTGTCTAACCACTACACTAACTCAAATCACAATTTCTGTGCCAAGGGACTTGCAACTTAAAAATATTGCCCTGAAGGATCTATTTGGTTTTGCATTTCTTTTAAACAAAATATCAGCAGGTGACACACAACCAAGTTGGGCTCCTTCTTCGGGCACCTTATTATTTTGTCTGTAGAGGATTGTTTACAAATTCAAGCATATTTGCAGCAGCACAAACAGCAAGCTTCATTTCCCATATTTCTCTGCAGGCATTTTGCTTCCAATCGCTAAGGAGTACTTCTCTGTTAGATATTGCTGTGTGACGTATATTGCTTCTGGAGATTAATTAATCTACACTGATTTTGTCTTTAGTGCTGCAAGTCCCACATAAGGTTGGTTCAGAGAAGCAACACTTTAGTTAGGATTCTGAATACTTTTTTGGCTAATAAGCACATTTTGCTGGACCATCAGCTTTGTCTTTTGCCTTGTCCTAGATTTTTGCCTCGCATAAATAAGCCTTGAGAGTCTTACAGATGTGTTGGATGTAAGTGTCAAGGTTTTGGTATGGGGGTGCAGGCCATGCTACAACAGGAACTACCCCTATGTTGGAGAGCCAGTTCCAGCTGACTCCAAGATGAACCCACTGCTGGCCAAAGCTAAGACCATCAACGACATAGGTAGCACCTCTGTGATAACACATTTAAGAAAAGGTAGAACATACTGCACAGCAGCTGTGAGAGAGAGGAGTGAAAAAAATATGGAAGAATGAACTATGCAGACACCAAGTTCAGTGAAGAAGGAGGGGGAATGGAGAGTGGCTTGATGAGCACCTTGCAACATGCCACAGTTCACCCACCACAAACTGAAAGCAGAGTTGTCTCCCTGATGTTGAATAGTATATTGGAGAGCTTAATCTTCTGCAGCAGGGCTAACCACCCAACACAGGAAACAAGAGCAATGCCCCTCATGTCTCATCATTCAAACAGGCTGCTAAGGGTAGCTAATAGCTTGAGAAAGCATTATAACAAATAGTACCCTGTGTCTTGCATGATAGGCATCTAGTCTCTCTTGTATTTTGTCTCTAAATCCCAGGGAAAAACACAGGCAAAGGAATTTCCCTTGGGGCACGAAGCTGAAAGTTGTTATGCCAGGCCAACCCCCACCAACCTCTGCTAGACTGGGCATCACACTACAGGGATGTAGAGTATCCTTGTTCCTGCAATTTAAAACTTCAATTACTCTCTCAACATACATTAAAAAAAAAAAAAAAAAAAAAAAAAAAAAGGTAATGTTTTCTTTAATTGGGTATTTTAGGAATCATTATGCTGTTAACTCCCCAAAAAAGTCCTTCTTACTCAGATATTACTTTTTAAATTATGAGAGATTCTACGAATATGCTGCTCTCCACACTCTATAACTTAAATAGTTTCTTTAGTATATCATATCCCTTGCAATATTTCTAGTAATAGTATTCCATATTTCATGGAAGACCAAAGAGATTTACTGTTGTAACAGATGGATATGTATGTAATCTATCTCAGACATCCTTCTAAACAAAATTCTCTAGAGCATGAATTTACAATACGCCTTCTCTTCCAGATTAGTGTTCAATTTGAAAATCACACATATGAAGATAAAACATAAATAAATTTCTACAAACTTACCCAGTTATTTACCTGACAATTCCAGTAATTAGGTTGTGAATTCCCATTAAAAAGACATTAAAGCTTTTATCCCAGCAGACCAAGACCAAAGCCTCTGTCTTTATCTGAGCATATTGACGAACAATTTTAGTGATAGCTCATTATGTGGTAGAATTCTCTTGTTCTTTCTTTTGAAATGGATTTTCTCAAAGGCCTCCTATTACGTATGTCTATAGACAGTTTGTTCTTTAATTTACTCTCCAACTGTTTTAGAAATGATGCCTTTAGTTCTTCATGCTCTTTATTAAGATACTTGTCTTATCCAATAGCAGTTAGACATTTTTGCACCAAAGCACTCAAATTGCTAGCAGCCAAATTAGTCACGTCATACTCCACAGTTCACTGCTCCAAAGAAATCTTTGCTTGTCACTCTTGTGTTGGAGAACAAGCATCTTTGAGAGTTCACTCAGAGTGACCTAGCTTGCTAGTGCTAGTGACCTAGCTTCTCTATGATGACTTGTCTCCTAGATATGTTGTTTCTATATATATCATTTTTAATTTTTATTTCTATAGTCTTAGCCTAGGATCTAAATGTTTCCAAAGTTGCTCATTCTTTCTTATCACACTCTAAACTGTTTTCCCATAGTGTAAAACACCATCAGACTTAATAGCTGTCGTAATGTCAAATTCTCTTACAGTGCATTTTAGTGACACGTCAGATAGAAAGCGTAGCCAAAAAAAACAGTCTGAAAAATAGCATCTATTTAAACAGGAGTTGTACATACAAAAAACAAACTTTGTTTTCTTACTGAACCAAGTTTAATGAAAGACTTTGAATTAAATATCTTTTCAAGAATTTTCCCATTGAAGATAGTAGAAAATATTCCCTTCTGATGCAGTTAGTTCTCGGTTCTTTGGGGTCTATGCATATGCAAAGTTTATACATTCAGTATATTTACGAACAAGTTTGTGCAGTTGGTCCATATTGCATTGAATCTTACAAGCTACTCTCCTTAATATCTGTCTTCAGGTGAATGGAGAGCTTTTTTGGCATGAATCATGTACTAGTTGGGCTTTTTAAGCTCTGTTCTATAGTTCATTGAGAATATCCCTGCTCTTAGTAAATGGCTTCAATTCCTTTTCATGTCTTTTCTTAAGGCTGGAAGCTTTACAGCTTTCTTAAGCTATCATACATAGCTTCTGCTTCTGAACTAGCATGCTATTTTGTAAACATACTGTTTCAAATAGGTTATTTTTCAGAATGCTATTTGCTCATACAGTTAGTCCACACACCAAGTTACTTTAGCTCCCAACCAAATCCTGGGGTTTACCAAGTACTTTCTCCTGACTTACAGTTAAAAAAGATCAGCCTTTAAAAAATAGGAGGTTTCTCACTTAAATTTTGTTTAAAACACCTATGTTTTTTCTGTTGAACAAGACGTGAATACTTCTGGCATCCCAGCCAGCTTTCTGTCTGAGATGACACAGGGGGGTCCTGAGGCAGAAATACAGCTACCTGTGGACTCTCTTTCTGTTGCACCTACAACCTGTAGCTGGAAAATTAACAACTTTTATACTTCACAGTTGTGCCCCAGAGATCCTTTGAGATTCTTAGGTTAAGCACCCGTTCACTTTTTTCCAAATAATTTATGCTTTAAAGAAATTGGTTTATTTCTCTATTTTCCCAAGTTCTGAGCAACTTGCACTATGTAGGGGCAACCTCTGTACATCGCTGAACTCTAATGGCTCTTATCAGATAACTTGATGCTCTTCCCCTCCCATCTTGCAAGTTATACCAAGGACCATATTAGTCTTCTGAAAGTAATGTTTCTTAAAGATATAATTATGTTGATGAATCCAATATAAAATGGGTATAACATCCTTTTTTTATCCAAGGGGTTGGGTTTTAGAGACTGAGGAATTATTACAGTAGATTCCAGAAATGATTGACAGAACCAAGCTTGCTTTGTCTGTCCCTGTGAAAGTTATCCATATAACTATTCCTCTGATATTCCAACAAAACTATGGTAATTATTAGACTTTATGATACATGAAAGAATTCATACAACTTTCATATCAGAATTTTTAAATTAACACAACACTACTTCTTATTGTGCTAAGGAAATTCTCAGCTCAGTTCCATGCTTAGGATAACACTTTTCACATATCATATACAAAACAACCCCTATACTTTCTTCATTTTCTGTTTTCATTTTAAATTTAAGCAATCCATAATGAGGCCAAATATTTTTTCTGAGTTGTTTTAATTCTGGATTATCTAAACACAACGTTAACCTAAGAAGAATTTTACAAAAGCAAAATCACAGAACCACAGAAGAGATGAGACTGGAAAGAAACTCTCAAGGTCATCTAGTCCAACCCTCCTGCTCAAGCAAGGTCCCTGAGAGCAGGTTGCTCAGGGCCATGTACTAATCAGTTTGCACTATCTCCAAGAATGGAGATATTGCAGAATGTCTGCAAATCCTTTTCCTATGTTCAGGAAAACCCTCATAGTAGAAGAATTCTTTCTTTATGGTCAAGTGTAATTTCATGTGTTTCAATGTTGTGCTTATTGCTTCTGGTCCTGTACCTGGGCCTCACTGGGAAGAATATGGCTCCATCTTTGCATCCTCCATCAGGTATTATTTATATACATTGATAGAATCCCGCTGAGCCTTCTCTTCTCCAGGCTAAACAGTCACAGCTCTCTCAGCCTTCTGTTACGGAAGTTATTTTCCTGTCCCTTCATCCTCTTCATGGCCATTCACTGGATATACTCTAGTATGTGCACATATCTTTTGCTGGGAAGTCAAACACCAGACCCAGCACTCCAGATGAATCCCACTAATGTTGAGTAGATGGGGAGGGTCACCTCCCTCAACCTGCCTGCAATGCAGCTCAGAATACTTTTGTTCCCGTTTGCTGCAAGTGCATGTTGCTGGTTTATGTTCAGCCTGCCCTCCAAGACCCCCAGATCCTTCTCTGCAGAACTGTTTTCCAGACAGTCACTTCCCAGTCCATACTGATGCATGGACTTAGTTAGGGGATACATGAGGAAAAACTTCTCATTTTCCATAACTGAACTCCATGAGGTTCCTTTGGATCAATTTTACAGATCCTCTGACAAGCAGCACAACCCTCTGATGCATCATCAACCCTTCCCAGCTTTTTAACATCTGCAAACAAGGAAAGCATTAGCCTAACTAGAAAAGATCAAGTGGGACCAATAGGAGTTTGTGAAAATGAATGCGAAGTACTTCATCAGTAAGGCAAGGGAGACCCTTCCTTGAGCAACCATAGCTGCCTGCCAGAAGTTGGAGGGATGTGTTATGTACTTTGCTGTCCTAAGCTTTTCCAGGGTGAGGGAAAAAGTTTCTTTGGAACAAGACGGCCCTTCTCCTATAGCCTCATTATCCTAGAGTTCTCAGCCTGACCTGCCTACATTCTTACTTCATTCTGAAACATGAGGATCTTGCTCTTCTCCCTCAAATGTACTTAAGGTCCTCTATGAGTCTATTTCTTTCTGTGACACTTTACTCAGCTGCTTTCATTAAAGATCCCTTTAAAAATCCTTCAAAAAAACATCACAGAGTTCTACATCATTCTCAGTTGATTTTCCTCCTGTTGAGCATGCTGTCTTTCTTGAAATCTTTGTCAAAAACTAAAATTGAAACATCTTCCTGCCAGGTGGAACAGCATGTGTGCATCATAATAGGTTAATGATTTCTTTATAGCTAGCTGAGCAACAGGCCAGTTGTTAACAGATTCTGATTTCTCATAGACAGAGAATAATTTGACATACAGATAGAGATGAGGATAGCATGTGTATGTGTGTGCTTTGTTTCCCAGTTCATCTGTTTCTAAAATGTCTGCAATAGTATTGTCTATATTTAGAGTTTTTTGTTTCCTCATTTATTTTTTGCCACAGGATGTTTTGCATTAAGTATAGCTACATGTCAACAGTACTCTAAGCCTTATAGCCAGCAACACAGATGCTCAGCATCTTCTTATAATTCTCAAGGGCAACAAAATGAATACCCTGTAAAAGCTGAGAAGCACCACAGGAGCTTGTGGGATTGGGCATTTGTGTGAGAGAAACATTTTAGTAAGTAACATTAGCTGAGAAAGGCCCTTGACATGTGTACACTCAGGCAGCAGAAACATAAGGAACAAGGAAGGTCTGGCTGACTTTGTAGCCCATGCAGAGAATAGCTTCTCTAAATATTTTTTTGTAGCATCTGACACATATTGAAACAAATTCTGTGCTAAGGAAACAGAACACATTCTATTGATAGCACTGTACAGTTTTCTTAAAGAAGTAATTTGACCTATTGTGTTTTCTAACGTTGCCTTTAGACTGACATTTTCAGTTCCCGTTATGGGATTTGAATGCTAGGGATCCCTGTATCTTCAAAGCAATGGGACAGCTTTGAAAAAATATGTAATTTTAAATGCCAGAATGTTGAATTTCCCAATATTTTAAAATTTTATTTCCCATAGGAATATGTTGAATATTTATATAGTTTTAAAAAAATAAAATTATTGAAGAATAATAATTACAAATGGGATCCAAAATAACATGCCATATAGTAATTGCATTTTATAGTTGTAGCTTAGTAGTCCTATCACTATTAAAACCAACAAATGTTTGGTTTTGAATACCACCATTTGAGAGTTCAGGTATCTAAGTTATCACATTCTTTCCTCATCTTATTTGAAAGTGAGAATATAAATATTTGAAAACTAGGAAGATGTCATTTATATTATCGACAGAATCTCAAAAAACAAAGAAAACAAAAAAACCCACCAAACAAAACACACTTTCTTTTGGTAGAAAATATGTTCCTACTATACTTGTTCTTTCAGCAAGCATGATGAAGTCAGATCTGATTACTCAGTGTTTGAGGGAGGGACAGATTTCAAACCAATTATTTTGTTGTTCTAGCTCCTCTTTCAAAAGGACAATCTCAATCTCTTCCCTTGTCTGATACCAAGAGCCTTTACAGTAATACTACTCTTGCCTATGTCATCAAGAGTGACTCGCCAAATACTACAGTGTTTTAATCACAGTATCTTCACCATGTTTCTTAACACCACACATTAAAGTCTACCAGAAGCACAGACAGCAGATGAAAAATCAAACCTATAGAAAGAGTTAAGTTCAAGCTTACACAACTTGCAAATCCCATCTAAGAAGCAGGACAGTACAAAATTCATTTATGGGCAGATGATTTTACTCCACACACTGGTTTGTTGAGGTCAGTTTCTCTTTATTCTATATTTTTGGAAATCATTGCACCACAGCATTTTTTCTTCCCAGATTTATTAAGAGGCAACAAATCTCTTGAGTCTTTTACTCACAGTTAGACTCACCAAGTCAGTGATATTTTCTTTTAGCAACACTAGCCACCTTCCATCAGCACTTCCTACTAAATTTTACCTAAGACACTTCCTTAAACCCAGTCACTTATCTTCCTCCCACAGAACAGTGAGGCTCACTTCTTATTTTGTGCCTTTTTCCCAGAAGTCATGAGAGCGCTCAGTGTTGCCTGTAGGCAGCTGTGATACTTTCTGGCCACAAAAGTTAGCATTTTAGTAACAGTGCAAAAATGGTGTCTTAGCAAGTTGTCACACCATCTTTATTGCCTTCATCTGCTAAAAGTAGAGTAAGGGGGTTTGAAGCCTGTCTCTTGGAACTGAACATATAGATTCATTCCTGCTTCATCACAGTGGCTGTTAAAGGCTGTCAGGCAATTTGCAGTGATTAATTGGGAAATGATTGTAGACTCAGAATACCGAGGTTAAAGAATTTGAAGATGACATATGAAAGTGCAGCTAAGTATGCCCACAAATGTGGTGTTTAATATGAAAGGCACAGATGAGAGCTTCTAATGCATACAGTTACAAGATTAAGAAAGGCCCGCCTGCTCTGATCTGCCTGTTTCCCTTTCAGTCCTAGGCTTTCTGCTGCTGGATTATAAGTCTGTTTCTTCTTTCCACAGAAACAAACTTCACTCATTTGTATTCTTCATTTCAAATTGCTTTTCCCTGGTAATTTGTTCCATATGTTTGTTACTAACTACTTGAGGCACAGAAGTCCGTATTGTGTTCCCCTCTGTAGAGCATGTAACTCCAGTAAGTACTGAAAATAGTGAATTACATAACTGAATTCCCCTGTGAAAAAGTAGTGTGCCAAGATGATGCATGCTAGACAATGCAGTTAAACCCCCCAAAGTGGTACAGTAAGTAATGGCTTCAAATAAAGAGTGTCATTTTCTTTTCCCTTTAGGATGAGGCTATTTTTCATATCTCATGGACTTTTCTTAATAACTGTAATAAAAAGCATCCGATATGGTAGGGTTCAAATGTATTATGTATAGATGTTTTTATAGCTGGATTTGATTGCATGTTTATGCTTCTCTGCAGTCTGCATTTGAAGTTCAGATACTCTTTTTCACTTTGAGTGCTTCCTATAGGGAAAGACATTGCAAACAGGGCAGCCATAATTGTCACAAACAGAACCAGTGTTTGCTTCAGGGGACAGCAGAGTGCCTCAGAGAGCCTGTTAGCACAACTAGTTTCCCCTCCCCCCCAACTTTCCTTTTTTTCTGTTGTGTGTTCTGTTAATCTCTTCCTCCTCCCGGCCCCAAGAATGTTCCTCAACCCATTACTAATCGTAACATTTTTTCAGACTACAATTTATTTATGCCAAACATAAGGGAAATTGAAACAAAACCAATTGTAAACAAGGGCATATTAGAAATAGAAGATAAAGTTATAGATGATATTTTAATCATCAGACTTTTCATAGGGCCTAAGAAAATGCATTAAATGGAAAGTGCAGAGAAAAAGAGAAGAATGAGGTCTGGAGAATGACAACTGATCACAGAGGAAAAGAGGGAAAGAGTAAGAGAGTATGCACAAAAGAGAACATGAACAAGCTGGAAAGAGCAAAGGAAGGACAATAATATTGATAAAAGAAACCAACATTGTGTAAGAGTATGGCAAGAAATTAGATTATTATCGCTATGGCAAGTTATTTCACACCTATAGGTTCCATATAGAGGGGTTAGAGACACTGATTTGCTGGCCCCAGCAGGGAAGGAAACAGGTCCTTGCACAGGCGGCCACGCTGGCAGTCCCCAGCATGCACAGACAACTGGGAGCCCAAGACGCCACCAATCCACGCCATCCCTCTCTGCACTACCCATCACATGTGAGCTGAGGAACATGGACATTTACTGCTGATGCAAGGGTCTTTGAAGAGTTCCATAGCAATGGCCTTTTTGTAGAAGCTATCACCCAGCATGAGAAGAAGGTATCAATGTGTCTTCTGTTTTGTCTCCTTTGATCCTTCCTGCTAGCTGTAAAGCAAGGACAGCAAAAATGTGACTCTTGTGGCAATTTATCCCCAGGGAAAGGCCAGAGCCCTGTAACACTTATGTATTAATTTCAGATATATAGGTTCTCTAGGTCTGCTGCTGACCTCAAACCTTTAGATGAATTTAACTCACACCAAATATACAAGCAAATGTTTAATCTCACTTAATTCTTCAGTAGAGAGGCTGAATCCAAAGCCTAGACCTGAGGACCAGTGAGCTAACTTATGCTACTATGGCAGTCACTCTAAAAATACATATTTTCTGAGGTTTACTATTTCACTAACATGTTCAGATTTCTTTTGGACACATCTGGAAGAGTCCTTCTGTATTTGAAAATCTCTTTTTCTTCCCCATTGATGGAAGCAGCTGTTTCCTTAGTCAGACAATAAACCCCCAATTTTTGCTTTAACAGAATAAGCACTCTATATAAACTTCAGCTCTTTCAGCAAGTCTATTAGTGAAGTTAAAGCATCTTTCAAAAAGACAGTGAAAACTTAGTAAGATATCCATTTTTCCTCCAGAGAAAAAGATGCTTCATTCTATGAGACTTGCATCTTTCCAAATTTTAAACAATTTAAAAATGCATAAAACAATATCACCATCTTCACTGCGTACTCTGATGATGTTTGAGTTCTATCAATATCAGCAGGAAAATTGCCTTAACTTTTGTGTCAATACAAAAAAAGATAAAAAAAAGATAATCAAATACAAAAAACCCCAACAAACCTACACCAAAAACCACCACAAAACCTCACTTTTTATCCTGAAAATGTTCTAAAAGACCAGTTCACACCAAGTAAATCACCATTTGTACAAGTTTTGGGGGTTTTTTTCAAGCCATAAAATGACTGGGCTTCCTTAGATGGTGATTTTGACATTATGCAAGGAGGAAGCATTCTCATGCTAATCGGCAAATCTAAGCCGTTCACAAAAGAAAGCTCCCTGAATTGTTCAAAAGTTGAGTTGTTGGTGGATTGAAGCACAGGAGGCTAAAAAACCTGGGTTTAAACTAGCTTTGCCATTCCAAAGCTTTACAAGGCTTTGTCTTGATTTTACCTTCCTTTTAAGTAAAAATATTTACTTTAGACTACAAGATACTAAATGTCAGTTTATGCAAGAAGGCACCTTGTGATAAGTATGACTATCAAGTATAAATATTTTGAGAAACAATAACAACTTTAGTCACAGGACAGCATGAAAGCAGCTGTCATTTGTGTAGAGGTCTCATTTAATATGATGGTTGTTTTTGAAGGGCATATGTGAATCATGTTTTGCCCTTATGGAAAAGGCAACTTTTTTATCAACAGGGCTAGAAATAATCATAATGTCTTGTAACAGTAAATCAGAAATCTGCAAAAAGGTTTTTGAGGTACAAACTGGGTTTAATACAAGAATCCACCACCACAAGCTGATCATATTTTTTAGAGTACAGAAGTTCCAACATAAGAGAGAAAGATAACATATATTTATCTTAATACAGTAGGGAAAAAAATATTCTGTTTTTCAATTAATAAAATGACAATGCTTCCAAGAAATATACATAAAAATATTGGAAGAAAGGGTAAATTAGATGAAGGTTCATTCTTATAATGATTCACACCATACAGGAGTCCAACAAAAGACCTCTGAATCACTTCCTTCCCACCTAAGGCCTAATCTGAGAATTTTAATGGTTATTTGTGCTTCTCAGACATTGTGTTGTCCCTCTGTACATGTTAAATTTCAAGCCTCAGAAATAATCGGGGAAATACAGGATTCCTAATGCAGGACCAGATCAACTTTATAGTCACAGTCCATGAAAAAATTTCCAAAAGACTTGAATAAGCCCTGGACCATAAGGTCCATATTGAGGATCAGACTCCAGTCTTACTCACTGATTTCAGTACAATCACTTATGACTCATGGAGTAATTATCAAAGCGTAAATAACTGCTATAAAAATAAGACAAAAGATGATATTGTATTGTAGGACTTTCTCCTCACCTTCTCCCCCATTTTGATCTGAAATAAATAGGATTGTTCATTTGTAATAAAGTCACTGATACATACCCTGTGTTAACTAAGTCTAGCAAGACTGACTTCACAGTCAAGTCATTAAATTAAATTAAATTAAGGACCCCACACTGCTTCCATTGAAATGAGTGACAAAAGTATATCTGACATCAATGAGAGTAGATTCTCAACCTGTACCTTTCTCAAAGGAAATATCTTTACAACTAACAGGGGCATAGGTACCTAACCTTTTACAGCACAGTTTAACATTACATTGCATTGAGTTGGAAAAGTGATGAAGCAACAACTGTTATACGGGTGGCACACCTTATTCCTACTATAGCTGATTTTCAGACAAAAAGAGACATTTCAGGAAAACAATAAAATAGAAGCTAAAAGAGATGGCATCTATATATCATACACGACACAGCGCATATTTACCGTCAAATCCAAATCACCCACTACATCAAGGTCCCACTGAAGCCAATAGATTAATCATGTAAAGATGAGAGCAATTTCATGCTATACATGAAAAGGTATAAAAGCTTATAACAGATTTGGTGTTTATTCTTAGCAGAGAGAATGAAAGGAAGAATATTTCTCTCCATTAATTCTATCAAGAACCTAATTTATTTGGGCCTAATTAACGCTGGAGTTTCTGTAATTCATAAACAGTAACAGTGGAAACACCTGAATTCAATAAACTCCATGTTTCTCTGCAGTACTCTTCAACTGATTTAAGGCCAAAGCCTGAAAGATTCAAGATCACAGTAGGTGTCATGAGTGCTAAGAACTGGACCTGAACTTGCTTCAAAGTCTTTGATCTAATGTGTTGTAATGATAATGCATATATCAATGAACCTATCTATCCATGTAATTAAAATGTAACATCAAGCACCTCTGAAACACTTGAAATCAGAACTGCAGAATGTTTTTACTCCTTGCCCTGAGAAGAAAATAACTCGATTGGAGCCCTGTATGTCTAATATAAGTGTAAGGGAAAAAGTTGGAGTACTTCTTTGTGCAAAGGAGATCTAAGCTTATATAGACTCCATATTGTAGTTCTCTGCATCACCACTTCTACACCATGAAGTCTGAAAACTCCTAAGCTAAATTGTGCATCATATTTAATTTATCCCAGACCAGATATTTTCCTTAACCAGTCCAGTGTTTCTGGTGTCCCCATGTTTATGCTAGCCCAAACATGTTCAGTAGACTTTAAAAAACAAATAAGAAAATGAAAACTTTATGGGGGTTTTGCATAGGTTTTTGGGGAACAAAAGTGAAATCTTGGCTGTATTCTGTCAACAACGAACTCATAGTAATATTAATGATGCCAGAACACAACCAAATAAGGAGTATTCCTGTTTGTAGAGAGGGTTAATGTTCAAAAGGAAGTCTGAGTAGCTGAATGCCAAAATAAGACTTAGAATAAAAGCTACTTTAAAAGCATTTTTGGTCACAGGCTCCAACCCCCAGTACAGTCAACTAAAGGAAAGAACAAATAGGCCATCTATAGACAAAATTATCTGATATCTGTGCCATTTTATTCTCAATGAGAGCTAAAACTTACTCTGCACTTTCCATTAGTAACCTCTGCATCTTTGAGCTTACAGAAAAAGAAATCCAGACAGCATACACTGGTAAGACAAATATTGATTTACAGTTATAAACACACCTTACTGCCAGTATGGTTTTCCCACTGAAGTAAAGATTCTATTTTTATCACTAATTTTAGAAATGTTAGGTAAGTATTTAACATCAGTACCAAAGTAGGCACCCACTGTTTCTAAGCACCACAGAAGAAGAGAATACCACAATTTTGACATCCAAAACCAGAGATCTGTCACTGGGGAAGAGGGCTGAAAGTTGATAGAAAGCTGGCACCAGCACAGTATGCCAGTCCTTGACTCAGACATGGGAAGTTTCTAAATAGTCACTTGCATGCTACTTCTGCCCATGAGACCAAATCCAGCAGGAAGAATGCCAGCTCCAGTCTCAGAGCTGGATCCATATTTTAATGCAAGTTCTGATTTATTACCACAGTTCTGTCTGAGTTTCTGACATAGTTACATGTCTTTGGGACAAGAACTGACTCATACCTTTCTGGTTTACAAGAAACAACAGATGAAAGTAGAGCATAGCTGAAGTAGAGCATAGCTGAATACATAAATACGCCCAGAGTGCATTTCCTGGATCCTTTATTAGGCATTTTTTCCTAGAAAATAATGTTCTTTTGAAGTAATGCTGAACTAGCAAAATACTAGAAGCTTTAGACTAGAAATCTAGGAAGCCAACAGCAGCACAACCACCCAACCAGTTAAACTGCTATCTTACAACAAGAACACAATATAGATTTGATGGGAAGGGGGAAATGCATGACTAAGGAGTTTCTTGGCTGTTACAGTGCTCTTCAACTAAGAAAATATGTATTGACCGTTCCATGGTGGAAGGTTGGCGGGACAATTTTTTCCTCAAAGACAACAATTGCAGTTTTTGCTGCTCTAATTATTATGATTTAGTAGAAACTGTCAAACTGCTAAGCAAGACAAAAAAAAACAGATGGAATACACATTTTGCCCTAAAAATCTTGAAATCTAAATGAGACAAGCAATGCAGTCCAGACACATTATGTACTAGATCACCACCAAAAGGTCAAACATGGCTGTGCCTTTTTATTTGTTTGTTTCTAAAACAGCATTTATTGGTTGATTAGCACTAAAAAGCAGTTACCCTATCACTTATGTGATTTGTACTTCACATGCACAATATACAATGAAGGTATAAAATGCTTCAGATGGAAATGTGTGTGTAGTAAGCAACAAAATATCTCATTCATTTTAACTGTATGACCACAATAAGGATCAATTTTCCAGCTTTCAGCTTCACATCTATACTGTTTTTGAGACATATTTAACAAATAAAGAAAGAAAAAATAGTAGGGAAAATAAAAATATAATGTGCACACAAAAAGAACAATTTTCTACTTATTGGGATTTTTTTTTTTTTTTTTTTCCCAGGACTATTTCTGGTATGAGATTTTAATTTTTTTTATTTTTTTTTTAACTAGTTTTAGCACAACATAAATACTAAGAGCAGAAATCAAGCCTATGCAATCTATAACATAAACATAGCAAAAAATATGGGGTAAGCATGTGTAACTGTAACAGTAAAGCTCAAAGACGCTACCCTCACTTACATGATAAGGCAAGCTTGAAGTTTGCTTTGATCCATAAGAGATGAGTTGTAAAAAGCACTTCTGTTCACTTCTGTTCCCCTGCTCAGGAATGAAGAATTCCTTTTGCTGCATTATGCATAACATCATTACAGGCAAGGTACAAGTCAAGAGCAAGTGGTTCAGATATCCTATCAGCATACTAAAATAGCAGTGGGACTATAAAATGATTTAGATACTGTATTACACAGCTCTTCTTTAAATACCACTTATACCGTCACATTTGCAAGGAATCTTTCTTTTCAAGTGTTCTAAACGTAAGGTTTCTGGTATCTGTTCCCTGAAGGCAACTTCAACTAGAACAGGCAGGTTGGTATAGCAGATGACTATGTGTTCTTTACAAACTATACCTGACGTACTGTATAGTGATAAAAAGCACCTTATCAGTTTGGATTCCAACCTAAAGGCAACGGTTGTCCAGATCTTACAGTGAAAGATAATGTGGTGCAATTAAAGCTCACAACCTACAGATACAGCATGCCAAACATCACTCGCTTTAGTCAGGACTGGAAATGTTGGTTGTAAATTTCCTGTGAAGATTTTTTTAATCTATAAGAAGAAATCCTGTTTTGGCCTTTCTCTTTCCTTTACCATTCAGAGCCTCTCTCTCTCTCCCTCTCCTCCTACCCTCCTTTCTTTTCCCTTCTCAGATATGTTAGCAAGCCACATTTAAAACACCTCATGAATACAGTTTATATATAACAATTGTGCCCTTTGCGTCCACTTGCAAACTTTCCCAAATTTCTTCTAGGCACTTGAAGAATGATAGTTCAACCATTCAGCAGAGATTTACTAGATTCTAACAATAAAATTTTAAAGCCAATTTCCACTTAGTATGCCAAAGCCTCACATAATTTTTATGTGCAATTGAACTGGGTGAACTGGTAAATTAAACTGTGATTGGGAATGTTCTCAGACGCTAGGACACAGTTGCCTCTGGGTATATCTGTGGTAGCATTTTAGTTCAGATCAGAAGGCACTACTGAAGCAAATATCCCAGTAGTTCCCACTTCCTGCACTTTGTTTCACATCACATTTGGAACGTGCAAAATGAATTCCTTGCAGATAAAAATAAACTTGGAATAGCAGTCTCGGAGGGCATCTAATGCACTTTGACTGCTAATGGACATTCTGTCTGCAAGAGCAGGCTAGAGCTAGGCAACAGTAACTCTGAAATATAAAGAGTTTGAATGTCAGTATAGATGTGATCCTCAGCACCAGATGTTTTCTTCCACAGATCTGTTCTTATTGGTCCTTTTCCCTAATATAGACAAGTCCTAAATTGTCAGACCATTTCCTGGCATACTTTTGGCACACATGCCATCCAGCACTCTTTCAAAATTTTCCCAAACCAGCTTGGGAGTATAAATATTCCTGGGATCATTTCCAACAGGCACTTTTTCACGCACTAACTTAATTTCAGAGAACGATGGAATTTATAAGCAGGAACATGGTCTGTTTCTTGGTCCAGCAGTCAGAGTCTGGGAACATTTTCAGATACTTTTAATTCATTGATATAGTGGTCCCACACCTACAGTGAAGTTTACGGTCTCCCATGCAGAGAGATCAAAGGGTGGAGAATTTCCTCTGCATCTCCTTTCTCAGGTCATCCAGGCAAAGGTGAGTATGACTGCTGCAACAAATTAAAAACGAGCCATTGGTAGAGCATTTCATGTCATATTCAGCTCTTCTGTGTTTCTATTATTCTATCTCATATCCACACAAAGGTTGACACCTTATAGCTGTTAGTCACTCGGCTGCTGTGACAGAGGTTAATTCAGTCCATCCAAATACTTTGACTTTACCAAACAGTGTGTGATACAGAATGAAAAATGCAACCAAGATACCATGTTCAAGAGCCCCAGGGATTTTCAAATTGGACTTACAGTTATCTGTGCCCTTAGAATCCTGTATGGATTCATCATACACACCAGGTATCAGAAACAATACTGAGTTTTCAATACACAGAGTTGCAAAATTAGGAAAGGTCTGCTTAGTTCAATGGTCCCTCTATTTTAATCAGAAAAACAGAAGCTTGTAATTTGCATAGGCCTTTTTTGAGAGGTCAGAACTACAAGGCTCTGTTAGCACCCAGGGAAAACCTCCCCAGCTGATAAAACTTATCTGTATCTGCACTTTAAGACTATCTCCACAATGCCATAACCTGCCCTTGTTATGTCTGTCCTGGCACCATCATGTACCACATCCATCCCACAGTCCTTCGTAGTACCCTATTTAGAGCTTCCTCAGCCTTCAGTTCAGAAGTGAGAAGCCTGCCTCGTTTCAGGTCTGTCACACTGCCCCACATCACCCACGACCACCTTCTGCCATCCGTTCACTCTGCTACTGAACCATGAGTGTGCTTTCCCTGCCTTTGTGAGGCACCTCAGACATGGTGCCTCTGAGGTGGCCCTGCAGACCCTACTTGTTTTGACAGACATTTAAGGTGGATAGAAAGAGGAACGGTGTAGAGCTGGATGGAGCATGTACTGCAAATCACGAGCCTGTGTGACTGTTATTTAGTTTTGTAGCTTTAAAAAACTGGCAGGGTTCTTGGATAACAGGGTGCATTTGGTACGCTTTTTGAATCACATAAATAAAGTTTGTCAGTTTAACGTAGCGGGACACTTTCAGCGAAGCCTGTGGGACCTGGGAGCACACGTCCCACCAACTTAATTAACAAAACATATTAAGAAAATCATGAAGATGTTCCTTTCCAAACATTTAAACACAGGTTGGAACATAGTTGGCTTTCGTTTCATTATATAGCTGACATTTGCTCATCCTGTGAAAGATAATGTCAACATTTAACTATCTGCTAGCTGTGTTTATATAACTCGCTTAATAAATTAACTAGTCCCATCTTTTTCCTTTCTTTGTACTACCACAGTTACCAAAAATAGATTGTCATAAAGCCAGCTTATTTTTGGTAAAAAGTACTTGATTTAGCAGTAAGAGTTATTTAATAATTAATAATTATTTTCTCTATGTCCTGGCTTCTTCTTGATATTTATATTTTGATGCTGCTGCAGGGAAAGACTGTGGGGACCTATACAGCTGGTAGAATCTGGCCTATAAGCAGGTCTTTTCTATTCAGCTCCTCATGTTTCATGACAGAAGTCATTAAATTTCAAAAGAGAATAGGAAAACAAACTGGCTTCTCCAGAGAAGTAAACAGTACAATTACAAGAACTCTATTTCAAGCTAGACATAAAAAGCAATCACTTAGAACAATAAAAATCATATTCCAGATGACAGGAAACAATAGACTCCATATTGTATATATATTCACTTGTGCCTTTTATAGACTGAGCTGAGTTCAGCACATGAGGCTGAAATTTAATGTGAAAGTCGTCATACCTGACTTCAAGGTCATTATTATCTGTTTAATCTACTTAAGTAGTGAAACAAAATTATGTAAAACTATGTAACAGACTAAGGCAGTGGAGGATGATGAGACTACCTCTTTCCAGGTGTCCTGGTTTAGCAGTAGCAGTCATTTTTTCTACTGGTGCAGTGCTGTGTTTTGACTTTCGACCTGGGAATAATACTGATAAAGCTGATGTTTTCAGTTACTGGTCAGAATGTTTACCCTGACCAAGGACTTTGTGAGTCTCATGCTCTGCCAGGGAGGAGGAGAAGCCGGGAGGAAGCAGGGACAGGACACCTGACCCAAACCAGCCAAAGAGGTATTCCATACCACAGCACGTCATGCCCAGGATGTAGAACAGAGAGTCCCCGGAAGGGCTGGATCATGGCAGGGTGGGGGCGAGGTACCGGTTGGTGAGCGGTTGTATTCTCTTTCTTGTTATTTCCTTTATCATTATTACTATTAGTGGTAGCAGTAGTGATTTGTGTTATACCTTAGTTATTAAACTGTTCTTATCTCAACCCGTGGGAGTTGCATTCTTTTGATTCTCCTCCCTGTCTCTCCAGAAGCGGAGGGAAGAAAGGTGGGGGGGGGGAAGTGGACTTCGTGGTTCTGATTTACGGCCTGGGCTTAAACCACGACACCAGGCATGCTATTTGGATACTTATGTAGAAACATAGGTCTCCCTGGGATCCTCATATCATCAAGGAGCACAGAGAGATTACTCCAGAGAGCAATTCAGAGCAGAAGCCCAACCAAAGCTATGTTGAGCTGCAAACACTGAGAGCATTTCTTACAGTCCAGGAGGGCCAGATATATCTATGTTGGGGAAAAAAAATGAGGGATGCATTTCACCTTCCACTTCTAGGGAGGGAGCAGAGCCTGAGGTGCTTTGGCCTGCTCTTTGGTGGAGGCTCAGCCTCACTGCTGGTTCTGTAGGGGAGACACCTCCAGCCCCACAGAGGCCCAGGTTCATTCTCAGCTGACAGCAGTGAAGACATGGATTTATGTGAGGGGTGAAAGGCTAGCAACATCAACACGACATCTCTTGGTGCATCTGTGTGGCCACGTAGACCCTCTACCTGCCTCCACATGACCTGGCCAGGCCTGAAGCAAGCATAGGGTTACACCAAGGCCAAGGAACACAAACTATCAACAGACACCAGTGGGTCTAGACCTGTTACATGTTACGGTTGCACACCCGTTTTTATTTGCTGTGACAGCCAGGCTTAGATAGGACATAACTATACCCTAGACATACTGTTTCCATTTCCTTACTCCAAGGATGCACCATGTTCTGAGTTTTCCTAAAGAACTGTGCCATGGGAAATTAAGAAGAAACTGTATCTTACAGCATGATATGGAGCATATACAGCTATTTTGCATCACCTCTTGACAAACTGAATTTGTTTACTTCTTCTGCCCTTATTTTCTCAAAGGTCAATCATTCCACTCAGCCAAAACTCCCTTAAACACACCTCAGTTTTATTCTCAGAGCAGACTGCAGGATTTCAAAGGGACTGAAAAGGAGGCTTTGCTGCAACAAGATGTGTCTGAAATTCAGCGATTTCCATCCTCAGATTTTTATCAGTGTCCTTGGTTTTAGTTTCTGGGGGGTTGTCTCTCAATAAACTCAGTCTGAGTTCCAGGCTCAAATAAACCAAAATAACTCCAAGTGTAACACAGTAAGAAAAAAAGGTGAACCTTGGCATGTCAAGATACATGTAACCATAAATCAGTCAAGATGCACTCAAAATTAGCCATAGGTTTACTTGAAAGATTCACAACTTCAATTAACCTTTTGATAAACCTGGCTAAGCTTACAGAATGTGTGGGTGCAGGTTTTATAATAAGAGCTTTCACAGCTCAAGTAGTCACCTGCACTATGTGCAGGCATTACAAAACATGCCTCAGTTCTGGGCTCTTTTATACTGAGATAAGTTAGATACAGTCTGTTGGAGTTGAGTTACATCTCTGAAAAAACTTCCTGCTCAGAGCATTTATATCCTTTTCTTAAAAGAATGAATTGAATTTGCAAAGAAATTCAAGCTTACTAGGCAGATTGTAATTCTCAGGAACAGAGTGCTTATTTGGACTGGTGTTATAATATAAATATGCCTACTCTAGGAAAAGGAAATACAACGTTTTAAGACTAAAACCTGCATCGCAGATTTAGTTTGACTGTAAATACTGTTAGATATAAAGTACACTTTCTGAAAGCGTGATGATTTCAGTCAAGTCCTTCCTTTAAGTTTCATGTTCATTTTTCTAGGGAAAATTGTTTCATTTTCAGACTGAACTTGCTTTTGCAGCTGCTTTTATGCCTGCAGCTTTGTGTAATCTGGAGTTCCACTTACTGAAGATGGATGTTCTCCAGAGATTGGTCTCTTTCAGTTCCACACAACACCCACTTGACATTTTCTGAGGACAAGAAATAAGGCAAAGGATATAATATGGTTAAAAGTCAAAAGCTATAAATACTTTCAGCCTTTGAAATACTCAGCATCTTAATATGGTTACATACATAAGTTCAAGCAAAAAGCACTCCATGTTCATTTTTCATGTTGTTCCTAGTTTGTGCTCTAAACTAATATAGTATTCAGAGCTTGATTTGCTGATTATTTAATGTATTTATGAATAGAGATCAACACTGAAAAGTGAAATCAGATTAATGCCTGTTCAGTAATATTGGGATTCTCAGAGCACTCAAACAATTCACTCACATTGCCCAAAAAAACCACTCATAAATCTTTTATTTTCTCACAGAGATGGCTGTTAACTGCTGACCAGCGCCCAGATCTACAAACACAGTCAAACATCCAGCTGTTAGTTAGTCTTCTAAATCCTGCTAATATCAAAAGAATTAAAGCAACAGTAGTTTTAGGTACTTTAATAACTTTATGAACGCAAATTCTCAGTTACTGCATAAAGATAAGAAGAAAAAGTACGTATGAGGTTGCTAAAGTTAAGCATGAAGGGACAACCAAGGTGAAGTGTAAGCAAGTCATGGAGTACATTGGATTGCATTATCATTGCTTGCATAAGACTAACATTCCCTCTGCACACACACATGCAACATACGAAAAGGATGTGGGAGGTGGCCAACAGTGTCTACTTAACCCAGCTCCCAATTTGATATCAATTTACTATGGACCCACAGTGAAAGGGTCTTAGAGAAAGTGGCTAGACCACAAATACTTAAAAGCAGAGCTGCCTACACAGGGCAAATAACCAGGGAAATTCTCGTGAGCCCTAAGGGGAGAAAAGGATAGCACTCATCTAAATTAGGTAGAGTGCAAGTTATCCAGGAGATGGGTGTGAGGAGGGAGTGGCTCATGCCTAAATCTGTGCCTAAGAACCCAGTTGTCTATGGCCAGCACACTGCAAAGGTATTCAGGTGCCTACCACCCCTTCCAATAAATTCAGCTCAGTTTCTAAACTGTACCTTAGGTACCTACCTAAAATTTCCAGGCCATGGGTGACTTTCAAAATATAGCTCCTATTCTCCCTCTTCTACTGGAAAAAAATTACATCTCCTTTGTCGCTGTATGTTGTCAGAATTAATTCATTGATTCTGGTACAATGTTGTGAAAAATGGTGAGCATTATTTTAAGGATATATAGAGGCATTATATTCTTTGTGGTGTTAAGCAAGTTGTGTAACTTTGCTGGACCTGTGCCAGAGCTAAGCTCCAGTAGTTCATGAAGGAGCTCTGTTAGTTCTTGTAATGATAAATCAGGCTAAATGAAGGAAGCATTCCTGTTTCTGGCAGGTACATTCCAACACTGGCTGCAATAAAATGAATTCAGCTACCTCTGTGCAGCCTCACCTTTGACAGTATCTGCAAAAATACTTTTGTCAGCCACTGTACGTGTCTTTTCCCTGGGTAAGGGACTCTCAAACATTCCTGGAGCTTCTGTTCATGAAGTGACAGCCCAACACTATTTGAAAACTCCTTTTTGCTCTTTAAGATTATACATGCCATTTTTAATGCCAGTGATAAAATCTTACTTTCATTTAAGCTGTGGCAATTGTACACAAGAGTTGAACACTTAGCCACATATTCTGTCTGGAGTATTTGACAGCAACATTGCTCTTGGAAAGAGATTTTTGACAGAGATATTTTAGCCATAATTTTTATTATGAAAAGAAATCAGGCAAGTGTCTTTCGCTGGAAGCTGGTAAAAAAAAAATGGAGATTATTTAAATTAAATGAAAATTCAAATGGACAAGGTGAAAGGAAGTACTCATCCAGTGGACCCAGATGTTGCATAGACTCAGCATATAGAAGCAGCATAGACCCAGAAGGATGAATCCCTGAGCAGCCTGTTTACAGAGCAGAAAATTCCTGGATTTGCTAATAGTAACTCAGTTCTGGTTCCTTTAAGTATGGAAAGCCCTACTTCAGTTGGTCTGTCAGTGTTGTAAATTCAATAGCATACTCACTGCAGGTCAAATTGACATAATGTTAAAACACTGGTCACCCAACTGTGGTAAGACTCCCAGTGTTGTTGACACTTGCTGAGATGACCTGGTGCTTGCATACCAGAAAGTGAAACATTTTTAGAATAAGTCTCCAATATAAAGGGCTTTTTTTTTTTTTGGTTTTGGGGGGGGGGGGGGTCAGGGTGGGGCGTAACAACAACCCAAACTAATTAGTTGCTACAGCAGAGCAGTAAGAGGAATAGAATTCATTGTTTCTGAGAGACCACAAAAGTGCCTGTAAGGGGTTTTTTTTTGTTTGTTTGTTTTTACTGTATCTATATTGAAGTAATTTTCTCTCAGTCTGGGTATGTGCAACCTAAACCATTTTCTCCATATAATAATTTTACTCTGCTGAGAGGCAGCATCACCTGGGGAGGGGTAAAGAACTGTAGAAAAGCTAAGTCATTTTCTACATCCGGTTTTTCAACATAAAAGCTTGACAGTCCCACTTTTCATCAGACTTTGTTTATTTGTTTGTTTTCAGTTTCAAAGGCTTTTTAACAGATTTGGACAGAAAAGAGAAAACAGCAAGGATTTGATAATTGTAATCTTTTGCAAACAAATTTATAACATTTATAAATATAGATGCATGGATTAAAATTCCTAGACAATGGAATATTGTTATTGGCCAACATCCTAGGCTACATACCTGCTATGCTGAGGTATAATCAAGCATAGGGTAGGGTTTTATGTGTGAAAGCAATGCTTGACTGGATTTAAATGGTTTTGATTGGAGCCGATACGATGCATAGTTGGACATAATGTTCATAATTGCCTATTTTTCTTGGCAAACAACAAGGTGCTTGATGACTGCTTTCTGAAACGTTCACATCTATTTCTTTGTGAACTGTACCACAATTTAACAGTAATTCTAAACAAGCTTGTGTTGTAGTCCTCTGACTTTGAGAGAATGCATCCCTGATTGACTTAATTTCCACATTACAGCAGAATTGAAGTATCTCCTTTGTCAAGGTTGAATCTTGGTCTGGCTTTAAAGACAATTCCCACAAACACCTTTGCTCTTTCTCTTGTACTCTTCCTTTTCCTACACATGTGCTAATAACCAACACCAAAAATCAGTCAAATTCACAAGCAATCTCATACGTGTTCCTCTGAGAGACTAATTTTATCTTTTTTCATTAGAGTGTGACACAATCCAGAGGAGGTGTTTTGAGATAAGCATCACAGAGCTATAATAATTCTAGCCAACTTGTCATGAACATGTGCATGCACACACATTTTTCCTGCCCAAGGCACAGCTCTGCCTTAGAAAGGCATATGTTAGCTACCTTACTTGCAAAATGTCTTTATGGGTTTAATGCATGAACATTTTCCAGACAGGAGTTAAAAAGACAGCCCCAGTCCTCTTCAAGCAGGGGTCCTACCATTGCCATAACACTATAGAAGTACTTACAGGCCTTTTCCAAATGCTGGGACATTCAGGAAGCCTTGCCTGTTCTGTTTTCTTTTGTTTATCTTGCAGAATGATCTGAGGTCTTTACTGTATTTATCTACGGTTTCCTTCTGAGATGTACCTCACAATGCTCTGATAAGATGATTTCCTCAGTCATATAAATCTGCCACTTGTAAGATTGTGCAATGGCTGCTATCAGGATACTTGCTCAGGTTTTTCTCCCTAGTCCTCTCTGCTAGCACCTTTCAGCACTGTTTGCTCCATCGGTCTTTTAGCTGCCCTCTATTCCATTTACATCAATTTCCTTTCTCCAAGCCACCCTGCTTTCTTGATTGCTTGCTCACTCCAGGTTCTTCTCACAAAACTGACACAGCAGCTTAGCAATTGGCCTACCCAAATCAGTACAACTGACACATTTTTTTCTCCAAAACAGCATTTTATAATCTTACTTAGAACGTTGAGGTAGTTTGTGCACATAGCCATCATTTCAGTTGATCTTTGGTACAAACATGAGAGACCTAATTGACATAGATGGTTAAAGGCTTCAACCTGGAAGGAACTGCCTATGTACAAAGTGGCTTGAAGAGGTGAAAAGTTACGTTCAAGATTTGGTGGGACATTGGCACTGAAAACTCAGGTGTTATACACCTGCTATGTTTCTCATAATAAGCAGAGAGAAATGCAGCATCTCTTCCTATCCTCATAACTTAGAAGTTGCTACTTCCAGGCCAGTGTGTCAGAAGGAAATGTTAATTTTCTCATATTTGATTCCAAAAAAAAAGCTATGTGGAGAACTGATACGTAAAAATGCCTTTTGAGCAGAAGTAAAGAACGTTGCCACCTGGGAAACGAAATCTCTTGTTCTTATGACAGATAATGAGTAATCCCACAGTCCATCCCTTAATGAGATGATCAATCTGAACATCAGAGGAAGTCAAACTTTCCTCAAAAAAAAAAAAGATCATTAAAGTCCTAGTGCTCTAATGCGAAGACTTCCTGAAGACTGTGCCCTAATGCAGGAAAGGAAAGCAGACCATGAATGTACGACATAAAAACCTCAGCCTAAAATGATGGAAGTGACACCATAAGGATCCTGAAAAGATGAGAGCCAAAAGCCCGTGTTTTTCCTAGATCATCACCTCTTTGTGAAGAGTCAGGAGACATCTCTGACTGGAGCACATGAGCCAGTTGCAATGTCATAGACTCTGTATTTCCCAACAAAATCACCTCCACACAGCCCAAAATGAGGAGCTGGCAGAGGGAAATGTCATCTTCATCTCTACAGTGTTATTTTCTTTCTTCGTAAGTGTTCTTAGGGCAAGAGCAGAGAAGTCCCTGCTGTGTGGGGAGGAACACAACCACATGCTGGTGTCCCAAATGCCATCCAGAATGCTTACACCATGTACTTAGCTTTTACAGACTTGCTGCATTTGTGATACATTCCCAAGTAGAGCTGGGAGGGAAGAAAATATTCCTTAAAACGATCTAGTAATGTCATTTCTAATCATATGGCCAGAGAAACTTCAGGATATGTACTTGCCTATGGCAAAGATGAAATTCAGACTATAATCTAATATTCACCAAATTTCCCATTTAAAAGACAGGAACTTCACAGTCTTCTCACTTTTCATCTCGGGATTTGGCTGATCCAAGACAGCTCTACTACAGCAGACCCTACAAGCAATAAACAGAAATCCCCTACTCAGTTGTCCGATTTTTAGTACATGATAAATTAAAACACTGAGAAGAAGCTGGAGTCTGCTGGTTCTCTATGAGTGTTGAAATGCTCAGGATTTGCTGATGGTTTTAAACCTTTGGTATTAAAGGGGAGCAAGAGGCTGTACAGATACACTTGCTCTAGTCTGGTAAAGTCAGTTGCAAATCAGATGGTTCAAGGCTAAATAAGGGTATCTGCACAAGTTTAGCACTGATTTAAGTGAATTAGTTTAATGAAAAGGTACATGTTTGCATAAAGATGAGGTTTCACCTTTTCTGCTTCCTGACAGCTGTGCTTAATTCTGCTTTATGTAAAAAGGCAAAGGAGGAGAAGGGGAGAAATATCTTGGAGATAATCTCATTGGAAAGAAAGAAAAGAAATGCGTGCCCTGCCTACTCCAGCTGCTCTCCACCCCAGTAATAGTTTGAAGTAAGTTTATATATAAACAATAAACAAGTTATACCTGGAGCATTTGCTTTGAGCTAGGACTGTGTGTAAGGTATGGGGTTTGGAAATGCTGTCAAAGTATCTACTTTTTAAAATTACTTTGCTTCTCAAGTTCATTAAGATAGCCTTGAGCAAGAGTCTTTTATTCACCCTTTCTTTTAAGGTATGAGTTGTGAATTTTATGAGTAAAAATAACTTGAGTGAGGAATGTCTAAAAATGGGGGAATTAACCACGGTGATATTTATGCAGCCTAGCAATAGCTATCAAGATACCTCTTAAACTCCTGTGGTAATCTTTCCTTCCTGTATGCATTCTCTGTTTGAAAAGCTTAAAATTAATGCTTCAAAATGGGAAAAGAATAAAATGTGATCTGTAGTACTGGTGTACCTCTTTGGAGGATCTTTTGGCAATTTGTCATGACGATTTTTCTGCACAGAGAATACAAATCTACCATCCTGTACAGAGTTTGAGAGATGTATTTGACAGGATTTTATTTTTCTGCTCCCTTTTCCCAGACAGCTTGAAATCAAGCACTCAGACAAGATGCAAATTACTTGTCTTGGGTCAGTCTTGTCACAGATGCTAACATTGTAGCATGTATGTGTGTGCTAAAGGCAAATCATACGGCTCCTGAGAGCAATCGATAATGATATTATTAGCTAAGGTTTTCCACAGATAGTTATGAACAAGTGCTATATGTATACAATTCAACAGAAACCCCAGAGGGGGCAGCAGGGGGTGGAAAGGAAAAGAAAAAAGAGCATAAGCCTTAAAGCAACAAAAGCAGAATAAATACCTCAGTAAATTTCTTGAAGCATTAGTAACTTGACAGCATCTACTCATTCACAACAAAGCCAGGGCAAGCTCAATGTTTTCTGCTGCTGCACTAAATAAAAAGTTGATGCTAAGTCTCAATACCTAAGAACAGATGACAACCCTTTAGAAAGTGCTGTAGTTCTAAAGTGTCAAAAAAATGAAAGTGATTTTCAAAGCACATTGCATAGTGGGTTTTCTTAAGGAACATGATCCCTGGTGCCTTTAATAAACAGCTGCATAACAATTCCTCTTTAATTCCTTGTGATTTCTCCCTAGAAATGACTGCTTTACTTCATTCATCTGCCATTACTTCCAATCACAAACATATTAAGCTATAAAAAAGGGACAAATCAAGTTGACAAATCATTTAAAAACATTTCTGGAAGGTGAGAAAAAGTAAATGGGTAGAGAAATGTTCAGCTTTGAAGTATCTACCCTCATCTTTTTATATCTTAATTTTAAAGGCTATACACCAAGGCTAATTTTCACAAAAAGCACTCACTTCATGAGTGACCTTACAGTAAACAACTAAGTTATCAATATAAAAACAACTGTTCAAAATGACAGATTCAGGCTCTAATATTTCTAGGACTATCTTTTATTTCTCTGTCAGACAATCAAGTAATTTCAAATAACTAGTACTTTAATATTTGTCCTCTGTGCTGTTTGTTTTCTTAATTAAAAAGGAGAATATATCAGCATTCTAGAGTCAAAGAAATGCATCCTAAAAGCATCATCCTATTTAATAAAATGTTCCCTTGCAAACACTGCTTTCCTTGATAAGTGCATGCACAGACAAAAGAATGGAAAAGGGTAATTGTTTGATTGAGATGTAAGGGCACACAAAGTGGTTAGCACTAAATAACCTGGTCAGCAGCTCAACTAATCTACTGCAGTTTGTTTCCACAGCTTTGCACCAAACATCAGTGCTGATGGCCTGACACTCCCTGCAGAGCCTGAGAGCGAATGGTAAGTCAAGACACCAGCCACACAATGCTTCACCTATGATGCCAGAGATCTGGAGGAGAGAGAATAAACATTTGTAAACACACTCATAAAACACTGGATTTTTCTTTCTTTCTTTTTTTTTTTTTTCAATCCTAGAAACTTCTTTCAAAGCTGCCAAATACATTGTAAGGTCATTTAATGAAATGGAATGCTGCTTGTATTTTTTGCCTTTTTTTTGGTTTTGGTTTTGGTTTTTTTTTTTTCTTTCTAATTTTAAATCAAGCCTGAGATATTTTTTTTCCTTATTATTATTATTTTAATTTCAAATCTGGAATTGTAATGTGACAGATGAAGGAAATGCAATTGCTCTCAAGGGGACTACAGACCGCAGAAGACCCCTAAAGGGTTTGCGTTT
This sequence comes from Psittacula echo, assembly GCF_963264785.1. Taxonomy (NCBI): domain Eukaryota; kingdom Metazoa; phylum Chordata; class Aves; order Psittaciformes; family Psittacidae; genus Psittacula; species Psittacula echo. The sequence continues at coordinate 68,579,710 of NC_137736.1, read as the reverse complement.
CTTATTCCAAAACCTGTTCATGAAACACTTCCCACTCTAGTCAGCATCTATCTTGTAAATGCAGTAAGATCCAGATAGTCAGCATGATTGTGAATCAGCCTTGACTTCAGTGATACTAAGCTTATATTCTGATAAACACGATGCAAGAATGAACTCTGCAAAACTCTACCAAAGAGCTAAGCCTGCCTTTGCCCGTGTTTTGCTACTTGGTGAGGTAAAAGTAGCCAAATTGCCTGAATGAGATTTCATAATCTGTTCAAAGCAAAAGATTATCTGATAAGAGCTTCCTATCTAATTATGCTTTGAGGCCTGACCCTGTTTGGTGTTGAGTGTTTTCTGCTAAGGTCTATCATCTTACAGTGAAAACACCGCTGAATACTCAAATCCTGTGCAATCACAGAGGTCAAATGGGAGTTTTACCACTGTGACAGACCTGTCCTCAGTGTGTGTATAGCTGGTTTAGATTGTTTCCTACTCAGCATGGGAGCTGTTATGAGTTATACTGACAGGCCCATTTGTTGCCTATAATATCCTAAGAACAGCTGTAAAGGGGCAGGCAAAATAAATCCACCTATTGCAGTATCATATATTTGACTGTAGCCAGCAGCAAGTACCTAAAAAACAGGACTAGAATATAGTTACAGGTCATAGAAACACAGAATCATAAGATGGTTTTGGTTGGAAAGGACCTGAAGATCATCTAGTTACAGCCCCCCCACCATAGGGAGGACTCCCCTTACATTAGACCATGTAGCCCAAGGGTCTGTCCAACCTGGCCTTGAACACTGCCAGGGATGGAGCATTTACCGCTTCTTTGGGCAACCTGCTCCAGTGTCTCACCACCCTCACAGTAAAGAACTTGTTCCTTATATCTAACTCGCACTTCCCCTGTTTAAGTTTAAACTCATTACCCCTTGTTCTATCGCTACAGTCCCTGATGAAGAGTCAATTTCTGGCACCCTTGTAGACCCCATTCAGATATTGGAAGGCTGCTATGATGAGGTCTCCATGCAGCCTTCTCTTCTCCAGGCTGAGCAGCTCAAATTTTCTCAGCCTGTCCTTATTTGCTTTCTCATCATCTGTAAATTTGCAGCAGGAAGCCTTCCTGAGCCAGTCATTTATTTTGTATTGAATACTAGGGTAGTTTTTCTCCTATGTCTAATTACTTTTCTGAACCCAGGTAAACTTTCAGTATCCACAACAACTTAAGATGCAGAGATCCAAAGCTTGTGTACCATCAGGCAATCTCTCTTTTTGTTCTTTTTCAACCTAGCCCCTGTCAGTTTCATTTGATTTCCCCTAGTTCTTGCATTAGGAGAAATAGCTAATAATTGTTTTCCAACACAATTTTTTGGCCCACCCATCTTTTACAGAAATCATTCATATCCCACTTAAATAATTTATCTTTCGACCTGGAGTCTCCTAGTCAATAGTTGCTTATATTGAAGCCATTCTACCCTTAATTGTTGCTATCATCCTTCTCTATACCATTTTCAGTTTTACTGGATTATTTTTGAGTTGCAGTCAATTGTCCATTCACACAGTTCAGTGAGGTCCTTTTACAAAGACAGGAGGATTATTATTACTGAGTTTAATACCTTATGACTCTTAGCTAACTCCATCTTTCTGTTAGTTTCTCTCTGTCCAGATAATTACGGCTTTGTTTAAAGATACATGGTCTAGGAGAGAACCCCTAAGGGTCTTCACTTAATACATCTTCCCAGGGAAAAAAAACAGCATTAATTCCCTATTCTTTGCTTCTCATTTTTCAAAGAGAAGCTTAGGCACTCACCTCATGGTTCCAAACCACACCTGATGTCCTTCTAGTCGTAAGTTATTCACTACAATGCTCAGCTGTGCACTAACACCAATTTTGGATCTAATCCAAATTACAACTATAAATTCTAGGTGACATCTGATCATCTGAGTAATAAGCATTGCAACTCTAAATCTCTAACACGTACAGTGAAAAAAAAAGTCATTTTTATGGTTAAACACAAGTCAACACACTGTAACAGTGGTCTATTCATGACTGCCACAGATTTGTAATGTGTAGCAAATGTTTTTGATAACTCTCTTGGCTTCAGGTCCTAATCATCTGCTCAGTATTTGTCATCCCTTTTAAATTTAAAGTCTTCAGGGCACGATCTGTGTTTTGTTATGGCTGTCTGTGACAACCCATGCAGTGATTCTTGAGCTGTTGGCAATTCTTGGATGGAACTTCAAGGCACTATTGCAACAACAAACATTAATAATAATGTGTATCAGAACTGTAGGACTTTGAATGACTTAGCATTGTTCACTACTCTCCTTCATGATGCTTTCTATCACCAAGATGAAGCTTGATTTCTCTAACAGATGTAAGGCTGGATAGAGACTAGACAATGTTTTTTTGCTAGTTCAGTTAGAAAGGAGTCCTGTCATGGCAGTCAGGCAAGCCTGATTTAATGACTGAGTGTTCACTTCACTGGAAAGTACATGAGGATGGAGTATTTCAGTCCCCTGCTCGTTTCCCTTGGAGCATTATTTCACAGAATCATAGAATGAGTTAGGTTGGAAATGACTTTTAAGATCATCGAGTCCAACCTTTACCCCTGGACTGCCAAGTCCACCTCTAAGTCATGTCACTGAGGGCCTCATATATATGGTTTTTGAACACTTCCAAGCATGGTGGTTCCACCACTTCCCTGGGCAGCCTGTTCCAAAGCCTGAGAACCCTCTTGGTGAAGAATTTTTCCCTAATATCTAGTCTAAACCTTCCCTGGCACAGGCTGGGGCTATTACTTCTTGTCTTACCTCTTGATACTTGGGAGAAATGATCAGCCACCTCCTAGCTCCATCATCCTTTCAGGTAGTTGTAAAGCGCGATGAGGTTGCCCCTCAGCCTTCTCTTTTCCAAGCTAAATAACCCTAGTTCTCTCAGCCATTCCTCATCAGGCTTGTGCTCCAGATCCTTCACCAGCTTTGAGGTCCTTCTCTGGACCCTCTTCAGCACCTCAATATCTCTCTTTTACCGAGGGGCCCAGAACTGAACACAGTATTTAAGGTGGAGCCTCACCAGTGCCGAGTACAGGGGGATGATCAGTGCCCTGGCCCTGCTGGCAGTGCTATTTCTGATGCAAACCAGAATGCCACTGACCTTCTTGGCCACCTGGACGCACACACTGGCTCATGTTTAGCAGCCATCAATCAGCACCCCTATGTCCTTTCCCAGCCATTTTTCCCCAAGCCTGCAGTATTGCGTGGCTCAGGAGGTAAGTTGAAATGGTTAGTCAGGAGAATACAGACATTTTGTTTGCATGTGCAAAGGACATGTATCACTTCTTTATCTACCTCCTTGTGACACTCTCATCTCACCAGGACTCTTAGTTCAGGGATCTGTATGTAAAATGGAGATCTGGACAAAATAAAAGGAAGACTTGAATTTATTTAGGTATTTATTTCATCAGCAACATCTGGATCCATTTATTTATTTAATGGCAGCAGACTAAAACCTCAACCAAGCTATGCACCTAACTACCTGACACCTAACCCTGATGTTGTCAACTAGACTTTCCAAAAGGCTCATCCAAGGTGCATGATATGAGGTGCTTGACCATTCTACAGGAATGAGATTCACCTTCACCAGCTGGGAGTCAGTGGTTGCAATTTGAAAGCTATGAATGGAAAAGGAAAGTAAAAACAAACCAGAGATGTTTGAAATTTACGTTTTTGAAGGTAGCACTCTTGTGTTATAAAAGATAGGCTTTTTGACAGCAGGATCACATCTCATTCAATCAGATTCAGACTCAGATTTTCATACTAAACGTACAACACATTTTTAAGATTCAGGTTTTTAATTCATGAAAAGGTTTAACTTCTACAAAGCTGAAAAAAATAATGCTTACAAGGAATTGTAATTTGTAGGTAGGTAGAAGATGAACACTCGCATTTTTCTACTGTGAGAATGCCTACATGATCTCCTAAATTTCCTAGTACACTTCAGTGAAATATCTGGTTCTTAGATATGTCTTGTGACAGTTTAATAAGAGAGCTTAAGAAGCCATTTCTTGCTACAGTATTTCAGGAATAAGTTCACTCATGCAATGCCTAGAGCAGGGGCAAAAAAAAAGATAATCTGTGTAAAACGAGATCAGACATCCAGTGCTCATTCTGAAAGTATTCCCTTTGTGTCGAAGGCATGTAAGTGCTGATTTAATGAGCTCTGGGTAGAGGTGTTATTTTGAACGAAGTGTTACTGCACAGAGGCTTCAAATAGTGTGCTATTAGCTGCATTTTTTTGAGAAAAGCTGATTGAAAAGTAAATAAAAAAGTTTATTTTAATGTGAGAGATTCAGCATATGTGATCAAAAGATTCAAGTTTGACACTACATACTGGAATTGAGACTTCAGTAGCAAGAATATACAATACGTCAGGAGTCCTAGTGGGTTCTGTCTCCATATTGTAAGGAAACAATTATGAAATTCAAATATTTATAAATGGCATACACCAAACTGCAGTCTTTGGTATAATTTTTAGAGAAAATGAAATATCTTAATACTTAAGTGCTCCTACCCTGCTGTTTGGAGAAAATGGCATAAGAAGTTCCTACAGTGTCAGATGATTCCTGCTTTGTTGAATAACATTGAAATCAGCTTGATTTTCCATTGATGTTTTGTTTTTCTAATTCCACTTAAAAGAATAAGTGCTGACAATGCAAATGCAGAGCTTATAGACAGAAGGGCTGAATTTACTGAATTGCAGGGGAAAAAAAAAAAAAAACAAACTGGCTTCATACAGAGAATGGTTTGTTTGGGTTTCTTTTATTATTTTGGGTGAGTTTTTTCTGAATTCTGACTGGAAAATAAGATTATGGATTGGAGATCTTAGGGTCCCATGAGTGCAATTCTGGCAGCCAGTAACTGAACTTAAATAACCAGGCATGCAGCCTATATGGCTTAGCCATGATACTGTCACTATTAAAAAAATTTAGATGCTGTTTGGATCTACTTTGCTGTTTTCATCATGTTTTATGGAAGAAATTAGGGAACACAGAGCCTCTCCATTTCAAACTCTTCTGGTTTAATGTGGCTTTACAGAAAAAATAAGCTTCTGTATTCAAACAAGTTGTGGGGAGCAAGAAGGAAGACTGATAGAATTAGACTTTAGCTGGGTTTTGTTGCCCTGAGAAAGAAAGGGTTGCAGTGACAAAAGACTTAGAGTTGACCTAGGATTTCTTAGAAGAAAATTTATTTAGCATAAATCTGCAATCAGTTTTGAAAGCAAAAATAATAATTCTCGGCACATATGCAAAGTATTTCAATATTAAGGAAATTTAATATATTATTTGGCCTAAAGAAGTACACACACATACACAGAGACCATTTTTGAGATTCAGGCTTTCTGTCTCAAGCATAAGTGAGGAATATTACTAGCAATCTGAATCTCCAAAAGCGATAGGTAAAGGGAGAAGTTCCCCTTCCAGCCCTAAAAGTTAATGTGGTGTAAGAAAAATTTCCATCTGCCAAAGGAAAAATCATTGGTTTCATACTTAAAAGTTATAACATTAAATTGCTCTTACTGAGTACAGTAGTGCAAGATCAGTCTCTAAGTGTCAACCATTGTGTAGACTGTGGCTGTAAAGTAATTTTTCAATCTTTCAATTAAACACACTGTATAATTTTATGGCTTCAGTCTGTGCTTCTGGTTCATACACAACTGTGTTAAACAATGACAGGAGCAGCCTGGAATGAGGAAGAGAATACAGGGAGGATCCAACCTGACAAAGAAGCTGACATAGCAAAGGTAAAAGAGGCTTAACGGCTGACAGACACCCATGATTTTTAATTATCCTTTCCCACATGCTAACTGTTGCAACCCATCTCATCCCCACCCCCCTCCTTTTCTCCGCCCTCGTCTTCATACCTGCTCCCCCTTTCTCTTCCCCACATCCTGAAATGCCCTTGCCTCTCATTCCCTGCCTTTTCTTTATCCTGTTTAACTGATCTCCACCTACCTAAGCCCCTATCAAACAATAATAAAATGTTTGGAAAATGTTTGGAACTCGCAGGGTGTTTCCTGACAGGCCGTTGCTCATTCCTCCTCAGTGACTCAACCCTTCTCTTCTCCACTCTACTCCTCTGTGGTGAGCTGTTCCTTTTCATGTATACACCCTCACCCAACCTTTCTTTTGTATTTTCAGCTGGTAAGCTCCTCAAGGTAAAGACAATCTGCTCCTTCACTGTGCAATCAGACTTTTCCATGCATTAGTTTGTATTCAATACGAATATAAATTACATGCATTTTCTAAATTAATGAGAATAGTTAGTCATACAAGTACATAATGAACTTTATGGTATTTTTAGCAAACCTTCTAATGGTTTAGACTCCTAATGAACACCAGAGGATCACAATGTTCTCACATCAGTCATGTACAGTAATACCTCTGGAAAACACACGTATCAAAGCTGTAGCAAATATTTCCCAACTTTACTGACTTTCAAGAAACTGGTATTCAAGCAGTCATGAATTTGTAAATGTATCAGATGACAGAAAGAAGAATAAATAAAAAAAAAAAAAAACAAAACCTTATATTTGTGGGTGACCACTGATAGGTTTTACAAAACTAACAAGTAGTAGACTGACTCTTAGATGACTATCTCATTTTTTTTTTTTAATCAGTTCAGCCTGCCTCTGGTATATTCTGTTATACAAAATATTTTGGAGACAATCAGTTACGGTGAGTGTTTATTGGCAGGATGGCAGGTACTCTGGAAGTATTGGCATACATTCCAGGTTTATTCAGCTACAGTTCATTGAGTATTAGAGGCAATGAATACACTGCCAATTATAATGACATCTTCTTCCTAACTGACACAGAAAAGAAGACTCTTTCAGAATATATTGTTGCACACTAAAGCAATCTCCTTTATGATAGTCATTACTTATATATTTCACACAAGAGATTTATTCTATTATGAAGCTCTGAAACTTCTATGAAATTAATTATATTTTACTTAGGATTTTGTCATTGGTTCTGATTAATTAAAAATATGATTGGATTGCAATAACTTAGTGCTGTTTCATTATTCAAATACAGGCTTTTGATCCTTCCATTTCTTTGTCTGCTCCATATAGTTTGCCTCCTCTGTATTACATGTACATGAAGTTCAACCAAGACAAGAGCAAAGGTTCTACAGCTGGGTCGGGGGAATAACAAGCACAGCTACAGGTTGGGCAGAGAAGAGATTCAGAGCAGCCCTGCGGAGAAGGACTTGGGGGTGTTGGTTTATGAGAAACTGAACATGAGCTGGCTTCAAGTGTGTGCTTGCTTCCCAGAAAGCCAACCATATCCTGGGTTGCATCAAAAGGAGTGTGACCAGCAGGTCGAAGGAGGGGATCCTGTCCCTTTGCTCTCATGAGACCTCACTTGGAGTATTGTGTGCAGTTCTGGTGTCCTCAACATAAAGATATGGAACTGTTGGAGCAAGTCCAGAGGAGGGCCACAAGAGTGATCAGGGGGCTGGAAAACCTCCCATACAAAGACAGGCTGAGAAAGTTGGGGCTGTTCAGCCAGCAAAAAAGAAGGCTGTGTGGAAACTTCATAGCAGCTTTCCAGTATCTGAAGGGGGTCTACAAGGATGCTGCAGAGGATCTCTTCATTAGGGACTGTAGTGATAGGACAAAGGGTAATGGGTTCAAACTTAAACAAGGAAAGTTTAGGTTAGATATAAGAAAGAAGGTCTTTACTATGAGGTTGGTGAGGCGCTGGAACAGGTTGTCCGACAGTGGTAAATGCTCCATCCCTGTCAGTGTTCAAGGCCAGGTTGGACAGAGCCTTGGGTGACATGGTCTAGTGTGACATGTCCCAAACCATGGCAGAGGAGTTGGAACTAGATGATCTCAAGGTCCTTTCCAACCCTAACTTATTCTCTGATTCTGTGTTTGTACATGTTGTACAAATACTTAAAAAAAAAAAATATATGCCAACTGTGGCACATCTAACTAATAGCTGTACATTGTATATTTTAATCTTATATGGAAATATTTCAGATGCTACGTACAATATTTTAAGATCCTCCCAGGTGATAGCCGCTCTGTTACATAATGTTCTAATCTTACCTTCTCTCTTTCCTTCTTTCAGGCTCCGCAAACTTTCTCACATGCTGAAAGCTAACTTCACACATACATGCAGGCTTTCAGCATCAAGTGTTAAGGTTTAATTGCTCAAAGAAATGCATATGAGTTAGGCATCTTTGGTCTATTCTAGGCACCTAACTTCACAGTCGTGTACAGTGCAACATTTTAGTGTATGAATACGATCTGTGCTTCAGATCCACTGTAGTTCATATGGCTGAGAACTTGCCATCCTAAGATGTCAATGGAAAAAAAGTAATCACAGGATTTAGTCTAAATATTGTGTATATGGAAACGATATCCAAAGGGGAATATAACAAATTAGCTGGATTGTCCTCTGATGTGTTTATTAGAAGGTGCAGCATGTTCTGTAATTAACAACAAACAACAATTATTAAATTCCACATGTTGAAGGAGAAAAGAATCCCAAACATCTTCCACTGTTTTAAGCAAAACATTTTCACCTTGATTTTTTTAAACCAATCTCTTTTTCATCTGTGAAAATTTTGATAGTTCCGCTCTTGAAAAATCTAACTAGGAAAGAAGTGCTTTCTGGGAACTTCGCACAAAGTTCTGACATAATTTTAAAGAAAAATGACCTGGCCTTGTATGCTGCATTGAACAAAAGCATTGTAAACTGTCACATAATCAAAAAAATCAAGGTTTTCTGCATTGTTTCTTTAAAGGAAAAAAACTATGAAAGTCTTGAATTTTAACAGTTCAAAGAGACCAAACTCCTTACTGGAGTGTAGACTGGCTGTTTTAAGGACACTGAACAAATCGGTATTTCTACTAAGATAATTTCTGGTGAAGGGATTTCCTCATTTAGATTTTCTCACCAGAGGTGGGATCTGTAAATTTAAGGGCAAGGGTTAAAAAATATAGGAAAAAGAAGCAAAAGTCTCATAGAGGAAAAGCAAAAAAAAAACCCCAAAAACCTGAAAAAAACCTACAACCCAGAAACAAACTCAGATCACTTTAAGGATATGCAGTTAACACTTAAAAACACTGTTTTGTTTGGGTTTTTTTCTAGAGTTATTTGTTTAGGGAAATAGGAGTAAGCCACTGTGGTTTTAGGGAAGAACAAACAGCCGCAGCTAATGGTTCCCATGGAAAACTCCTGTAGGCTGTAAAAGTCTGTGAATAGCTGAGTTCTTGTCCATATGTGCAATTTTGTTCAATTAATCTTTATAACTACAAGAAGAGATGACCCCACAGGAATTACCTATATGTAATGCAAAAAAAGAAAGAACTAAAAAGCCACTTCCACAAGGTAGTCATTTGCATGCAGTTCAGAATAGCTTTTCATGAGAACCTCACAAGAAAAGGCCACATAAGAACCTGTGCTCCTGACACTGATGAACTGTGAGATACTCTGACTTAGCAGTAAAATACTTGTTGTTCAGCAGTGACTAGACAAGCTGAATGGCTGTTTTAAATGAGGTACAGATCATATAAGTCAACTGTGCTGCTACTGCTGCTGAATTTTGAGAAATTATTTGGAATGAGTTAAAAGAACTGTGCTTCAAGGAACTGTGACAAATAAAGTGATTAAACTCGGCACAACTTGCATTATAATCGATGCAGAGCTAAATAAAAAATGTGGCCTCTGACACAGAAAGTCCTAAGCCACAAAGCACTGGAAACCAAGGAACTACATGAAGTATCACTCTATGAACAGTAGGTAAGATAAGTCTCTGGTTTGATCTAGCACAGGCTTTTTTATAAGGCACATCTTTTAACAATGATGAGAGGGAAATAGCACTAGTCAGTGAAGCCTTGTATCCAACAAAACTGATTTTTTACTTACTGACTGCATCCAACTGTGCATGTCAGACTCTAAATGTATTTCATTTGGCAGAGCACTGGAGCTGTTATATTCTTTCTGAGCCAAATTTTGCCCTTGGCTTCAGGCACACAGCTTCCATTGACTCCAGTGGAAGCCGTACAGAAGGAGATAGATTGTGTAAATTAGGCATGCTCTTGAGATAGTGAAGGAAGGGAAATTCATCACTGAACCCCAGAGTGGGAGTTCACAAAGGGCCAGCAAAGTCAATCTCATCAGTCAGTCCTCCTCAACTCATCAGAAAAATGGCTTGCAAGATTCATAAAATAAATATCTCATACACACTGCTTGGAAAATAAAAGGATTTTCTCAGGTTTTTTGGCAGGCCTTCCCTTCACTCGTTGCCTCAGAAGCAGTCCCTCCTCAGGGAGTTTTGGTTCCATACAGTAATTGGTGGAAGGTGCTGCTTTTTCTCCAAAACCGCACTCACCCAGATCTTTTTGAGACTCTTTCTTACCTATACTGACGTAACCATATCATCCTGCCACCAGCTACATCCCTGCTTTTTTCCCTATCCCGGCACAGGTTATTCCAGTTGTTGTGACTTTGCTTTTAGTTTGACTAATTTTGATTTCTTTCACTCCTAGGGCCACAAGATTTACTTCTAGTTTTCTCATGGGTTTAAGGTAACAAATTTTATGTCATGCGAAGTTTCATATATGGGTACTTTAACTTGGACCTCTCAGTTTAACCTCAGCGGCAGCAGAAAAGATCTCTAACATAATGAAAATGAATTCAACCTACTGCAGTTCTCCCACACCCAACCTCTTAATCAAACCCCATGTATCTGTTTAGAACCAAATCAATAGCATCAATTCCAGTTTACTTTTTTGTGTGCTTTCACATAAATAAAAAACTCTCCTTAGGTCGTACTTACAAACCCAGTGAAGGTAAGGTTCTGCTTTGCTACTCATTTCAGGTTCTGCTTGTCTTGTAGATGAAATAAATATGTTTAGCAAGTGGATGAGAAAGCTACATACGGCGTAAATTTTATGGATCTATTTATTATATTCTCCTAAGGAAAAATCTTTTTTATTATTTTTTATTTATAAATATTGTCACACCAGAAGAACAAGATGTACTGTGCAGGTACTTGCAGGGAAAAAAAAAATCTTGCTAAACTAACCCAATGTAAATATGTTATAGATTTAGACCCAGAGTGGTTTGTGAAAAAGATAAAACATAATACAACAGAGATAAGAGTGTGATGGGAGAAGTGAGTGACTAAAGGACTCAAGTATGCTGGGTTTGTATGTTACCATATAAAACTATATTTTTTCCAGTTGTTTCTGTCAGTTGTTTGGTGGTTCCTGATCCAACCATCAGACCTTGACATTTTCAAGCTGAAAAGGGAATGAAGGAGGGAAAGATCAATTTTAAGTTGTCTGTCATTCAACATGTCATTTTGACAATGACTATTTTGGTCTCTAGGAAAACTTCAGCTCACTTCTTGTTGCTGGCTGGAAGGACAGTATGTTCTCTTCAATATATGCACACTCAGTGACTTCATAACATTAGTGCCTGGCCTGTTATAGAAAGTGTTTTAAATATATAATCCTAAGAAATATAAAATTTCTGTAAGCAAAGAAGGAAGTCAGCCTTCTCTTGTTTTTTCCTTGTTTGACAAAAGCAGCCTTCAGTGAAGTGTTCCAGGACCCAATCATTTGCTTCATATGAGAAAAATCTTGGAAAGAAATTGAAACATCTTGATGTTCTGTAAAGTCACTGTCTGTCTTGATGGTGAAATATGGATATACCACCCTTTTCCCCATTTCTCCTTGGATTACTCTTAACAAGATCTTTCAAGGTATTCAGTCATTAATTACAACTTTCCTTTGAATAGTCTGTTGGTTTCAGGCATATACACGCAATCTACGACTGTCAGGGTTCGCTAAGTGGCTCCAGAAATTTTTTTGCTACTGGATTTGTGAATAAAATTGCTGGAAGGCAGATCTGTATGACACTGATATTAATCCTTTGTTCAGATGAAGACACATTCACTTTTTTGTTATGTCCATCACACTGAAAATCCCCTACCTATAAAGAGATCTGAAAAACAAATTTTCTTACAAATGACACCTTATAAAACCTCCTTATCAACACTGAAGGTTCAAAGGAGTGAAGATATGCCTGCCAGCCCTCTTTGATGAAGTATTTTCTTGAATTATCAGCTATCAAGGATCTCCTCAGTACTCCAAACCCTCCTGACTGGCTTGTCACCTTTTAAAATCTTTCAATCCGTCTCTCAAAAAAAACCCTCAAAAAACCGAAAAACCTGCTTCCTGAACTTTGCAAATAGCCCAAGTAGTTTGGTTGATGGTTTTACAGTTCTTTAACTCATTTAGCAACTCCTAGACACTATAAAAAACACCAAGTGCCTTAAAAACACAGGATTCGGCAGGAAGGAGGAGAGACTCCTGTAATTCAAGCCTTCATAAACCATTACATTCCTCAGTTTATATTCCATACATATATAACAAAAAGGTGACCTGAAAAATCATTTTCTCTTCCAATTATCTTCCCAATTCTCTTTCCTCTTTCTAATTCTCCCTAAGCTTACATTGTTTATAGGTTAAGCAAAAGAATGACAAATATGTTCAAAAGTAAATAATTTTGTTTTACTTGTTTGATCAATTTCTACATAATTTAGTACATAAATGATAGAATAACAAGATTCTCATTTGTTTTAGTTATTTCTACTTAGTATTATAAGTGTATACAAACTCTGTACTAAGTAAATATAAATTAAGTTTTATACGAAAGAGTAGGACACAATTAGTATTAACTGTCATGGGTAAGTAACTCCAGTTCTTTATCCAAGTACTGTTAACAAAAGTGCCAGAGATATCAGGAAACTTCCCAGGTAATAAAGTTTCTTTGCAGATTAGATTGTACTAAACCTTAAAGATCTTACTAGTAGGATGGAAAAATTAATTCCAGCACCTGCTTTTCACAAATAGAGCTTCTTCATCAGTTTTACAAGCAACGAAAAAGAATGGGCTTGCTAAAACGAATTCAGATGATAACAGAATCAAACACAGACTGCAATTGTGGATGCCCCATGCTTGGCAGTGTTCAAGGCCAGGTTGTACAGGGCCTTGAGCAACCTGGTCTAGTGGAAGGTTTCTCTTCCCATGGCAGGAGATCTGGAACTAGATGTTCTTAAGGTCCTTTCCAACCGTAACCGTTCTATTATTCTACACCTGGTAAAAAAGGAAATCTATAAAAGATTTTCAGCCATAAAATAAGATGAGTTAACATACATTACATTACATTACGTGCATTTGAACATTATAGTACTTGTAAGGTTTTTTTGAATTTTTTTTTTTTGAGTGCTTCCCTTCGAAACATACTTCTTTCCTTGTCAATATGGCTGGATTAAGCATTAGCAATTATTTTTGTGACCTTTTATGTTCAAAAGCGCTTGAACCCCATTGAAGTTCACCTGGTTCATCGTAGCTTAATTCTCCACTGCTGACAATTACAGTGGAAACCATTCTTTAGTGGGTTAGAGCCAAAAAGACCCAGGTAGGAAATGTCGGCAGCAGCCAGGTTAATAAGGAGAGTTTATCAAAACTTTCTGTGGGAAGATGTGTTTTTTTTTCATAGCAATAAAGGGCAGCACTCAGAAAGCTAATTTGGATAGCACTACATACACCAGTTTGTGCACAGAAATTTACTTCTCTAAGGTCTTTTCTATCTCACTGTTATTGATGTTTTTTTTTTTTTTTGCTTCCACTGTGCATACCACATGATTTGTAACATTCATTCACAGTTGAAGTAAAACCCTAAGAACTGCAATTCAGTTAAAATAACTTGATTTTTTAGTCGCTCAATAATAATCTTGGAGCCTTCTGTGGGTCAGAGAAACTTAGTCCCTCTGAAAGAAAGACACTTCCTAGAGCTCTTCTTACAGTGGAAGTATTTGAGGTTTTACTATTTATTGTAGATCTGAATGGAAATTCTATAAGGTACTTTCCTTCAGCTATGAAAGAAAAGTAAAGGTTAAGTTTGATATTTCTTTACCAGTTTATGCAGTTTTCTGAAAAGATAGACACACTATTAGTTTCTCAGTAAAGAAAGAATAACAATGTGATGGGAATGCATTGATCTATTTAAGGAAGAATTGTAAAGTCAGCATCATTGGAGAAACAAGAATTATTGACTCTGTTCAGTAACATTTGAAGAATTTTATTCTTTGGCTTAGAATTAAAGTGGTCCCATACAAAAAAGTGTTCTACCAAAAAGCTTGTAAAAAGATTTGTATACCTAGAGATATCTATCTGTAAATAAATCAATGACTGTGCATTGCGGTCTAGTGTAACATATATCTTGCTGTAATAAAAAAAATAGGACACGTTGCATAAAAATTGCCAATAGCAGCATATTCAGTGCACACGTGTTATTCCATGATTCATAAGGGAAATAAGCACATATGCCTACCGTTTTATTTACAGCATATACTGGAAATCACCCAAAATCATGAAAAATATAGAATCAAATTTGCAACAAGCTAGCTTGCTCCTTCTAGTAGCAGGAAGCCTGGGATGAGTGAGGCCCAGAAAATTAATAGGTCCACTTCATTTGTGACCAGTTGACAAATAATAGAAACAATCTGGCTTCTGCTATAAAAAGCAAGATAAGACCAAAGAAGATACTCTTAAAAGGCTGTGGAAAACAAGAAAGCGAAAAAAAATAATAAAAAATGAAGTCTTATGGGATTAAACCTTGAAGTCATTGTTCCTGTGAAAGAACTGTAACAGAAGAAAAGATTACGTGTAAGCAGGCAGTGCTTATTTTTGGACATATGTTTTGAATACTTTCTCAGGCAATTATATTAGCTATAGTAGCCTGCTCAGGAGTTCCCTAAGCATGTCATCCTTTGAGTTGTCCCCAAGTGGCTATGTGTTAGAAATGCTTTCATAAAACAAACTTTTCCCCACTTATACACCAAGTGCTGTTACTTGCAGGAAAAGTGCAGATCCCAGCAATTTTGGAGGTGCAGCATATATTAGGTGTTACAGCATCGTCAACAGATTTTAAAAGGCCAAGTATCTGCACCAGCTGGGGTGCAATGTCAACAAATTCCTTCACCAGATGACATGCCTGACATGCTGCCTGCCTGAGCATTGGCACCTTCTTCTCTTGTGAGTCAAAATTCATTGCTCCATATAGCTGAAATTTTGACAACATTGTCCAAACTGACCCTTCTGTCTATCTATATCCTGTGCTCATTAAAGGTATTTGAGAATGTTATCTGATTACATTAATTTCTGTAATATTAAAAATAAAGAAAAAATCTAGAGAGAGACTGTCTGATACAATTTATGGTATGGGCCTATACACATTCTACTTTTCTGTTTAAGTTGTTTTCCACTTTCCTCTTTCAAATAATACACAATTGTGTGGCAGCAGGTAAGGCATTTCTACCTTTGTACCACCTGTATTTTTGACAAATTTGAAGCTCAGATGTAGTCTGAGAGGAAACAGGTGGAAAAAGGAAGGTGCAAAAACATTTTTAAAAAATATTTCTTGGGGGAACAATTAATCATCTTTTACAGGTGCTTAAAGAGGAGAAGAAGCCTCCCAGGTCATCATTCTTTATTAAATCTCTGCAGCACACTCAGCTGCAATCTCTACAAGGAAAACTAACACTGCTTTTACCTATAGGCAAAGCTACTGTGAGCCTTCACATAGGAACGTGTGCACCGTGGTAGATTGAAACCCAAACAGCTTTAGCAGTAGAGAGAGGTGTGTGGTGCAAACTTGGGTGGGAAAGAGGGGCAGGCTTTCTGCTCTGCAATTTCAGAGTTCTGCGTAAGACCACGGACTAGATTCTTCCTTGGGTTCTTCCACCAATGAAGTCCCTGCTTAAATTTCCACTCAAGCTGAGCAGATAGAGAGAGATCAGAAAGTCAGATCTAATCTGACATCAAGTCACATCAATCTGGTGCTTCTGATACAGTAAAGGAAAGAAGCTACATGGACATAAGGCCACTGTTTACCAGAATTACCAGTTACAAGTGATTCCTGGAAAAATTATTTCAGTAGGGCATGACAGCACTAACTGAAATGATCAAGCCATTTCATATGCTGTATTACAGGCCAAGTCTTTACTCAGCTGTTGTTGTTTGCTCTTGTTATGAAAACCAGCCTTTTCATCTGAGCTGTATATAAAACCATTTATCTTGTAAATGTTTGGTCTCCAACACACTTCAGTACTGGGAAAGAAAACCAAATAACTTTTGAATTAATCCATAAAAAGATGAACCCTCCACTCCAACATCATCCTGACAACAAATATGTAGTATTATATTTTCTTATATTAATCCCAGACCCACCAAAACAAACAGTTATCATATAAACGTCCCATATCCCATATTCCATAAATTGTTCCCTCAAGAGATACAAGCTAAAGGTTAGTCATCTATTCTAGCTCTCATGGGGCACCAGACCTGATTCTTGATTGAACAGGCTTTTTGCTCAAGTAACTCCACTGAAGTTAGCATCTCCCAGAAAATAACAGTCATGGTGTTGGTGTGAGCACAAAGAATCAAAGCTACCATCTTTCACGCCAGTCTGAAGTTCTATCCAGATTTTCCTTCCTCTGACATGTTCAAAATACAAGGGTAAGGCAAGCATGCTCTGACAATGGCCAGCTAGCTTGTGAGTGGTGCCTCATGCACCCTGGCATGGGCTCACAGGGCTGCAGCTCTGTAAATATCCCTCATAGACTGTATCTGCACTGAGCTAGTGGGATGCAAAACCCTATTTCTGGGTGGAATTTCAAGCTTCCTTTATATTTCTATGGGACTATTTGTAACATTTATTTATAAATGATTAATATTTCACCATAGTTGTTAATGCATTAGCATAAAAGTAGTGTGTGTGAACAAGAAATCTCTGCAAGCTTTTGGCTTGTGCAGCATAAAACATTGCTTCATACCCAGTGCCCCCATAGACATCAGTTTCTGTTTTAGATAGTCAACTACAGCTCTCCAAGTATAATATAAAAACCACAGCCCTTATTAATGTAGCAAACAGCCTACAGGACGGCTACAGTAGCTGAGTAAAGCGGCAATTTTTTACAGTCACACTCTCTGTTATAACTCATTATATTAATGTATCACTTTAAAGATACATCCTTAAAAGTCAAGAAAAAGTTTTCCAGTAGAACTAAAATTCCCTTTGTGGATCTAATGTGTATGAGATAAGGTTCAGAAATTTTATCTGTAATACAATTATTTTTCTTAACAAAGCATGAGCATCTGTATAGGTCTGCAGGTAGGATTAATACATTTTCGTAACTTTCAGCTTTCTTGGTTAGTTGTTTGGATTTTGGGGTTTTTTTTAGTTTGTTTTTCTGGGTTTGTTTTGGTTTTTTTTCTGGAAACACAAGAAATAATTCAGGAAGGGGAAACTAATTTGGCTTGATTTCAAACTGGAAGGATTTTTTTCCTCCCAGAAGAACAAAAATTAAAGTAAGTGCTGGAGAAATGGTTCTTTGCAAAACTGAGCATGAATACGAAGTGTGGCTTTGTATTTCCTGATCAGGATGGAAAGAGAAACATGGATCCTTCAGACCTAAACCCTAAAATTAATTCAGGGAGCACCATTCAAAGACACTTCCTTTAAGTCAGCAGGGGAGGAGGGCAATGAAAAGCTTGATGAGAGTCTGGTGAATGAAGAGGAAATAAGGGAGGGATGAGGGAAATGACGCTGGACCCTCAACCCCACACAAACTTTTTTTTCATTCACCTTTGTATGCATACATTGTAGTTATTAGCATGGCCAATTTGCAAAGAAAGATTTCCTTGCCCAAAATGTAGACATGACTTTTGCACGGCACTTTAGATTTCCTGGCACTGGAGAAAGAGCCATAGCCACGCTCAGGTTTTTAAGTGAAATATAATCAGAAAACCAACAGTAATGACAGAACTACGTTAGACAGATCTATGAAAGACATCAAAAACATCTATCACTACAAGCCTCTATTTCTGGTATAATCACACTTTTTCTAACACACGCACACAAGAGAATGTCTATAATTGCAAATTATTTATTAATATTTTTGTTACTTAAACTGTCTTGGGTTAGGCCTGCTGTGAAAAAAATTGTAAGGTCAAAAGGGAAGTTGTTTATATCGGTGACTAGACCACATTATTACACTGAGAAATGGCCAGAACATCCTGTTATTGCTGCTACCAGCAAAAACATTGCATGAAAAGAACTAGACAAACCAGTTGCTTGGATTCTCAAAAGGTTTTATTTTTAGCCTAATGACAAAAATGTCTGTGTTTGCACAGGAAACCAGAATGATTGATACAAGGGAGTGGAAATAAAATTCTTCACCTAATTTTCAGTGGTATATTAAAGACTAAACCCCCAGAGTGCCAGAAAAGCATTTAGTGAACCTTAGAATGACAACTTTTTCACCAGGCCCCCACTGCTCCCCACTTCTTTGGTCATGGAAGCTCCTACATGCAAATCAATTCCTTCTTCAAGTTAGGGCATTTTCAGGACCATTCTTCACTGTGCAAGTAAATAATGATGCTATAGAGAACAGCTGGCATAGCTAGAATAGCCTGTCGTTCCCCGAAGGCTTTTCAAGTTGGTCCTGTGGGAATGAAGTCAGAAAGTGGATAGATGTCTTGCTGTTCCCCAGTGGAGTCTTTTGCTGTCTTTACTTATATTGCTTTAAGTTCTTTTTGCTACAATTGTGCACAAGTTATTTATTTAGGGTCAAGAACGTGGATAAAAATATAATCACTCTAAACCAAATCATCAATACCTACTTTCCATAGACCTCAGTGAGGCTTCTGCACTTATTAGGGTCATCTTCCAAGTGCTAATGACAGCTCTAACTTCTAGATTATTTTTGCCCAAGCTAAATTAACATTTGAAAATATGTTGTACTAAGAAAAATGGGTGAAGTCCTGCCTATGCTGGCATCAACAGTAGTTTTGCTACTAACATAGTAACAGCAAAGCTAATATTCCATTGAGGGCAGTAAAAGTAGACTATTTCATTTCTTTTATTGAAATTAGCATCATGTTTCAGTTCTGAATGTTCAGAGAATGTTCATTGTTAATTAAGGTACTTATTAGTGCTTTAGAAATGCCCTAAGGTTTCAGTCAGGAGAAGCGCCCAGTTCTGCTGTAAGTGAAGTGAAATGAAATGAAGTGTAAAGGACTGTTTCAAAAGAAATACTAAGGCTTGCGCCTATACCCCTGTCATGGTTTAACCTGGCTGGCAGCTAAACACCACCCAACCATTCACTTAGTTCCCCCAGTGGAATGGGGGAGAGAATCAGAAAAAAGGAAAAACTCATGGATTGAGATAAAGACAGTTTAACAGGACAGAAAAGGAAAGGAAAATAATAATGACAAAAGGATATACTAAGCAAGTGATGCACAATGCAATAGCTTACCATACACTAACCAATGCCCAGCCAGTCCCCAAGCACTGAGATACCATCCTCTGCCCAGTTCACTCCAAGTTTTATAGTTCAGCATGATGCCATATGGTATGAAATATCCCTTTGGTCAGTCAAGGTCCTGACTGTGTCCCCTCACAACTTCTTGTGCACCTCCAGCCTGCCCAGTGGCAGGGCAGTATGAGAAGTTGAAAACTCCTTGACTTAGGGTAAGCACTGCTCAGCAACATCTAAACCATTAGCATGTTATCAACATTATTCTCATCCTAAAACCAAAACACAGCACTGTACCAGCTAATAGGAAGAAAAATAACTCTTTCACAGCCAAAACCAGAAGCAAAATAGTTCAACTTGCTGATTAGTTAAGTTATGACCCTGTTTCTTGTGCATCTTCGTACTTTCAGAGGGGGAATGCAATTCATCCTCAGTCAAAAGCCTCTATTTGCTTTACAAGAGCAATTTTATTGTGGAAGTGCTGATGGCAAGGGAGAAGATACTTCTCTCAGTTTGAAATACTGGGACTTTGGGTGTGCAAAAGGAACATGTACAGATCCATGCTGTAGCTGCAGAAGCGTAGATGAGATACAGAGAAGCTGGGAGTCAAGGAAAGGCAGATCAGAAAATTCTTAGCTGCTGGTAAAGGAGTTTTACAGTGACTTCATACAGGCTTGTCCATTCTGTAGCTGAAATAGCTTGCACAGTAATTTACATGAACATTTACAGAAAAGACAGGAACATTCTTCAGTGAAGAAATCCCATCCTGCTATTTTGCTCTGCAGTTCTGGGAGTACATATGAAGCAGGTATAAATGACATGTACGACAAATGTCTTCCACTCTGCTGGGACAGACAGAAGAAATGCCATTTTTTCCAAAACTTCCAGAAAGACTTAGGAGGGAAAGGAGACTAAGTATAAAGAGTCTGCTATTCAATACTATGTTTGAGCTGGCTGAAGTCCTCAAGCAATCTTATTCATGCCAGTGGTGAGAAATGGGAGATTTTAAGCCTTTCTTCAAGGCTCAAGAAGTGATGAAGGACAAGCTTTTTCTTCTTGTCTAGAGTCTTTGGGGGCTGGAGAGAAAATGGCCAACACTCCCATCTTGATCCTTACCTCGGACTGCACCAAAAGAAGCATGACCAGAAGGTCAGCGTGGGTGGTTCTCCCCCTCTACTCTGCTCTTGTGAGAACCCACTTGGAGTACTGCATCCAGCTCTGGGGCCTCCAGCATAAGAAGGACATGAAGCTGTTAAAGTGAGTGCAGAGGAGGCCACAAAGATGGTCAGAGGATTGGAGAACCTCTCCTATGAAGACAGAGAGTTGGGCTTGTTCAGCCTGGAGAAGGGGAGGCTCAAGGGAGACCTTATGAGAGTCTTCCAGTACCTAAAGTGGGCCTACAAGAAATCTGGAAAGGGACGTTTTTTACAAGAGCATGTAGTGATAAAACAAGGGGCAATGGCTTTAAACTGAAAGAGGAGAGATTTAGATTAAATATTAGGAAGAAGTTTTTTACTGTGAGAGTGATGACACTGGAACAGGTTGCCCAGAGAAGCTGTGGCTGCCCCATCCCTGTGCTCAAGGCCAGGTTGGATGGGGCTTTGAGCAACTTGCCACTGGACCTAAAGACAAGACTGACCTGAAAAGTATGCAGGTATGTTATTTCAGTGGAGAACCTGAAACTATTCAAACAAAGAAGGTATTCTGGAATACATGCAAACACCATAAGTCATCTGAAGCCAATATATTATGCTTCTAAGCTATGGTTATTTTTTAAAAAACTAAAAGGAAAAGATAAAAGAACACAAGGGAAAGGAAGTAAAACCAGATTATTTGCTTCCTAATAGCCGTACTTTTCTGTTTGCCCTAAGAATGATCTTGAAGCTCAAGGTTAACTTCTAAGCTATATCATTTCACTGCAAGCAATCAGTGAGTGACCATGGAGTGTGGAAGAAAGCAACTCAGGAAGGTCTTCTGGGAGCACCATCACAGATCCCAGCAATACAACAGCCCGCAAAAGATATATGGAACATCCATTAGTATATTCTCCTCCATTAAACAACTCCAGAGGTACTTCCCTCTGTTTTTCTGAGATATGTGTTGTCTGTCTTGTAGCTAGTTCTTAGTTATCTGAAGATTTTGGTAGGTGGCTTGTAAAATCAGAAAAAATTTCCATCAAAGTCATCAATTTTTTTACCGTGCTAAGATACGCCTGTCATCAAACTACTTCTATAAGTACTTCTAAGTTTCCTCTGATTTAAACTCAGAACAAATACTGGTTGAAGATAGATGCTAATGCCAAAAAATCAAAAGTTCAAATTCCAGACACAGCGTATAATCCTATCTTGAATGAGGCCTATGTGTTGCATTTCTATAGCTAACATGGAGGTCTTGTTTTACCAGTGCTTAAATACAGTGCCTGTTCTCATGCCAACATCATCTCCTGGAATTCAACTGTTTGATATTTGCTTTTCTCCTAGGCCCAGGGAACAGTGTGGAAAAGTCATAGGTTCAGCTGCAGCAACAAGGTATGAAGAAGAGGCACTATAAAGAGGAACAAAGAGGTGGGGTGATGAAAGATGAGGTACTGGAGCAGAGCTGCAAAGAGCCCTGAAAACGTATCTGCAGAATAGATGTAGGAAGCCACATGATAAGATAAAGTGAACAGTGTGGGGTAAAGAAATAATAGTATTAAAGAAGCTGAGATAAAAAGAGGATAATTTTCAAAATTAATTAAATATCCCAGGGGGTAGACTCGAGGAGGGGGGGAAGAAACCCCTAGAGTAAAAAAAAACAAAACAGAAAGTAAAAGAAAAGGAGGAGGTAAATAGCAGCTGTGAGAAGGGTTAGGAGTGCTAATGATTAGGCAGGTGATGTATGTTTTTTCATTTTGTGCCAGGCTCTATAAATCTTCCCTCTTACCCTGAACCCAGAGGTGTGGAAGCTTGAGTATAAACTCAGAAGTTTGGACGCTTTTCCAGATCTTACCTAAATCATATAAACCTCCTTATATATAGTATAACATAGCCAGCAGTAACTTAAGAACTCATTTTTTCTTATGCTACTTAGCACAGCTGGATAGATTATTCATACTCAGTAATACTCATAGCAAATACAACCTTTTTTCTGTTGGAGAATGATTTGTGAAGAGGCTTTGAGACTGATCTCCAAAATGTGAAATGCCTCTTGATCCTGTTGATTCCTCTGAGCCTTTTATTTTTTTCTTTTATATAGCTACAGTCTGAAATTCACATTTTGCACGAGTTAGGTGAGTAGACTAACTTTACTCAGCATCATCAAATATGGACTTCTTTTGGTTATAAGCAGAACACGAGGAAATATGTAGCAGTACAGTCTCAGCTTTTATTTCATAGGCTATACAGTATATGTTGCTCAGGTGTAACTGATACCTACCTGAGTCTGCAGAAAGCCAGAAGTAGTGGCTCTAGCAGTGTTATGGCACTCTTCATTTCAAGAGGAGTTAACTAAGTTGTTTTAAATATCAACAATAAGTTTCTTTCTACACTGTTCAAAGCATGTTTTGGAAGGAGGGGAAAAATCTGAACATGCAGATCCACACAGGCTGCTCTGTCTGTTCATTTTGGTATGCTTTTAATAACACATGGGAGGGGTGAGGAGTACGATTGTTCTTATTTTCCTAAAGAGACAGTTCAACTTTCAAAGGTTTGGGAAATGCTAACTTTGGGGGGTTCAGATACCGTCTAAGTATTCACTGCCTCCTATTCGGAGCATGTTATTGGTCAGCTAAGTCAAGGGATATTCTTCCCAATCACTAATTGGGTTAGTGTATCCTTTTAAACCGAGGAATAATGGACGCTCTTGTTTGCAAAGGAATAGCCTCGTTCGCATGCAAATACGGGTATACACACAAATCAGCCATTCCCCAAACCTCCTCAGGAACAAAAACCTTTCTGTCTGAAACCACAGGAGCAGCAGATAACAAGGGGCCTTGATATGGATAGTTCAAACAGCCATTTCAAATTCCTGCAAATGTTCATGAATACTGTTGTTCAATATTCATCAAGTTCTAGCTTTTCCTATGTTATGGAAAGGAAAACAAAAAGTTAAAATAGGATATAAAGGAATGAAGGGTATGAAATAGTTGTGTTTTCCAAACCAACTCATGTATTCAAGTATAGTACTTTTCAGGTTAGTGCCTTGTTTTTGAAAGACAAATGATTCCAAAAAATAAATCATGTAGAAACACTTTTGGGGATTCATTGTTTGTTCAAATTCGACATAGCTCAAGACCAAACAAGAGATCCAATAAGCATGAGATAACCCATAATTTCAGATGCCTAAATATTCAAGATACACAGTATGTAGGCAGATGAGAAATAAGACTTGCTCTCTGAAGATTTACTAGAAAATCTTCGTCAGTTCTCCAAGACTCCTCAAAGAGTGAGTTATGTCTTCATATGGCTATAAAAATAGCTGTTTAACCATAAAGTCTTATACAAAAGTAAGTGAAAAAAAAGAGACTTGCAAAGAGTGACAGCTCCAAGGGTAACTTGGCTCCCTTTCCTCACTCTGTTTTTATAGCTGTAGGAATTCCTTATTACTTTTTCTCAAGCTGTCATCAGAGCAACAGAAACCGCTGTTATTTGGGTTTCTCTTCTCTTCAGATGGAAAGAAAGGGATATAATAAAGGCAGGTCATGAGCAATAGGTTGTAATCTATCCACAAAATAGCCCCACCTTTCCATTTGTTCCTTTGTATTGTGTTTGAACAGACTCCTAGTAAATATGTCTGCTTCACATTGATCATCGCTGATAGTAGCATCCCTAATAGTGGCTCCATCTTGACAGAAAAATGGTAAGCACCATTGTGCGCCGATGTTTTTGTCTCTTTCTGCAGCCACTGCAAAACAAAGCTGTTAATTTATTCGATGAAAGACATGATAGTGAATGTTATGAACAACCCAGATGTTTCCCCACTGATTTCTTAAACAGTAGCACATAACTGTGATGATTGGGAAGCTATTAATTCAAACTACTTGTAAGCAAAAGAAAAAGAAGACCTCAGCTTACATTTTCACTGTGACAAGCTTCTGTGCATGAGATGTCTGTCGTTCTGCTCACTATTTTATAAACCTAACCAGTCAAATAATTCCCCCACTTCTTCTCCATCTGTTTTCTCACAACAGTGTTAATGTTCACTTAAATAACCATAGCAGCATTAACCTTTTGAACTCTTTGTCTCTTGGCTCTGCTTAGATCAGATTTGTGGTCTAGAAAGTTGACTCTTTCCTCAACTTTGACAGATTTTCTTATTATCCCCTGCTGACCTGTAGAGAATTGTACTGGCTCAATTCCTGAGGCACCTACAAGTTTCAGATGGACTCAGCCTCCATATCTGATTGCCTGTCAAGAGAAGCATCAGTGGTATGCTTTTTATTTCAGCTTATTCCCTTCCTCTCAATAGTAATAATGAATTCTTTTGCACTCTTGTGCTCTTCTTTTCAGCAGGCCTTGCATATCACTTTTTCATCCTCAATGCAAAGACCACTTCAGAAAATCTGTCTGTCTCCAAAGAAATTTTTGACAGCACACATAACAACAAACGCTTTAATATGTGCTTTATACGGATCTGATTTTACTGATATTGTCCACAGTAAATTGTATATAAGTTGCATAAGCCACTACCTCTGTGATTCAATCTTTCTATATTTGTGTAAGTACTATTAGTACTGATAACTACGGATGAAGTTAGGTTTAGATAAAGCAAAATGTGGATGAATATGGCTACTCTTCATATATGAAAACTGCAGAAGGAATTATGACTCTAGATTAAAACTGAAACTTTGGATAGTGCCATTCAACACAGAGGCTGATAAGCAGATAAAAGCATAAGCGCATAAAAAAACCAGTTCGGATAAAAATATTGCCTGCATTGGTGAATCTCCAGTAACAGCCCAGGTATGTATTTCAACCCCCAATGCAAATATGACTTACGTCAGCCACTTTTCACTGCCATAGGTTGATTTCTCCTCTTTCACCAGCAGCTGTGCTAATATGAATTACATCACATTAGCCATGTGAGTTACCACAAATCAGCTGGCCTGTAGTAAATTGAGGTGAACTCGAGACCAAGAAAGGGTTTTTTAGATAGGATTGGTGGTGCTGTTTGAGTTATGCTTAGACAAACCAGAAATATAAACACTCAGAAAGCTATGGGCAAATGGTTAAGGAATGACCTTGGAAGACTGAGGAGAGGAAATATAATTGGAAAGGATGCTTAAAATATGGAGCAAGGAAGCTGCTACCTGTGCAATTTTGACCCTGTTTGGAAAACATAGCTTTGATTTGTACAAATTAACAGAAATAAGAATTTATCTTTGGCATCTGAGGACAATAGTCAAAACAAAGGCTAGCAGTAAAGAAAGAGATCTCAAAAATGAGGAACAATGCATAAGAAGTGTAGAAGAAGAAAAACAAATACTGAGATCTCCACCCTTTTAGTGTAATTATCTCATTGTAGCAGTTTCTGTTTTCTACGCTGTAGGGTTTATGTTCTAGTCTCTCTGTAGCTCCTACAGCAAGCTTCCTCCTGCACCATTTTGGGCTTGTTCCGCTGAGAAAGAGCTGTCAGAATGATTGTACAGACATGAGAAAGGCCACAATTGCAAAGTTGGTATTGCTTAGGTGGGATAATCTATAATCAAGAATTCAAGATGGAAAAAAAGCATAGCTAGGAAAGTGCAAAGCCAGATGCAAGGGGGTGATGTTCCAGAATGAATCATAGACTCATAGAATATTTAGGGTTGGAAAGGACTTTAAAAACATCTAGTTTCAACCCCCCTGCCATGGGCAGGGACACCCCACACTAAACCATGCCACCCAAAGCCTCATCCAACCTGGCCCTGAACACCACCAAGGATGGAGCATTCACAACCTCCCTGGGCAACCCATTCCAGTGCCTCACCACCCTCTCAGTAAAGAATTTCTTCCTTCTATTCAATCTAAACTTCCCCTGTTTCAGTTTGAACCCGTTACCCCTTGTCCTGTCACTACAGTCCCTGATGAGTAGTCCATCCCCAGCATCCTTGTAGTCCCCCTTCGGACAGTAGAAGGCTGCTATGAGGTCTCCACGCAGCCTTCTCTTCTCCAGGCTGAACAGCCCCAACTTTCTCAGCCTGTCTCCATACAGGAGGTGCTCCAGTCCCCTGATCGTCCTCATGGCCCTCCTCTGGACTTGTTCCAACAGTTCCATGTCCTTTTTATGTTGAGGACACCAGAACTGCACACAATACTCCAAGTGAGGTCTCACGAGAGCAGAGTAGAGGGGCAGGATCACCTCCTTCGACCTGCTGGTCATGCTCCTTTTGATGCAGCCCAGGATACGGTTGGCTTTCTGGGCTGCGAGCGCACACTGAAGCCAGCTCATCTTCATTTTTTCATCAACCAACAACCCCAAGTCCTTCTCTGCAGGGCTGCTCTGAATCTCTTCTCTGCCCAACCTGTAGCTGTGCCTGGCCGTTCATGCCAAACACTGGTCCAGGCAGCAGCAGGTCTTTGGTTGCCTCATTCATCAGGATGATGAGCACACAAGTGCTTAGCCTAACACTTACTGATTTATAGATATCTTCTGTGGGTGCTAGCCAGTGAATAACCACTTTACACTGTTTCATTGCATATGTTATTCTTGCAGAATATCTTTACATGTCTCTGAAGATGGCTGAACAAGCTGACAAAAGAGGGGTATTAAGGAAGACATGGAGCAGAGAAGGAGCAGTGCCATGACTTCACTCTTGGCCCAGGGTTCTCAGTGTTTCATGCAACAGGGAAATGGTGCTGACATGCGCAAGGAGCACCTGCTGCAACCTCAGTACTTACAGACCCCAGGTGTCTCATGTGGCCCAACAGGACTCGTTGTAGACCGTACTGATTTAACACCACTTGCACAGACTAGTGACATAAATGCCACAGTTTAGCCCCTTGAGTGCAGCATACAATGCTCCCCTATTATGCATAGCTGCCAAGATGCGAGTCAGAAAGTGATTCCTGAAGGAACAGCAAGACAGCTTGCAGACTGCCATAGGACAGTTGGAGCAACTGACAGGGAAAATCAGACACCAGTTAAGTGAGGCACTGATCCAAAGCCCTTTTAAACACCTCGGTGACTCTTTTGAAAATAAGATGTAGGAGCTTTTCAAAAGATTACCCTTAATCTGTCACAGACAGCAAAACAACTTAATACATTTATCATTTTTTTTCAGCTAGTGAATTGAAATCCCACTGTGACAATTCAACTAGTAAGTCAAATTTCTACATGGTAAATGTCTGTCCTAAAATTGCATAAAGTGGGTCCTTTTATCACTGACCTGTCTTGTACATGTAAGGCCTCCTATCAGTGGGAATTTTGTCACTGTATCTAACAGCAGTAGCACTGGGCAACCACCGCTCTTTGTGTCTCTTTGAAATCTTGGTTTATACTACCATGTTTGATCTAGCCACCTCTCAAGCATCAGCTGCCAGCTCAGGTCAATAGACACAAGCTCACTTGTTAACCTGTACCCAAAGAGCCAAGGACTACTTTTAACCATCTAGCAACTTTTCTTCTTACATTATTCTGAATGCTGATCTTCTCAGCAAAGTAAATGAGCTTTCTTTTCCCCTTTTTGTAACGATTGCCGGCTTCTGCTTTAAACAATAAATCAGCCCTCTGTCAAGCTTGTAAAAATCCTTGAGATGCAGTGCAATAAAAATCTGTTTTGTCTTTCATTTTATATCCTGCTTCTCAAAAAGTATCAATATTTGCTCTTCAGACATACTGTTTGGGTATTAAGGTATTTCCTTCACCATCTTCAAAAGCTGATTATTCTAATGCAGCTCAGGAAAAGTCTAGTATTTGCCTTCTTTCAAGTCAGAAATATGCAGAGTTTTATTTTTTAAAATTCTGTTAGATTATTCAGTATTAGATATATTCAAACCAAAGTCATCTTAATACTAAAAATCAAAGTGTCGGATATTAAATGCTCTGGTTAGTGACAATTAAAGAGCAGTAGTTGCTTTGGAGTAAGTGCATATTTCTCAGTGGCCAGATATAATTTTGAGGTCTTATCCAACTGAGCATGGAATTTTTAAATACCCTGTTCTATTATATCCATTCTATTACACCCATTCTTTCAGCAATTTCCTTGTAAAATTAGATTTGTGGAAGGTTTCTGTCCCTTGAAGCAGTGAACCAGAGAACTGCAGTAATCTCTGTTGCCTCTCATGCCATATTTAACCTTATACATGTATTAGATACAGATTAACATTTTGTCTTGGAGAGGCTTACGTTTCATAGAATATGTCAGTGTTCCATTTGAAAAAAATCAATATACCCTTCATGCTTTAGGAAAAATAGGAGGATATTTTCAGCGTTTTCCCTCATAGGCACAATTCTCAAGCTTTTTCCAGTGCGACTGGAATAATGGCACTATCATGAATATTGTTTTTACAGTGTAATGAAACCTCGTTGAACAAAATGGCTTTTTTTCAGTCACATAAATCATTATTTGCAACCTACTAAAATGTGACAGTATGAAACTTTTTCCAATCTAACAGATCTCTGTGGATTTAAAAATTTAATTTTGAGTTCAAGAACATGATCTCCAGGAGAGAGGGGATTCCGCTCTGGAAGACTTATAAAAGCCAGGAGGCATGCTATTTTGTTTCATACCAAAGAAAGAAAGTGGGGAATAAACATAAACATCATGTGATAACACTAGGCAGTCCTCGCGCTCCCCTAGGTTCCAAGGTAGCAATGATGGCTGAGCACAGATGCACTGCACTCTGGTCTAGATGAATACCACAACCTGCGGTGCAGCCATGCTAATTAGACCAAGCCAGAACCTTCAGGCCCACTGTGAGTGTGGTGGGAACATAATGCAGTCTCCAAACATGCTGATGAAGATATGCCTGTTCCACATAGAGAACTGATCACTGCATAGTGCCAGCCAAGCTAAAGCGTAATAAGGCTGGTGGGGGTTAAAGTGGCACAGGAGGAGTGGGGCAGCTGGCCTTGTCGGGGGTATCAGGTCCGGTGGACACCACTCTTCCCCTGGCTGCAGACCTCTCCTCTGCTTGGCTCAGCCTTCCTCACTTCTTGGCAGCCACTGCTGTTCCATATTTAAGGTTTCTGTGCTACAGTGCAAGAAGGGAGGGAGGAGGGCACTGGGGAAAGGGGAGTGGCATGACAGGACCACCCAGGTGCTTTTCCAGGTGAGGAATGAGGGGGAGAAGAGTCTATTTGCCTCAGGACCCAAAACAGCTCTTGGTGTAGGTTCTAATAGAACTGCTGGAACAATGAGACCTGCAAAACACTTGTAAACACAAGGGTGTATTTTTCTTTTTTCCTTTTTCAACTTACTTTCTCTTCACTTTTTTCTTTCTTTCTTTCATTCCTTTTTCCTTCTTTCTTCCTTTTCTTTCTCTTTCTCCCTTCTTTACTTCCATATTTTTATCTTTTTGTCTCTCTTTTCTTTTTTCCTTTCTTTTTAGTTTTTCTCCCTCTCTTTCTTGTGTGCTCTCTCTTTCTCATTCCCTCATGTACAAACACACACACAAACACACGCTACTTCTCCAGAGAACACCACTATATACTTTAATGGTAAAAAGCACCAAGGACTCTCAGCAGTATCAAAAACAGTGTTATTGCTCCAGCAGTTTAATTCAGAGATGCTCCCCATAGATCAACTGCTATTTTAAAGCATAGCTACATAAAGAGTTTATTGCAAAAGAAGCCAGAGTATGCATTTACAATATCAGTTTTGAAGCAGGAGTTGTCTGAAAACAGCCCTTATAAACATTCACGGGCCATGAGAGATAAACGGAAAGTTGATGCCTATGTTGACTGCAGTAAACCACTTTTTCTTTTGCTTAGGGGAAGGGTGCATGCAAAGGCAGTTTCTTCAGAGTAACTGTATGTAAATCGACATCCTCACTTATCTGACAGATATACTCATAAAATAAAATCCTTTAACATAGTGTTCAACTACTAGCAGATCCTAGAGGGAACATTATCTTTGTTATCTGGGAAGTTTAAAAGATTTTAGTTTTCTGATCTTCAGTCATTATCTCTCAGACAGTGGTACAATCTAAGCATTAAATTTAGTGGACACGTTTACAACATATTTACAACAAAAAAGATTATTGCAGAAACAAAAAAAAAGTATAGAGGGTGAAAAAGAGAACTTAATTTTAGTTAAAAACTTGGATTTTACTGTCATTTTTGTGAAAATTTCTCATTTCAGATTTTTTTCTACTAACAAAATATCTGGCTAAAATATTTCATAAATTTAAAAAACTCAGTAAAATAATATGCCTTTTATTGAGGGGAGGTCAAAAAATTGTGTCAAAATTGCATCCCTTGAAATATTGTTAATGATGTTATGGAAAAAATCAGAAGTGCAGGCCTCAGGTAATTTTTACTATAGTAATGTAGCTTCCCCAGAGGTGTAAATTATTCTCAAAGTTAAATAAAGATTTTTCTTTAATGAAGAACAAAATACTAGCAAAAAACAAAGTTACACTAACATTTGAATTCAACACTAAGAATGAATCAATCTGAAATTACATGTAACACTGCTCCGCATCATTCCTGAAGCAGCGGAAGCATTTGAATCTTCTCCAGTTTAAAGGGATGGAGCAAAGGGTGTTTTGAGGACCTTTCCATCACTGCTTTTCTGTAATGCTGTGCTCAGAAACATCCATAAAACCACCGTTCCAGATGACACTGTATTGTTTTCTTGCCTAGAAGACAAATAATGCAATCCTACTGCCAAATAATACATTATCTTGGTACTATCTCACACTGTCACTTTCTTCAGTTATTGAGCTGGAAGAGGCTTTTTTAGTACATCCTGCCATAGTGGGGGCAAGATCAATATGATGGTGTGTGCTGTCCTAAACCCTACACGCGAAAGTCCATGGTCTCTCTAAGAAGCCTGTTCTAGCCTCTTTTGGTTCTTGTAGTCATTCTTTTCCCTCAGAAATTGCGAAGGAATATGTTTCACATCTTTCCTTCAGCAAGTGATTGTAAGTAATTGATCACAACCCTCGTCATAGCATCTTTTGCACATTAGAAGGTCCCTCGTTAGTCTTTCCTATATCAGACAAAGCAAAAACAATCCCCACTGTCACAGGACATCTAACTTCTTTTGCTTCTTGGTACTATTTTATGGACTCTCACTAGTTTTTCTTGAAGCGTGATAGCTGCAAGTGAAGATGAACCTTGGGCTGATGAAACTTAAATACTAATGGGAAGTAAAAAACTACCTGCCTCTTTATGTGTGTAATACTCCGGTTAATATATTCCTGAAGAGGATTTCCTTCTTTCTCTTGCAGTAGCCACACAATAGTTGCTTCAAGACTTTGTATTTGATGAGTGCTTGCTGTAGGATACCACAGGGTACTGCTGTCATAATTCTTCAAACAGCAGTATGGCACACACCTTCTATGGGCAGAGCCAGGACTGTTGGAATGTAGATGCTTGTGTGCATGTGGGTCCCATTCTAATGTGAATTTGCAGGTGTGAGGCATATATACCAGAACCCACTAAATTTCTCCTGACTGCAGTAGTATAGACATAAATGTTATTAAGTCTTATTAAGGTACAATAGATATGATCCAAGGTAGCCTCCTGCCTTCTTTTTTGTATTTTAACCACCAGCTCTTTATTCTTTTTGTTTTCTTATTTGGGTGTTGTGTTGGGCTTTTTTCCTTTTTTTTTTTTTTTTTTTTTCTCTTGGACATAGCAGTTTATGCTAATCTATATTGGCTTTTCTTCACAAATTTCTTTACACAGTTTATCATTACCATCTTGTGTTCCACTTCTGTCATCCAAAGAGCTTGCACATTTGTCATCTTATGTCACTATCAAATTTCCTTTTAAACCCAAGTTCTTAACTAAACCATGAGGCTGAGCCAAGTTCAGGACAGACACGTCATTACTGTTTACCTGGATAACAAGTATTATTTGCAAATATCAAAGCAGTAAAGAATGTTTAGTATGACAGTTTGGGGCAGTGGGGAAGAGTTAATGGTCATTAACCATGGCTGTTTGAAAAAATTATGTTTACATCAATTAAAGAGTCAACAGCCACCAAGTAAGGAAAAGCATGAGGAAAGATGAAAGCCACTGCAAGAAAGATAAATTCAGACCCTGGCAAGAAAATTGAAGGCCTGAACAGGAGGGAAATCTAATGAAATGATAGCAAGAAAGCAGCAGAGGGAATTAGAGAAAGACATCTTTAACTGCTGTGACTCACATGTTTCAAGTTGTTTCTATGGTCACAGAATAAGACGGTCAAATCAGATCAAATAACGCAGGGCAGAACTGAAAAGTACAATTAGGCCATAGTCAAAAAGTAATTGCTTTTCCATCCAGTAGAGATTGCATGTTATTTCTTGGAACTGTACATTATTATCTAAATAACAGATACTAGCCAGTGATGAGACTAGGAATAAATTAGGGGGAAAAAAAAGCTAAAAAGCCACTTGGCTAAATATTATAATTTTATATTTTACATTAAAGCTCAGATAAACTTGAAAGTTGGATACTGATGGGTCTTACCATATTTGTGTTAACTCGCCAAGGGTCTAGAGAAATAAAGAATGCAGCACAGAACTAAAACAGAGTAGCACTGAAAAAAATATTTTTTAAGTTACCAAGACAGCTAAAGTAGCATTTCCTTTGCTCTATACTCTTTGCATTTTAGTCTTTTCATATTATAATTTTGATTATGATATATATCCTATTCTACTGATGAAGCTGGTACGTTAGATAACTTTAACTCTCTATGGAGTCTTATTTTTACTTCATCATTCTTTATCTCAGCCACACATTTTTCCTTATTTTCTCCACAGGACATGAGATATTCTTCACAATGCATGAAGTCTTCACATTTTTGTCAGCCATGTATCTCTCTATAATAGTTCACTAAAAAAGTCAACTGTTTTGCAGTGCTGAAGCCAATCCTTGGCTGAACTAAATGACACAGCACTCTGATGCTAGTGGAACTTCCTAATTTACTCTAAATGCAGACATGACATAATTCAGAGTTTTAAAAAGTATACCTGTCCTTATGAATTCTCAGAGATATGTTACCCTTAGTAACAAATCTTCATTTAGCATTGCAAGAATCATCATGCAGCACCTGAAAATCAGTAGGACCACTCCAGTACTGATGGAAATAAAGTCCAAAGTAGTGTGAGTCAGCCTCTCCAGTCAACAACTGCTTGGTTTTGGGTTTTTTTTCCAGAAGCCCAAATTATCCTATTACTTACAGCACACCAGTAGCTACCAAATCCAAAGTTTTGCAAATCATTCCCACATCAGAAAGAAAGCATGCCAGGGTCATACTACCTGAGCTACTGTCACCCCAAACCAGCAATATTTCTGCATAGCATTATCACTTAAAAGAACATCTCCTACACAAAAGTAATTCCTTCATCTCCATCTGCCAGCCCTGGAACCAAGAGGGTTAAACAAGCTATAATTTATTTCTACCAAGTGAATAGAAAATTAGGATCTTTCACTTTCTCTCTTTCCCTTGCATCTGTAAAAAAAAAAAAAAAAAAAAATTCACTAGAAATTATGATTTCATCAGATGAACTGAAAATCAAGAAATAGCCCACTTTAAATATTCACACCATCTTGATTAAAGCAGGTGTCTCCAAGCCCTATTATTGCAAAGTGATTGTCAGAATTTCCATTGTAAATCTCTTCCCTCCTTTTCAGTGGTTTTATACTTGTGCCTTGGCTACAACAGCACATTCCAGGCTGGAATTTAGGCTGGCTGATTATTAAAAAGAGGAGAATTTTCCTTTAAAAATCATATTAAAAGAATTGTAGGACTAATAAAATGTTGGCTTTTCAGTATGGTGGAAAGGCAGGACACATTTTTATATGTTACACATATTGATCCAAAACAGTAACCACAATCTAGTGGAGAAAGCAGATCTGAAAAATTGTCACATTTCCCCAGATGTCAAAGGAACACTCTGAGCTACCAGCCCACTATGCTATCTTACTTTGCTTCATTCCTTGCAAATTCTGGAATAGAACAATGACATGGGACAGAAAGGGATGTAGTTATTCTCTCTAATTACAGAAGTCACAGGCCTCACTATCATATCATGCATAGTCTTTACTATGTTTACTCTCCTAACATACTATGGAGTACAGGAATGTTTTTGTTCATTTTGTAGATAAGAAATAAACAGAAGAGTTTTCACCTACTAAACTCAAGGTTGAACATCAGGATACAAGCCAGTTCTTTTCTTGTGTTCTGTTTAGGCTATGTTCCCACTAATAAAATCAACTGTCTCAAGAGATGCACCAAGACACATACCTAGGCACTGAAAATTAACTGTAAATGCTTTTAAGTGAGTACCAGTGTTATAGCAGCTTGTGGTTTTTGGCCAATGCCAATTAGTACCCTCCCAAGCAACTCTTGGGCATGGCTCAGAGTTAGCACTGGCCAGAACCATTCCTAGCAGGAAAGAGAGTTTAATAGCATTGGCATTAGCTGTTCCCTGTCAGCTGGACAGAGAGCAGTCCCAGACATGTTTAATTTATGATTACAGAAGCAGCCAAAATGGTCACCACGAGCTAGCGCAGTGCGTGAAAGCCACATCTTTGTGCTGAGTTATGCCTATGCTAACAAAAGCTTTTCTCATCTTCGAATATAAGAATCCACTCTCTAGCTGTCATATTCTACAATACTTCACCATGGTTGCGAGTGTGGTCTTTTCTCCTCTTTCCATCTTTATTAAGGTTATATACTGATTATCAGTGTAGCAGCAATTTTTAGTGCAACTCTGAGTGAAAATTCATGCATATTAATGCTTTTATGAAAGTAGAAATATAACTGCTCAAAGGAATTGGCAATAAGACACAGACTGCTTTTTCTATGCACTCTCTGTAACAACATTTCATAAGTATTTTATTCTCTTTTAGTAAAGATTCAGTGTTACAGGTCCATAAAATGAAAACATGTGTTCTCTTTAGTATGCATTCAGAGTGAAAATCGCTTCACTCACATAAAACCTAATAATTGGACGTTATGTAGGGGAAGTCTGAAAAAAGAAATGAAGTCTCCTGTGAAGTGGCACTAAAGATGCTTTGCAATCTTGACACCAGCCACAAAAATGCCTAAGCTATCATTCCCCCACTGGCTTGAGTAAACACTACATTTTCTTTACATCTGCACGCAAAAACTTCTAGGACACAAACCTACACCTAACTGAAATAATTTTTAAAAAAGGTAAAGAAAGAGTCTATTATTAATAAAATACATTGTTCATTTGAAAATTATCTTCAATGCGGTTTTTAATTATAAAGCCTGGATGTAATAAAATGGTATCAGTGACATTGATTTAAATATAGATTGCTGTTCAAGCCTTTTTAAATGTCTGGGGTCACAGAGGATGGAGATGAACTTCTGCTTCCTAAAATCCAAGATGCTCACCAAAGCCTTCCTTTCTTGCCACAAATAAATGGAACAGAGAGTTGAATTTTTTAATGCTGGGCACAATTTCATGCATCAAGAAGGGAATTTTTGTTTCAATTCTGGATTCTGTATACACTTTGGTTACATACCCTCCATTTTACCTCATTTAAGTTTTAGCATACCAACCTACAGACTCATCAATACTGATGGGAAGCTTTTATCATTCTAAGGAGGCTGAGCCAAACACTGACTCAAAGACAGCTTTTAAAAGGAACATAATGAAAGTGATGTCAAATTCAAGCCCACAATCAGCTCCAGAACACTGACTATTTTTTTCATGTCCCCTTTAAGGTATGTAACAAGTAGTATTAAAAGTGCCTTAATGTTTAAAATACAGATTTGTTTCAAACTACAGCTTTGAATATAAGGGGTGGAAGATTCGATAATGTAATTGAAATCTTTTTATGATACCACTGTGGAAACATTGAGGCAGCAATAACTCTCAGTAGGATTACATCCTGGCAAGAAGAAAAGCAAAATGCCTGAAGTGATCCCACTGTGTGTTAATCACATGGTTAATTTGTTAAATTTGCATTTCATTTGTTTCTGTAGCTTGGCAGAAATTTTATTGATAAGGGCCTTTTTTATTGTTTTGGTTTGGGTTTGTGTTTTTCTTTTCCTTTGTCTTCCAAGAGATTCTGCATTGATCAATCTGTTTTCTGTCTGCAACTCTGTCATAATTAGTGACTGACTATGTAGCTGGGCAAGAAGAGTTAATGATAGGGCATAGTCTTTTGAGTAGTCTCTTGTTGTGTAATTGTTGCTTTTCTGGGTTCGTAGGTTGCATGCAATTTGTTTTGGTTTTGATCTTATTTTCTTGAAAAAATGCTTTAAGATAAGCCTCTCTCAGTGATTTTTTTTAAGTCTTTCTTCTTTGTTTGATTAATTTTCATCCTCCTGATTTCCTTATTTTCCTTTATAGTAAATGATTGGGGTGAGAATTCTAATATGGAGCCAAGTGGAGAATCCAGCTCTCTTGCTCCCCCCAGCTGCTGAAGAAAAATAGCAATGGCAATAAACCCTGAATTGTGCTCATCACTTCTCTAGCCAGACATTTCAGCAAACTAAAACCAAACACTTTTGAAAGAGAAAAACATTTGCATCCGGACTTAGACACTCAGGAACAAAAAATTCCTGCATAGCAACAAGTTCAGCCCCCTTGCTAACCCCCAAATAATATATCACAGGAGAATCTAAAGCTAAACCAAGCATTTCTTACCCATCTTGCAACTCAGTGGAACCAAGCATAAGTATATCCTTGGCTGGATCACAGTCCATCTAAAATGTAGGATGTTGCAAACCCCCTGGAGTAACAGAAGAACTGATGTATGAAAAAGCTAGGACACAAACTTATTAGACTTCATAGACAATACAATTAAACATCCTTCAAAACAGGTAGACAACTAGTCCTTGGTTATTTATAAGGGATTCCTCTAGAAGTATGTGTTTCTTATTACTCTATGACTGACTTAAAGGATCCGTATTGCATTTTGCATTGCCTAAAAACTGTAACTGCTTTTCAAGGACAAATCCAAAAGACAGCACTATATAATGAATTATCACTATTATCCCCCAGGTAAGAATTTAAGGCACACTGGTTTTGATTGGAGTAAGGTCTTAGAACAAACATTTAGGGGATCAGGAAAAGGAAAAATAAGTTGCAATGGCAGACCCAAGGTCTCCAGGTCTCACAGACACTTCTAATTTCTATTTTTTTTTTTTTTTCTCTCTGCAGGAACAATCACATACCCCTAACCCTTTTTTCAGGCAGACTAAAACATGATATTTGCATCCCTGATTCATTGTGACTACAAGAATCTTCTTTGGATAAATACAGGGTTTCATCTTTCAGTTGTTCCAGCCTTCTCTTGCAATCAGTTTCACTGCTTCATTCACTGGCATTCCTTCTGACACCCACAGTTCACTAGTGGATCAGCAAGCTCAGTTTCTACAGGCGGAACTATATTCCCAAACAAAAATCTTTTACACTGATGAAACCTTTAGAAGATCTCACCACTCGTTATTGTGTCCAGAAAGGTGGAAACTGCCAAACTCAAGAACCTACTCAATGCTATGGCATCTCTCACCCAAGGGTATAGGAAATGAGAAGAACATTTTCCTTTAGAGGAAAGAACAGAGAAGAGGTCCATCTACATCTGTATTGCATTCCTTTATTCTCAGGTATGACACATGCCTGCAAGAGACACTTTCTGCTAGGACAAATCCTTCAAGGAGATCATTCAACAGTCTGAAAGAAGACTAACATGCACAGCAGAAGTCTGACAGAGGCAGTTGGGAGGGGATAGCAAACTGAGAAATGTGCAGCAGGGAATTCTTTGATCCTGTCTTTTCTTATCTTTCTAGAAAGAAGGTAAATGGTTTGGTCTTTGCACTCTTTCAGAGAATACCATCTACCAGGAAGCACCTGGCTTCTGTTTTGAAGGCCTGTGGGGAGTTTTAAGGCCATAGTACATTTTCTGACAGATGAATTTTCAAAAAAAACATAGTTAGAAAAAGAACATGTTCAGCAGGCAGTGGAGAGCTTGAAAGGCTGTTTTCACTTTCTCATAGTTAAACAAGAAATACCTATTATAAGTCAATGCAATAACAATAGCAGGCCACTATCTCAGGGTCTGGACAGTAAAGTGGTAAGGAACACAAATCATATCCGACAATATGTGAGGTAATAAAGTCATCTTCTAGGTTCAGCACTAACTGGTGTTCAGGCTAGGTTATAACATCAAAAAGGATCAATGTCGACACACATTTTCAAAATCTGGTGCCACATTTGACTGCAATTTTTTTCACAGTGGCTGTAGTATCTCTGATGTTTCATCCTCTTTAGCCACATCAAAATTTGAACCAGGAATAAAGTCCTCTCTAATTTTGCTTGTGACATAGGTCGCTGTCCAAAGTCACCAAAATAAATTGTGAACTTAAAATGTCAAATTCAGAACTAATTTTTATTCTCTCAGTCTCGCTAGAACTCATGCTGATGGAATAATTCAGACACATCCCACCTAATCAATCAAATGATTAGAGAAACACCAAACCAGACTTTGACACTCAGGTTTGACAAAAAATCCTACCTATCAGTCCAACTCCAGAATTTGATATAAAAGGGTCCAAAAATCTTTCCTTCAGTGTTCTTGATTTGTGAATATAAAAGATAAAAAAAAAAATATCAGACTATCGCTTTTAGTTGTTGTCCTGGGTTCAGCAGTAGCTGTCATTTTTTCTCCTTCTTAGTAGCTGGTGCAGTGCTGTGGTTTTGACTTTCAGCCTGGGAACAGTGCTAATAACACTGATGGTTTTAGTTGCTGCTTAGCAATGTTTAGTCTGACCAAGGACTTTGTGAGTCTCATGCTCTGCTAGGGAGGAGAGGAAGCCGGGAGGAAGCAGAGACAGGACACCTGACCCAAACTAGCCAAAGAGGTATTCCATACCACAGCACGTCATACCCAGGATGTAAACTAGGAGTTACCCTGAAGGGCTAGTTCACTGCTCGGGTCGGGCGAGGTATCTGTCAGCAGGTGGTGAGCGGTTGTATTCTCTTCCCTTGTTATTTCTCTTATCATTATTATTATTGGTGGTAGCAGTAGTGATTTGTGTTATCTCTTAGTTACTGGACTGCTCTTATTTCAACCCGTGGGAGTTACATTATTTTGATTCTCCTCCCCATCCCTCCTGGAGCCAGGGAGGAAGGAAGGCGGGGGGGGAGTGAGTGAGTGGGCTGCGTGGCTGAATTGCCAGCTGGGCTTAAACCACAACAGTTGTATTGCCCCAAAAGAAACTGATTTATTTAATCTCCTGTTACTATCAGAACTACCCAAAAGAATAAAAACAAGAGAAGAAACTCTTCACCCATGTTCATAGAAAATCTGATTCAGGAAAGCATTAAAAAAACAAACAAAGAAAATAAAAAATCAATACAAGTACAATATCAGTAGTGGCTCCATTATTTTAATCATTCTGTAATGAAGGACCTGTTAGATATATTAGGAGAAAAAAACTAGTCCAGTAGTGTCCACTCCTTGTGAGCTCATATATATTGTACATAGAAGAGAATCCCCTAAAGAGAACTCCTTAAAAGTAGCTAATTAACATATAAACCACAAATGTCGGAATATCATAAATATTCAAGTAGTGATGGATAGCGGGATAAACCCTGAGTGTATGCCATAAGTTTTTTATCTCCATAGCTATCTTGAGTTGGATATTTACAGTAAATTACAGCTGCACATGCTTTACTCCAGAGCCATATGTTTTATTATTCAACCAGATGCAAGCTATAAAACTGTTTTATCTATTTTGTGGTTCAGCCTAGTACTAATAAAATAAACTACAAATACCTGACTTATAGCTTTGCTGGCATTTTTGCGCTTCAGTGAAGTGCAGTGCCAATGCCCCATGCAGTGAAAGTGATCTAAGAAAATCATATGTTCCTCATATTTCTTATACTTTCATAAGGACCTTAAATATTTGAGTGAACACTGTTGAGCTATAGCTTGTTCTTTTATTGTTTTTCATCACATAGACTATCACCATCACTGATAATTCATTTTTGTTTCTTGTAGATTGGAACGGACATTGTAAGGGGCCTGCACTCTTTCTTGCTCTTACATCCCTGATTTTCTCTAAGCATTACAAGGTAGCATCAAATTACTAAAATAATCATATATCATAGGAAGGATGTATTTAGTTATATAAAAAAGATAATGTTGTAATTAACAAGACTTTTTTCTAAATATTAATCTATCTTATTAAACCTTGGAGACAAGAATCTAAAAATATGAATATGTCTTGCCACTATTTGGGGATTATGATACCTTTAAGCACCTGTGAAAGCTGTCCTAAGTGCACACACTGATGTTTTCCATTTATGTCAAGTGTGTTGGAAGAAAAATTCAGCCTTCATATTACTGGCTTTGCAAAAAAAAAAGTGTTTTCAGAATTCTATTTCAAAAGTGTTTTAGAATCCTATTTCTCCTGTGGAATGTGACCGTAAGCAACACAGCATATAATAGAGGTAGAGAAGACATAAAGAATATTGTGAAAAGATCACAAAATACAGCCAATATTCTGAACACTTTTAGGTACACTGCTGGCCTTGGACTAATACACTTAGTCTCGAGGTTGTCATGGACATCTGTTAATAAGTCTCCCTAGCCCAACAACATTCGACTCTCAAAATGCATACCCTATCAGACTAATGAGGAACTGAATGCCGAATGTTTATCAAAGGGGACTCTCTTCCATTCCATCCACCTCTTGCATACTTTCAAAGAATTAATCTATTTTAACAAGGGACCCTCTCCCTGTTCTATGGCCCCAATTCAATCTCTAAAACAGGGGATTAAATCCAACATTCTACAAGTTGAAATTAAAGTGGTTTTGGTTGTTGTTTTTCAAGCTACTCTGAGTGCTAATTGGGGTAAAATCTGCAGCTTCTGGATTACCATTCACATTTCCATTAACAGAGGAGTAAAACCTTGCCAGAAGTACCACAAGGCCTAAGTAAAATGAAGTCTTTTAACCCTTTCTCAGCATAGTAAGCAGGTATCAGTTAGAGGAACACAGGCAATTTAAAATGTTTTGGTTGCTCTACACAAAATAATGAAGTTAAACTAAAAGTACTGTGTCATTTTTTACTTCTCAAAAATTCTTCAGATTTCATTATGATTGATTAAAAATAATTGAGCAGATGTTACAGACACTAACGCTTTTAAACGCTTTGTGCTTAGATTTAAATCTGAAATAACGCAGATAAAGGAAGTGTGAAAGATTTCATACCATGGTCCCACAAGTATTCGTAAAATGTAAGTGCTGTTTAGATACTTTCCTACGCCTGATACTTTATCATTTTTATGTTGTTGCTGAAAAGATAAAGTCTCAAGTGTGAGTTCCTGTGATAAACACATTTTCTTTTGGATCATGAATCATATACAATGTAAAAAGATGTTTTCCTCTCAAAAAGCCAATATTGTGAACATCTGGTTCATACCCTTCTTAACAAAATTTGTTCCACTGCTCTATTACATATAAACATCTGTCATTTATATCAAGTAGTTGAC
Organism: Psittacula echo; assembly: GCF_963264785.1. Taxonomy (NCBI): domain Eukaryota; kingdom Metazoa; phylum Chordata; class Aves; order Psittaciformes; family Psittacidae; genus Psittacula; species Psittacula echo. The sequence continues at coordinate 68,537,722 of NC_137736.1, read as the reverse complement.
AAATGCTCTATCATGAATTCTAAGAACTGGCATGCTAGATAGTTAAATATCTTTCATACAAAATAAAAAGTGTTTGTGTTGAAAATAGAGTCTTATTCAACAGAGGTGAGACTTCTTTATCAAACGAGAAAATGGGTTAAATTTGTATCAACAGTCTTAAATTTTCTTTCCCCTGACAACTGTATGTAAGTACTGTAAAGCACTCTTCACTCTTCACATAAGAGACAATGACGTGCTACTGGATGACACTGTATAGATACTCTTTAGTAAATGGTTTTGTCTACCTAAAAGACTGAATGTTTTGAGGAATGCCAGACCATTGGTGTTTTCCAGATATTCATAGGTAGACAATTAATTTATTAAATAAATAAATAAAGCTCCATTTTCTGCTGGTGTTCAGTGTTAAGAAATTGTTTTGTTCCTTTGCTTTGTTCAAAAGGGAAGGGACAGCCACAGCCACAGAGACAAGCAATGCTTTCCAGGAAACACTCATCCTCCATAGGTGTGGAATCAGTTCCGCCTCTTCTTTTTGGGACTTAGAGGCCCACGAAATAAAAATGTGGGGCAGCTATCACTCATTTTTGTAGTGCCCCAATGACAGTTCAAGCACAGGGAAATCACTTGATTTTCCTTGAGGCCAAACGGCTGTTGTGCAGTCCCCTCCCCATTCAGAAAAGAGCAACAATCTCTTCCACAGCAGGACAGGACAAAACTCTCAGGAGGCTTCAGCCAGAATCACCACAGGATCCTGTTTCCTTGAGTACTAAAAGTTAGAAATGGGATGCAAATAGGAGGGGCTTTCTGTTATTTTGTGATTCATGACTCCAAGAAATTAATCCAAAATCTATGTATGACATCCAAAACCAGCTGGTTTGGGTACAGTCCACCATTAAGAGCAAGTCAAGATGTGTAAATGAGGTGTCTCCTTCTCTCCATTGACTGTACAGACTAAACAGAAACCTGGCAACAATTAATAGGAAAATGGATTGCATTTCCTAAATGAGGTGCATGAAGTGGGCAGTCTGCACCTGGCTGTATGAGCTTTAAATTTGCCACCCTTACTCACAATGCATGAAGTATTTTTCATAGCTTTCAGGACAGACATTGCACAAGACATTTGTAACTAGCTGAAAACAAAGAAACCCTGTGATTCACTGTGAAAAAGGATATTTAGTTAGATGCATGACAGAGCCAGAGGCAACTTTGAAGCTGCAAATGCAATTACCACTGGCCAGAGGCATTCACGTTTCACTTGAAAAAAAAAATAAGTTAAAAAAAGATAGTTTGTTTGTATTTGTCCGGTTTCTGTCCAGAGGAGAACAGCATAAAATTTGTCCAGTCTTAGGAGATATGGAAGATCCTCCCTAGGAAGAGAACATGAGTGGAACAGGTCCCTTTACTACATATATAACAAGATAATTTTGTCAACTTCTGCCTTCCTCCTGCCCTTATTATAATAGGCTGAAAATTGTTTTTTCATTGCAAGATGAGCAAAAAATATGGAGCAATTTGATATGCAGCCTGTACTAACATTGAGAAAGCCAAATTTACTGTCCTAATGAAATCTATTACAATATAAAAATGGTGTGTTTATTAATAAAGCAGAACATTATTAGATTTTCCTATTGAGCTAGAGCATTTCAAGGCCATTTGGGGCAGGGAGAGAGAGCAATGCCTTTACAGTACATTCTTTGTTTCCTTAACAATGATCACCTGTCGTACTTTATTCCCACAGTGGACCTTTTATAGCAATTTGCTATTCTGACCTTTGCGTACATTTTTTGCAAGCTTTACTCTGGGACCGTTTAAGCTGGGATGGGTGGGCATATGCTGAGTAGAGTAGCAAAGAGTAGGGAAGGATTAAATTTCAGTTGTGAACTGGCTGCATCTCTTGAACCATTCATTACTAGATTCCCTAACATTTGGGTTTTCAAAAGGTGATGAATTTTTGTGTGGAAAAGGGTATTTTGTTGGCTGGACTCCACCAAAGCATACTTTCAACATTAACTCCCTGTTGGCAGCAGTTTCTGCTTGTGATTTGTTTTAATGAACACCAGTTTAAACTGGGCTAATCATAATGTCTGCTGGAGAAAGGCTGAACCCCAGCATAATTTATACAAGCCTGACCCAACCAGTGCTCATGTGCTGCATATGGTAGCCATGCAAAAGGACTTTTTAAAGTGTGGGAGTTAAGTCTATACAGGATATGGTTAGAATACATGGGGGAAATTAACATTTTTCCATTTCTTTTTTCTTCCTGTTACCTCAGTTCCTCATCTCCCTAACCATTGCACGCACCCACTACCTTCTGTCTCTCTGACCTTGTTGATGTCTCCCTTTCGCCTGCGACCTCTTCTACTCCTACATCTTCCACTGATCCCAGTTTTCTCATGCTCAGTTTACATCCTCTTAGTATCCTGATCCCACTGGTCTTCACTGACATAAGTTTTCTCAGCCTCCTTGCACATTCCCGTGGTTTTCTAAATCATCCTTCTCGCATCGTAGGCCAAACAGCTGGAACCAGAAAAGAAAAAGTTTCTAATTTAAAACCTTCAATTGCAAATATCATATATTTAACAACTAATCATTGAATCTCTCAGAAATATCCCTAATTACATCCCTTTAAAATACTGAAAGGTCTTCCTCACCAAAGTCCACAGAACGAAGTCAAAGCAAAGTTATTGTTTATTCCCGAAGTCATGAACTGAAAAGGCATTTTTCATTAAAACTAAACCATAAACAAATATCATAGCAATAATAATTTTAATCTGCATGTTACCTAGCTATTCAGAATTAAACTTAGAATAAAGAATTTCTGGAAAAAAACAAAAAATGTAGTTCTGATGAAGTTTGGGAATCAGCAGGCAATCAGCTTTGCAACAGGTTGTCAGCTACACCCCTATTGATAGAGTGCCCGTATCATTCTGCATCTGGTTTGCATCAGTGTTGCATTTCTAGTTAGAACTTGCCAATCCATTTTTCAGTACTGGTCTACAGGTGACAGAGTTGAAATATTTTTTTGCTATTGAGATATCTGCCACTATTACATGCATTTTGGTTTAAAGTAGGTTAAAGCAAGCATGGATCATAGCAGAATAGTGAAAATCTCTTTGGGAATAGTAACCATTACAAATTGAGGACAAAATTGAATAAGTTAAATATTAAATATGAAGGGACAGATCCTCAGATAACATAAACTCTTATTGCTATTCCACTGATGTAATTAAGGTTGTATTGATCCAATCCTACTGAGAATATGCTGAAAAGTAGTACCACATCCTGCAGGCAGAAGGAATACTGAAAAAAATATATCAGCCACTTATCAGAATCCACTTTGCTTACAAAAGAAAGTTATTTCTTTGTAGCTTTATATTAAATTTTATTATTGTGAATATTTGCCTCTGAGTTACCTTCAACACTCTCTAAAGCCTTTTCCCTGTGAAATGCAAGGGGCTCAGTGTTTCAGTATTGCAAGGAACAATAACTTTATGCAATTTACATGTATAACTACGCACTTGGAGTTCAAACCTTGATAGCACTGTATTGGAACAGTAAAGATTCCTTCTTGAATACATAACCCATTTCAATTATACCTGTAGAGACTCCATTTAGTTAAGAAAATAAAGCAACACTTATTTTATTTGCTAGTGTGCTATTTATTCTTCCTTCTTTCTACTGCAAACATGTCTCTATGTACTGCTTTGTTTAGTAACATTAACAGATAAGTCTCTGGAGGCTGGAAATCCTGCCTCCAGGATGGTGAAAAGAAAAGGTACAAAGAACTCAAAAGGAGCTGCAAATATGAAGACCAGAGGTGAGATTTCTAATGCATCGGGCATGTAATTGCATTAATTCAATACAATGATTAAAGAGCTTTGAAGTAATGCTACTGCCTCATCCAGACAGATTCTGATTAAGCAAGAGAGGTGTGAGAAACTGCTAGGGATCAAAGATTGATAAGATATCAGTTGAGGAAGAAAACAGGTTGGGAAGATTTAGGAAAGATATTTAGTGGCTCTGAGGAAAAAGAAAATGTGTTAGATATAAGCTATCCTTAGATTGTTATGTAGAATTACAAATTTGTCTTTAAATGCATACTTCAAGGAGCACAAAGTGACACTGGATAATTTAAAGATTTTATTCAAATGCTATTTTAAGGAAGAGAAAATAGTTCAATTGCAGTTCAAACATTAGCCTATCATACCTCCAACTTAAATATCTAAATTTAAACACTGGTAAAATAGCTAAGCTTTGAAATACCTAAAATCGTTGGTGGATTTAAGGAGGTATCACAGGGTCTGTAACACATGCCCTTATTAGCACCACAAACCCAGGGTTCACTCTGGGCAGCCAAATCACTCCAACTTGATTCTGAGGGCTGCAGAGGATACATGGAAGTTAGATTTCTTCTTGACTACAAATATCTCACTCAAAATCGTAAAAAGCAAGGCAATACATTAAGCCATCCAGTCATATAAAATTCAGTAACTTAGTAGCATCACAAGTCTTAAACTCAACAGCCAAGCACAGGAACACTATTTCTGAGTGCCTTTCTTTGCTGCTTGTTCTTCACATTAATGCCTTGTTTTGAGAAGAGGTAGTCCAGAAATAGAGTGGGGAAAGGTGGGCACGTCAAGTAGTGAAGATTTGGCTGATGATCATAGTTTCTGCTATGCATTAAATGGCCATTAAATGGCATGGGCCTCTAGATAGGCAAGATGAGACTAATATGCTAGTAAATAGGCTTTTCGTTGATTTTTTTTTATATATATAAGTTCACTGGACTGTATATTAATATGGAGACATCAAATCATATATCTTTATTTTTTTGCAAGGGTATTTTAAGGATTCAGCGGGAAAGGACTTCTTCATAAGGGAGAGAGTAGGTTAAGCCATGACGACGGTTTATGAGCAGCCACTAACATAATAAAATTTATGTACTAGCAGCTGCTACATGTGAACATTTGTATTTCAGACACAGTAGCTTCACATGATAAGCTTGTTCAAGAGTTTTCCAATGGACAATTGCTTGGTTATACAATTTTTCTTGTGATATACAAGAGGAGAAAATTACCAGGAATCATCTGTCTTCTATTATTTATTTAACAAATTTTCAGTTGCTTCAGGTCTTTTCAGGATACACACTTCTAACAAATAAAGTGAACCTAAACAGTATATTTTTGAGTTACCCATTAGATGCTACTGAAGAATCTCCATATGATGTTGAATTCTGCACCTCCCCTATGGGAAGATGAAGAAAGTGAAAACTATCACTATGTAAAATAAGAATAATACTACAAAAGGGGATCAAAAATGAGCCTTCTGAGCAGTCTGAAACTGTTCAGGGAAGCCATTTTCTACTCCCATTTTAAAACTCTGTGTTAAGGCAAGTACGGCTGTTATATCTTTCTCAACATGCTTTGGCAATCTGAATTAGATGTTCTAAACTTGACTCAGCTATACCAGACATCAGAAATGGGAAACAGGTGACAAAGATTCCTCCACGTCCGTTTATGGTCACCTAAAGAATGAAAGTCTAGTTCTGACACCTGGATTTTAGCACTCTCAGGACCTCTCCACATTACATACACCCACAACAGCCTAAAAATCTTCTCCAGCAGCAGGTTTCTGCAGTGAGACAGTAGGTTTTTCCTCTCAGATTCTCCCTCCTGTTCGGGGAATTCCCCCAGAAAACACCACCTTCACTCCCTCCTATCATTTTGCATTAGCACTATGTTGCAGCTCATAATGCTAATGCATTACCATATACAAACACTGACTTGAAAAGACAGGCTATGGATCACTGAACCAATATTGTTGCTTCCTACACTGTGAGTGGTTTCTGACATATTCTAACGTCTCTTCCAAGTAGCAGTCATGAGTCTTTAGATCTAGGACCCAAAGCGTGCTTCTTTTTTGATAACTGAAAGGAGTATAGCACAGAACAGCGTGGCTGCAGTCATTGCATAGATAGGACTTAGAGTTCTTAACATTATGTTTATCCCCTGAAATTGCTTATATTTGGAGCTTTTTCGTGCTTAGAAGTGCTAATCCCACTGCTTGAAAGGCTATATAGAGGAATACATGCTTTGCATATAATTACTCTCTTCAGCAATTAGCCCTGTGAAAGTTATGATGTTGAGTCCTCAATGCTCTGCATAGTAGTTTTATTATGTCTGGATGATTATAGCCAGAAACAGAGTAAAAAGTGTCTTCCTAGTGTTCTGTTTTCTGTTTCACAAGAGCAAAGGCCTAATTTCAATCACCTGTAATTTTACATTTTCCCTGTGTCCCAAATATCTCTAATTTTTTTGACTTTTGGACTGGGCAGAGATGTTGGTATTGAGTAGATCAGCAGCGTGTGACAGAATCCCTGGTGCAGGGAGGAAGAAAAAGAGAATTATGTAGTTAGCTGTATTGGTCTGTATGTTTCCATTAAATGGATGTCTCTGGCTTGCTATCATTCACTGTAATTGCAGTGTCTGGAAAGTTGACTTTCCCTTGAGACTAATCTATTTTAAGTTCAATGGATCAGGTGAAGCTTTTGAAAGACTTGTAAAATTCTTTACACTTCTTAAATCCAAGGAAAGACAATACTGCGTACCACACATACTTCTTAGTCAATAATTTATTAGAATATTAATTTGAGACAAATTCTTCATGAATTCCACAGGCAAAAATACGCATAGCAGAGCACTATGAATGCATACAATTATCTACATAATAATAATTGCTTTCAGAGACTACATTCAGAGAAATTTAGCTGTTACAGTTTATATTTCCCATGTTTTACCATCAGCTATGGCAGAACTATCAAGGCAGTCACAAGGTGCTGCAGAGAATTTCAGACATGCTCTGAAGAGAAGACTGTTATACTTTAAGATATTTTTTGCCATTCTGTCCAATTGTATAAATAGGACCACTAATCCTTTAGCCCTTCTTGGGGTTCATTTTTTCACTGAAATAACTTAGAGACTATTGGAATCTCTAAAGTAATTATAAAAAAAAAAAATAAAATAAGAAGAGGATATCCATTATGTTCTGAAATCTCTAGTGGGCAAAATGTCATCCTTCTTGCCTGGACATTCAAACGATGGCAACCTCATCAAAAAAAAGCTAATCAAACAACAGTGGGAGAGATAACCTTCCAAAATCTCATTTCTGTGTCTGCTGTAATGTCTGTGACTACTGCAATCTCTGTTCAAATCTCAAAATCAACCTAAGATTCATACAATATATCAATGGTCATACTTATACCTTATTTACACCTCTGAACCTTTCTTTTACCAAACATCAAGAGTGACTAACTTTTTAGCTTTCACTGAAAAAAAAAAAAGCTCTTGTGTATGTACCATTCTTGGCCCATGGCATTGCCTATGCAAATTCCAAAGAGAGAGACAGGAAGAGAGAGAAACCTCAAGCAACAGTTGTTGTGCACGTTGCTTAATGCACGACTGGAAGGTGCACATTTGCGCTGTAAAAAGAAAAGCGTGAAAACTGAAGAATATTTGCTTCCAGTCTTCATCAAGGAACATGCTCACACTTTTCAGACTCCACTTGCTTCCATTTTTGGGGTTGCCTAGGAAGCCTAACAGGAAGCCTAACAGGTATTAAGGAATCCTAATGTTAAACAGGTGCATAAATAGGTGGTGAAGTACTTCATTACAGACGACAAGCTTTGAAATGCACCCAGTCCTCTTCTAAACAGCTGTATTCAGAAATCAGGAGCACTGGAGATGTTCCACATCTGGGCTCCTTTCTCTAGCACCTCAGATTAAACTCAGTATCTATATCTCTTCTTGAAAGGAAAACATGTTACACTCAAAGACTGATGTTAAATGTGAACCTCTGAAATGCTAAAAACCTATTGTTCCACATTGCCCTCTCTTAGAAAGCATCAGTGTACACCCCTCCTTGATAGGCCTGCATGAAGTAAGGGCACTGAGGTCTTCCCCCGTGAGGGGATGCAAAGGCACACTGCTAACTTGCACCAGTGTTCTCACAAAACACTCTATATCCAACTGTAGGTCTGCTTTACACTCAGACTGGAAAGGGCTGCATGAGCATGCCCAGCAATGGCTGAGCATGCCCATCTTCCTGTCTTCTCTGCAGTGCCTTTAGCTGCTCCAGAGGCTGAACTTGCAAAAGGCACAGTAACTGAGTCTAATAGTGAGGTCCCTGTATAGATATTTTTTATGTTATCAGTGTAGGAGCATTTCACATGGCTTATGACAGACCATGGCAGAAAAGAGAAGAATGCCCATTACATCAGCCTTGGGAAGTGGTAGCAGCCTCCCTGTTGTATGACTGGCTATACAACAGGAAAGACACAGCTGAACTTCAGACCCCTCATATGATATAATATCACCAATTACTGCCATCAAAACCATAGCAAGACTGTACTTGGATTTGTGGTTTACATGAGGGAAGATGACTCCCTTATACTCCTGTTTGGGTAGACACAGATTATACACATTTGCTCAATCTGTCCCTGTGTTCCTACCAACAATGCCATATTGCCTAACACAGCTCTTGTGCTGAAACTGCTTTTACAGGCACATTTCTATTCTATTGGCATTAAACACCTTTCAGACCATTTTCTTCCTTTTCTCTTGGAAATGGATCTGCTGTGAACCCAACAGGCTTCTCCGAATCCGGCTGTGTGAACAAGAAACTTTGGAGACTGCTGATTCAAGAAACTGGAGTGATTGACTGGAACAGCAGTATAGTAATAGAGGGAATCACTAGGGGGGTGTTGGAGCAGACAGCTGTTGAATTATTTCGGACAGGCAGTTTTCCTTATAAATATTTACTGTATTGAAAAACAGACAGCTATTGTAGTAGTGATCTGCAAAAAAATTTGAAAAACGACTAGGATTTTCCCTGTGAGACCAACATCAAAAGCTGTAACTGAATACACATATGGTCCAATATTGCACAAAATTTAGGCTCAACCTGTATTTCAAAACTTCTAGTGAAGCACTGTATCTTGAATGCAATGCATCAGTGTGACTTTTGTTTGAACAAACATTTCAGTACTCCCACCTATTGTTCACAAATTTAACCCAACCCAAAACACACGCCTGACAAAAATGGCCAAACACCCCTCTGATATAAGTCAGCCTCCACAGCACTCACCACAGCTAGCTTGATTTACACCAGTAGAAGATTTGGTTCATGAGCAGAGGTCAGTAAATTTTAAGAAATCATTTAAATGCACCCAAAACACTTTCCTGAGAAGTTGCTGCTACTTTTATTATCACCTTCAGAATATCTTGAATACAACAAACAATTTCTAATACCCATACTAGACAAAGATTACTTGAAAAATATCACACTATGAAATTTCAAGAACTTAAATATTTGAGAGAGCCATAATTTAGTTGCTGTTGTTATTGCTGTTTTTAAATTGTCTCCTTCATTATGTAAAATGCTGTACCTATGAGATAATTGACTTTTCCCTGTAGTTAAACCTGCAATTAAAAAATTGTTATCATCACTTAAATAACTGCTTGGGAAACAATTCAATGAAAAGAAGAGCTGAAATCGAATGAATGGTCTTTTTTCAAAGTGTGAATAACAAGGTTTCGTAGTCTGTCAGTCACAGTACCAGCAAGCTTGTCTTTGAAAATGCTTCTATTTTTCAAGCTCTTAGAGGGATTGCTATAGATCCTCGGGGCATAAACCTGAAAGAAAGATCATAATTCAGCAATAGGAGGCCTGCTTATCTCACCCAACAGTGAGCTGGCAGAGGATAGGGACCCATGCTTTGTTTACAGGGGGAATAAACAGCATACCTGCTTCGTGCCTGCATGGACTCCAAACTCCCATGGCACAGAGATGCTAGAAGGATGGATGAGCTAGGCAGAGACAGCAAGGAAAAAACTGTGTGCATGAGTATGTAGGTGTGTAATTAGTGGGGCTATTCACGCCTTCAAAAAAGAAGAAAGAATCTGCCTCATCCTTACAGTATCCCTTGATCTCTTTGTTAAATTGTATTAGTAGGTTTCTATTGAAATGTCATTCAGGAAATACCATTCAGCTTCCCATGACACAAAAAGAGGGAGGATGGTATTAAGTGACCTGTGTAGTGAAAGTAAAGCTGTGACTCAATTTTATATTATTTCTAATTAAACAGAAATAACTGCAAAAGAAATGGGGAAAATTGGGAGTGCAAAAAAAAAAGAGAAGAAATTAGATCCTATTTATAACACACATTTCACAGGCTTAAATTCTGCTATGCCTACTTATTCTGAATTACCCTTCCACCCAGGGCAGCCCCATTGATTTCAGTGGATTGGTCTACTTGCAAAACATTCCTTTAAAATAACACAAAGTTGCAGAAGAGGTTAAACTGATTATAACAGCACTGTGATAATTTACCTGATAAGAACATCGTTTCAGAAGAAACATATTTAAAATCTAATTATGATTGTATATTTTAATTTGGAGTTACAGGTAACATTCACCAAATATAAAGATCAGTAATTACCTTAGTTGCACGCCACAAAGTCAAGAAAGCCAAACCAAACAAAGCGTTAGCTGAAAAAGAAATATAGTAGAAGAATTAAACATGATAACATTATTATATCAAATATTGATATACTTTGACTTTGGCTTCTGACTTCCTGTATGCATTTCTAAATAGTTTTCTGTTTCGATATCACAAGAAAACAGACTGAAAAAATACCCCAATCCCATTTATTATATTTGAGTGCATCACCTTTAAAAACTATTTTTTACAAGTTAGAAACTGAGGATAAAAATTATTACCTGTTTATTGTCCAAAAGATAATCTGACCTGAATGTAACTTTTAAAGGTCTTTAAGAATTTAACAAAGTAAATATTTCTATTTTCCTTCACTTTATTTTTTTTTACCCCATTAATGCTAAATGAATGTAAAACAGTTTTAACTGTTTTAAGTAATCAATTTGACTGTCTCAGTTCTTCATGAAAGATAATGAGGTGCATTTAATCATTATTACATAATGATTTTATGTAATCATTAAAAGTAGTTAATTGGAAAAGATGAGTTGACATATGATTGAAGTTTGGATCCAAGTTCAGAGTCAAAGAAAATGTGTAACAATTTGTTTTCCCATGTGCATTAGTTTGTGTGATGTTATGACATTAACAAGTCCCTCAGTTATATCAACTTTCATTTCACTATGGGATGTTGAAATAAGTTACATTTTTTGAAACTACATTTGAGTTTCTGAGTATGGACTACTCAAAGAAGCAATTGGGTTTTTTAGAAAACTACTTTTCAAATAATCAAACAAGTGCTGAATCCTTACATTTTCCAGTGTCAGTCATATTCTTCGTATTTCTGAACTGAGCATGTTACCTTATAGATGCTTGTTTTAAAATAGAGTACAAACGGTAGCTGGAAAAAGTAATTATTTTGCATGTTTCGTCTGCATAGCTAATGACATGAGAGTAACAAATAGTATGCTTTCTTTAACTTGTCATGGGCAAATATTGTTTGAATGGCCCTACAGACCTCATAGAAGCCACAGCTTTGATTTAGATCTACAGAATTAACCATCAAATATTACTGTTACCTTTCCAGAAGAAAGCAAAGACATATCTTTTCAGATGTAACAAGAAGAATTGCTGTAATAAGAACATTCACAGCTTGACATTTAAGATACCAAAAATAATCAGGTAGGGTAAATGCAAGGGAGAAAGGAAGATATACAGGACTGCTCAAAAGAAGGACATCTTCACTGAAAACTGCAGCAAGCTTTCAGCCTGTGGAGATTGAATACCATTGGATTGGTATACTATGAACAGGTGCTGAATAAAATTTTCTTCCTCAGCAAATTGCATAGGGCTTTGGAGTATGGGTGGGTAGTATGACTGGGAGTTCCCCTCCATAACCTATCCATCCCCACCTTGTGGGCACAAAATGAATGGCATATCACTCTCCGTTGCCATAGAGAGATTTTAAATAGTAAATTTAAACTGAACTCCTCATTTCCACATTGCTAATGGGTGAGATGAATCCTGAGTGCTCTCTGTTTTTTTTGGAGAGGCTGCAGCAAGTCACTGAAGTTCAGGTAACTGCTCAAGATCTATGGAGGATAGAAGAATAGGTTTGTTTTTAAAGACTGCATTAGGTGGGGGTGTTGGAACACAGTCAGACCTTCAACTTCTTCAAAAAAAAGGTGTGAAAACACTACTTTTCTTGTTCAGAATATGTGTTTGATTACTAGAAAAGTAGATTACAGTTTAAAAAAATTGTATATATCTGTTGCATGCGTCAGCTATCTCCTGTGCTAAATGGATGTACCTGAAGGTTTCACAGGGTTGTTTGAGGCTAATTTGCAAAGTAAGTTTGTAAAGTAATTAAGTTCTTTGGAATGTTATTAACTGCTGTGTCTTTAAGAGATAAGAATGTATTTTTCATCAGGGACTCTAATCAAGGAGCAACAAAGAAAAATACTGTGAAGACAATGTTTGTTCTACCTTTTTGAAGTTTTATCTTATGTAGTTGCAATTGATCTTGTGAAGTAAGCAGGAAATTAGGTCACTCGTACTATTTTTCAAGTTAAATTCTACGTGAAATAAATTCAGTTCTAATGCTTTTAAGCACCAGGACCTTGATTGCTTGTTGCCTTACCCTTCAGTGATGATACTTTTTTTTTTTTAATGCAGTTTATACAAGATAATAACAATGCAAGATATGAGAGTGTAAAGAGTTCAGCCATTTCACTCTGAAGCTTTGATTCAGAAACAGTCTTTCTATATCAAAATCCTTTCTCAGATAATTCAGAGAGGGCATAAATACTATTAAAAGGGCATTAAACAGAAGAGTAACTTACAGATAGAAATAGTACTGCTGATTATTGCTTGAGGAAAGCAAAAAAAATACTGATGGAATGTATCAGTTGATGTTAGTTGTATTATCAAAATGCAGAGTATATCTTTACCACTGAAATCACTTAAAACTTTGTTGGGATCCAGGGAATCATTAAGCATGATGGGATCCTGGTTCTGTAAAGAACTGCTTCATATAACACTTGCCCAAAAATAGTTTCTACAGAGAAACATCTAGGCAGTGCACCATTGTAGGCTGCAGATCCTCTGAAAAGGCATGATGCACTGAATATTAACACCATTTCACACATTCCCAAGATGTATGCAATTACCTCAGGGAGAGGAGCTGGGAATGTGAGGTCTCAAGGGCTTAGATAATGACATAAAATAAATTGCAATGATTACCCATGTATTTTTCCAAGAGACATTATTTAAAACCTGTCTAGGCTTTCGAGAATGAAAGACAGAGGAATGTCCACTTTATGAAATTGCTATTAATGTGTGACCTAGAGTTGAAGACAAGGTTAATTATGGGTTTTTAACAGAAGTATCATTCTGGTTTAATATCAGTACCCAGGCCTTAAATATTGAAGTAAGTCACATTTTTCAGGAACAATTGCCTTTGAATGAAGAATGGCAGGGCTCTGATCTTTGCTGACCCTTCCAACTCCCGTTGTGCAATTCATAGAAACAGCGTTGCTACAGCAACCAGGGAACACATTGTAAAATAGAGTAAGACCATGAAATCTGATGTAATACTTCCATGAGATGCAAAATCGCAAATGGCTTCCTAAGGCAGATTTATTAAATGATTGGTATTTGTATAAAAATTATATGGGATCAATCTGAAATGAACAGAGTTCATCATACTGAAGCATCATCAAAATAACTGGAAGGCAAGCCAATCGTACTGGACATGTTGGTGTTCTGGTCAGATGTTCAGTGCTTAAGACAATTATTCTCAGATCACGTGCATCTTTCTGTAATGTTTTTGTTCTCTCAATCTTTTTCCTCTCACTCAATCAAGATACACTTGATCTAATTCTATGCAGTTATTCCTAAATTAAATGGAGAAGAAGATACAACTGTAAACAGTGTTGTGTGAATGAGAGGGAATTATTCAGGATATTGTATCCAGAGTTTCATTTTTCCATGTTTACAGGCTGATTTTTCCTTGGGTAAGTGTGCAGCCATCCAAGCAACATAAAATTTACATGGATGTTCACAAATACAACAGATAAGCTGGTAACATTAAATTCTACTTTCTGAAAAAGAAAAATTCTTTTTCACCACAATATGCTGCACAACAAAAGCATTAATGGCATGTACAGCTTTTAGCCATAAGTATAAAAAAGTAAGCCATAAAGACTCACCACAGAGTCTGAACTATCAGTAATTTTTAAAAGGTTATGTTTTATCAAGAGCACAACAAACAGTCCAAGAACAGAAGTCCTATTCATTATAAAAAAGTTCTTGCTGGTCAATCCTCACAACATTTGTTAATTAATATAACTTTGCAGTAAGCTTAAGTACGTCTCACTGAATGGACGGATTGTGCTATACGTATTATAATAGGCTCAGTAGCTATATAGCACAATGAAGGATTTTTTTTTCTTTTTGAAGGATCAGAAGGACTTACACTAATCAATTTCATACAGGTTTTTTCCTGTGTTTAACAATAGTCAAAGCTGGGTATTTCAGAAGAAGCTGTAAAACCCTGACATTGAATGCAACTGTAGATTTCTATACCATAAAGCTAAATTTCTGCCAAAGCACAGATGGTGATCTACCTATTTCCTCAAGCACAAGGTTTGATGGCTCCTGTAATTTGATTCACTTTTGTTAGTACAGCTAGTCAATGAGGAGTACCTTTCTCTGAAAGTTTTGCATGTATATTAATAGTGTGTGATGCTATGCTCTGCTGCACATATTATGCTGCAGACATTCTGCCTCCATAGGAGATTTTAAAAGCATGTTGGTCCAAAATATTAACCTTACTAATGTCTGCATATTTAAAGATGACTTTTTGATACAGAAAGTTCAAAAAGACACTTATACAAATCACAAATTCAAGCAACAGTGGTCCTGTTCTTAGATAAAAAGGTATGAGCTTTTTAAATGCCCATGCAGATGCCAACCAAGGATACTATTTTTCAATTCCTTTTCAGATATTTTAAGTCTGCTACATGACAAAATATTTATTTTCTCTAAAATTAGCCACTTTCATTAAACATAGAAGCATTGATCATGCACTTTGAGAAATGCTTTTAGTTTTGATCAACTAATGTTCATATTTATGACTCCTGAAAACAAAACAATATAGTATTTTCTTTTCCAATGAAAAGATAAAAAAGCACCAGTACTGTATTAAAAAGAAAAAAAAAGTCATTACTACCCAGCTGGCTCTAACATTCTTATTGTTATCTGCCACAGAACTTTCCTGGCAAACACTGATTATCTTTGTAAACTAATTGCAACAACTCAGCAAAAGAACTTGATTTTATGGCTGAAATTCTAATGCTGACACCAGATTTCACGTGCTTGTGAAATCCGGCTGCAAACTCAGGGTCATAGAATTGAATATATACACATTCACTTTAAAAAAAAAAACCCACAAAACAAAACAAAACAAAAAAAAAAACAAAAAACAAAAAACAAAAAAAAAAAACAGGTAAGATATTCATAGCTCTGGTCTCCCTACTGAATTATACAATTATGTTCCCAAACCAGTTATATAGGAAAATCTTCTGGGAGATCTGTTTATCGAAAAAAACTTTCCATGTCCGTTAGCTGTAATTACAACAATACTTCTTTTAGTGTGATCAGTTTCAGAATTAAAATAGAAACTCCCTCAACAGCCTCTTTCCTTTACTTTGACTACATTTCTACAGAGCCTAGAGCCATTTTAGCCAGGTAAAAAAATATATTAAACTGAAATTATGTCATTGTTGGAGAAGCAGGAAGTTTCTTATAGGTTTAGATAAGTGGAAGGTGTTTCGTGGTATTTCATTTTTTACCATCCCCTTCTGCTGTAGAAAGGATAAGTCCTGCATCTCATTTCTGAAGAACATCACTGAAGAAAGTGTTGGTATGCCTGTTAGTCAATAACTGCTATTCTGGCCTGTGGTGCAGGTGTCCTCTGAAGTGTGATCCTTAATACCAGGTGGCTACCAAGCTATGACTACAGGACTGTCACTCTCCATGGTACAACCTATAGAGAGGGTCCTCTGACCACCCAAACTGGGCGGATCTATTGGCATGTATGTCAGCACTTTCCCTGCTCATGTGCCTGGTTTTTCCTCAAAGGGAAGGACACCTCCAACTAAAATATAGATACACCAAGGGTAATTTAAACACTTGCCTAGATCATTTCTTGTATGGACTTCCAGTTCAAGAAAGCATTTCGTTTTCTTGTTCCCTCAACTGAGATGATCTGAGACAGTCCCAACAGCCTTCATTTCCCTATATAGCATATAAGATCAGGATTTAAGTCTTTCAAGCTCAGCCATCTGCCATTTATTTCAATTATATTCCTGCACTTTAGATTTTCCTGCCAGTCTGGTGGGAATTACTCATCCATTTTGCTTTCTCATATCCCTGGATACACACAGAAGTACATGTGTACACATGCATTCCTGCAGGAGGTCAAGCACAGACTCTCATACTGGGGATTCAGAGGCAGCAGTGACAGCTTAATTAAGAAATACATCCCAACTCTGCTCCTTCCCAATGCAGGTCAGAGCCTAAATATCTATTACTTCTTGCTACTGATTCAGATAATCTGCAATCAGTAACTCATAAGCCTTATTATCTTTACCTGAGATGAGATTAGTCACAAAATGTCCCATGAAGGTTAAACTATTTTCAGTGGATATATTTTCAATGGATATATTTTCAGTGGATATAGTTTATTTTATGGATTATTTTTTGTCTATACAAGTTTCTCTGTTTTCACAGAGGTCCTCTTCCCTGTTATGAGTATATTCTGTGTGAAAAGCAAGCAAAACTAATTGTTATGTCTATTCCCCTTATGTTTCCTGCTCCACTGGCATCAGGAGGAACTTTGCTGTTAAACGCAGAGGATATTGGATCCAGTCCTAAACAGGCTCATGTACTGCAGTAACATCGTTTCCTCTTGTTTTCAATGGCATACCTTGTTCTTTCTATTAATGTCCATCTAACACATCAAAAGCTGATTGAATCAAGGCAGGTAATAGCTAAAAAGAACATAATCCCCACCAGCAAAGTTAAAGGCTGAAGCTATGACCTACTTTACCTAATAAACAAAATGGGCTTCACAGGTGCCAGAATTCCACTGCACTCAACCACCAATATTTGTTTTCCAAGAGTGAAATAACAACTAAAGCAATTTTTCTGCAAAATGAGTGGACTCTTGTCAGTTTTGTGTTAAAACAAGAGACTTCTGTAGGTATTTTTGAATGTATTTTTAATTGTGAACTTCTAATTCTTCTCATATGTGAGGTTGGAAAGGAATATTTATATGATTTGATTCTTTCATCTACCTCCCAGGCTCAATTATTTTATCAGCTGAAAAGCTGGAAAATATTTTTATGAATAAATAACTTCATGTTTATCATTCATTTTATTTTTTTTGCCAGCCCCCATGATACCATTCTAATTCTGATAAAATTGATAGAAGGAGCTGGAAGCATTTACATTGTTATCTAACAATTCTACTCATTCAAAGACATTGTCAAATATATAAACCACTTGCCAATAAACTGGTATAATGAATATATTTCATACTGCAATAGTTCTCTTGCACAAATAGATCACAATCTTTTTTTATGCATTCTATATTTTCATAGGTTTATATATAGCTTAGTTTTCTATGTAAGCATTGGTTCTGGGAAGAACAAATCATAAATAAATCATATTCCTATTAAACTGTAAGATCTTTAGAACTGACATTCTTGTTTTAACCTAGGAAGGAGGATTTGTTGGTTGGATTTGCTGGTGCACCAATAACAAATAATTGCCATCTCCTGTTTCTTTGCATTTTCCTTGTTTTGTAACCTATTGTTATCAAATAGGCTCGCAGAATCAGAGTGAGTTTTTATTTTGCAGGCTACATAGATAACTTTGACTTTTTGCAAGCATTTTTTGTGGCAATTTAATTTTGATGGTCTGTCAGACATGTGCAGCCAGCAACATAATTGGCTTTAATTTAAAAAATAATAACTTTCGCTGTTCAAGTAGCCAAAGAAAACAAAGAAAGGGGACAAAGGGTTAATATCTGAGCCAACTGCCTTTCCTCAGGAAAAGCCTGTAGTTGAGACAAGGGGAAATCATATATGAGAACAATTTTCTCACTCTATATACAAATAAAGAGAAACTTTACTGTGAAAATATTAGCCATCAGATTTTTTCTGACAGATGTCCTTACATCTTGGTTCCATCACAGTTCAATATAATGTTTTTGAACTCTACCTCATTTCAGTATATATTTACTCAGAGAGAGGAGAATGACAGCAAGACGCAACATTCAGAGTTTTTATTATAATTTTAGAAGATGCAGATAGCCAACATCCAAATCATTACCCAATGGTGCCAGGCAAGTAGCAATCACATGATTTTTTAATATGTGCACAAATGTTTCGCATTAAAACCTGATAGACTGTATAGTACCTCCCTCTAAAAGGAAAACAGGGGAAAAGAATAATAAAAAGATGTGGAGCAAGTAATAAATTGTTATGCCTTTCTTTGCTCTTGATTGCCCCTTTATATACATAAAACCTCTCCTCCTCTTCAAGAGGCTGCTATTTGTTGTAGACAGTTTGTAGCAGAATCACTGACACTACTTGAGGCAACTGGATTTTAGCTCTTCCAGGTTTCTTTGTTCTGCATTTATACAGTTTCACTTTAGGTATAGCACCCTGACACAGGAATAAGGAAGCACATGAATGTATACAAGCCCCTTTACTTCTTAGCTTACTGCAGCTTTTCTGTGCTGGTTTCAGGTGGAAAAACCTTGATAGGTTTTAGTTGTTCCTGTTGGAGTTTGCACTGAAAAAAAGATGTGCTTCAATTAACACAGACCTGCATGACTTCTGCAACAGTTCGTCACATGCCTCACTTTAAAAAATCAAAAGTTCTCCACATCTTCCTATTACACATGGCTCTCGGGGCAAAAGCTGGTTTGTGTCTCACACAGCTGAAGCACCTCACTGTTTAGGCAATCTCTCTCTGGCTATGGCCTGAGGAAGTACTTCGACAGGAGCTGGTGCTGGTGACCTTTCTCATCTTCCCCATCTCTGCCACACCTCACAGTGGAGATGTGACAATCAACAGACACTGCAAGAAGAGGGTTTCTCATATTTCTTATCGAAGTCTTACCTTCACCAGAAGGAAACTTCTCCACCCCACTGCAGAGGACCAGGGCTTACTGTTCCTTCCTCAGGCTCCCCGTCTTTTCGTCTCTACTGTTCCTTTAATGGCAGGATACACATGAAAACCCTCAAATATGTGCTTTCAAAATAGTCCTGGTAGATCATCCCCAAAGCTTTTGTTTAACTTTTTGTTTATTTTCAATGAAGGTAAAAATACGGCCATAGGATGTTTAAAGGGAAAAAATCCTGCTGCGAGGAAAAAGGAGGAAAAAAAAACCAAACCGAAATAACAGAAGGGTATCCTATTTGTTCCAGAAGGGTCTCATAGAGATGACCAACTTCTGAACATTGGCAGAGACAGGGTAATATTTTTTTTTTTAAGTAAAAAGTAAATCTGGTTCATAGTCAGCTCCACATGCTGTTTATGAAAATCCTGTCTCATTCACCAGAAGCTCAGAAACAGCTTAAAAAACATCATTGATTAATATGGTACATTGATAACAACAATCTCCATTTGTTTTAAGCATTATTTCAGATATTCAATAGAAGTCTGGAAGAGATAAAATGAAGAGGTGTTGAGGATCCAGATTTATATCACTAAGGATACCTTGGACATCCCATTAGGCTTTCTGAGATGTGAAGGAAGGAAAAATATTAATAACTAGATATACAAACATAATAACTAGAAAAGGATCTCATCACCAAACACTGAAGTTAGTATTGAGGCTTGGCTAGCAAACGCATTTGCAAAACATCCAAGAAGATAGAAACATTTTTGTCATTCTCAAAATGAAAGAAGCCAGAAAAGCTGCTGTTAATCAGAAGGTAATGTAATTCCAAACACACCCTTTAGAATATTTATACTACCACTGTGTTTAACAGTGATGCATGATTTTGGTTGCCCTGACTCCATGTAACCATCCCAAGTTTTAAAAGGCTTGATGTTTAGAGGATGGAACTGAGACACTTGAAACCACTTATTCAAAAATCTCAATTTTCTAGCATATTCAGCAATACCTTAAAGAAGTGAAGTGCTGCCACCAGTTATCTGAGACTGCTTCCTAATTATCTCACTGTTTCTAGGATATGGCTGCTCAGAAGTGGGTTCCCTGAAGCACAGAGCTATCTGGACTAACATAACCTAGTTAGTTCAGACATCATTACCACTCCAGTGTCAGCAGCCCGAGCTAATTTCTCCTCCTCAACAGAGCAAATTGCTCAAACTTCAGCAGAGACAGTCTTAGCATAAGAAATTGCCAGTTTCTGTAGATATGGTGTACAACCTCTTCTTAAAGTTAGCTTTTAATATGGGCAGAGTAAATCACCATTAACATTTGTGTAATATACTGGGGATTTTTCAAGTGGTGACAGATTTTAAGGTACGCAGTAAAACTTTAATTTTGCCTATTCAGGAATGAAATTGTGGAGCAAAACTGTACATTTACAAATGTTATCATTCATGGTACTGAAAGATCAAGTAGCAGAACTAAAGAGACAAGCAGATGCACTTAGAAAAAAATCAATGCATATGAGATATTTCTTTGATGACACATGCCTAGTTTCAGACTCTGAAGAGGTGACAGGAGAGGGAGGCCAGCTGCAGGGATGGAAAAGATGAGTAAAACAGAGATAAGGCACAAGAGAAACAGGATAATATATAAGATAATGATTAAGTAATTGTGAAGACAGATATTAAGAGAGGAAGGAAGCATGGCAAAAACAGTGATGCAGTAACACTGTCTCATATATCAAGTATTGGATATCATGGATAGTGAGTCAGAATTTTTAATATAACACTTGAAAATAAATAAGAAAAGAAATGACAAAACAATATAGTCAAGGCTAGAATGGTGGCAGAATGAAAGTATAGAAGGGAACACTGAGAAACAGAGATACATTTCAAAGAAAAAAACATGGAAGCAAAAACCTTGTGAATTTTTTCCTTTAATTAAAGTTCATGTCTATTCTTTTGTCCCAGTCAGCAACAGTTGCTGCTTATTACTGATTTTTATTTTCTTTACTGTATTAGGGTTTTTTTAATAATTACTATTATTATTACAAAGCTTTGTTCAGTTAATAGCTGCTTTTGTTTTGCAGGCTCATTGTTGCTAGGAAGCATTTCATAAAGACTATCTTTGTTAGCAGGTATCCTCATACCAAATTTACCCCTTGGGTGCTGGTCTCCCAAAGTTGGTAGTGATGTGAAGGGTTAACCGATGTACAGGGGGGGTTAGGGTTAAGCCGCTTGCTTAACAATGTTACTGTTTATTCATGCTTACTCAACAAATGCGTGCTCAACACTTACCGTGCTTGCTGGAACAGGGTGAGAGGACCAAGACTATTGATAAGAGGAAGGAACAGTAACTCTGTTCCTGTTCTCTAGACCCCCAAACCGGCTGAAATCAGCTTTGCGTTTGGACGGTGACTAAATCACCAGGGAACATGCTCAACGACTAGAGGTGAAAAGTTCAAGGAAGACTCCTTACTTCATCTTGAGATCCTCGCCCATGACCACCAGGAAACACTATGCAAGCAAGGACCTTTTACCTCATCATAATACGAGAGGGGATAGGTCATGAATACTTGTAAGTGTGTTGTGTAACCTCATGAACATGTATAAATATGAAGGAGAACAACGCTGAGGCACGCATGCCTTTGGAGGAGCGATCCCCCATGCGTCTCAGCGTTGAATAAAGCATACCTACTTTACAACTTTAACGAGTTGTGGAGTCTACCCGCATATCAGGTAGGGCTGTACAACCTTAGTGAAGGACAAGTCCAATCAGGTAAGCACTCCACTGCGTGATACATAATTTCCATCAAGAGATCAGGACATAGGACACACTTTCCTGCCAGATTTGTCTCACTAATAGTGAAAGGAGAGGTACTCAACAGAAATAAATAGGAAATGTCTTCTGGGCTGCTCTGCTAGGCCACAGTCAGAGAATATGTCTTCAAGTGGGAGTCCTTTCCACTTGCAGCCTGATGAGAAAACACACTCCATTTGTATTTGCACCCAACATCACTAACCTTCAGCTCCTTAAGGATGACAATACAACTGCTCTGGTATCATTGCACCAGCTACAAATTGCAAACTGTCCTCAAAACATGAGGTGTGGAAGGTGACCCAAGGCTTTTTTCTTATTATCCCTCTTATTGAAATTCCAAGAATAAAAAGCAGTGTGATCTTTATGAATATGGTGGGCCTTGCATTGCAGGGGAAGGAGGGTGCCCCACAAGAAAAGTTTTACTTCCAGCTTAAGGTCTAAAAAAGGCTTTGTCTCCAGCACAGATCGTGGCTTTATCATTATGCAAAGAACTGTGATTAAACACATCAGAAACCAGGGCCCTCCATATAGAATTAAAAAAATCATAGCACCCATGAATCAATCTTACTGAATTTTTGACTGAGATATAATACAGAAAAGGTCGACATGTGCTATGGGAACGATTGGTTTTCCAACAGGGAAGTTGATTGTTGGTTGAAAGTCTAAAAAGTAAGGTTTTTTGTTTTATTCTTTTCCCATTCTGAAGTTAAAAAAAAAAAAAAAAAACAACACCAAACTAAAAGTGTTTCCTTGATATAATTTAAACTAGATCTAGTATGGAGTTATTACTCTACAAAAATAAGAAAGCAAGCAGTGAAATTAGCTCATTCTTTTTCATATTGTTATAGTCAGTTTCTTGGTAGCTGCTTCTCACACCTAATTTACCTGTATCTACAGTGTCAGCTGATTATTCAGAAATTTCTAAATGTTTTCATTGAATTGCTCATACTGAAACTACTGGATAACTTGGGCCCTACACCATGCTGAAACTTTGTAACAGACACGGTGTTTCTTCCATACAAATGAAGCTTAAGCATCACATTACTATGGGCTTCACTCACTGCAAGTTGCATTTATAGCAAAGGAGTCTGAAGGTCTAAATTGTTTAAAAGTACAGCCAAAGCTGCAAGTTTTTTAGCTGAAGAGAACTTTATCTTAATAGTTAGAACTCACACCTGCTCAGAGGACAATGCCAGATCCTTAAAATGAATTTAAGCCCTCATAATATTGCTATAAATTTAAGCAGCAACTTACCACAGAAGCCTTGATCTGGCTCTAGACCTAGGAATAAAATTCACCTGCAGTGAGTGTTGTGTGAAAGGAAAAAAACATATGAGAAAGATTCCTCAGAACTAAGCAATCAGGTAAGTTAAACAAGAGGATTGGCAGAGAGCCTGGTATGATTGGTCATATTGGATAAACAATGTGAGAAAAGTAATCTGAGATATTTTAAAAGCTATTCTAAATCCTTACCTAGAAACAAAGGAGAGATATACTACACTTCTTTGTGTTAACAAGAAGAAAGAGTGAGGATATCGTTCTTCCATTCATGCCTTTGCTGAGGCCCTGAATTTTCAAACATACTGAATTAAAGCCAGAGGAAAATCTGAGCTGTAGAGATACAAAACAAACCAGTGATAAAGGAAAAGAATGCATAATAGGTTAACTATTAAATACTATTTTCCACCAATTAATATAATAACAGATACAGCTCTAATAGGATTAGAAAAATGCAGTTCGACATGGTATCTTTGTAATATAGAACACAAAAAAACAAGAGCTATAGCTGAAGAAAGCTAAATATGTTGAGTTGTATGAGCCAACCAAATAGATTACTAGCCATCAAATAAATCAGATATCTAAAACCAACTTTAAAAAGCTTTACTGATCTAGTATTCGAGCTGGAAGACTGTTATTTCACACTTTGCCTGTGCTGGCAACTTCTGCAGACATTTCTCTGCTTACACAACATGAGTACTTCATATCTTTATGCAATCACACAAACTACACATCCAAATACAGGTTGTACATTCAAGCTTTTACATGTGATTGGTGCCTGTAACAAATAAATGGATTTGAAATAAAGGTTAAATGAATTATCATATTTATCTGGGACTCCGAGCTGTTACCAGGCTTTCCACAGGCTAGCACTGTGCTTAGGAGTGCGTACTTCAAAGTAAAAGGTTAAGGGTTTTATACAGGAAAAAAAATCAAATAATCAACAAGTTCATTTGCTAAGTCAAGTAATAAAGACACTTTATTCTTCAAAGTCAGAACAGAGGTAATGTGGTTTGTAAAACCCTGTATGAAACTAGAGAATGTTGAGGGTTTCCTTTAAAACTTCATCTTTCAGCAGGAAATGCAATTTATCAAGGTAATATACATACTTTTGATTGACCTTGCTTTTGCTTTACAGTGACATCGGATATTCTGACATAAGACTAGAACCAAGAAGAACAGAAAACAGATAGGAACTCCTGGTAGAAAAGCAGCAGATTTTGGAACTTAGGTTCATATTTGCAAGTACTCAAACATGAATTTCACTTCAGGAAATACAGCATACAATTACAATATAACTGTCCAAACATTACTCCTGTATGGCAACTGTATTTCATATCCCTATTATGCATGATTTCAGAAACTACTTTCAAAGCTGTACGCTAGAAGTGGCTTCATTCCAAGTCATTGTGTGTTGGATATTACTAAACATAATAAAGCCCAGTTACTGCTGAATATGAAATGGCTGTTATTCATGTATTTGCTCTGTTAGTGACAAGCTTACAATAAATTTGTGGTTAACTGAAGCAAAACTCAGTGTGTGATGCAAGAAAAACCTGAGCTAATTAATTATCTAAAGCTTATATGCTATCAGCCGTGATAATAAATTCCTTTATTCAGACAGAGTCTCCATCTTATAGCTTAAATTTAAAGCAATATTTTGAAGGAATAATTGTAGCAGTGTACATTAGAACCAGAGTCATCCTTCATTCTGCAGTACCTTGCAAAGCTTTTAAAAATGAGCTCTAACTAGAAAAACGTGTTGCAACCTATCATAGCCTAAGTGTACAGACCTGCAGAGTGTGAATGCATAGCCTGAAAAAATATAATAGGCTACCTGGTTTTACTTGGTTTTAAATATTCTGCATGCTTTTTATAAATGGCTATTGTTACGAAAAGGAGCAGTTGTGACACTTTGTCCTCCTTTTTTCCCCCAAGTATTAATTTGATAAGTTTTAATTAAATACAAGCATATGAAGATTACAGGAGCATGGACATGAAAGTATATACTGTGGCACATACATGTGTCTACATTATTTTTAGGAGAGGCCCAGTACATCTATAAGTAAATGAATCTGAGGGCTCTAATTTCCATCTAATTTGAGGCTAAACCAATAAACAAATGAAACATAAATTGAGGTGCACACTTCCTGGACGAAGCTATCTTTTCCCATCCTGCAAACCATAATGCTCCACAAGGATAACAGTAGTTAACTATTTCAGCCATGTACAATGGATAAAATGCCTGAATCAATATTTATGAATGTTAATGTTAATTTGATTTCACCATATGCCACAGGAACTTATGGGTTTAATTATGACTTTGCATCAGAATAAATAAAGATTTTAAATCTTCTAAGTAAAACTTTCCAGATTTCTCCTAAGGGAATGCCATTATCATTATAGGGTTTTTTTGACAGGCTCAGTGTGTGAAACAGACTTATCATTTCATTACTCCAGGACATTAAATTGCGCAGCAGAGTGAGTGCATTCCCCTCTTGGTGTGTTGAGTCATGCAGTGTCTATGCTGGGTTTGCAAAATTCCTTTATCTCTGGTAACCTCTGTGACCCACCCCAATGACTGACTGGCACCTTCACTGTGTGGGGTTAGGATACCTCCAGGCTTTCACTTTGAGGAGTTTTTGTAAACCATTCTTTTAAAAGCTGAACAAGGCCTCTACAATTATGAAGTAATCCAGGAAACTTTTCTGCCTTTCTAAATTCTTGCATAAGAGCCTAGTGTCAATGAAACTATGTGCCTAAATGAGCTCCATTACAAAAAGAGATAAACGTTATAATTGTAGTGTTTAAGCTGACCTGTGATTACCTGAATTGAGTCTGACACGGATACGCTTCATGCTGAAAGTTGCAGTGGCCACTGGCAGATTATTAAACCCTGGGAACTCAGCAAACATTTTCATTTTAATTGTATCAAAATGATGACCCAGTTCAAACTTTCCCATTTTCATTATCTGGGTTGAAAACATCAGCAGATAATGTTGTCAGTAAAATCAGCTGTCCTAGCCACAAAACTGAATAACCCAGGGCAATGGTGGCTTCTTTCAATTAGCACTTTGCCTTGCAAAGTTGGCCCAACCATAAATTGGCATAAACAGTCATTGAGCTAAATCAGGTGAGGCTGAACAGCCAAACACCTGAGAAGAGATGGTATTTATCCTGACTAACCTGCAAAAATAAGATGGGGTGGGGGAAGCGCCTTTTTTTTCTTTTTTTAACAGTAATATAATAATCTGCCTAATAATTCTGCCTCAGGGAATGTGTATATGCACAAAGGTACAGGCTTCATCAGTTTGTACTTGCTTTTTTAAATAAATCTGCAAATACAAACACAAAGAGTAAAAAATTATATACCATCATCTAATTTTTGGCTGTGCATGAAAGATGCAAGTTTAAAGTATGAGACATACATGAATTTACTTATTTTTAAATGTGTTCTTTCATTTCTATCCTTCAGAAACTATATGCTATTTTATAGTGTGAGCACACCTGAAAAATGAAGAGACAAAGGGAAGATAGCAGTTCTCTGCCTATCCACAATAGTTGCATATTGCCTTAAGAAAAAGGAAAGGTATTGCACAAAACAAATTAACAAAAAACAGCAGCCACAATACTCCTGTAAGAGCAAGGTAATGTAAGCCTGCAGACACAAAGCACTGCAGGGCTTTTGAATCACATGATTAGGTTGTGGTAATGTACATGTGTTTATTTGAAACAAGGTGGCATTTATATATACTAATGTGGTATTTTTTGGTACCAAAAGAAAGAAAATATTTTTGGAAAATATAATACCAAAAATTAAATAGAATAACAAAAAATAATTGATCCATTCTATACGAGGTGTATATGCTACTACAAAATTAGGAAGGAATGAAATATAGCCAGTAGCATAGGACAACTTTGCACCTTCCTAGTGTCCTGGATCCTAGTGATCAAAAGCGTCAGGATATTTCTGATTAGCTGAGACCGTATTTTAGTATCTTCATAACATGTCCTGTGAGGAGCCATGCCGATTTCAAGCTGCCAGTACAGTGAACAAGGAACTAAGAGGTCACTATGTGGATTTCTGCACTGTATTTCTCCCTGCTTACCAGTGTTCCCCTCTGCATTTGTCCTGTTGGATCTGTACAGCGTTGCTCTTACTTACTGAATCTACCCCATCTCGCAACCCAGTCTTCCTGCTCATCCTTCTCTTGGGAATCCCCCCCTCCTCTGCACTCCCAGCTCTTCAAATTCCTAATCTCCTGATGAAACTGTTCCTTGCTGCAGTATTGCACTATGATAACTGATGATTAAATAGTTGTCAGGTGTGACTGTTTTTCTGGATTCTCTTTCCTTTCCTGAGGACAGCACTGGTGGAAAAATCAAAGTGACTGTCATGATACTTCTTATTACGTATAAATACAAATTTTCATATCTAAAATTAATCAGAAGTCATATTTTATACGTGATTTCATCTCAAAAGGGGATTTTTTGGCTTCGTGATTTTGTTGTTTTGTTTGTTGGGTTTTTTTTTCAAATGGCCAGCAAAAGGGCACTTAGGACACAGACATCTCCCTTAGCTACTCAATGACATTTTGCATTGGCATCTCCAAGACACATTTACACAGAAAATGGCAGTATATTTCCATATTTTATCAGTCATTATACTCCTGGCGTTCTCCTGCTAAACTTTGTTTTCGAGAAGTTTCCTCAAAGGCAGCCAAGCCAAGGGAATACGGTAAATGCCTGCTCTGCTTTTTATTAATGCATAGTTTACAGTGGAGATAATCCACATGATCCAAGGAAGAAAAACACCCACTTCACGCAGGTGTGTGGGCACGGCTTAGTTTCACTGTGCTGCCAGAAATCTAACACAGGCCTTGAGACTTATGCTGACTGGATAAATATGCAATCCTTCAAATGATTTTTCATCCAATATACCACTAATTTATAAAAGTAAGCACATAAAAAAATGGCACCTGCCACATAGTGTAGTCTTCAAAAAGCCTTGGTACAGTAATGATTTATCCTGCTTAACAAGGAGAAAATAATGCCTAGTAAACAGTTGTTAACACTTCTTACAAACCTCCAAAACAATCTTTTTTTGCTCAGTGACAGAAGATTTCTTCACAGGTTTTCTTCACACAAAATCTCTAAGCGGTTATCCAAGATCTGCAGGTTTTTTTCCTCCAGCATTCTTCCTCCTTCTGTTTGCTATTCTACTTGGCTCTGCTCTTGAGTGTCAATGAAAGGTGTCATTCTAAACCAAAAAGTTTAATCAAGAGCATATAAATTTGCTAATGTGATGGTATATCAAACACAATGGCTGGTAGAGCATGCTTTAAATAAAACCCACAACATTTTGTGATACGTCAAACATATACTGCACTAGAGGGTGCGCATGCTAGCATGAGAGAATAAAAATGAGGAGAAAAAGAAAAAATAGAAACAAAATCAAAACCAGCAAATCAAACAAATGTAATAACTGCTTGTTTCCTGATCTGACCTAGTTACTGTTTCTCCATCTACTCCTGCGCACCTGCTACTCTGGGAGGGGTTATTTGCTCAGGTGCAGTAGTGCGTGAGCACAGGTAGCCAGCTCAGGCCACAGGGTACTGTGGCTCTTTTTTTCACACGAATCTGTGTCCTACCTAGTGAGCCCTCTTACAACTAAAAATATTAGGATACTAGAATATTAACCATGGGTAAAGGCTGTTCAAGTGTGGCTTTATTGCTTCTGGGCAATGATTCCAGGTATTTATGCCACATAATACCTGATCTAATAGATACGGCCAGATCTATGTTTCTTCTCTGGAGTCATATCTGGCTTTACATCACAGCTGTACTCACATTTGAGTGCATCTACTGAGGTCTCAAACCAAGGATTCCTTTCACCTCACCAGACCTGATGTTGTGCGTGCATGGCACATGGGGAGAAGGAGAGAATGGTGATTGCCAGCAGCCAGTATTGTTAATAGAAACCTTATATTCTGATTCACAAGGCAGCATAGTAGTCTTTTGACACTGCTCTCTCTCATCTTCAAATGAAAGTGTTGGAAAGACCACTTCTACCCATTCATTTTAATACATTTTAATCTCGTGCCTTATTTTGTCACACTTATTTAAACTTACTCCACAAGTCCTCCCATTGATGTTAAAACATCAGCTTACAGTGATCAGGTTACTTTGAAGATTCTTCCTGAAAAAAGACAGAGCAATTTTATCTCTATTAATTTTATCATCTCATACAGATAAAAAGCTTCTTCAAACAAATGCCCAATAGAACAGGTATCATGAGAAATTATGTAGCAGATAATGATTTAAATTTATTGTTATTATTGCCTTTTCATATTCCTAAACTGTCACCTATTAAGACAGACGAATAATTTCCCTTTAACCAATGACAAATAATCTTCATGTTATTAGCTTTCTAAAATAGAGCTTCTCACAATAAAAGAAGCATTGCAAACAATACATGACTGTGTGTTTTGGCTCATAACATAAATGAGTATCTGACTGTCACAAGGAGTGCCTGCAAAACAGCAGGTCTTGGTAGGGTGCAGAGTGATGTGTGGGAGCACACCGGACAACTGGGGAAAGGTTTTTTTGCTAAGATATCCATGTATCAGTATATAATAGCATGATTTTTTTGGTAACTCTCCTCCTAATAGCAATCTTCTGCTGTTTACAGTTCTCCATTACCATATCATGTTTCTCATCAGACTGCAATACATCTGACATAGGATTTGTGTCTAACTGATCCTTCTCTAAGGCATCTAAGATACTACAGGGGTGCCATAAGTATATATTTTTAATTCTTTCTTCTCTCTAGTCATATTCTCATCTCTCTTTATGAACTGCCACTCTTTAGAAATTGTGGTCTTGAAGATTTGCCACTTCCCTGTTCCTCTGTGGTGTTACACTCTGCCTCCAGTTCAAGCAACTAAATTAAGTCAGTAGCACCCAGCTTCTCTCTCTAGGCTTTCACCTGCTGCTTCATGGCAGAAAAAGGAGCAGTTCTCCCCAGTCTGCAGCTGTGGGCTAATTATCTCTGGTCTGTCAGCAGAAAATTTAAAGAAATACACACTTCTACTCTTTTTTTTTTTTTTTTTTTCTTTCAAGTAAACCACAGGCTAAGTGTTCTCCATTTAATTTTCAATTTAACCCCACGGACTTCAGAGCCTGTACAAAATAGCTGAATTTAGTTGAGTAGATTATGATTTACCTAGTTCTTCTCCCCGGGCACTACATGGGGAATTCATGCACCACATCTGGGTCTCTGGATTCCACTACAGAATTCAGACACCTAAAATTTAGGTTTGAGCATTGCCATGCCTACAATTCTTTCTGCATCTGGAGCACTGAGATCTACATCAGCTGTGCCTAAGGCTGCTTTTCTCCCACACCCCTTCAGATTGAGGTTTCCTGCCCCACCTCAGCAAATAAATGGATAAAGGTCATTAAAGACAAAGAGTCTCTCCCTCTTTCAGATTACAAATATATAGGATGGTGCCTCTGATTTTAGGGTAAAATCAGCCTTATTTCTAGGGATACAGAGTTTTTCTAAAAGCAGAACTTTGGTAAGGAGTCTAGTAATAGTAGCAAAAAGTTAATTATTCCTCTTCACAGCAGCAGGAAGGAATTAAAACCCTCAATTAATTCGATAGGTGACAGCTTCCTTTAACGACCCACTCAAGCATGAAACAATAAGGGGACCCAGAGTTTATACCTGTACTATCGAACACCACTAAAAGAAGCATATGGAGCAATGCTGAATTCTCTGTTGGCCTAGCAGTAATTTTATTCATGTTGCCATGGGGAATAGACTGCTCATTAATTAGCTTACTCATCCTTAATATTTTCTTTTTGCATTAGCTTGTAAATAGGCATTTCTAGGTTAAATCAATCATTTGTCAAGGATCTGATGGTTTGGCCATCATAGAAATGGTTACAGAAAATGGTTAACACTGCATTGAAAATGTAGTGTTGTCATAGAAAATGGTTAACATAAAAAATATTAACCTTGTCATAGAAAATGGCTAACACTGCATTAAGCAGCTAAAAATTGTTATCTCTTCTAATGGAAAAGAAATCAGAATCTGTCCAAATCTCATGGAACTAATTCTAAAATAGAAAGACAAACCAGGCAGGCTTTCATACACTTCTTTTCCACCTTGTAGTAGAGAACTGAAAGCAGTTGTAGACACCTAAGCAAATGAAGCCCATGGAAAAGACATATGGCATAGGATACATCCTGTGATTGCCTGGACGTAAAATACTGAAGACATCTGAAAATGTCATCTGTGAATCTTGACTGTTGGTGGGAACATCTCTCACCCAGAGCTAAGCTTTTTGAAGTGCAGGGCCTCAGCTGTTTCCTTGGCACTTCCTGCTGACATCCTTGTCTTTGATGCCAGCACCAGCTCTGCCTCTTTTAGGATAAAGTGTGTGTCTTTTACATGTGGATAGATTTGATTTATTTATTCTTAAACAATGTTCTTCTCTTGCTCTGTTTTTTCAACTGTTTGTAATGTCATTAGTTTCAATAAATTCAGGGTTGTGACTGTTATAAAATAGTCCCCCAAATGCTCCAATGGGATGGGATTTTCTTCAGTTATTGTACACTTTGCAAAATTGTCCCAGCTGCCTGACCATTAGATATAAGCCAGCTCACTCTGGCTCCTAGTGATAGAAAATGCACATGTAAATTGAAATCATAAGATATGTTTACAGTAGTCTTCCTTTCTGCCTTTTCTCTTGTTGAGAAAAGGAAGGCTACTGATTTCCTATTATTTATTTTCTACTGTTCTAAGTTTAAGCCTTTTGTGGTTTTATGAACCTTAGGGGAACTAAAACCACAGTGCTGAGAAAGGGTTAAACAACTTTTTAAGCAAAGAAAATGTGTCCAGACTTGTTGAAGCTTTTAAAATACCATCTGAAAATCAGTATATAGGAGTCAGCACCAGCTCAGCGGCTGAACATAGAAAGCAGTGCTTTCAAAAGGGCACTTTATTGTTGAAGTACTTTGAAAGTGTATTTTGAAACATCTGGAGCTGCAAAAGCTGTACGAGTGGGACTGTTCATTATGGGAAGAGGCAGGGGATGGCAAGCAGCCATGGGATCAACAACATAACACCTGGTTTCTGACGTAAAGTGACTAAACTGGAGATCTCATCATTGGCAGCCACAGCTCCCCTGCAACATGATATATTCTCTGATATATTTGTCTAGTGCTCTTTCTAGGCCTCCTGTAGACTCTCTCTCCAGAAAATGATCCCTCTGAGTTCTTTCTTTCCTTGTAGAAACTGGCAGAGAGATGAGAAACAAAGTATGAAAGATGGCAAATAGATCTCAGTGGGGTGAGCCCCTCTCTCCTTATAATGACCAGCCAGCATGCCTATTGCTCCAAAGCAGAAATTCAAGTTTTGTCTTTAAAATCACCAGGCATTTCCTAGACCTCATGGACTCCCTAATTTTACCTCCATTTCCACATTATAGCATTCACACTTCCTGCTACAGGTGTCTAACCGCAGCAAAAGTTTCTCAGTCTGACAGAAGGATTGCTTAGAGACACCATGTATTTGTTTCAGTCCCACGCACTTCCGTACATTTCTTGGTGCAGACATGTACAAAGTCAGTAGGCATTATTCCTGTGCATGCCAAAGCTGAATATGGCCCTAGATTTACTGTGTCATCCAGCATTTGTAACACAATAGCATTTGTCAAAGTGCCAGCGTGAAGTGCAAGTGGATTTCAAACAGCTGTGGTGCTGCCATATGCTGCCCTTTGGTCAAGCCATGATGTAAAGTTCAGCTTCCCATTTAGAGGAAAAACTGACAGATTCATCTTTTTCGGATCTTCAGAATGAGCCAGGCTTTTTGCTGTGCCTTTCCTCATCCAAATCCTTCAGATGGGCGCTGCTGACACCTCCCCCTGACATTGGACCCAGTGGGTACCTCGATTTCTGGAAAACAAACAAGCAAAA
The DNA here is from genome assembly GCF_963264785.1 of Psittacula echo. Taxonomy (NCBI): domain Eukaryota; kingdom Metazoa; phylum Chordata; class Aves; order Psittaciformes; family Psittacidae; genus Psittacula; species Psittacula echo. The sequence continues at coordinate 68,504,458 of NC_137736.1, read as the reverse complement.
TCCATCTCCTGATGGAATTCACTGTCCACCATCAAGGAAGTGTTTGGGATCTCAGCCCAAACCAAAGCTCAGAGGAGAAAAACAGACATGTTGCCAGCAAGACCTGATATCCCACTTAGGACACCAGCCAAATGGGAGACAATGCAAGGGGCAGAACCCTTGGACAAGATTAGGTTGTGTAGATGGGCTTGCAGTATCTTCTGAACTATGGGCTGTGCCCTCCATATTAAAGGGTAAATCCTTTAATGTCAGGTTTTGCGATATCTTTGATCCGCCTCTCTTACGGAACAGTGACTGGATAATGCTACTACATATAACTAGCGAGGCTGGACAAGAAGGGTTAGAGCCTGACCCCTTAGACTGCTAGTTCATAAATTTTAGTATGTTAGAGGCTTTTCTGAGCAGTAGTGGTTCAGCTACCAAAAATGCTAAAACTCCAACAGAAAAGAACAACAGACTCAAAATACCCGGCAGGGCACTAACTTGAAATCATATATCCGTATCTCTGTTCAGAGTGATGCTGGATATGTATTTAAACTCAGGACTCCTACACCCCTGGTGAATGACCTAAGCTGGAAAGCAAACGCATGTTTCCAGAGGCAGCGGACACGATGACAGTCTAGCTGCTAGCAGGAACCCTTGGTACCCGGGAAAGGACCCAGCCTTTGCTCCAAGTATGCTCTTGTCTATAAAATATAGATTGAGAAATAAGGCAAATTATTCATATAGGTGTGACCGACATGGTTTGTAAGAGAGAAAAAAAAAAAGTTGAATTAAAAGGCATATTCGAAAAAGGAGTTTTATGCACCAAGTTGGAAGATACAACAACGGAGTATTCAGAGAAATATTCCCGGTTAATGTATTACAAAGGAAACATCCTGATTTTGCTGTAGAGAAACATAGGTAGAAACCTCTTAAGCTTTGTGACTACAGGCAAGAATATAATCCTTTCTTTCCCAGTAGGATGCCTAAGAGGTGCTGAGCAGTTTTAAATCCTGCTACTATTGATGCAAGCTTATCACCATGCAAGATGTTTTACAGGAGCAGTTTCCCACAATGCTGTGGACACAGAAATTGGCCATGATAGCATCCAGACTGTTTCATATGCAGTTCCTCCTCAGCTAGTCTAAGGTTACACTCTAGGAAAAAGCTATGTAATATATATATATAAAACTATATACATTCCCTCTCTCTTTGTTTTTAAAGGATAAAGTGGAGCTAAGGGAGAGTTCAAAGTACAGAAAAAATAATTAAAAAATAATTGTTGGGGGCATGGAAAATTCACCAAATGGAAATAGTCTGAGGAGCATGGGTACTATAAGAATAAGAATGAGATGAACTATTTTTTTTTAAAGATAGAATATGCTAAGAAGTGATAGAATTTAAGAGCTGATTTCTCTGTCTCAGAAGAAATGAATAGAGAGTTTCAAAGGTGGGAAGCTAAAAATTGATCAAAGAAAACACTCTTTTATATGATGTGTGACTGAACTATAAAACTCACCTCCACAGAAAGCCACTCAGGCCTAGAATTTAGGGAGCTTAAAAAAATCAGAATTTGAATATTGATTAAAAGTGCTTGGAGTTCTGATTTTCACTGTTCTTAAAGAAAAAAAACTTGGTACACTCAAAAATTATGTGTATCTTAAAGCAGCTGGCAATGAATAGCATTTTTGCAAGAGCTATTATTTCTAAGAGACTTGGAAATGTTACTAAATGGGTTTTATATTTTACAGTAATTTAATTGCCACCTGATTCATGGCTGTCAATTGGTGAGTGATCAGGGGCCAAATTCTTCAGGGCACTGAAATCAGTCAACTGCATTAGTGAAAAACTCCACTTCAGGCTTAAGAAATCACGTTTGGGTCAAATGCTGTTCTAGGAGCTGGCAGTAATGTTAAGTGGAGCTGTCAAACAACAAATAGGGAATGTAAGCCTTCCCAGACCTCCTTCTGCAATCCAGGAACAGCCTCTCCTGAGAAGCCAGTGCACACCTCCGGGTCTGCAGAAGATGCTGCTGTGATGGTTGCAGCTATTTCTCACTGCCTCTCTGATTCTCACCACCCATGCAGTTTCCAAAGGTTTAATTAAGCTGGATCCTCCTCATTGTTTCTTGCAAAGCACGGCTGGTGGAGCGCTCAGCAGTGGTACAGCAGATGAACTAAGGCATGCCAAAAGCCCTGGATCAGCCCCCGTATACTTTCCTTACATGAGCAGCCCACTTCCAAGTAATCTTTTGATTCCCAAATGGTTGCTGTCACAGCCACGAGCAGAAATCTGAATGACTAGCACCACTGCTCAGAGCTTTGGCCCTGCATTTATCACGTTTGGTGCTGCAGCAAGGGCCATGTGAAACTCCCATTTTGTGCAACACGGAACAGCTCTTCCCTTTGAGAAGGAATGGTCAAAGCCCTGGGGATTGCGGCCTCACCACCTCCTCTCCGCCTCCCTGCAAAAGCCTGAACAGCTCAGGGTAATCCCTCACTGCTGGTGACTGAAAGAGAGAAAACAAAATCAGTCCTTACAACTTTTGTGAGCAGGAATGATGCCTTTTTCTGGACCAAGGTGTATTGGTGTTTTGATCTGTCAGTAACGTGACACAATTAAAATGCAGCGGCAAGATATCTCTCAAAAAACTGATGCAAATTTCATCTGGATGTTTGTAGGCACCGGTCTATTAATGGTGCCTTGAGTGAGGGGATGCTGTGGAAATGTTGCAAGCAAAGAGCTACACAGGAAAACAAAAGTGTTGTATAACTTGATAAATATAGTTCTGATGCTATCTTTGAAATATTTACACTGGGTGAAAAATCCAAAGGAAAAAGGTCTGCTGTTTCAAAATGCAGCACTAGAAGGGAGCGGAGGGGAGCTGGCAAAAGGGATTTATGTTTCTCCTGCAGGAACAATGTCTTCAGATAAATCCCTTGTATTGTGTGGAATCATGTAGGTTACACCTACCAGTGGCCAAAGCATCCAAACTTTAGTTTTACCACTGCTCGTCATAAGACACTGAAAGGACAAAGCTACATAAATAAACCCCAAGCTGGCTGTCACCAGGCTGGTGCACCGACAGTAAAACTAGCAGCACTTCCTGCTTCACAGTATTGAGCTGACTTAAGGAAACGAAACAAAACCAAATATTGGGTTTTGTCAAAAGTCATTCTGTCTTTCAAATATGCTCACTTAATTTTGGGCTGCACACTAATCACTGTCTCTTAATTGTGCTTGAATGGTGCCTTCCAAAGTGAAGTGCTTACCCTTTTCTGACAGATATTTTAATAGATCTTTTTTTTTTTAACTTATAAGAAACAAGACAAAATATTCTGAGGTATTTTTAGCTTAATGCATTGATGACTGGAGATGTAACACCAACCAGACTGAAATGAGCTATATTTAAATTGTATTTAGGAATCTTACTGCATGCTATTTTCCTTCAGATGCAGTTGAATAAATACAAGAGGAAGAGATAAAGCCACATAAAAATTCAAACTAAAGCTGATTGGAAAATAAGGGGCTTAGAAGAAAATGCACTCTTGGTACAAGGAATGTTCCTGTGTTTCATCAGAATTTATTCATTTTTTCTTTCATGAAAAAGTTGTCAGAAGCTAAAATCCAGAGCCAGTCATATAAAAAGAGGAAAGCCTAGGGCAACATTTGAAAAGAAACTTTCACGGTGAGCAACTTAAGCTTTGTCCGAAAGTGAAACCTTATCTGGGAAGATATGAAGCCCCAGAAAGGGCATTGGGACTGACAGGGCTGGTGCACTGAGCAGGTGATCAGGGCATGGCATCAGGGTATGTGATAAACAGGCTGAAGGAAAGCAGTCACTGTTTTCTCAATAGTGGAAATTTAAGGGAAGACCTCCAGGCCCGGCAGTATGCATATGGAACAGAACTGAATGCAGGAGCAGGAAGGAATGAGTTTAAATATTAGAAAAGAGGACAAAAAGACACACTAAAATGTGATCAATCTTTATTAGACATCTCCTAGTAATCCAACCCAGTTCTAATGAACAGATACAGCAAATTGCCGATGATGTTCAATAAAATACAAATTAGAATTCTTATGCCATTTAATAGCAGTCTCTTATAAAAGCAGTCATTGTTGGTATGTTTTTGAGTCCAGTCTTCGTAATATTCAGGACAACACTGTTATAAAGCACTTTCTCACAGCTAAGAGGTATAAAAAAATCTGTATGAGTATTGCTTATGTATGTGCAATTCTGAACTGTGATAAGTAGGATCAGATATCAAAGTGAACTATGCTAATTTACATCCACTGAAGGTCTGATGTAGAAGCAAACATTCTCCCACCCTCAGTGGATTCCCCATATTATTAAATTAATTGCACTTTTTTAGCAGCCTAAGCACATGAGGCTCTGTCAATACACTTATGAAAACGCAAGTCCTACTCCAGAGGTTATGACAGCTATGCGCAAGGTTTTCTGCTGCTTAGACTTTTAATAGTCATACAGTTATTCAGTTCTTGCAGATCCTTGATCTCTTTTTCACAGGATCTCAGCTTGCAGAAAACACTAAATTCTGGTCTCAGTTCTCCATCCTATGCAGGCTTTTTCTCCTCTCAGGGTCTAGCAGAACAACGTGGCCTCCTCACCTGCTCAAAACAAAGCCAACATTTACCAAATGCTATGTTTACTTGCCTTTCATCTGTCAATACTTTTCTTCTGCTTGATGCTGTTTTCCACTGAAGCCTTTACAAGAGTTGTAAAGACTCTGTCTCTCTAACTACCTCCACAGCTGGGCCTGTCATCTTGGTCTGATTTCTCCCGAGGACTTTGTCATTACAGATGTCTCAGAGTCTCCTCCTCAGGAAGTCACTGCCTTCTTGTACATCTTCCCTCTCACCTCCTCCCTCTGCTCCACAGGTTTTCCTCAGCTAACAGCCTCCTGCAGCATCCCTTCCTCATCCTCACCAGGTGTGGACAGACTTTTGGCCCTGTTTCACAAGAGACACCAGCCCCCATTTGCACCTCACTCATCATCAGGAGATCCAGGCATGGGCAAGGATATCGTCTGCATGCTTTTTCCAACAGGAACTCCAGTTCCACCATCAGCCCCATGATTTTATCTGTAGAGTGACTCCTATGGGTTGCATTATGCCTTAATTAAGCATCAAAGTATTTCCGTGAGTCATGTGAAAGATATTATTTTACTTCATAGATGATAGCTCAGCCAGCTGAATCCAACACCATTCAGATTATGAATGGCACAATCATGAATACACTGTGGTGTATCCTTCAACACCCACCTTTTTCCAAAACAAATATTACCTGATTTCTGATCTGATGTTTCATGTAATGACATGTGAACTGTTGAATGAGTATGTTTGGTGCTTTTAAACCCTGGGATTTTTCCCTACCAAAATGTCTATTGTGGCTATGAAGATGGAGAGTGTCTCTTAGAAAGAGAGAGTTTTCATTTTCCTTTATTTTGCTAACCACTACACAATTTTAAGCTTTTCTGCAAAAAGAAAATTTACGGTGCCCATAGAATCAAAATGAGCATGCTGCTGACTGAGTGAGCATTTGATCAATGCATCACAGCAAAGCTATAGAGAAAGGCTAAAGAAAGAGGTATAACGTTTTAAACCTAGGCAGCAACATTGCTAGGCTTACGTTGTGAGGCACTATTTTGTGTAAGAGATCCTTATTCCGCTCTAGATGGATAACAACTGTAAATTATAATTTTATTTTCCACTTAGCAGAGCCTATTGACTCGGGCTGGCTCTTGTCAGGAACCAGTTTCATAACAAAGGCAGTAAATTCTGATTTTGTGCTTATTTGATAGTTAATAGTGCAGCGTCAGCAGCAGTGCAAAATGCGAGTATGATTTTTTTTTTCCTCTACAAGTTACAGAAGATTGGTTATAATTCAGTGACTTTATGTTGAGTGTCTAAGGCACATATCGTTTTCTACAATGAGTGTAGCAGACTCAGTGGAGGTTCCGTTATGCTTGCTGAGATATGTATACAAGGACCTCCCATCAACCCAGCATCCTTGTCCCAAATTATAACTATGTAGATACAGCTACACCAGCAACCATTTTTTTACCCCCCCAGTTGAGACACTGTTTATAACAACACAGTTTTTCCCTTATTGCTATAACAGTGACAAAAATAGGGGGGTGTGGGTATCAGTATACAAGCTAGCTATAAATATAATATATAATTATATAATAATACGTTTATCATAGATGGAAAAAAAGGGACACTAATGAAAACGCCATGTAAGCTTGACACTATTGAATTATTTTTCTTATCACCACCTTCCAGTATTTACCAAGGCCTAAAATAAAAACAATAGCCTTAGCCTTTACTAAGCTAGTCCTATCTCTAACAGATGGCTGTATCAGACAAGCTTTTAGCATAGACCAGACCTGAACACCACACAGCTATTAACAATGTGGTGACCCTTACAACAACCCACTGAGGTGAGCAAGTGAAATCACCCAAGTGCCAGCACAAAGCAGGGAGTGAAGTCTCAATCCAGCCAAGCATGCGTGTGCCTCCAAGTATGTGAGACTACTTCCTCTGAAGTGATTTACAGCGATTTACATGCAGGATTAGGCCCAGGTGATTTACTGAGAAGTCAGAGGATGCTCACATGTTCTACCACGGGGACTTAATGCCTTCTGCTGGGCCACATAACTCTCCCAAGGACATCTGTAACAGTCAGGAGGTGAACTTAAGTGTCACTATGTGACTTTACCCCTAAAGTCAACTTCTATCACGGACTGTAAACTGGACCTGTAAAATGAGATCCGTTAGCAAGAAGCCATGCTAGCTCAACCATTCCAGTCTTTAGGGCTTTCTGTAGGTCCTGTTTAACACTTGTGCCACAAGTGAAGTGGCAAGTGCCACTTGCAATACATACAGTGCCTCTGCCATAGAGTCATTTTTCGATTATTCAGAAAAAAATAATTTGACAAATGGGAATTGCGTGACCATTGTATGACTGTATCTAGCTGCCCCTCTACAATGCATATTTTATGACAAATTGGCATCTATTGTTAAAGCCACAAGTGCATCTTTGTCCTCTGTAGAGGACAAAGTTACTCCATGAATGCTCACACCATTTGAGCACTAACAAACTGAAAGATGCTTTACTTCCAGTAAGCAAAAAGGGCTGGGCTTTGTAAAAGAATGAAGGTATTAAATGAGAGAATTGGTTGTCCTAGTGAAAATCACAGTAACGCAGCCACAGAGCTTGTATTAAGGCTCGTGTCACCTGCACATTGGCACCCACCTCCCTTAAGGTACGGTAAAGCATGGACAGAATGACGCATGGCCCTATTGAAAGAACCATGCAGAGATGTTTTGACTTTGCAGCATTTCCAATCCTTAGGCATTCCTCAAACATCTTCCATCTCCTGTCCCTTCTCATTCAGCCCTGCCACCCCCAAGCTTGTTGTTCCCCTTCCTCAGGAGCAGCAGTGACAGCAAGAGCACCAGAAGGCTTCACGTGTATTTTTATCTCTGACTCTACCCACAGTATGAACCCACTCCATAATGTCTGGCAATTACTTGTGTGCTAAAGCTCGCTGACTTCCAAGAGCATAAGATCCATGTGTTTTATAAAATCTGCTGATATATGTAAGAGAAAGCCCAGGAAAGAAGTAGGTTAGCAGAAGCCAGTATAAGACTTCTTTCCCATAAACCATTAGCAATCAGGGTGGAGAGCTGGGAGAGAAGGGGGGAGGAAGAAAGGGAGGGAGGAAAGGACAGTCAAAGGGAGGCAGGCTTGGTGGCTTTCTAATTTTCATCTTTTAAAGAAGAAAAAAAGTCACAAAACAGAGAAGAAAATACTTAAAAGCAAGGTTTCCATAGGAAAAAAATAATTTTATTTTTTTAAGAACAAATTCAGTTTGAAACAGACGTGGAATGTGATTTTCATAATTTTCATTTTCTGGGAACTAATTGCAATGTGGAACTAAAGCAGATTTCAAACTTATGACCGGCTAGTTTTAAAACAGAATGAAACAAACAAACAAAAAACAAACAAACAAAACCAAAAAATATTTATAACTCAAGCATAATACTGTGTTACTTACAAACTGGACAAAGAAATTCTTAAATAAATATACCTGGTACACAATTTCAGCACAAATATGCGGCAATTTGGCAACCTTTTATACCATTTTTTTCCTCAATACAGTGCAAAGGGGAATGACACTGCCTTTAAACAAGCTGTAGCTAAATACATTGCAAAATTCAAATTTTATACAAAACATCTTGCTCGGACTTTATAAAAAACCAACATTGCTCTATATACACAATCTGGTTAAGAAAAGCCATTTCTGTCTTGTTTTCATGTGGGATTTTTTTATTATTATTATTTAAAAAGGTGAATAAGGCTACTGTAACACCCCAAATCCATATACAGTAAATCTGAACCTATTTACAGCATCTTCACTTAGACATGATGGTGCAAATTCCAAGTCGGTTGACTAGGGATGATCATACAAGCAAGGCATTTACAGTAACTTTTCAAAGCTGGACCAACGTCAAAGAAAGGAACAGTTGGTAGATTGTCATAATTCTGCACCAGACACAAAACAGACGCACAGTACATTTTCTTTTTCTTCTCAATTGGTTGCAGGTTGCTCTTGAGCAACTCATCTGATTTTTTTTTTTTTTCACAGTTTAGTACATAACTAGAATGTAGCCAACTGATGAAGCATAATTTGATAAAAATCAGTATCAGTAAACCCATCTTTTCCCTTCCCCCGTCCACCCCCTCCCCAAAATAAAATCTTAATGACTTACAAGAGAACCTTGTATGGATGGATTCACAAAAAGGAAGGGTTGTTGAAAAGAATTACATATGTACTGTAGTTAGTCACCATGGTAACCTTCCACAGAACCATGGGTTGGGATTTTTTTTTGTTTTGTTTCTCTCTTTTGGACTAACATCCCAACATCATTTTCAGGTTCAGGAAACAAAGAGAGTGATCATTTTTATGACAGATATTTTTTCTTTTTTTTCTTTTTTTTTTTCCTTGCAGGTGCTCACTGGAGGTCTGAGATCCCCAAATGCTGTTGCTACATTTTCTTTCCAAGTCAGAAAGCAAAGTGTTACCATAGTAACATGACTATGTTAGAAATGTCTATTTGCATAGCACATATAAAAGTAAGAGTTTTTTTATTTCCTCCCCAGGGTGGGAGCTGTAGGGAACAGCCATGCTAAAGAGAAAACTTTAACCTGAAACCCCCATCTACGAACCTCAACGAAATCTACAGAACACATCAGCCTGTAAGGCAAAGGAAAACACAACACACAAAATAAATGCCGGCACGCCTTGTTACTGTTAAATATGTGATGCAGTAACACTGACTTCCTGATATTTTGAGCCTTATATTTTGTAGTTTTCTTGTATGAGATGCTTTGGATTATTTATCTTTTTTTCTTTTAATATGCTCCCATTGTTATTTTTGGATGGCTGATGTTTTTCCCAGAAGCAGTTTCTTTTTACAGAAAAAATGTGTGTATATGTGCATATATATACATACATATATGCACATAAATACATATATATGTGTGTATTTATGTATACACACACACACATATATATATGTAAAATGATGACAAGTTAAGACTATTTAATTGCCGCAAAGAAATTTCACATCTTCTGGTGTAGATTCTGTGCAATCTCAAAATATATATTAGTAAAAAAAGCAAACCAAAACAAAAAAGTAAGAAAGAACAAATGAAAGAAAAACTCTCACTTTATATCCCTTGTGTTCTATACACCTATTATAAATAAAGACATATCTTCCTTCTCCATCTCAGTGTCATAATTTATTTTATTCTTACGGACTGCAAGAGGTTTGCCATATGTGCTTTAACTTTGCAATAGAGCACCAATGAACAGCTGTGTCAGTCACAGTACCTAAACTCACTGTGCAGGGACAGCACTACAGTAAACCAAAGTGTCAAAAGGCTCAGTCAGAAAGAAATTCTCTCTTACTTTAGAAATGAGAAAGTGTTGGGGTTTTAGTTTGGGTTTGGTTTTTGGTCGATTTGGGTTTTTTTCTTTCCACAACTTTACCAGTGATAGAATTACAGCTCATTTGACCTGTTGGCTTACAATCATCTTGCTCAGATTTTGTTCTCTGCTATTTTCTTAAACACTTTCCCTGTGTTTAACAGAAAGGGATAGTATAGCAGCTGAGTCTGCTTAAAAGTCATCCAAAGCAGACTACGTTTTTGCTACAGCTTCAAAGCTGTATACTTTATTGCCAGTACCACAACAGCCCTGCCCTAATCTATCCTCAGCGGCCTGCTATTGTCTTGTCCTCTCCAAGCTTGTTCACTTACTAACAATACCCCTTTGTTCTACTGTATTGAAGGTACTATTTTTTTTTCTGCACACTGGTATTTGATAACCATGAATTCCTTCAAATGCAGCCCTAATCCACTGCGTGTGTTACTGTGTCTCCTACTTGCCTCTTAAAACTTACCATACCAAAGTGCTGTGCTACCTAAATGTGTTTTTGTTTTCTTTTCTTTTTATTTCCCAGCTTCTATTTTTGAGGCAGCAGTATTCAACTGCAACTGCAGTCAGCCCTTCCCTCCACCACCCAGTCCTGCTCTTGACTTTGTTGACAGCCTAACTTTTTGGCTGGAAGGCTCCTTACTATCAGACACGATTTCTATAAATGCATTACCCATTCGAGTGAGGCTGCTGTAGCAGATGGATGGAGCGTGGATCTCCAAATATTAATGTTCCATTAGTGATTCAGGAGGTGGAGTGAAAGGAAATCTCATGTGAAGGATGGCACAGCCCCAGATAACAGAAAGAAATGGAACAGTGACAGACTAAAAGCAAGAGAACTTTAACGAGTCTTACTTAGACACCAAGGTCTGTGTGACAAATCCAGTACGTGCTGAGAGAGACACACAAAAGTCAGAAGATTGCATTTCAAGCTTGATATATCCTAGAGCACCTTCCCAGGATGCCTAGAGCTATTAACATCCACAGATCACTCCATCTTCCCTTGGCTTTTGTACATGCCTGAATGCCTGCAGCACATGGCTTTGAGGATGATGAATGTAACAACAGTACAGCAATCAGAATGGGCATCTTCTACATAAAAGTCTTCCAGCTTTTAGTGAATACTTTTTCACCGATAGGAATTCTACAGACTAGGTAAGCTGTCCAGCTCATGTCGGCTCCTGGAGAAAGAGCTGTCGCCTTCTCCCCCCTGTGCTTGAGTCAATGCTAGTGCACAAGGCGTCATCACAAACTCCAACAGAAAGCATTTGACCAGCGAGTTTCCTCTACGACTCAACTGTACCACAGAGTTGGTTGTGTGTTTCTCAGACCTTGTAGTAAATGTTTGCTGGACTCTGAGGAGGCATTTCTTGAACTATGTACACCGGATGTCCATAGTCGCCGCTGACCTTTTCATAGTGGGGGCAAAAGACACTGTCTGCAGTCCTGAGAGGAATGATAATGTCACTGGGCTCAGAACCATTGTTGTTGCCACTGCGTTTTGGGGTGGCTAACGTACTAAGTGAGAGAGTTGTTGTGTGTTGCGGGGAATGCTTCCTGTGTCTTCTCCGGTACTTCAACAAAAGAACCACCAAAGTGATGATGATGACGATGAAAATGATGCACCCTGATGCAATCCCTGCAAATAAGGCCACCTCTGAACCCAGTATACTGGAGTGCCCAGCCTTACTGCCATCTGTGCTAGATCCTGAAAAGAACAGAAATACAACAAACAAAAGTTATTGCCATGCTGCGACGCACTTACGCTGCTTAAAATGTATAGAGTAAGCAACACTGGGAAGAATTAACTGACAGCTAAACTTTGACAAACCAATTACCCTGTTAGATAGCTAAATGCAAACAGCCGAAGTCAGCAATCAATATTAAACAAGACTTTGTGTCTGTTGGTCTCACTTTTGTGCTGCTCCCAAACCACCCTGCTTCATACATCACCATCCATCAGCAGCGAGGACTGGCACTGACAAGGCAGCCTTTGATGCACACCGCATCTTTTAACAGATGCCGGCCAGCCCCAGGCAGCAGAGAGGGGTGGGATAGGACTGCAGGGGAAAATAACACAGAAATTGCAATTCTCAGGACAACTGGTTCTGTTCAGTGTCACACTGTTCTTCCACTATTTTATTCTTCAAGTATCGATTTAAGCTAAACCGTTCTTAGTGCCTCTTTACACGGACTCTTCTTGCTTGCACACAAAACAAAGGAGCTTGAGGCAGTGTGGGAGACAGGCAAAATGGCTATGGCATGTATCTGCTTGTATTAACTTACATTTTACTTACAAGAAAACACCACCACACACTTGGTAGTTAGGAAAAGCTCATATGCTGAAATACTGTTTCTGTTGAATATTTGGTGCTGTCACCCCATCATAGCATTTGTCACAAAAATTAAATGAAAGATCACTTGACCCTTTCTCACTTGAAAAGTTGGACTTCCCTCTCTTGATCCTAACTCACAGGTGGAAGAGTGCTGCAGCTACTACGTCCACGTAACTGTGAACTTTTCCTGGAACCTCTGTAGGAATTAGCTGAACCCTGGCCAGTGACCACTGTATCAAAGATTCATTAGCCCAGTAACTAATGACAGAATTGGCAAGAAAAACTTGCAGCCATTTGGGGAAACCCCAGAATCAACTGCCAGCAAGTTTTGCTTTCTAGCATTTCCAATTCACCAAACCAGAGACCATGGGTCTGAAGAGTTAGGTTTTTTCTTGTCATTTAATGTTGTCAATGCATCCTGAAGATATTTGTTTGGAACCATCGGGTTTATCTTGCTTAGATAATTATTTTAAAAAAGAAAATCTTCAAATTTAGTGAAAGTCCAGCCATTCAAGTATAGACTTTACATGGTCAGTTAAAAGATCAGGACATTAATTATAGATGCTTTGAAATAAACTTTATAAATGGCTGTCAAGAACCACTTGGTAATGTATTATACGGGAAGAGAAAGACAGAAAGACTCGTTCATCTGCCAGAATACAAAATGTAAGGCAGCATTTACCATTGTAAAGCTGCTCAGAGAATGTCCTGTCCAAAAACTTTCCCGTAAATGAGTGATATTCTCACAAGATGTAATTAACTTCTACTGCAGAGTAGAAAAGGGGAGAGAGCAGCTGTTGCCAGAACTTCCAGCTCCCAGACATTATCCACCAGAGCATTAGAACTGGCTTTTGCTTCATTTCAGTATGAAAAAATTCGTCTTTTTGGCACTTTAATGGTAAAACAAAACACATTTGGGGACAAAGGCTGGAGCCTCACCCCAGCTGCAATTGCCACCATACCCACCTGAGTGATCCTTCACAAAAGGGCTGGTTGTGGAACTCTTCCCATTGGTGCCAGCTTCCTGCTCAGGGCGCTTGGTGGGATCCGTGTGCCGGGGCAGCCCTGCCGAGCTGGGATCTGGGGGAGAGAAAGATGGCTCATGCAGCTTCAGTGCTTGATGGTACGGAGCCTTATAAGCTGGCTCTCAGTACCTTGTGAGACACAAATGGTTTTGAACAGAAGAATCTTTATGCAGAGGACTGGGAGATACAAGAACATAATTTTCCTTTTAAAGCAAAATGGGCAGATTAGTTATTTCAGAGGTTTAAATTGTGAGGCCATCTGCAGAAACTATAGGGACTACTGTAATTGGCAAGAAAAGCTTTGCAGATGACATTTCAGTTTAACTGAGGAAGCTGACTGACTACTAAACCAACCTCTACTTAGAAGAATAATGCTTTCTTCCAGCACAATAGGTTATCTATATGTGGAAAGAGACAATGAACAAAAACCTCTCTGTATCAGAATCCATAACAAGCAAACTATAGAAATATTAGCTTCCCTCCTTTCATGTATTTTAAATAATTTTAAGCATCGGAGTTGTGGCTTTTGTTTTTAAAATAAAAATAAAAACGACTGAAACACACTATTCCCAGGTGACCTTCCCTTCTAGGGATCTCTCCAGTGAAGAGATCTTATTACACTAACCCTCCTTCTGTAGAAATCTGTCAGTAGCCTACGAAGAGAAAATAGGCTTTGCTTTCAGACTAAAGGGAGGAATGACTGCACTAGACTCGGTTAGCTCCTTGTTCTACACCGCTAAAAGAAGCCTGAAAACTAAAAGGACACTGAGACTGATCAAAGTGATTTCATGAAACAGCAGATGGTCTTTACCTTGTCCAACTTTCATGAGGATCTTCATGGTTTTTGTCTGGCACACCCCTCCCTCCTGGTTATCCAGGCCCTCCAAAGACCCATTTGATGTTGCTGATCAAAAATAAAAGAAAAATAAAAAAAATAAAAATAAATAAAAATCAGGAAATCAACAGGCAAAGTGATGTGAACATGGATGTCTGAAAGCAGAAATCTTTCAATCTACCAGGACCTGTTCTTGTTGCTCAGGCTGACCTACGGCAAGTTGTGAAATGTTGAAAGCCAAAGGAATGAATACACTGGTAAGCCATACAATATATACAAATGGAGGAATGTGTTACCAAGGTTTCAGATTTACCCAGCAACCTTTTTTTCTATGCACAACTGACTGACTGACTGGCTTGGCCGAGAACACAGCACCTTGCTATAAAGGTGATGGGAGCCAGCTGAAAAGGAAGCCCTGGCAGGCTCAGAGGAGCAAAGCACTGAAAACTCACCTCTTCCCCCCCCCAACACACCCCCACCCACCCCCCCCCCCCGCCAATATCTTTATAATCACCACATTACACCTGCTTCCTCTATTACAAATCTCCTGCTGGAAGAAGTGAACGCATACAAAAGACCGAGGTGAAAGCTGAGATTCTGCACTGATTGGAAAACCATTTAATATTTTAAAGTACAATCTCACTTTTCTCAGCATTGAGGAGCCTCCGTGGGGGTGGGTGGCAGGGGGAACACACTATTCTCCCGGAAACCTTTGAGCTCATACAAACAAACGGGTGCTTTCCTCTCTGTTTATATTGTTCACTCTTATCTAGGTGCTGGCTGGAACTATGCAACCCCGCTGCAAGCTGATACTGCAATGGGATTCCAGCACCAAGCACAACTCCCTCAGAGAATCCAAAACGTTGAGTCACAGTGTAGGGGTGCGCCGCTGCTGCTGCCCAAGCCAACTCTTGGTTGCAAAACCCCAACAGCTGCTGAGAAACTATTTGGCAGCTCCTCAGGTGCAGGCACTGTGGCCACCCTGCACCACGCCAGGCACCAACCACCGCCAGCATTGTGTGCTGGTGCCCCGGTCACAGTGGTAATGCAGACACATCCACCAGCAGTGGACTCTGACTTCTCTAGTTAGGGAACGAAACAGGGGATTTCCCACCCTGGTTGCCCTGAAGGTGGGAATTTCACCGTCGTTTCTTGGAGCTGTTTATTCAAGGCCCAATACACATGCAAACAGGTACAATATGCACACGCATCATTAACGGGCCACCAACTGGAGAAAACAAATAGAAAATTGGATACAGCAGAGCTCGCTACTTGTCATGGCTGTGGCAAAGTGTTTAAGCAGCACTTTCTTGCCTTCGCCCTTCTCCTTTCAGCTCAGGATCTAATTCAATCAGGGCTTCACACTGTTCCTATCTTTGTTTTTAATTCTCTCTCCTTTTTTTTCTGCTTTCCTCGGGGATTTTCTTTCAAATGCAGCCTATGTATATTTCCTTTTTCTTTCACAATGTCTTCCTAGCCCCATGGCAGTATTTTTCTTGCTCTAATCTTCTCTCTAGCCATAAAGATATAAACCCCATACCGCTGAACCCTGCTTCCTAGCCTTTGATCTACTTCTTGTTTTTGTTCCACTTCTGCCTCCTTTGTGACAAACTCGAATTACGGCCACCATACAAACTTCCCAAATTGTGCTTTCTTTTCCTAAAATTCCCTTCTCCTCATACGTGGTCCCTCCCAGTTCCTCCCCTTGTTCTCTCCCCCCTCTAAAAACATGAAAATGGCCACATATGCAATTGTCTTTTTTTTTTTTTTCTGTAACTTGCAAAAAGGCTTTTTAAAACACAGAAGAACGCATTGAGTTATTTAAGATAAAAGGTCATCTGAAATGTGCCACTGCATTGCCATGCTCAGAAAATAATGGAGACATATAGTTTTGTTTTCTTTTGTTTTTTTCCAGAGGGGAAAAAAATCAATACTAAGAACCTGTTCTGGACATAAATCAAATGTGTCTTTGCTGAAAGTGTTTTTTATGACCTATTTGCCAAGGTACCAGCACAAGGACATGGGAAAAAAAGCAGTAAATAGAAATACCAAAGCTGAGCATCAACTGAAAGTACAGCTAATAAACACTGACTTTGCCTTACGTTTTCTGCTACCCTTCGTTTGTTTTTTAATCGAGGTGCTGGGGGCTCACATCTCCTTAAACACTTCTACTTGATTTTAATTGAATAGAGTACTGCTTCTTCTGAACATCAATGCCATTTTATTCTTTAAAGGCCTATCCATTTAACCCACAGAGCAGGAGACCTCAATAAGATGCAAAGGATGCAGCCTGACCTCAGTACAGAGTAACAAAGTAAGATGGCAAAAAGAATACAAAATTACTTCAAATACAGTCTCCAAACGGGAAGGCCCAGATGTACAATGAGTCTGGTTGTGTGCCTACGCGAGCTCAATCTGCCTCACTTGCTTGCTAAAAGAATGCTTTAGCTTTGATGTCAGATGAATGAATTTGCAGAAGTATTCACTTTTTCCACTGTTCTTCAAGGGGTTTTCAAAAAGCCTATGTTATAGCTCAGAGTACAGACTGCCACGTCCCGAGGAATGGGGGATTTTCAAAGAGGAGCATTTCAGTGACAAAGCAAAGTTTCCATCTCAGCTGCTCCCTGTAATTAAACCGACAATTACCCAAGGCCACTGGAAGAAATTATGTTTCAGAATTTATTAAGACTATCAAAATACAACCTCACATATCCCTAGTGTACCAGGAACAAAGTGGGCAGTTTTAAACACATCGTTTCAAGATTTGAAAAGCTGCACTGAGAAAAAGCAGCAATTTGGGACATCAGAGAAAATACAGCTTCATACTGCTAATGCCCCCTGACAGTTCAGTGGACAGAAGTCAAACAAGGGAGTGAGCACAAAATATTCCTCAAACACTTGCCACTGCCTTTCTATATTGATCTCCAAATGAAAATTATACCCACTATCATGTAGGCTCCTCCACCGCACTCTCACTTCTGCATCAAAGTGACCCTGTACCTGGAGCTCGGCTCACAATGAAAGGATATTTCAGAAAAACCCACCAGGGTCTGTTATAGGAGTTTTGGGTATAAACACAGAAACGTAACACAATCTTCTTGTGTCTAAAATGGAACAGCTACTCCCCGGTGTGTTTGTATGATCAATACCTAGACCTTCCCTCCAGTTTATTTTTATATACATATATAAAAAAGAACAGTTTGCACTTTTTTTTTTTTTTTAATTAGGTCTAAAAAATGATATATTGTATAGAGGTAATTACTCATACACAGCCCAGTGCTAAGAAAATGAGATATTACTTGAATATTGACTTTAATAAACATCATTAAAGATTGACACAGTTTTCCATGAGTATTAAATGTTCTCAGGATCCCACACCGCTTTGTATTAACACAGCAACACATAGGACACTAAATTCAAGTACAATGTTGCTAAACAGGTAGCAAAATATTTTTGAATCTTTTAACGGATAGGTACCTCTGATTTTCTGAGACCTGTCCTGTTCCACTGGTGTCAATTACAAAACTAATAATTACAGTCAAAAGCACACTAAATTATTCAGTTGACAGTTTATCCACACCTACAAATAAACACATATAACTGCCCTAAAATCTCTAATAATTTTAAGACTTTCTGACAAAATCATAATTAATTTATAGGCAAAGCTCACAGCAGTCAATCAAAAATGATGTTTGAGCTCTGTATACACAGACACTGTGTGCCCGCATTCCTTGAATACATCAGCAGCTGCCATTTTATGAGGAATTTAAGATGGGTTTTCAACTTTCAGAAAAAATTGACTAGTTATGAAATTATGGTTAAGAGTCTGCTGATACACACTCAAGAAGCTAGTATATATTTTCAGTTTCGTAAAACAGTGCCTTAACATATCCTCTCCTTTACACAAGGGGAAATGAAATTATTCTGACCAAAGGATTGCATTCCAGCTCTGTCTTTTCTTCTTCAAAATATATGTTATTCAAAAAGAAAACAAGACAAAAAACAAACAAAAAAAGACAAAAACAAACAAAAAAACCCCCACACCCCAAAACCCTGCAAGTCATGTAAATCAATGTATAATGTTTTACATTTATTTGCTTTCAAAACTTCACAAGTGGTATTTACTGTTCGAAATGCATTAGTCATAAATGCAGAGGCAGAGAATCAGTGAGCGAAACAGAGTCAGCTGACAAGAACAGTTCCTGGCTATGACTCTTATACAGTCCCCATGGAGAGGAAGTAATATTACATTTTAATATGTCTTCATTTGATTGTTATTACTCTGCCTCCCAGGAGGCAAAGCCACTGCGTGGATCTTGGCTGTTTCCAACCTATCAGGTTGGTAACATTGCTCTAATCAGATGGAGAATTAAGCCGCTGGATTTGTGCCTGTATATAGCTTTTCATTCACAAAGAGATTAGAAATGAAGGCACAGTCACAAAAATTCAACTTCCTTCACTCCTAAAAACCCACATTACAAAATGAAAAAATGCCATCACAATTACTTTAAAGAAAAAAAACAGCAGACAAAAATCTCAGCCTCGTAATTCTGCCACAATTATTACCCATACTTTTATGTTTTAGAATTATGAGAAACATTACCAACTTGCAAATTAAATGTTACATCCTTTGAACCAACACTACATAGCTAAAGAAAGAAATTATGAACATCATACTTAATTTTCTTGTGACCTCTCCTGTTTCCACAGACTATAAGAATGAATGAGTGATGCCAACAGATGGGTGAGGGCAAAATTGGTTTAGCTTCCCCCCTTACTGTGCTGACAATACAAGCCATTTGGCCATGTATCAAAGGCACATCATTGACGAGGTTATCAAGAATTAATTGCTGCTGGTATGGGCCTGTTAATAGAAAAATGAGAATTACAAGTTTCTTTGGGGTAGATCATACTGTCTGACGGTAGTGATTTTCACCTTTTTTTTTTTCCTTAAATACTGCCCGAATTCAGCATCAGGAAACAGGTGTTTCAAAATCAGAGCTAAATAAAATCCGATAACCCTACCCGCCTCCAATTTTCCCCAGCTGTGTTTAGAAATGAAATAGAAGAGCCTGAACAGCAGCAAAAAATCCATGAAAGCTTTAGATCCAACAGCAGTAAGAAGTTATTCTTAAAGCAAAGCTGCACTTGATCTCACATGCACTCACAGGATTACTAAGCACACATAAAGTTTTTGATTTTTTTTTTATTTTACGAAGTAATAGAACACTATTTTGGTCAGGCATCATGCATTTGTCCTCTGACTGCTTTCATCTCCTTTTGGTCCTTTTAATGACTGTCTTAGTAAAGCACCAAATAAATACTTCTTCTTTCCCATAAATTATCTAAATTTATGGGACAGGTTTAAGAACACCAGAAATCACACACTGCAAAACCACAAATCACAGATCACAACACAGAGGTGTTTCTAGACCAACCAGGGATGAAGAACAAGGCAGCTGAGGTAATAGAAACACTGTTTTAATTAAATGATTTTTTTTCTTTCTTTCTTTCTTACTCCACTTACTAGCAACGCCAGACCTGCATGGAGATCAGAAACAACCAGAAAAAATTGTTCAGTACGCTCACCAAAGAACAGGTAGCTTGGCAAACACTTGGCAAAAGCTTGGGTGAGCTGCAGAGAGTTTAGAGAGAAGATACACACACCAATTTCTACTACTAGCTACTACCAGCAGTTTACCCTTACTTGTAGTGAGACTGACACTGAACCCTTCACTTAAACAAAAAAAAAAAGAAGAAATTGCCTTCCAGAATTTAACTATCAGCAGTGCCAAACCTGGACTGTAAGTGCTAAAACTGAAATGCATTATGAATAGTTGCATGGAGTACTGTCACTGTGTTGTCTGTGTTGCTATCTACAGACAATAAAATCACATCTTAACTTTTCCACTGATCTTACAAAGACAAAGAGTCTTTAATAAAAAAGATTAAAACCTGCTGAACTGGCTCAATTAATACAATTCAGGACACCAAGACAGCCATGAAAAATGTGTAAAAATGGTCTACCAATAATTTGCAGTTTTCTAACATGTCTGGTTTTCATTTGTCCTACTTGCAAAGTCAAGGTGGGAGCAGGATTTTGAGTTTCTCAACCTAAAAGCCATTCAGAAACTCTCATTCTCTCAGTCTTATTCCACACATTTCTTCAAATTAAGTTTTTCTCTTAAACTAAAGCTTATAGAGTATTTATAAATACTGATGAAGGCAGCCTTTTTTCCCCTCTATCCACACACAAGGCAAGAGTTCCATGTAAAGAAAAGGACAAGAATTATCCTTCTTTTCCACTTCTCATTCTTGTGTTTTTTTAAAATTAAGTCCTTTGTTGTATGTCTCAGGATTTGTATCTAAACGGGATCCACAAATCATATTCTGCACAACAAGTAAGCAATGCCCTTCCCAGTTAAGCTAAAACCAGAACAAAATGAAGTAAATAAAAAACAGGCCTCTTCTTGCCTGGAAGAAGACAAAGGCTTTACAGTGAAACCTTGTGATTAACATTTCTAACTACTGCTCTAAAATGTATCTTGTCCAAAGGCGAATTGTGTGACTTGTGGTACTTAGATGAGACTCTTGATACAAGAGTCTTTATATAATTCCCCACAAAAGTCTCCATTTGTGGAGGACAGAAGCAAGACAGGGCAATCAGTTCTGTGCTGCAATACACCTTACTATATACCAGTTGGTTAATTCCAGGCACACTTCTGGAAATCCACAGACTCCCTTCCAGGATCTCATACCACCCGAGAAGGACCATCCAAGTATTAAGCACAAAATACGGACAGAGTTCTTGTAAAGTTTCCTACATTCAGAATGATTTTATTAATTCCAGGGATACAGAGTGTCATACGAGAGTACAGGTGGTAAAGAAATAAACAAGTAAGTAACTCCTTCATGTCAACAAAGTCATAAAGCAAAAAAGAGACAGTGAGCAAGACACAGTTGGAAAGCATCAAAAAAGCTGTTGAGCTCTGACGAGTTTCTGATGCTTATAATTTTAAAAACAGCACCACTTTATCTCTGGGGTTAAGGAATACCACAGCTGAAGTGTACTAAACAGCAAACTATTGGCTGAATTATTATCTATTACAGAAGGTCACAGCATCCACCCACAACAAAATCCTACTTGCTTCAGTGCAAGTTGTCTTGAAGTAATTTAGAGATCATACAAAAATTAAAAAGCGTCTCCATACTGTATCCTTATGACTGACAATTTAAGTCTTTCATTACAGTTAAGCATTTCTAAAAGTATTTCAGCTCTGTATTTCACATACTCTGAGAAATGTCAGATAATGATCTACTGCACACATGGTTGCTTCTAGTTTACATAAACAAATTATATATTTGAGAGCGTTGAAGTAACTGTGGCAGATGCAAGCCCACTAATTATGATGCATTCAGTGTATATCAGAAAGTATGCATCTAAAGCAGATTACTAGCTAGTTAACTTCACCAACCACAAACAGGTATTTTGCGTAAGTTTATCCTTTCTCCCAGCACACTACTGGCAGAAGTCTATCATGGATGGGGAGAAGTATCTCCCCACCACCACAACAAGCTTTGCTTAACAGTTCAGCTGAACAGAACTAATAGAATTAGTTAGCATTCAAGTTACACTGATTATTGCTAACGACAAGCCAGCTTGCTGGAACAAAAGCAGAAGCTTTAACATTAAGTGAAGACCTATTTTCTGTATTGTACAAACCCTACCCTACTCTTGAAGAATGTTCATCTGCCTTGAAAATCTCTCTGCTTTCTGTCTGTAGCACTTGGATAAGGCAGGGTTATAGTGAAAGTTCATATTAAATAAATAACAACCCTCTTGCTCATTCGACTGTCACTAATTGCATGCAATGATATTAATGACCCAGTAATTGCTATACGAGCAGCACTGAAGTGGAAAACATCATTTTGAGGCAGAGTTCATCTCTAGGTGGTAGGACTTCACCAGTGACTGAATTAATGCCTAGTGACAGTTTAGAATATAACACTATAGATGAAAAAATGTGCCAGTCTCATGGTTAGAACAATTTAGATGGACATGATGTTATTTGCTTTGACCACAGAGAGTCCAGAAGTAACCCCAATAAAGTGCCACAGTCAGAGTTTGCCCTATAGATGAACCTAATTTTTTTCAGGGGAGATGCTCTGTACTACAACAATCTAGAGCAATTTTCCACATGTTTGCTTCAATAAAAGAATACCTTCATCTCCTGCTTTTACATCAAGCACAACAAAAGTGTGTTTTATTGCAAAACACAAAAAGCTATTTACATCATCTAACCATCCTTCAGCAACACAGAGTTTGGCACCTTAGTACTGAGATCAATTATGATACTATGGGATGACTGTGTGCTTGGCAAAGATGATCAGAAGTCAAGCACTGTTTTGACTGCAGTACGCTTATGTTTGTGTTTAGAGCTTTAGAATACCCATGGAGCAAAACTTAATGAGGGAACATTGCTGAAATAAAGCAATGTGAATTTCCAAGGTGCTACAGGACCTCTAGTTCAAATACTCGCTGTAAGAAATTAAGGGGTTTAGCTTCTTTAGAAATTATCATATAGGCACATCTCGGTTCATTTTAAGAAACTCCGATGGGATGAGAATGTTAATCCAGCAGTGGGTGAAATTTTGAAAAACTGTAATTAAGCAGGAGAACCCATACTTTTAATAATTATGTTCATACATATTTTAATATTTCACTAGTGTTTTAGTAGTATATTATTTTTTGTTTGTTGTGTTTGGTTGTTGTTTTTTTTTTTTTAATTTTCCTTCTGCTACACAAATTTTTTCAAGAATGTCTTTATTCTGCTACCAAATCTGCTGTGGCAGCCTCTGGATGGCAGGTGGAACTGAGTTTCAACACAGGCTGGGGCCAAACACCTGAAAAGTGGATTTGCAGAAAAGGCACTGGAGTCCTGGTGGACACCAAGTTGACCACAAGCCAGCAATGCGTACTGGCAGCAAAGGCAGACAACAGCCTCCTGGGCTGCATTTGGCAGGGCACTGCCAGCAGGCAAACGGAGGTAATCCTTCCCCTCTACACAGCACTGGTGAGGCGACAACTGGAGTGCAGGGTGCAGTCATGGGCTCCCAGCACGACACAGACATGGACTTAAGGAAGCAAGTCCAGTAAATGCTTATGGAGATGATGAAGGAACTGGAGCATATGTATAGGACTTCGGACTGTTCAATCTGGAGAAAAGAAGGCTAAGGGGGATTTTACCAATGTGTATAAATACCTGGTGGGGGGACTAAAGAAGGAAGAGCCAGACCCTTCTCAGTGGTGCCCACTGACAGGACAAGAGCCAATGGGCACAAGCTGGAATATAGGGAATGCTGTTTAAACCTGAGAAAACCTTTTTAAATGTGAAGGTGACAGACCACTGGACCAGGCTGTTCAGGCAGAATGGAGTCTCTATCCTTGGAGATCTTCAAAATTCAGCTGGACACAGTGGTCCTGGACAACCGGCTGCAGTTCAGCTTTCTTGAGCAAGGGCTTGAGCAGGGGACGAGATCATCTCCAGAGGTGCCGTCCAAAGTCAACCGTTCTACAATTCTGCGATCAACCGCACCGCTGTGGTCTAATGCATTTATGTGCTAACATGAGATACTTGAAAAACAAATCTTTCTTGGTTTCCCTGGCAGGATTTGGATTCAGACTTCTGTTTCTCTTACAGCAGCTCAGAGAGCACATAAGGACTAGTCTGCTGCTGCGGTTATTTCTGCTGTCTTCATCTACTGAACAGAAAACAGATAAATCATGCTAACAAAGATCCGAACATGCTTTTTAAAAACAGCCTTATCAGCTTAGTACGGACTCTTCTCCAAGAACTTCTAAGGCCTCCTTAAGCCTAATCCTGCTTTTACTCACAGAAATATTTGCATGATTCCCTTGGAACTGAAAAAGAACAACTGGAAGACTGCCCATTCGGGCTTAGTTTTATAGTCTGATTTATCAGAAATAAATCCTGGAATATTCTTCCTGCAAAGCTCCCAGGATTGACTAAAGTCAGGAAAGAAGGTCCAAGCTGACATTTAACCCTGTTTTTCAACCATTTCAACCTTGTGTTTTAGTTAACACAGTTCTCAGACCAAAGTACATTTCTCTCCAATCCAGCTATGTAAAGACTTTAATGAGACAAACATTTTCAAGTATTTAAAATCAATTTCATTAAATCCTCTATAATTACTTACACAGTTCCTGGCCTTTTATTTTAAGACTTAAAATACTGTAATATGCAACAGATACTATATGAGCAACTATATAAAATAAAGACTGATGATCCCACTTGATGAGATAAATACTCATCACCAAACTTAGGGACAAAGTGAAAGTTAAATACGTTTTAGTATGCTAGTGTGCTTTTCCAGTATTTCCAATATTTTTAAATTATGAGGAACTATAAAAAAAAAAGGAGAAAAATAAACAGTGACTAAAAATATCAAACAGCTTCCTATGAAGTTTTAAAACTGGTTTAATTCCTGAGTATTTCCTGAATAATTCTTTCTTCCAGTCTGAATGATTATTCTTCATTTTAATCTGATTCCATGTTTATATGGAATACTTGGGAATGTGGGGGAGAACAAATGCATTTTTTCACTAGATGCCATCAATTAAAAAAGTGAGCATTCCTCTTTCATTTCCTTCCCTTAGGAATAAAGAAATAATAACAGATTTCCTGCTGAACTATCTCTGTCTGCTTTAAAGGAGATAAACGGTTGGTATTGCCTAGGTAATGGCACCAAATATGAACGAAGTCCATCAATCTAAAATAGCCTTATTCTCTTACAAGACCTATGTGGTCTGGGACAAAACCCCAAAGGACCATGACTCCATTAATCCTGTAGGTCTTAGACTCTGTTAGAAATCTGAAGCTGCACAGACAGTGATTTTTTTTTTTCTCCAATAATATTTGTTTGAGCTGTATTTATACTTCATTCAACAACAGCTA
Source organism: Psittacula echo (assembly GCF_963264785.1). NCBI lineage: Eukaryota > Metazoa > Chordata > Aves > Psittaciformes > Psittacidae > Psittacula > Psittacula echo. The sequence continues at coordinate 68,479,276 of NC_137736.1, read as the reverse complement.
AGTGGTATTGCTGATATATCCCTTAAAAGACTCTCAGCAAAGTCAAAGACTGACCTTTGGATATCATTTTACACTAAAAAGAAATCATTTATCTAATTTTCCAAGGAAGGAGGAGGAGAGGGGAAAGAAAAAATGTGATCTGTGTACAACTGGAATCGTGACGGCTATTATCACATAGGCTTTCATTACCACCACCAAAAAAATAACAGTTGATTGTGGGACCACAGAGTCTTTCACAAAAAGCATGAAAAATGTGTTTGCTGCAAAAGAAATTTAATTGAAATTCTGATAGCTTTAGTCTCCTGTTTTGGCTAGTTTGGAATTAACCTCCAAACAAAAGAAACCCTACTGTTTCTTTTTGGGTAGCTCTTACTGGGTGTTTGTGAGGTTGCAGAGGGCTGTGGACTGAAACCTGCCTCAGAGAGGTGTCAGAATGCCCATACAGCCAGATTAGCCAGCACTTAAACTGTCTGGTCAGAATACAGAAATAACATTTTAATGTAAACCTATTTGGCCATGCAGAGAGATTTTTTCCTCCCAGCTGAGCCATATTTCAGGGCACAATCTATATTGTCCTTTAATGTGTTCTTCCTCAGACAGTTATTGCCCTTTAATTGTAACAGAATGACAAAGTGAAAACATAAAAAGCCTTGTGATTTTTTCAAACCCAGCTAATGCAAAAGTTTCAGAATGACTGTTTCAATTTTAAAAGCCCCAGCACTCTTAAAGCAGTTATCCACAATGTATTGCTACTAGCCAGTATAAACCTTTAAATCAGTCAGGGAACAAATATATATATGTATGTTTTTTTAATTTAAGCCAGAGGCCAATTACATAAGTGGGTCACTTGAAAAAAGTTGACAAAAAACATTCAAGGAAAGCTGCGTATTCAATTTTGCCAATGTCAAAGCCAAAAGGCATCATTAGCTCAGCAAGCTTGGCTAATGAGGCCCAGGCAGAACAAGCATTTGAGAGGAACCTCTTCCAGGACCATGTGTAGACCCATCCCAAGGCTCAGGCCATTCTTTTAGAAATTTTTAACAGGTGCAGGCTTCATTGCAGGTGGGTTATCTTTTTAATGCTGATGATGCTAGCGCATAACCTTCATTTTACTTATGCAAAAGAAGGGATGAAATGAGTAGAGTATGTGCTTGTTTGGCCAAGATATGTCAGGAGTGTGACGGTGCTCCAAGGTAAGCAGCACTGCTCCTCTCCCTCTGGTGTAGCTTCCTTCAAGCTTCCCTTCCCCAGGGCGCTCCCTCAGTGCAAACCCAGGATATCACAGCGCACTCTCTGTGCCCTCTGACTAAAGGCCAAGTTTGCTGGGAAGGATTCAGGACTACTCCTGTTCACCCAAAGTAAACATCTTTGGCATATTATATATGCTTGTACTATGCTAACACACCTCCCTCCCTCCCTCCCTGCATCTGAGAGAGGCAGTGAAGCATTTACACCGTGAGCCAAGTACTTCCAGATCAATCCCCAAATACTGAGAAGATATTCATTGCTCATTCCAAGTAATCCACAACAGCACAAAATTACACATCATTCCCTAACCATGCAAAGACATAAAAAGACTTTTTAATGCAAACATCAAGAGTAGCAAATCTGCACACTCTTCTTGTGCTTAACTTTGCCCTTCACACAGATATTCTTATTGTTGGGCATGATGTATCTTCCTTCACACATCTGATTAAAGATTTCCTTAGAGACTTATGATATGTTAGCTAAATGGTCGCATATTTTAGGATAATCTAACTTTAATACTTCTGAGATCTCAAGTACATTTGACCTTCTCCAGTTCTGCTGAAAAGAAATCAGGTAACTGGAGGAAAATGAATCTATTAATTTCCCAGGAACAAAAAATTGATGATGGCAAAGAATAGAAAAGCCAGGACACTCTGTTACATCATTTATTCACTTCCACAATACCATTCAGTATCATCTTTCCAAGTACTGCTGTTCACAGAATTAACTCTTTTGATTCTGATACTCATATTAAGGAATATTTTGTCAAGAAATGGATTTTATTATTTTTGAATTAAAGTACCATTAAATCTGAAAACAGGTATCAGAAACTCATCTACACTTTTACATTTTTTAAAAAATGTGAATTGTGGAATGAGAAAAGTTGCGTCTTTATATACTTAGGCCTCGGGACGTACTGAGCAGAAAACATCTCCTTCTGCTATACCTATCATGAATATATCTGGATGATATAAAAACTAAGGCTTGAAGACTTCCTGCAGAATCACATTTCCCTAAAGGTACACAGGGTTCAGGAAGCTGCTTCATCCTGTGTTATAACTCCTCATCCCAAAATGACTAACCCTAATCTGAATAGAGGTTTTACTGTTTAATACAGCTCCACAAACCACATACTATTACCTTAGAAAAACAAACCGTGTTTTCAAATAATGGCAAGATGATAAAGGTACATGATGATGCATAAACCATTTAAGGTCTGACAACAGCCTGCCAGCATAAACAACATGAGATTAGGCTACAGACACAGACATAGTAAGCACTACAAAGACACTGGGCTAAGTGAATTCTTGTTTCAGGTTTGTTCGATGCCTCTTAGTCAGGGGAATACAAGATCCTAAAACACTTCAAAATCAAAAGCTGGCACATAAAATGCATCATTGCCTTCACTTCATAGCACCCTCAGACCCCCCAAAAAACAGCAAATCAAGACAAAACTCGAAATTACCAAAGGGAAGGGAAAGGGGAAGAGGAAAGAGAAAGGAAAAAGAGAAAGCGGAAGGGGGCAACAGAAACAGGAAAAAGGGAAGAGAAACGGGAAGGGGAAGGAGAAGGGACAGAATCAGAGTTGGTGGGAGACCCAGTACACCTGTTAAATTACAGGCCTGGGAACAGAGATGTATGCAAATGATTTATGGCCTGATTTGCATACCTGATTAAGATGCATTATATTACTAGTAAAAATCACAGTAAATGTCCTGACTACCAGAACTTGCATCTGACAGGGCTGTGTCAGGGTCATGAGCTTTTGAACACAAGCTGTTAAAATCCTACCAGCTCCAGTATCTCTGTAAAATGGTGTCCTAACTGAGCCCTGGCCTAGTTTTCCCTCTTAGTGTTTCTGAGACCAACATCACTGAGTTCATTGTTTTCTCCCTGAATGACAGAAAAGCATTTTAGCTTTAGGATGGCTGGGTTTTAAGGATTGGGGTTTTTTTTTGTCCAGCCTATTAAAATGCATGGGTAGCCTTGATGCATCTTGGTCAGTATGCTAGCAATATAGTGATAGATTAGCCATTTGATTATGCCAGAATGAGCAGGGAAAGTAATATCCTAAGGCACTCCAGTATTACTGCAAGGCCAGTGTGATTTCTGAGGCATTAAGCTGAAGCCTGAGAAAGTTCTTTCAACCAAACTATACTGTAATCTTCCAGGAAATGCAACGTCTATTATACCTTACTGCTATAATGAAATAATTATACAAAACTAATGAAAATGAGACATATTTAATAATTCTCTGGGTAAATTCATGACATAGATATGACAGAACTGACAGGGTATCAGAAAGCTCAATTTGTGCCTATAATTTTCAGGTAATAATTGTAACAGTGCCATTTGTTCCTCTACAGCTGGTCTGCTGTGAATGTTTTTAAAAGCAGCACTCAATACTGAACACATTTAATTATTACAGGCAACTATTTGAGCATGGTCATTTTTATACTACACATTTTCACTAGAATTACAGACTATTTTTCAACATCTAATCTTGCAGTTTTTACCCTGGTAAATCTCACTGGATTTCAGTGGGAATTTTGTCAAAGCTAAATGCTGTGTAAGTGGGATCGTGTTTCAATATACCCCTTGACTGAACAGAAAGTGCCTATACTAAGCGATCTATTTGTCAAACCTTAAAAACAAAAAAATGGTGTTTTTTTTCTCTCACCAACTGTTACTTGGTAATCTCTGTATTTAATATTTAATGCAGTGAATTCTTAAGTTTCTGTGACATACAACTTGTTTTATACACAGTGTGTCTGTGTACTATTATGCATAACTGCAAAGTGAGCATTAATTTATATTAAATGCATTTCCATTTCCATTTTAAAAGTACTTGCTCAGAGCACTTGTAAAATTACCATTATTTTTAACTAAGAAGTTAAGACATATTTAGAGTGGCAGCCATTACATAAAATAATTATCAGCCCTCCAATTTTCAAGGTTTATAGATAGAATTGTGTTTGGGGACAAACTTTTTAGCAGGGTCTGTTGTGACAGGACAAGGAGCACTGTTTTTAAGTTAAAAGAGGGTAGATTTAGACCAGATATAAGGAAGAAGCTATTTACAATGAGGGTGGTAAAACGCTACAAGTTGCCCAGAAAGATGGTAGATGCACCATCCCTGGCAGTGTTCAAGTGCAGGTTGGACCTTGCTCTGAGCAACCTGATCTAGATAAAGATGTCTCTGCTTATTGCAGGGGGGTTGGAACTAGATGACCTTTAAAGGTCCCTTCCAACTCAAACTATTGTGTGATTCCATGAAGTAAGATACACCAGGATCCTACTTCTTTGTAACTGCAGAAAAGGCAGTGCACAGAATTTGTCCATCTCCTACTAGCCGGTGATCCTTGGTCAAGACTTCGGAAGTCCCCACGGAGCTAAATGAGGCCCGCAGGCTCATTTAGCATTATAATGACAAAACCTAAGCTAATGTAAATCACTGTTGTACTGCTGAGGTCTCAGCTTATGCTAACTCCTGATTCACATCATTAACTTTACACATCGTAAGTAATTTGAATCACTAAACACAGCGGTTACCTCCAGACTTGTTTTCAGCTATAAATCCCTGATCAGATTACAATTCACACAAAGTTTATCTTGCTGGACACAGGCCTGTGTCACACACATTCTTCTTACAAGGCCAGACCCATGAAAATGGAGGAAATTCAAGATCATACTAGTCTAGGTTTTGTCCAAGAACCCTCCCAGCTATTATACGGACATGGCAGGTATAGACTGTAGCTAGTCATGCTCAACTAGAACCTACCAGTAACCCTTGTGGAGAAGTTACACGGTCGAAGTTTGGCACCAAAGTAACCAAAGGTGTTTCCTGTTAGAAACTCCGGATCACTTAAGAGTAATGGCCAGCCATCTCACATAAGATGCCTCAGCTCAGAATGTCCAGGCCACCCTAATCCTGCTCCTGGTGTAAGAGCTTTCAAGTGTAAGGCCAATCGCATGGCTCATCACCAGAGCTGTGAGTGGGAAACACATCACGGTTTAGCTGCACACAACTTGCAAGGTCAATACAGGACACAATACGTGCACAGGAGAAGCCCTTTACAGGCACAGAAGTACAATCTAATTTGGTTTACACGAACCAAGCTAAAAAGAGACAGAGGCCCCATGGAAGTCAGGAATAATGTCAAAAATATGCTGACAAGAAAATATTTTCAAAGAAAAAACCCCCAACAAATCCATTCACATTCTTTTTAGTATGCCTGTAATGTACAACACACAAAAGAACAATTATATTTAAAGGAATCAACAACTGAAATTTTGAACTTACATATGACGTAATAATCTTTGTTCTTCTGAAATTCCAGGCCCCAGAGATTAGGACTGAACTCTTGAAACTTGATGGTAAACTTAACATCTTGATCTGGTTTGGCACAGTTGAGTAGAGGTGTATTGTCCTTTTTAATAGCACAGCTATCTGCTTGGTCTTTATCAACCATGTAGACCTTATAATATTCATATTGGCCAACTGTTTTAGAGTCCACCTTTGGGCATATAATATCCAGTTTGTCTCCTATCTGTGGATATAGTACCAATCCTTGTCCAGGAAGGAACCTGAAACAGGAAAAAAAGGAGGGAAGGATATGGGAGGGAGGGAGGAGGTGGAAACATAGGGGGAAAAAAAAAAAAAGGGAGGGAGGGAGGGAGGAAGAGAAAAAGGGAAAATGTGAGACACTTGATAAAATTGCATCCAGAGTAGTAGCAATTGCAGTGGACAGAAAAGAACAAATACACAGTTTCCAAACCCAAAATGACTGAGCAAACCAGATCTTAATAATCTGGGCCTGGCTCAACTTAATATCAACAAGATGTTTATCTAGATCTTGGAAATTACAGATGGATTAAGTCTTCTAATCCTTATCTCAGTTTTGGGAACTCTATTAGGTTTTATGTCTCTGGCAGGCATTGCTGTTTCTTCCACATTTGGCCATTTACAGCAGCTAGTACAACATCTGCTGTTGTACTAGCTACAATCCTGTTTTTCAGCTTTGGTAACATTTCTACTATTCTTGCACATACTTTGCTAATTTTGGACATAGGAGGATGACGAGAATAATCTTTTCAACCCCCCTAAGCAGCCATGTGGGAAGGGAAACAACTCAGACATTAAAATTTAACAACATATTAAGATACTGATTGATATTGCCAGTGGAAAACAAAGGAACGTCAGTGACACACCAGGATCATGTTTACAGACCTTGGGTAGACAGAGATCTACCTGACTCAAGGACCCCACATGCTTCTGATAAAACACTTTTCCAAGACAGTGTGACTGCTACACTGCAATTTCTTCTCTCCAGCTCTACCATTACCATCATGATTTCTTGTGCTAAACATGGAACATGCATGTGCCTTACTGCAGATGAAGACTTCTTACACAAACTGGCAGTGAGCTTTAATGTTTGGGGTTAGACTCAATATTGTATCTATGCTACTTGCACTAATTAATAGGCAAACCTCACCACTTCTTCACAAAAGAAAAATATAAATAATTACTTATAATATTGATTTATCCACAAAACGAGTAGCCTTGGTCTCACAAGGACAAAAGCCACAGCAGGTTTGTTTGTTTCTTTCTCTGTAAGATATATTTGTTCCAATTAAGGGCAAGAAGTGCGTGTTTTAGAATTACAGCCAACGTCTTCGAATGCAGACCTAAAAGACTGACTTTCTTTCCTCTTTCTCCCGCCTGCCAGCTTTTTCAAAGATCTTCCTTAAAGGAGAATTGGCCTGAAAAAAACAACTGAAACAACTGCTGCCTAATGAACACCCTTCTCCAAGTGCTAGCGTTTAAACAGCACATGTAGTAAATCTAGCTTATTCACAGGCAGCCTTCCTGGACACTTTAATTTAAAAGTATTAAGGCCCAACCAGAACAAAGCTGGTGCTGGTGACCTCCAGCCTCTGGCTTAGCAAAAGGAGCCCACCAGCATGTAGTAGTGCTAGAGGAGAACTTACTAAGTTAGAGAAAATGACAATGCAACACCCCAAATTTCAAGTTCATCATTTAAAACTGCTTGCTCCCACACAATGCAAGTTTATGATCTGTGCTAACTGAGTGGGATTATTTTCACTCACAAACCCTGTGTGAGAATTATATTTGTTGTGAAGCAGCACATAGCAGGACAAAGACATGTAATTACAGATTTAGGGGAAAAGAACAATGAAATGTTATGGCAAGAAAAGTGGCTGTTGATGTATACATCACTGCACTCTTTTGTGCCATGCAACGTGATTTCCAGATTACGGAAGCTAGGCTTGGCCATGGCCGTTCAAACTGAGAAGCACTGGAGGCAAGGAGAAGCCGCTTCTCCTCCTCCGGTTTTCGGGCATGCCAAAAGAATGCGGTGACTACCACCTCCCAAAATCTGAAATGGTTAAACAAAAGGAAAGGTGGAAAGGCAGGAAGGCATCCTCCTCCAAGTCACCAGCCTGGTGAGGGATGACTGACGGAGACGCTAGCTCTGCAAGGACGCCAAGGAAACGGTGGGAGGAAGACCCCAGCCAGCAAATGTTCCCAAGGGAGCAGCACGGATCCTGATTCGGGCTCTCCTCGGGGATTGACTGACCAGGAAAAAGAAAAAGGACACAGTTTCTGAGCTAACCTCTATCACCTGTGACTGACTTTACCACCTTATCTTGATCACAGTCACATTCTACTTTGCTCATGGCACAGCAGTGTTGTATGAGAAAGATGAAAATTAATTGTATTCCCCCATCTGCATGACAGGACAAAGGCTTGTCGCTGTATGATCCCACTGCTGTAAATATTTCTCCTTGCCAGTAATTCTTCTTCACGTAATGGGAATATGTAATAGGAAACACATGACATTTCAGAGACCAAATCTTTTTTGTTAAATCAATTTAGATTCCCATGCATAATAAATATGAAATTCATAAGGTTAGAAACATGCACCTCTGTCATTATCAGTAATATGACCTAAAAGCTGTCCTGAAAAACAAAAAATACTGATTCTAATCTTAGGTTTTGTGTACATACGTATGTGTGTAATGAAGCACCAGCGGTATACATTCCCCACACAAACTCTGAGCACAAACAGTATACGTTCAGAGAGACGGCATGCCAGGCAACCCTCAGAAACAGCTACCAGAGAGGAATTACATTTGTGTGCCTTGGATAAGTAGCCAGGAATTGCCCCATAAAAGGTAGAGGACAGAACCACCCCCAACAGACAGCTAAAACTACTTTTTATAAGAGCTTTACACCAATACACTCGTTAGACTTTATGGCAGGGGAATATTCTTGCTATGGCTCCAAGTCTGTGCAGTTTTAGAACTAAATTTGGTAAATCTCCTTCCACTTGAGTTTCTGAACTTGCAGGATCTAACGCTGATGGGATTAGGAAAGAAAAAAGGCTGAAAATGAAAGGATTAATCTTAGAACTTGATTGTATTCAAATTTTTTCCACAGTCTGCACTTTTGATCGTGACCTCTGCAAGAAAGATATTTTTCCAATTTACTTGCCTTATTTCCTTGCAACAATAAAGCACAAACAGGGATGGAGAGAACATAAAAGTTTCACATCATGCATTCCAGTTCAACCACAAAATTTACAGTGGCTGATTAGTAGTAGGCATGATTATTATTCCTGCATCTGTGTAATACTTTTGCTACTGTATTTTCATGAAGACTTTAAATAAAGCATTTGCTGGGTACTAAGCATTTTCTGAAGTTATTTATTAAATGCCAGGGGGATTAAGACTACTGTTTCACTATCCTGTTTTTGAAAATCTTGTATCTGGAAAAAACAAACAAACAACAAACATCCAGCCTTGGTAGAGGTTAACAAAAATTTCAGGATTAATCCTGAATCTTTATTTCTGCAAGTACCGAAATATATGCACGTAAGCATTCCAGGGTAGCATCAACACTTACAACATGTTTGCAGGCTGGCATCTATAAAATAAAGTTAATGAACTGGCTTTAAAAGTTTGATGAAAAATCGGAATGCCCTTTCAACTAATTAAAAATTTTTTTTTTTTTTTTTTTTTTTTTTACACAAACAGAAATATAATACAGATGGAGGAAGAGTTTTCAGAATCCTGAGACTGGTCCTGAGAAGGCTGTGCTGCTTGGGACAGTAACACTCTCTTTAAGAAGTCAGGGTAGCAACAGCACTGGAAACTTTGCTTTCTATAAAAAGCAAACTTTCTGCTTTTCCACTCTAAATGTTCTTTACTGGGAAACCTACATACCAATATAGGCCCCTGTGCCCTAAGAGAAACTTAGGAGAAAAGCTTAGGGAGTTCCCAACTCATTTCTCTCAGCAGTCATATATAGTGAGATTAGAGCATTCAAAGAATCTTGCTCACAATCAATAATCCTAGTGCTTAGTGTGAGAAAGGACAGAAAAGTACATAAAGTACAGTAAAAGCTGTACGATGAAATTAATGCACTTTATGTCTGGCACTTTTGGATACAGATGGCATTTTTACTGTCAGCCCAAAATTGGTGTATTGTGGGCGACATCTGACATCTGTGCAAAGCCCATGGAAGTGAATCCTTCTCACACTGCTTATCATGTAACAGCAACATGCAGGGTTCCAAAACCTTCTTGAAAGTATTATATTAGACAAAAAGTCACATGACACATGAACAGAAAATAGGAACCAAGTAGTCCATCCCCCACTACCATCAAATGTTACAATAATTCTCTGTACCACACTTAATTTAAGGCCCAGCAATTCCTGGCAGTAATGTAGCCTTAATGGTCAAAGTCCTAGAGAAGTTAAATTTCACTCTGAAATTTCACAAATACCAGAATTTATATTATGCACAGTTCCCAACTATGTTCCTAAGAGTCTACTTTTTGTTTAGAGGAAATTAGCACATTCAACCTTATTAAACAATAAAGGAGTCTTCCTTAGTAATAACCACTCAAACCTGTCTAATTTCATAATAGTAATTTCTAAGAAAAAAAAACCCCAAACTTTATCTGCTCCGGAAATACTCTACTATTCCTTACTACACAGACACTTCTGAAACTGTAAAATTATTAACAGATAAAATTCTTAGAGAAACGAATTCTTAGAGATTTTGTTAATCAGTATTGACTGATATAACAAATGTGCTGTCATGCTTCTTCCAACTTGCAAAACTAGCTATACACACACATACTATAAATATATATATATGTAGACTTATCTTTAACTATATCCTGGTAATTATAAAATGAATGCAATTTTAGAAAGCATGTTAGTACTTGTTGTAAGTCTAGGAAAACAGTGAGAATTTCTGCATTTTAATATCGTACCTGAACTAATTGGTGAAGGCAGTTAGCTTTAAATTAATGTAACAAAAATAACCCTAAAAATGCAAACAATCAAGATGCTTCTTACAATGCAGCCTGAAACCTTCTGTTGGGGAATCCTACCCACTTAACTTTATGAACTTTAACTATCATCCTGACTATAAAGTTATTAATTGAAAAGTTTTATTAAGGAAATGTCATGAATAGTAATAACACAGTATGTTAGTCCGTTACTTGTACAAGGGCAAACTGAAACAGAATACAGAATAGCATTCCACATACACGTCCTTACTGTTGAAAAGGAATGGTCATAAAACCGTATATGCATTCATCATCTGGCTTTTGAGAAAGTAACAACGTTCATTTTTTGAGTATCATTTTGTCCACAGGAGAAATATTTAAGGAAGGCGTAAGTCCTACCAGCTTGATGCAAAGCAAGTAAAAGTTCCAGGAAAAGCTCCTAGTGAGTTCACTGAAGGAGCAGTGGACCAATCACAGCCTGCTGAACAAGACGAAAACCAGTTTACTGCTTTCCAAAACTTTGAACTGAGTAAAATCCAGAAACATGGACCAGAGCTCTCTATAAGAGTCCACTGCTCCCTACAGAGCTTTCACATTAGTTGCTGTCACATTCAACTTTATATGCAGACACATCATGTGGATAACAAGGTACGCACCCAGCTGTAAACCTGAAATGCATTTTTGCAGAAGCACTTATTTTACAGGACTGAATAGATTAAGTGAGAAGAGGACCAGTAACTGCTGTGGAACAAAAGAAAAGCAAGTTTCACAAAAAGGAGAAAAAAATAAAACCAAAAAAGATTATGTGGAGTCTGTCTGAAAATGGGTACGGAGTTTGGTTAAAAAGAAAAGTCTGCTCTTAAGAGAAATCTCTGCAAAAAATTACCATTGTGTGACACAGCAAGATGACAGACTGGCATTATACACAGACTAGCAAACGAAACTTTGAAAACAAAAGTACAGGATTTTACATTACTAAAATCTTTTAAAGTGAGTTTTGGAAGCTACTTTTCTTTGCCAGTGCAGTATTATTAAATCATTTTAATACTATAACAAAGTTTTATAGAACATGCTAAATAGGGGTATTTTTGAATTTAAATAAAATTTAAGAAATTAAATTTGCTGACCTTTATTTTTATGTATCATTTTTCCATGCAGTTAATGAAAATATTCATACAGCAATGGTTACTGGCATTAATAGGACTTGCAGGCTAGAAACTGAATGGAATTAACACAAATAAATAAACAAATATATTCACGCTCATCCCTTCAGATCTTTAGTGGCAAATACCACATTATACAAAGCCAGATTACAAAGTACCATAACACAAGCTGCTAAAGCTGCAGCTCCTGTATTTCTCACTTCCACTGGTAGGGAAGAGCCTCTTTCTGGGGCTCGGGCTTCCCTGTGATAAAACTTGCTGCAAGCCCATAAATGCTTTGAAATAATCCCTTGAAACTGTAGCTAAACTCCATGGTGGGAGTTTGTGGTACCTCGTTGTCCTCCCCCTTCCTCACCTCCAAAGGAGACCATCTTCTTTCGGACTACCGCGGGGGGTTGGGGGGGTGGGGGGAGGGAAAGCTTGAAGGGCACTGAAAAGGAGAATGGTCAAGTGTTTATTTCGTTTTAATCACCACCGTGGACACAAGATGGTAGTGGTGCCACCATTTAGTGAGTCTCAAGTAGCCATGCAAACTGATGGTCCTTCTTGGTACCTCTTCCTGGACCTATTCTTATTGAAATTGGCTGCAAAACTTCCATTGATTTCAGTAGGGCAAGACAATGCACTATGTTTACAATGGAAATCTTAACCTACACAAGAATGATTCTGCAGCATTATTATGTCTTCTCAAAATTTTAAGTGGACAGGGAACGAGTGGGATGTATGAAATTTTATCTGTTTCATATATTAATTCACTGCACTACCTTTTACAAAATACTAGAGGAAAGCATTTAAAATACAACAAAGGGTTTCTAATACGCATAAAATAAGGATGGGCTGAAAGTGCATACACTTCTCCTCAAATAAACCACTTTTTTTCCATGGCCCTGTGAGATTTTACAATCAAATCGTACCATCATATCACAGTCCTAAAAGCACAGAGCTTCCACTGTATAGAGGGACACCCACAGATACTATCCCTCTTCAAACATGGCAGAATATGCTCTAACCGGTCTCCTAGAAAGATGCGCTATGGGTTTCCTTCAACAAATAACTTGTGTGTTGCTGTTGCAAAGATACAGGCAGTCACTTTTTTTCTCTATTCAGCTTATGGCCTGCCACAAGTCTAAAGATGCCTTGCACTTGAGAGAGCACAAAACCTGCAGCTAAGACATAGTAACTAGCAAAAACCATATCCCTTTCACCTTTCATGCATATGGAAGGTCACCTGCAACCCGGCACCAAATACATCTTACTGGAGACACTCTCTCTAAGAGAAAATCTGGTACTCTAAGAGCTGTGATGTACGAGGTTGTGAATGTGATCTCATTCCGTGGAAAAAGTAAATAAGCCAAAGGAGGTGCCGCAGTCTCTCCTTCAGGACTACCTCAATCTGGGCTCTACCAGAGGTAGCTGACTGCAATTCCTGTTCAGGGGATCATGACATCTCGGGGTGACCACAGACCCCCTTTCCCCATGTCCCTCCATGAAGCAGAAGCAGCTTCCTGGCTTCAATCGCCTGCATGCAGCCGTCAGAATGGTTTTGCTGTAAGACAGCAGATCTGTTTCAACTGGACACCATCTCCGCCTGCAAGAGATGATTTAGCTTTTGCTGGAAAGCTGCCCTTACCCTCGCTGCTTGGCTCTCACTCACAGTACAAAGCAAAAACCCCACCTACACAACTAAAACCTTCAGACCAACTTGGGCTTTGCCCCCCTCCGTAACATAAATCCAGGGTGCAAAAATGAATGCACGGTTTTTCCCCGTCTAAAAGGGAAGCATGTTTTCCTTTGCCTTAAAAAACCTCTCTGAGAGCAATCACCTATCTGTTTGGGCTTTTTCTCTACAATGGGAAACAAGAACTGGGCTTTTTGCAGAAGAACATCCAGCCTGGCTTAGAACATTTACCACAAGGGCAAGGCTTGAAACGCTGAAAGAGGCACGATTTGATTTTTTTTACTAAAGTTGACAAAGGAATATTTTATAAAATAATACAGATTTTATATTCAGTTTTCATACATGACCTCCACACAAAGCACTATTAATAGCAATTAACTTTTTGTGTTATTGTGGAGAAAGCAATTACCGCTCAGCTAAAAGTACTTAAAGCACTAGAGAATTCTGATCCATTTACTAAATCAATTCCGGTTACCACAAAAGAACTGCTAATGTGCTTCAGGACAGTCTTCTAACTGAGAGGAGGAAGAAAAAACCCAACAAAAAAAGGGCATGGATATGACCAGTGTTCTATTTTAAAGTGTATTATATTAACATTTCATCAGCATTTACAGAAATATGAACCCTCACAAAAGCACTGGACTTACTGAGCTTCAGCAAACAGGGAATCACTCCTCAAATCACTGCACTCTCTCACTCTCTCATGCACAACCATGGAAACACACAGAGGCATATTCTCCTTTTTACTGCATTTCCTCAGAAACATGCTTTCTACATAGAGTTTAAAAACTGCAAGTGGCTGCAGTGAAGAGTAGCAGCCAATCTGTATAAATGGCTTATTCTGAGGAATTTCTGAAAGAGAAAACACTCAGTAGGTGCATTGCAATTAGCTGCTCTTTCTAGTTACCTCTTGACAAATGATGCATGTGGGTCTGGATGAGAGCCCAACTCTTGACCCATGCCACCACTACACACTTCAGTACTTTCAAGCTGAAACCCCTAGCCTCAGCATTCTTTTCATATTGGTTTTGTTGCTTTTTCTTCTTCCAGGAAAGCGGTGCTGGTAATGCACAACATGAGAACCAGACATGATTAGCAAATTTGGAATTCTTTCAGAAGTGCTTCTTATAGCTATGTCCTAAATATATCTGAGGAAAGCCTTTGATTCCTTCCAAATATGTAGCATGTTTCAGGACTGAGTTAAAAGGACAGGACATGGAAATGCACACAGCAAACACTGTTCCCACAATGCCTGACAATAAGCTTTGGCCACATTTATAAGTCTTTCAAAAGCAAGATATTCATGTGATCATTATTTTAAATGCAGGAGATTATAAACTTACTGACAAATGCAACTTTTGCCACAAAAGATACCTTCCAAAAATAAACATTTTTTTGGATAGCACTTTACTGCCCCCTTTTGCACTTTAACATTAGAACAGGTTTCAACATGAATATACCTCTGGGAAGCACTGAAGAGATTGGGGTAAAACGACAGGGCATGATGTTTACATACTAGTAGACTATTAGGCATTGCTTTGGGGACATCTTCCACTTGCCACAGTAAACAAATGAAACATCTAGCTTTCATTGTCCCTAATCTTCCAGGGAAGAGATCAGTAATAGATGGTTTAAATTACTGTCTTCCATTTTCATCTGCATGTATATGGGCAACTGGGAAAGAGAGGGATATTGCTCATTAACACTAGTTGTCTCTCCAGCACAATTTTCTAAAGCAAAGATCATCTGCAATTTGAATTTGGCTTTATTCATCAGGAAGAAAAGAATGAGAAAGGACTTTCCAGTCTCAGGTCGCCCATGTGTTAGCAATCCTTCAACTGAAAGTATGGGTGTATCCTTCAGAAGAACACTTCATCAACTGGCAGGCAAGAATATTTTCATGAAAGGTGAAGACAAGAAGCCTAGACATTCAAATACCCCGCAAGCCTACAGGCATAAACCCGTTCTGCAACTCCATGCTGCAATTACAGTGAGTACAGAATCCATGTATGCCTCTGTGTGTCCACATATATCTGCAAAAGGTAATAAATCTATAGTCTAGTGGGCAGTTATTTACAAAATACTAATTCATTATGACAGAGCCAGAGGGGGACCCATCCTGCCCCAATCCTCAGCTTCCATTTGACAAAGTCCATGTGCTGCTGTGTACACTTATATTTAAACTTAATCCATTTTCCTCTGTCATCCTACAATTACAATACAAGTCACAATAATATTAAATTTCACTGCCTACAGCATTGCACAATTGAACCATTACTGTAATGAAAACTGACTCCCTTTGATATTAACACTGGTGTTTTCTCCCATTTGCCAGCCATGAAATACAGGAAGAGACCAATGTTGTTTTAATTAAAGAATTGTTGTTCAAAATATGCTACTGGGAATTTTAAAGTAGCTCTTTGCTCTCACAGCAAAGATAATCAGGTATTTATATAGTTTGGATTTTTGAAAAAAAAGAAAAAAAAAAAAAGACAAATTAAAACCAAAGAAAGATCTGCCATGAATTCAGCGTAACATAAAACCAGTGCTCTACTTGACTTATGCTCACAGAGGTGGGGTGTGCCAAACCCAAGAAAGACGGTGCTTTATTGAAAAGATGCAGAGCAGTAGTTAGCACAGAACAGAAAGTCAAACCAAATCATGTGTGCTTCTTACACAAGTCACTGAAGTCTTCCCTTTTAGAAAGCCAACAGAGAGCAGCTGGCATTTGCCAAAGAACTACTTCTTTAAAAGGGCACTGTAAATCACAAGAAAGAAACAATAAAACCACACTGTATTATCACTGTGCTATTCTGTGCTCTTCCCTGCCATTCCTATTGCAAAAGCAAGTATCTTATGTCAGCCACAATACAGGGATACCAACCAAAGTCTGCAGTCTTCTTCCTCTTAAGTTCAATCTGCTTGCACCTGTAGTCTTATTTCAAGACATGCTCCAAGCAAAGTCTATAAAAGAAGGTGGAGACTGTCTTGTTACTTGATGAGACATTAATAATTGGTGATTGTATCTCAAATTCAAACAAAAAAAACCCAGCTGCTTTGCAGTTGCTAGAAAATGTAATATTGTATACCACTTGCTTATTGCATAAGCAAACACTGGGAGTAGAACAAGTTGTTAACTCACAACTTTTAGCGAAAGTTATGCCAAATCAGTAACAGCCCTGTGAGGCAAACCAAACGTATTTTGGCAAATCATTGTTACGCAAAGGTTTCGGGATCCAGTCAGAACCCTCTATCACTCCTATACTGTATCCTTTTCCTCTTTATATTTAAACGATGGGTTTCGGGTGAGAGAAAATAACCTTGAGCAAAAATCCAAATGGGAGATCGACAATCAGTCTGCACTTGCATCTCACATTAAACGCAAGATTCGGCCACCTGCAAGAGTGGAGATCCTACTTTTTTACATTAAATATCAACTTTTCCAAAGTTTGACCGACCCCCAGAAGAAGAATAAAACTTGGTGGCTGCTGCCACCTCCAAAGCAGTAGCAGTATCTGTCCTATCAAGAACCAGCTTTTGGCCCACTGCAGGTCTGAACCTCTCAAATTACACTAAACTGACACTCAAGTAGTTTAAAATCCTCCTGTAAAGGTCCAGAAGTGCATTCAACATTAGATCAGACATCCCTACCCCGGGTGGAAGAGTCAATCAGACAGGTATAGCAGATGGCTGCGAACAAGTGGAGCTCCAGCCACACAATTTTACCCCACTGGAGCTACAGACACTCAATTTTAAGCTGCTGCCCAGCGCCTGTGAGATACTGATATTTTGTTCAGACTACCATAAGGAGGTTCAACCTGTGCATCTGCTGCAAACTGAGTTCTCTCCCAGAAGGGTAACCTGGGCTCTTGGGAACAGCTGGGTCGCTCTCAGCTGTCAGTCACCACTGGAAATGTGCTGTTGACATTACACTGAACTGCAAGCAAAAGCACAGAAAACCCAGTTCCAGCAGAGCTACTGGTGCAGTCAGACCTCCAAGACCTGCTTGAGCCTTCCCAGCCAATGCAAGGGATCACCATTGGAATGGATACACTGGCTACTGGCAAGCTGCATGAAAATTAAGACTTTCCAAACGCAGACAGGGCTGTACAGCTTCTGACATAATTTTCTTTTATATATATATATATAAAAAAATACATAATGAGGCTTCAGAGAGATTTGTATTTGTCCAACCCCAAAAAGCCTTTTTGCTCTGGCCTTGGTTCAAGACAGCTCATGCTTAAATTCGTTCCACTTCAGCAAAATATTCAGCATTCAGCACATGCTCAACATGAGTTTTTCTGAGTAAAGACAGTTTCCTGAGTCAGGCCCTAGGAGCACAATGAAGTCTTGCTTGTCTTGTTGTCACACATAGATCCACAGAATGGAAAAGACCACAATAATGCAATAAATGTATTAAGATTATTCAGCTTTTGTTTTTCTTCAGAAAGTGCCTGAAAACTGTCTGATAGAAGGAACAATTACCACTAAAAATTATATTATCTAAAATATTTATCACACAGACTAGTAATCTTGTCTGCCAACGTAACCTTCCCTGTTCAATTAACCTATATTGCTTGGAAATACCTTGGAAAAAGAAACCCCCAAAAAACCTGACGGTCAAACGTTGTGCACTGATTAAGCTAGACTGCTTCTGAACTAAACTGAAACTAATTAAACATGAAGAAAGCAACTGAAGTGTGGACAGTGAATGCTATGGGACTGCAAATCCTCAAAAGGAGCCAAGATGTTCCAACTCCACATTTATACTTTTATCCAGTCAGGTATAGAAACCAACTGCTGCTGAGGCAGTAGGTAAGCAGATGGCAAGAACCAGCACAAAATGAAAATGTGAAAGCATGCACCAGTCGAAGAGTCAGAAGTGCAGTTATGTGTGCTTTCACCAGCGATCTCACTGCATAGGTTCCTTAAACAAACTGCTTCAAACTTGCAGAATATCAAAAGCCAGATGGGTCTTCCTGAATGAATCCACAGGCAGGGAGCCAGGATTCTCGTATGCTGCAGAAATAGGCCTGGATTTGATTTGAGCCTTCTTAGCTTTGACAGGCTGGAGTCTGGCAGAACTCCCAATCCAAAATAAAATAGCATTCAACTGTGACTGGGCTTTAACTAATAATAACAACAATAATATTAACAATAATAATAAATTTTAAACTCCTCTTATTGGCTTTAACATACGCTGTCCTTTATAGTGCATTGTTCACCTTTCCCACTGCTGTTCTTTGCTTTGGGTATCTAAGCGAATGCACTTTTCAAACAGAAACTAACAAAATGGTGAGAAGTAGTTTGCAGCACCACAGATTTTTCAGCCTAAGGTATCATTCCAACATCAAACCTATCTGTGTAAGACAAACCATAGAATTTCTCACTTTCTGTTGACACGTGTAAAACTTGACTAAGTTTTAAAGTGTACACAGATCTGAATCCTACTAAGTGAAGTTTTGTAAATCCTATTTCAGCCATCAACCATGAGACATTTAAAAAGAATACCATCTAATACATATGCCATACATTGGGAATGATTCACCTAGCAACATAATCCTCTACCGGCCTTTATCTTTTTTGGCTTGGAACCTAAATTTAAAACCAGAAAAAAGCACAGACTATTACATCAAAGTTTAAATCAGCTGCATTATAATTACCATGCTGATACCGCAATAAACACTGGGTGTTGGCTGGCCAGGATTGCCAAAAAAGATAGAGGTCCTGCCCTTATTTGCTGTCTTTTGACAATGTATATAATCACATCAAAGGGAAGTTCTCTGCACAGTTAACAACGGGGGAAAAAAAAAAAAAGAAAGAAAAAAGAAAAATAATCTGGATGTTCTATTTTTGAATAACGATAGATTTTGCTCATTATAAGAAAATGTAAATTTTGCCTATAATGAAAAAAACATTTATAATGTAAACCCCTTGACGGCTACTGTAATACTGAAATCCCTGGAGGTATTTTCATGGGAGTTGAACAGCAGTTAGACAGAAGCCCTGAACACATTTATCTACTCGCAACTACAAATACAAAATAGTAAGTGCCATTTTCAAACATGGGATTTAGAATTACCTGTTGTAATTCTGCACTGAAGGCTGTTAGAAGACTTCTGAAAATCTGGCTAAGACTAAACAATTGAATCTATAAGCACAAAAAAATAATTGAAAATGACACTGAAGACACTTCGAGTTCAGGGAATTCCTGTGTGTATGCTTCATAGTTTCAGTTCTTCAGATCTCTCTGTCCTTGGGGGGGGGAGGAGGAGCAACTTCGAAACTCTATTTTGTTCTGCCATGTTGTTTCCATACTTGGCTTCCAGAAGCAGACTGAGGTGCGATGTGCTTGTTTTCCCAAAGGCTCTCCACTGTTTGGTGTTTGGGGTTGGGTGGGTTTTGGGGGAGTGTTCCCCCAATTAGCGAACAGAAGTGCAAACCCTCCGTGTGCTAAGCACAACTTTGGGCTGATGTAGGCCGGGGAGCAGTACTTCGGGGACACAGAGGGGCACCTGCTGGGAGGGGTATTCAAAAAAGAACCACCGGCTCTTTTCCTTGCCCCACCAAACCTATCGAGCCACCTCCCGAACGTTCCTGAAATGTGACATGACAGGCAGGTTCGAAAGCTAAATGTTGGATAATGGTGGGCAAACAAAGGACATCGGTTTTTTCATTATTTCTTTAATTACTTTAACCCTTGTTAGAGCAGAAAGCACAAGGCCAGAGCAATTCAGCTTCTCCCTTTGTCATTTGCCTGCCATAAATATGCACCAGTCTGCATTTGAAAAGCTGAAGGAGGCCGCAAGCTTGCTGGACATTTATCATGCTCTGTTCCCTGTTAACAAGCAAATACTTTAGTTGAATGGCCCATTAGCAATCATTGTCAAATGCAGAATGCAAGGTGCTTGGATGTGACCGGCCTGTAAATTAGATGAGGGTGCCCCCGTGCTTCGGAGAATTTCAGCAAATGAATTGGATCTTTTGATATAGATTTCTGAAGGTTAAGCTGCAGGAGAGGAAACCTATCTGAGCACTTCAGGCCGCGTATACTCTGACAATCTGTTCAGCTCCCTATATGCACTTGTTTATTTTTCATCTGTTAAATCCCATCAGCAGCTTGACAGTTTTGGGCTTGGAGTGCCGTTCTCAGTCAGAATTGTGAAGCTTTCAGCTTACTATGGGGTAGGATAAGAATGATAAAATTCAAGCATGTAATTAACATCTTTATACATATACATATATATCTATATATATATAGAGATATAAAAAAAAACCACAAAAAAACCAAACCAAAAATCAACCAACCAAAAATTTTAAGTGTCCCAGCCACTGCCAAACGAACAGCATGAATTCCATTTTGCCGAGCTCATCCCAAGCTCACTCCCAGTAAAGAAAGACACAACTGTTATTGTAGACTTCAGTGTTTTTTCCCCTTATGTCTAGACTCTGCCTAACAAATGCAGAATGCTTTCCTCCCCCCCAACCCCCTCCCAGCAGACAAATGAGCAGGCAATAAAGTAAATATTCCTCATTTGAATCGTGCCCCTGATTTGCAATGTAATGCTGACTTTAAGTTGTGGGTGGTTACGGTTGTCAGTTGGGTAGAAAAGCAAGTCTTAACTGTTAGAAAGCTCTGTAAGAGAAAAGGTAAGGAAAATAAAAACCCAAGTAGTTGCACTAAGAGAGGTGGTTTACTACCTTTACAGCTGCAGATCGCTTAAAATAAACAACAAAACAACGGCTAAATTGTCTGCTGGCTGAACTCGAGGGGCAAACAGCAAACTCATCCCAATGGTTTTCAGCTGGGGATGGGAGAGTAGGCAGATGCTTATCTCGTCCCTTTCTAGATTTCAGCCTGCCTTTCGGAAATAAATAACCACCTCGAGACTAAGCCAAATCAATTTTGTTATCTGCAGCTTTATTGGTAAACAAGAATGGATGCTGGTTTGCTTGTGGGGGTTCTTTTCCCTTTATATTTTTGCAGGATGGGAAACACAAGAGATGCTGAAGTATCACCTGGCCAAGGCACAGACAATGCAGTGTGTTTATCTTTGGCTGCTCTCACGGAGTGTGAGACAGAGACCACAGCCTGAAACAGCTGAAATCAAAAGCTCTGTGTTTTCCTTCCAGATAACCCCAGTCCTACCTATCCCCTCAGCTTTCTGTTCCTTGCCAGCATGCTCCTGCCCCAAGCCCAAATAGATTAAGGCAACAAACCCCAAGCGCAGCTAATTCTTTGGAAGGGCTGCTGCTAGGGCAGGAGTTAAAAAGGAAAATCTTCCCCACCCAACAATTGCATCCATCTCAAGTTTTAATCGGCCCCCACCTCGGCAGAAAGCAGTAAATGAAATCTATCTTTACCATATTATACGCCACCAATGAGCAAGAACTGAGCAGCTTTTCTTTGCTGCTTTAACCATCCCAAGCCACAAGTAGGCCTTTCATACTTCCTAATCCTGGCCCCCAAGTTTTGTGCGGTTCTCACATAATACCTTACAGCCCGGAGCAAGGTCCTTAGTTTATAACACCCCTTTCAGAGACGTGTCATTTCTAACATCAAGCTAATCTATATGTTGCCATGGCATCACCCTTTATCTGCCTTTACATCTTATGAACTGCATGGATTTACCACATTATTTTTATCTGAAAGACAGAAAATGGTGGTTTTATTGCCATACAATCAGATTACTGCTGCTAGTTTCTCTATGCCTTTTTACCATACTTCAATCAAAAGGGATCAGTTTCTTTATACTCTGCCCTTGATTTACATTACATCTGTAAAGACCTAGTCTGGGTTGTAATCCCCTTATTAACTATGACCAGGGTTGATTTGCCTAAAAATAAAAGCAAATTGTGTCAGACCTTTTCACTTTGTTTTTGATTCGGAACTACAAAATGGATTACTAAAGAAATCTTCAGAGTTCACACGGCTGGTATAGTACTGAATTTAAAATGAGAATTAAACAAGTTAAACATGGGAGCTGTGTCAATGGTTTACATTTTCCATCATGGGAGAAAGACTGAACTGCGTTTGTCTTTGTGTTCTCTGGCTTTATGGAGACAATGAAGCCACAGGAGTTTTTCCAAGCTCTTCTAACACTGTCCATTTGCCATCCTCCCTGCCTCTGCTTTTCATGAAACTCCCCCCCCCCCAACTCTCCTCCCTTGCTGCTCCCTCTCCACCCCCCGAGAAACCTCTCCTTGTTCAAGACAGCAGTGGTCTGGTTAAAAGTCTGTATTCTATGGCACTGCATATTTTAATCAAAATATTTGAAGCAGTTTAACATTCCTATTTAAGTTTCCACAACACCTCACAAAGAATGAGCTCATAAGCAAATCCATGTAGATGTATGATAAATGACCAGAAAAACAGGTTTCTTTATGTCAGCAGCCAAGGCAGGCAGACATTAGGCACACATGAATAACATTTTAATCACTATTTTTTCCTCAGAAGAACACTTTCTTCTCATTTGCAACAAGCAGTTTCAAGTACTGCAGGTTTGCACGACACATAAAGACCAGGTCCTCCAAGAAAAGAAGAAAAAGCCCCCAGAGCACAACCCAGGCCCTGGCTGACGCGCGGGGCAGACAGGTCTGTCTGTGCCGGCATGTCACAGCAGTAACCTCAGGTCCTTGGCTGAATTTGAGACGATGCTGAGTGTCACATCTAAAGCAATGTGATCTCCTTACAATAAAACAGGGAAGAGAAGATTAAAAAGAAAAAAGGCAAAAGAAAAGGAAGGGAGGCATTCCTGTGTGTGGGAAGAGGGAGAACTTCAGTGATTTTAGCTTGACTTTTAGTCACTGCCTTTCTAAAGGCAATTACTTCATTAAACAAAGTGAAATAACGTAGCACGGCTTACAGATAACACACTTTAAGATAATTACTATAAATAATATAGCAATTATACTCCACGTATAAAAGGCTGGGGCAAATAACCAGCTGAAGAATTTGGCCTTCAGTTTGCTCTGAATTCATGTTGCTAATTCACTTGTGCTTCGGAGAACTGGCTACGAATGCCAGAGATATCAAATGGACTGGAAGCCACCACTTGCTCCTTGTGTTAGCATGCCAAGTGTCAACAGCTATGTTTTGGGTACAATTTAGGAGCATGTGTTTAAATCATTTTACCCTTTCACTCCTGTTTCTTCAGCTTGAAGCTGTAATTGCTGAGGTTAGAAAGTGTGGTCCCATAACACAGGACTTCCAAATAAATTCTTGTCTCAGTGAGAGGCTCCCAAACATGTTGTGAGATATCGTTTTAGCAAGCTCTTTGTGCTCCGGCTGGCTTGCCTGTCCCGTGAAACAACGGCTGTCCATTACCTACAGTTTATCATCCTGACAAAATGCGAGGAATGTGGATGTGAAAGCACTAACAATTCCACCCCTGGTGCTTTCTCCTTTTTTCCCCTCTGTATTAAAACCGACAAGATTAACCCAGATGCAAACTGCAGAGCATAGTTCAAGGGGCTATTCAATCGGTAGTGAATGTGCATTTGTTTATCTACAAAACTAAGAATTTCAGATACAATGAGAAGCAGACTAGTCTATATGCTACTGAATAGAACATTTAACAGGGTCATCAATTGTAGTTTATTTTATCAGTTTCTAACATGTTATATGCATTATAACATGTTATTAGCATTCATTCAGAGGCGGGCTGTGAAATATCCCATCTATAACTGGTTATCAGAGGGAGAGAAAAACAGCTATATCATCTAACTTCATCGGTGTCAAAGGCACCACTTGTGAGGATTACCTTCCACATGCCACTAAGGAGAATGAACTGCTTTGCTCACTGGCCTATAGCACCCAGGGAACTGCCACACTTAAGGAATGTTATTTTGAATGAGATGTCTCTACCTTTTGCCTAAAAGGCACCCTGTAACGCTACGTGCTGTCCTGCGTGTCAAGAGGTGGTGCCTGAGCCCTTGTGAGGTGAAACTGAGGTAACCCATGCTATCTACATACATTGTTTGTCTTGGCAGAAACAGCACAGGCGGAAAGTCCCCCCATTAGAAAGTGTCAACAGGAGTTAGGTCCACAGAGTAGTTTTTCTCTATGTTTTCAAGATCATGAGATTTAAGGTTCTTCAAATGAGAAGTCTGTAAAGTCTACCAGAATCATCTGCAACAATGATGCTTCATCTCCCAAGCAATAAAGTCACAGGTGTAATTATTTCATGTGTCACATCTTGCAGTATCATTGAAGCAATAAAAGCAGATCCCTAAAAAAAGGAGAGAGGGGGCAACAGGGAAGGGAGCTCTGAGTTCAAATAGCAACTGTGTGCTCTCCATCTAGCCACCTGCTAGAAATTATAACCTCTAGACTTCAGTGCAAAACCAATTCAGTTTATACATTCACCTTAACCTGAAATTTATTATTTCATACTTTATATTAACCTAACAACTTCTCCCAGCATT
Source organism: Psittacula echo (assembly GCF_963264785.1). Classification (NCBI taxonomy): domain Eukaryota; kingdom Metazoa; phylum Chordata; class Aves; order Psittaciformes; family Psittacidae; genus Psittacula; species Psittacula echo. Next base: position 68,454,434 of record NC_137736.1, on the reverse strand, counting down.
TAATTGCCTACCTGTTCAGCAGATTTATGTGCTGAGGCTTTCAATAGAGTTAAATGCACAGCTTCCCTGAATAAATTAACCAGCACCAAAGATAGTTATTATTTCAAACCTAGAAAGGAGCTTTATTATTATGCTACGCCAAAATCCCTTCAGCAGCTTGCTTCTCAGGCTAACATCCAGCCTGAATCCAGAGTGAGGACAACCTCATATAAGCAGAAATTATTCCCTATCCTTCAGGCAAACAATTGTGACAAGAATTAGTAAGAAATCCTGCTCTGAGAAGTGGAGCTGTCTCACCGGCAGCAGTATCAGCAATGTATTTCTAAGCTTCCACAAACGACGGGCCTCCAAGTGGCCTATAAATCACTAGCCCCAGCAATTGAAAAGACTAATTTTAATAGTGTACTTCTTCACTGTGGTGATTAAGCCTCAATGAATCACTCAAGAAAACCCAATTACATCAACACCACAACCTATTTTTAAGCGTGCATGCATTTAGAGTTGAAAAAGTAATTAGATATTATCATTAGATCTACCAGATCAACCATTAGCAACATCCAAACTTTTTTTTTTTTTTTTTTAATCAGATAGTTTAGAATTAGCCAAATGGAAACACAATTTGTATTTGATAAAGGAAGCATATCCCCGGGCTCCGAAAGATGGGCTGAATTCAGCTGCTGGGATACTTTCATTTCTCTGATGGCTAATAAAAAGCTACCGGTAAGTTAAAAAAAAAAGCAGGCTGGAGCTGGCAGAGGCGAGGCCGCAGCAGCGGGCACAGGCTCTTCTGCATTGGAAGAGTGACCTCTGTAGGTATAAACCCATCAAGGGCCGGAATGCAAGAGCCTTCCCCTTCCTCCCAGGCTGCGCTCAGCCTGTTTTCCACTAGCACAGCAGGCCTTCTAACGCAATGCAACTCCGGCTTGCAGCCTTTGACTCTGGAGAATTCAAATAGCATTATATAGCCCGCTTTACCACCGGCCAGATCCCCTTATTCTTAGATGTTACGTCGTACCTTTCTTAAACCAAAGAATGGCTTAGCTGTGTAGCATCATAAAAGTGCAGAGCCAGAGACTGGAGCTAAACTTTGTTTTATTGTAACTGGTTGCCCACCTGGTGCATATATAAAATGATCATGTCGCACAGTGTTAGGAATGAAAACTTAACTGAGCAGTCTACAGCATATTTTTTATTTTTTTTTTTTTGTTAATCAGAAAAACTTTTCAGTAAAGAAACCGTATAAAGACACAGCAAATACATCCATTATCGAAAAATGCCAGCAGAAATCTGCAGCAAGTTTTCTCTTCCGTGGGAACAACGGTAGGCAATGATGGCTGTAAAAGAAGACTACAAACTTGAGATGTTACTTGTATTTCAAACTTCACTAAACTCCTGCAAATCCTGCCACCTACACAGAATTAATCCCTGATTCAGGAAATACCCTATTCGTTCTTGTCTCATCACCACCTGGTATTTCCTCCAAAAAGTCTCTCGGGAAAACAAGACGGATACTTACTGGATATAATAGGACATTCTAAATTCAATTAACACAATGCTTATGGTTTGCTTTGAAATATATGTAACTGCAGATACAGCATGAGTTAAAACAAATTATCTTAACGTATTTCTGGTGTAAAATTCCCCAGACTCGTTACAAAATATTTTTTCCTACAGTGATTTTTGTTTTCTAGACTCGTGAGTTTAGTCACAAAAGTTCAAAGGATTTCGCAACTAACAAAGCCAACTTTTATTATGCACCTCAAAAATAAAAGAGGAGTAAGAACTGAAATTAGTTTTTCATCACTACTTCAGTTAGAAAGAGCACACTTCCCAAAAAGTTCCTCTTCCCAATCGCAGTAATTCTGTATGTTTAAGAACGTTTTCTAAAAGGATATACTTCTATTTTAAGGGTATTTTCTATTTTAAGGGCAGCAAAGCCCTTGTAACATACAAACTTTTTTGCTTGGGTTTGTTAATGAAGAATGACACTAAATGGTTGTGTGATGGATAATGCTTAGTTCATTACTCACTGACATGTGCCTTGATACCATCAACTCCACAACCAAATTTAGCCCTGTTATAAGCAGATGTAACTTCGCTGGAGTCAATGGGATGAGTTTGCATCTGCAGACGGAGAAGTTGAAGAGTATCACCCTTCCCTGGCAGCCCAGCGCGGCACGGCTCCGCCGGCCTCCGCCGCACCCGAGGCGGCGGTTCCGCGCGCAACCCGCACACCGCGCGCCGGTTTCAGCCTCCCGCTGCCGCCCGGCTCCCGATCCCGCTCCACCGCCCCATCCCGGCTCCCCCTCCCGCCGCCCTCCCTCCCATCGGGGCGAGGGGCGGCGGGGCAGCTCCGCCGCGACACGGGCCCCGCGCACCGGAGAGGCCCAGATGCTGCTGCCAGCCCAGGCAGCCGCCTGTACCAGCATCCCCCGCCCCGTCCCCCCGCCACGGAGGGCAGCGCCGGCCCCCGGAGGGGAGGCGGGAGCCGGCTGGAAACTTACTTGGGGTTGGAGGAATTCCAATAAATGGGGTCTAAAACGATGGACCTCGCCAGCGCAGTTCTGCATAAAACCATCGCGACTCCCCAACAGCACTTCCAGGCGGAGGCGTCTCGTCTCCGCGCTGCCATGGTCGCGGCGGCGACGAGTCCCACCCGCAGCCTCGCCAACTCCGCCGCACCTGAGCGGCAACAGCGGGTAGGACACACCGGTATCCCAGCGGCAGGCGCGGTGGAGAGCGACTACTACTAGTTCGAAAAATAAAAATCACACGCGAAGGGTCGACGATGCACTTGGTGAGAGCTGCAGGCAGATCTACTGAGTCATGTATGCCACTCGCACGTACAGAATTCTCCTGCGAGGTAAGATCCAAGCTACCTCCGAAGTAACAACATCAGTAACAACAACAAACAGCAAAAAATAACGCAAACGCTCAGTCCTTCCTCTTACTCGGGGTCTCCCGGCTGCTTTGGAAGATACCACTCAAATTGCCAACTCCCATTTGGATCCAGTGCGCCATACACGTTCACAGTGTCTAATACTGGCGTGAAAAGGAGTAGAGAAAAAGAAAGGTAAAACAAATGTAAAATAAAGGGTTTGGCGGAGAGGGACCCGGCCTCGGCAGGAGGCTCCCCCCGTGCGCCTCTCAGTGCTCCCTGCAGTTTGCAATCCGCGCAGGCACCAGCCCGGGCTGTTTCAGGGAGCTCGGAAGCAACCGCGAGTCAATAAATCCACTCCGAGAGTCAGCTCCACCGGTCCCGGGGAGGCGCATCCGCAGGGCTCTGGGTTTCCTGGGGGGCCACTGCTGTCCTTGTCGCCGGCAAAGCTTCCCGAGCGCAAGGGGGGCAGAGGAGTGTGGCGAAAATACGAGTATTTTTTGAAGTAAAAAGAAATTAAAAGGGGGGTCCGCAGCGTCAGAACGTCCGTCTCTCCCGTTGCGCGATCCGCAGTGCGCGCCCCGGCGGCAGGACAAGGAGGAGGAAAGCCTGGCGTGAGACTTGCGCAGCCCAGCGCGGAGAAGGGAGGAGAAGCGGCGCCAGCCACGGCAGTTCCCGCCGCGGCGCCGCCAACCCGGGATACCGCTGCTCCGCTCCTGCTGCTACCGCCGCCCCGGCCAGTCCTCTGCGCAGGAGCGCAGCCGGCGACAGCGCGCCGCCGTACCAATATAAGCGCGGCCCCGCCGCCCCGCCGTCGCCGCTCATAGGGCCGCCGCCGGGCCACCGCGCTGGTTGGGCGCCGCGCGTGTCACTTACCGCCGCCGCCGCCGCGGCGGGCGGGGCTGCGGAGGGCCGAGCCCAGCCCCGTCGAGCCGAGCAGGGCCGAGCCGAGCCGAGCAGGGCCGGCAGGTAACACCCCTTGGCTACCGGCTCTGTAGTGCTGCGGGCGGCCGCCGAAGAGAGGGGAGAGCCCACTCGCTCTTAGTCACGCCGGGGGTGCGTGGGAGGCGCGACTGGCCCACGCGGGGAGAAAAAATAAAAATGAAAAGAAATAAATCCCAAAAAGGTCTTTTTTCGGATTTTTTCAAACGTAAAAAATGGACGTTTTTCAAGTGCACTGCTGTTTAAACAGCCGGGCCCGCGGGGCTCCCGCACTCCCGGGAGAGCACTGATGACGGCGCTCCGTGGACGCAGACACCTCCGCGGGGAAGGGCCGGGTCTGCGGTGGTGCGGAGCTCCCCGCGCAACTTTCTGAGGTTGCCGTAGGAGTGTGGGGCTTTTCCGCGCTCGGTGCCGACCGGCCCTTACCACGGGGCCTCTGAGTTCGCGAAGTTTTATCTGGTTGCGGGACAATTAGCCAAGAAATGGAGGGGAGCGGGACACGCGGAGCCTGTCAAAGGGATGCGGGGTAATCAAGGGCTGTGAGGGTGGCTGCGGGCTCCCTCGCCTTTCTCCGGCGATCGCTCAGCGCCTTTTCCTTCCCGTCCATAATGGGGGGTTGAGGGGCTATTTTCGGATCCGGTTGTTTTCAGACCCCGCGTATCTCGCTGGCAACTCGGCCTTTTATTTCATTTTGCTATTAATTCCTGGCCAAGAGGGATCTACCCGCGCGGAAAGGGTCGGGGATGCGGCTCCGGAGGACACCCCCTCCACACTTCGGAGTGCGGAGGGCAGAGAGGCGACCGCGCAGGTGTCCCCCCCCGCCCCGCGTGCGCGCCTGCCGCCGCGCCCGGCGCTCCACCGCGGTTCCACGGGGACACAGCGCCCACTAGCGGTCAGCGCCGCCATCCGCGGGGAGACCAGACCCCGCTCGGCCGTGTCTGCCCCTCCGCCGCTCCTTCGCCTCCTGCCCTGCCCGCAGCCTACGCGGTCGTGTCTACCCCTCCACCGACCCCAAGAAAAAGAGAGAGGAGACGGCGGCAAAGGACAAACGAGGCGCCGGTGCCGCTGCCCCAGTGGTGGTTCGCGCCAGGAGCTGCGCGGTGGCTGAACACCGGTTGTACCGTGTCAGAGTCAGTTCCGTGAAATGGAGGGGGTTGCCGAATTTCTTCGAGCCGGGATTTCGTGCCAAAATAGTATCTGCAGACAGGATTGAAAGTTAAAGCGCAGGATATCACAGCGCTCTTTTTCTGTCATTTCCCTACCTTTTAGTTAAGAACACTCTACAAAGGACCGCAATAAGGAGCCAATTTCGCACAATTTTATTCCCGGAGAAATACGGGCTTTTTTTTTTTTTTTTTTTTAATCGGGTTAGCGGTGGAGCTCCTCCGGCTTTTAGACGAAGGCGAAGAAGCCCTTAGAAGGTAAACGACTGGCATTGTCATTTATTTCCCTGGTCAATTTGGAAGGAAATCTTCGCTCCCCCCCATTTTAAACTCAGCTGGCGCTCCAACCTTCGCCGCCCTGCCTGGCAGAGACCACTCCTTTCCCTCGCAAGAGACGGGGAAGGGGAGCAGAGCCGCGTTCGATGCCCCATAGATTTTGTGCTAATTGTGTTGGGTAGTTCTCTTAATGAAATCTACCACTCAAGGAAACAAGGAAATCAGTTTGCTTTCCACACAAAATATCGAATGCGTTTTAAGCAAACTGCTTAATTAAATTTAATTTGCAGTGAGGAAAGAATTGCAGATCCGGCGATCCAATTTGGTGGAAAAGGATCCGATTTCCAGGACGGAAACTTGGCACTCAAGTGGGAGACAGAGATTGGGTATCTATGCACATCGAGGGGCATCAAAGGAGAGCTTTGCCAGCGAGGGGAGGAAAGTACTTAATTATTAAACTTTTGAACAAATGTGTGGTCTGTATCCAGTAGTAAGCCACTGTAAACACAGAGCCTGATAAACTCTTCTAGCAACAGAGACGTGTAAAATAGCTTTACCTCAGTTCTGTGAAGCCGCTGCTTCTGTTTTGAAGAAAAAGGTTACGAGCGGTGTTTTGCAAAAGCTGTGAGTAAACTGTGACCTCTAACTCTCCGTATCCTTGTTCTAAGTAAACCAGAGGAAATGAAGAGCCCTGGTATTGTCTGAAAATATCCTCATGTAGCTAAATATATCGCTCGACTTCTATTGTCCAGCGGCTAATTATTTTACGTAAATACAGCTGGTTTACTCAGCATCCTTTTTATGCGCGCTGTAGGCGTATAAAGATCAGCGTTAATAAAATCCTTTTAAGTAAGAACCTAGAGAAAAACTTGAACTTATCTCCGAGATAACCCAAGCAACAAAGGTTAAACACATCCAAAGAAATACGGGCTCGGTGGCTGCTCCCCTCAGGTCACTCCTTTTGCCAGAGGGGCCGATCCCCGCGGCTGGGGGTCAGGGCGGGGAGCGCTTTCTGCGCCGCAGAGTAACTTGCGACTCCGTTCGGACCCGCGGCCGGGAGGGGCGAAGGGGCCGCGGCGGTAGCCGCGGTGCGGCCGCCGTCTCCTCCCGTCCACATCCCCGTCCCCATCCCCGTTCCCACGCCGCCCGCTGCTTTGGCCTCCAACTTTCCCGTCTCGCCTCCGAGGAGCAGCAAGAATCGCCTCGGACACGGAGGAAACGTAAGAATACGTGTTGAGGCCGAGGGGTTAGAAGCAGAACAAGCTCACAAACGTTAGGAAGTTAGCAATGGCCTTCAGCCGCGGCTTCTCGGGGGCTATCTCAGGAGGAGGTCCCGGTAGATATTTCGGGTTTCGCGGGGAACACGGTTTCCTGGCAGATAAACGCGCAGGGGACAGGCTTCGGGGGGAGGAAATGCTGCCGCCGCCGTGGGATCGGCGCCGCGGCCCCCTGCTCTCGGCTTCCGACAGACGGACGGACAGACGGACAGATGGATGCATAAGCGGGCCAGCGAGCAGGTGAGACCTGCTTTTCCCTCTGCCTTCAGGGAAAACCAGCACTCTGCCATTTGCACTGCTCAAACCTTGATTTCCTGTACCTCCGCCAGCCTGACAGCAAAAATCGGGTTTATAGCTCAATAATCAACCCCTTTTGGCTTCTTTTCGACAGTGACATGGGCAATAATTACATAAATACTGGCTCCGAGCCTATAAAATCTATAACAAAAAGGGCAGCTAATCTGAACGGGATCAGGATTGGGCCCGCAACCCAACTCTCTTAAACATCAGTCTGTTAACATCGGCTATTAGAATATACGGGACATGAAATCTTTTATTAAGTAGAAAAGCTTCATTATTACTTGAAAATTTAGCAGTTTTGAAAGTCAAGAATAACTCACTAGATGCAATTCCTACTACTTTTAATGAAGACAAGTGATTGACACTTACTGATTTCAATGGGTTGTTTATTGTTTGTACAAAAGGCCAAGTGTGCTGGATACTTGAAACAGCTCCTAAAATATAATTCCCACCGTAACAAAGCATTTTCTGTACTTTATGGTAGAGTGTATATCTAGATGTTAATTTGTCTCCTCCATGTCTGTTTTATAACCACAATTTTGGTTAACCATAGCTTCTTAGAAAATGAGAATGGCTCCTCCTCAACACAGCTAAGGAATTCAAGCAGCCTTGTAATAAAATCAGGCAACAAGTACATCCTAACTATGCATTTTAATTCTCCATTTGACTTATTTTTATACTGATTTTCAGTATCACTCTGTGAAAACAAAAATCCCTGCATTATTTTGTGGTCTGTGATAATGTGGGTGAGAAACAAGGATCAAAGCAAGGATCAAACTTCGGCTGCAAGACTGTCTTTTTGTAGAGGTTTACATGTACTTGAGCAGAGCTGACCACTGAGCCAGCCTAACCCTTAGTTCTACATCTGTTCAGCAAAGACAATGGGAAGCATTAGGCTGCTCAGCATGGAAATGTCAACAGAGCTTTAGCACTCCCCAGCTGGCAAACAAAACAGCAGGATGGGAAGATGGAGATAACCTCAACGTGCAAGTGTTCAGTGGTACTAGCACAGAAATGGAACAGAGGTGCATGAAAGTCATGGTTTAGCTCCAACTGGACCAGCCTGTTGGTACAAAACTGCACCAGCCCAGTCACTTCGACCATATCCTCCTGCCTTGGAATGAGCCTTAGGCACACATGCAGCTCTACCATTCTCTTCAGAAATAAATCACCTCTGTAATGCAAACTGAAAAGTGGTTTCTATCAGCACGAATTCCACCTGAACTTGCACTGAGTTGAGACCCTGCAATAACTGAGCTAATAATTTTCCTCCTGCTTGCCAAAGAGACCACACATCCCCCAAATACTCTGAAAATGTTTAAAGAGATGCTTCATGCAGTTCAAAGTGAATCACAGCCAGCACCTTCATATTAGGTGTACATGCAAAAAATGGCACAAAAAAGTCCAAACGCCTGTAAGAGAGAGCATTTATAGCATCAGGAAGAGGGGTTTACAATCTTGAAGTCAGCAAGGGTGAGGTGTATGAGGTGACAGAAAGCTTCAAAGAAAAGGAGAGACAATGAAGACAGATCCTTCTTTTTCAAGACAAGATATGAAGCAGATGAAGTATTGATACTTCAGTAAGATAATACTGACATATCTGTCTATACACAGGTATGCAGTTGCTTGGCAGCTTAGACATCTTGCCAACCTAATTGTCTGCTTTGCTAAGCTTCAAGGACACCGGCTCTCCAACATATCTCACTGCAGTCAGCGTTCTACTTGTGCTTAGAAAAATGATGATAATGAACATGGGAAGTTCAAAGGGCAGTTTAACAAATATCCGAACAGCACACTGCTAGGACACTGCTGTAAAGGCCTCCTGCTCTCTCCCACCTCTGCTGGAGAGATGCATTGTTCACTATTAAAATAATGCTCCAGGGCATTTGTGAACAGGTATTGTGAAAACTAAGATCTCTTACCATAGAAGGTAAATGAATACTGCTGAAGGTAGGTGGTAACAGGAAACATCTACCTGCCTCCCTGGGGGAAGGGAAGGAAAAAACCCCGACATACAAAGCCCCAGAATAAACCAAAAATCGTCTAACCAAAATTTGAAGTTGAAACTTCAAACTGTAATGAAATCAAAATTAAACACCCAATGCAACTTCTAGGAGCTATTTCTCTAGGTAGGCCAACATCCTTATGTAGACCCCCCTACAGAGCTCATACTCACTACGTCAGCCTATGTTCTAACCTACTTTGCATTAATCAGGTATCATGTTTTAAGGGAATGTAAAAACATCAAATTCTTATCATCAAATGTCACTTTACCCCCCCTCCTAAACCGTGTGCACCTCTATTTTCCTAGAAATTGACAGCATCCCTGAAGCCCTATGGTAATTTTGAAAAACAAGCAAGCCCCAGAATAATGCAAATGTGGCATCCTCCCACAGTGGGTCTACAAAAAACTATCCAAGAAATACTGTATACTTTAGGACAAGCCAAGAGACAGTGATTTCTACCAACTGAACACTTTTTTTTGGGGGGGGGGGGGAGGGCAGGATGGGAGGAGAAAAGAAATACATAGCCGCTTTAGCTGCTCTGCCTCTTTTGAGGGCAGAGAGAAGGAAAGGCAGGTAGCAAGGTGTGTGGAATGGCAGAAGGGGTGATCAAACTGTGATCAGACATTTTGGTCACACAGTAGTCGTAAAGGAATACTACCGGAAACAACAAAGTCTAAGCCTGCACAATGTTAAGTGTAAAAAACAGATGTTATTATTTAGCTGCAAATTCATGATGTAGAAGAAAATACTTGATACCACAACTGCACGTATGAGAACTTAATTTCTTGCTTTCAGAAGATGAAACAAAAATGCATAGGTCTGTTTTGAGTATTGACTTTTAATAGCTTGTTTCTCATAAGGGAACAGGGGATGTTTTCTGGTTTAGAAATACAGGTATCAGTTAAGTTTTTAATACAGCCTGCTCCTGCCAACAGGTCATGTACATGATTTATTTGGCTTCAGCTTTTGTTTTTATGCATCAAGCAACCTTCAACCTTCTCTGTAACAATATATAGACAAATTTAAGTACAGTAATAGTGTAGGTATTTTACTGTCTTCACATTTTTCTTAACATACTGGAAAAAGCAATGCATGTCAACTTGCTCGCACACATTTAATTTGCCAAACCCACAGAAACAGATCCTTTTGGAATATCAGGAATTATTTCCAAACTTTGTCCAGTGACATTCAAATGCTCAGGCAACTACTGGTAACTTTCATTTTATGGTTAATACTGAAGTTGCACACCAACAGGAGAAAGTTTTAGAACTGGACAAGCTATAGTAATCCAGGTTTTGGTAGAATAATTATAGACAAAAAGGGGAATTTTATATAGTTTTCAATCTGTAGTTTAATTTTTCAAAATAAAACCTGTATATATAAATGGACAACATTCAAGATCTGTATAGAAATAACAGTTGCTTTCTGGCTAAAACAATGTATTTAGACAGAATCTCATTTTCTGTTTTTCACTTCAAGTATGCTAGCCGGTCCAGTCCTTTGGGAAAAAAACTTCAACTTTTAAATCCTTTAGGATCCATCAGATTCATTATACGGTCATGACCTTAACTTATACAATATACTATATTACGAGGTGAACTGAAGTAATATTGGTCTGAGTATTGGTCTGAGTGCAGTAAGCCAAACAGCTGTTTAAACATGATACTATGGCTGAAATAAGTCTCTGTCAGAATAAAAACCAACATTCATGAAAACAGCAGCAGCCATCAAAAACATTCACAACTGCAGGGATTTGTTACTGTGTGTAATTTTGCATTATAAGTAGAAGCCACAGTAGTTTAAAGCAAATTTTTAAAAAATACTACTATAATCTTGAATTTAATAATGTGAATTGTCACTTTTATAACCGTTTATAGATGTGTACTAAAAAAATTTACTTAAACATATGAATTTAAGACTTTCACTTTATTCAGCAAATTGGTTTATTTACACAACGGGGAACGCTGGTTGAATGCTGTCAATGTAATAAAAACAAATCTAACAGAGACAATACTGAACTCCCTCTATGTATTCATAGCAGAAATGACAAACTATTTCCTTACCTGTATCAGGAACATCAAGCGCAACAATGGGACAGTATCATAGGACACTGATTTAACAATAAACCACAGAGGTCCAGTAATACTATGGCAATTTATTCATGTATTTACTGACTTAAAAAAAAAAAGAAAATTAAAAGTCAGCAATACCCAGTATAAAGTCCTGTCAATTATCAGAGTCAAACTCTGATGAGTAGGTCAGTAAAACCTTACCAGATCATCCACAATTCAAAGTGACCAGATCTGCTTCAGACCACTAACACAGTCACAAAACTGATGAGAACAGATTGCACTCTAAAAGGCAACAATGATCTGATAAGGGTTTAACTTAATGGAAGTTTTAAAAAATTAAGAATTGCAGAGCACAGCCCCTATCAGAACAAGCTAACTTCCCAGACTTCCAAAAAAAGACAAAAGGAAAAAAAAGAAAAAAAAGGAAAAAAAAAAAAAAAGAGGTGGGAAAAAAAAAAACAAACACCACCAAAAACCCCACACTTCAACATGAAGCTACCATACAAAGTTGTTGGGTTGGTTTTTTTCCATTTTTCCTTTTTTGTTGGTGGTGGTTGGTTTGTTTTTTGTTTGTTTGTTTGTTTAAGAGTTCAGAGTTGCAATTTAATCCTGGCTTTTTAGTGAGAAGGACAGTTTTGGCCTAGACTTTCCTTTGCCCAGGATAATTTTTTGCTCTTCCTTTTGCTGACGTTGTCTCTCTTGTTCTAGTTTCATCCTCTCCTCATGAATCTTTCTTTGTTCTTCAACAATTTTCAATTGTTCTTCAGCCTATATATGAAAATTGTAGAATTTAGGCCAGCATATTTTGTAGTCATAAAAGCAATTTACAAGTCTGAATTAACTTCCAAACAGGTCCAATCCTGCACAGGTATGTAAGCAGTTCTACCTGAGCTAGATGGCCCCAGCTGGTTTCAATGAAACTATCTGTAAACTGTTATTTGAATGCAGAAGAAACACTGAAAACTTTCTACAGCTAATGTATCAAAATCTTGAGTGCTTACAGGCAATGCTTTTCAGCATTGCTTTGCAAACAATACATTACATTTTAATTAAGGAAGTCCGTGTATGCATGGAGAAATTCCCGACACCTGTCATGTGTCAGATGAAAGCACAATATAATGATGTAACAGACCTTCAGAGGTCTCTCCACTCAAAAATACATGTAACCCCCCCCTCCAAATTCAAAACCATCTTTACCTGATTTCTAACAAGCCAATCCTTACACTGACTTACGGTTCTTACAGTTCTTCCAGTGGTCTTCTAAAGGTGCTTATTTTGTTCATTTTGTCAGTTTATACTTTCAATTTTCTAATTGTCCCATTTCCACCATATGAGGTTGGGAAAAGGGTAAAACAGAAAGAGGTGTAAAGCAGACATAGTTCAAGCAATTTTAAGAAGCATCGTCTTTATCTGAAAATGGTGTAATTACTTGGGTAATTGAAACTGGTACGAGTTCCATCAGGATTTACAAGCAGCTTAGTCTGGGGTTATCATTAATTGATTAGAATCAGCTATATCATACTGAATATTCTCAAGAGGCAGACACCTGCTTAAATAGTCTTGGAAGCCAGTATAAACTAGACTTACGTAATGCAAGACATCTTAAGCTTATGCTGAAAGTCCCTTTCAGCACTTGTACATCAACGTTATACTAGTCAAAAATCCAGTTTGTACTTGTCCTGCTCAACAAAACACAAGTAGTCACTTCTGTTTTAGGAGCAGAACATAATTTACAAACTTACTTCAACCTTCCCTGTAAGATACAGTAAAATAAATAAGAAAAAAAAAGTACTTTTTAAATTCTGAAGGCAGCTATCTTCCTCTGAATTAACTGCACCTTAACTATTTTTTCAAACCAGTGTTACTGCTAAGGATCTGGTCTCATATGCTCAAGAGAAGAGCAACACTACTGACATAACCAGCAACAGACAAGTTAAACTCCAGAAAGGGTCAATTTGTTTATTTAATTGTGTTGCAAATCAGGCAGAGGGACCTGTATTCCTCTACAGAACAGTTAACTACATCTTCACATACCAGTTTAGCTTGTGCTTCTGCAATTTTTCGATTATTCTCTTCTAGTATTCGCTCTAGTTCCTCACGCTTTGCACGCTCTTCTTCCTAAATGGGAGGACAGGGCAAGATGTTAGTAAAGTAAAATACTCATTTCTGCACGTTCACTAATCTTTCTCAGAATTCTTTTGTGAACTGACTTAAACTGGCAGCTTTATAGCCACCTATTTTGTCTCACAACGGTAAACTGTGCAGCCACTAATACTGGTTTCTAGCACTCAATTTATATAACCCCGCCCAGTCCAAACAGCAACCAACTAAACCCTCCCTAATCATAGAATCCTGACAATTTATCACTAGAATTTTAATATCACACAAATCAACAAGGACAACTACAAAAACTGGATAGTATTTACCAAATTAAAAAGTAATATAGAAAATATAAATAAAGTGAATAGTTTGTCTCACCAATTAAGTATACCTACGTATTCTTTACCTATACTCCTTTAATCAGCATTAAAAGTTGAATATTTACTGTCTTGTCCAGTGTCCTGCAGAGTGTGCTCCTCGGCTGCCATACACGCCAGCTTCCTCTTTAAAATGATTTGTACTGTTAGCTTGGCAATACCTGCATCAGCAGCTCAACCATTTATAAAGAAACAACATACAGGGAAGGCTGAGCTGAGGAATGCAGATGTTTATGATAAGAAGGAACAAAAATATGTAAATCATTCCTAAGGCAAACAATTAATAAGAAAAATACATTTACTGTTAGTGAAAAATACAAATGGTAATCCATACTTCATGGAGCTATGGGCTTCTTTCATGGGGAGAATGGACTTAACATTCAATATTTTGACAATTTTAAGACAGCTGAAACTGTCATTTGCAGTCTGAACTTGGAATTCAGGAGTCCAGGGAAAGCAAGATCAGGAAATGAAGCCTTGTAATTGTTTTCTTGGTGAATTTTATGGAACTCTGTTATACAACTCAAATATGAAGACTGCATGAAAGTTTTTGAGGTGTTTCAGTTCACATAATATATATCCAAATTATTTTAATATTTGGAAGATTTAAAGTTAGCCAGAGGTTTGTGTCTGTGTAAGAAAAAAAAGTTAATACGAACAAAGCAAGCATATGAAAACTTCTTACTATGACTAGTAACCAGCTACTAGCTAGCACACTTCACTCCAGGCATGGAGGGTTATTCTGCATTACAAAGAACCGATGGGACTTCATCACATCACATCGACAATAGCAAAAATAATTGAAAAACAAACAAAAAAAAAATACTAATCCATCTGATCAAATGAAAACCTATATACATGAAGCAATTGCTGACTACAGACATCTAAATTTAACTTAAATTCTTTGACAGTAAGGCTTGAATTTGCAGAACAAGTGTGATTTAATATTCCTGATATTTGTTGTATCTCAGTGATTTGGGTTTCTTTTTTGTTGTGTTTTTTTTTTTTTTTTTTTTCCAAATTAAAGATATTATGTGACAGACAAGTCACACATCATATGAAGGGGAAAGCTTCATTGCTACTGTCTTTCCTTTCGTAAGCCAATCAAAATATTAATTTAAGATAAACTGTGTAGGAGGTAGAATGAAAAAGGCATTTGAGACTTCTAACTGTTCAGCACAAATTTCCTTTACAATTTTAAAATTTGCCTTGAAATTTCTGGATCCTGGAATGATTGGTGCAGGCAGGCGTCAAAGCCTTTAGTAGCAAATTACTGTCTCACAGAAAGACATTTTCAGCTTCTGCTCCAGCTGCTGATTAAAAACCAAAAAACCCAAGTCATATGTTCAGCTTGACTTCAGACAAGGGCAACCTGCTCTTTTATAACTTCTGGGGGGGGGGGGGGGGGGGAGGGCGGAAAAAAAAAAGGAGTTGTTAGTAGTTATTAAAACTGGATATAATGATTTGGACATAGATCCTTCGTGAAGACGTGGATGGGCTTATGCTCGAAGTCCCAGAATTAGTCCAGTGTTTGCTCAAGGAAAACGTTCATTTTAAATGAAGAATAAGAAACCTATTTGTTAAAGAGAGGTACTGCAGCTCACTGTTGGACCCTGATTTTTGCCTGACTGAAGGCAAAAGCCTCTTACAGTCTAGGTAAGCAAAATGAAACAAATTAAGGATACAAAATTACAGAATTTCAGTACCCTTCCCCAGAAATGAAAGGACCGCTGATAAATCCTGCAGCCATGGCAAAAGTTTCAAACAACTCTGAAATATGTAGGTCAGTTCCATTAAAAATCAGTATCCTTGTTCAGGTTTTAGAATAACTGTTTAATATCAGCGAGCTCCCCTGAATAGGCTAGAAATTAAGTTTCGCAGCAATGCAAGTTTATATGAGAAGGGAATTAGATTTGCTGTATTCCATCTCTTTCTGAACCGAACAGGAGGCACAAACCAACACTGAAAGTTTTGCCATGGACTGTTTCTACTTTCCAAACGACCGAGCGTTACCTCTCTGGCTTTTTGTGCTGCAAGTTCAGCTTGTCGCTGTCGCTCGAGTTCTTCGAGCAACTGTTTTTCCATGATGCGCTTAGCCTCCTCCACCCTGCGGAGAACCTCTCGCTCAATCTCATCCTTCCTTTTCTCCAACTCTTCTTCTACGCGTTTAGCCACAAGCTCTTCCACTCTTCGAGCAGTTTCTTCTTCTATGAGTTTCTCTTCAATTTCTTGTTGACGACTACAAAATGCAAACATGAGTATTACCTTTTTAATGAATAAAGAATGGTTGCACTGAAACAAACTCTTTCAAATACACATCATCAACCATGCTCCTGAACCACTTTAAAACAGTTTTATACATTATACACACAGATTATGAAGAAAGAATATTTTGCCATACATTTAAGGATAATGAATATTCAGGCAATCAGTATTTCTATCCCAGGGAACCCATTCAGACCATAATGTATTTAGTACCCCTTAATTTCTTTAGGAGACTAAGCTTGAGGAGACAGCTTATCTTGACTTCTTGATAACTTTTAGCAGAAAATAAAAATAAAAGAGCTCATCCAACTTTGTCCATCCTTCAACCTTCAGGAATTCAAATGGTCTCAATTTTAAGACAACATCTTGCAAAACTTATCTTAAAGCAACCACCTCAGAAGCATCAAACTAATCTCTAGTATCTAAAATAGAAGACAGAAGCAATAGAATTCATAATTTGAATCAGATGTTGTATCTGTAATCTAGTTATTATCTACCTTATCAAATTTCAAATACCTCTGCTCTCCTTAACATCTTTATTGCAGCATCACAATAAAGCACAACAATGGTTTCTACTGTAACTATCCAAAAAAAATATAGCAAGTGCTAAATAAATCCTTGCAATCTTTATAGTTTTCCATGTCCTGAATTTTGGTAGTATTTTCAAATGTCTGCTTGTCTTTATCTTTTATTTGCAGCAGCATTATCACTTAGCCTGATCACTGTCACGAGTTTTCATTAAAAAAAATACAAAAAGATTATGTCAATTTGCCAGGTTTATTACCAAAGGCAGAAAAAAAAAACCAAAAAACTTTCAAGTAGTAATCACTAGTACCATATGGCAATTAGATATCCACAGACAAACAAAACTGGGTACAGTATAGCTATGTGTCGTATCGTACTACTTATTTGGAAATATTATGGGCTTTGGGGAGAAGGTTATTCTCTTTAACCTTGAAAACGAACTTTCATTTTAAGTATTATGTTAACTACAGAACAATCTTATAAACTTATCTTCTGGCCTCTCAGCACCAGAAATCCATGATTTAGAATAACAACTGCTGCTGTAATATCCTAATATCCTGTAATTTTCCTGTAAATATCCTTGTAATTACTGAGTTTCCATTTTCTTAATTTATATTGAGACACACAAAACCAACTCATAAAAAAAAAAAAAAATTACAGGATTTGTTAACTTTTAGATTTCTTAGTGTACAATTTGCAAATACGCAAAAGGAGATAACGAAGTATGGAATACTGATCTAGATAAACGCGTGAAATACAGAGACGAAAAGCTCTTAAGTTCCCCTGTTCATGGTTGGTTTGTTGGTTTAGGGGTTTTTTTTGTTTGGGTTGTTGGTTTGCTTGGTTTTTCTTTTTTTTCTTTTTTTTTTTTTTTTCCCAAAAAGTGTACTGAACCAAATGGATAGTTATCTCCTTCATTAAAAAGTTCTGGAACCCCCAACTTAAGACACCCAGCCCCAGAAGACAAATTTGATTCTTATATTCCTCAAGAGATAGCAAAATTATCTGGTAGCACATTAGGCCCGCATTTACTTTAACTTAAGCAACACAGGATCTCGTGGTCTTTACCACCACTATCCAGAAAAACAACACATTAACCCCATTCTGTTAGCATGCCCAGCCACTACCTACAATCCTTTTGGACAAATTTTTCAACATCTTTCATATTCTAGGCATCCTTTTATTTTAAAGGGGTTTCTTTAACCCTCCATGAGTATTTATTCAGCAGCAAGTACTCTCACGATTCTGTACTGACACAGCTTAGAATACACAAGAGGCTGTTCCACAGAAGTTTTCGTTGTTTTTTTTTGGTTTTGTGGGGTTTTTTTTGTTTGCTTTTTTTTGTTTGTTTGGTTTTTTGGGGTTTTTGTTTGTTTGGTTGTGTTTTTTTTTTTGTTTTGTTTTGTTGGTTTTTGGGGGGGGATTTTTTTGTTTGTTTTTTGTTTTTTTGGGGGGGGAGTTGGGGGGGCGGGGTTATTATTATTTTATTTTAGCTTCATGCTTAACACTGGGGAAATCTAGAATAAGTTAGCTAACTGAACAACGATACCACATAGCTACAAAAATACCCCTGACACTCATGTCTGAATTAAGTTTTCAAATATCCTCAGCAATTGACAATGGATGTACTATTAAGCGCTGTGCCTGCACACATTTCTTTCTTCTCAGCCCAAGTAATTCCATTCAAATTTAATTAAACCAAATGTATCTTTTCACATTCAAAGGTTGTAACAATACTATAAGTATATAATAATATATATAGTGGCTTTGACTTTATAACAAAAATAAAACTGTAACCAGATATAAATCTCAATGATCTGTTCTGTAGTTTATACCAACTATTATTTTAATTACATGAACTTACAGTATTTTATATACAGGTGTAAGTTTATCATCCTGACCTACTGAGCCATGACACCAGAGCAACAGATAAGTCATTAATGTAAAAGTTTTTTAGTACGATCCATTTACTTCTTAAGACTAATTTCATGAAATCTGCAGAAAAGAAACTGCTTACATTTAATCAGATTTCAGAGGGAAAAAAATGTCACATTTGCAAGGCCTTTATGGAAAACTAGCATTATAAGAAAAAGCAGAAGGCTACGTACTAAGGTTTGAACAGACACGAGACGAATAAAGTGACTTTCAATATATGAACTGTCACCTAGTTAGTCAGCAAGGAAGTACTTCCAACATGAGTATATACTACCATATGTAACATAATTTACAGATGACTTACTCAAATACAAAATTATCTACTCTATTAAATGTTATTACTTTTTCTTTTGGAATATAAATTGTATTCTAGAAGCATCAAAATTCTATACCAAATCTTTTCCAATATTGTTTCTGCTTCAAAAGTTTACTATCGAGTTGCCAATATCACTCAAATGTCATATTCCTCCTATACAGACTTCACAGGGTTTTTTTTAAATTTCAAAGCTAATTTATATAGAAAACTTACACATGAACTAAACCAGCTCCAGAATACAAAAATAAACTATTATTTGCATTACACTGCATTCTCAAATTGTTAAGCACATTCCAATTCTTCATCGCATGGAATATTTTTATTAATTTAGGTACTGAATAAAATTATAAACCACAAAATTAGGATCAATGACTCAACAAGCCTTCAACATTTTCACATGTTTGTGTTACTATGCAAGTTTTTGATGACATCACGGACAAATTCTGAAGTTAGGATAGGAGATTATTGACAAAAAATGAAAGCGACAACTTGGGGTGATCAAGCCTTCTGAACCACAATTAATATTTCAGTAGAACAATGTCACTCAATAAAACTCAAAGCTCCACGTGCTGCTTCTACATTCAGTGCTTTAATGAGCAACTGCAACACTCAAAGAACAAGTACCACTTTATCACAACTGTTAAAACCGTTGTTATCTCTGCTGCATAAAGATCTCTTTCATAACTTAATATCGCTAATCATCTTAATGCACATCCAACGTTCATTAAAATAGAATTTATGTCTCTTTAGACCTTAAAAATAACCACATTCCTCACAACAAAAACTGAAAAAAGAAAAGTTCTCAAACGAAACAAGTCACCAGATCCTACTGTCCTATTTTGCAAGAATCACAGAATGGTAATGGTTGGAAAAGACCTTAAGATAGTCTAGTTCCAACCCCCCTGCCACAGGCAGGGCCACCTTTCACTAGACCACACTACTCAAAGCCCCATTCAACCTGGCCTTGAACACTGCCAGGGATGGAGCATTCACAACTTCCTTTGGCAGCCTGTTCCAGTGCCTCATCACTCACACAATAAAGAATTTCTTCATTATATCTAACCTAAATCTCCCCTGTTTAAGCTTAAACCCATTGCCCCTTGTCCTACCACTACTGTCCCTGATGAAGCGTCCCTCTCCTCCATCCTGCTATGCCCCAACCCTCAGTGTTACTGTAATCGATGCATGGTATTTCTTAAATCCCTAGCAGAGCAACCCCAGGCGCCTCCACTCTACGCACAAGCAGCTCGCCACGCAGTGAGGGGAGGGGCGGACAGTGTGGCAGCGGAGCACAAAGCCTCCGCGGTGCGGAAGCCCCCGCCACAGAGGAAGTTTCCGAGCAGACCAGCAGCAGATGGGAATCGAGCGGAGCCGGCGAGGGGAGGCAGCGGGCGCGCGCCTTCCAATGCCCCTGGGGAAGCCAAGACTTCAGGGAAAGGAAGGATGGCGGGAAAAAAGGCAGAAGTTAGGCCTCAGCAAGGGCCTAAATGCCTTCACTCCAGTGGCAGGCGGCCCTAGTCTGGAGGAGGAAAGAGCGGAAGGAAAGCCACCAGGACACAAAGCACCTTCTGTCCTCCCCTTTCCCCTCGCACCCTCACCATCGCCCCCCGAAGCGCCCAACCCAGACCCGGGGCTCACATTTTCCGCTGCCGCTCGAACTCCGCTTTTTTCTCTTCCTCCTCCCGCTTCTGCTTCTCGTCCAGGCTGCTGCGCTTGCTCACCGTGCGCCCGAAGATGTCGATGCGGTCGGGCGGGGAGGAGGCGCGATCGCGCTCCCGCTCCCGGTCTCGGCGGGAGGAGGGGGCCGTGTTGGAGCGGGACCGGGAGCGGGATTCTCGGCGTCGGTTCCGCTTGCTCTCCCGGGACTTAGATCGCTTCCGCGCCCGTTCCTTCTCCCGGGAGCGGGACCGCGATCGGCTCCGGTTCTTCTTGTTGTGCTTGGAGCTTTTAGTGTGCTTGGAGCGGGACGAGCTCCGGCTGCGGGACCGACCCATCCCGGCAAAGGAGAGGCCGCGCCGGTGACCGCTCAGATCACCCCCCGCCCCCTTCGCTAGCGGTGCCGGAGAGAAGTGCGAGGAAGCTCCGCACGCATCAGCACTGCCCAAACGGGCCTGTCGTTCTCCCCCTTGCCACCGCTTTGCGCTGTGAGGAAAAAGAGCAGGCCCCGAAAGCGGGAGCAAGTCCGGACGCAGGCAAGATGGCGGCCCCAGCAAGCGGTGACTCTCCTCTTCCGCCCCACAATGCACTGCGCAGCGTTCGAGCCGTTTAGGTTCTCATTCCCCCCCACCCTCGGCGTCGCGCCGGAGGTGCACGAAAGCACTCGGTAATCTCCGACAGCCAATGGCAAGCGTCGCTCGCGGAGGGAGCATTTCTGGCCGCGCTTCCTTTCTGCGCATGCTCGTATTAGCAGGCGTTGTGCGCGGTTGTCGTGGGCCGGGGCTGTGAAGAGTGCTGCGGCTAGGCTTTTGGGCGGCAGTCTCCCAGAGAGTGTACCCGGGGGTGGGCTGGCTGGCTTAGGAGGAAAAGGTAATGGCGGTTTCAGGCGTTTGGAGGCACGTCTGGTTCTCGAGGCCTACTCGGGAAGCGGCCAAGAAGCGGGGAGCGGCAGCCTGTCTGAGCAGCTCCGCGTCCAGTGTCGCCGTGCTCCTCAGAGGAGGATATGCCGTGTTTTTCTTTTAATTGAATTTTTTTCGAGACTTCTGTTGCTTGATTTTATTTGGTTTGACATAGGGGACAGAGGGAGTCTGTTGCTGTAGATTAAGGAATTTACAAAGCTCATTAACTTTCCCGACAAATAGTGACTTCATTTTTTCTGAGTCTTCTGTTGAACCCCATAGTTCAACAAAACTACGAACTAGGTTCTACTTCATTTAGCTATCTCTAACGTGGCACAGTACTTGTTTTGCCTGCATTTTGAGGTTACCTCTATACGTTGTTGTCCTTTGTTGACAACAGGTATGTAAGCAAAGAGGGCAGCTTCAGGTCAGGTGTAGTGTGTGAACTAGTGATTCAGTAGGTATCTCTGTGTGAGGTTTTTATCCCAACTCTGCCATGCAATTGTTACTGTTTTCTGCCGTAACAAAATTTGCAACTGGTAAGATTCTTGGTTTCAAGAATATGCAAGCTATGGATAGTTAAGCTTGCGCTTTCAGAGAAAATTAGCTCCTTGATACCTTTCACAGTTTCTGCTTTTTTTTGTTTTTCTCTCTCTTTAAATATATATGCCTACATTCTAAGTAAGTTACATCTGGCAAAACATTAATCACTGGACAAAATCCAGTCTCATCTAATGGTCTTTTCATCTAATTGTTTTGTTTCAGTGACTTGTCTTGCTTTTCATGAAGGAAGACTTCCTTATTCTGTAATTCAGACTTTAATTAGTACCAAAAATAAATAAAATAGAAGCATCTTTCTGACAGACCACTTTTCAGGTGGCAGCAGAGTAATGGACATTGTGAAACCTGCATGGCAGGAATTCCAGTGACACAGACCCCGGGTGCACTTGTTTGTCTCTAGCCCTGGGGAACTTCATGCCACAGGTAACTACGGAAGTTAACAGTCAGACCTTTTAGCTTGGGACTAGGTGGGTGAGTTTCCAGCTGGCATAATTTCCACAGCAACTTGGCTGTAATTGAGCACTGAAGCTTTTAAATTCATCTGATGCAGCAGGTTTGGTGAAAAGTTACAGCATCATTTTATTAGTTCTGCGTTCCACATTGGATGTACCTGACCTGGAATGGGGGCAGGGGGAGGGGAGAGGACATTACTAATTATTTTACTGTCAGTTATAAATGAGTTTTTAAAATACCCACAATTAGCTGAGTTTTCTCCTTGGCAAATCACTATTAACAGAACCCATATTTAGCATCTTGGTTGTCTGAAGAAATATAATTTTGAACTGCAGAAATTTATTTTTATTTTGTAGTACTGATTCATCAAAGCTATAAAATACAATATTTTCTGAGAACAATCCATGATGTTGGATTGTGTGGAATTGAAATTGTAAAGTATGGTATAATGAAATAATTTTCCCCAGTCCATTACTGTATTGCTCCATCTCAGTTTTGGTTTTTTTTAACTACTGAATTATTGAGCATGAGATTTTTAATACCTATACTAGGTTAAGGTCTTTAGTCCACTGTGTTATTTATGAGGACTAAGTTCTGGTACTTCTGGAAAAAAAGGGTCCTTTTCCTTTCAAAAATGCATTCCTGAGAGCTGACAAAATAGATCATCATTCCTGTGATTTCTTCTTTGCTTTGAAGTTGATAATTTGGGTTGTTTTTTTTTTTTTTATCCTATCACCTTATTTTTCCTAGCTCAATAGGGATGAAGTAATAGTATTTAGGGTTCCCCTCTCCAGGTGTAATTACAGTTGATCTGGAATTGCAGTCCCAAAAGAAAATTTTAATACTAAATTTAAGAACCCTGTTTCATTAAATAATTGAATTTCTTGTTTGCAGTTAGTAGAAAAAGATGGTAATTTCCGATGTCTGTTCCATTTCAAAATTTTAAATAGTTGATTAAGCACATGTAATTTTGTCTAGATTAAATAATTCTAGGATTTCTGAGTTTTTAATCACATGTAAAGAAATGTGTTACTCATGGTTTGGTAGCCATACTTCATTTCTGTGCGTTGTTGGGGGTTTTGCATTATTTTTCTCCATTTTAATATATCTCAGTACATTACATTGCATAATCTGCATCTTAAAATAGTTGCATTAAAGTTGGAAAACACCTTATTTGACAACCAAATGCGGTATAATTAAAGCACCTCACCCTTCTTTACCTTGGCTACTATCATCACATGAAATCTCTCAACCCGCAGGCATTTGGGGGGTAGCCCTGTGAAGATACTGTGTTCTGATAATCTGCAGGTCATACCTGCTTTTGTCCAGGTCACACCATAGCTTTTGTCATTAGCTGGGTCAAAAGGAATCTTGAGAGATTAAAGGTGATTGTGTTAGTGTGGCACAGCTGGATGTGAGATCTTTGTGATAGGTCTAAAATGAAAGAACTCTGGAGAAGTAAGCAGAGAAAGCAAGCAAGAGCATAACAGGGTAAGGTGTTCAGTAGGTAATTTACTGTCATCTGGTGTAGTCTTGTCTCACAATAGTAAGGGCATGAGTAGCACAAAAGAGCCGAGTTCTTGGAAGTTAAAATCAACGTGGTTAAAAATGTGTGTTGGTTCTTTCAAAGTAGCTGTTTCAGCCTGAGTTTATTACAAGGTCAGAAACTATGTATGCAGGGTTTGTTTGTTGTTGGGGTTTTTTTCCACTGAAATTATGAGTCAGTGCTGTGATTCATGTAACATAAATCACAGAAGCTGTGCAGGTGTAGAAGTTGGATTAGTTAATCACTTTTTTTACACCTGATGGCAAAGTTGCTTGTTTCGCTTACTCATTTTCTGCCAGCTACTTTGTTTCTCTTTTAGCACTGCTATGGAGATCTGAGCTGCTAAGCTGCAGAGGTAGGGAAGTGAAACGTCTGGGAGGCTGGCAGAACAGCTGTGAGGATGGCATGGTAGGAGCATGGAATAGTCCTCAGAAAGGGAAGTAGCTTTTCTAAAACTTCAGAGAATAGGTCATTAAAACTGCTGCTGCAGAGGATTCAATTGAAAAAAAAAAAGTTTAATTGAAAGAATGGAGAAGAAACCCTGTACAATAGGAAATTAAATAAATGGAAAGGGTTTTCACATTGTACCTTTACAGAAAGGCTGGATAGATTGTACACATAAGTATAGTTATTAGCTAAAATGCTTCTCTTTTCTACATGTTCAGATGGTAATCATATCCTTGGAAAATGAACAATACTATACAGAATGCTATTGAAAGTGTTTTGTAATTTGGATATGAAAAAAGGCACAGCTTGAGTAATAGGGTGTGTGATAATCAAATTAATTTAAAGCTATTTTCATTCCCATGTGGATTTAGTTTTAGAAAATAAAATTGCTGAATCATGATCAGTGTGGAAATCTGAAAATTACGTTAATTATCAATGTCAGAGGACATTTTACAATTTTTATTTTGTGTAAATCTACTTACTACTTTTTTTAATGCTTAGACTACTTACTACATTCTACTTTTTGTAAGGAAGAAAGTAAAATGAACATTCATTTGCTTACTTTGTTCAGTTTGCCCAGTCCATGCAGGTCCTAAACAAAAGCTCTTGAATATTATTAGAAGTGGTGAATGTAAGTTTTTATCAGAATTTGAGACACTGATCTGCAAGCTGTGTATCCATAGTGATATGCCTCTTCATAGTGAATGTTTGTTAAAAAAAAAATTTATACTATATGGAGTATACAGATTTAATATCACATGTAAGTATTTAAATGGTCCTAAGATTTGGTTCATTGGAGACTGACTAATAAAAATCCAACCAACCTTCTTCAGCAACAGCATAATCATTGAGCTGCTTGAACTCTATAGGCATATTCTGATTTATCTGAAAGACTTCATAGCATTTGTAGTGTTTGGTATGTGTAACTGGGGATTTACACCAGTCAGAAATGAGTTGAGGTGTCAGCTAAGACTCATGATCCAATGTGAAAGCTTGAATAATTCCTTTTAAAAAACCCAACAAAACAAACCAGAGTAGCAGCAGACACTGTTATTCAAAACCAAGTTGCTCATGTTAGCATAGTTGTTAGACTAGTTGGACAAGCAAGGAAATTGGATTCAGGTGTGTCCTCATTCATATCGATGTCTCTTCCTTCCCATGACAGGATGCTAATCACCAGGCCGGTGTCAAGGCTGGAGGAAAGTGAGAAGGGAGGTACAGGCAAGGTCCCCTTATGCTTCCTCAGTTGAAACCAATTAGATTTAACAAAATGCAAAATAGATGTGTTCAGATGCAGGGCACAACATGTTTGTAATTTAATGACTGTGATACCCTGAAAGAGGGGGGAGCAAGTTGCCTTGGATTTAAGTTAATTCAAAAGACTGTTTTTGAATTTTGTTAAATAATCGTGAGAAAAGAAACAGGGCTAATCTTGAGAGCTACACAAAACCTGGCAGGTGCTGTAACTGCCCAGGTGTTGCACAACATGCCCCCTCCCACAGCGGCTGTGTTTCAAAAGGGGTGAGCCATGCTCAGTTCTTCAAAGGCTACTGCCTTTGGGAGATGACTCCAGTTTTTGGCCTCTAAACAGGTGAAGATGCCATCCTTGCGATGCTGACTCAGACACCTTGGCCTTTAATGGGGCGACAGCCATGCCTCCTCATGCAGCATTTCCACTTGGCTTGGTGATTCCTAGCTAGCATGTGTATTTTAAGAGTTCCTAATTCTTGCCTAATTTTGAAAAACTGTTTGGATGAAGTACTGACTGTGGAAATTTTATATCCTAAATATTTTACATATTTCATTTGTAACCAGCGATCTTCCTGGGTTGTTTTTTCTTTCCTTATTTAAGCACACTAATATGTCTAGCAGTACCACTTTTTCTGTATGAATATGAAAATGACTGGGAGCGATTACTTTTTTTTTTTTTTTTTTTTAATTTTTTTAAGTAGTCAAGAAGCGACTTGTCTGTGGTAAAAATAGGGTTGCAGGTATGGCAAAAGCATTCTATCTACACTTAAAAGCTAAATCAGTGCTACCACAATTAATGGGAATTGACCCTGAAGTGTTTTTGAATGTTAATAGTTGTTCTGTTAAAGTTTATCAAAAAAAGTTGCATGAAAACTTGTTCTTTTTTTCTTACAACTGTGCAAATTGATGAGCTTTAAAATTTGCACATATTAAGAGGCAGAAAAAAGTTATTACTTTCCTAAGTTGGTTTTTTTTTGTTAAAAAGTAGAAGACAAATATGTTGTCTATATGAGCAAGCCAGTTTAGCAGGAAGTCTCCTGAGTGCCAGATTTCTGCCTTCTGTATTCACAAAAGTAGTGCTTCATTTTGAAAGTTAATTCATTAATTCATTTCCCTGACTAGCTAGGTTAAAGGTATGAAGCATTTGATCATGATGTAGTTTTATTACACAGTTTAATTTTAACAGAAGCTTTTAAACTTCTTTTTTTTTTTTTTTAAGTTTTTGTTAAAATCTCATTAAAATGACAACTGAGAGACTATACTTGTAGAGTTCTTTCCTAATAATCTGAACAGAAACAAAATACTACAGAGAAGCTTATCCTTCTGAGAGTTTTTATTGAATGTCTCTTCATTCTTTTTAGAAGATATCAGAAATGTTGTGGCATGTCTTGTTTGACTCTGATACTGTTCCTCATGTCTTTTATTCCTAAATCAGATCGGTAATATTTGTCTGCAGATTGATATTTTTTGAACTGCAATGATAGCAATTGTGCAGGTCAGACTGAATTGAATCTTCATGAGTGACTTGGCTGATTTTGTTGACCCAGCTGATGATATGCCATAGAACTATCACTGTAACTGTGACTTCAGTAGTACTAGAATAGGGCTGTCTTAATCAGTCACAAAGCTCTGAAAGCTGGGTACCCTCAGAATGCAGAGCATCTAACTTGCTGCTTACATAGTGTAGTGTCATGCTGTCCACAGCTATACATTCTGTAGAATCTGTGCACAGTGTATTTAATCTGCCATCAGCCCTCCTGAGCATGGTGTTCAAAATGGGGTTGGGGCCTGGTTCATTTGGGTCCATGTCTAAGATGATAATTAGAGTAGGATTGACTTCTAAATGCATAGAATATCTGGTGCCTGTGTGTACTTCTCTAGAGATGCAGCTGACATCAATGTGTATGTGGTTGCTGGTCATTGATAGTCTTGTGTGTTGCCATACAAGTTTGATGAAGTTGTTTCAGGTTTCTATCACAGATGCTAATTGCAGCTTTATGAATTCTTAGGGTTAGAATCTTAATGTGGGAAACTAAGTACGTGTAGAAGGGAATACACTGGTCTTTCTCCCTTACCTCTTATTTGTGTTATTATCAAGTTTTGAATGCATGAAATGTATCCTTGTATGGTTTAAACATTTTGTAACACATACTGTGGTGGTATATTTGTGTTTAGACAGTTCTCTGTATTGTACTTTTTGTCTTGTGTTTGGAGACAGGGAAGCAGTTAGGGAAGAAGGAAAAAAACTGTCCATACCATGTTAAAACATTTCAAGGAATACAATATAAAACACCACTTTTTAAAGTCAGGCACTGCTGATTATAAATAAAAGTGGCGGAACATTGTTGTAGTAGAAGAACCAATGAACGAATCTGTGGTAGCATTTCATCTAGGAGAAAGTGTGGTGGTTTTGGTGTTGAAGTGAATCTCTTGAACATTAATTTGATTGCATTGGAATAGTCTCAGGCTGGGTAAGCTGGATTCTTTTTGGATAAGACTAAGTCTAAAATCAAAAATGGAATATGGTAGGTTCTGTTTGAAACACTTTATTTATTGTGAGGGTGAACAAGCACTGGTACAGATTGTCTGGAGAGGCTGTGAATTCTCTGTCCTTGGAGTTATTCTGTACACGATCCTGAGCAACAAGCTCTGGGTGACCCTGCTTGAGCAGGACAGTTGAACGAGATGACTTCCAGAGGTCTCTTCTAGCCTGAACCATTCTGTGCTCCTGTGAAATCAGATGGTGTATTTTGGGACTCCATCTGCTATTGGAGTTTCAGTCTGCAAGACTGGTCTAGAGCTAGTGGGAAGTAAAACACTTCCCAAAGCATGTAGCATGGGCATCCAGTTCTCAATAGCCATTGTCTTAGTTCACATACTTTCTGTTGCAAAGTGCTACTTGCTAATGCAGACATAGCCACTAACATCACATGGAGCTGAGTTAGCAAGTCCTTTGGTGTTGGCTTCTTTGCTCAGAAGCAGATAGGTATTGCAGAAAGCATAAGCCAGAAGTTGACACAGTTACTTTGTATATTGGATCTATATAGACATAGGCCTTTAAGCCATTTTTTTGCAGGCTGGAAGACTCTGGAATTTGGCTATCAGCATCTGAAAGATAGGCACCAGGCCAATCTGAATATATATAGCATTGGGATATCTAGCCAATCTAAATTTGTAGACTTTCCTGCTAGTTGGTTGATGAGTTAGCACACTCTTGACTCATTCCATTTAGCTCCTCATTGGTCAATTATATATTCTTTCTGGCTTGCCAAAGGTAAGTAGAAGAAATGAGTAGGGGAAGGTAATACTGAGGTTGAGTGGTACAGGAGGCATGGGAAGAGACGAAAGTATTGCAGTAGGTGGTGAGAGAGGATATATGTAGCTTAGGGTTGGTATGATGAAAGTTTGTCTGCACACTCAAGTCCGGAGCTCCTGCTGTGTATATTAGGCAATGAAATAATGCACTGACATGCTGTGACTGTTCAAAGCAGGACCCCCAGGGCAAAATGCCATCCATGCTTACTCACCCCGCTGGATAGCATTGTCTGCAGTTCTTCTCAAGCTGTTTCTGCAGGTATTTGGTCTTGGTAATGTGGAGGACCTGGAATTGTCAAAGAAGCTGTGCTTCAGGAAAAGGTGATTTTGCTGCATCTGTATGAAAATGCTGCTGTAAAGAGTAAATGCAGAAAAAGTCTTGGAGCTTTGCAATGCAGGCTTGGAGCCAAGTGCAGACTTGCAGTTCATTGTGAGACATCTGTCATCAGCAGGAGTTGCCAGTGGTTGAGCTGGGGGCTACAAATGAGAGTGACAGAAGTACATGATGACCTAGTGAAAGAAAAGCATTTTCTAAGACAAAGGATTGTAGTTTGTGACAAGAAGGCAAAATAAACTATGTACCTGAAAGAGGATGATCAGGTGTGGGGGATGTGAAGGGGAACTAAAGAGGACAAAACCACACCAAGAAACAAGCTGTGAGTGAGTAAGACTGGGGACAGGTAGTAAAATGCATGCGTTGGTGAGAACGAAATGAGCATGGCGAGAAAACGAGTAGGAACTGAAGAGCAAAAAAGCAAGGAAGTGAAGGATGCAAAACCCCAGAAAGTACTCACTGCATTGAGGAAAGAAAAAAAAAACCACAAAAATGTATTTTCAATACTACTTTTCTATATGGTCTGTTGCTAATGTTGCCAGAATGAATGTTAAACACTTTAAATGGAATGGTGTCTGAAATGAATTCTCTTCAGCTGTATGTCTCCTAGGCAAATGTGTGAGAACTGCTGATCTGTTCATCTTGTTCAGATCACATGAATGTGAACACAGCAGAGATTTGATTTGGTGTCACTGTCTACAAATACAGAGGGGAGGAGAAAAAATGGAAAGAGAAAGCCTCCCATGGGAAGAAAGGGAGTGATCGCATTATAAATGAGTCATACAACATCCCTTCTGGAGGGGTGTTGAAATTTCCCATGGGAGGAAGAAGAATAAACAAAGGTTGATATTACTAATAAAAGAAAAATAGTTGGCAACCAAGGAAACAATAATTATTTGATTGCAGTGTCCTGAAAAGCTAGCAACAAGAACAATACCAGTTAAAAACAGCAGGCCAAACGCATCTCAGTTGCAGCCCTACCTGTCATTACACCAGGGATGTATTTGCCTTAGTGCCCTGAGAGCAATGCTTTGCCAGCAAAATATATATGCCCTGAGTTTTTGCCTTTGCTGCTTTACTCTTCATATGACCACAGTGTTCCTGAGGGTTTATCGTGTTTCACTTCACAAAACTAATGTGAAGCAAGCAAGGAGTTGTTACTATCTCTGCTTTAGAAATGAGGAGCAGTGCCTGCAGGAGAGCTGTGCTTATAGCCACAGAGCTTATGGTAAGTAAGGGAGTCTGCAAATCACAGGACAGTAAATTTCTTTGCTCACTTTCTGTGATGGTGGAAAGAGTAATGGAATATTAGTAGTGGGAGGGCATGTACAAGGTTTTTTTTTCTTGAAGTTTACTTACTATATAAGAAAATAAATGAGCAAAGCTTGCTATTGCAAAAAGGATATTCCAAGTCATGACTTCAGCAATTTCAACAAGTGATCCATATAGTTACGAAAAAAACATGAATCATGAAATATTGTTTGTGCAGCAGCAAGACCCTATTAAAAACCAGTGCAGTTTTGTTTTAAGTTCAAATTGGCAAAGCCTGTTGAGGCCTAATTGTAATGGGCATTACTATTTCTTAATGGAGAGGGTTAGGGAGAAGGAAACTATGCGCTGGTCATGTTACCAGTCTGCTTGATGATGCAGTTGCAGCCCTACCTGCACTTCCTCAGAGGTAAACCTCGCTGAATGGCACCGTTTACTTTTGTCACAGTGCAAACAGTTGTTCTGCATTCCCAGTGATCTTATCTTTACTAGCAGTGTATAGCTGAGTTGTGGGATGTTTTGTTCCCAGTTCACTGAAGGTCATATAGGAAACACTGTGGTATGGCAGGTATCACTTTCTAAAGCCTGAGTGCATGCTGAAAGTGATTGAGAGGCAGTACTCCAGTAAGAGTCCAAGCTAATGTTCTTGGAAAGGGATAGGTTGTGTAACATGAGTTCAGTCTTTTTTGGCTAGAGAATGGGTGGGTGTTGGATGTTCCCAGTACACCAGTTACGAGTTATGAGGGCTGTAGCACACTGCTTTTTGTCTGCAGGAAGTCAAAGCTGTTTAGCTTGATCTTCTTTACTGATTGTCTTTTTGCTTTGTTAAAGCAATGTCTGTTTCTTATGTTAGCTATTAACATTAGGGCAGATCTTCAAGAGCTTTGGTATCAATCATCTTTGCCTTTCTTACTGCATCTTTGAGTTTTTATTCTATTTCTTTTGCATCTACATTAGGCATTGCTACCCTGTAAGTGAGATCAGTCTTTTAGGATTCTTACTTCCTCTTAAAATAAGTTACCTTGGAGAACAGAAGAGAGGAAAATATTAATTTGAATTCTTGATCTTTTTTTTGTTACAAAAACATAAGACTGAATGGTGCTTACAAACAGAATCATTTCTTAGAACTTAGTTGCAGCATAGGAGTGAAAAATGCAGATCATGCAAATTGGTGTTTCTAATAATACTAATTTTTTTTATTATGCCTGTAGCTTTTTAGGTATTTTAATATTAAAGATATTTTTCTTACTGTAAGAAAGCCAAACCTGAAAGAGAGTTGACAGCTGAAGACTGATAGTGGTCATTGTACAGGGACTCTTTCATACGACTGTGTGAAACTGAGTGTGCTTCATTTTGTAGTGTTAATTTATTACAGAAATTTATACTACAAATGAAAGTAACTGTTCTTATTTCTGACAGCTCTGCAAAGTTAGGTATCAGCAGTATTTTGTAAATGTATGTTTCTTTAGATGTTTGCATGTAGCTATTTAAAAATGTTAACCTCCTAAGTTAGTATGAAAGCAATCAGTTCAAATATGCTGTTTTAAAGTGATCTGAAAAACAGCATGTAGAAGTGAGAGTTCCTGAAATATTTTCTTTCCCTTTTCAGTGACTGCCTCGCTTGTAAGGAGGGAAAAAAAACCCAAAAAACAACAACAAAAAAAACCCCACCACATTTTAATTTCCTCTTTTGGTTTCTCTTTGTGGAAAATGGCTTCTCAGTCCCTTTAAAATTCTTTGAGATATGTGGAAGGGAAAATGCAAGGAAATAATTCAAATATTTTATAATGGTGCTATATGCAGTTTATTTTCATTTGTCGCTAAAGCATGCTTGAAAATCTCTTTTCTTCTTGCCTGCTTCAAGATGGGATAAAAAGTTTTCCCTTTAACTAGCTGCTTTGATCAACACTTTTGAATTGAAAATACCATTTTAAGAGCTCCAGATAGGCTCATGGAGGTTGGTAAAAGGATTTGTAGTCATGCTTGTGGATGTTGGATGGTGGTCTGTGTTCATTGAAGATGAATGTCAACATGATTGTATGAATATTACATTAGCGTGTCCTTCTTAAAGCAGTCTACAAGAAACCCTTGGATTGCCCGACTCCAATATTCATAAGCAAGTACGACTAAAATAGGAATAGCTTAAATAAGTGTATATTTGCATTTGTGCTCAAAAGCTCTGACGGGAGTACTTCGTATGCAAAATGCTTGAAGTCGGTTGACAGTTTAAGTGCCAGTAGATGGCACTGGAGAGCACAACCACAAGTTCTCCAGGTTCAGCGTGTGGTTGCTGTGACTGCTTTCTGTCTGAATTTCTTTACATGGTGTTCTTAATGAAAGCCTATTCTAAGCCCACTCCTAAAACGGGGCCTATGGAACTTGCATTTGAAAACTGCTATCCTGCGAATGCGAACTGCGTATTTCAGGTTTTTTACTGGAGGTCACCATCTTCATTCCAGTCCTCAACACTTGTTTTCCTTATGCGATTTTTTTTAAGCATAAATGATTTTAAATGAATGCATCCATTTGAATATATAAAAGGCTGCAATGAGAAGAATTGGAATGGTACAATTAGAGGAACCCTGCTTCCCATTCTGAACAAAAGCAGTGTCAACAAAAATCTGCAGGAGCAGCCTTTGTTGAACAACATTCCATTTCCTGTTTTATGGGCACTACACTAAATGCAGTTCCTTGCTTTTGATGGAAATAAGTGCGCTGTTTGTCAGTCCCAGTGGAAGCAGAATTCTTGAATGAGCCTAAAGTTCCCTTTTATAAGAAAGTAAGTAAGAACAGTCCTTAGTGATTAGTCTCATGTTGGTTATTACTGGTTTATCAAAGCCTTCACCTATTCCATGTGGATAATGGACTCTCTCTGTCCTTAACGTAATTGTTAGTCTAGACTGGAGACATGTCAGGTTAATATTTCCACAGAGAAGGGTTTTCCTTTAAAACCAGATGGTGGCTTGAATCTTGGGACTAAATCTGGAATGTGCTTCTAAAAAGACTATGATTTGGTCCTGTTGGCAAAGATTACTATACTGGGAATCACTCCCAGAAAAGGGAAATACATGAATCACAAATAAGCTATTTGATTCCCTGTGGAAAGGATCTAGTGAAAATTTCTGAAGAATAGCATAGGGTAAAGGTATTTTTATGTTAACGATGAGTTTATTTCATATTTGGCCTTGGCCTACTGCTGTACAGAAATTACCCAGATAATCTGATTCGTTTCTGGGAGTGTCAGATAATACTTTTTGCTAAACTGTAATGACAACCATGGGTGATTTGATTAGATTGCTATTTCTCCATCTTGTGTCAGATAGACAATCTGAAACAAATGCCTTCAATTTGCCCTGAAAAGAGAAAATTAACTTTGCAATGATATTTTGGCCATGGTGACCTCTTCAAAGAAAGGTCTCTATAAAAAAAAAAAAAAAAGGTAAAAAGTGTAATTCATGCCTCATTAGCACTTCTTATAATACATCTTTACTTGTGACTTACAATAATTCCTTCTTCAAAGCTATTCTAAGAACTCAGGAAATTTGCTAGATAGGGATTTTTGTGCTGATATCTATACAGAGCTGAAAAAGCTGGGAAAGGTGGTCATTCATTTTTGGTTACGGAAGCAAAGTTTATCAAAGAAAGCTTCAGATTCTTGCACAGTGTGAGCATTAATGTGTCTAGCTAGAACTGGTGAAGTACAGAGTCAGCATTTCCATTATAAACTGTCATTTTCAGTATTTTGTAAAGTAATGGTCCCTAGAAATTCCTTCTAAGTGAAACCTTAGCATGTAAATTCTCAGTCCAGTTATTTTTTATTTACAGATTTTGAGACAAATCGTTTTGCTTTCAAGTTTCATGTGAGATGATGATTTTTTTATATGTCTTTAAATGCTTTATTACATTCCTGTAACAGTGCAGGAATTCATGAAAAAATATTTTTCATTAAAAAGAATGTTTTCAGTACATACTATTAACCTGGGGGGTGGGGGGGTGTTTGTTTTTTGTTGGTTGGTTGGTTGGGTTTTTTGACATTTGAAAGTAGCTACTGTGCACCTTGTCTTACTTAGCCTATAATACTATAATATTATTTCACAGAAACAGATTGGCTTATTATGGACTACCTGGGACTCTCTTGTCAGTGATCTATAAAGAGAAGGCTATATTAAGTGTTAAGTGTGTGAGAATAAGTCTTCAATTAGGCCCAGTTTACATCGAGGCTTGAAGCATTTTCTTAATCTACACAGATTATTCTTGTAATAGAGAGTAATAGAAATTGATTTAATTTCTTTAAATTTCTTTAAAATTCTATTTCAAGAGAAATGGAGTATTTTTAAAGGATGCTTTCGGTCACTGAACACTGGTACAAGATTAGATCCTCATAAATAAAAATTACCATAATTCTATGTATTTGAATATGCCAGCTTTATACTTACTGTTAATGGGATATAAATTATTTTAAGACATTATATCGAGGTAGAAGATATAAAAATTTGTATCCCATATAAAACCTAAGAAATTGACAGGCAATATGGAGTATCCTACTTGCTTGCCACAGTTCTTTGTGTGATTAAAATATCTCTTAAGCAACACCTCTGCAGCATTAATGTTGGAGCAGAACTGCCAGGAAGTTAACAATTCACAGAAATGAGCACTTTTCCCTTTATTGTCCCTACATTTGAATCCACAATTCTCTGAAAAGCATGTTAACTTTCTTGATGAAGAAATAACTTCATCATTGGGTTAAAGTAATTATTATATATAGAAACAAAGTGTATTTGTAATGACATATTTCAGGTCTGTAGACATTTTCCTGAGCTTTGCTCATCTAATTTCTGTGCTGGATTTTAATAATGAGTGATAATAGTAGCAGAAATTACAATGGAAATAATAATGGTTCTTAGAAATACATCATCTCACTTCACAAAAACGTTTGAAAGCACATGTATTTAGCGAACAAATGCAGTCTGATACTCTGTTTTATAGTACCTGTATTTTAAATCCACCTGAATCCTTGTGAAATTGGGGAACTTCACCATAGGCTTTTTCTCAGAAAGACAGGTATCACGATTGGCTGGGTGCCTATCTTTATAGCTGGTGTTAATAGGCTCAGTAGGTACAAAGACCTATGAGAACAGCATTTTGAATGCCCCTGCTGAGCAGATTCTTGCAGAGACCAAAGTTTACCACTAATCCAGGGTGATTCTGCTCTGATCTAGCATCAGGGAGTCACTTGTAAGTTTAATGGTGGCTCCAGTGTTACTACTCAAGATGCTGGGTTTGACTGTTTCAAATGCATTGTTGCCATTATCCTCATGATCGTTACAGAGTTCAAAAGCAGCTCCCAGACCAAGTAATCCTGCACGGTTCCAGAGAAGATGTTGCAGGTGAGTTTCTGTCTTACCATTCTGTGGCAGTGGGAGTCCATGTTTCCTCTTCTGCTCCTCCAGCTGCCCTCTTTTTCCTTGTGTATTAGGTTATTTCCTTGTATATTAGATTAGGCTGCCATAGTAGAAAATGAAGCCAACTATCTTGGGTTTAGGAAAGACAGAGGCTGTTTTCACTAATTCAGATCCAGAGAATATATTTTTCATAGTATCAGAGGGGTACACCACTTATCCCAGAACCCTAGAATTTTTTCCTTATTTTTTCAGGAAGTTTAGTGAAGTTTTCCTTTAAGTGAGATGTTGGGGTTTGTAGTACGTTGTCTCAGTAGAATCACTGTTACAGTATTTAAGCCCTCATTTAGCATCATTTAAGCAGGACCTATTCTGGCTCTGTGATAACTGCATTCCTGAACCCTCCCTTGACTATTGTAGCTTTACTGCACGTGAAAGACTAAGAGAATCTTCACTGTGATTGACATCAAGAAGGGATCATCTCCCTGGAGCAGTGACCGTGAGTGACTCAATGTTATCTTTCCCTGCTGAACTGCAAATATGTCTAATGAGAGTTCTGTGAAGGAGAGACTCTGGCAGTGTGTTGCTTGTGTCAAGCCACGTGGAGGTTCAGATTTTCTTGGGTAACTTTACAGTAATATCTCTAAACTGGCAAACCCTGGTGGAATTATTCCAGTGCAACAATTCCCTCATTTGTAAATCTCTCCCCTCAACCCCTGTCCCATTGTTCTCCCTCCTCCTCTTCTCCTCCTTTCTGTCCCTGCCTCCCCCCTCAAAAACAACGTTAAAAGAATACAGTGTGGCTGGAGAGACTTGATATTTTGTGTAATTATTTCCTTTAATAACAATTGTAAAGCATGTAACTTTAAAAAAACTGTATTAAAGTCAGACTGATTTCTTATGAAGTTGTATAAGAATAGGAGCATATACAACATCGCAGAGTAGGCAAGTTCATGACATAGAACTTGATTCTTCACAGTCTCTTTCTGTGTCTTGGATGTTGTAGCTACTACTGTACTGCTGGTGGCAAAAAAGATAATGAAGCATTTTTCCTGGAATAAGTTTGGTTTTGTAATAAAACAAAATTATGGTGACTTCATAGCCCTGCTTCAGAATCAAAGGTGTTTTTTTTTAATTTTTTTTTTTTTTAATTGGGATATATCCTAGTGCATATATCCTATATGAGTAATGCATTACAATGCAACTAAAAATGTCCCTTAAAATTCAAGTATTTCTGAACATTTTCTTGTTGTTTTTAATATTAGATAATTGATGCATAGCTTAGGAGATTTAACTGTGACTTTATTTTTAGTTTAGAACTTAAGTGGAGGAATTTTCATCTAACTTTAGTGGTCAGTTAAGTCCCCCAAATAGCTGATGAGAAGAGATGGAGACCTCCCTAGGTCCTATACTAGGAAATGTATGACAGTGTAAGTGAGAACCATTATCCCTGGCAACTGTCTGCCTTTTTGCCTGGAAAGGAGAAGGGAGACTTGGTGTCCATGGCTGCCTTGAACAACATCTTAAGTTGAGGCTTGAATCCCTCTTCAAATGTGCAGAAATCAGGGGAACACTTTAAAAGGTGCAGATTTAAAATTTGGTTGGTTGGTTTTGGTTTTTTCCTCAACACATTAGAGTTTATTTTTCAAATGTTTCTTAGAAGTTTTATGAGATAGAAACTTTTCAAAACTTTCACAAACATGGAGGGCTAAGTTTGGAAGAGAAGCATATTAAATATCCTCTGAATCATGATGAAATTGTGAAGACTGCCTGAACTGGTAGGCAGGGACATCTTTTTGATTGACCATGTAACTGTGACGTTAATTTTGTCCTCATTGCTGTCATTCTCACTGATAATAGTGATGTTCTTGCTAGTAGTAACGCATCACTGCAGACCTTAAGTTCAAGGGCAGTCTCTCTTTTGTGACTGGTTCTGCAAGAAAGAAAAATCTCTTGTGGAAAAAAATCCCACCCAACCTTT
This sequence comes from Psittacula echo, assembly GCF_963264785.1. Taxonomy (NCBI): domain Eukaryota; kingdom Metazoa; phylum Chordata; class Aves; order Psittaciformes; family Psittacidae; genus Psittacula; species Psittacula echo. The sequence continues at coordinate 68,416,891 of NC_137736.1, read as the reverse complement.
ATGTGATAAAGTTTTTGTTTGTTTCTTACTTGATTGGGGAATTTTTTTTTTTTTCTTGGTTGAGCCTTGTGTCAAGCCCATAGGGTGTCTGGTTTGCAACATTTAAAGTCTGAGTAGAGTCGTAATGTTACAAGTTAAGTGTATTTAAGTTATTTTGTAATGCTTGCTATATAGGAAATGTTGCCTTTTGTCCATTACATAACAGAATCTGAAGGGAATTAGCCAATAAATAAGTACATTAAAGACATTTGCAGTATAGTGTGCGAAACAGTTAAACCAACTGATACACATCTTGAAAGCCTGGCTGAAAGGATTACTAAACTCTGAAGATATTTTTTGACTTCAAAAGTATTGTAAGGAGGTATTCAGTACTACTGCTAAGAAATTATCTTGCTTTTGCTAAACTATACGTTGCACAATTAATTTATACTTCATGACAAATTTTTAAGTGCACATCTTGGAAAAGCTAATTTTAAAAACAAAACCAAAGAAATGCCATAAAAGTTCACATCCAGTGTTGTTACCAGAGCAGAAGGTCTAGTATGGGTTAAATTCTACTCATGGGAAGCAGTCTTCAGGGAATAGAGCTTTATTTCAGTGTTCTTACCAATACAGGTTTTTACTGTTTCTTATATTCTTGTAGAAATCTATGACACTAGCTACCTGGCTAGATCAGTTTTGACTCTCATTTATGATCAGAACTGGTAGAGAAAACGTCTAGTGTCCTTGTTCTGTATCTTTGCAACTTCAGGTGATAATTGAATTTGTTATTGTTTTCTTACCATGGTGGATGTAGCCACAACTGTCCAAAGCAGGAATGGCATGATGCAATTTCACTTGAGTTGTGCCTTGGGGAAGCCACCAAAGTTAAACCAGATGTGGGACTGCTCTGAGGGATTTTGCTCAAAATTACATATCTCTAAGGGCAAGGCTGTGTAAGAAAATTTTCACACAGGACCTATAATAAATCTTGCCCTGTAGATTTTATGAGGGGAAAGGGCAATCCAAGTTCAAATATGCAATATCTCTGCCATTTTTTTATTATTTTTTTTCTTCACAAATACCCATGTGATTGATTGATTAACTTGAACTATGAAAAGAGATTGACTTAATTTTGCTTGCCCAATCAACATCATGGTTCTGTCCTTACACAGAAAAAAAGTGGTTTTTGCCAAAAAAAATCGGTAATTGGAGGGAATAAAAGACCAGAAGGGTCTTTTGTTATCCTTTTTTACACTTCTTTATGGAAGGTGTGAAGGAATCATTTTGTAGTGGTTGTGCTGCACTGATTTTCATTTATTTCTGGAGATGGAGGCAAGATTGCTCATTTCTTTAATACTGCTGTGGTTGTCTTTCTTGCTGTGCTAACCTTTAAATCTTTATTCCCTTATGGCACTATGTTTGGAACGTGAAATTCATGACTTAATATGCTTGTAAGGATGCTATGAGAGAGTCAGCGGTGCTCAGGAAATTAGTCTGAAAACATGGTTTAATCCTTCTGTAGGACAGTCTGGTGGGTTGTGCTGTGTGATTCTAAATCAGAAAGATGAGTGCTACTGATGTCTTGCCTTTCCCGCAGCAGAGAAATTAAATGTATGTATTTGCTTTTATGCTCTGTTTGCTTATGTTCAATAAGTTCTGTTGCCCAAGTTGTAGCATAGCCTGGTGATACCTGATGGATGATATTTAAGAAAAGCCTACTTTGGTTTGCTTTCTGTATATTTCTCTTAGGTAGAAGCTCTCTTTGATTTTACTTTTCCCCCCAATGGTATATTTTCACTGTGCATTTCAAACAGTGATGAACAATAGCTCTGATTACTCTACGCAGGCTGTGTCCCTTCAGACTGTATTATCTCAACAGGGACTTGGAGTGAAAAAAAAGCTATTTCCTTGTTTTCTAGCAATAAGTCAATGGACTCTTAAGAGGACAAGCTTTGCCACAGATGCAATTCTTAGGCTATGAGCAAGCAGAAGATAAAAGAGATCAAAAGCTTCAAATTCTGATGAGGGGGGGAAAAGCTGCTGTTAGCAAGGGGCCAAAAGCTATAGCAACACAACCATTCTCTAAGAAGTGAAATCTTAAAAGGAACTTTCAAAATGTGTATCAAACAAAATCTAGTGTATGTTCTCTGTGGACAAAGGAGCGTATGCAGGCTCACCACTTTCTATCTCTCAGTGAAAGGTAAACAAAAATCTTGTTTGATTGGTCTCTTTTGTATTAGCCTAGTTACATAGGAGACAGTGGGGGAAGGATCAGCTTAGAAGCTGGAAGGACTGTGCTCAGCAGAACTGTTTTTATTGTTCAGGGAGTTGAGTTTTAACTGCTGGGCTGAATTACTGTATAAAATACAGCTTTGCAATAACTTATGTTTTACTAGAGAATTATATTTCATTTGATCATAGTTCTCTTTTTAAGGATTCACAACTTTAGCTGACCTAAACAGTAACTGAAGCTGAGAGAAACCACTAAATTATCTGTGGTATTAAAGCAGCATTCAGGCTGTCATTTGAAGTATCTCATATTTCTTTCTTGCTGTACATAAAAGCATTTATTGCAGAGGACTTTGAGGTTTGTTACATTAACAAACACATTAAGTTCTGAAGATGAAATCTGTCTTCCTAAAGACATAAAAGTAATTATGTAATTCATTTACATTTAGATATGCAATCACATATAATTTGTGAGTCCTTATAGTCTTCTGTGCCTTTTATACAAAAGCAGGTGGTTGTTACATACACCCAGGAGACGCAGTTTTCATCAGTGGATTATATGCTGGAATTCAGAGATACCACTCTTCACACTGTTCTTGTAGGCAGCATTAGGAATAAAATCTTTTAGTGCAGTGACAACACAGAAGAATTATATGATTGAGACATTTTGTTTTCGCGAAATTCAGTTACAGTCTTGTTTTCTCAGGGAGTAGTGTTGCCAGGTCACTTTCCATTCTTTACAAGTGAATAGTGGAAACTACTGTTCCTCTGAGATCCTAAATTTGGAGAGAAAATTCTCAATTTATTGCCTTTTCCCATTAAGGAAAAATGCTTCCCAGTTAATTGAAGAGTTTAGGCAATGGTAGTTGATTGTGGAAGAGATTTAGTCTCCAAGATAGATTCATGAGAATGTTACCAGAGGTTTCACAGGAACTTCTGCATACTGTACACAGAATGGGAGAGTTAGTCAGCTGTAACATACTGATTAGGACTCAAAGCCATTATGGCTTGGGTTTTTTTCTCCATTTGGATTAGATTAGGTGATGCTGCAATTTTTTGCACCCTTTTCCTTTTCCTAACATAAAATATTTTATAGTTATGTATCTTTGAAACACTTGTAGATCTTATGCATGTACAGATATGCACTCTTAAGAGTCTGAATAGAATTTGGTAAATACATGTTCAAAGATTTTTTTTCACTCTCCCATACATGTGTTCACCTAAACCAGACTGAATTATTATGAGACTGAGTGTCTCTCTCTCAGATCACAGTATGTTTTGTTGATGTTTAGCATCAATAGAGTGATAGAATGATAACAACAAATCCCTAAATAGTGTTTTTGTTTGATTCCTCCCGAAACCCTACCCACCTTTATTTCATTCCACTCCAAATGGCACTGGGCAAATTAGGCTGCTGCTTGAGGTCCTTTTCTGTTACTTCATATTTGGCATACTTCACATTGTCCTACCACAATCCCAAACTGTTCCTTAAACTTTCATAAACATAGTCAGACCTTTTATAAATCCGTAACGAAGACTCTCACATCATCATCAGGGAAAGTGATCTTTTTTTCCTGTTGTGATATCTGTATGCCTTCTACAGCACTAATCCCTTGGTAAAAGAGCAATAGCTTGGTCAAGTAATACAGGATACATAACAGCATTCCTGGTTTATCCATCTGTTTACCTTATTGATCTAATTACAGATTAATTATCCACATTGGTGTACTTGTCTTCTAGACTGTATGTAGATTCATTTAAATCTGCATTCCTCTAAAACCTTTGCAAGAAAAAAAATAAAAGAAAAAACCTCATGAGTCAATGGTCTCACTGGCATTCATGGTCCACAGTTGCTGAAGTAATCTATCTGAGCATCCTGCATGGAGTAATTTCATTATGATGATCAACATTAACCATGTACCCTCTATTAAACATAGAATCATAGAATGGTTTGGTCTGGAAAGGACCTTAAGATCATCTAGTTTCAACCCCCCTGCCATGGACAGGGATACCTCACACTAGACCATGTCACCCAAGGCTCTGTCCAAGCTGGCCTTGAACACTGACACGAACGGAGCATTTACCGTTTCTTTGGGCAACCTGTTCCAGTGCCTCACCACCCTTACAGTAAAGAACTTTCTCCTTATATCCAGCCTAAACTTCCCCTGTTTAAGTTTAAACCCATTACCCCTTGTCTTATTGCTACAATCTCTAATGAATAGTCCCTCCCCAGCATCCTTGTAGGCCCCCTTCAGATACTGGAAGGCTGCTATGAGGTCTCCACGCAGCCTTCTCTTATCCAGGCTGAACAGACCCAACTTTCTCAGCCTGTCTTCATACAGGAGGTGCTCCAGTCCCCTGATCATCCTCGTGGCCCTCCTCTGGACTTGTTCCAACAGTTCGATGTCATAGAATAGTCAGGATTGAAAAGGACCTTAAGATCATCTCGTTCCAACCCCCCTGCCATGGGCAGGGACACCCCACACTAAACCATGTCACCCAAGGCCTCATCCAACCTGGCCTTGAACACCGCCAAGGATGGAGCATTCACAACCTCCCTGGGCAACCCATTCCAGTGCCTCACCACCCTCTCAGTAAAGAATTTCTTCCTTATATCCAATCTAAACTTCCCCTGTTTAAGTTTGAACCCGTTACCCCTTGTCCTGTCACTACAGCCCCTGATGAATAGTCCATCCCCAGCATCCTTGTAGGCCCCCTTCAGATACATGGAGGCTGCTATGAGGTCTCCATGCAGCCTTCTCTTTTCCAGGCTGAACAGCCCCAACTTTCTCAGCCTATCTCCATACAGGAGGTGCTCCAGTCCCCTGATCATCCTCGTGGCCCTCCTCTGTACTTCTTCCAACGGTTCCATGTCCTTTTTATGTTGAGGACACCAGAACTGCACACAATACTCCAAGTGAGGTCTCACGAGAGCAGAGTAGAGGGGCAGGATCACCTCCTTCAACCTGCTGGTCACGCTCCTCTTGATGCAGCCCAGGATACGGTTGGCTTTCTGGGCTGCAAGTGTACACTGCTGGATCATGTTCATTTTTTCATCGGCCAACACCCCCTAGTCCTTCTCTGCAGGGCTGCTCTGAATCTCTTCTCTGCCCAACCTGTAGCTGTGCTTGGGATTGCTCCGACCCAGGTGTAGGACCTTGCACTTGGCATGGTTAAACTTCATAAGGTTGGCATCAGCCCACCTCACAAGCATCTTGAGGTCCCTCTGGATGGCATTCCTTTCCTCCGGCGTATCAACGGAACCACACAGCTTGGTGTCATCGGCAAACTTGCTGAGGGCGCACTCAATCCCACTGTCCATGTCACCAACAAAGATGTTGAACAAGACCGGTCCCAACACTGATCCCTGAGGGACACTACTCGTTACCGGTCTCCAGCCGGACATCGAGCCATTGACCACAACTCTTTGCGTGCGGCCATCCAGCCAGTTCTTTATCCACCGAGTGGTCCACCCATAAAATTGATGTCTCTCCAATTTAGAGGCAAGGATGTCATGTGGTCATCAAGGATGTGACTTGTTCCAACAGTTCCATATCCTTTTTATGTTGAGGACACCAGAACTGCACACAATACTCCAAGTGAGGTCTCACGAGAGCAGAGGGGCAGGATCACCTCTTTCAACCTGCTGGTCACGCTCCTTTCGATGCAGCCCAGGATATGGTTAGTTTCTGGACTGTGAGTGCACACTGCCAGCTCATGTTCAGTTTCACATCAACCAGCACCCCCAAGTCCTTTTCCGCAGGGCTGCTCTGAATCTCTTCTCTGCCCAATCTGTAGCTGTGCTTGAGATTGCCCCAACCCAGGTGTAGGACCTTGCACTTGGCATGGTTAAGCTTCATAAGGTTGGCATCAGCCCACCTCACAAGCGTGTCCAGGTCCCTCTGGACGACATTCCTTCCCTCCAGCATATCAACTGAACCACACAGCTTGGTGTCATCTGCAAACTTGCTGAGGGCGCACTCAATCCCACTGTCCATGTCACCAACAAAGATGTTGAACAGGATCGGTCCCAACACTGACCCCTGAGGGACACCACTTGTTGCTGGTCTCCAGCCTGACATTGAGCCATTGACCACAACCCTTTGCGTGTAGCCATCCAGCCAGTTCTTTATCCACTGAGTGGTCCATCTATCAAATTGATGTCTCTTCAATTTAGAGACAAGGATGTCGTGTGGGACAGTGTCAAAGGCTTTGCACAAGTCCAGGTAGATGAAATCAACTGCTTTGCCCCTGTCCATCAGTTCCGTAGCCCCAACATAGAAGGCCACCAAATTGGTCAGGCAGGATTTCCCCTTAGTGAAGCCATGCTGGCTGTCACCAAGCACCTCGTTGTTTTTCGTGTGCCTTAGCATGCCTTCCAGGAGAGTCTGCTGCAAGATTTTGTCAGGCACAGAGGTGAGACTGATTGGTCTGTAGTTCCCTGCATCTTCCATTTTCCCCTTCTTGAAGATGGGGGTTATATTACCCTTTTTCCAGTAGTTGGGAACTTCACCTGACTGCCGTGATTTTTCAAATATGATTGTCATTGGCTTAGCAACTTCATCCGCCAGCTCCTTCAGGAACCATGGATGGATTTCATAAGGTCCCATGGACTTGTACACATTCAGGTTCCTAATATGATCTCACACCTAATCCTCTCCTACAATGGGCAAATCCTACATTAGCCAAATGAACTAACTTGGAAGTCAGAGTCTTAGACTTTCCAAACAATGTTTTAGGCTTCAGAGTGCACAATATGCAAGATTGAGATGTAGGACTTGCAGCATCCTTTGCTAGGTTTCATTTTACTTTAAGATCATCTGAATAAATATAGACTGGAGCCTTCCTTACCTAGCAGTACAGGAGAAGGTCTTCTTTATTTTAATTGGCCTAACATTTGTTTCACTCTTGTATTTTGGGCTTTACCTGTCCATTAACATTTTAGTTACAACCCTACAGTTCTTTATATCATGTCCTTTTTAAGTGTCTCAGAAATAGATCTTAATAGTATCATTATGAGGCTTGCTTATTCCTTTCATTTTAGTCTATTTTCCTTTAATAAGGAGAACATATCCTTTGGCTTTAATCAAGATTTAAGATGGCTTTATGTAGTACACAACATTTGGCAGTGCTTTCTTTTGTGACTCTTCAGTACTTACTAACTTCCTACCTGTCTTCAGCACCTAATTGCCCATTGGCAAATTGCCTCCAAATCACAAATTTTTCCTCCTCATGTAATTTTGAGTCAGGTTCTCCAAATTCAGCTAAGAGAAAAAACTCCTGTATTAAAATTGTCATTTTGAAATAGTTTTCCATATTAATTTTTCTTTCTTTTTGATGGCAAAAAATAATTTGCTTAAATTCTGACATACTTTTCTCATCTTTTTCACCTCTATTTTGCTTTTGTGAGTGTTTACTGAAGTAAACTATCCTCTGAGTAGTACTACATATGGTTTTGGCATATGGTACTGGAGGTAATTACTTGGAGCAGCCAAAAACAGAGCCAGGGACTGAAATAAAAGTTAAGCAACATAGGTGATGAGGTCTGATGCTGGGGCTCCCTCCCTAGCTTTCCTTTATTTAGCACTATACCTCCATCCCTTGAAGTGTTTGCAGTATGATGGATGTCTTTTTAGAATATCTCTTACAGTTGAAGTTACGAATATGCTGAAAAGATTGCTGTTTAAAAGCTTTATAATAATGTATGCATGAAATCAGTCTAAATAAATGCTCTTGTCCTTCCTAGCTTTAATGTGTTAAGCGTATGTGTAATGCCTGAATTGTCAGCAAAGCATTCTCAATAATAAAGATACTTTATATTTCTCTCTGAAAGATTATGATTCCTATATTTCACAGATATTTTTGACTACTTGGAATAAAAGAACCCCAACTGTTGTGCTCTCCTCCATATAGCTGTAGCATTCGTGTTTAGTCTATGGGGTTATAAAATTGTATATATGATTATCCTTGATTCCTGTACACTTTCCTGCTGCGCTGTACTACCTTCTAGATGCATTCAGTTTTAACTGTTGTGGGGATATGGACTGCAGCTAAAGAAACAGAGATATTTGTCCTTTGTTTCCTCCAGCAGTTCAGTATTGCAGATGTTCTTCCTTTTCATGCTTTTTGTTCAAGTTTTCAATTCACTACTGTTTTCATCAGCTGTGTAGTTTGTTACCCTATTCTGTGCCTTATCTTTAATGTTCAAAGGCATTGTTTAACTTTTAGTACAGTTCCTGGGTTGTTACAATGCTGCTGTTTGCATTTTCCAGGCTGGAGAGTTTTGTATCTGTGGCTTAAATCATGTAATGACTTATACATGCCTTTTATACAGTGGAAATCCTTGCAATGTCAGTGGGAACAGTCACAGGGTGCTAATTTCATAGAGTGACAAAATGTTGGTAAAGGTTTACCAATAAACAGCATTTTTGATAATGAAACAGTATATTTCTGGAGAGCTGTATTTTCAAATACTAGAGGCACTCTAGCCTACTGTGTTGTGGGTTTTGTTTTTCTTTATCTGCAGTTGTATATTTTTAAACCAATATATGAGTATTCCTCTGAGTTGCTGTTGTTTTTGAAGAACTGCAATGGGTTTCTGAGGAGTTAGGCAGGTAATAAGCCTAACCAGATGGAGAAGATTGTAGTTGTGCCACTGACTTCAAGAGGTGCAGTGCTTAGTCCCTGGACTTCAGTGGCTCAATGAAATGCTGCTGCATAGCCGTGCTCTTTTCCATTTATCAACTGCACATTCTCCAGAGTACTTACCACCTTGTGCTATAAGCTGGCCACTTACCCAGGGTGTGGGTAAGTGGCCAAGGTAATTGTTGCCAAGAAAACTGTCCTAATCCCTTTTTACTTACTCTTTTGTATCCCTGTGCCAGTTTCTAGCCATATGGTTCCACCCGTTCCCTCGTGTCAGCTTTTACAGTAACACAATTCATCTTACTAGTCTGGCAGGAACCTAGTCAGGTTTTCTTCTGCTGTATTTTTCTGCCAGATTAGTAAAATGCATTGGCTTGCCAAAGGATCTGATAACAGCTTACTTTCCATACTGACAACTGTCTGAGAAAAGAGCTCTGACAAACCATACACTGTCTCTACGGCAGTCTTCTCCACAGCCCAACTTCTTCCCTAGAGCCCATGAGTTCAGTTTTGGAGAACACATGCTGAATGTAAGTAGAGGTCAAACACTGGTATGCAAGATCCTTGATTTGAGAGTGCTATTTTCCCCCTGGAATATCCCTTGTGGCATGAAATCACTTACTTTGGGTAGCTGGATAATCAGAAAAAGAAGTCTCATTCATCTTGATTTGAAGGTCAGCCCTGAGAAACGCCTTTTGTGTCTTTCTTAAGTGCAATTCTGTGCTGTTTAGAGCCAGGGACTGTAGGTGCTGCAACACCATTAATTTAGGGAAATCTGGAGGTTCTCTACAGAAAGCAATGTTGCCAGTCTTTCCTGGAATCCGGTGTAAAGCAACTTAGGCCTGACTTTAGGTGGGCCTAGATTTAGAGCAGAGGTTGCTTGGAGGAAGCGACTGTCTACTGTTTCTGAATGATTTCAAGATGACTAAGAACATTGCAGGTCATAGGTAGGGGGCTGGTAGCGAATGCCTGCTCTTCAGCAGTGACAAGAATAAAGATAGCAATGCATTTGCTCCAGAAGAAAACCAAACACAGTAGGATTTTTCGCTCCATTATTCCCTCCAGAGTAAAAAGCTGTGTTTCTGCATGCAGCTGTGATCTGTTTGTACTGATCCAGTGGAGGGTCCTGCTAGGTATGGGGGATCTGTGTCCTTAGGTGTATAAGAAATTAATAGAGAAGGCACAGTGTGTAGGAGCATCCTCTTCAAGTGGTCTTTAGGCAAGCTGAATTAGCAAGTAGGAGAAGGCTGAACCTATAGGGTGGTTTCTTGCTGCCTGCCTGCTCCTGTGTTGGTACATGAACAAATATGCTTTGTGAATAAGGAGCCCAGACCATGGCTGAAGTTTCCTCCTTTTGTTGAGAAGTGCTGGCAGTTATTGTTATTAGTCAAACAGGAAATTTTGTGTAGGTCATGGGTATGCTGGGTTGCTGGCACATGGATGGTGGCGTGGGGATGAGACCAGCCTAGGAAAACCGTGCTGCGTGAGGACTAGTGGGTAAGTACTGACCCTCAGGGTGTACTGACCATGGTGGTCAGAAGATACTCCAAGGGCCTGAAGTGGAAATAGTTTACTCCATTTTAGTGCCATGACTGAGACCCTTTTCATGAATAAATCTACCATGGCCAAATGAGAACAAAAAGTACATTCCTGAAACAGAAATTTTCTGGCTTTGAAGGAAAGAGTTTCTTAGAAACTGTCATACGAGACATCTTGTAGCACTCCACAAACAATGTGAACTGAGTGTAGGCTGCCCAGTGGAGACATTTCAGGCAACCAAACCTGAGAGTTTCAGAATATTCCACCTGACTGGTCACCAAACTGGTAGGCCAAGTTTGATTCCTGGGAAGTCTTTAAAAAAAAGCACTTACTTTGACTTTTGTGAGAGGAAGAGACTCCTAAATGCTGCAAGTAGTATTCTGGTTTCCTAGTCGTGGTGGAATAAAACTTCTTTAGAATAAAGGGGTTTAGGAAAAATTAACTGAGTTTTCATTTTAGAAGATGATGTCATCAGTACCTTAAAACTGGAGATAAACATCTTGCCTTGCATTTTACTTGTAATCCAAAAAGATCACCATTTCTCACCATTAGCAGGGTTGCTGTTTTTCTAATTTTAGGTGACATCAGCGTTTGGAACAGAACTAATTTATCCGAAAAAAAAAAAAAATTAAAGATTTCTTGGTTTACAGCAGTACAGCCTTTATATTTTCTTTTGTTAATTTATCAGCAAAGTTCCCATTGTTTTTTTACTGATGATAAATTACACTTTTTTTATGGAGTGCCGAGTCATAGTAATTTCCTTGTTCCAATTTCATTAACTTCCTGGTAGTATTGTCTGGAGCAACCAGATGCTGATGTGTAATCCAACTGTTTCCCTAGTATGTGGGAAGCAGTAAACTTTTTGTTTATCTTGTAAACAGTTCTGGCTATATATCTTTGGCTGTTTCTTTCCCATGGCCAGATTAAGATTGGCATAAACTGTATTCTCATTGGCAACATGCAGTGCCTAGAAACAGGGACAAAAAAATCCTAGACCTATGTCATTAGTCTGGTTCACAGAAGTTGACTGTTTTGTTTTGAAATCTGGCTAGGTTATGTTATTTTTACATATAATCTATACATGAACAGTCTTCAAGAAGCTGAAACTTTACAGTTGATCGTAAAATTAAATATATTTTTCTAGAACCTTACCTAAAATCTTCCGGAAAAGGGGAACACTGACATTTAAAACTGATGGCAAAATATTAAATTGTATTGAAGAGAGACATTTTCTCAATTCTCACAAAATAATAGCAATTGCCAAGCCAAAAATAATTTAATAATAGCCAGGCATTTTGCATCTATTACAGATATTTACTATTGAAAAACTGATTTTGCTAAGCGTCAACCTGTATTTGTGTATATGTATGGATTTTGTATCAAATTGTAAAATACTATTGTAGATTAAAATTCTGGGGTTTGAACATCTCTCAAAAAAAAAAAGAAAAATTCATAAGAATTTTTGGACTAGTCTCACAAGGTTTGATGTCTTGAATTGCTGTTTTTACTGGTGTAGCCAGTGATATCAGGGCCATAATTAATCACCTATACCTCATATTAGTAAATTGCTTGAATATTTTGGGATGAAATATCTTTATTTTCCTTAAGATTAAATCAAAATACAGCAGCATCTGACATTCTGTCCAAGTTATTCTGTCAAAGCTGGGTATTTCTAGCAACAGCAAATACAAGTAATTTATGAGCAGCTATTGCAATAAGATGTGTTTTCATTTTCTAAGTTTTGAAAGGGTTACTTGAAAAGGGGGGGGAAGCAATGCATCATTTCAAATTTGGAATTCCTTTGCTTTATGTACTTTGAGATAGGTTTTATGAAATGCTATGCCGACAAAAAGTTTCACAGTGGCACTTTCATTGAGGTATACTTACTTGAGCATTCTTGATCTTAGTAACAATTTGAAATATTTAAATTGTTAGACTTGATAATAATGGGGTTTGGAACTTAGAACAATGTGTATTTAAACTTCTGAATTGTATTTGCAGGACCGGTCTTATCTCATTCTGTAACTATGGAGCACGTTTTTGCTTTATTTTAACTGGCTTGGAAATAGGCACTCTAATCTTTGCTTACATGACCAGATTGAGATTGGCATTCAGGCTGATTTTCACAGTGTGTGGCACATTTATAGTGTTTCTTTTAGATGCAGCAAGATTATGAAGTTGGCTGCAGCTATATATAACCATGTATGCAATATAGCCACGGGCAGGTCTAGATTCAGTATGGAGGCATATACAAATTAGGCACTGAAACTCTTCCATCTTGGGTGGCCAGATATGTGGTGGGCCAGAATTGGACATCTAGTATTCTTATGCGATGTGCAGGGAGATCCAAGTGCCTTAGGGAGATAACTGTGCTTATGCAGTAAGGTTTCCATCTCTGGCAACTAGGAAGCGGGAGCAGGAAAGAACAGGGAGAATCATCATCTACATAAAAGGCCACCTTGGAGAATGTAAGTGGACTTTGGAGTTCTTCTCAGGTCAGTTGTTTGCACCTGCAATGGCTTTGCAAAGGGCTTACAGAGATACTATTTAGAAAATAGTACAGTGATATATTTAAAAAACCTTTCTCCCCTACTGCGTGATTCTGGGCTGTAGGTAGGCCCCTTTATTAACCTGTGATCCAGAGTTCAGAAGCCAATGCTAAGAGATGTTGTCCATGTTTGACTACTGGAAGTAGCAGAAAAGAATTTACACCATATTTTCTTAAGTTTGTAGGTTTCTAATGACATTTTATACTGTGTCCAGTACTATAGGATTCTTTGAATACTCCCTGCAGCAGTGGCTGAGCATCAGAACTGCCTTGTCCTGCCCACCTGCTTTCACTTCCAGATCATAGATCCATCCTTCTTGGCTTTATTTCTGATACTCTGAAATTCAGGATTTTTGCTGCAAAATAGTCTGAAGGGCCTGAGAGTGCTCTTTCTTGTGCAGATAAGTTTAGCTATCCTGAGTTTGGTGGCAGCTCAATATGAAATTGCTGTTCTGCACTGATTCCTTTGCCTTGGCTTTGGCCTATATTTTGCTTTAGATGCTTGCATCGCACTTGGACCTCACTCTTGGTTTTGTCTACAAAGTGCAGTAAACTGGCCTATAGAAATACCAGGACTGATTTCTGTGAAAGATAAGTTGGTCTGGCTGGATATCTCCACAACACAATTGTATTAACTCTGCTAATTTGGATAGTTTATTTAGAGTTAGCTGCCTTTAGATGGAACTGAGCCACAAAGTGTGGAAGTATTCTGCTCTATCCAGAAATTCTGAAATCGGAAGCAACTGTAGTCCTACCAGTGCCAAAACAGCGATTATTATGTAAGTTCAAAAGTTATTGCTTGCAAAGTAGTTATTAGTTTGGTTTGTAAATTGTCTGCCAGAATGGGCATAGCCAGTGGAAGTTTTTACTATTGTTTCTTTTTGTTCCAACAATGAATAATAACCAAACACATTGGATTTCAAGTTTTAATAAAGCTTCAGGTTGAATTTTCATTTAAAACTTTTATTTATAGGTAAAAAATACTTCTGTGTCTCATAAAAGTAGTAGTCATGAACACCAGAGCTACAGGAATCAGTGTTTTTATTCAGCCCCAGCTATTTTTATCAGTGTTATTTATATACTTACTTATACACTTATTTGCAGTGTATTTGTTGAAAAATATAAGGTATTGCTTTAAAGTAACAGCAATAGAGATGAAAATGTTTTAATTCTGATAGTACAGATTTTACTGGAAGAAAAATACACATTGCTTGTATTAAAAATAATTACTACATTAGATGCATATCTTTCAATTTTACTACTAGAAGGTAAAATTAGGAGTCTCACATATTGTAATTTCTAATCTGTTTATATTTTTCCACAGATTTTATTAACACTTACTGAATCAGACCTTGTTCTTCGAATTAGATTAGCATTGCAGGTGTTTTTCAAATTTTTAATGGCAGGAGAGTGGTATCCGCTTACATATAATTTTTAAAAAATAGTAAAATGCTATTATGAAAATAATGACTGAAAAATAATTACTTTACTAAAATCCTCATACAGCTACTGCTTACCAGTCCAGTCCTGTAGGAATCTATTTAAAAATGTATAGTTTTCATATAAACGTGCTCCACAAAATGGATCTGATTAAAGCTAGTGGAACTGCAAATCTGAGTGTTTTCTAAATGTTTGTATATATAAAACCTCCTGTCTATAGCGAAATTGTCACACTGTAAAAAATCATGGTTTCAATAAAAGAAGCAAGGTCAGTGTGTGAAGTAAATGAGATATCTCCTTGTTATCTTTTTTGCTAACTGCCTAAGGTGGGCTTAATTCAGGCATGTTTGAAAATATTTATGTAATCTCTCTTTTCCTCTGAATATCATAATACTCTTGTGCACATTGAGTTGTATGACTATCTCATCTGATGTGGTGGTGCAGTTTAGCATCTCTTCCAATGCTTGTGGTGAGCATACCGGGAATTAGGTTGATTGAAGCCTGGTCTTTGTGAAGGAACAGAGTGTGGGGAAGCTGGAAGGGAAGGTGAAGACATTACTGAATTGAATGCATAAATCTCTTAGAAGTTTTGAATGCACATGATATAACAGAAATTTTCTTTTTTCTTTTTTTTTTTTTTTCTTCTGTTGTCTGTTTATACCAGAATAGACTTAAAAAAAAAAAAAAAAAAAAAGTCCACTGGAGCCACCTTGCATTTCCCTGTCAGTTGCCTTTAAAAAAAAAAAATATATAGCTCCATAGAAAGCTGTTTTGCAAACAAAAGGGAGTCAGGTTAGAAGGTCATAAAAGAACTGAGGAAAGCGACTCAGAAAATGACCCTTGCTGAAGAGCAGTATTGTTAATTGCCTCTCCCACAACAAAGTTCTGGTGTCTGAGGAAAGCTGGAAGAGCTACAAGTAGTGTTTTAATCTGTCTTCAAGCAGTGGGTGCCAGCAAGGATAGAAGGCAGCCAGCAGTACGTTTTTTGTTTTTAGACTTTCTTTTCTGACACCAGCTGGCACTGAAGCACTTGATGTGTTTAACAGGCAGGAAGGATGGCTATGAAATGGTTTAAAATAAGTTTGAGGAGTACTGAAATCTGTGTAAAAACTAAACATATGAAAGATGTTTCTATATTTGATAGGAACTGTAAATGAAAAGCGAAGCATTTGTGACTGTTTAGAGGTTGAACATCCTCAACTTTGAGAGGCTGAATCCCTGGTGATAGGCCAGATTTAACTGCAATCTGGAAAAAAAAAACCTCTAGAGAATGTGCTGTTGAGATACCCAAAATTAACCCTTGGCAAAACAAGTGCAGTTATATTCCTTGTTGGTTTGGAGACATGGTTATGAATTACAGGTGTGCTTTGCTTGGCTTTTGTTAATCCTTTTTGACTGCCCTTTTACAAATATGAAGTTTATTCATTTCATTTTTTTGTAAGACTTTGTTTTGATGTCTTCAGATGCTGTGGAGTGTCTGTGCAAATTTACACACAGAGAAGGGCTGTTTTGTTTAACAGTGTTTTGGGACTTGAATGCTTTGTTGTTACTCTGCACTGTCCAGCCTTTCCATTTTGGAAAATGAGTATGAAAGGGTAGTTCTATAAATATAAATAATGTCTCAAGTGGATAGTCTATCTTGGATGTATTCTAGTCTGGCTTTAGATTTCATTTGGTGTTGAGGTTATTTGTGTGCCTAACACAATTACTGCAAATTTTGACCCTTGTACATATGCTAGATCTCTCAGCTGCTGATAGGAGGGAAAATCTGATTTTTCCTTTGAGTGATTTTCATATGTACATTTGACTGCAAGTGTGCAGGGAACTTACAAGACTGAGCTTGGAGATATTTTGTTTGGCAGTTGCATATAGCATGAGTATATATAAACTGAGGTTTACATTTGTGCCAGAATAAGACATGCCTAGAGTTCATATCAGAGGTAGTTCCAGATTTCCAGCCAAACCAGCACATTCACATCATATTTTTCTGAAAATCCCATCATCAAGTATAGAACTGTCTCTCTACTTTTTTGACAAAAACCTCTGGATTTTTTATAAATGCAAACACAATATTTCTTTACACAGTCTGTTGCCATAATAAAGAATCACATGTAAAACTTGTCAGGTAGACATGAAAACAAGTAGAGATTTCGTGGTGGGCTTTCCTGAGAAACCACTCCAACAGATTTTGAGTGACATTGGCAGCTTAACTGAAAACATTAACTGATTT
Organism: Psittacula echo; assembly: GCF_963264785.1. Lineage (NCBI taxonomy): Eukaryota > Metazoa > Chordata > Aves > Psittaciformes > Psittacidae > Psittacula > Psittacula echo. The sequence goes on along the minus strand of NC_137736.1, from coordinate 68,400,278 downwards.
TTTTTGTTTTGCAGTAGCAGGAAGCAGTATATGCAACATATTAATTTGTATAGGCAGTGCGTATGAAAGAACATCAGCAGGTAAGTAACTTTGTGCTGTATATGGAAAGAAAGTTATTTGGCAGTGAAGGGTAGTTCTGTACTGTCATCTCATCAGCAGGAGATTTGAATTGTCATCCCACCTCTTACTTTTCTCACAGAATTCAAACTAAGCATTCACAAACTAAGGAACAGCTGAATAATTATATCAAATAAACTATTTAAAAAGTTAGTAAGGGCAATTAAGGTAATCAGTCATCAGAATTTACAAGCATTAGTTTTCAAAAGGAAAAAATACTGGGATATAGTACTAACAAATGCATTTTTAAAGTGTTTATGTTGATACTTGATTGTTTTTTCTGATTCTTCCAAATGTGACCTGATTTAAGTTGCAGAACAGACATTCAGGCATAAGCCATATTTAAGGTATAAGTTATACTCTCCATTTCTTCCAGTTATTAAGTAACAGTAACATTTGGAACAAATAAGGGAGTACCATAAGATATGTCCCCAGAGCTGTAGATATCACTGATTTTATGGGCTGGTAAGCATACATGGTAAAAAGCTGGCTAAGAGTATTCTTCACCCTTTAGGCTATTGACTGGTGCATATGAGTGATCTGAAAGTTAACTGATAAATAATGGACTTTGCTTTATTTATTTTTTTTAATAGGCATACTTAACTAGGATTTTGAAGGTTTTGAAGGCTTCTTTTTTTTTCATATTAAGCATGGAGTGTTTTTCTGATCTTACTGCAGAATGTATTGTGACGTGTGAGAAAAGGGAAGACCTGATGTTTCAATCTTTCTGCTTTAACTTCTACTGCATATTTATTTGCAATGTTTTATTAGACTAGAGTCATCTTAGTTCACTTTGACGGTATCATGATGGTGTCCTGTAAAAATCTGTAACTGGTTTAGGAAGAAGAATTTTGGAGAGATGTTTTAAGAGAGTTGAATCAATGCATTCATTAATTGAGGGAAAGCAAGAGTATATACTGGGCATAAAAACATGAAAATAGGAAACTTGGCAAATGGTATAAGGCCTCTGTATGAAGTTCTAAGTAACGGCATTTGGCACTGTAGTTTTCAGAACTTCAGATGAAACACTTACAAAAAGAGAAAATTACCATTTTTTGACAAGGAGAGGAATTTGGACTTTGAATTAACAGTGAGCTAAAGGAGGATAGTAGGTGTGAATTGAAACTAATTGGTGCTTCAGATCATTGAGCTGCTTGAAAATAACGTGTGGTGAGAACTGTGGAAGTTAAGTCTCTCTTAAATGCCTAATTAAGCACAGTTCTGTCCTGCACAGGAGAGGAAAAAAAGTTAATATCACTTGCTGCTTTGTACTCAACTGACTGATTTAAATGAACAGTCAGTCAAAAGATTCAGCTTCTGTGAGGTAAAGTTCTCCTTGTGATTAGGTTGATCTACTAGTCCTAGAAAGGGTGATACCCTAAGGCATACAGATATAGGCATAAAGATGGTCACAGGTATAATCAGAGTTGTCCAGAAAATGTGTAAAGCAGGTGGTTGGCACAACTGATGAGCATTTTCAAGTGTGTGTAATGTGGGTGCAGAAGTCTTGTAGCTGAGTGTCTAAATGGCATCACACCCTGTGGCCTGACTTAAGCACACACCTGTGTGAGTTAGGATATGACAGATATAAAAAATGAAATTTTCACTGGAAAAGTACCCATTAAAAAGCATGGAAGAACCCCCCTTCTACTCCCTTGAAAAAGGCCTGACAGTTGATCAAACTTGTGTAAAATAAATTGGACCATTTGACATGTAAGATCCTTTGCTTTCAAAAAAACTGTTGGGTTCACTGGCCACAATCCAACAGAGAAAACAAAATGTGCAGAATAAACACTGTCTATAGCAGGTGGACGTAATGCTTTATTATGCACAAATGCCGTTTTGTATTGTGTAACCTGGGGACAATTTAGCAGACATTTTTGTACTTAGAAAAATCATGGTTTATGCAGAAAAGGAGAACCACGGATAATGAATTGTCTACATCTGAAAATACCACACTAGATCTGAAACACATGTCCCACAGCATTGTCTTACAATTTCAAAAGCAAAGGAAGGAAGAGAGATTATTAAATTTAATTTCACTCCCTCATATAACTTTAAAACAGATGTTTAAAACCAAAAACTTATCCCTGCTTTCCAGTATTTATTCTGAAATATTTTATTACCAATGTTTTGTCATTCAAGACCAAACACACAAACAGTGGCCCTTATTCATCATGCACCTAAGAAAGAGGTATTGTAATTTTGTGCCTGCAAACCTCAGTTTAACTTTAAAAACAGAACAAAATAAAATGCAAACACAATGCCACTCTGCCGTGAGAAGCATGGGCTGTGTGTGTTTATGTGTATGTGTGCAGACATGGCTGCCTGGCTTCAGAAGAAGCTGATCCCTGCACTTGTCTTCCCCAGTAGTTTTTTACCCTCAATTTTACACAATCAAGTGCCGGTATTTTCAAAGAAATAGGGGTTAGCTGAGATGAGAGTTATATATTTAAGAAGCCAGGAGTCATCTGATGTATTTTTGAAGACCAGAGCATACAGAGTTATTTCTTGGACAGCTTAGATGTCTGTGAGCAAAAGTGCTGACATTTTGTGCAAATGAATCAGTTGTCTTCACATTCCTACAGAACTGTGAAGGTAAAATTATGTCACTACTCAGGTTGGAGTATGGGCTCCCACAGACTAGACTGGAATACTAGAGCCTGCATCACCAGCAGATCACTGCAGTTCTGTGTTTCCAACTTTTGAGATGGAAGAAGAAACAACTGGTTTCCCATGCAACATGTTTTGCTGATTTCATCCAATTTCATAATTATCAGCTGCAGCACTTTTTCTTCCAAGTGATTTATAAATACTGACTAATTTGTTCTCACAATTGTCACAACAATCTGGATTTTACTCTCTCAGACTAAAAAATGTCACTGAAGACAAGAAAACAGACTAAGTTAAATATTAATCAAAGGGTTCATTCCCTCTGTGAAGACAGCCTCAGAATGGCATTAGATCCCATCTGGGCAGTCCTTATTATTTCCAGCATAGGTCTCGTCACTAGGCACTTGTTCACTTGCTCATTTTCTGTGAAGCTGGTTTCTCTGGAACCTTATTGCCAGAGAAGAGGAAATTAAAAGAAAAAAGAAAAAGAAAAAAGAAGCTTTCCCTTGTTAATGCAGCTGGTTTTGTAAGTTTACTTCAGCTTCATTCCAATCCTTTTCATTTAATGTTTTGCTCTGCATATATTCAGGTGGAAATGTTTATAGTGTTGGGACTGATCCTGTTCAACATCTTTGTCGGTGACATGGACAGTGGGATTGAGTGCGCCCTCAGCAAGTTTGCCGATGACACCAAGCTGTGTGGTTCAGTTGATACGCTGGAGGGAAGGGATGCCATCCAGAGGGACCTTGACACACTTGTGAGGTGGGCTGATGCCAACCTTATGAAGTTTAACCATGCCAAGTGCAAGGTCCTACACCTGGGTCGGAGCAATCCCAAGCACAGCTACAGATTGGGCAGAGAAGAGATTCAGAGCAGCCCTGCGGAGAAGGACTTGGGGGTGTTGGCCGATGAAAAAATGAACATGATCCAGCAGTGTACACTTGCAGCCCAGAAAGCCAACTGTATCCTGGGCTGCATCAAAAGGAGAGTGACCAGCAGGTTGAAGGAGGTGATCCTGCCCCTCTACTCTGCTCTTGTGAGACCTCACTTGGAGTATTGTGTGCAGTTCTGGTGTCCTCAACATAAAAAGGACATGGAACTGTTGGAACAAGTCCAGAGGAGGGCCACGAGGATGATCAGGGGACTGGAGCACCTCCTGTATGGAGATAGGCTGAGAAAGTTGGGTCTGTTCAGCCTGGAAAAGAGAAGGCTGCATGGAGACCTCATAGCAGCCTTCCAGTATCTGCAGGGGGCTTATAAGGATGCTGGGGATGGACTATTCATCAGGGACTGTAGTGACAGGACAAGGGGTAATGGGTTCAAACTTAAACAGGGGAAGTTTAGATTGGATCTAAGGAATTCTTTACTGAGAGGGTGGTGAGGCACTGGAATGGGTTGCCCCGGGAGGCTGTGAATGCTCCATCCTTGGCGGTGTTCAAGGCCATCTTGGACAGAGCCTTGGGTGACATGGTGTAGTGTGAGACATCCCTGCCCATGGCAGGGGGGTTGAAACTAGATGATCTTAAGGTCCTTTCCAGCCCTAACTATGCTATGATTCTATAGAAGTGATCCTTTCTTAGAATTTATGGTTATCTTCTCAAGTGTGGCGTGTGTGTTATCTAGGGCATTCCATTCAGGCAAGTGCAAAATAGATGTTTTCTTCTCTGTGGCATCACAGAAAAGAAAGAGGAAGAGAATGAGTGAGCTAGCTGAGCCATGCTCAGCCCAAGCGCTTAATGCTCATCAGAAGATCTGGCAAACATAACCAAGATTATGTTGTTCTTCACAGCCAGAGAGACCTGGGGTGTGCTTCTTTGAGGCAGAGGCTTTCCCACTGCACTCTTCTGCAATGGTATGACTATACAGTCACTCGCTCCAGTTGCGGCTGGCTGTCACAAGTAAGCCTGCTGATGGGAGCGGGACTGCTCATGAAGAAGACATTCTTTGTAAGCAAGGCTGGTAACAGTGGACATGAAGTATGGCAGTGTTCCTCAAAGACCCCTTGGTACCAGATTCAGCCTAATTCTCTTTGGCTGGTAAAGTCTCATGGAAATGTAACACAAGGTATGATGATGATACTGAAAGTCTCAGAAAGCTTTTTGCTTGGAGTGCTGTTCTGAAACCACATGGAGAAGTTGTGGGGTTTTTTTCCTGCACTATGTGTGGAGTGAATTAACTCCATAAGTAGGGTTTCAAACAAAAATAAACATTTAAAAACTTTTTCTTGGCAAATGCTTTACAAAGTGTGTCATCTTCTATGTGCATATTGCATGTGAATGCAATGAGATATTTAGCAATCCAATTTCCATTTTACTTTAATGCTCATTTAATAATCACAAGAACTTTACTTTTTAAACATTTGCTTAAATTCAAATATTAAGTATTAGTAAGGTTTAATCTGAAAAAAGTGTAGCAGCAGTTCTGCTTGAGTTTCACTCCAACCTTGTGTTTACCTTGAACCTATCACATAGGAAAGCCTGAAACATTATTAGTAGCTATAATCTGTGACAAGCTTATCTCTGGAGAGCATTACAAGAAGTCCAAAAATGTGACTTCGTATTGTCAGGAACAGGGCAAAGAGTTATACCCATTCACTGGGGCTACATACGGAGATGGCCATTAAATGGCAATGTTTCAAGGTTTTATAAACCTACTGTAGAAGATTCAGAGCAGCTAACGTTTTTAATGTTTGTAGGATTTGTTTTGGATTTTAAAATGGGAAATGCAATTTAATCAATGGCATGCTAATACAAATCAGCAGTTTTCAACCCATCTTCCTGAAAAATGAGATATCTTTAAAAATTGACTGACTTCTCCAGCATCTGCCAGCGTCCGCCACCTTGAAGACATTATAGGTTATTGTCAAAAGATGACTGGAATACAGAGCCACTAAATATTTCATCTTAATGATAATTTATGCTGCAAAATTGTTGAACTTTATATTGAGCTTTGAATTGACTTTTGATAAAAGACATACTGGATTCCTTTTTTTTTTTTTCCACACATTTACTTTGTGCCAGGAGCAGGGGTCAAAGTTAGCACTTAAATACAGACTTTTCTCTATTTATTGCTAGTAAAATGAGGATATCAGGGGATTTATTTATTTTTATTGTAATTTTGAAAAGTCTGGATCAAGTTCAACTAATTAGTTGTGATTTTAAAGAGATAGATGGGGTAAATGCCAGAAGTGTTGTGAGTCAGTTATTTAAGTAAAATATGTCTTGTTCCACTGAAGTTGAAGGTAATTTTATGATCCCTAACCCTTTGAAACTTTTGTGCTGTACTCAGCCATGCACCCACCTGTGCCCTACCCAGCTACATGCATTTATTAGTCAGAGAATCTGCTTTAAACACCAGTGACATAAGAGCCAAACATCTATCATAGTCAAATGGGCTGTAGTTCAAGACAGTTCAAAATGTATTTCCTAATTTTCATGATTGACTATAACACAAAACCAGGTAGTTCCTGCATGTCTAGAGCTGTTTCTTCTTTTCTTTATTTTTTAAAGGAATTTTGGAAAAAAAGCTGTTCAAGCTTAACATGAACAAGTCTCACCAAGTTTTCTTTCAAGAGCATTTTACAGTCACAGTCTCATTGTCCAAAGCTGCTTCTGTATATGAAGCAGCAGTTTATTTATGTACATTAAAAAAAGTGAAGGTAATCTTTAGGGCTGTAGGTATTTTTCCTGATATATTGGGGTTTTCCCCTTTATTATTTGCTTTCTACTGTTGAATTTAAGTCTTACAAAGTGCTATGCATGCTTTAATTCTTTTTTCAGTTTATAATTTTTTTTAAGAAGGGCCTGATTAATTTTATAACATAACAATAATATTTTACCACATTTCCAGGAAAAAGCTCATGATCTCTACTCTTTCTAAATATGTGTATTTGCTCTTAAACATTGTTTTTGGGAATAAGGCCCTGCATTTGCCCCAAATAAAATGGTTAATTATAAGTGTTCTAAAAAATAACTGTTTTCAGGCATTTACCTAGTGACTGATTTATAACTTAGCGGAATGGAAAAATTCTACTGTTTTGTTATAGTATTGCAATGTCCAATTGTCAATAATGATTTCTTTCCTCCTTGAATTAGGTGGTTTAGATCTCCTCTTGAAACTGGTTGTGTTCAAAACAGTGAAATGAGTTCAGAGTTTGATAAAATGGCAATCCAACCATTTGTATGCTCCATGTCATACCTCCATCTTTTCAGAAACTAAAATATGCTTTACTGCTACACTTTGGTTACCCGCATTGGTTTTGCATCAACAAAATCGGAAGAGATGGTTTTAGGGCTTTTTGTGCCTTAACTGCAGAATCATGTGGATCATGATGTAGTCACTTACACTCAAGTATCAATGGGAGGAAAATGCATTTAAGAAAGTGTAGGCTTGAGCCTTGTGAAATGAATAAAGTTTGGGGTTTAATCCCACATTCATTAAAGCTGATGTCAAAGTTTTTGCTGTCTCAAATGGCACAGGATGGCTCAGAAAGGAATTTTGGGACTGAAGGTTGATGCCAAGGTCTTCGAGAGGTAAACAGGAAGTCTCAATCATGGAAAGAGAAGAGGAATGGAAAAAAAAAAAAAACTAAGAAAGAACAAAATGCTGTTTGCTTTGCAATACTTCACTGAATGAAGCTTGGAAGCTACAAATTTACTTGATCAGGCAGAAAAAGAACGAATGGAGAGGATGTCAAAACACATAAGTTTCAGCAGATCAGTGGATGTGCAGCTGCTGCAATTAAGCTCTTCAAGGGGCATGTGTTAAGTCGTAAAAGTTTGAAGTCAGAAATGTTTATTTTGCATGGTTATTCGTTGTGCGGGGTGATGAGCACATATAGCACTATGCAAACAAGTGCAATGAGAGATTGCACTTTGCCCCAAACACTGACAGGAGTGCTGTGGTGGTGAATTCTTTCATTGCCTTGGGTCTGTGGGAACAGGGAATGAGGGTCCTGCCTGTTTTCTGAGCAATGGAAATGGGGTGTTTCTTGCTGCCACTAGCACAGTGACAGGGAGTTCTTCTCCACATGCCTTCAGAAAAGGCATTTCTTACATCTCTGCACTGTATACTATACCTTATTGCAGAGCAAAGTATGGTGCTGTAATAGCATTCATCATAGTATATTAGCTGGGTATACACATATTACGTTCAAATTACCTTAATAACTTTAATCAAGCTTGTAATTAATGTAAAGCATTAAAGAATGCATTTACTGGAATTTTTTTGTTCAAGTGTAAGGAGTGGGAAGGAGATGGAGGAGGAAGGCAGCATCAAGGTTAAATTCAAAGCTTCACTAAATGAACAACTCCTAATCTTCCAAATATTCCTCAGATGTTTCACTATAACCATTGACAGTAGTTCCATTGCTTTTCTTGGTGTCATTTGTGAATATGAAAGTACAGCAGTGTAGCAGAAAACATCAGGATGAAAAATGGAAGACGAGAAAATCGTGACCCCTTCTTTCAGCCCTTTGGCAAATACATATCTGCTGTTGGGTATACTGAGCACAGCACAAAAATCTCTCATGAGAACTTTGCATGAGGAAATGCACTGTGTCTGTCACTAAAAGAAAAAAAGGAACATGTCATCACTCCAAGTGGTATTGATTAAAACAATAAGGATTTCCTGGTGCCAACAGTTGAAACAACCGTGTGAAAAGTAGTGAAGAGGTATTACTGTATTGTTGCAGCTTTCTCAGGAAAATTCCAAATAAACCGAAGGATTCCTGTCAATATTTGTGTAAGGAAACATGCTGCTGCCTGATTCGGAGGCACTTCACACACATGCACAGGCACACATGCCCTCCTCCCTGCATGCAAAATTCCTGAGAAACTTTATCACAGCCGCACAAAAAAAGGACACACTCAGAATTTGGTGCACTCTTTCTCATGCTAATATTTACAACATCGATTTCTTATTGTCAGTATTTAATCTACATTTCTCCCAGCATCGGTCAATGGAAGGCACAGCTGCTGAAGCCTCATATTGTGCAGGCAGTGTGCCTTTGTGTCTGCAGCTGGGGAGTTCTCATGTCCACAATAGCAAGTCTGAGCACACTAAATTAGGAAAGGTTATTGTTTCATTTATTGACTACATAGGTTTAAAACAGCAAGTATATAGTTTGTTTCATGTTTTATTTGTTAAGGTCATTTTCACTAAAAGCTGGGCACATGGTCACAAATATAGGGCAGCTGTACTTCCAGCCACCCCAGTAGGAAGAAAATTCCAAACATTATTGAAATGAAATTGGGTGGTTGGTTGCTTTCATGTGGCACAGCCTCCCACCTGCCTCGTCCCACCCATCCATTTGTGTAGACTTGCTGCAGGTTTTTTTCTCCTCTTTTTGCATCCAAGTTCTTCCCAATAAAGTGTTTATCCTACTGTACAATCCATTTTAAGCAAAGCTAGTTTTATGGTGGAAGGGAAGACAAGTAAGTTCAATTTTTGAGCTCAGTTTCCAAATGTTTTGTTCATGGAATGGTCTATAGAAAAAGAAAGGCAGCAATTTTAGCTGGAAGCAAATAGTACTTGTGAGTAACAAAAAAAGGGAGGGGAGAAAAGGAAGAAAAACCTATTTAACACTTTAGGTTATAATGGTATTCAAATATATATTTTTCTGCCATTTATTCAGTTGTGAAGGAACTCTGTGAATAATAATAGCTGCTGTCAAAGATATTTATATTTAAGAGGGTCTTTATGTAAAATCATTTTTTTTTTTTATCAGGAGTGATTTTTCTCTAGGAGAAGTCTGCCATCTCCTAGCAACCGATATGGCTATCTTTTTTAACAGACACTGCAATAACAATGGGTGCCTAACCTTTATATGGAAGCATTTGCACATGTACAATCAGACCGCTTAGGAATTCAAACCCAGTTGTTAAAGTGCTCCAAGGGAGACACTGGTTACTACTTTATCTACTATGCATCTCGTCTAACCAAGATTTTATAATGGCAGCCATTTTAGCTGTAGCCGAATACCTCCCAGCGAGCTCCAAAACTAAATCTGCAAATGACCCACACCTTAACCTTCCCCTTTCTTCTCTCACAGGAGATGAGGGGACTCACTTCACTACTTCGGTTTTATTTCCTTCTCTGTTTTTGATTGTGTTGCTCCACTCGCAGAGCAGAGCCATAGCATCACCTAAACTTGCTCGGTAAAGAATTCTTTTCATTTTTAAGTCTAAACATTAGAGCACAAAGACCCGTATCTGCAAATAGATGATTAATTTTAAAGGTACATGACTGTAAATTAAGTATCTCTGACTCAGGGTAGGCTCTTCTTTCTTCACCTGGCTGGTTTTGGACCATGTAGATACAGAAGATTTGGACAAGGGGAAAATCTGGCTAATTATAACATGATCAGGCCCATTTCAGTGATTCATACCTGCATTCCTGAAGGCTGGTCTGAATCATGAACCACATAATGCCAGGAAAGAGCTCTGTGAAAAAAAGAGTAGCTGTGGAAAAACGTGTGTGTGGTACCTCAGGAAACATGAGATGTGGCTTCCAGGAGCTCAAAGTTCTCCAGCTACTGCCCAAAGGCTGTTCTGTAACATGTTTCTGTAACATGAGGGACTTTTTATAAGGGCAGGTAGTGATAGGACATGGGGTAATGGCTTTAAGCTAAAAGAGGGTAAATTTAGATTAGATATTAGGATGAAATTCTTCCCTGTGAGGGTGGTGAAGCACTGGAACAGATTTCCTAGGAAGCTGTGAATGCCCTATCCCTGGCAGTGTTCAAGGCCAGATTGCATCGGTCTAGTGGAAGGTGTCCCTGCCTGTGGCAGGGAGTTGGAACTACATGATCTTTTAAGGTCCCTTCCAACCCAAACGATTCTGTAATTCTATGTTTCAGTAGGGGGGCTACCAAATTTCTGTTGCTTTGCAGAAATAGAAACAACTTTTGGCCTGGAAAGAGGGAGCAGTTGACTGAGTAAAGCTTCAAGAAATTTCCCTGATACATGTCCTCTGTTCCTGCTCCTAGAGGTGTTATTATCTTTTTAATATCTTGAACCATCCTTGAACAAAGCATTTGAACAGCATTGGCAACAGGTACGTTGCTGGTGATATGAGCAGATGAAACAAGAGGCCATGGCTTTCCCATCAACAGCATGACTAAATCGGTAATTTCTTATCTATATGCCACAATGAGTAAACCAGATTCAAATCAGAAAGAAAATGAGGCACAATTACAAGTAAATAAATTAAAACTTTCCGTTGAAAGTTCTTCTATCAATTAAGTATAGCTAAACATTGAACTTGAGCACCCCCACCCCCAAACCTGTAGCTCAGTCCCCTATTTAGTAAATTCATAGGAAGCTATGACAAATCCCCAGGTGTGATGACAAACAGATCCTTCATTAAGCTTCAGCATCTTTCTCTGATCCCAGTTTATCCTTCTCCATTCTGCTACCAATTCCATTCAAAATGATGCTTAAGATTCATAGCCTGAAAATAAATACTTTTTTTTTTTTTCATCATTTGTGGTTGACCCCAAATTTGGTTGGAAACAAAATCATGTTATATATGCATGTTTTGGTCAAAACGTTTGAAATCAGGGATGAAAATGGAAATAAATCCACTGTGGAAGAGATTTTGCTTTCTTGTATTGCTAACAACACACTGTTATTTTCCAGCTCAAACCCAAATCTTTTACAATAAATTTGATCTGTATTCCTTTTGCCTTTTCTCTAATTTTTAGCCAACTGCAAATTCTTGTCTTCAGATTTGGATATTCTTTCTTTAGTGGTTGAGCATTTTTCAAAGCAACTTTCTAGATCCTTCATTTAACTCCGAATACAGAGCTTCTGTTCTCATTTTTTATATCTGTCTTCAGGCATTTCCAAGTTGATTTAGTGTGGTCTCTACTTTTACCGCAACATTTAGTGTTTTTCATTACAGATGCTCTCTCCTTCATTTCCACTGATAGATAAGACCCCTGTTTATGTTCTACTTTGGATCACAATTTAGATGTTTCCCTATAACTTTATAAATGCTTACATATATATAGATTTCAACATATTGCTTTCATGTAGCTTTCATAAAAAAGGCTGAGTGCTAGGTCAGTGGAGTGTCCTGAGAATGTATCAATATACACAGGCTGTAGATCCAGTAGTTCTTACTTTCAAAGTACGCTTTAACTTTAGGAAGTTTTTACATAAATTCTTGATGGAAAATATGTGTCCCAGAAAGAAAAGAAAAAAAAAAAAGGAAAGAAATCTTGATGTCAGGGAACTAAATAGTAGCCAGTGTTCCCTGAGTGTCTGATGTCTGTCGTTTGAGTGCTTAACCACAAATCTTTAATTTAGTCCTACTAAGAGAACTCATTAATATTAGATGAATTTCATTCTTTACATGAGTTATAGAATAATAAAACTAGGAATAATTTGCAGTGGATAATTTACTTTTAAAGTTCATTTGACAAATTTCACTTCTTTTTCAGTATGTGGAATACCAACTAGTGCTTATAGGTCTCTGATAAGGACATAGGGTAAGAAAGGACGTCCTGGGTAATGGGGAGCAGCTACAACCTCCTGGGTGACAACTCTCTGCTGTTGCTGGCAGCCATCTCATATAATTCCTTTTAGGAACGTATCCAGTTTGATCTTAAAAGTAGTCTAGCTGCTCTCTTACTTCTCTGGAAATTAGAAACCTTCTTTTAATTTTCCAGTCTAATCTTACTCAAGACTACCTTTTTTTTTTTTTTTTTTTTTAAATCATTCTTGGATGAACTCCTCTTTTTCAGCTTTGCAAGCTCTTTGTCTTCTCTAGTGTATACTTGTTTCTCAGCATCTGGTTTGCTAAATTAAGCAAGCCTCATCTAAATCTTCTTTCTATTCGCCAGACCATCCTAGGAACTCTTTCTCCATCTATTCAGATTTCTTACTTTTATTATGATTTGACTTAATTCAGCAGTTTTTTCTAACTTCAGAGACCAATCACAAGCAGTTGATAAGTGTTTAATAATCAACGTTCACTGCTGATTTTTCTCAAGTATTGTTTCTATTCATAATCTTTCTCTAAGCCTTTCTTTTTATGTAGCTTACCTAAAATCTATTGATTTTACAGAATTCAATGGGCTGAATCCAACTCATAATAAAAGGATAGAAAATGACCTATTGTTTTCTCTTCTGGAGATATAATACTTGCAGAATTACTAGACAAGTAAAATAAGGCAATTTTAGAACCATTTAATGATTTTTTGTCTGGGTCATACATATCTTGCCCAAGGTTATTCCTGTAGAAATCATCTTGGTTTTTTACAAATTTATGATGGGTGATGATTTAAAATATATACAGTCTACCCTTTGTGTCTAGCCTGTCCTATTTCTGTTAAACCTTTGTTTCAATCTTTCTGCATGTTCTTCCTGTTACCTGCTGTAAAATTGCTAGGCAGCAATGGCTGGATGAATTATTGCTGACTGATTTCAATAGTATGTTGGTTTTGCTTATAAAATTAACTTCTTTCCCCTGTTACTTGCGTGTTTAGCTACTCTATAATTAGCTGTTTCCTTTTCCCAAGTATTGCTACTTGATTTCAAGTTGAGTGAGTGCAGCACCTTGCAATAAATGAAAAGCTGCCAAGAGGAAATGTGGTTTCTAGTGGTGATCTTGTCATCAGTAGATCACAGACCAAGACATGGTTTGCATTTGGCGTAAAGGGCCAGAGGGCAGGAGAAGGATTTGGCACTGATCTGCAAACATATGAAGTAAAGACCTAACTAAGAAAGAAATTGAGGCCGAAGGCAGTTGTGCATTTCTCTTCCGTGCAACACTTCTTGGGTGTCTGACTTGTTATTGGTGTTGTCCTTGTTCTTTCTCCGTATGTTTGCTATAGTTGCTTGATGAACCAAATTATATTTTATATATTTTATCAAAAAGGCACAGGCGAGAAGATAATTAGCTCTGGTTTTCCTGTGTAATCCAGCAAACAAGGTACCACATAGCACCAGTGATCAAAAAAAGGTTTTGATGAAGGGAAGAAGCGATTTTAAGAAAACTGTTTTGCAAGTAAATGCAGAAGGTCAGACTCTGCAGGTGAGAAAATTGTAGCTTTTCCCTGCTGAAAGCAGAGGGAGAGCTGATCCTCCTATCATGGCTTGGGAAATACTGCTGTGCTGGAGCGTGCCTCCGTAGTTGGCCGGTGTACAGAGAGCTCCCCCTCCTGTTTCATTCTACATCTAAGTGCTTGCAGATCTCACACCTCTAACTCACAAATTTCTGATGTCTTTCGTTTATTCTGCAGTATGATATACCAGCGCAGAGAACACTTTTCAGTGCCAGTGGATTTCCACAAGCTTAAGTTGTAAGCCCAACCTAAGAGGGTGGGGAGGAGGGAATGCTGCCCAAAACTGTCGGGTACTATTCCACATACAACCATAGTTTCCCCACATTTGACTTTGGGTTTATAGCGTTAACTTTTCTTTTTCTGTTTTGTAACTGTAAGATGAGGACCATTAAATTTCATCCTGTGAGGAATCTCATAAAAAAAAAAGTTGACAATTTTATTTTTCAGGTAAAAAAAAAAAAAAAAAAAAAAAAAAAGTAATTCTTGGATGACCAGATTTAAGAAATTTCCCCAGCTCAGATTCAAGAAGGAACTCCATGGAACCCCATGGAAAAGCAATCTGTGTCGAGGAGGAGCAAGCTGTGACTATGAGGGAAAGTGCATTAAAAGGGATTTGATACATGCTGTTGGAAATTTTCTGTGGTTACCATGTCCACAATATAGAAACTGAATTGCGTGAGACACAGGTAATGATAGAGAATGACATATATTTTGTGGAAAACTGCTCAATTTTGTAAACAAAAATAAAATGTATCCACAGCCACCTAAGACATAGAGATGATCTTTGCTGCAGACTTTATTTCAAGAATGAGCAATAATATTTTTCATGAGGCTTAATACTGATATTGTATAGGCTCTTAATTCACAATATGGAGAACCACAGTTGGTGATGTACATCCTTTGTAATGGCTTGATTTCAGTGGGTACCTCACAGCAAATGAACAACTTCAAGAAGCCTGAAAGGTTGCTAAAGGAGAAGAATTCCTATCAATCATATCAGTAATTTTTCATTTCCTTCAAGCAAAAGAAGATTCTGGAAATAACCTGCTAGTAAAGAGAAGTGATGAAAGAAACAGACACTTGCTTTTGTAGAACATTGTTCACTTTTGTGTAAGAAATGAGGGTTATGCAGTTTGAATGTCAATAGGAGGAATATCAAGATTAAATATCTCCAAGCATATGTAACACTCACATTACTTGTGGTAAGACAACATAAGAATTTGCAAAATTTTGAAGTGCTTCATCCAACAGAAAATAATTTTACATCTCTTTGTGACGGAAAAAAAACCCATCAGAAAATAAAAAAAAATAGCGTCTGCAGAGGTACCAGTGCTTATGATGGTTTTATTTGTGCAGGCAGAATAAAGCTCCAACCATTAGTTAATACAATATTTAGACATTGTCCTTTAAAGCTAAAAGTTAGATTGCTATAAAAAAGTATTCTCTATCATTTGATAGGACATTTCACCATTTCTCCTTTCTTCACTTTTGTATTTTACTTTCTGGTGTCCGTTTACCTTTTCCTTTTATTCACAAAGATCCCTTTGCCTGCTTTTCGCTGCTTTCCTGCTCTTTTGCATCTTCCCTCCAGGTTTGACTTCTGAATTAAATACTTCTATTCTGTTGTCTCACAGTAAACACATTTATCAAAAGAAAATTGACATGAGGCAGGAGGAAGGAGGCTACAGTCATATAATCTTCCCTCTCTGTGGAAGGTACTGAAGAAAGTGCATAAGAATGAATTTCCAAGAAGTATAACTAGGGTTAGTGATGTTCTGGATTGTCTGATGTTTTATTTCTCAAGCATTCTTGCAAACCTTTTTTCCCTGATGAAGTTCTTCTGGAAAACAACTCAATTAGTTCCTCACTCCGAATACAAAGACAAGCTTTTCTCAGTGAATCCATGTAAAAAAAGGAAGCAGTCAAGGGTTTTGATTTTTTTTTTTTATATATATTTAATTTACAAACAGGCTCTGCTTTTCCTGTTCACCCCTGCTGTACTGCCTTTCATAGCCTTGCAAGAGATTGAGGCAACCTTTGGAAAGTTGTGGGAACGGATGGGTTGTAAAACAAGTTCTGGTGACACGAGAACTCAGCAAATCGTCAACTGAGAGCTGAGATTGGGCGCCTGTGAACCAGCACCGATGTCTGGAAGGAAGCAGGGCCTCAGGAAGGATATGGTGATGCTGGGGCTTGCAAAGCACATTATGTCTAGAACTGCAATTGAGACATTTCATTACTTTAAGATTGTGTTTCGGTTTTGTCTGTAAAAAGAAAAGATTATCCTTGCTTTAGAACTGATACTTCAGGCTTGAAAGTCCATGTGTGTTTCTGACTCCATTGCTGTCAAGTAAGTATGATGCCAGTGCCTCCCAGGTGCTGGGGACCCTAAAGTTTCAGACTCTTATGAATGAAAGATCTGCTTTAAAACAACCCTATTTAAAGATAGTTTCACTAGTGAATCTCACAGAAAAAAAAGGTGATCGCATCCCCTGAATTGTCTGGCTTTTAGGTATGTTTCCTAGAGGAAGTGCTAGCACATGAACTACTACCTCCTTTTATGTAGTTCACCTTTTTTCCTAGAACTGCAGCCTATCCACAGGCACCGCCGGCTCATACACAAAAAGGAGTGTTTCTGGAGCCCACTGCTGCAAGATTGCATAATTGCTTATGCAATCTAGACAGCGGGGACAGGAAAATGAGACTCCTTTATTGCCATTGTGTGTAGCACATACAGAGGAGTTATGGCTAAATAGCAGCAGCAGCAGCCAATGAAGCATCTATATTTGACTGGCCATTCAAACGGATGAAAAGGAGGATTTTTTTCCTTACTTCATTAACGTAAGCAATTATGTGTTGTCTCTGCTGATTGCTATGTGCAGATTACAGATAACTTAGGGCAGAAAACTGTGAGAAGAAGGTAAGCAAATGTGTGAAACAGAGGGAGAATTATACTGGAAGGTAGCTTTGGGAGGATGAGAAAGAGGAAAGGGAAAAAGTGAGATCATTACCCTCTAGGTTAAAGAGCAATTCAAGACCTCTTCCTATCAACAAGGATTAGGATGGTAGGGGGGATGCTCTTATATGTTGCTGTTAATTTGTCTGGGGTTTTTTTTGGTACATAATAATTGTCCATACTATTGGATACAGACTAGGCAATAAACATCCCCTATGGTTTAAAAAGCCATAATGCAGGTGATGTAACAATGACACTTCTTTTCAACTTTGTGTTTTTTCCTTTAAGTCAAATGACTAGAAACACTGACCCTGGTCATGCTGACCCTGACTCCTGGTTTCTGACTGCAGGCTTACTGATATGAGTTCCAGTGTGATGGACCAGCCCCAGCCATGTTTCACAGGGTATGGTAGCAGTACACACTGACTTAATAATTTCCTTAAGCGATAGTCTCATTTGCTTTCTAAAAACTGTAAATTTGTAACATAGATTTGCATATATTTTACAAGAAATATTTTATATTTTCATTTTTATTCTTGCAATTATTCAGTCTAAAAGTGTGTTTAGTTACTTTAAAAGCATCCCAAGTCACTTTCAGCAATCCTGAACCTATACAAATTAACAGAACAATCTCTATGTGTTACTCAAATGGAAATTCTTCATATTGAGAGTAAGGAATGACAGTATTAAGGCAGTTCAGTTAATATTTGACTACTGTCTATGTTTTTTAGATGTAGCTTTTTCTCGTCATGCTGCTGTAAATCTGGGTAGACATATATACTTTTGCAAAAATAAAAAATAACATTTTAAAATCTCTAAATTAAGCTTGTTATGTATTCCATTTTACTTTCCCAACACAATTCACAGCAAAAGAAAAAAAAACTGAACAGCTTTATTAATAAATTCCATAGTATTTTCCCGTATTATGGGAACAATATACATTCCTAAGAGCTCCATGCATCTGAAATTTGTCTCGGTGTGGCCCATTTATTTTAATTTGGGTCTGTCAGTAGAAAAAAAGAAGTAATTAAACTTGTGACTAGCATGGAGAAACATTTTACATCCTAACAACACTGTAGCTTGATACCCAGTAGTTTCTTTATATTTCTTCCAGTTGTCAGATCAAAGTCTCTCAAGTACTAGAAGTCAGCCATGCTTTGATTAATTACTTCACACAATGAATTTGCAAATTGTATTTCTGAAGTGATTTATGTACTTTTTAACTTCAGTCACACATACCCTTCCCCCATTTTGTTTGTGTTGGGTTGGGTTTTTTTTCCTTTCTTTTCCGATCGTACTCACTAATGTAGTCAGGCCACACCTTACAAAAATATTCTTGAAAAATAATTCATGCTATTTTATGCTTAACAAATTGGTATAAAGAGAGGTTTCCTGTAAAGAATGAAATCTTACCTGAACAGTGCAATTAAACAGAACTATAAGAATCACTTAAATTGCAGTCACCCACCAGCACTCCTAGTCAGGACTTCAGCCTCAGTGCTTTCTACAAATACATGAAGTCCCTCCCTAAAAGTTCCCAGCTGCAGGTTTTGTCTAGGCTGGGGTTTTGTTCAAGATAGGGCTATTGGAATAGTTGAGCTAAGGCAACCTTTAAAATACATGTTCAAACCAAACATTAGGTTACTGTAGTTAGACATTGGTAAATAGTATTTAGGGAAGTAATAACTTGCCTGCGCCAGTGATGTGCTTGTCTGGGCAAAGTTTAATATTTACATTTCTGGTTTTATTGTACAGTCTCACATGGCATACTGCTGTTCATGTTCAAGCCATTTGCATTACATAGTGGCGTCTAATCTCTGTTTAGTAGTATTGTGTTTATATATATAAATATCCATGCCTTTTCTAAGACTTGATCTGACAAGCTTCTGAAGGAGTGCTATGAGCCTATTTCTCTCATTATTCCTATCTGGTATCCTTAGCTCTGAATGTTCGAATATGGCCCCTTTTGTATCCTTTAGAAGTCATTTTCATCTGGGTGCTGTTTTGTTCTTTACTCTGGTATGAACTGAACTAGGACGTGGGTGGACCAGAAGGGTCCTGATGGCAGATGTGTGACTGGGATACTGACCCAAATACTTCTGTTCCTTCCAACAGCTGCAAAGTAATTGTTTCGTCCATCCATACAGGAAACTGCACAGAGTGAAATGGGCTGAAGTCTTGCAAATTGGAAGTATTCATTCACTCCCTGCCTTCCCTTTAAAGTATGCTAATAGCTCTCCGTCAGAAAAAACCCAGCCATGGCTTGGGGGACAGTTCACTTTGAAGGTCCCTCATTATAGGAAAAATAGACAAGATTTCGATAAACTTGGTCATTGGACGATACTGACAAGATTTTCACTCTCAAACACCTGAAATGCCTTCATATCATGCCCCAGAACCTGCAACAACTTCCTTTGTATGTGACATACAGCTTCTGTGCTGGTGGGCAGAATTTTTGATCTCACAATATTTTAAACTCTGAACTGGAAAAAAACATGCACACAAAAAGTACTGTGTTCTAGGGCCACCAAAATGCAGCAGAAGGGATACCCATAGGAAATGCCATGCAGTGTGGATGAGGCTAGTCTACTGTAGATGGGGACAGCCAAGAAATGTATGTGAAGGCACACTGCAGCACCAGCTCAGGGGTGAATGATTGTTCCCTGGAACAGATGCATTTAGCTATGTAGGTTTAACAAGCTGTCCAGCTCAGAGTCGTGTCTCCAGTGACAGCTTGAGGTGGAGGCATGAGGTAATGTGTATGCATTTTAATCAAATTTGGAGTGATACCTCTCCTTGTGTATGTTCACTGTCCTAGTTTGCTTGTGCTTTCTACCTTCAATTTTAAATAAACCTATCACTTCTGGGGCTGACCTTGGACATTGGTAGAGACAGGTCTATTTCTCTTTGTTAGGAAATATTTTTCAGATAAATTATTCTGGTCTTTCTGAAACTTTGTGATAACCTAAAATTTTGTAGGAGTTTTAGAAGACCGAAACCTTTTATGACCCCTGTAAATATAGTTTCCTATTACATTGACATTTTTTCTACTGAAATGCTAATTTCACCTAAAAAATTAATTTGGACAGCCAATAAGGAGGGTACATGTATACCTTTGCAGACTGCTTAATTTGGTCACTAAAACATAAGCAAAGGAATTGTAGTTTCTTTAGTTTAAGTCTTGCCATTGCCTTATTTAATACTGTGCTCATGCCACTTCATTTTAAAACTTCATTTTAAAGTAACATGGGCTCAGCCTATGCACAGCTGCACAATGTCACTGTAACTTAGGGCATAGCATTGCCTTCATTTTTGAAAAAGCAAACCCAGCTGACTCAGACCAAATGCCGATGGTCATAAAAACAACCCTACAAGTGCAGTATGTTTGTCATGACTCTCCTGAAAGATACAAAAAATGCAAAACATGAGATTGTTTCTATTTCTAGGCCCAAAATCAAGAAATAAGAATGTCAGCAAGCTAAGTGACAGCTTTACATGAAATAATAGGAGGGATCCTTAAAAAAAGAATAGGTTGATTTTTACATAGAGGCCATTATGAGAATTCTTCGTGAAAAGACAATTAGCGTCTCCATTTCTGGGTTGAGAGTTGAGAAACCAGTGGAGCTAGCATAGTAATAAGGCATTTTAGAATGTCTATTATTAGGATATCAATGCATCTTGTGTATTGAAGCAACAAATCCAAGTGTGAAGTTCTTCAGACATGTAACAAGTATCTCAAAAGACTGCTATCATTGTAGAATAAATCAAATAATACATTCCTGGAAGGACCTCATGTTTCTTAAAGTAGGATTAATTTATTCTGTGTTTGGGGTTTTTGCCATATTTATATGTATCTGTGATGGCAGGGGGGTTGGAACTAGATAATCTTAAGGTCCTTTCCAACCCTAACTATTCTATGATTCTATGATCTTTGTAAAGGGTCTGCTGGAATACTTGAAATATACTTCCTTATAAATAAAAATTAAAAGGTTAAAAATAAATTATTTCTTTGCATCTGTTATTACCTTTGTGTGTGTAAATTCCTCTCTTGCTCATCAAATGCTGTCAAATCTATCTAATCATATTTTGTTTTCTCACCCTAGTACCCCCGACAGCCTGGTAGATGTTTTGCAGTAGTTTAGCACTTTTTATATTTCATATAATTTATGTTATTATCCCCTTTCAGTTTGTATGTTCCTTCTTAATAAAGGAAATACATATAAGAAAGGAAGAAAAAAAACTCACCCTGAAACAATGAGAATATACTACCCCCCCCAAATCGTCGTGTGTAATTCATAGTGATGTCTGATCTAGAAAATAGAAGAACAGTGGCAGAAAAAAACATTTCTATGGTCTATCACATTACAGCAAGGAATTGTTATTGCTTGCATCACCATTGGCACTGACATTAAGACTTGGATTCAAAGAATACATGTCCTCAGTCTTACCAGTTACAGTTATTTTCCTGCCAAAGAGGTGTTAGCTCCACTTTTACACACCCTGATTTGTCTTCATGACTGTAGCATGTAAGGTTACATGCATGTGTAAACCCCTGAGGATTGATTTTTTGATGGTGAGAATGTCTTTTGAAAATTTTTAGCATGTAAAATTACGTTTTCAAATCAATCTGCTCCAAACTGGAGTGTGTTAAACCCAAATTAGCACTGGCTATCTCCAACATGTATTTATAATCTGCTGAATTAATAGATGTTTATTCTCCTCAATAGAATTTTCTTTCTTACATTCCTATCAGAAGAAAGTCTGTTGGGATGCCTATTATCCTAGATTGATTTATTTACTTGTTTACTTATTCAAACTAGATAATATTTCTTTTCAAACACTGCCTACTTTTTGTTGTTGTTGTTTTTTAGCTTGGCCTTTCATATTCTTTCCTTCCTCAGTACCTTCCTAACACTCCTGTCCTTGGGGGTTGCCACCTGATTGTAGGAGCCAATCAGTAGGCTGGAGAATTAAGACCAGTTTCTTTATTTCAATAGCAATATCCGAACAAGAAGCAGCTTCCACACTTTTGCCAGGACAACTATCGAACCCAACATGTATGGGAAATCATCTGGTTTTATGTACAGGGACTCTCAATTGGTTTAAATTGGCACAGTGCTGCTAAATGACTCTGTGCTGATTTAGACAAGCTGAGGATTTGGCTGTTCTTATCTGAAAGAAGAAAACATTTAAAACTCAAAAATATGAGTACACACTTATTTGTGCTGAACATGTTTTTTTTATAATGAGTTTCTAAAATTCTGGGGAAAGGTTTGTGGGCTGTCCTCCCCCCCTTCCCCCTCCCAGCCTTAAGTGCACTTGAATACCAGCAGAAAAAGTTTCAGGCCGTGATGGAGGAAGCAACTTACTGGCAAAACAACTCTTCTCTGAAGGACCAGAGAAAATAACCCTGGAACATCTGGTTTCCGTTTAGACCGGAAGCACAGAAAAGTTGCCTTCTGCTTAATTTTGGCATTTAGGATATGCAAGAGTCTATTTTTGTCTCATTTCCAAAAGGAGTGAAGCTGCTGTCACCATGTTGCCTGTCACTCTGCTCACTCATTTTTCTTTTCTTAATAACTCAAGAACCCACTGGCCAACTTCCAAATCAGATGGAGAGGTAGGTGTATAAAAGATGCAGACTTCTCACAATGCTTCTCAAAAATAGCAGCCAAGTAGAGAACCTGCTTAATGCCCTCAGTGAGGAGAAAGGATGGGGCATGAACTCAGGCAAGGATCATAGAACTTGGGACAAGTATGTTATGAATGGCTTAACTGAAGAGGGAAGGGGAAAAAGGCAAAGCAAAACAAAATCTTCCTAGTCATTGTCATATTTTTAAGAGATCAAGAAACCTACACATGATGTAAGAGCCCTGAGTGACACGGTTTAGTGTGAGGTGTCCCTGCCCATGGCAGGGGGATTGGAACTCGATGATCTTAAGGTCCTTTCCAACCCTAATTATTCTATGATTCTATGTTACTGTTACTCACAGCTGGTTCTCTGGTGTCTAATAAGGAACAAACACTGACTCAAGTTTTCCCCACAGCTAGGACGTATAATTATCCTTCTGTTTCATAGACTACCCAGTATATAAAAAATATATATAAAAACTAAATTGCTGCTTTATTCTAATCCAGTTAAAACAGAAAAGAACCACATGATACAAATCTGTCGTAAACTAGACTTTTAGGGGTTTGGAGTCTCACATTAGATCAAGAGGTAGGTATGGGTCAAAATTAGAGGAGTTTTGTCCATTTTTGTGCTTACAATTGTGTTTGTTTCAGAATCTTTTAATTTCTTTAAGTTTAGCAATTTGATTGCTTGTCCATATTCAAGCTGCTTCCTAAAACATTTTCTCTGTGTTGTCTTTCAACATTTACCCCAAAATATAAAATGAATGACACATGCATCTTTATGATCTATTTCAAAGCGTGCTGATTGAATTGTTGCGGCCTTCTGTGTAAGTTTATCCTCGCATGCGATGTCAGACATCACTCCAAAAACCCATTTTCCTCCCATTTTTCCCAGATACTGCAGAGGACTTTGGACATGAACTGCATGATTAGACTGAAACTTCCTGAACTCTGAGGAGAGAGGTGGAGTAACATTAGACTGGAACAAAAATTTGTTTCTTGCTGCATTATTAGTCTTTTCCCAAGTTGTGGATGTTATTTTTCTAAATTAATACAGCTCACTTGAGCAAGGCTGTTCATATCTTCTAGCCCTGAATTTTTACTTCTTTACTCCTATGGTCCAGTACTTTTTTGGCATGCTTAGGCAAGGTTGAAGCATTAATGTAAAAGTTGTCAATGTCAATGTTGAGAGGAGCAGACTCTCCCTATGCGTACCTGTAGGTCTGTGTCTCAAAAGGAGCAGGTGGCTTTGGACAACTTATCCACTCCTCTGCTGCAGACTGGAGTCCACATGTTCCCAGTGCAGTGTGGGGAGTTCTGTTTTCTCTGCTGAGGGTATCTGTTCTCTATGCATCTGCAGTCCCTTATCACAGGCTTCTCTATTCCCTGATCAAGCCTGAGGTATGTGATCTTGCTGTATAATCTGATGTAGCATGCGGTTTGGCTTCCATTTCCTCTTTCATGTTAGGTTATTAATTCTCTTTTAATGAAAACTTCAAATTCTGGGCAAATCTGGGGACAAGAAGCTTTTCTCTTTTTTTTGGGTTCTGTTTCCCTACACATTTGCTGCAGTTTTGTGGACACAAACAGCCCTTTCCTTGCTGTCCCTACTTTTTTGTTCCTCCCATGCATTGCTCCCTGTTGCTTTGCTACAATTGTTTATGAGGCAGAGCAAGCACTAGACTAGGATAAAAGAAAAATATCTTTTCTTTTCTGAGGGTTTTGTTTTCCTTTTTCTTTTTATTTTAAACCTGGATGGTTCTTTGACCTGATTCACTCTTCCCATCTGAAGCAACAGACTGAAGGCAGCTTTACAGTGAGGAAGTAAAGAGATATTTAAGTCAGCCCTACTTCTGAGAGGGATGTAACCACAGTGTTAAGAGGAGGACACCAAGCACTGTGTGCCTGCACTTGTTGAATTTACTGAGAAATTTACTGTGAAATTTACCCTCTCCTGTGGTGGACAGTCTTAATCTGGCCTTTATTGTACAAATGCCTCAGATTGGGAAAATGTTTATACAACACTGAGCAAACTGCGAGTGCTCAGAAGATAATTGCAATTATTTTCTCCATTATCTGTTAAACTTTAAGCTCCTCCATGATATCTATTTTGGTGTTCATGAATAAAATAAGATGGAAGGAATGAATGAAATTTCCTGTGTATGGATAATAAATACCTGCTTTGAAGGAAGGCCTTTACATTCATATCCTGTCCCTTCTGCAAAACACTCCTCATGGTATACCATTGTGTTAAACCAATAAAGAGGAAAATGGTATTCCATGCACATGTGAGCTAATAACAACCGTCATGCAGAACATAAACACCACAGTGGGTCACACTAAGGCAGACTGGCAAGCTGCTGTGCTAGCTTAGTTTCCAAATGCCTGAAGATAATTGCCCCAGTATATCCATGCAAAACCTACAAAGAAAAAAATAAGATTACCCCAAGCATGAAACTAGCTGGAAAATTACTCAGCAGTGTTATTGAAAACTCATTTTACCTGCTGTGATATTTAGCTAATATGATTTGCAACATTAAGATGAAGACTTCTGCTATAGTTTGGAAATAGACCCCAACCTGACTATCACAGTGGGAAATTTGTTTTGTTCTGCAACATAACAGCATCTCCTGCCTGCATGAAATCTCTTAAACATCTACTTCTACTTTCTTATATCACTAGTGACAAATTCAGTACTGATTCATGAGTAGCATGTAGTTTGGAACTTCCACACTCAGTGAGAATGGTACAAATAGTAAGAGAAGCATTATTTCAATAGTTAGTCACATGAGGCAAAGTTCAGAATATTTTAAACGTGATTTACAATAGATTTGTATGCACAAAATATTTTCACACTGAGCTCATTTTTAGTCTTTTACATAGGTGAAGTCTATTCTATTTATATGGGTATATAAGAAGTTAAAATGCTGATGCTTATTTTTAAGAAGATATAAAACAAGTTTTCCTTTTTCTTGAAACTATTTCCTTATACTTCAGTCTTCACTGATCATACCATCTTCCTGCTTAATTTGGTAATTACACCTCCCTCTTTCTTACAAAGTCTATGATAATATCAATGTCTATAATAAAATAATATCATGTAACTATAGCACCTGGGGCCTGCAGTCTTAACAAAGACCTCATGTGGTGAGGTCTTTAAAACAAAGCACAGAACTGGAAATCAGTTTTCCCTTTCACAGTTTCTCAAGAGAATACCTTGTAAGAGAAGAGATAACAGATAATACACATGAGGAGACTGAAAGAGAACAATGGTATCAAATAAGGCATGTATATATAAAGATCAGACTATCTCTGAATGAGGCAGTGTTCACTTTGATAATTTAAATACTACAGCATCTACTAACCTGAAGATCATAGGGTTAAAACGCCCTTTTGCAAAGTGTATTAGAAATTGACCATATAACAGGTGAAAGCTTGTGAATTTAGTTCACGGAAGGTAGGAACTTCACAAGACTATTGGTATGTTTGTAGGAAATGTAATAAGTGCAAGGGAATAGTTCAACTAAGGCATCCAAACACTTTGGTGGAAATGAGGTCACAGGCTTTTTGTACAAAAGCATGGAGAAAATCTGGCATCTTGGAAGAGAGGGGAGGAGCTACCTGGGGTCACTAAATAGATGTAATTCTGCCTAAGTCTAACCAGTTGGAAGGCTGGGGGTAAGTCTCAAATCTCACTCACTGTTTTTCTCACTTGCAGTTTCTAGAGGTGCTCCTGTTCATGTGTAATCTGCAGCCCAGAATGCAAGCTCTGTCCAGGAGGTAGGAACATACTGCATTTAAAAAAGGAGTGGCTTATTTGTGTCAATTGGTTTTCATAGAGCTTTGCCACCTCCCTCTGTGCCTCTGTGTGTATATACACATATATAACTAGACCTTTGGTTCTAGGGACCAAAATTCAGGCCTCTCTTTGCAAACCAAGTGCTCCAACTATGAGGTTCCAACAGGCTTTCATCTGTTGTTCTTTCCTTTCATAGAGCCACAGAATCATAGAAAAACTGAGATTAAAAGGGACTTCCTGAGGTCATAATCTCCAGTCCCCTGCACAAAGCACGGTTTGCTAAGTCAGGTTGCTGGGAACTTGCCCAGCAAATTATATATGCCTCCAAAGGCAGGGATTCCACAGCCTTTCTGGGCAACCTCCTCAGGTGTCCAGCCATCTCCATGGTACATTTTTTCCTCCTTACATCTAAAAAGAACTTCCTGTTTTCAACTTGTGCCTGTCATTTGTTATGCCATCAGTACCTGAGATCTTTAGTGTTCTTCTTCCAGAAAGAGCCTGTCTTTGTCATCTCTGCATCCTTCCATTTGGCAGCTGCAGAGAGCAGGAAGATTTCCCCTTCACCTTCTCCTCTCAAGGTTGAGCAAACCCAGTTCTCTTGGCCTCTCCTCATATGCCATGTAGTCATCCTGCTGTCCCTGCTCTGGACTTGCTCCAGACCCTCTAAATGTTCCTTGCAGAGGAGGGACAAAAACTGGAGAGTGCAGTTGCAGCCTCACAAGAGCCAAATAAAGGGGAATCAACATCTCTTTTGACCTGCTGCCTACAATTAACTTGTGCACAGTGGCACTTCTTCAACAGCATTGGTTCGAGACTACCCTTATTTTCAATAATCTATATCTGTACCTTGATGTTATAGCATTCACTAGGGGAGATGATAGTTGTGGATTTGCATTGGTTCAACAAGGAAGGCAGCTGAATCTATTTTCAACATCCTGGCTGAATGGAGCAATTATTAGATTTAATCCTAAAGGGAAGCAGCATACTTCATGTGGGTCCTAATGCTGTGCATGGATGCTAGGCATGCTCTGGGAATGCTTATTGGATCACAATGTCAAAATCAGTAGAAAAGCACCTAATATATTTATTCTGATCTGTTTTAGATAAGAGCAATGTATTTGTTAACTTAGTGTTGTAAAAGCAGAGATATGTCTGTGCATTTTGCACTACCACAAAACATTTTAGGTAGCTCCAGGATCAGGCAGCAGCTGGAAAAGGCTTTCCAGAATACTGCATCTTTGTCATATATGCCTAAAGTCTACTTAAATCCAAAGCTTTAGTAACTCTGATTGCTTTGGACTTGCACTGCCCTTGGGGATATTTCAAAACACAGCTCATACACAAGCAACACAAGCTTTTCCCCCAAAAGGGCATGAGACTAAAGACTGTCTATACCAAATAGTGCATGCAAAAGGATAGGTAAGAAAAATATAGTGTTTGGTGTGCCTTGGGGCTTCCCATCATCTTAGGTCACTAGGCAGCATTTTTCCAATTGCTTCTGGATAATAAGCTCCCTATCAACTTTTTTTTATATATTCAGCCCCACCCTCAGCTTTTTTCTGGCTGAGTCTCCGCTTTCCACATGGAGCAGATGTACCTGCGCCCACTGAAGCAATGTGCTGTTGGCAACAAGCTGCAGGAAAAGAGTGTGGGCAGGAGTTAGTCTCCAGCTTAATACTCCTCATTTCATAATCCCCCTCCTGGAGAGCTGGGATGCTCCACTGCTGGTGTGTGCAGAGCCAAAGGCAGGGTTAAAAGCAAGGGCAATGATGCCATTGGCACACATTGCTGGGGCTGGGGAGCCTGCTAAGCCTTGGCCGTTTGCAGAGCAGGTGCTTAGAGAGGTGATTGTGCCATGGGCTGTGAGCTGACTTAGGTTGGCCACACTTCTCTATCAGGTAACATGAGGTCAAGTGATCTCTTTCAGAGCAGACCAGGACTTTAACAGTCCCAGTCTTCTTCTCAGTCAAGCTCTCTCATGGGTATGGTTGATTTTCCTTTTGCATAAAGCAGCACTGACTTTGGTAACACACTTAATTTACCTAAGACTTTATCAATGTTATCAGCTGGATCTTAAAACAGATGCATGTTTTTGTATTAAATTGCATACGATTTAGTCCTTTATCTCTGATCTAAGGAACTGTACTGACTAAACAGAAATGCCGGACAACTGTACATGAGACTCCAGTTGCTTATTTGCTGAATTTTTATGTTACTGTCTGAGAAGATTTGAAGGGTGGACTTCTACTTGTCCCTTTGCTTCAACTACAGGCAGGAAAGTGCTTCAGCAGTAAGTCACGTTTCTCTTGTTTACTCTCATCAAGACCTTTCTGTTGCGTAATTCTTTTGTTTTCCACTCTTGTAATCTCTGATGCACATGGATCCCAGACAATGTAGATGACCCGTGTAGGATGCATGAGGTTTTCTGTCAAGATATTGTTGTCCTTTGCTGGCTGCGATCCAGGTTTAGTACTAAGCAGAAGAAAAAGACAAAAAAGAACAATGGAGATAAATTTAGATGCTGTTGGGAAAAAGAATACAGCACACTGTCCATCCCAGCCCTTTGAAGCGACGCCCACAAGGCAGTTTCCTTTGACTTTCTCAGGGATTCCCAGATTTTCACAGTGACTTATACAACCAAAGCAGACACCACCTGACTAACATTTGGCTAACCCTTTGCAATCTTGTTCCAAATGCAAGCTATGAAACAAAACTTGGTGTTGTAACTTACATCTTCACTGTGTGCACACTGAATGCAACTGCGAACAGCTGGAGTACTGTTGCTGGTATCAGAGGTACCAAGGCAAATTGGAGCCCTGGCTACACTGACTTCCCTGCAAGGCATTACCGGTAGTGCTCTCTAAGCAACTCTAAGTGCTCACTGGGCCTGAATTTAAGTTTGCTAGTACAAGAACCTCCTCTAGGACTGAAATTCCTGCTAGTACCACTTTTAAAATACTGTTAATTAGTGGCTTTGGTCACAGTGACTAGTAAATACCTATTTGTTATTTTGATTAATAGCTTAGTTACATAACTGTCTTTCAAAAGTTCCGTGGAGGTGGTATTGGCTAAATTGATCACTATATCCAATTCAGTATTATTAACTTTTCTATGCAGACATGTTGTTTAATTGTTTCAAAGGAGAAGGAGGTGGTGCTTGCACTAAGCAAGCTTCTTCAGTCAAATTCTGAGAGCTGAGGGAGGCCTTAGTCCCCTCCACACTTTGTGCTTTCTATTTTTCTTGAATGGCTCCTCTTTTGAGAGTTCTTTCCCTATGTTTTGAAGATTCACGTTCAGTTGCTGATGAAACAGACTGTGTACCATATATTTTTGTGTAGTACATGCCCATTCTGTATTTGGGCATATAATACGGGCACCTTAAGTAATGGAAATGCATGTTCCTTTTTGTGCTTATAGAAGTCAAATCCTGAGTAATGTAATTTTATGCAAGTAAAGCTATACATAAAAATTGTATTAAGTGCTTTGACTTACTGGTGAAAAATAAACAAAGGGAAAATTTCGCTTTGTCATTCAGACACTCAAATCACTACACTAAAGAGTAGTAGGCAATATTAGACTAATTTGAGACCGTGTCTGCTGCCATAACTATGAATACAATTAATTCAGGAACTGGCAGACTACATGTACTTTCTTCTTTTTTGTTTTTTGTTAATTATATTGTTTTAAAAAATAGAAGTGTAATTAGGATTTACATGACATTTCTTATCTGAGAACATGCCATGACAATTTTGGTCTGCTGGCAAAGGTAGCCCAAAGTACTGTCTGCCAACTCGGTATAAGGTTTCTATTTGTTTTTACTTTCTAAACTAAAATGTTGGTTTGTGTCACAAGTTCTCATTAGTTAAGTTGCTTTATCCTAAAATAATAGGATTTTTTGACATAATAACATAGCTTCCATTTTAACATCATGCAATTGAAATATTTGCTTTTTTCACTTCAAAATGATATTTTGGTGTACAGTTTATTTTTAAGATATTTAGAATTATACCACATTTTTTCATGTAAAAAAGTATCAACCAGCTTCAAATTATTTTCTTTTTCATTTTGTCACAAATATATAAAAAATGAATGATAAGTAGAAGTTTTCTTTTTGATTTAACCAGAAACTAAAAAACATATAGTACTTTCACCAGTCCAGCCATAACTTGTTTTCTTAATACACAGTTTCTCTTTGAGCAAAAACCAATTTGGGGTAAAATTTGCATGATAGGATTTATTTGGGGGGGGTTTGAAGGCAGATAGTATTTTTCTATTTCTCTCATTCTGATATCAAACCGTGTCACTCAAAAAAAAAAAAACAAACAAGAGTTCCATCATTTCATGGAAAATATTGTGGTAGAGTTAAAGTGAAGAGCTTCAATAGCATGCCCATTTGGAAAGTGAATGGATAAGTATCAGAAGGGTTTTAGCTGAAGTTCTAAGCTGGCAAGCTATTTCAGCACACAACACTCTTCAAGGATTTCAACAGTATCATGAGACCCATAAAATGATTTGATACACAATTTTGTGAAATTTGAAGACTTTTCCTGTGCAGATGTTTTGGTTATCTGACTATAATAACTCTATGACCTTAACCTTGGTAAATAGGTATTGTACGTGTTTCTAATCAGTGTGTATATATGTTGTTTTCATTTTATTTTTAACTCGAATGCCTGTCATTTAATACAAACCTATGCCTTCAAAAGTACCAAACTTTATTAATCCACTTAAAGGCTTAACCATCTATAAAAATGTACTATGCAAATTGGACTTTTTCCCCTTCTTCAGTCATCATGGCCAAGCACATAAATCTTGGGGAAATTTATGCATTTTGAGCATCTCTAAATTGTTAGAGGCCAAACCAATTTAAATAGTAATCAGTGACCAAGAACACCCTTTGCTCTCTGAAGATTTTTTTTGCCTGGTATTCTAATTATTTAATTCAAGCTTGTTACGTTCAGCTCTGCTGGATGCTCTGCAGTCTGAATTCATTCTGCCTTGTTTAAATTGCGTTTTTCCTCTGCCATTAAATTGTTAGCTCTCAAGATGAGAACAGTGCACTAACTCACCACTGCATAGTACGAGTAGAAGCTGCTTCTTAAACTGTTAAAAAAGATAGAATGATCTTTTGGATTTGACATTTGGGACAGAGGTTTTGTGCATAGTTTAATTGCTTTCCAGGCTGGGATCATTTATCCCTGAGTTTTCCCCAATTGTAAGACTGGACTCCCATTTTATAAAGTGTTTAAAGGTCTTAAAAACCCCCAAACTAACATGTAAATTTTTATTATATACATTTTTCACTGACTTCAGTGGAGTCAAAGTTTGTTTTTGAGGCCTGTGGAGTCCATGAGATCTCCTAATGTTATCACAGTGGAAGTGGGAAAGCACTCCAAACACATCTGAAGGTTATTTTCAGAAGTGGCATCTCAGAGAGGGCTGGAGAGGCAAACATGTTGTTCTCGAAATCTGTGACAAACCCAGCTCAGTGGAAGTCAGCATTTTCCTTAAGCTTTTAATAGACTGCCAGTTTAGAAGATGCATAGGTTTGAACCCTCCCACTAATGTTTATTTTGTTGGAAAACTTAACAGAGGCATTTACGTCTGGTGTCACTTTTGCCATCAGTTATTTCATCCCTTTTGCAAGTTCTGGTCTCTGTAGTCATGACTGGGAAGAGGCAGAAAAATCTACTGCTGGGCAGTTTTTTTATGTCTGTGTCATTCATGAAGTATATGATATTATAGCTTCTATACACAAAAGGTGCGTCTTTTCTGGCAAGATAGCTCTTCTGGTGTCTTGAAGTGTCCTGAACTCATTACAGCTTTTGACTTGTTCCAGCCTTCAGATTAAAATGGTTCAGGTTACATCATTTTAAACTGCACAAAGGGTCAAGAGGCCGTATCATTTCAATGAGGCCACAGTTCATTTGCTTTGGCTCAGGCAAGCCAGAGGATGAAATGCATATTAATAGTCACAGTTTGAAAGAAGGTTTGCAGCCTTGGTATTACAATGAAGCGAAACATTTCATACATGATGCAGCAAAACAATCACTGGATTTTTGCCAGTTTGAAGGAAATAGAGATGAAGAGAGAATGAAGGGAAAAAAAAAAAGTAATTAAAAAATGCACCTGGTACCTAATGCTTTTTTTTAAAGCTTTTCATTATGGGGCAAAGCAATATTTGCTTTTTGCTTCATGGAGTTGAAATCAGTCCATTAAGAGGGTGGGAGAAAAGATTAATAGGTAAATTCAGCATGCTGACTCCTTCATGTAGTTAATGTCCTTAATCTTACCTAAGTGATGAGCAGCCTTTACACTGACAGTGAGGGGAGAGAGGAAGAGAGGTTAAATATGTGGTTAAGAGAACAAAGTTAATGGAAGTGTATTACAGGATTTTACAAAAAATATATATTACTATTCATTTAATGTAGTCCTTGGGACAATTACATCCCTGGTGTAATCTCATTAAGCTAATGAAATCACATCAGGGATGAATTTGGCTCTTATATTTGAATTTTTAAAATGGTGGTGTTATCGTAATTTTCTTCTTTGCTTAGCATGAGAATGAGCTTTGGAAGCCTGAGAAAAGAATATTTTAAGGATGATGGAGACCAGTGAGACAGGGAGGATGCAGAGTAGAATATTGAGCCAGTTCATTTTCAGCTCTCATTGTCCTTGTCCAAATCATTATTTAAAGTTTATTAGCTTTTCACTTCTCTGTGTGGAAGAACTGCTGCCATCTGAAAACCAGAGTCTTAATGATATAAGGCATCTAGCTCTTCCTAAAATTTGCCAAGGTTCACCTTTAGGCATGACTGACACCCTCAAAGTCATCCTCAATTGCACTGATCTGCTTTAATACCTTGTCAATGTTTGAGCGTCTAAGTGTACACAGCTGGGTGTCTTAGATAGCCATTGTTCCTGCTGACCATCCCACAGTAAGTTTCCTAATTGAAACAAAAGCTTCCCAGCCTCCAGAATATGGCTACTCAAATGCACTATTCATCTACTCTGTCTCTTGTGAGCTTGATGCATAAACCACACACAACATACTACTTTTCTGCCGATTTCTGGTTTTTGTTCTTGACAGTAGCATGTTCAGGTTGACAGTAACAAGCTATATCCAAGTCTTTTGATGTCAGGGCTTCAGACTGAACTTTGTGAGTGCTTCAGCCATCAAGCTGTTGGAGTTTTATTTCATGTAAGTGATGAGTTTGTCATTGAAGCTGAAACTTCCACCAGCATCTTGGGTATGTGTCTTAAACACTGGTCACCAGCAGCTCTTTCTGTCTGTGGTTCGGTAAGCAAAATGGAATTCCTCCAAGTGGGAGATTGACATGGGCCAGGAACATAATATTCAGTAACAAACTGCTACGGGTAATCTCTTGCAAAGTCAGTTCAGATTACTGCCTCCGTGAAGTTGCAAGAGAGATTATTTAGATACGAGTCTTTTGAAGCACAGGTGAATGATCCAAGAAAACATCTACTTGATGGTTTCTCTGACTTTCTGTGTTTTTTCACTGATAGTGAAAAATAGACATAAATGCCCTTAGAGTAAATTCATGCCTGACAATCTGTCTCACTGCAGAGAAACGTCAGCCCAGTGTGCTTCACATGGATCGTGTCATTGTGACAGGGACGTAAGCATTGACTCTGAATATTACTCTTTGTTAAATTGTGCATAATCCTGCTTAGCTAGTTTTTGAGGTATCTGACTATCCTCATGTTAAAGGAAAACGAGAGTACGGCTGCAGTGTAGCAACTCTCTAATTATCCTTGTTTGCCAGAAACAACAAGCAATCCAGAGATTTCTGAGAGTTGCGCCAGAAAATCAAATCTGCCATATTTCACTGGGGCTAGTTCAGTAAGATTCCATATAAAATAAATTACACTTCTATAAAATTTGTCCTAAACACTCTGCAGTAATAATCCTTCAGCATTTTTTACTTACTCTATATTGCTCTTAGTTTTCAATAAATCTGGGAATAGTTAAATCCCTGTGAATATTTTTTCCTTATATTTTCCCTTAAATATTACAGGAATTTTCCAGCTGAGCTATAGTAGCACTATTTCCTTCCAGCCTACCTTCTTGTTCAACTCCAGCAGGCCCACAATGGACACGTTCTTAGAACGCACACCCAGCTGCACTTTCCTTTTATTACTTATGACAATCTTCAGAGTGCACAGGAGACATTTTTTTCCCCCAGATCTTATTCTTTACTCGTCATGACAATGACACAATGCTCAAGACCTTAATGATCTTATGCAATTTCATTTTTGCTATCAGTAATAGTTCAGACACATATGTAATCCCGTGTCTCCCTCATCCTCCCTTTCCTCACTAAAGTGCATTGAATTTTTCAACAAGATATGTAAACATGTAATTTTCCCAATTATTTTTTTTTGTTTTACCTGGTATTATAATTATGCAATGTTAATTTCTGTTTCAGTCTAGTGCCTCTGCTATATGAGTGAAGGAGGTCAGGTTATGTAATCTCATTCTTCTGTGCAGCTGGATTTTAATCTTGAGTGAAGCTGGTTAAACTTTGGAGTATCTATTCTTTGGAAAATGCTGAGCTTTAATTTTTTTTTTTATTATTTATTTTAGAATTCACTGGATTTTTGACCAAATAATGGGAGACCAATGGATGTATTCTGCTTAGAGACCACTGAAATATTGTGCTCTGATTTAGATACAGTTCTGACATTATTGATATTTATCAATATTCATATTTCTGTCAGAATTTTTTAAACAAAACTGTCCCTGAACCAGGATACTTCCTCAAATAGTATTTTCTTATGCAAGAATGTAATTGTTGGAAGCTTCTTACTCTACAGTGGAGATGGTGAGGTCCTTAAGGTATGGAATTCAGCTGAAATCAAAGAGGAGCCTAATCCCTTCAGAAGGAACATTGGCCATGGGGAAGATTTGGGAGCAAGACCAAGGAAACCCTGGTGCTGTCTTGCAGGCAGGAAGACTCCTGCCTGGATGGGGAGGGCAGGACTGCTCGGGACCGGAGCACTGTCTCACCCGCTCTGCTGTGCTCTTCCCTCCTGACCACTATGCTGGGTTTAAGGCACTTAAGTAAAACAAACAAACAG
Organism: Psittacula echo; assembly: GCF_963264785.1. Taxonomy (NCBI): domain Eukaryota; kingdom Metazoa; phylum Chordata; class Aves; order Psittaciformes; family Psittacidae; genus Psittacula; species Psittacula echo. The sequence continues at coordinate 68,364,986 of NC_137736.1, read as the reverse complement.
AAAAAAAAAAGAGGTAAAAAGGCATTCTTGGTGTTCAGATAGTGATGTGAAGAGGAAAAGCATGCTGTTGCAAGCCCTAGATATACGGTTACCCAGAGGTGGAGGTAAACAAAAAGGCTGAGTGAAATTTTTTTCTGTTTGAAATGTGTTTTTCCTTTTTTTTTTTTTAAGTCTTGTGACATGGGGAGCCCAAGGAGTTAAAAGTAAGGGAACATTTTATTTTGTGTTACTGAATTCAAGAGCCTTTGTGGGTGTCATTGCTTACTTTTATAGATGCTTCATTTTGAATGCTTTAACATCTACGAGGCCCTCCGTGTAGATGAATGAACTCTGCTGTCATTCCAAGCACATCACTTTAATATCTCCTTGTCAGAATGCTACAGTTATTAACAGCAGCATTTAAAATTCACTTTCTTCTTCGAAGAAAGCCCCGACTATAAGATAGAACAAATTACAAGTAGTATGTATGGTGCAGCAGTGTTAAAACTGCTGTCAGCATCCCAATGTGGCCATATGTCTGACATAAAGTACACAAAGGAAAGTGTTGAGGATTGGAGCACAATCTAATGATAAGTAGGCCGTTTAAACAATAAGCCTCTCAAGTGAGCAATATACATTCTGCTCTGTTTTTCTTACTTTGTGCTGCTTTAAATCAAAGTCCATGGGTCTGCTATTGCTGGGAGGTTGGACATGTTGTCTGCAAGTAAATAGGCCCTCTGCCAAGTAACTAGAGCTCACTCTTGGTAAAGGAAGAACATTGTTCACTAAAATAGTTTGCCTTTTGATGCCAAAGGAAATCAAATTGTAATCAAGGGCTGAGAACGGACTGAAGTCATAAAGGCTGGCTTGCCTCAGACTTTGGCAGCCTCACTTGTTCCCAGGCATATTAAATATAATTTATGTTTGCAGAGGGGAGAGGCTTTATTGCACTGGAAATTTGTTTCAAATAACGCTTAAGTGAAACACTGTCAGGGGCAGCCAGGGATACACTTCTACTGTCATCTAGGCTGCTGGAAACCCAGAATATGTTCATGGGCTTTACCAGATTTGTTCTAAACTTACATCTGTGTAAATGGATATTTATGGTCCTTGTTGATGAAACAATCACATTTCCTAGGTTCTGGTCACCCGTGTTGAGAGGAAAGTTCATGATGAAAGGCTTAACTCCATTACAAAAAATATTTATATGTTTTTCTTTCATTTTATTGTGCATGTGAAAATTCACATTAACTATAAATAACCATCTTTGTATGAAAATTTATGAACACTGTATAGGACAATTGAATCAATTGCATCCTTGATCTGCAGTGTATAAAGTAAATTTTGCTGATAATTCCTGTGTCAAAGTTAAAGTTTAAAATGCATAATATATGGTTTCAAAAAGTAACTTTGAGAACACTTCAAAATTTTAAAAAAATAAAGTTTTCAATTTTTCCTAAATAAGATTTATTTTTTGGAACAGTAAAACTTGCTTTTATTTCATCATGGAATTAAAAACTAATTTTAAAATAGCTTCTCCCAAGAAGTGATAACTCTACTTTTCAACATCTTGCTCATAAGTAGCCAGCTGAGGGAAAATAATGTTTTAATTCTTTGTACACTTTTGGCCAAGACATTTTTCTTCTAACCTGACATCATGATGTAGGTTATATCTGAAATTCGTTTTACTAATTTGCACTGAGTCAAAGCAATGGGATCTGTCAACTAAAATGTAAAAGGTCCTCCATGCACATCTCATTTAAGATCACATTAACTCCTTCGTTTTGCAGCTTTGCCACACTGCATATACCATTCGTCAGCAAACTCACTGTAGTTCTGTGTGTACTATGTAATGGGAAATGTGGCCCTAGGGAAAATCATAAGAGTAATTAAACTAATAAAGAAACTCCAGGGTAGCTGCTATCTTTAAAAAGTGGGGTTTTTTTTCTTGTTTCAATCTTTCTGTTGGAACTAACATTGAAACTGGAGGCTTCCACCTTAAAATAGGAATATTTGGATCATTTCACACAGCTGATCTCTCTTCAAGTAACAATTTGAAGCACTTTAAGGTTAGGTCTATTAAAAGACTAAGGCAGATTTTAGACCTTGCTGACTAATTTGGATGTCCAAGGCAAGCTTTTAAGAACCTTAAGAATAAGTTTTCTGTATCTCAGTGCTTGAGGGGCCAAAATAGACAAGCATTTGTCTGTGATGCTTCTTAAAACCCCACCCCTTTCTGTGTATGTATTTACCTACATCTTGATGTTGTCTAACATTTAAACAACAGCTTAATGCCCAAACTCTGTCACCTCAGAGTAATCTGTAGCCTCATGGCTAAGTATATTCAGGAGCCTCCAGCTGTTGTTATATATTCTATACAAGACATCTAATTTAAATTGACTCAGGGTGATGGGCCTTAGTGAGAGACAAAGTGTCTGGAAGATGCAACTTGCATTTCTCACCATTGCCTGAGTCCTTGTGTGAGTCTAACCTGTGAAATAGCTTGATGAAAACATAAACAAAACCAATCTTTTCCTGGAGATAGAACCCTTCCTTTTCCAGAAGGGAGATAAATAGAATTGAAATGCACTATTTTCTGAACAAAATTAATTAGATTGTGCAATTTTCAATAACTTAAAGATATCAGATTTTGTTATGACGAAACATTTTTGACTCTCTTTTGTTATGAGAGTTAATAACTGCAGAAATTCTGAAAGTATCCTTACTTTTGATATCAGTGGCTATTACAAGGGGAAAATGACAGGGTAAAATTTTTTTACATCGCAGCATAAAAATACCAGGACTATCAATTGTAACTCATGGCTGCCCTTTGACCCAGCTGTAGTACACATTTAGAAGATATACGATCAGGTCTAAGAAACTACAAGAGACAGAAGGGTTACTGAAGAGGTAAACGCTATGACACAGACAAGAACTAAGCTTCCTGGCACTTTTGACAGCCATAGGTACTCATGAGGATTTGACAAATTGGTTGTCACTTTAAAATAGCCCATGTCAGTGAATAACACCACACGATTGTGGACCATGGGCTTTTGAGACCATTAGCAGGGACCATGAGCCCTGCTTTTATTAATACTGTTAAAGAACACAATCAGACTAGGAAGAGATTCCAAAAAGTAACTGGAGAGACCTCAGAACACATATTCCCTTAAGAGCATGCAGGGATTAAGCTGCTATGGGAGTTTGCATCTGTGGTTCCTGTGAAGATCTGTAGTTCATATATGCTCTGAAGTCAGGGAGATGCTCTGAGACAGCTCCATGCTCTCTGAAGAGGTTCACACAAGGAGCCTTTCACAAAATGACTTCAGGGTCTAAGCCAGTCTTCAGTATTACCTCCTCTAGCACTGACAAATCCTGTATTGCATATTTCAAGTGCTCTCAAACTTTCTGTTGCTTTTCTTTTCCTTCCCTTTCAGTCAAACAGTGTATTCAGATGTTAATAGGACCATTTGTATATTTATTGAAATAGGAACAGACTGCCTTAAAAATTTTTACTTTTATATATAGATAGGCGTATAAAGATATTTATACTTTTGTTATGTTTTCTGCCTTCCCTTTGTATTGTCTTGTAAACATGTCACGAACTTGATCCTTCATTTCTGAAAACAATAGGAGCTGGATGCTGACTTCAGGGGAAGCAAATGAAAGACCATCTCTCTATTGTTGCAGCTTTCTTAAAAAAAGAGTTGAGACTTTCAAAACTATTGTTTGAAATGAATATGTGTACTGCAAATGAAATCAGAGCAGAAGGACATATTTCAGTGACAAAACTGTCCTTGCTATCCTATCCAGTGTTTGTAACCAAGGTAATGCTAGGCAGCAGGAAGAGAGGTATAAAAGACAGCCCAGCTGAGTGTGGGAACAAAAATGTGCAAGAGATTAAAAGCTCATAGCTATTCAACTCTACCCCCACCTCACCATTATCTTGTCTGCAGATGCTCAGCAGCAAACCAACTGGCAATATCCCACTGTGTGTTTGGGAACTGAATAGCTGGTTAGGAAATCGGTCCTACTGCTGCAGAGGCTGGACAATCTATTTCTACCAGTTTACACTCTTCTATTGGACTTGGTCTTTTTATCTCTCAGGAGACCCAAAGCCAGTCTCAATGTTAACAGCTGTTCAAATTGCCATACACTTTTAGAGGAGATGCGAAAATGAATGTGTGCCATGACTTTGGCTGAGACTACGGTGAAGGTTTAACTCATTTTGACTAAGAGATCCTCCCCCTAAACTTCTTTTACATGCTAAGACTTGGTAATATGGGAAAAACACTGCTGATAGGGGTAGAATTACTAGCCTGTCATCTTAACAAAGGAGTTTTGGAAATGTGTTCCCTTCTTGAGAAAGGGATTCTCCTGCATGAGGTCTTGTCTCAGAAAACTTACAAAAGACTTTTATAACAATAAAGTACATAACCTATAATGTTTTAAGTTCTGTAGTATTAATATTGAAATTAATTATTCTATATTATTTAATAAATCATCATTCCTAAGTGAAGAAGTTTTTTTTTCAGCAGTCAGGCAATCAGGTGACACAGGCCTTATAACAATGTCTTTAATTAAAACTGTCTGAAACTTATGTACAGGTATACATCTGTATTATGCCTAAAACCATACACCTCTCTATATAAACACCAAGTATAATTTCAAATAATTTTGCTTAATTAAAATGCCATTTAGACTAAGCAAGTGTCTGTTACTTTTGCTGCAGGAGCAAGCACTTTTTCCTTCTTCATGTTTGTCTGAGTTGGAATAAAGTCAACTACAACATCCCAAATCACTTGCTCTGCAAATACATGGTTTATATGACCCATAGAAACCACACGCAGGTAAATTTTAGGTTTAATCTGCTGAAAATCTAATGTCATGAAGCATCAAAAAAAAGAACAGCCTAGCCATGTTACGGTAAAGGAAGCAGTGATCTTCATAATACAGCCTCACAATGCAAATAACTGAATGATTTTCAGCCAAAGTATATTTAAACAAACAAACAAACAAGCCAAGTTCAGACTCTCACTCCATCAAGTATTTGTTACACGGAATGTCAGAAGCCATGTCAGCCAAAGCATAAAAAGAGTCAAGAGACTTATTTTGGAATGCTGTCAAAAGCAAACATGAAAGTCTGTTCAAAGGCAAACATTATCTGCTCCCTGTAATGCATTAGAATACTGGCTATTGAATTTTTTGTTCAAGTTCAATGGTCCTAAAATAAACCCCCAAACTCTCAATACAGGTTTCTTGGCCCACGTGCATACAAATAACTTTATATATACATATATATATTTAATATTTTTCCTTATCCAAGCATTTTTGCATGTATATTTTCATTCTTTAAACACTACCATTTAATTGCTAAATTCCTTGAGTGTGGTGAATCTGGGTGATAAATGAAAGTTTGCAAATTAAGGGAAATTTCTGTAGCAAAATTATCCACTTTTCCAGTGAAAAACATAAATAGTAAGAAAAAGACTTTTAACAACCTCTAATGATAAGTCTTTGTAACGCAAATGTTACAATAAACAGTAGCATTTTTAAGACATTTGAATGAAACTATTGGATAGTACCCACAGATGCTTTTTTTTTCCTTTCTCTATGATAATAATAACTTTTCAATATCTTCTTATTGTGTCGAAGAGATTTATAGTTTGTCTTATGCTTTTCAGTTCCAAAAGAAAACACAAGGCAAAACAAGCTCAAAATTCAAAGAAAAAGGGTAGCGTGTTTTCTCTACTATATCAAGAAAGGATGAATAACTGTTGTATACCTAATATGCAGAGACATCTTAGTATAACAAGATACAGCTTAACTCCTTGAGTCCTTGTTATTTAATCCATTTAGTTCTGCCCAGGGATCACATGAATTTATGGAAACCCCCTGCTACCCTCTTTGTTGACTTCCATCCCTGCTGGGAGATCCCCATCTGCTGGGAAGTGAAACTCTGTCCTGAACTTTACCTCATTTAACAGAGTGCCACATGTAAACCCAACTTCTTCATTTATTACTTTGACAGAGCAGATGGCAATGGGCTTTTAAAAGATTGTAATGTTGCTTAAAACCAGTTATATTTGTAGAAATAATAGTTTTAGCTGCTTGGATTCTAGTGCTTGATTTTTAGGAAAAGAGTCTGACACAGACAATTAAATTTTTGAGCCATCAGTACTTAGTGATGCATCATAATTTAGCTGTTTTCAGAAAATCATATTGTGACCAAATAATCATTCATTAAGACAGAAAATACTTTCTTAATGGAGATTTGAGACTCATGTTTGGTGGCTGATATGACTGACTAGTTTTCTAATAGCCTTAATCACTGGAGTATTTCTTTACTTGTTCATTTAAGCCCATTAATGAAAACGTATGATGTTAAGTCTAATATCTACTAACCCTTGATGACTGTTTTGACTTCCAGCATTGTCCTATAAATAACTGTGAATGACATGCACTGAAAATCAAAGAGTATTATTTCATTGTGGTTAAAGAGAACAGGTTCACCCAAGATTTCCTTTTCATCCAGTAAGACCACAGAGAAATTCATTGTTAACTTGAGTCAGATGTAATGTACTTCAAAATGTCTTGTCCTTAAAAATCTTACCCTAAATGCATAATGCAGGTTTTAAAAATAAGTCAACCTCAGCCACTGTGTTTGCTTATGGAAGGCACATAATAAGGTAGTGAACACCACGCACAATCTCAGCATCCTGGGCTTGAAGGCTACAAATACCATAAATTACTTGTCCTCAAGATCCAGTCTAATGGTTTGTTCATTTGTCTGTTTGTTTATGTTCAGTGACATCTGAAAGGATTTTTAGCCCTGAAGAAGGAAAGTAAATCTTAATAGGCAGTGCTGACTGTGTTTTTCCAACTTAAAATATCAGCTAGCTTGATGCTTCGGAAAACTCAAAGGGTATGTGTTTATGTGACACAACTGGGAACTTTGGTTATGTTCATCTTGGCCATGAACCTTCTGATCGTACGTACTATGGCCAAAGGGCACTGGTTGTTCGCGTGACATTTGTGCTCTGTCATGCAATCATGTCGACTTGTATGGCACCTTCAGGGTGAGACCTCATATGAAGTGAACAATCTGTGTTCTTTGTAGTAAATTAAACAAATACCTCTAACATGCATTTCCTTAGTTTTTAATCAGGTGCTTTAAGGTATTTCAATCTTGTGCCTATGCAGGTGCCCTCATGTCAGATATTGAGTTTCATAACAGGTTTTTACCCTCCTGATCATAAATAACACTGTTTAGAAATTATGATGCCTGTCCCCAAAAGTCTTTTATTATGAACTGTGCAGGCCTCCTCTGCAACTACACTGGTCAGACTTCTGTGATACAAACCCCTGCTTTCATCAGTCATCTGGAGAACATCATACCATGAAGGGTTTGTCTCTCGATTGCATTATATTTAAGATTTTTCTTAATATATTGGAACTTTCTTAAGCATTAATATCACGCTGATTTTCCTTGATTTTAGTTTCAGATAATTTTTAAGATTCTTGAGTTAAAAAATAAACCTAAGGGCTGTCTCCTGTATGAAAAGACCCAGGATGACAATTGTGGTGGCAAATTCCTTTGCAACAATTTCTTGCAGTGTGATATGGAGAAAAGTGATGCACCACAGTAAAAGCCAGAGAGCCTCTGTTCTTATCTAATAAACCTCCTAAGGAAAATCTAAGGAAAATTGGATTTGGGCATGGTTATTCCTGCTTCGACTCTAAGCTCAGGATCACACCTCACCCTTTTCAAGGCAGCTCTGAATGCAAAAGGCAGCAGTCATCTCCTGCCTATAAAAGTGGTAGGAAATCAGTGGATAATTAGTGGGTATGTGTAACGTAATCCAGCGGAGAATCTGGACTGCAGTGAGAGGCAGTTCAAGTAGTGTAGGGAGCTGAGAAGTCTGGGGAGAGGAAGACAGCTGAGTCCTGCTGGTAAAGGATGTGCTGGCATTCACATACACGTGGCTCTAGCTGGTGCAATGTAACCATGGTTGGTTTATGATAAAATAAAAGTGCTTGCCCTTTCTTGTGTTTCAGAGCCTACAGACTGAACTTTGTTAGGGAAGGCGTTATGACTCAGTATGAAGAAATATGGTGGAATCAGGACCTAAATTTTTTTCTAAAGTTGTCTAGGATCAGAATTGTCTCCTTCTTTGTATTATACTTAAAGCAAATGCAAAAAATGTGCCACGTGTTATTTACATAAAAAGAGAAACTTAATCTCTAATGAATGTTAACACCCTGTGGAGTTTAAAGAAAAAGGAAAGAAAATCCCCAGTGCACAAGGATTTAACCCCCCCCCTCATGTCAGTATGTAAGCTAGCCACTTCCTTTTCTCAATGGTTGCTTGTGTAGGCAGTTTATGGTATTTCAGTAATTCTGACCTTTGTTTAACTACAAGGCTGAGTGTCAATAAAACAAGAGGTCTAAACAAGTAAAGCAATCATTCTGAGCACAGCTAGCTAAAATTCACGGCTAGCAGGGAACAGATTGCCAAAGGAAAGCCCTCAGCCTGTCCATCTACTGGTACCATACCACCAGCAGAGCTCCTTTTATTCAAGCTTCTCTCCATGGTTGCCTCCAATTCTTTTGCAAATCTTCCTCTCCCCTCACAAATTTATAACCCATTGAGGACTTTCTGTGGGTGGCTTGAAACATCTGGGTAGCAATCCTTCAGTCTATGTCCTGCACCCTTTCGTTAAACAATGACGCACAGGCTGCAGGCAGTCGCCAGGAAATCCAGGAGGAAGAATGGAGCTGGTTAACATGTATATTCATTACCAGCCCTCAATTAGGGGGCGAGCAAAGGTGGAGGAGCTCAGGATCTTACTTTGTCAGCCTCAGAAAAACGTTTCTGCAATTGTTACATCATGTTTCATTAGACTAATTCAGTCTAGGTGATGCTAATTTCTTCCTGGGTGTCAGGCCTATCACTACCAGCTGCCACTATTACAGGAGATTTTGCAGTAGATTTAGGCAGAGGGGAAGATGTCTCAGAGCACACACAATTAATTTACAAGAGTTTTGCATTTAAATTAATTTAAAGGATTTTAATAGAGAGGGCAAGTTTTCCCCAGAGTTTTAAAAGCATTAGGTAGCTAGGATAAAGCTCCCTACTGGACTCTAAATTTAAATATTTTATACAAAAAAAAAAAAGATATTTATCTGATCAGCTATGTCTTTTAGTAGATACTTTTTTGCTTTGGGATAACCAGGCTGTGTGAGAGAAGGAAGAGAGGAAGGAACCTTTTTCCCTTGTATTTATGTTATTCAGTGTGTTAGAGTGTTTGTAAATGACACATGCTAAGTCAGTTACTTATTTTATTGAGATCTGTTGGACTGAACTAATGTTTGTTTAACTTTCTCATTGTTGGACCAGCCAAGTGCTGCATGTCATGTTTCTCACTGCCAACTCTGAATGCAGAAGATATCACAACTTAGAGATCTTAGTAAATTCTGGGCAAAATTTTGTTCCAGATCTAGGCTTATAGTCCCATTTAGTTTGTCATGATTAGGTACTTAAATTCTATAAATGATGTTTTTATTGTCATGTTTTATAACAAAGCTGCTATATAAATTTTGGTCAGAGATAGAGTTAAGCCTTTTTTGGAGACTGAAACATGTTGATTAGCTTATCAAAATATGTTCATGCAGATGGGTTCTCTGATATCATTTCCTTCTCCCCCACCCCTCCAGAAGAAGGAGGAATGGCCAAAAGCAGCATCATTCACTGTAAATTGGACTGTATCACACCTGGCTCAAATTTCTTCCTGGCTTAACAACATATCTATGATTCTATGATTCTATATCTACATCAGGATAAGCTGCTTTGTGTTATTGTTCTGGGGCAATAGATCTGTGACCTCATAAAGACGCACTCCAGATCCACCCAAGTGGCAGAGCAGAGGTTTGATGATATACCAATCTATTATTACCTGCAGAGTAATAAATATGTCAGGCGATGAGGCTGATTCACAGTTGGTATTGATGGGACATGAACTTGTGAGATAACATACAAACATGTCTGACCTGTTAAGCAACAACTGTTTTTCTTCAGTGTGTGCTGAAGAACAATGATGGCTATTAGTCTATTTTTATAGAGAAGAATACTGACAGGTGCTGTAAGTCTCTCCAGAGAGCCTTGGTACAGAAATGATTAACTGACTGAGACAGGCATTTGAGCACACACACAATTACTGTGTGCCACTGCAAAGATCATATATGTAATATTAGTTGGGATGGGGAACTGCCTCAGTATTATCAAATACTTAGAACAAATTACTAAGACTCAGCTTACACTGCAGAAGAAGTCCTTTCTTTAGAAAAGAATAAGCAGTTTGCAGTCATTCTCAGAATAGAAAAACTAGCTAAATTTATTGAGAAAATTGTTTGTCTGTCTCTAAAGAAAATGTGCATACACAAATGTTATGCGTACATTACTTATTGAAGAGTAGGATGAGGTTATTATTGAACAAAATATAAGTAATATTCAAAAACATGATACAAATCCTGGCTTTTTAAAATACTTTTTGCAGAAGTGTGTTTCAGCACTTCAATACTGCAATTATTTTGTCAGTAAAAACATGACAGGCATTTATATTGAAAAAGAAGTATCAATTTTCAGCCAAAACAACTCTTGTAAAAACTTGCTAGCAGTATATTTTTAGTGATAATTAATAAAAAATATTTTTAAGGAAATTAATTTGTTTAGTAGTAGCTGTATATTACACATTAATTGATCCATCTACGAAGAGAAAGCAGAGGTGTATGTTTTAATCCCTTATGGAAATCCTTCAGTAAATCCATGCAGGATACATATTTCATTGATTGGCATCTGTCTACACTTAAAACAAAGGGAAAAACAAAGGCAAAAGGATTCCCTGTGGCACATCCCCTGAGGACTGGGGAATTTCTTTTATCTATTGTGGGTGTAAACACGACATAACACCCTTCCAAACATAAGCTTTTGCTCCTGAAATTAGAGATACTTTGCACTTCTTGTCACATCCCAACTCTCTGTGAAGAAAGGTCCTCTAAGGAGTTTCTGCTTATCTTGTTTTACTTTGAAACCTGTTCAAAGGAAAGAAGAAAGATCCCGCTTAGCCTAGTTAGCCTGAGACTAGATCGTTTGGTTTGCTTATGGAAAGGCTTCCCTTTAAAGATAAGAGCCCTTAGAATGTATCAGATAATTTGAGTTAAACTTTTGGTTGTATGTCTTACTGTGGGTCTAAGTACTTCCGTGGCTGTCTGCTGTAGCACGTGAGCACATCACAGTTACTCTGTTTTGTCATTATAGCATCCCAGAGAGATAAGAAAATGTCTTTATTTTATGCCTGGGGAACTGAATCACAGGGTAGGTGAAGAATCTCGCCTGAAGTCAAATGGAAACTCTGGGAAGCTCTGTGGTTGATCCAGGGTACTAAAACTAGGTCTGATGTCCCAGAGCAGTACTGTCTCCACAAAACCAGCCTTTCTCTTACTTTTGTCAGCTGTGCTAACACCTAGTAAATACTTTCAGTTGAGAATTATGTCCAAATCATGCACAGACCTGAATCAGCAGCAGTGCTTATTAGGTAGAGGTACAGCATTTTAAGATACTACTCACACCACGTATGTACATATCTTTGTAAGATGTTGAGTGCTGTGCCTCCTTTAATGATGTGACTACATACTAAGTATTTAGCCTTATGAATAAATTTATGTGTCTTTCAAGGCAAAGTAAAAGAATATATTCCTTTAAAGTTCAGATAAAAAAAAATTAAGTGAGCATGTTGTGTCATATGTTTTTGAGATAGGAGTATGCAATGATTCAACTGATTCACCTACCCTAAATTGCAATAATATGATGAATTTATCACTGAATTTATACTGTTATTCTGGGATCAAAAAGAAAGTGTCTTCTTCAGCAAACAGGAGCAGTATCTTGAGTGATGACCCTCTCTATCCCGAAATGACTTCAACAATGTGATTCTGAACTAAATTTTCCTGCATACTAACAGTAGCTTGTGAGAGCTAGGATTGATTCTACAATGGTGCAGATTTTTGTTCGGTTTATATAGGGCTTGGATATCTATGACAATCCATTAATTCAGTTAAGAGAAGGTATCTGAAGCAAGTTCTTTGTTTCCCTATTACTGCTGCAGCAATGAGAAAGGCAACGACAGGGTTTGAACTGAGCTAGGTTACAGTAGTGCAGAAGCCCACCCCTGCTCAGTGACCTGTGTGAATGACATGGGGAGGGAGAAGGTACATTTTGTGTTCTATCCTGGGCTGCAGCAAGGGAGGTTATCAGAGTCTTGGTATGTAGTGGCTGTGGATCCTGATGATGCCTTTCCTTGTCAGTGTTACTAGGGGTCCGTACAGTAGAATACACCCAAGTGTGCACGCCCATGAAAGTGTAATGACATTGGAGGAAAGGCTTAGAAGCAAAATGAAGTACTGCATTTCTGTTCCAGTTTGTGGAATGATTTTAAATCCTCATCATCAGCAATGTTTGTACATATACACTCATAAGCATATATATAAATATACATATATGTTCAACTGCACTTGTATTTTTTTTTCTTGCACTGTTCTTCCACAATTAGAAAAACAAATGTCAAATTGATAGAACATCATATTGTCCTACACTGCCTTTGGAGTCTCACTTATTCAGGTAGTCAGATGAAAGTTATTTCAAGTATAAGTAAAGTATCATAAACCATCTTCTCCCATCATTTTTTCTGTCACAAGCAAATTGTTTCTTTGTGCTAGTAGAAGTTCCTCTTTTTTTTTAACTGACTTTTGGCAATCATTGACTCCTAGGCTGACAATCAGCATTGTAAATTTTTGATTAATGAAAAGTTGCTTTCCTAGGCTATTTGTCTAACATTAGGCACTGGACTGAGGAGTCACATTGTTTTGTTTTTATCCTTGCCTGACTGCCTGGTTAATTTCTTGATTTTGGGTTTTCAGTGTCTAGTGTCTTATGTCTCATGTCTAATGGCTCCTGTACATTTCCATTTCCTTTCTGGGACAGTTTAGGTGACACAAGCTGAGTTTCCTAACATGGTTCTGAACATGACTGTCCTGGTTTAACCCCAGCTGGTAGCCAAGCACCACACAGCTCCTCAGTCACTGCCCCCCTCAGTGGGATGAGAGAGAGAATTGAAAGGGTAAAAGTGAGAACACCTGTGGGTGAAGATGAAAACAGTTTAATAATGAAAAAGAAATAATAAGAATTATTAATATCAACAGAAATAACATAGTAGGGAAAAGAGGAAAAATAACAGAGAGAAAAATAAAACCAATGAAAGACAAGTGATGCAAATAAAAAAATTGCTCACCACCAACTGACTGATGCCCACACAGTCCAGGAGCGGTACCCTTCCCCTTCCCAAGCTTCCCCCCAGTTTTATTACTGAGCATAATGTCATAGGCTTTGGAATATCCCTTGGGTCAGCTGGGGTCAATTGCTCTGGCTATGTCTCCTCCCAACCTCCTGTGCACCCCCAGCCTGCTCACTGGTGGGGTGAGAGACAGAAAAGGCCTTGACTTTGTGCAAGCACTGCTCAGCAACAGCTGAACCCTGTGTTTCCAGCACAAATCCAAATCATAGCCCCATACCAGCTACTATGAAGATAATTAACTCGATCCCAGCCAAAACCAGTGCAGTGACCTTGTATGCAGTCCAGATACTCAACATGCAAAGCAGAGATGTTATGACTGTTGCCTTAATAAGCTTTAACTTTTGATACCATTATATTTTTCTCCACAGCCTCACTCAGATTCTTCAAAAGCATCACTGGTTTCACATAGTTTGTGGTTACATCATCATCTCCCATAGCACATTAATTCCCAGGTAAATGAACTAATCCACTATAGACAGTGAATACCTGTAATGGGTGCTACATAAAGATTATCAAAATCAAATGCTATACCAGCAAGACTGCAATAGTTCTGTGTACCCTCAGGCCTCGGTTCTGAATTACAGCATTTTTTCAGGTTGCATATATGACAGTGGCAATTTATTTACTGAATTAACTCTGCTCTGGATGACTGATTTTTGGCCGTATGGAGAAATTTACAGTGATGTCAGTGAATGCAGGAGATTCTTATCATTTCTAAACATGGAACATTTGTGTTAGACTTCGTATTTGTAAAACTACAGTTACTGCTTTCGCTCTCCCCCTCAACATTCCTACTATCAAGATAGATACTGGCCTATTTTTTCTATACTGACTTGATAAATTAGACCTGAAAATACAGTTGAAATATGCCAATTTTGCACTAATTAAGGATCTGATTCAGCAAACAAAATAGAAAACAATCTGGAGCTAATACTCAGAATGAGATCACTCTGCAGAGATATTTCTGAGTGGATTTGTTAAGTCTATTTTGTGCCTGCAAACTCTGCATATAGATTCAAAGATGTGGGATTTTGGAAGGGAAAAAGGTATAAGGGAGGCTTACCTTGTACAAAAGAAAAATGTCATGAGAATTCCTCCTGTGCAGCCATTAGATACCAGAACCTCTCGTGCAGTAGTGGTATATTGTGGGAACAAATAAGAAAGATTGTGTGTATAAATCAGAGTGTTAGCTGAATTGTGGCTCAGCTTCAAAGCCTTCACACTTCCTTCCCTCTACTTTTTACTCTGTTCTACAGTCTCTTTTCCCAGTGAAAACTACTTTTCTCTTCCTCAAGGTCTGCCTTCTTGTGAACTTTTTAAACACTCCTGATTATAGCAGGGGTTTTGACCTTCTGCTTTAGATTCTGTGTAACTATCGATGTCTCATTGGGAACATTACAGATACTCTGCTGCACTGGGCTGAGAAGTGCTGAGCTGATTTCAGAGGGCAATCTTCATTGCTTTGAAAAAACTAAGGGTCATATGGTAGGGTAGGCATTAAAAAAAAAAAAACCCAACCACAAAACAAAACAAACAAAACAAAATGAAACAACTTTAAAATGAGGCAAAATAAATAACATAGCTTTGTGAGATGTCCCTGCCCGTGGCAGGGGGGCTGGAACTAGATGATCTTAAGGTCCTTTCCAACCCTAACTATTCTATGATTCTGTGATTCTATGATTCTGTGTAGTGCCTGATATGCAGCTGTTTTTGCTTCTGCAGATAGACTTGGCAGAATTCCTGAGCAACAATTACCAAAAAGATTTTCCTAACTTTTCTTAAGTTAAATGAACCAAATACTGAAAGAAAATTGTTCACTTGTTATAGAGCAACTTCAGAATATTAAAGTGGGTAGTATCACAATAAATACTGATTTTTATTTTCCTTTACCTCTTATTAGACTTCAGTGACTTCAAGGTTAGCCTAGGGGTGGGTTTTTTTTGGTGAGGGGAGGAAGTGAGCTGAGAAAGAGGGAAGGCCCTGTGGAGATGGAGGAGTATTTTTTGTCTTTTACCAGTGATTTTTAGCGAAGGACAAGCTAATGAATGTGCAAGCATGCAACCATGACAGCAGTGCAGGAAGAAAAAGCCTCATTACCCACAAAATTGTTGAAATTTCTGTTCTTATAGGTTCCCACTGAAGAGATGTTGTTTTCCCTAGACTGAGTTTCTGTTATTTTTCCTGACTGTGGAGTTTTTACAACTTTTGTTCACTTTTTATCTCTCTAATAAACGCTTACACAAACGGTTGTACCCATCTTGAAACTCAAAGGTGTGATTGCAAGTCATGGAAACCTACATGTGAGAATTTTAGTTCTGCGGCTGCTAAGCCTGGGTTTTGGCAGCATCTGCAAAACTCACACAGGATGCTGTGCCAACCTGGGAACCATGCTGATGTCAGTCCACCTTTATTAATCATCAGCCTAGTTAGAAACGTTTCGAGTAAGCCTGCATGAATTTCGACATAATCTCTGAGCTTCAGTGTAAGTAGGTACTTTGCCACAGATTCTTCCTGTTCACTAACCATTTCCCACTTGTATGCATGTGGTACCCTGTACTCCAATATAGACTGTAGAACGTAGACTCCAAATATTTTTAAGTAGTCCATGACTTAGGGGGCTGTCTGCATGTCAAAAGTCCTTACATACTGAAGTAACTAAACCAACTTTTCATTTGCTTTTGCAAGGCAGAGGGCAGTTATGGGTAGACGATATTCTATGTGTGCACTTTTACATTTAGTCAAACCTTTTGTAGAGCAAATGCTGTTTTAGACTTCTAGAGAAGACTGCCTAGCATGGTCTTTCTGAAGACTTTAATTTTGTAGATCCTGCTTTGTTTCTCTGCCATCACAGAATAGATCAAGTTCAGTGATATGGTTCCTAACCAAGGGAAGGATCATAGTAGCATTGAAGGGATCCTGGACCACAGAAATGAAATGGCTTGCTCAAAACCACACAGCAAGGAAGGACCTATGGATGAGACAGAACAGAGAAGGGTTTTTTTGTGCTTTGTTTGCCCTTTATCACTTGTAGGAAATTCCATAAGAAGACATTTCAGAGAAAATCTGTTCTCTGCCTTTAAAAAAAAAATCTTACTTATTTGTCTTTTCTGTCTCTGCTCTCTCTCTCCATATTCTCATCCTGCTGCACTGATGTTGTCAGAAATTGGTATACCTTGATCCTATGCTAGTCTAATAGTTCTTAGACTGCCTATATGCTACATCTGTGAGCTGAATTAACCATCTTCCAGGTCATAATTTATAACCTTAAATAAAACTCAGTGTAACAGTAATCCCTGCAGTAAGCCACTGGCCAGGTCTCTACAGGCTAACACATCATCATTTATCATTAAGCTTTGTTTACTGTATTTGCTCGCCCCTCATTGTTACCATAAAAATCCTATAGTTCAGACACTAGCTGTCAGTAATCAGAGTTAAGACATTTACCTCATTGCTGGTCAGTTCAGTACCTTCATGTTCTTCCTGGAAATGGTTGCCAAAAGAAAAGGTTAAGAGTTGTGCAGTAATAAGGTCATAAGATTCATAAGGACAGCAATACAAGGGAGAGGAAAACAATAGCAAGGGCAGCTGGGAGATCTGAAATAGTAGACGTTTGCTTGAAAGAATAACATCAGTGTCAATGACATCAAGAGGAAATGGGAACAGTTATGAAAAAAGCAGATCATTAGAAGAAAAGGAAGTGCTGGGCATGGAAAGAATCCAGTATCATGCCCAATTAAACTTGTATTACACATCTAGTCAAGTCACCTCTTCAGAGGTTAAAAAGAAAATTGGTTTGATATCTGTATTTCACATCTGACATTATATTTTAGCTAAAATAAAAAAAACTAAAAGAAGGATGCAGAAAATCTCTTGTATTACTTGATTGTTTTATAGGTTCTGATTTACAGAGGTCCAGTGGATCTCAAATGGAAGAGGACTACTCTATGTTACTGCAGGCCTGAGCTGGGGACGTTATTGCTTAATATAGGTAATTTAATATTGTGAACTACATTAAAGATATCTTGAGACAGTTTTTTAAGGAGAATTTTGTGTAATAACATTTATCAATGTATTCTGCAATATTAAAGAAGAGGCATATTTTGAATTATTAAGCTATATTTCTCTTTTGAGATGTAAATCAAGTGAAGTTTCAGTTCAAATAAATCTCCAAAACCTCTAAGGGCTTCTCTCCTCCTCCTGTACTTCTCCCAATTCAATTGCATTCTTGATTACCCTCCTAAATCTATTAATTTATGCTGATTGTTAAATATCCTCTCCCCATTTCCACTAACTACATCATTATCAGCCTTACCGCAGCAGGATCTGTCCTTTACTGTGCTCTCATATTACCATCCCTCCTCTCTTCTGACCACTGACCTTCACCTTCTCCACAAGTCCTCTGTCTTTTCTACTGTCAAAACCTCCTTCACTGTTTATTTTTACCTGATCTGATTTTGACTGGATTTTACTAAACATCTGCTAGGTGTCAGGTGATGAACAGTAAACCTGAAGATTTCATGTTAATGAACCTTCAAAAGTTCTTTAGTCCTTTGAAAGTGTATTCTGTGGTGATGATGTGAGAGTGAGAATGGTTGTTTGGTCTTTTTTATTTTTCAATTTTTGTATATGGCTTTATATAGAATTTGGAATAAAAAATGTTAGGGGAAAATGTGATCAATTTTCTAAGGTAAAGAAGTGAAAGCACAAGGTCTTTCACTTAATTGAACACATTTTTATTATTTTATCTTCTTTCATTTTTTTGTCTTTTCTCTTCTTTTTCCCATGTGCACTCAGTTTTTCCACACCTTTTTTTTTTTTTTTTTATTTTTCCCCTGCCACAGAAAATATGAATGAAGTGATGTATCACTTTTTGGTAGGCTACGAGGCAAGGAATCCAGATCTTATCAGGTAAGTGCATTGCACTACTCCCAGAATTGAACAGCAGAGTTTTTCCATGAAGCAAAGGGATTTTGGGTTATCTCTGTGGGATGTGGTGATCAGCTTTCTCTTCCAAATAACCATCTGAAGCTTTAACTATTCTTGAAAATTTAAGGATTATTTTGTTTAGGAATAAAAATGTAGAACAGATGTTTGGGGTTTTTCTGCTTCCTTTTTTTTCTGTCTCTGGACATAAAACAGAGGAGCAACTGAGATTTCTGTATACGCAGGGCAGCACAAAATCAATATGAACCCCAAACTAGCAGGATGTTGGATATATGTGCAACAGGCTGGTATGACCAAGCAGAGTCCTGCTTCCTCCCAGCTCTCAGGGTTGGAGTAAGGAGCTGGATGGTGCAGGAAAGCGTAGGGAGCAGTTGTGCCACCCTTACAACAAGAATGGAAAAGAAAGAGCTTTTCTCAGCCTCTTCACCTCAATGAGAATGGGCAGCAGTTTTGCTTTATATTTTTTAGGCTCTTACCACTGCATAAGAGTCCCTTTGCCCCCCTTTCTGCTTAAATCAAGAAGCCAGGCAAAGGTCACCAGTTTTATGAACTGTATAATGTTAAGAAGGCAATCCTCTCAGGTGAAAGGAAAAAAAAGATTGAAAGTGAACAGGTGAAAATAATCAAGATTTAAATCCTCTCTTAATATGGCAAATTCTGTGGGTCAAGTTAGTGCAGCACTGAAATGGGCAGGAATGGAAGCTCACATTTCCCCAGGGTGTGACTAATGCAACTCTAAAACAACACACATAATCCCAAGCTATTAAAGCACTCATAAAAGAACACTCCTCAAGTATATTAATACTGTGTGAAGTGTGTGCCTGCTTTATGGGATGCTGTTTCTTAGTCAGACTGCCCCAGTGCGGAATATCCTGGTGCTAATGCACCACTCTCTTTTTCTCTGTTTTGCTGTTCAAGTTTACTAACATTAGTGGATTATCCCCTAGCATTTCTAGATGTATGGGACTATATTATATTCAGTTGATTTTTTTCCCTCGCAATAGTGGAAAAGGCTATCTGAGTGCTCCTTATTTAAGACATCTAAGTGCTGGCAGTTCAGCAATGTACTGCACTTTACAAAAGTTTGTGGCAGGAATTTCTGGTAGTTTTCTATTTCTAGACAGGTAGGCAATATTTGATTGCCATGGTATTTGATAGCATCATGTAGTTACCAGTGATATTTGCTTTTGACCCATGCATTAATGTTCCAGGTTTTTCTTTCAGGTAGAGTGGAGCTGTGTCTTTAAATTAAACAGAATTGGCAGTGTGTGCATTAAATACAAACAGCAGTCTTTCATGTTAGAACTGAAAGAAAGAGCACAGGTTGGTGGGAATTTTGTGTATCAAGAAAAAAAAAACAAACAACAAAACAAAGCCTGGCCTTACTGTATAAAATTCCACTTCAAAAAAGAAAACCCAGAAAGTGAGTAGTTTTTTTACAATCAAGCGGAAAGTCAAAGAGACTCTTGAACTTTTCCTGTTTTTGTTGTGTCTAATGTCCAGCAATTGGTTAAGACTAATAGCCATTTTCTCAGGGTTACATTAATACTTCAAAGAATTTGACCAAACCACAACTGGGGTTTCTTTTTGAAAATGTTGATGGCAAGTTTGATTAAAACCTTTTATTCCCATAAATAACTTGTGCAGTTAAATAACCCTTTTATTTTAGACTTGTTTAATTTATTAAAGTCTCATCTCATCCATTTGCTTAGTGAAGCCATTACTTTGCAAACATTTGATAGAAGAAGGAGTCTGAGGTGCTTAAATGCAAATAAATATCTGGAGAATTTAAACCTTTACATCTACTTAAGAACAAACTATTATTTTTGAGTTGAACATTTGCAAGAAGTTTAAAGGAAGACAGGATTCTTCTATCTTGGTCTATAATATTTCTGTGTAACTACTGGAGCTGGAGATTATTCTTGTATAATGAATGATACATACTCCTGGCACGATGTCTTCTCTGGGGAAGACTGAGGTTTTTAGCCGTGCCTCCAGACTTCCTATTCATACTCTAGCTCCTAACTGCCTTAATATATAAATATGAGACTCCAGTACTCATCAAGGCATTAAGTTCTGTCTTCTAGCAGATGAATTGTGGACTGTGACAGAAATGATTTTGAAAAATGTCTGTAAAATTGAATACCACAGTAATAAATCATTCTATTTCTTATAATTTGCATTATTCCAAAAGCACTGGGAGACAGAAAACCACCTGATCATTTTAGCAGAAAATTTCTTTGCCATGCAGAGTTTTACAACAAACAAAATATGTCTCTCATCAATAGTTTATCTCCATACCAGCAGGTTTCATGTGGATTGTCTACCTGCACCACTCAAACAGGGTTGCTCTAAGTTCATGAAGTTAGCCCTGCATTCTCCACCTGCTCATTCCCTCCTTTACACCCTCCCTTCTTTAAGGAAGAACATTAGGAACTTGCCTATGTGAAAACCAGTATGGAAGGAAGGAAGGAAGGAAGGAAGGAAGGAAGGAAGGAAGGAAGGAAGGAAGGAAGGAAGGAGGGAAGGAATGAAGGAGGGAAGGAAGGAAGGAAGGAAGGAAGGAAGGAAGGAAGGAAGGAAGGAAGGAAGGAAGGAAGGAGGGAAGGAGGGAAGGAAGGAAGGAAGGAAGGGAGGAAGGAAGGAAGGAAGGAAGGAAGGTAGGTTAATTTAGCCTATGACTTAATGGCTGTCTGAATAAACATGGTGTTGCCACAAGGAATAAAACTGTGGGATGAGAAGTTGTGACTGCAGTGATGGGAAGAGGGGACTACTTAATTTGGTGGAAATGCTGGTTGAAAATGGTACTTGAATTACAATGTAGCTTTATTCCAGATTGAGTATTGGCTATCCTCCCACAGTCACTGCAAATCTGGCATAATAAAGCCCTGTATAAACATATGCTAGCTAATTTAACAGAAGTGTGTTCATGTATCTACTCCTGACCTAGGCCAACTTAAACAGTATGTGACCTGGCAATGCACAGGTCTGGTACAGGTGGTTTTGCAGCCTCAGACTTTTTTTGCAACCACTGTGCTGAGAGATCAGGAGCTACAGCTGTCCACCTGGCAGTGACCTCTGTTTCACACACTGCATTCATTGGACATTGGATGAGCTAAGCATCCAGCCTGCAGTTCAGTCTATGCATCTCATGCTGTTGCTTTAGAGCCTTCTTGATTCAGGCAGTGTGTTAATGACACCTGATACACATGTTCAGTACAGAACATAGATATTCAAGTTCAGTTTGCTTGTGCAAATACTGGCCACAGTATCATCTTCAGAAAGATCTTTTTGATTTCATGACAAAACTGAAACACTATGTAACTGTTTTAATTTCAAATTCCAATTCATTGAAGATGTTGACTATTTAAGTATTTGAGGAAGTTATAGAAAGAGAAATATACAAGCAAAATATGAATCTCCATATAATAATAGAGCTGCCAGAATGATTTTCTAGACATACCTTTCACTCTGATTAGTTATCTTTTTCATTTTTGTGCCACTACAAGATTTCTGCAATGCTGAGGAAAAAGCCCAGCTTATCTGAACTACAAGCACCTTAGTTAGATCCCTTATAGCTTATAAAATGGACATAAATGTATGTCCAGTGGCAAATAGCTTTGGGATGTTTAAATTACGTTTGCTGCTTGAATTTAAATACATTCTAGTGACCTAGAACTCTGCTGACCTCTGGAGAGAAAATACCTCTGTCTGAATACACCTTATTTCCAATATTGTGAACAATCACTTTGCTGTTTCTTACAATTTTGCTTTCACCATATTGCTTTACTTTGATTTCCTCCTATTTTTCATCCTGACATACACACACACTAATGGTTGTTAATATCCTTGCTAGAAACTGAGTCCTGGTTGCATTGCTCTTCAGGTAATAGCTAGGGGTAAGCAGGCATGGGACCATAAAAATACAATCTTTAATCTTAAGGACTTCCTGTTCAGGAAGGGCTAAGTGCAGACCAAATGGCACCAAGCAAACAATGTGACCTGCACTGACTTTTAATGTGAATAAACAATCTGATTAAGAGTTATTCACTGCTAGATATTCTCAGCAATTCTGATAGAAAAATAATAGCTCTGCTGATACTGAAATTTCAGTTGTTTCCACTAGAATCAAATAAGCCTTGCTCACTGGGGAGTTAGACTGTTGGATTTCCTTTCCTCAGCTAAAGAAACAGAATAGTACCTTTCCACTCCCTAATACCTGCATCTCCTGACCTCTCTTGCTTTCACAGTTAGAGGCATGCATTTAGCAGCATGTTGCTTTCTGGCTGTATTATTAGATTTACTCACAGAATCAGAATACTGCAGAAGCCACCATTGGAAGCCCCTTCTTTGGAAGCCCCTCTTCTACATGTCACATCTGAAGAATTGGATCTTTAAGCTTAACGACATATGTTTTAAAATCACTGAAATTTACCACATATAAGGATAGGTGTTTTGTCTGGAAATTGGCTGAAGTCAAGTTAGTGCTGGTTCCCAATGCTCTGTTGACATGGTGAGCACCAGGCTTCATGCCAGGGGAAAGCTGGTTTGAGCAGCATGGAGAGAAATCTCTACTTTCTTCCTGAATAATGTACAGATTACCTTAATCTCTGCTACTGAAAGTGTAAATTCCATTTCTATGACTATTGTATTTTGGGGTTTTTGTATCTAGGATTGCAAAGAAGGAAACAAAAAGTGGGCAAATCTTAATCACAACACAAAATTCATGCCTTACTGAAAGTTAAGGATAGGTAGAAAGGTCAAAAAAGAATTTTATCTCATAATTTAATTTTGTAGAGCTGAGATTTTTTTTCCACTCAACTGCTGGTTAACCCATTGGTTAAAATATTAATTTGCTTGATATTAGGTTAAAACATTCAAATACTGTTTTATTATTCATATTGTCAGTGATAACAAGATTTCATATTTGAAATAGAATTTCTCTTCCCTTTTTACCTGGAGTCTCTCCTGACAATGTGACGTGTCATGGAGAGATGGTGTAACTATATTTTTTGATACAGGTTACTCAAATCCACACCCTCCCCCCCATTCCTCTCTTCCTCCTCCTTCTCCTCCCCTCCCCCCCCCCCTTTTATTTGTAAATTACATGGTTTGCCAGTTCTAAACTTGGACTACAGAATTTCTGATATTCTTCTGTGCAAGTGTTATGCCAGCATTATTCCTCTAGCTATCTTGCCATCTCTCAGGCTACAAAATACATAACTAGGATGAACTATTACAGCACTTCCCTGTCTCTAATGGATTTCATTAAAAAATAAAATCAGCTAGTTTTCAACAGGCAAAAAACCCCACAACAACCCCCTCGAGAAAGTAAGCAGCAAAACCCTCAGAACTAAAGTTAGGCAGAAGTCATTAAGGCTGCTGCAGCTTTAGCACCAATTTGCAGGTGTACTGCAGGTATGGTTTTGGTCATTCAGGGCTGTACACACACCTTTGAAAGAAGGACTGGACTCACAGTTGCTTTAAATTCCTTTGACTTTTATGGGATTAGATTGAACCTAATCTCTATATAAATATTTTCCCAAATCTCACTGCTCTCAGCGACTCCATTGTGGAGAATTGAGCTCCATATTATTTGACTTTCTTTATTTTTGGTTTGGTTTGGTTTGGTTTGGTTTGGTTTTTTTTTTGAAAGTTCTAAACCTGAATACTCTCAGGTAAATACACAGCCCATATGTACTCTAGTCTTAGTGGAAACAGATAGTTTCTTAGACTTAAGTAGAATCTGTGATTTTACATTTCATGGGTTTTAAATATTGTCAGGCTTACTATATGCTTTCAAATCTGATTAATATCTCAATGAGGTGGAAGGATAATAGTAGAGAAAAGGATGAGAAGTGCCTAGCAGCTTTCAAAATTAAGTTTCCACTACTGTTATTTAAGGTATTATTTTTATGTGCATTTAATGTTAGACAAAATCAGCTTCTTACTAAAATAGACTGTCGTCGTTCAAGTGTCCCCTGATACATTGAAATCAGCTTCCTCTAAATCTGAGAAAGCCAAGCCTACACTTGTTAGAAAACAGTAAAGCTGTGTGTTTTCTTGCGGTAGGTTTCTTTGTTTGGGTTTGGTGGTTTGTGTGTTTTTTTTTTTTTTTTTTTTTATTTGTTTGTTTTTTGGTTTGTTTGGGGTTTGGGGGTTTTTTTCATTTTCTTTCTTTCTTTCTTTCTTTCTTTCTTTCTTTCTTTCTTTCTTTCTTTCTTTCTTTCTTTCTTTCTTTCTCTCTCTCTCTCTTTCTTTCTTTCTTTCTTTCTTTCTTTCTTTCTTTCTTTCTTTCTCTCTTTCTTTCTTTCTTTCTTTCTTTTTCTTCCTTCCTTCCTTCCTTCCTTCTTTCCTTCCTTCCTTCCTTCCTTCCTTCCTTCCTTCCTTCCTTCCTTCCTTCCTTCCTTCCTTCCTTCCTTCCTTCCTTCCTTCCTTCCTTCCTTCCTTCCTTCCTTCCTTCCTTCCTTCCTTCCTTCCTTCCTCTAGATACCTTGCTGTAAACAAGAGGTATCTGTAATGCCTCTGATTTGGGAACAAGCATCACAGAGCAGAAAAGATTTGTTCAAACTTAACAATATACGTGGTAGTTTTAAAACTTTGAAATTAACTCAGCGGATAAGTTTTATTTCATGTAACCAGAGGTAGCCTCTGCCATGCAAACCGCTGTCCTGATACTTTAGAGAAACAGGAAGCAATTTTCACAGCTCATTCACACAACCAATGAAATGTGAAATAGGTTGCATGGTTAGGTGAGAATCCTGGACGTTTCCTCTATCTCTGGGTAAGGCAATCTTATTCCCAGGGCATTAGGGTAAGGAGATAAAGACAGAGCAAAAGGTATTTATTAAAACCAATGTTACTGCCTGAATAATAGAGGAAAAACGAAGGACTACCCAATGCTTTATGTTCTTATTTGCATCCAAGAAGTATTACCGAACATCTGTATGGATGAACAAAAAACCCCAATTGTTTTGTTTCATCCAGACTCCAAACAGTAGTTTGATGTAAAATCAGTGGATATGTATATAGCACAGCAGATTATAACAGTTATCACATTCTGTGCAGGAGAGGCTGTCAGAAAACTATAAATCTTCATGCAAAAGCAGAGATTGTTGCTAGTGCTACTATAATATACGAATAAGCTGCTAAGGTGGAAAAATACATCTCTCCTCATCAGAATTTTGTTGACTTAAATGAAGCAATCTGAACCATGCACAGAATGATCATAGGATGAAAGCTAATTAAATTTTTTAAATTGTTTTCCCCTGCCCTTATAGTCAATTTGGTTGACACTTTATAGTTAAGCCAGTCCATTTGTTTCTTAAGAGTGAAGTTCCCACAGCAAAAAAAGTACAACACAATAGTCTGTGCTGGAGTCTTGTGGGCAAGTGCAGTGAGCATGGAGAAGCTCTGATGAGTCTATTGAAAAAGCAGCTGTTTCTGACTTCACTTCTGACCTGATAGCGCACTCCAGTATAGATGTGTTCAGCACCCTTTCACTCTTTACTTGGTGCTGCTTGCCATTCAGTGGGACAGAATAAAGATCTTTACACTGGTTTAAAATTACTTCAAGAAGCAGATGCAGCAATTACCTTTAAAAGCAATAGCTAGATGGGTCCTGAATGGTGGCCTGTTTTTATTACTGCTGTCTGCCCAGGGAGCATGCTTTCATTGCTAGCAACCAGTGTTAGATCTTCAATAGCAGTTGATAATTTTTGCTTCAGGCTTTTGTGTGTCCATATGGCCACATGTGGGGAATGCAAAGATGTATTTGGTTTGCATGGCAAGGTTTTTTTTTTGTGGGGGAGGGGGCCTACAGGGGTGGTTTCTGTGAGAAGCTGCTGGAAGCTTCCCCTATGTCCGACAAAGGCAATGCCAGCCTGTACTGTAGCCTATGGGAAGGACTCATATTGGAGGAGTTAATGAAGGACTGTCTCCCATGGGAGGGACCTCACGCTGGAGCAGGGTAAGAGTGTAAGGGGTTCTCCCTTTGCCTTGAGGAGGAAGGAGTGGCAGAGACAACATGTGATGAACTGACCACAACCGCCATTCCCCTTCCCCCTCTGCCACTGGATGGGAGGAGGTAGAGAAAATCAGGAGTGAAGGTGAACCTGGGAAGAAAGGGTGAGGGGGAGGTGTTTTTAAATTTTGGTTTTACTTCTCATTATCCCACTCTGATTTGATTTGTAATGCATTAAACTAATTTCTCTGATTTGAGTCTGGTTTGCCCATGTGGGTAACTGGGGACTGATCTGTCTCTGTCCTTATCTTGACCCATGAGCTTTCCATCATATTTTCTCTCCTCTGTCCAGCTGAGGAGGGGAGTGACAGAGTGGCTTTGCTGGGCACCTGGCATCCATTCAGGGTCAACTAATCACAGTCCTTTTTGTCATCCAGTGTGGCGCATTCATATTGTCTTCTGGAGAAACTGCTATGTGTATGGAGGCCCTACTTCTTGGGAAGTGGGCGGACATTTCCTGCTGATGGGAAGTAGAGGAGAAATATTTTGGTTTCCTTTGCATCTGTGTGTGGCATTTGTTTTGCATTATTAACCTGTCTTTTTCTTGACCCCACAAAGTCTTTTTCCATTTTAATTTCTCCCCCTCCTGGCCTGCTGAGGAGCTGGGTTATAGGGCAGCTTGGTGGGCACATAGTGTCCAGCCAAGATTAACCTGCCACAAAAGAAGTACAAATTTTACTACCGGATTAGCATTTCTTGTCTTGCCTTCAAATTTTACATTATAGTGCCTTGTATGCATATCACAAAAGGAGGAAGCAATGTGACTCTATGATAAATGATAGGCAAAGAGGAGGAATGCTTCCAATCTAATACTGCATCTCTGGACTCAAAATTATTAACATGGTAATTACAGAAGGTATGTACAATTGCTGACACAGATGGCTTGGGAAATAATGTGTACTTACCAGAGTATAAAATGTTCCCAAAGAGTTATACTAAGGGTGGTGCAGATTTCTTCACTTATTAAATTTGTAATGTACAATTGGTAGAGCTCAAAATGACAGGGTTAGAAAAATAGGACAGGTATTAATAAGTGTACAACCTTTTTCTTTTTGCAGTATAGCAATTACAGTCTTTTGGGTTCTCAGGTATTTGCTGAAGATACAGCCTACTCATCTTAATTGATGATTTCTTTTCAAAGATTTCATAGGTAAAAAATTGCCATGCTCATGATCTGTTTTTCAGACTCAAACATTTTGACTGTTAGTTTTGCAAGTGGCAATGAGCAACCAAGGACTGAAAAATTCAGGACTACTGATAGTAAATACAGAATTCTGTGGCAATTGAGATCCACGTATTTTCTTTAATTTAAGTGAGATTTCTCAGATATATCAAAGGCGGGGTTGCGCTGTACTGTAATTAGCTCTGTCAATGGTTATTGATGAGAACAATGATATATATTATTTATTTTAATATGAAAGTTTGGGGGGGGTTATAGAGTTTTTGTGTGGAAGACAGTTGTTGAATTTTTGCAAACTAAACTCTGACTTTTATTCTGACTAATCTTACAAACTGCAAGTCATAAAATACCTACACCAAAGAACTGAACATCGTACCAATTTTATTGTTTTCCTTACTCTCAGCTGCAAATCTAAAAGTAGTGATGTATGATGTAGTGATCAGTAAACAGCAACTAGATATTACTAATGTCCTATTTATCAGTGTAGAAACAATAATGACAATTTAGTATTTGTCAAAATACATTACATTTTGTATATTCAAACTGGCCATAGGGATAGCATTATGTTGAGTTACCTGTGACCGTGAAAGATATCCATCCATACCCAGAAAAACATATTTTGCTTTCTGCAAATAGTAGTTTTGGGAATGAACTCTCAGAAAATATTTACTGAGGAACAGATGGGATCTCCACAGTTACATGCCATAGCTTTATATATATACTACCCAAACTGTAGATAACTTTACTCCTTCAGAAGTGCCGTTCCTTGAATTGAAATCTTTAATCACCACAGTCTGGTGAAACAGTGGTGAAAGGAATTACTGGGAACAAGGTGTGAAGACTCAGATACTGTAAAGCTGTTGGACGAAGAGAAACTTGTGGAGTGTACTTTTCCATGCAGGAGTGTAATATGAATTTGAGTCTGAATCAAGTTATCTTTGCAAATAACCCACAGTTTCTAGATGTTAAAATACAATAATTGATTTTGCAGTGTGGGGGAAAACAAATAACTTAATAGTGGTCCACGTATTGCATGCCCAGCAAAACATCCTTGTTTCTAAACTGGACATAAATTTAAGGATTGACCACTCGGTGGATAAAGAATTGGCTGGATGGCTGCACACAGAGAGTTGCAGTCAACAGATCAAAGTCCAAATGGAAACCTGTAACAAGTGGTGTCCTTCAGAGGTCGGTGTTGGGACTGATATTGTTCAACATCATTGTCCGCGACATGGACAGTGGGACTGAGTGGGCCCTCAACAAGTTTTCTGATGACAACAAATTGCATGGTTTGGTGGATAAGCTGGAGGGAAGGAATGTCATCCAGAGGGACCTTGACACACTTGAAAAGTGGGCCAATGCCAACCTCATGAAGTTCAACCAAGCCAAGTGCAAGGTCCTACACCTGGATCAGCGCAATTCCAGGCATAGCTACAGGTTGGTCAGAGAAGTGATTCAGAGCAGCCCTGCGGAGAAGGACTTGGGGGTGTTGGTTGATGAGAAAATGAACATGAGCTTCAGTGTGTACTCATTGCCCAGAAAGCCAACTGTATCCTGGGCTGTACCAAAAGAAGCATGACCAGCAAGTCAAAGGAGGTGATCCTGCCCTTTGCCATGGTGAAAACCTGCTTGGAGTACTGTGTATAGTTCTGGTGTCCTCAACATAAAAAGGACATGGAACTGTTGGAACAAGTCCAGAGGAGGGCCACAAGGATGATCAGGGGACTGGAGCACCACCTGTATGAAGACAGGCTGAGAAAGTTGGGGTTGTTCAGCCTGGAGAAGAGAAGGCTGCATGGAGATCTCATAGCAGCCTTGCAGTGTCTGAAGGGGACCTATAAGGATGCTAGGGAGGGACTCTTCATTAGGAACTGTAGCAACAGGACAAGGGGCAATGGATTTATACTTAAACAGTGGAAATTTAGATTAGATATAAGGAAGAAGTTCTTTACTGTGAGGGGAGTGAGGCACTGGAAGAGGTTGCCCAAAGAAGTGGTAAATCTCTATCCCTGGCAATGTTCAAGGACAGGTTGGACAGAGCCTTGGATTTAGTGTGAGGCATCCCTGCCCATGGTAGGGGGGCTGGAACTAGATGATCTTAAGGTCCTTTCCAGACCAAACCATTCTATGATTCTGTGATTCTTTGTATTTAAAGAGACTGAACTGGAAACACCAGTCTGTGTTCTTCTCCAGTGTTGATCATATCCCAAAGAAGACATAAGATTTTAGACCAATGACTGCTTTTTTGTACATCTTTGAATTATATGTGTCCAGAGATATTTGGACTAGGCTGATCTGAAGCAAATCCCCCAAGTAGATGGAATGGCTTCAGCAACAATAGGCTTGAACTACCGATACTTTTTTATTGCATCGAGTTGATAACTAAGAGACATACTTTTAATCAACATTAAATCAGCATTAAATTTACAGTGCTAATATTTTATAGAGTCACAGAAAGGTATGTGAAGAGTGAGGGAACATCTAAGGTTTCAATGGCTTGGTGTTGCAGTATTGCCTTTCAGTTTCTAAGAGTTAAATTTCAAAATACTTTTCACCTGTAAGTTTCTAAGATTTTGTATTTTTTAAGATCTGATGCTAGGCAGTAAGCTTTCTCCAGTTTATTTGGTTTGATGTGTAACTTTGTTTTGTAATAAAAGACTGCACTTGGGCTCTGAGTCTAAATGACTGCTTTTGAAAGAGAGGAGGTTGGAAGTGGGTAAAAACTTGAATTATAATTTACTTATAATAAAATAAAGAAGAAATTAGTGATAATGCCAAATTTTCAGTGTTTTGAAAATCAGGATCCTCTTGCTTAGCTAGTAGATGTTGGTGAGAGCTGATTGTTTTTAATGAAGCTGTATTTATTTAACCTGCTAGAGGTCTGGTCTGTTTTTGTTTTTTTGTTTTTTTTTTCTTGTATTGTAATAATGTCTGCTGGCTCAAGCAAGTGCCAGTTGTGTGAGAACAGCTCAAAACAATTGGTTATATAATGTTCCTGCCTTAAAAATCTGTACGTCTAGATAAGCAAGAAAGATTTCAAAAGTACAAAACCCAAGCATCTGGATTTTACACCCACTAGAGTACAGGCTGTGACTTTGCTAAGAAAATTAAATTCCCATCATAAAAAAGTAATTTTGGAAACTAATGAATCAGGGTTTTTTTTTTTCTTGGAGGTTGCTTTCAGTGGCATATTAATTTCTCTGTAACATGCAACTCCACTTCTTTCCTCTCAGAAAATACATTGGCAAGAAGACCCTTTCTTCTCCTGTGGAGTTTGATTGACAGGGCGTTGCCAAGGAGGGGAAAATGATTTTCAAAGTCTGACCGAAGAAAAAACATTTCTTGTGCTCTCACTAGACTTCTGTTACTCCAGGTGCTACAGGAAAAACAAATTAACTCAACTGCTCTGGTTCTTAATAAGAGTATTATTAAGATCCCGAAGCATTGTTGATACTGCTCTTCGAAACAGACCAAGGAACTCCATTCATTTATTGATGCACTCTCCGTGAAGGGATTATGTTTCACTTTGTTTGAAGGACCTGAGAGCCCTTATTATTTTTGTTTGCAGAAACACTGTGGTGCACATGAAAGAGACAGAGGAAAAAAACCTTTTTTTTTGGTTGGGGGGAGAATGGCTGGCAGTTGATTGCCTCTTTTTTTCTTTCTTTTCCATTTGAAAAAGCTTCTTGGATGATTGATTTCTGATTTAGATTACCACATCCTCCCTGTTGTTCCCTGTTCTGTTTACTGAAATTTTCTACCTGCCTTGTTCTGCTGACATTCAGGATATTGATAAGGTTAAAGATAATGACTGAGCTGCTTTAGTGTCCAGGTAAAACTAAAAGTTTAGCTTATTCTGATAAAGTCTTTCCTCCCTTCCATCCAGTAAAGACAAAAATTTACTTAGGGTGATAAAAAAGAAAAGCAAATACAAAAAATATGAAATAAAAAGAAAACCTCTCTCTTTTAGATTACCTTTCTCTGCAGCTGCCGTAAGTCCTTGCACAACAATACTTATCATGGACAGCAAATGCAGCAGTTGGTGGGAAGACCATGTGTTTTTATGAGGCATCCCATGCTCAGAGCAGAAAACCCTCAAACTAGCCATCACATTTGTCTCTTCTCCGCAAGCAAATATGCAGCTTCTAGGGGGCAGCAACTATGGGCAGCAACTGTGCCCAGGTCATGCAGCCCTGCAGAGGCTACTCAGGAAGCCGACCTTCTCAGCAGTCGAATACCATGTGAAATCTTTCGGAAAGGGGTGAGGAAAGGCTCACAAGAGGTTTATGGGATCTCAGAGACTACAGTAATTCTCCAGTTAGGGCTCGCTGTGCTTTCAGGAAGCCTGGTTGAGTTACTAAGCCTAAAAAATTGTCTTTTCCATATATCTGTATGTCTGTGTCATAATTTTTCATCCCATTTTGAAAGTAACCAAACAGAATCATAGAATCATATAATAGTTAGGGTTGGAAAGGACCTTAAGATCATCTAGTTCCAACCCCCCAGCCATGGGCAGGGACACCTCACACTAAACCATGTCACACTAAACCACCCAAGGCCTCATCCAACCTGGCCTTGAACACCGCCAAGGATGGAGAACTCACAACCTCCCTGGGCAACCCATTCCAGTGCCTCACCACCCTAACAGTAAAGAATTTCTTCCTTGTATCCAATCTAAACTTCCCTTGTTTAAGTTTGAATCCTTGTCCTGTCACTACAGTCCCTGATGAATAGTCCATCCCCAGCATCCTTGTAGACCCCCTTCAGATCCTGGAAGGCTGCTATGAGGTCTCCAGGCAGCCTTCTCTTCTCCAGGCTGAACAGCCCCAACTTTCTCAGCCTCTCTTCATACGGGAGGTGCTCCACTCCCCTGATCATCCTTGTGGCCTTCCTCTGCACTTGTTCCAACAGTTCCATGTCCTTTTTATGTTGAGGACACCAGAACTGCACACAATACTCCAAGTGAGGTCTCACGAAAGCAGAATATTTCTGCCTAATCCCATTCTCTGCACTTAAGACTTGAAAAATACAAATTATGGCCTCCATTTATTTGGGATTGTCAGAAAACTACTATTATAAGGGCAATATTTTTCACACTAGGACT
Organism: Psittacula echo; assembly: GCF_963264785.1. Taxonomy (NCBI): domain Eukaryota; kingdom Metazoa; phylum Chordata; class Aves; order Psittaciformes; family Psittacidae; genus Psittacula; species Psittacula echo. Next base: position 68,332,347 of record NC_137736.1, on the reverse strand, counting down.
GCTGAAGTGCAGTAGTTCAACTCATCTTTCTTATACGTAGTTTAAATTGTAATTGCTCTTGTGCTTTCACTTATCCTGCCTTCTTTCTCAGTGTGAGTCAGCCCTTGACAAACAGTTAATGACAGCTGAGCAGGATTTAACATAACTGGAGAATGGCATGAGTTGCAAAAGAAATCATAACCTTTGCACTGTTCCACCTTTGTGTCTGGCAGAAAGGGAGATTTACATTTTCGCTGCATGCCAGCAAAAGCTACATGCTGCTGACAACTAGAGAAGGCCAGGATGCTCCTGTATCCCCGCTGCATGTCCCTTTCAAATGCACCCAACAGCTACATCTAGCTGTGGATACCTCTATGGATATCTGCATGCTTAACTTTCTTTATGGTATAATTTACCTCTGCGCACAAAACCACCCACAAGCATGTTACTTATTTGCACAGTAAAGCAGATCCTTATACCTTGATATGTAAAGGAGATATTAATTTTGTCAGTTTTACCAGATCCCCTGAAAAAGTGAGGTGGTGGTGTGAATTTTGCAGTCTCTATCACATATCTATAGTGACAAATCAAACCAGAAAAGAATACATTTTCTTTCCTAAGGAAATTGCAGTAATTTGACACAACTTCTAAGACTTTACTGAAAAATGGAAACACCATTGGTTTTTGTGTATTCCACTTTATTAATATACAAAATAAAGCCATTAAAATATTTCTCAGCCTGATTTTTTAATTTATTTACTGTAAAATAGTAAAGAGTAAAAGCTATTTTTACAGACATAGTTTCATAGATTATGATAGCTTTCTTCTGGATTTACAGAGGGTAATATTTTATAGGGTCATGACTTTTACTGTAAAGAATATATTTGCATTTAAAGGAAGTCTTTACAGACAGCTATTAAGCTAAAGGTTATAGAGAAAAAAATAGTGACTGTTGCTTAAGCTATAATAGGACCACAGCAAAGGAAAAGCAAGAGGAAAGATATTTTTAGGCACTGAACTGCTGGCTTTCTTCCTGTGTCATGATTCCTGTTGCTCAGACATGATGTTTTAGACTGTATTACAAAGAGTTTTGAGGTTTTTTGCCTCCCAACTTTAAAGTTTTTGCAAGATAAGGTCAGCATATTCCTGCAGTTATCTATTTTGATAGCAGTGTAGAGAAAAAAAATAGTAAGATATGGAAACATTAAAACCCAGCTAAGATTTTGGAAGATTCTTATAAACATAAAAAGGTATAATTTGTTCTTCTTTATACTTGATGCAACTATAAATCCAAATGTGTGATGCTACCCTCAGTTTGGAGAGTGGAGGTTGTTTGGTGTCTTTAAAAGATAATAAGAATAATACAAAATATGTAACAGTGACAAAGTTTCTGCACTTCAGCTCAAGTTCTGCAGTGCTGGGTTTCCTTAGAAATATGTTGAAAGTTTCTAAGTATTTATTGATATCTCTTGGAATTTAGGGTATTTGAGCAAGCTCTGTCTTTTACATTTCTAGAAACCATTGTAAAGTGATACTGATTCAGAAGTGCTAACATTCTTCTTCAGTTCTTTATTCTTGATGGCAGCAAAAATATCAGGGAGACCTAAGGAAAATTAAAGAGAAAATAAGGATTTAAAAATAACACATGAAGTAGGGAACGTCTTTTATCTGAACATTATAATGAAAAATATCAACTCTCTCAGCTAGATGTCTGGATCAATCTAGTCTTCAAAGCTGTGAAAACCATCTTAGATCCTCTCATATCAACAGTACGAGGCTAATATGCGCCAGGTGAGAATCTTCTATGAAATACAAAAGAAAAACCCACTACAAAATTAAGTTTTCCCCAGAACAATGTGGTATAATAGACAAAACCCTTTGTTTGAATCATATGCTGACTTCTGATGAATAATATGCTGTGCAAATTAACTTCCATATTGATAAGCACTTAAAAGAAGGTTCTCATTACTTGAACAAGAATGAATCCTTTTTTGATCTATCTTTCTCTTTTTTCAAGACCAGCTGTGTTCAGACTTTAGTTGTCAGATATAATTCATTTGGTTTGGTTGGTATACTATACAGCAGAATTTAATATAACTGTAATTAAAGAAATACAATTTAATCACAGACTCTTTCATTATGAACAATTTGCCACCTAAGGGTTCCAGCTGATGCAGTTATCCATGTTTTTTTTACACACCCAGTATTGATCGTTTGTTGCATTAAGCTTAACTTTCATAGATTTGGTTTTGATATTTTTTTTCTTCATTAAGCCTTAGCACAAAGAAGGGATTCATTGCAAACACACAAAATAAAAAGGGGAAAAGCCCTATAAATTGTGACCATGTTATATAAATATCCAAATTTGCTTATTGAAAAAAGGGGCCATTATTTCTATTTTCTTTAGAAATAATTTTAGGCCTCTTGATTAAAGTCTTAGTGCAATCAGTTATTCATATGGAGAATTTTGTTTGTTAGTAAGGTGGTGCTTGATAAGCATGTGTAATCAGTCTGATGTTTTTTGCCTCAGATCCACTAAAGATTTAGCTGTGTTGTGCCCACTGACTTTGAGAACCACTGAATACCTTAAAGACAGGAATAGTCCAAAAGACAACTTTTGTAATGAAAGAGATATTATTACCCACAAAAAATATTCTATAACTAGTTATTATTTGTAGCATTTTTGTTAAGGGAAAAAACTCTTTTCTATAAAAAAAAACTGTAAGAAGGAAGTTTTGGGTAGAATATCATTCGTTTTCGATGGGCACTCAGAATATTTGGGTCTCCTGCAGAGGTTTAGTCCTCTGGGAAGAAAGTTTCGCAACTTTTTACATTGGGAAATAAAAAACCCAAATATTTTGCCTCTCATAACTCTTGTTAAAGACTATGCTGTATTTTAGCAGCAAAGTTAGTGTCTAATACTGATGCAGTGGTGGGAACACAGAGGAGATTCCTCTATATGTCAAAGCACGGCTGCAAAAGGAAAACAAGTCCTCTTCCTTTCACGTAGCAAGCAGTTTACAAATCAGTGAAAGGCGGCTGTGGCCATCGTATTTTCACCCTTTTTGCTGCAATGCTTTTTTTAAGCTGCACTTGGGAAAACAAGTTTGTAGGCTTCCTAACCTAGATGAAAGAAGGTAGTCTGACCCCATGCACAGAGGATGTGATAGAACAGCATAAACCAACACCTGAGTAATGGATAAGACTTGGAAAAAGTCTTCTTGCATTTCGCATTTAAAGCCAGTAAAGTGCACTGTCAAAGAGCTGGGTTAGATGGATCACTAGTTTAATCCAGAAACTTCCAAATAGCTTGTACTCTGACTCTAACATAGTAGCTTGTAACATCTGCTCTGGCAAATTCACCTACTGATGGCATAGCATAGAACCTGTACATCCTTGCAAATTACTTCTGTTATAAAGACTTTTAAGACTAAATAAGATTGATAACTAGCATGAGTCACAACAAAGTAACAAACTGTGTGTCTAAAAATTATTTTCCAAATATATATCTTATGGCAATTGTTATACGGATGTCTGATGAGTATTTCTGTGAGGATGAGAGAACTTGTAAACACAGTGAAAAAACCTAAAAGGCAGAAAGTGGGAGAATTTGGATGTCTTTGGTCAGCAACTCAGACAGAACCAGGTCATCTGGGACCTAACACGAGGAAACTGTACTTGTAAAAAAGTAATTTTAAAGCTTTGGACTAAAGTCGTGCATAGCAAAATAGGAAAATTCTGTAGAGCTTTGCAAAATCTGAGGGATTCCTCACAAAATGAATCATGAAATAAAAAATCTTACCTCATCAATTTTTTAATTTCTAACCACTTTATGTCTGTAATCTTTACTCCAGTCTTTCAGGGAGGCTAGAAGGTGAAACTGAAGATGTAAAAATTACAATGCCTGTGTTATAGGGACATTTTTGACTCACAGTGCTCATTACATTTATGTCTATTTTTTTTTTTTTTTTTTATCCTGCTTTTGTCTGCCCAAAGGAGAAGCAGTAATCGGCCTGCTTTGTGACAACTGTACTCCAGACATTGCAATGGACCATTCAGTTACCAGCTATGTGCTCAGGGAAAGAAGAGTTCCTATGTGACAGATCTGAATGAACAGCCTACCCCTCCCCAGCTGTATCGTTGATGGGAGGTAGTAAGTGCTGTAGAATGTGCCTTTGCTGTCCAATACAGGCATAAATAACACAAGCAGCTCCTTAGCCACCCACCCAGCCAGCTCAAACGTCCTCTGATGGAAACTATATGATGAAAGAATTTCTGTAGGAAAAAATCGTCAATAGATGAATTTGATTCCTTTTAAAGGAACATATAAAAGAAGTCCACTCTTGGCCAAATGCAAGAAAAATTTGACTTCTCTCTTGAAGAGTTTATCTATTCATTTGATTGCCTCTTCTAAGTGAGCTGTAATTAGAGCTAGTCCTCTTCTAACCCTTGTGCTAATGAGGCTTTGCTCACTTCTATTAGTGACAATGCATTGTATTTTAATAAGGATCCCCTGGCCTGGCACGGCAGGGCCTGAAGATAAGGGGAAGGGGAGCAAAAGGAAGTGTAAAGAAGTGGGATCAGCAGGAGGTCCCCTTCTTGGCACTGGGCTCCACAGGAAGGCAATGGCTAACTTTGCCTTAGAACTGTCATTTGTATTAACTTCTAACCCATCACCTTCCCTGGTAGGCTAGCTTTACTCAATGAAGCGGGATAGATCCTTGGTTTGGCCTCTCTATCCCCTGTTTCAGCAAACTGAATACAACACAAAAAGTTCACAGGGGAAGCATTTGGGAGATGGTGTTAAGGATAGGGTCAAAAAGAGCTTTTAACTCATCTTAACATTACTGTCCTTTTCCATTTCAACTCTTATCTGCCCATCAAGGCTTTTGGTTTGCTCACTCATGCATTGCTAAAAAAAACCCCACAAAACACAATAAACCTCCAAATGGAAATTATGTTTTGAGATAGATATGCAACACTCTGGTCTGCACACTTGTTTGTGTGTTTTCTCTCTGTATGTTTTGTTGGTGTATTTTTCTGCTAATTGATTCCTTGTCAGATCAGAATTCTTTGACTGATTCCAAGCTTGTGTATGCTGATGCAAATTGGGGTAATTTCTTTGCCATTCAGTAAAGTTAGCAGGCAAAAGAGAATCAAGTCTTTTGTATCTTTTGTGTAACAGTCTTACATCTCAACCAGAAAAATCTTTTCTAACCAAGTCTTCGTAGAGATACTGGAGGCTGCTAGAATGTGACAGATAAACAGCTCCCTGAACGGCAGAAGGTAGAAAAGCATTATGCCTTTTTGCTAAGTTCCTATCGATAACTTCCAGAAGCCTGAAGTAGAATATATTTCTTACCATTAGCCCTTTCAGATGCTGCCTTGGGATCTTTCAGACCTCTAGGGACATGATTCTGCTCTGCCTCAAATTCCAGAAGATTGTTCGCATGTTGGTGAAGTGAATACGATACTTTACTGTTTTCACTCAGTCAGTTTGTTATCCACCTTTAATGCATATCTGTAAATGCCTTTACCAAAATATAAAGCATGAAGTAATCAAGCCAAAAGCCCTCCATGAAATACTGAGACATGTATCAGATGTTATTTAGCCCTTTAAATAACATGGCATTCTCAGTCAGTGTCCTTTCTGGTGGGACATACATTACTGACCACCTTCCTGAAGCAGATACAGTTTGGTGATGAAGGAGTTGAACAAAAGGCATGGCACCTATTTAGTCTACTGATATTGTAGACAAGTAGGATTTATAAAGATATGAGATATGAGTTTGTTTATGTTCCAACTCAAGTTCACACAAAGGTCGTTAGTTGAAAGAAAACTGGTATTTAAGTTTTGCCCCTACCTTGTGTGGACATGACAGGGACCAGGATGGCTCTAGGTAGCTTTATCACAGGCCTCCAAGGTATTCTAGTAAACTTTGTGAGTTCATCTACACAATGAACCTGCTTTGTCTGCCCTGGCATTGGTTGTGTCACCACAGAAACCTATGCTCACTTTAGAAACTGGGATGTTTTTTTGTGTCTGGATGGTTTCCCTACCCTAGGTATGATTTCAGATGGCTAGAACAAAGCTTCTTTAGTGACCAAGTAACTGGGTTGTCTTTCTAAATATCACGTGGCTGCCAGGATCAAAGGCTGTTGCAAAACATATTCCTTAAGATCAAGTGTGGTTTTAATCCTAGATTCTTTTCCTTGCCTGGCTGACTAGCAAGAAATTCAGGGCCTCCACCATTACCTAGCACAACCCTTTACTGTTGTCCCAGCATACTGTCCTTCCCTGAAGCACCAGCATGAGTCTTCCAAGAGGAGTTTCAGGGTTGGTATTAGTGTAGGGCATAAGAAAAAAGCAGACAATCTTGGGCTGGAGAATTTCCACAGGCACAAAATATGTCTTTTACTGGCTAATCAGAACATGTTGAGGTCTTTTGAACTTTTCCTGTTGTCAGTAGCCAGCTCACAGTCTTCCTTTTCCTTGGTTGTGCTAGTGACCTGTTGTGCCAGCGACCTGAAACTGGCAGTGTGTGTTCCCTGACTGGAAGGTGGGCATACTGCAGGATCGTAAATGCCTTAACAGAAGTGTTAGCATGTAACATAGACCTAATGTTGGTGTGCACAGCTCTCCTGTCTGTTCTGACACCTCCTCAATTCTCTTTCACGTTCTCCATCTCCATTCCTCTAGACATCACTAAGTCTATTCTGGAAAACAAACCATTGCACCTCTGGCCATACCATGACCATTTTTCCCATAGAATCCAGGTTCCATAAGGAATAGAGGGTGCAATGGATACTAGACAGATGGCAATGTCATGAAGGAGGTTTGAAGAGGAAGAGGGTAAAAAAATAAGAGAGAAAATGAGACAACAGATTGTACAACAAACTGTATTTTATCCATGGCTGTAACAGAAAACTCTTTTATGTCACTTGCATGTAAACAAAACAGCAGTATTTCATGTGGTTTGATTTTTTGTTGTTGTTTAATTGTCTGTAAGTTAATTTTTCTACTGTATCTAAGCCAGTTACACAGGAGTTAGAAGTAATCAGAAGTGGTAAAATATTATGGCTATGTAGTAGCAGTGAATCTATAATAATGCTGCAGTCTTCATGACTGTGGACTCTGTTTTTTACATCCTTGACCCTAGTGATTTTCCTTAACGTTCTCTTTGTCTTACAGCTGAGGAAGAGATAAGAATTTCCAAAAATATTTAGATGTTGGTCTAATGGCAGAACAAAGTTTAACTTGTTTAACTTCTTAGTGAAATTATCAGACCTCACTTAATCTGGCTCATTGGTCACATAGGTGTCTCTTAAGTAAACAGGGGCAGCAAGTGTCTAAAAAGGGGCCAGAATTAGCTATCCAAGCACTGAGATAAATAGAGGACATAGTTAACACACTGAAGCAATTGTTCTGACCACTTACTGATTCACAAAATAATTGTGTACATACTTTTGTTTCACTGACTTGCAAGACTGAAAATCTGCTGCAATGAAACCTTGCCTTTTGGTGGAAGGCTGGGCAGATAAGTTAGAAAGCAAGGAAAGAATTATTTATTTCTTTTTATGGCTTTAGCAACTGATCTTCCCAACAGGCTAGAAATAGGTTCCTATCCCCTTCACCCCCCTCCACCCAGCTTTCCCCACTCCCATTCCACTAGGCTCTTGAACTATGAACTTAATGCTAGAGCTGGATACCCAAGACATACCAGCCATTTTTTTCTTTGCTATCTGCTTTAGACCATATCTTTTTGCTCTGGTGAGTTATTTAAAGTCCTTGATACAGTTCAGTTTACTACCTTTGTGTTTAGAGATTATATCAATGTTAATGTCTATGCATGGTGTCTCGGTTACCAACAGGTTGAAAGAACAATTCAGACAATTTATTCAGCTACTGTAGAGAATGGGAATTTCATTAACTATAAAATACAGCACAGTCATAGTCAGGCTATAGTCCTCACCCTTTACTGTCTGTCTTTATCCCAAAAAAGAGGAATCATGAGTTGAGGAGATGAAGACTGCCTGTAGCATTGGCATAGGGGTATCACAAGGAAGGCTCTTTCCCTACCTCTTGCTGTATTACGGACATTCCTGTCAGTGAGTTTGACATGCTTAATTCCATCAAAATTTCTATAAACTGTCTTTTTGTTAAGAAAAAATGCTTTCTGATTTCTAGCAAGATAAAATACTCCAATTACTTACATAGGAGCAAGACTAAGCCTGATGTTTCTTTCTTTACTTTTCTTTACATACCTGAATGCTGGTCTTGTCCTAAATATTACACAATATTTTCTACAGATTTTCAGTTCTTTAAAAAAATGTATTTTGTGTTGAAGACAATATAATGCCTTGTAATTACAAAATATGCTTTTACACTCATGTACTCAAAAGACTTGTCAAAAGATAGGAGTGTTTATGTTTGTGACAACTACTGCCCAAATTGGGAAGAGTGTGTTATTCACATATGTATATTTAGATCAAGAATAATCAACCATTTGCTCTTTTGAAGTCCTTTACACTTTTCATGCTGCTTACAAAATCAGAGATTTCAGTCCTCAGAACTCATATTTTATGAGTACGTGAAATCTCAGTTCTTTATTCTCATTAGCTATGTACAGGATAAGAAGTATTTTTAGAAAATAATATCCTAATTAATGTCTGATTGCAAAAGCACAAAAATATGTTACACACAAAAGTCTATTAATTTTAGACTAATATCTCTAAGACTTTTTTCAATTAAAGTGCCACAGCTGTACTTTTGTATTACCATCTGTGTAACGTTATATTAAAAAGTTACAACATATGAAAATGTTAATTATTAACATGATAAAAAATACCGTGTGACTGTGTTTCTTAGTTCATTCCTAATCAGTGAGGACATATGTTAATTCTGATGATCCTTCATATACAACTGAGTTTAAAGTACTGTAGAAGATTCTCTAATGAAAAGATTGTAGTGGTTTTTTTTTTTGTTGTTGTTGTTTTTTAATCTTTTAACTTCTATTTTAGAATTTGCCTCCTCAGTGGCTAATATATGCTGTAGTCTAGTGTATCTGCTTACCACATTTTCATTTTGGAGTATCACTAAAATCTGAATCTGCTAAATGCATAATTATCAAGTTATGAGAATTTATCATTTTACTTTGTTTTTTGTTGTCGAAATAAACAAGACAATTACTGTTGTTTAGTGCAAAAACTGGCAAACAAGCTGCAAAGTCTTTATCATCAAAGACTTCTTGCCCTTAGGTCAAAATTGTGTGCTTTCTTAAGTATGTTTTTTGTAACACTTCTTCTTTTTCAGAAAAAAGAAATAAGGTAACAATGAAGATCTTTAAAAAATCGTTTATCAGACTACAAGTCCCCTGGTGTGTTGAACAAGGAAGAAATCATGGACGTAACTTCTGTCCCAATGGATCCCAGATCCAAAATCTTCTTTGTAAATAGAGCCTTTCATTTAGTACAACTGGATCATAAAGTGACAAGTTTTCCCCTAGAATTTAGCTTAAAGCTTCTTCTGGTCAGATTAACTCTGTTGTATTCAGCTGCAGACCTGGATTAACCCCTAAGAAGCTCTGTATTGTTTCTCTTCATTGCATATATCCCTATGTCTCCTATTATCTCCTTTTTACATCAGACAAAGTGATACAAAGTTTAATCCATGATAAGCTTTTTTTTTTTCAGTTTGCATCTCTGTTAAGACTTCTTCTTTGACAGCTGTTTCCCCTTTTAATGTAAACAACCCATTTAAATAGAAAACTTTGTCAATAGACTTTGCTAACCTGAAATACAGAGGAGATAGTTAGCAGAAGTGTCCTTTTTGCAAGGACAAAGATGCCAGTGCTAAATCCATTGTTCCTTATTGTTGTCACTGTTGAGTGCAAATTAAAAACACATACGTATATATACGTGACACATACATAAGACACACAGTTCTTGTGATAGACCTACTACCAGGCTGTATTTTTTCAGTGAAAAACTGACTGTTGTGAAGTTTTCTCAATGTAAATGTATTGTTATTATTACTTTTTAAAAGTTTTTTCAAAGCTGCTTTTAAAAACTGCTATTTCTCTGGTGCAACTGACAGGAGGAACTAGACAGGAGCCCTGATGAAAGTGGATGCTAGAGTAAGGAAGAGAATGGCATCACTTACGTACCCACCTAACTACCTGCTTGCTAGGAAAAACAGAAATAATATAACATAGATCATATATTTGATTGGGATATTACAGCTCTGGTCAGTGGTGATTTATATAACAACTAGCTCCCATATTGCTAATATTTTATGGTGATATAATATAACATATTAGCAAATCCATCACTTTTTCAAAAACTAGCAAAGATCCAAGGAGGCGTCACTGGTCTCATCACATGAGTTTTGCTGAGGTCTCTACAAAGCTGTGTTCTACATGGGGTAGGGTTAGGGCTAAACAGAGATAATCCTGTCAAGACTTTAAGATGTTTTCAGAAACTCAAACCAGGGCACAGTACAGCAGATTATCCCCTGGCCTTTCACCTCCAAGGCAAGCAGGCATGGTATTGAGAGATGAGACATAGCTTTTAAAAGGCATATATTAAAAGTTTCTAAACTGACTGGTATTATCCCTACTCTTGCAAACTTTCTGCAACCTTTGGATGGCACTGTTATGCACCTAGCACAGACAGGCTGTATTTTTTTACCCCCCCCCCATAACTTTGTACCACCACTTGTAACAGTGTTTTATTTCTTCTGATATTTTCAAAATGGCTTTTGTTTAGCATTGTTTTGTTTTTACATTAAAAATTTTTCACATTTTCTTTTTTTTTTAAAAAAAAAGAAGGAAAAAATGGGAAACTGTCTTATTTTGGCTTTCAGATTTTGTATTTTAGAAATGAAAATAAACTGCTTGGGAGCACTGGGAGGCATAGAATTTTTTTTTTTTTTCCAAAACTCTGGTTTTGACCAGAATTATTTTGTCAGAAATTTTTAAAATATCAGTAGTTCTTAGTTTGAGTATATTAAAAGTCTTCAGAAAGAATATCTCTAGAGATCTATCACAGGATGGTTCTTCTGAAGTCCAAAATGCAAGATTGTAATGTCTCCTTTTCATCTCAAATTCTATATCTTGTCATTAGGTCTTTTTTATTATTTCTAAACCACTTACAGAAACTCTGGAACTCAATAAGCACATGACATATATGTGTGAACGCACAACTTACATAAGGAGGGCATATTAAAAGGGGACAAAATTCTTATTTTCTATCAGACTTGTGAATTCTGTCTTGACTAGTCCTCCAACATAGTCCATTTTCTTAGTCAGTTCTATTCAGGGACATCAGAAGACCTTGGGGTCTTCAATAAGAGTTTAAGTATGGAGAAGTCTAACTATGAAGCATATTTCTGCCTGAGCTCTGGAGAGATCATCCTGAATAGCAAGGAGGGTAGACTGGGCACATCCAGAAAACAGGATAGTGACAAGGTGAGGTTGTTATCATTGACAGACCAGTGAAGAATAAGATGAAGGCTGATCAGTAGGGAGAGGTAAAATTGTACAAGCTTTTGATAGTGCATTTTAACAGTGTTAGTCTAGCATAGTGGGAAGAAGAAACTGTGACACCCTTTCAAGGAGATGGGTGTGCTGCTCAGCTGATAAGCTGATCTCAGCATGGACTGAGTTGAAAAACACCTACCTTAGGAAGAACATGGTGCTGCAGACATCAAGGTGTGACACGGTGATTGCTTCAACTGCAAACGGCAGGGTGGAAGAAATCGTTATAGAGATGCTGAGAAAAAGGAAAAGTAGCTCTATTTGGCTGCCACATGTAATCCTTTCAGGTGTGACATTCTTATAACAAAAATGTGTGAAAAATCCTCTCTTTCCTTGAAAGAAATTTTTTTGTTTGGCAACAAACTCTGCTGTCTCTTTCATGTTAGCCTCAAAGGAATTAAATAACTATGCAAATTTATGAAGCTGCCTCAAAGGAATGAATGTCTCTGTGCTGCGGCTTGCACCTCCATACAGAAATTACAGTACTGCTGTACTTCATTTTTTTTCAAGTGTTGTGCTAATCATCTCAATAATAGGGTTCTCCTGAACTGCATTGATAACAATATCAATGCAGCTGTCAAAAGTTAATATGTTAAAAATAAATAAAAATAAATTGATGAAGAGAAACCCCCAAAATCAAAGGCTGCCAGACACAATTCTATAGAGACTGCCTCAAAAAATTCCTAACCCTTGGATTGTTAGAAACTGATGAAAGGGCAAGGATTTTATTATCCTAAACATGATATTTTCTACTAGTGGTCACTATTGGAAACAGAATAACTAAGCCATTGATATGATCCAGTTTTGTTGCTCTTGTCTTCTTGCTCAAAAATGTGGAATTAAATGCATATTATAAATAATCCAACAGCTGGTTTGGTCACCTAAAGCAGTGTATGTATTGACTGAATTAATTTTGTGATATGCCTGTGTTCTACAGTCTCTTAAGTCTGTTATTGATTGCTGTATTTGTAAAATGATCATGTGGGACTATAAAATTAACATTGATAATTTTACAAGTTGAATATTAAACTAATTTTCCAATGTGTCCAGCATTTTTGACCTGATCCACTTTGATTTATGTTCAACCTGGCATATGTGCAAGTTACATTACTTTTCCACAATAGGACTTCTCAAGATCTCAGTGTTCTAAAAGACTTTGTTTTGTTGAAAAAGCGGCCCAGGTCGTCTTTGTTTACAAGTCAAATTAAGTTGTAAAGATTAAGCATTTTGTTGGATTAGGGACTAGAATGCACCCATTTTACAGGATAAGTCTTCCAGTTGGCATGGTATGTATGGTAAACAAGCTTTCAAAGCCAGATGTATTAAAGATATAATTATTCCCAAGCTTGTTACTGACATCACCAAATATCAACATCCTTCTGAATTTCAATGTTGTGAAACATACATGTGGAACAGCATTCAGAAATGTCCCACAGGGCTAAAAGGACCATTATTGGAAATGAAGGTTCCTATCACTAGGTCAGCTACCTAAAAATTAAAGTCACATACATGTGACTTGGAGAAAATCTATGGAAAATTAAAGGAAATATATGTTCATCGTCTCAGGTGAATTAATGTTTCTGGAAGATTTCTCTGAGACACTGAGAGCACTCAGTTACCACTGAAATAACTGCTGAAGAAGGAACAATTTCTTTAACAAAATATTGAATAAAATTCTATTTTAAACACATACATTGCGGATGGCTTTGAAGATCCTTTCGAAAAGTGTGAAAATCAACTGTAATAGTAGTTATAGTAAAGCGTAAAGAGGTATATATATTATATATATACTTCTATAGTATAAAAACACTGATCATTTTTCTTGTTAGTCTCATTAAAATATGGAACATATTGCTCATATTGATGTAGTAGCTTCCAGTGAAGTTTCTTTTATGACAAAATGTTTCTTATAATGTCATTTAAAACTATACAGTTTCCAGCTGAGAGTCCTCTAAACAGTTCAGGATTTGTCTATAAAGTGAAAGTTTGTCCCCAAGTTGATTGCTATTTTCTCAGCTGTATTCCTATCTATGTGTAGCTTTCCTTAGCCCTTTGTGAATTTCCTAATTATTTACATGTAAAAAGTAACAGAAACAATACACTTGATCTTATCTACCATTCATCTTGCCTTCCGCCCTTTTCCTTCTCCTTCACCCAGAAAAGTGACTCTAGAAAGAAAGCTTCTGTTCTCTTATGCCATCGTTAACTACACTCATAATTAGATGAAAAATAGTGTCTTTCAGGAAAAAGTGTAGATGTTTCCACCTAAGAAACAAATCACTTTCATGACCTATAAAAGTCTGAAAAGCAGATTTCTGTTAGAGCTCATAATTTAGTAGTTTGACAGATATTAGCAGGGAGTTGTTCTTTGCACACATCTGTCTTGCTGGACGCATTATATCCAGGCAGTGGACATTAATCTGTAGTATGCACTTCTGATCTTTGCAGTAGTTACTGCTTGTAAATTTACAGTAAACATAAATAGCAGACCCTAAATAAACATAAAAGGCATCTTACTCAATTCAGTGATGGACATTAAAAGCAGAAGAATTTGACATCTCTCATCCAGTTTGTAACAAAAGAGAAACTCCAGGGCCACTAAGAGAAAATGAATCTGTTCAGTTTTACAAAAAGACTTGCCTCCTGTGCCAGTCTCCTATTTTGAAATTCTTAAAGCTCATCTGCATTTAAAAAAGTCTCACAACAGATGCAATAGATGAGAAAAAGACCCACTATTTTGGGTAGAAGAAATGGTTCACACAGAGAAGATTACTCTTGATTGTGAAAATTATACAGTAACATGTTTCTTGTCTGTAAATCAGCACAGAAAAGTAAAATCATGTGAATAGCAGAACATCATACCATTATCCTATATTGCAGTAAAGAGGTCAAGTAAATATGGTATTTTCAGAGGTGTTCACTGATGTAGCTGGATGAGTCAGAGGAAGGAGTGAGGACATATCAATCTTTATGTAAATCATATATCAATAAATCCTGTGCATTAGTAAAGATGCACAAATGTAAATACTACCACAAAGTGGTAAAAGTTGTTGTATGATAACATAAGCAAACCACTGAGCTTTGATTTTACATTTTGATTTTACAGCCATTTTTATAGAAGAAAATTGCTTTAATGGAAGAATGACAAGCGCTAGTTTTACAGCACTATCATTGCTGGGATAAGACTTTATACTACTACAGCTAAAGTTTTAAAAAATATAGATTATAATGTGCATGTGTATACTCATCTATTATGTTGTCCCTTTACCATTTTAGTAAGGATTTTTTTGGAGTACAGACCTGTTAGGCCTTTTGGTTCCTTGTGAATGGTTCAGAGCTAAGCCAGGATGTAACGAATTTAGCCTTGAGGAAGTCAAACTTGTGGGACAGTGTAGCACAAGCTGTTGTTATCAGGCAAAAGATTTCCATAACAGCATAGATTGCTAGAAGTGAAAGCAGCAAAACATTTGTAAAGGGAAATATTTCTCAAGACATATTTTGTATGGTCAATCCTCTGCCTTGAGTACCAATCATCCACATTTAGGATTTCTCTGATGCTGAGTGTGGCCTTTCTTCCTTTTTCTTTGTCCAAGGAACAAAACCTACCCACGTGCCTTCTCAAAGGGAGCACTATTATGCACCTTACATGCAGCCTACTTATCTCCCTCAACCCAACCTTATTTTCATAACACACTGTGACAGATTACATCATTATGTCATTTTCTACTGGTCCATTCCTCTTGCTTATGAAGTGATTCAGCCTAGATGGAAGTCTAGCAATGAATTGTTCATTTCCCCCTTTATTATACGACTGTTTCTTTAAGAGTTACTTATCACCATATGTATCTGTCTGTGACCATATGCTACGGAGACAGCAACCAGTGTTGATTGCGTAGAAGGACAGGGGTGACTGGGAAAATGAAGAAATCAAGTTCCACAAGCGGTGACTGAAAGAATGGAAAAGTAAAAGAAGCCATTAAGAAAAAAACAAAAGAAGAAAATGTGGGGAATGTAAAATGAGAGAACAAAAAAAGCTAGTCTATCTCTGCCTTGTCTCCTTCCAGCTCTATGCAATTCTCCCTCAAGCCTCTGGATAAAACCTGACAGATCTGTATATCTGCCAAGACAGATGGAAATTATCTGATGCAAAATTATTAAAAAAAGAAAAAAAAAAGAAAATAAAGGAAAAAAGTTATATATAATCTATGTGAAGTGCAAAAATAAACACAAAGATAACCATGAATGCTACTAGTTTAGTCTCTAAGACTGAAAAGGACTGTGCATTTGCATATCTATGCACACCATGAATAAACCCTTTGACATTTATAGACCTAATAGTAAGCATGCAGACCTCTTCTTTGCAGGGTCATGGTTTTACATTGTAGACAGTGCAGAGATCAGTCTTGCAAAACCATAAGCTGAGTTGGATTCTATTCTTATTTTGGTAAACATCCGAAATATGAGACATGTTGCAAAAAAATCAACTTCACTGCTTTTTTGTTTTTTTGTTAAATCTAACATTAATTATTTTTATTCAGCAGGATATTAGTTTAGAAATCTTGTGCACAGAATCTTTGTATTTCAAAAGAACCAAAACATTTTCTCATATGTTACAGTAATCCACAGGTTGCTTCCACAACAGCTGTGAAGATGAATTAGTTCTCATGCTGTACTTCACTGCTGATGGTTTGGTTAGTATACTGGGGTGCATTCTCAAACCTTTTTCAAGTTGTTTTCCTCTTCTCTGGATAAATGCTGTAATCATGAAGATAACACACAAAAGGCACCACAACTGTATGAACGTAATGTTATATAAGTGAGAATAAGCTCATACCTACATTGTAAGAGTACTTTATAGGTGACTTTCTGTAGATCTCTGATTTCCAGCAAAGCTTAGGCATCTCTTTCATCTGGCCACTTTGTTTCTGATCATATTTAGGAGCATTAGGAGCTTTGTAATCCAAAAATCAAAAAGTAAATTTCAGGAGTGTGTTTGGATTAAGATGTTTGATTTACCCCATAAGAAGGGGCTTGGAAAGGTTTTAGCTGGACTCACTACTACCATTGTGAATGACATAAGAAATTAATTGCTAGGAGACATGACATCTCTGATATCTTGCAGGCAGTTTCGTAGTTCTTGTTATGATAAATTTTTTGATGGACATGTGTGTTCCAATTAAGGCTGGATTATTAAAACACATTTGCACCAGGGAGGAATAGGTTGCTGTAGCCATGAACACTGCCTGGGTAAGACTTACGGAGAGAGGTAATATATTCTCTTAAACAATATTGTGTAATTGGAAAAATTAGGCAAGCTTTCAGGCAAAAGTGCTCCTTCAGGTCCAAACAACTTAAAAAACAAAATAAAAAAAATACATAACTAAATACATTATTTTATTCACCATATTCCTCGCATATGTTTCGTACATTTGTTGCATTTACAATACTTGTATTTAACTTCACTCATATACTTCGTCCTGCCTGAACGGAGGAAAATAAGGCAATTTTTGGTCAGTTTTATTCACCAAAATATTAGTTAAATGAGAGGAAATGCAGCAACATGGTTAGTAGTGTCAAACAAAAGAGCTGCTCCTCTTTTTGTCTATTATTAGAGGAAATAACATGAGGGTAAAGGGCCAGCAATCCTAAGGTGAGTACTTATTAAGCTGTGGCTCAGCAAAGCACTAATAACATATGCAAGCTTGTTAAATACTACCTTGGCTGTACGTCCATTTTCCCTGTGGTTTAAACAGAAGAGTGTACAGGCATGAGTCTAGCAATACTGTGTAATGTTCAAATTTCTTAGATGTTTTTGGGTGGGGTAAGGGTTCTGGGTTGCTTCATTTAACCGTACCATTCATTACTGTTGGTGATTTTACATTACGAGTTGTTGCATAACCATACCATAAAACCCAAACAATGGAATTAGGTAGAAATGGACGCAGCTATTACATTCTTTCAGAGATCCCAAGAGCTTCTCAAATTTATTCCCATTTGTCACAAGCAAGTCTATTTTATTTTGAAATATATTTTATATGCTGATTTTGAAAAGTCCTTGAGTTCCTTTGGCCAGCAAAAGTGAAAATTAGATCAAGAAGAGTTATGAATGTATTTATTTTTCATTTAAAGTAACTCTATATAATACATAAGAGATCCACCATTTTTTCATAAATCCCAGTGTTTCTGTGGAAGTTTCTTTCTTTACCCAATGTTGCATTTAAAAGGATGAAAAATGGACCTCTTTGCCCATAAAAATACTTAGATTATATATTCTTAGAGCATATTTAATGTATTCTTATTAAAGAGTCATAGCTACTCTCAAATTCTTTAGCTAAACTTAGCTGATCCTTTAGGGGCATCAAATTTGTCATGTGAGCTTCCACAGAAAGAGGCAAGTCTGTGCCTACAGAGAGCTGCAAATCCAGGTAGGATATAACCCCTCCGCTACATGGACAGGGGACCTATTTTTCACATTGGGGAACTATAATAAATCATGTGACTTTTACAGCAGTTGAATATATGAACCCCCACACTGAGTTCAATGTCTCAGTCCCTTCAGGAGCACAACCTAAGCCTAGAGAAGTCCAAGCTTTTCATTAATTTCAGAAAGATTTGTCTTATCCTTAATTAGCAAAAATGTATCCATTCACAACTGTTGTAGCCTGGAAATATGTTTTTTTACATTAACAAATTTGAGTAACAGTAAAATTGGGGATCAAGACCCTTTTTTTTTTTTTCCTTTCTTTTTTCAGTGCAGCAGAAACCTTGAATCCCTGCTAACATACTGAGTAAGCCATCTCATTCTTTGAATTTTGACCATCACTTTTCGTCTTTTTTAGTTCCTGGGACTTTTATTATCTATTATTGCAGATTAATATGATTGCTTTCTTTCATGCCTATCTGTCCACCCATCTGCTTATTTTAGCTACATTTCCTTTCACTCTGCTGGCTCCTGTGAATCTTCACCACACCCCAGGCATGTATCCTTCAACAAGATTTATTACGTGAATCATTTTGAATGCCTTCAAAATAGTGGTATAAGAAAATTGGATTCCTACCTTTTGGTGAGTAATATAAAATTATTTATAAGGTTAAAATGAACACAGTTGCCCTAAGAGAGGCTTCAGGCTTCAGGTAGGATTTCAAAGAGTAAAAGCTAAAGTATAGTTTATATCTAGAAGTTTAAGTACCAACCAAAGCTGTTCTAACTGGTAGGTGCAAAGTATGTCCTCCTCCTTGGCCACTGGGAAAAAAAGGAGGTTGCACATGGGCCAGATGGGGCCTGGGGACTTCACACTACACACCTCTTCTGCCTGAAAGGGTGACCAGATCCTGGGGGCATATGCATGCGCAAGATAAGCGAGAGTACACATACAAGTGCAGCAACTTTCCCCTGGCATGTGTTAGTTGATTCTCTAAGTAGATTCTCAGAGGAAAAAAAAAATAAATCAAAGAACATTTTCCCACTGTAAGATCTTCCTGCATACGTACAGTGGTGGATGTCGGCATTAAACCTAGGGAAGTGAGAGAGAGGGAGAGAGTGCAATCTGACCTTTGCTTTTTCCCTTAAATAATTATATCTTTGCTTGTGTTAACTTACTAAATGGAGAGCCATAACAATACTTCTGCTTATTGCCTATTGCTCAGCTTAAAGAGCTCCTTGAGGAGCAGCTTTTGGCATGGTACCTGCCTTAGGAAAAGACATGCGGGTGGAAGACAGCACCAGCAGCATGGAGAGGGCTGCACTTCTCAGCTCCCCATGCTCCTATTTAGCTTGGCTTGGTTTCTTTGAGCTGTTTCAACAGCCTCACTGGGACAATAACATCCAATTTGCTGGTGCTGAGGAGCTCTGCATGGTCCCTTCTACCAGGGCTCAGCAAAAGAGTGGCCAAGGGCCTGTCACTGTGCCACCTGCTCAGGGAGGGCTGGCTGGCATGGGAGCTTGGCACAAAGCCAGTCACAAAGCCAGGCAAAGAGCTGTCTGTGGATGCTGAATGAGGAGGAAAAGCCATGCTGGAGCTGTAGATTATGAGACTTTTTGCTACACACAGCTGGTGCCGCCTCTCCTCTTTCCAACGCGCATCTCTGTGGCTGGTAGCGCTGCCTGCTGAGGTGACAGTGAAGGAGGCTGGTGACTGGTCTCCAGGTTTCTCTTTGGGGCAGCATGCTCCATCCCATACCTCTAGCTCATGGAAATGCCTGGGTGTCACATTTTTTACTTTCGTGCTTCTTATGGCTACCAGTAGCTGCTTCCAGAAAGTACTGATGTTGATGTAAAGTTAATTATATTGGAGGTACAAGAGATGCTCTGTGTTGTAGATATACATGGTTTTTTGTCTTCACCCAAGAAAAAGTATGTATTTTCTTTACATAAAGGTAGACGTTTCTTTCTCCACAATTGCTGATACAGCTTTGTTTATTTATACTTATAATTCATATTTAAAATATATTAGTCATTATAGAGCTGTTTAACTTCCAATATTGATCTCTATCAGTGAGAAAAATATCCTGACAGTATAAAGAAATCTCATTTTTGTCTTACCAGAACAGTCTGCTAAAGTATTTAGATACTTTGATCAGACTTCAAATTCAGGAGTATGACTACAAAAGTTGAATGACAACACATCCACTTTACGTGCTGGAGAAAATGGAAATTAACTTAAAACCACTAAAAATTTCTAAAAAGGAATTGTCGATGACCATTTAAGCAGCAGCAGTTGTGTGTGTAACAGTACATGATGTAATTGCCTTGTATTTTAAAAACTGCAGTTACTTTCACAAAGATGATTTTTTTTCCTCCCCTTAGTAAAAATGTTCTTTTATTAAAGTTTATTGACCTCACTTGTGTCAAATCACCACAATCTCCCTTGCTA